>NC_142504.1:85771079-87078579 GCF_057876585.1 Rhinolophus sinicus
GTACTCCGATGTTCATTGCAGCTTTATTTACGGTGGCCAAGACAAGAACCTATGTCTTGATTATGGAGACAGCACATGAGAGTGACGATAGTGACTGAACCTTGATTCTTGAAGTGAAAGACAACATATAGGAAACATTCATACATAATTTCATTTTGTGATGAGCACTGATAACCTGCATGAATCCGAAAATAGGAACATAGTAGATGAATTTACTATCCGTGCTTTCCTACTTCGGACGTTTGTCAGTAATCAAACTATAGCTCTTGTATTCCTGTGATGTGTAGGTCTATATATAGAAACACATACAATATCGTAATTCAGTAGATAATCAAATGGAGAAACAGTGCATCTAAACCTTAATTTTGTATGATAAATCTAACTAGGTTAATTCTTGCTTGCTTTCATAAGTAGCTAATTACATTGATATGTGATTTGCATAATAAAATGCCAGTTTGCACTCTGTTAATCTTGAATTAGCATTACAATTACATTCCTGATATGTAGGAGTTTTTCTAAGGTGCTCGGATTCCATTTGCTTAAGACAGTAGATATTTCTTCCCACATTGTTTTTTTCAGTCCGTGGTTAGGGAGGTAAAAAAATTTTCACAGTGATGATCAAATCCAAGCCCTGTATGAACTTAACAAAAATAGCCCACTTTTGAATTTGAAATAGTAAGATTTGTATTTGTGTTTGTAGAAAGTTTGCACATAGTCACATTTTCAAAGCTATCTTTCATTAATTTTCATCAACTTTTCTTTCGCTTCATACAAACTTGATAATGCAGATATTATATAGATATTATATCTGGTAATATCACTTGCTGATGGATACCAAAGAAGATATTTTTTGTTCCTAAATTAGGATCCTATTCCTCTATATAGCAGTCACTATTATGATCTATTTTAAATAATCCATTAAAATGTATCTAGGTCTATAAAAAAAAATCTAGGTTGTCCCCTTCTAAAATTTGATCAGAAGAAGTAAAACAAAGATCTAAATGCTTTGGTTTTGTTTTATGTAGGGAAGATTTTCTGGAGTGTTCTTAGGGAGATACTTGGGTGCTACGGATAGAAGTAGAAGGAGGTGGAAATTCTCAGCAGTGCTGGAAAGTGACAGATACTCAATAACATGGGTTTGAGCGGCAGGGAATGACATTTGAAAGGACAGTGAGGCACATACTTCATAGACCAAATAGAACTTCTTCAGTTTCATGATTTTTTTTGTACCCTGAAAGACACTTACAAAGTTGCTTTAGACCTCACAGTCCCAAGGGCAAGACAGAACTTAACTCTGCAGATCTGTAATGTGACGTGCAATTAATGCTCTATGAGCCGTTTGCCAGAAAAGAGTTCAATGGTCATCAGTTAAAAGACTGTGATGATAATTTCAATTACTAGTTAATTTCTAGATTTGAGAATATACTTTATTTTTTAAGTATGATTACATTCCTTTCTGAGTCCTCATATGAGCTGAGACTGAAAATCTTTGGCGCTTGACTATTCAACAGGCGTATTCTGCTATATGAAAACAATAAAAGGAGGGAACAACTGAACGGGAAAATTTGATTGTTCAGAAGTGTTGTTTGGAAAGAGGAGCCCATTTTCAAAAGGGATATACTGGCAATTTAGCGAGCAGCTGTCCTAATAAATTATTAGAGGCTTTATTACATTTCATCAAGAAGGAATCGCGGAGGTCACTTTTTAAATGAAGCCGTCAAGTTAAAAAAAGAGTCTTTCAAAGAAACCCAACACAAAGAAATTTAAAAGGCATGCTGTTTCATCTCTTTGATCCTTTAGACGAGCGTGACATCATCCTGCTTGAACAGCAATGGGGTGGGAAGGATAGATGTATGTAGAGGTATGGACACTTAGGTCAAGCTACAAACTCCAAAACAAATTTAGCACATTCCAAAACTTTCGAGGGAGTAGAACGATGAAAGGCCACGTTATATTGTGTTAGCTTTGTTTCTTAATTCTGTGCTTGTAGTTTGCTTTGGTGTGATCACGTAAATGAATGAACTTGCCTTAGGAAATAAACAAACTTCCTCTGGGTAAGGATTGGTTAACATCTCTCCAAGAAACTAATACAATGACCTGAATATACGCCCTTAATAATTTCTTGGTGGTGGTGACAAAACTTAATCCATTTAAACTAGGAAGATTTCTGTTCCAATTATTATCCCACCCAGTTGACTACAGAGAGAAAAGGGGCGGGGGGATATTCAGGAGTCAGTTCAGTAGTTATGGTGCTCTTTTCGACTAATGTAATGAATGGGTTTGAAATTCATAGGTGTTTGAAAAGTCTTTTGCCCTGAAGTTTTCTGAGAGTAAGTTGTTAGGCATATCCAGTGAGAACACAAACAGCAGAGTGACCTACCAGAGCTTTTTCCTCCCACATTCACTTCTCTTTGAATCCTACCATATGTTGTCCCAGATTCATTTTAGAAATAGCTAAGATGAAAAGTAGACACAGAGCTTGACAAACATACCACTTCCAGATCAATCTTCACAGCTCTCTAAGTGAGGTGTAATCACTGCAAATCTTTTTATTTATTTATTTATTTTTTACAATTGATTTATATTGTAATTAAGGCAAAAAGGAAGCACATACAAGACCAAAAGTGGAAAAGTAGCACACATTTTTCATGGAAAGTTTTTCTCCCATAAGTCAGAGCACAAGAGAGTATTAGAAAAAAACATTACAAGGAACTAATCATGCTCACTGACATGATAGGGGAGAATGCTAAATCATCTGTGTTTTCTGTTTAAATGTATATATTTCAGTTGATTAAAAAAGCACATGGTGAATTGATCTTGCAGCTTATAAAAGCAATATTTCAGCTTCGGTGTTTTTTATTCTTTTTTTTAATCAAATTATCTCCCAAAGCATTTTGACTGAAGTTTATTAACAAGGCAATGCAGCTATTAATGCTTTGCAGTGTACTCTTGCAAAGTTAAGTAAGAGACATGACTTTTCCTATGCATACTGATCATACCTTCTGAAGGTCTAAAAGAACTAAAGATTGCATAGCTGAGTGGTTTTGAAGAAAGAAAATTGTTACTTTGTCTTTTTTTTATGCAATGTTATTAGATTTTTGGCGGGGGAGCATTCATAAGAAACATTATATTGCTAGATTTTAACTGGTATTTCAAATATAATCAGATTTCCAGAAAACTAAGTTAGAAATTCAGAGAGCCCAGCTGCAGGCCTTTGTGCTGGGATAGAGGAGACTGGGAGAATCATGAACTTTAGGTGGATAACCAGGCTGTGTGTCAGAAAATGTGGTGTGATATTACTTACATTAACTAGGAAAATAACACATCTTTGAAAACATACCAAATGATGAAGAAAAAGTGATGCTTTAATTTTGTATTGACCATAATAATTAAAAAGAGGGCTACTAACCCTAAACCAATCTTCCTAAGGGAGGAAACTATTTCAAGAGTCCTAGCCAGTAAGTAAAAAAAATAAATAACAATTAAAAAAAAATTCTATGTGAATCCCCCAGTGAACAAATTATCAAACTCTGTGATCTTGCTAGATTGCTGGGGAAAAAACCAAATTGTGGGTAACAACAGACCCTATTTTTTCTTTAAGAAACTAAGGCTTTCCCACACAGAAATCAACATGAGAAAAAGGCTTTCCTCAAATTATTCCTGTAAATAAAATTGGATACTATTCATTTTTGTATACCGATATTTATTGCTAAATTAATTAGCATAAATTTAATCCTATGTATGCTTTCTTTTTTTGAGTACAGTGTTTGCTCTGAGGAAAAACAAAATATTCTGTGCTCAAAAATTTGGTAAACATGGAATATTCTATCCTACTTTTTAAAGAGTTATAAAGCACAATAGCATATTAAATAGTCTCAGATATTTTGAAATTATAAAAGAAAGAAATCCTGCTTAATGTTTTAATATCCAGCATTTCAGAAATTTATTGTCCACTTGATCTCTTATCTGGTAGCACCTATGAAGATCCCAAAGGATATATTCTGGAAAAACTGTATTGGTGTGAAGAAAATAATTAAGTTAAAATGAGGCCTATGCTTCGATTTCAACTCTTATATAGACAGTGAAACTTATCCTTCTCTTTCATTTATTCACTCAACAAACACTTATTTGCATTTGGTATATCTAAGGTATCTCTTTATGGTACAATGAAAGATATTTCAGTTGGAAGTGGAAAAGTAGCACACGTTTTTCGGGAAAGGTTCTAGCCACTGCTTCCTTTCCCACTTAAGTCAGAGAACAAAATACAGTTTTGCCTCAATGAATGTGTAAATAACAGTTTTATCACAACACAGAATGGGATATGGCCATAGATGAGCACTGGTTTTCAGGAGGGAAATACCACTTCTGGCTGTGAAGTCAGTGAAATCTTATGAAAGAGATCCCTGTAGACTAGACCTTGAAAGATGAGGCAGGAGACAGAAAATCAAGGGATCAGCTTAGGGCCCACTGAATAAATAAGTGTTCCTGAGGACACTAGATGATAAAACTGAAGAAGTCTTGAATGGTACACTGAAGGATTTAGACTTTATTCAAGAAGAAATGGGGGAAACACTGAAATTTATGAACAAGGAAGTGGCAAAATCAAGGCTAAATTAATGGAGTATGAGCTCCACATGGGTAGGAGATGCACCTTATCTTATATATCATGTGACCTGACATAATTGAGAGGCACATGTGGTCTTTGATTAAAAAACTGTTAATTTACTTATGGGTGAAATTAATAAGCACAAATGGATGTTGAACACCCAGGAAATTATTATCCTTCACAGTAAACAGTATTTTGAAGGAGTTTTGAGCTATAGATAGTAGGAGTTTGTTTTTTAGTGGCTATATATTGTACACAATTTAAATCACAATTGTGGATTTCTTTAGGGTAATCATGTATACGGAACTAGTGATTTGTTGACATTTTTAAAACCTAAGACACACAACTGTGTTTTTTCCCTTCCGTACCTCTTTCCCTTCCTCCTATATTCCTTATTTCCTCAACTTTTTATTAAACACTTACATTCAAGGCATTGAGGCTCTCAATACTTACATTTGTAATATTTTTACACTGCTAACGTACTCATATTTACACAGAATGTAAGGGCTGTGAAGCTCATGAGAACACAGAGCAGTAAACAAACCCATGCCATAAATTGTTGTAGTCATGAGGATGGAAGTATAAAGAAGGGGATATCTGTTCCACGAGAGGTTCATTGCACATTTTTGGAGCTGGGGAGAGTTTTCTGTAGGAGGTGGCTCTAGAGTGGCCTTCCCAGCAGAGGAGAGAACTTTTGCAAAGGCACAGGAATTTTAATGGCGGGGAGCCTGGTCAGAATTCTAAGTGGTTTCACTCAGCTTGATTTCAGAATGTGAGCAAAGCGTGGTTAGAGATATAGTTAGAAAGGTAGACAGAAAGCAGATGGTGACGGATACTGCACCCAAGATGTTTCTGTTGTATGTGATGGAGACTCCCTGATGGACCCATTTTAAAGGATCACCATGACAGTAGTGCGGTTTTAATTGTGATGTGGCCATGATATAAGATTTAATTATAGCAAGCTCCAATAAAACGTATATATCCTACTCTGAAGCTATTCTTTTTTCCCAATGTGTTTTTACAACTCTTGGTTAGGAATCATCTTTCAAACCAACTTTATAGCTATGCCAGAAAGTTTCTTGCTCCTAACTTGAAACAAAAATGGTATTAATCAAATTAATTATTTCTGTTTCTCATCATTCTTGGCTTTGAATTTGATTGTTCTAGAAATCTAATCCACACAAGTGAAAGAGAGTTGGCATTGCCATATGTGCTTGGAAGTGTATGCTGTGGGTTCTAAAGCTGGTTCCACAGCTGTTATCAGCAATGTAGGCGTAATTAAACCATACAGTGACTGGTAAATGGTTTGCTTACATAAATATAACATGTTAAACTCTCATGTTACTTAATCTTATATGAGTTTTCTGGTAGATACAATTTGTGAATATGAACATAGTCCCAAAGTTTGAAACTTTAATTTGTCAATTATTCTATTAATAATTTATTTTAGATTTCTGACTAAAGTTTGACTTGGAAAACAGGCTCATATGAACAAGGTTAGCACTGGGTTTTCATTTTGCTTCATATGGAAGCTTTAAATTTTCCTACATATTGTCTTTGAATTTTAACAATTTTCAAACCAACACATTTCAGCTCAATAGGAGCTTTTGTTTGAGTGAAACGACAATTTGGAGGAGACCACAAGGCATAAAATTATGAAGCACTTCCGAGGCCCAATCAAATGAATTATTTGCCAGGAAATGACCTAAATCTATAGGCCCACGCATTTTAGAATTCTTACAAAGCTGGATTTCTGTGTAGCAGAACCTGTGTTTTTGATTGTGTCTTTTACCATGTTGGTGCAGAAACAACTATAATTTGTTGTTCTACATTTTCCACTTGATATCATCCAGTTTTGAATGTGAAGAGTAAAAAAACTGAGGTATACTAGGTATTAGTTTATTTGGGTTCAATTTTAAATGGGCTTAAGTGTTCTCTTTCAGTTTTTCACTTTTACAGAGACTAAGATTGAATTATCTTTCTCTTGCTTTATTTTACAAGCTTTAGGGAAACGATCCCTTGCACATAAAAAAATAGCTTCATTCTGAGCCACTTATGAACTACCTCTCTTTATATTACACTTGGAAATTCGAATAAGTATCAACAAAAATCTCATAATATTGTATACAGACTGCCTTATTGCTAACACCATTAAAATTCCCAGATAACCTATTTCCAGGGATCCCCCAGTGCTCTGAGTGTCCTACTTCTGAGAGGTCCCCAAGAATCCTTATTGATGAGCGTGAACACAACACTGATGATGAGCTAAGCTTGTAGGTGGTTAGGTTTGGTCCTAAATACAGTTCAATCTCTTGAATTAGCCCGAAAAGTGAAACAGAATCTCTCTGCTTGTGAATTTGAATTTTGTTATTATTTCAACAAGCCTAAAATAAAATATCCTTTTCCTTACATCATATTTTCTTTAAACTCTCTCCATACTAGCTGCTTTCGAGTAAGTATTAAAAAGGAAAATATTATTTGAAAGGTATTAATTCAAAGTATATAGTAGTAAAAATTTCAAGACTGAATAGAAGATGTATTTATTACAAAAAAATATAACAGATGCACAATTTGCTCTTTTTTTTAGTTTTACTGAAGTATAACTGACAAATAAAATTGTAACATATTTAAAGTGTGCAATGTGAAAGATTAGCTATAGGAATACATTGTGAAAGGATTCCCACCATAGAGTTAGTTAACGCATCCATCACCTGACATATTAATTTTTCTATTCTATTCTGTTCTATTCTACTCTACTCTATTCTATTTTTAGTGAGAACACTTAACTTCTACTCTCTTAGCAAATTTCAATTATGCAATACAGTATTATCAACTATAGTCACCATGTTATACATTAAATCCTCAGACCTTATTCATCTTCTAGCTGAAGGATTGTGCCTTTTTACAAACCTCTTCCCACTTGACCCCCATCCCCAGCCCCAGGCAACCACCATTTTACTCTCAGTTTCTGAGTTTGAATTTTTTTTTTTTAAGATTCCACATATAAGTGATACCATGCAGTATTTGTCTTTCTCTGTCTGATTTATTTTACATCGCTTAGTATCATGCCCTCCAGGCTCATCCATGTTGTCACAAATGGTAGGATTTCCTTTCTTTTTAAAACTTAATTATATTCCATTGTTTACATATATTACTTTTTCTTTGTTCATTTATCCATCCACAGACACTTCCATACCTTGGCTGCAGTGAACATGGGAGTACAGATATCTCTTCTAGATAATAATTTTAATTTCCTTTGGATATATACCTGGGAGTGGAATTGCTGAGTTACATGGCAGTTCTATTTTTAAATTCTTGAGGAAACGCCATACTGTTTTCTAGAGTGGCTGTACCAGTTTACATTCCCATCAACAAGGTTCAGTATATAACACTTAATAAAATAAGTAGAAATGTAAAAGTTCCTGTACTTTACAGGAAAAGAGCTAAAGATTTTAGGACTATATTGTCTGCATAATTTGGATCCGTGGGTATTTAAGATTTTGTGTAAGTAAAAGAACTTGAAAATGCACTCAATACTATCAAATCATTGAATAGAACTTCAAAGTTGAATAAAGAGTATCTTGCAAATTGAAAATAGACACGAGGTTCCATAACTGGCATTCTTATAACTAACAATTTATATGTATTAGCAATTCTTAATAACTACATTTCTTGGTTTAGACTTACAGTCTTCAGAAATTATTTACAAATATAATAAAACTGATTTTTAAAATATTATTTAAAGTAATTTAAATTTTAAAGGAAGCTTGCAGAGTGACATTGGGACAAATAATGTTTAGCTAAATATATTAGAAATATCTATTATGAGAATAAAACTGCTTTGCTCTTATGGCAAGTGTCTGAAAATATCATTTTTCTGAATTTTTGTCAGAATGTAATAGTTCCTCAGTTCTGACAGGTATCCAACTAATGTACGTAAAAGAAGCTCTTAATAATTTATGGTACTGTGTTGTTTTAATGCTATTGTTGCTTTTGTATCTCTGTAAAGCAAGCACTGTTTATTTATTTTTGTTATTTCTACTGTGGGACAGTTGTGCTTCTAAGTACTACTTAATCAAAAAAATTGTCTGTAAAACTAGACTTATCAATATGGCCAATAGCAATTATTCTATAATCCAGCCATAGATTTATTCTTTATTTGGTTAATAGCTGTGTTAACCAATATTTGAAGGCATAGGTTGGTATATAACCTTAGTGAAATTGCTCTGCCTTGTGGGATAACCTGCGGTTATTATGAGACCATATCCTAATAGTTTAATTGATTACCTTCAGTATTTTCGGCATCTATCAATTGGTTTATCTGGTACAGAGACAGTGGTAATGGGCTTTAGCTCAAAACTACAAGCTTGATTTCTTTAGGAAGTGAATCATATTTCTTATAGAAACAAAAATCTTATGTCTACAGATTTTATCAATATCTTGGGCCATTTGTTTTGCAAATTCAGTCTGTACTTGCTTTGCCATTGGCAAACTGTAGCCTCTCTTATTAAATAATACGGGACAGATATTTATCTCATTCCTGAACTCATCTTTGTTATTTAAAAAATAACTGGTCGCCTGGCCCAACTTAAAAATAATGATCGGAATGACCTTATAGAAATGTTATATTTAATAACAAAAGAATTAAGGAGCCATTTGTAGCTCATACACTCATTGATACTTTTTCATCTCTTATATAACAATGTAGTGATATAATTTTTCACTGTTAATTTCTACACTCTTAAAATTCTTTTTTCAATGGGCTTCCTTATTTTGACTTTCTGAATTTTTGCTATTGTATATGAAGTTTGGACAAATAAGTTTGTGAACTCATCCTAGAAAAAGTGCTTCATATCTCATTGCTAAACACCACCATGGTTACCTTTGAAGTACTCCCTTTGGGAAGTTATGCACTGACACCAGCCCCTAGTCCACCCTTCAAAGCAATTTTGGAACTCTTTTTTCTGGAATGGCCATCAGAGCTGTCATTGTATTATCCCTGATGTCCTGAATGTCATCAAAATGTCTTCCTTTCAATATTTCCTTTATCTTTGGGTAAAGAAAGAAGTCTTTGGGGGCCAGATCAGGTGAGTGGGGAGGGTATTCCAATATAGTTATTTGTTTCCTGGGTAAAAACTCCCTCACAGACAGTGCCGTGTGAGCTGGTGCATTGTCCTGATGCAAGAGCCATGAATTGTTGGTGAAAAGTTGGTCGTCTTTTTCACGCAACCTTCTCAGTACTTCCAAATAGTAAACTTGGTTAATTGTTTGTCCAGTTGGTACAAATCATAATGAATAATCCCTCTGATATCAAAAAAAGAGTAGCAACATCATTGCAACAAGTTCGAGAACTTAATTGTCTGACCTCACATTTACTTGTAAATAATGAGATCATGAATAAATGCAAACTGATAACATGTTTTGTTTATAGTGGTATTTCTAGAAATGTTAATTCATAAGTTTCCTTTTACATATATCTCATGACTTTTTGGCTTTACACAATTTCATTATTTTTTTCCTAGCCTTAAAAGCAGAATAAAACTTGGGAAATTAATATACAAGAGATATCCCAAATATCAGTTAAAAAAATAAGTTGTCCTCTACCTGTATTAAAAAATCCACTGTCTCCAGGGTATATCTTGAAAAAAATAAAAAGATTTCTTTAAGTATGTTAAACTGAATTTCATATTCTTCTTAACATTGGCCTGATTTATTTATTTATTAATAATCAGATTATTTCCTGAATATTATCTCAGATGAGCCTTTGATAAACTTGCCCATTTCATTCATCAAACATTTATAAAGAACCTATTAAAATGTGTGCTCCCTAAAAGCACTCTATGGGGTATAATGCTGAGTAAACCATAAGCTCTGTCCACAAGGATGTTAGAGACTTTTGAGGAAGATATATATATATATCGTGTGTGTGTGTGTGTTTGTTAGGTATAT
The DNA here is from genome assembly GCF_057876585.1 of Rhinolophus sinicus. Taxonomy (NCBI): domain Eukaryota; kingdom Metazoa; phylum Chordata; class Mammalia; order Chiroptera; family Rhinolophidae; genus Rhinolophus; species Rhinolophus sinicus. Next base: position 85,781,635 of record NC_142504.1, read on the forward strand.
ATCATATAAATGCCACATGTACATACTTGACATGTATGTCAAACAACATGCATTCTACAATGTATTTGGCACTGCTGAGAATATAAAACTTAAAATGGTTTTGTTTACTCAGTTCCAATCTCTCCGGTGAAAGAAATTCAAAATGTCATTATAGAGGTATGAAAAAAACAAACTCTGAATCTACAAACACAGGAAAAAATATTCACACTCTTTATGAGATAATAGAGTTGAGGGTACCAGAGAGGATTGGGAAGCAGTGATTGAAATGACTTCAAAGGAACCAGAAGTAGTATCAGACAATCGCCAGGAGGGAAAGAGACCTATCTGCCTTGTTCCCTACTCTGTCCCTTTCATCCAACTCTGTAGTTGTTCAAATACTATTTGTTTAAAAATAAAAGAAAAGAAAGAAAGAAAGAAAGAGAGAGAGAGAGAGAGAGAGAGAGAGAGAGAGAGAGAGAGAGAGAGAGAGAGAGAGAAAGAAAGAAAGAAAGAGAAAGAAAGAAAGAAAGAAAGAAAGAAAGAAAGAAAGAAAGAAAGAAAGAAAGAAAGAAAGAAAGAAAGAAAGAAAGAAAGAAAAAGGGTATGGTGGAGGATGATGTCTTGTTGAATTCCTAAACCAGGATATGTAGACTGGTAAAAGAGATATCTATCTTAGAAACTAAGAGCCACATCCAGTTAAAGAAAAGTCTTGTCTTTTGCACTCCATTATTCTCTCTCAAATACCTTCTCTATCTCCAATGACATGACATTATTTGAAGCTACTAGCTGTCTGAACTGAACTACTCCAAGAGCATTCTAATCAATCCCCTCACCTCTAGTCAGGAAACATCAACTGCATTGCGCACTCACGACCCTCCTACCTTCTACTTTCCACATATCAGCCTAAGACATCTTTCTCAAACTCAAATGTTATCATGTCCCTCTCTTTCTTTATACTCTTCAAATCCCACTCCCCTCCTCCCACCCAGTGTCATCAGGATAAAGCCCAAGCTTTTTTTCATGGCACACAACTACTTGCACTCATCTGTAGCTATAGCCCAGCTGCATTCTAGGTGATTTACATAGTCATATTGCAATTCCAGTCATGTGCATGGTTCTTTCAGGTCTAGGTCTTACTACTTTGTCTGGAAAGTCTTCCCACCTTTGTCTTTTACACTGTCATTGCATTTATCACATTATGTTGATATTACCTCTTAACTATCATAGACTAGAGTTTTCTTAAGATCAGGAACTGAATCTGATCCATTTTTATATCTACCATGCCTACACAGATATTTGATATTTGCTGAATTAATGAAAAGTTTAGCATTTTCAAGATTTTTAGAAACAACTGTCTCTCTGTAACTTGGTAAATTCATTATGTATTTCACTTAACTCTTACAATTTGTATCATTTGAATTTGCTGATTGGTTTCTGTTCATATTTTCTTAGTGTTTCATAATGCCTTTTGGTCAACAAAAATTTCTGTAAGTTTTCATTACCTTCAGGTATTCAGTATTAGGTGCTACCTAACTACAAATATAGTCTTTATTCTCTTTTTTAATAAAAAGCTGATATTAGCATTTTTCCCTGAGTATATTTCTTTTATCCATTTGCTAGCTATCAGAGTCCATTCTTTATTTATTAGAGGATCTAATTTCTCTTCTGATGTATATGTAAAAGGTCTTTTACTTATTTTCCTCTATCTTTTACTAATGTACACTCTTTTTTCATTTTGTTTGCCTGAAAAGTGAGTTAGTTATATTCTTGTACTTTTTGTTTTTTTTAATTCCACAAACATTTTAAAACGAGAAATATCAAGGAACAATCATGAATGTTTCTGTTTAATAAACCTAGATGTGTGGGAGAGGACTTTAAAGGCTCAGATGTGAGCCATCCATATATTTCTCTTCATGCATGATATTTATACGAGTGCATGGTAAGTTTAAATATATTTTAGTGGATTTTTTTACAAATTTTAAACTAATTATGCAGATTTTATTCAAAACTCAGATATACAGCATAAAATATTTTATGTAATAATGATTTAAGCCTGGATAATATGTCTTATAATACAGTTAAACAGACACTTAGTCTAACAGATGCTATGATGTGGCATGTTTTCCACAGTAAGTCAATAAGATATAAAATCAAATACACAAACTTTAGGTTTCTTACAGAAAAATCATTTTGCCTCTTCTTCCCCTAATAATAAGACAACTGAAATCATTGCTCTAAATAATTGGCCTTGATAAGTCTTAAAGAATAATAAACACATATTGTGTAGCAATATGCTAATGTTCCAGGTTAAACTGTAAATTAAAATTCCAGGCTAAATTTTCAGATGCCTAAATAAAAAGTATAGCTATTTTCAGGCAAATATTCACTTTACAACTGGAAGAAATATGCCTCAAAGAAACACAAGCAACTGGCTGCAGTTGCAGACACTGATGATCACCATTTTATAACTTTTTTCTCATGGTTTTGTTATATAGCACCTTCGTAATTTTATCCTAATTCTTGGTTTTCTCCTATTTTCCCTTTGATGGATAACATGCTTCTCTCCAGCTGAACCTAGGAAGCTAAGTTACTTGCCTTCATTCCTCTAGTTTTCTCTTTTTTCATTAACTTGCTCAAATTCATCCTCTTTTATGGTTTCACAATCTGACCACAAAATTATAGCTCTTCTCGGTCATCTATGTGCCAATAAGTATTTCAGTTGCTCAGAGGATACCTCTACATGGTATTATTAAACTATATATCGGGGATGCCAAATAAATGTACACATTTTAAGAGGTGTTACCTATGTATTACTTTTCGAAGTTGAATTGAATTACTGCAGTAATGTGTAGTATGATGTTCGCTCAAAAGATGGCATTAATCAAATGAATGCTAGCATTATTCATTGTATTACAGTTTTAATAGATTTTCCCTCTCTTAAAATGTTTATACTTTTTTTTTTTTTTGGCAGCCGCTGTATAACCTAAATGCAACTGTGGCTTGGCTTGAAGTAAGGGCCTTACCAGTACTCCCTTCTTATTATTTTGGTTATCCTTAGCTCCAAAGCTTAGTGTCATATTCTTCTTGCTATTCTCCATTTCACTCTAATGAGTCCACTGTTTCAATAAGTCAGTGACTTCATGTCTCTGAAAAGTCTATCATTTCTCTTTCTCTATTTCCTTTGCTGCTAATCTGGTGCAGGATCTTACCACTGCAGACTTAACATTTTTTTGTAGTAGCTTCTTGGCTCAGTTTCCCAAATATTTTCACTGAAAATCTAGGCTAGATGAGTTCGCTTTTTAAGATGTCACTTGTGTACTATATAACTCTTTTAAAACGACTATTCACTATTAGCTGCATCCTTTGCCTAACTTTCCTTCTCTTCCACAACAGATCCACAAAATATATTCATAGCATGTGCTTGAACGCTCTCTACCTCTGTCTCTATCTCTACCTCTCATCCCAAACATGGACACTCTGCACTAGTATGTTTCATTTGCCACAGAAGGGACTGAGAATCAGAAAATACGAGATCTAAACCAGGCTCTACCTTGTACATGCTGTGTCGCAGGGATGGTTCATTTCAGCTCTTTGAGAGTTAATTTATGTTATTTTTTACAGTGGGCATAATAAAATTGTCCTTCCCAGAATTATTTGTGATAGCTAAATTAAAATAAACACAAATTGAAAAACATAAAGGCTATAGGAACACAAGCTAATGCAATGGTGCTGGAACTCATTAGCTACCCCTGATGCTGTCTGCATTCATACAGTACAGCTTCCTCTATTTCTTCTCAGAAAGACTATAGAACACAACTAACACAACATTGTGAGATGAGTAACTCCTGACTCATGATGTTTGGATGAGGTGTTTTTTTTTTCCCTCTCACATAAAGAAAAGATAAAGGAGGGCATGGGAAAGCTTTTCTATAGGATCATTGTTATTCAGAATCTTTCAGGATAAGTATTTCTAAAGGAAGGAAGGAAAGCTAGAAGAGAAGAGAAAATATGAGATAAGAAAAAGGAGCACTTTGATACAGTGAAAGTAACATTTTATAATCCAACCTCGGCCCTGGATTTTGACTTTTGAGTGAATCAGCTGGCTGAGAACTTTTGGATCCAAAACTGGGAAAGATTCCAGCTGGCAACTCTAAGGCTAAATGCAGAGATCCTTCTAGTTCTACTAAAAGGTTTTAATAAGAAACATGCATTTAATTTACTACAGAAGAAGAAAATAAAACTCTGACCACTTAGTCTTGCAGTATTTGCTAGAAATTATACATTCAAGGGTCTATGAGATAAAAATTTCTGACGATATATAAGAAACTCTAATTTCATGTTTTGCTCACTGCACTGCAGATATTTTTGTTTTTCTGTTTGTTTGCTTTTCGCATCCAAAATGGTGTGATGTTAACCTAGCATCAGGATGTGGAATCAACTCTGCAAAATGAAACCCTCGTTTTCAAACAGTGTCAGCAACATCTATAGGCATTTGTATCTGGGAAGGTGTAGGTCAGGGGCAGGCGATTAGGAATTTGAACGTACTGAAGTACAATTTGTGAATGTGGGGGAGCCTTCCACTCATCATTAACTAATTTAGTCTATTTACTTAATGCCTCTTATCAATTTTAAAATTAGGACATCAGAATATTGAATATGATATTATAGGTTATGTAAGAAATACACCCCAATCAGGATATAGGAGAACCCTGCATATTTCATAACTTTATACTAAGCAGTCAAGTTTTCATTCTGGTAGGTCATTTGATTCTCTGCAGGTGGCTGTGCCCGCCTCTGAAGAGAGAGCATGGGCTCACGTTACACAAATGGAATGCGATTATCTTTGTGGGTAGCATTGTATGATTTGGAGTAAGTCTTTAGGTCTAATATAAAGATCCTTCAAATAAATTATCCAGCTAAGCTTCTATGGCCCCAAACTCCTAATTTAAAAATGTTGATAAATGAAGTACCTCTTTAGTTAATAAATGAAGTATCTCTTTAGTTATCCTTTGTCAGCAACATTCATTTTAATGGAAAGTGAGTTTACAGGGTTACATGATTGAACTACTGAGCCAAGTCAGTGTTGGCAAATGATGGGCTAAATTATTGATGTTACACACTAATGAATTCTGATGAGAAATAAAACACAGACATTACGTTTGAAGTGGTTCATAATTATTTTTGTACTTTAAAAGCAATTTTATTCTTTTTCCAAATCATACTGGTTCTGTAAAACAAAAACATAGTTAGTGATTATACTAAAATTATTGAGTTTGTGGCAAAAAAAAATGCTCTTGTAAGTTTTCATTTCTGGTAAGATAATGTTGTTCACACTAGGATTCTGATTTCCTTATAGACTTCTGGGAAAAAGATAATTAAATTAAATGTCTAAATTTTAAAACCAGTGTCTTTAAATTAGATAATCTGCTTTGCAACCATGGTTAGCATTTCAATAGATGTGTTTATAATCTATGATATGTCTATCAACACATTACTGGAGCTGTGTTGAAATATCATAATTATTTCAGGTAATGACAAATACAGAGGGACTCCTGTGAAGCAGCTTTGCTTTAGCAAAAAAGTTATCTTCAAACATGTGATACAGAATGAATTGTATACTCTAAAATAATAGATATTTGATGGTCAGGGCCTGCTGCCAATTAACTGAAACAGGTTCATAATCAGAAAGGCAAAGAAGTCTATACATTCCATAATGTAATGATAGTCCTTTCATATTTCCTCATGACTTAACTGTCCCAGACTGAGACTTTAATTATGTGGATCTGTTACCTTCCATCTTCCTAGGGGAGTGACTCAAACAAAGGTTCAATGTAAAGCGATCTTAGACTGATTTTTAATTCAGAGGGATGGGAGGTAGAAATCATAGTTGACGAGATGTTAATTGAAAGTTTCATCACTTGCTACTCATGAGTGTTTGAACAAGTCCCTCAACTTCTCTACAGTTCAATTACCAACCCCCTTACATAGGGCAACAGGTCCTCTGATCCTATCAGAGATTGTTGTTATAATTGAAAAATCAGATATGCATAAAACTGAAAACTGCTATGTAAACATAAGGTAAATTTCCTATATTTGCCTGGACTTCAGTTCATTTTAGGGAGGTCATCAGAATTAAGATGGAAAATATTCCTTTTTCTAACTGGGGAATCTGATGCAGTGGAAAGGAATGAGAAGAGTTTTAAAATCCAGATTTGGCCAACATGCTAGATTACTTTCCCCTTACAAGAATATAAGCAGATCCATACAAGAATGAAAATTCAAAGGTAAAACTTCTTTCATTGTGTTGGACTGAGGGAGGAGATGTAGTGGAAAGTACTGTAGTTCTCATTTGGTGTACACTATATGAAATTTTAAACATTGGAACTTGTTTATCTTAACTTGTGTAACACTCCATTCCCACATTAAGGTTTCCTAACTCATTTTCTTCATTTTCATGATTTTCTCTTTATCTATGGTAGACTTGGCACCATTTGTGTATAACAAGGCTACTTCAAATTTTATCTCTTTAGTACTTTATTAAAATTTATCTTAATGTCTTCCTCATTATAACCACACTGTTCATTGTTCTATAATCTTGATACTTTGGGATGAAAAATCATGTGTTTGAGTTAAACTCACATCAAAGCGGCATCATTATATAATGATGATGCTAAGTTGTATGAAAAATACCTACTGGATATGCTTCATTAGTCACTAATTTTCAAACTTAAAGTTGTCTTTGAAAAACTCCTCTCCCCCACATCATTGACATGGCTCCCTCACTTGAAAAATGTACTGCCTGTATAAAGTGAATTTAAAAATAATAAAGATGCTGGGTATTATTTTAAGTCCAAGAAAAAATCAGAACACATAAAATTTATATCTTAATAAAAACAATTATAAATATGCTTATCTTATTTTAAAATTTAAAAACAGCAATACATTTTGGTTTTAACATGCTATTTAACAGAATAAAGGGAGTAGATAATTTAATGCATTAAATTGAATACAGATGAGTGCTTTATTAACCTCCTGAATCTACATCACATTGATATATGTGTGAAATGAATGTATTTCCATCTTCGATATCAATATGTGAATTGAGATTCTCCTGTGTTTATTTTCAAATGGAAGGAAGATAGGTGATACAACATTACCATTGTTACCTACAGGCAGACACTCATAGATGCTGTTAGGGAGAATCTTGTAGGTATTTTGAGAGATGAAAGAGTCAGAAGACTAATATCATAGGTGATGAATAAGAAACAAAGAATTAGAGAGTGAAAGGTTAGGAACAGAGTGGAAACCACTTTGAGGGAGACAGGAAATAGGAGTATAGAGGCTATGGGGAATAAAGAAGCTCTTAAAGACACTCAAATCAATTGTTTGGCAGCCAAGTCATCATATGAAAAGAACAAAATTAACTCGATTACATTAACAGTCAAGAACTTCATTTATTCAACATCTTTATTGGGATGTTTCTAGGTGCTAGCCTAGGTTCTACACGTTAAACACTAAGTTAAGTGCTAATTAAACAATAAAAATACTCCCTAAGTTGGGCGCACTGGAGATGTGACCCTGATCATTTCTCTGACCTCATTCTGTACTCTGCACTACCCCAGACCTGTGATCACCCAGGCAGTCCCTCTAAATCTACCCAACGGACAACATTGGCTTCATGGCCCCTTGAATTGCTGATTCTATTACAGGGGGTTAATATTGCATGAACTTAATTCTGTTCAAAATATTTTCTAATTTTGCTTATAATTCAATTTTGGACACCTTGATACAGAAGTGCGTTCATTTCCAAATATTTGGGGAATTTCCCAAATATCTTTTAATTATTGATTTCTAATAATTCCACTGTGCTCAGAAAACATATTCGTCACTATTCAATCCTTTTAAATTTATTGGGACTTGTTTTACAAATCAGTATATGGTCTATATTTGGAAATGTTCCATATGCACTTAAAATAATGTATTCAGCTATTGTTGCATAGAATGCTCTCTCTATAAATGTCAATTAGGTCAAGTGATTGATAGCGTTGTTCAATTCTTCCATGTTCTTATTAATTTTCTCTTTGTATGTTCTATCAAATCCTAGAGAGAAGTGTTGAAATCTCAAACTATGCATATTTTTGTTTCTACTTTAAGTTTCCTCAATACTTGCTTAAGGTGTTTTTGAAATTTTCTTATTAGATTCATATACATTTAGGATTGTTATATGTGCTTGATAAATCGATTTATTCTCTTAATAAAACAATCCTCTTGATCCCTGGTAATTTTCTAGTTATGAAATTTAACTTGTCTGATTAATTATAGCCTTTCCAACTCATGCTTGGTGTTGCATGACATGTATTTTTCCATCCTTTTACTTTTACCCTATCAGTGTCTTCATATTTGAAGTGTATAATTTTTAGATAATTAAGTCTGAATCCTGTATATTTATTGACTGTGACTATATCTGTTTTTTAGTTGGGCTTTTAGTCAATTTATATTCAATGTAACTTTTGATATGATTGAATTTAGGTCTACAGAATCAATATTTTTGCTAGGTAGAGAACTCTGGGGCACTATTTTTCTTTCAGCAGTTTAAAGATATTCTTCTATGTTTTTTGATCTCCACAGTTTCTGATGAGATCTTACAGGTAATTTTTGATTTTCATTTCTCTGGCTGCTTTTAAATTTTATCTTTAATTTTCTTTACTGTTAGTTTCCAGGAATTGACTACAATGTACCTAAGTATGATTTTTACGTACAAGTGTTATCAAAAAATATTGTGAATGTTTAAATAAAAAAATTTATCATAGTAAAAGACACATTGCCATTAACCCTCTCAAAATACTCCCCCTCACTTGGAACACACTTATCCCATCGTTTTTGCTACTTTCTGAAGCAGTTCAGGAAATCCTCTTCCATGTCTTTAGTTGCACTGTTGTGACTGCCTCGCTGTCCTGAGTCGATTCAAAATGTTTACCTTTCATGGTTATTTTGACTTTGGGCAAGAGCCAGAAATCGCACCATGCCAGACTCAGGGAATAAGGTGGAGGAAGACACAACATACATATTGTTTTTGATAGAAACTGGCATACCAGAAGTGATGTGTGACATAGAACCTTCCTGTTGTGATCACAAAACATGGTGATGGCTGCTGCCACCGAGTGCCATCCAACAAAAAGGCAGGGATCTTCAATACAGGAAGGAGCACTGTAGGGACAGAGTCCCAGAGAGCAGTTTCCAGGCTCTCGGCCTCATGTGGAAGGGTGCTGGCTTGGTTATTAGATGGCCATCAGCTATAATGAGATGGCCATCCACTGTGGCTGGGTGGCCATCAGCTATTACCAGTTAGCCACAGCCACTAATGTGACTGCCGTGGTTATGCTAGCAAGCATGGATTGCAGCTAGCCAGTGAGGTTGGTTGGTTGGCAGAGAAGCAGACAGCAGATTGCGCATAGTGTGGCTCCTGCTTCCTGTGTCTCCCACCCAGCCATCAGCAAGAATATAGTGGTAAGACTCCCCTATTTTTGGCTCTGTTGGTGTTCCTTTTTGGCCTCACCATATCCTGCATTCTTGTGTGGGAAACGGTAGCTGAGTCTCTGCATGACAGGCACATTGAACCTTAGTAACAGCATATGACAAGTTTCAACTTGTTTGGTGCAGTCAGTTGGGTGTGAGCTACGGTGTGTTTTAAAGTATGCTGTAAATCATCCTCCATCATGACAACGCTCTGTGTCACACATCGCTTCTGGTACAGCAATTTCTGTCAAATAAAAACATTACGGTGTGTCCTCATCCACCTTATTCACCAGATCTGGCACTGAGAGACTTGTGGCTCTTCCCCAAAGTCAAAATTGTTCATGACATGGAGGCAGCCACAACAGGGCAACAAAAGACACTCACTAAAGAGGACTTCCAGAACTGCTTCAGAAAGTGGCAAGAACAATAGGATAAGTATGTTCGAAGTGAGGGGGAGTATTTTGAGGGGGATTAATGGCAGTGTGTCTTTTAATGTAATAATTTTTTTAAGTTTAAATATTCACTGTATTGTTTGATTGCACCTTGTATATATCTTTTGGGGGGCTTCTTTGAGTTTATTGGAGCTGTAATTCATGCTTTCCACCAAAATGACTACATCATTTTTATACTTTCCCTCTGGTAGCTGGTAAGTTAAGCCATGATAATAACATGAGACTTTTGAGGCCCAAGACAGACTGCCCCCAAATATCTCACAATGGCATACTGATTACTCAGAATTAAAGTTACTTGATAAACAGCCAATGCCAGAAAGGCCACCTTGATACTTTCTTGATCCCTTGGCACCACTAAGAGTGAGACACCACTAAGAGTGAGACAACTCAGAGCCAGAAAGTCTGTATAATCAACTCTTATGGCCTCTTTTCTAATTTACTACTTTGTTTAAATTCCTCACAAACAAATAGCAAAACTTGCTTGGATTCCTGTCTATTGAGCACTAACTTTCTTGGTCATATCTATTTCTCACAAATTTATTGTTACTTTGTCTACATAAAAAGGTGCCGAGTTCACTTCTTTGAGCTTCATTTTATGATCTGAGCATTGTATTGTGATTTTCCCATGTGCACGTATTAAATTAGCATTTTTTCCTGTTAATCTAGCCAGTATCAATTTTATTATTTTATTACTAGTCCAGCCATAAGAACTAAAGAAAGGTAAGAGGGGGATATTCTCTCCCTCCCCAAAGATAAGAAATACTAAGGGTTACATGCCAAAATTTTAGCACTTGGTTTGATAAATCAATGATTAAGAATTATTTACTGAATGCTCATGCATTTCTAGAATATCAAACCTAAATCAGTCAGCCTATTATCTGTGGCCTTATTTAAGACCTTACTTTATCTCTTGTCTTTCACTGTCTTCCTCTGAGACTATGTAATCTCAATAACAGAGACAAAGAAAACTGCCATAGTATGCTGGTTAAGAGCAAGTATCCTGCAGCCAAACTACCTGGGTTAAATCCTGTTTCTTCTATTAGCTATGTGACCCCGGGCAAAATAATATAATCTTTATGTGCTTCAGTTTTCTTTTCCATAATGGGGAGACTATGATAGCACTTCCTAGGGTTCTTTGAGAATGAAATGATTTATAATTTATGAAGCAATGATGACAGTGTCTGGCATATAGTAAGGACTAGATAAACACATTGTTAAAGAAAAGAAAATGAAAGAACAATGTCTAATCCATAGCCCTGAAATCTGTTTTCCAAGTCTCTCATACTTCCTCTGCTTGAAGGTGTTCCCTTCCCTCCGTCACACAATGTTCCCCTTGCTTTATTTTTCTTCAGTTACTCATTCCTGGCATCCTGTTTCAAGTCCCATCTCTCTTACAAAGGTATTATTGCTCTGAATTCAGGCCTAAGAAGCTCTTTCCACTTCCTGGCCAAACAAAAAGCACACTGTTTATACCTGGAAACACTTAACCATATTACTAGATATTCCCTAATATTTTGTATATCTGCTCTTGATATTCCATGCCTTGCATTTTTATTCTCCAACAATAAAAATTAGTTTTCATTTCCCCTGTACATGGTGCATGATGCAGCTTAATTCTTACATATCTTTATCTTTGTTCTAGCCATTTCTCTTTCTATGACCCCCCCTCCTCACCTTTTGTTGATGTCCCCTCACCTTTTAAGATTTTATTTAGGAGTTATCCCCTTCAGAAAACTGACCTCACATTCGCAGCCATCATTTATATTTACACAACATATTGTGTCTGCCTCCTCTATAAGACTGCAAGCTCTTTGAAGATAGAAATTATATCTTCCACCTTTGGACACTCAGTGTCTAGCAAAATGTCTTTCACATAGTAGGTGAACCCCCCAAAAAGGTGTCTTGAATTTAATTGATATTCTTCAACTTAATTGTCAACTACTTAAGGTCAAACACCATCATGTATATTATATGCATTCTATTGGCATTCAATACGTACAGAGTGAAATCGGTGTTTCAACACGTTGTGGAAATATACATTTCAAAATGGAATTCTAAAGGCATCTTTTATCGTAGAAAGATAATGAGACAGTCAGTCCTAAAGGTGGGGGTATAGAAGAAATCAACTTATAAATTCCCTTCCACCCACAATTTTCTGGCTCTGAATTGACTTTTGGCAACAGGCATTTAAATCTTACTATAGTCATCCTTGGTTGAAAGTGGAATGGTGATTTTTACACTTAATAGGAGATCTTGGTTAAAATGTGGCTCATTTATTTGGGTTTTAGCTTAGAACATTTGTTTAATTCTTCTTTTAGTTTATGCATACTTCAAAATGTTGAGCAAAAATCATTTTAATTAACCAAGCATTTCTTTTGTTACATTATATGACTAGAAGTGCACTTACTATTGTAGTTTCTTGAATTCCCAAGAGTTTAAAATGTCAGACTTGGAATTGCAAATTCCTGAAGGTAGAAAGATTGGAAGCTATAAATGCTTCTGTGATTAATTAATTGGGGCAATGTTTGGCAAGAAGTTGTTATATTCTCATCATCATTTTACAACAGTATCAGGGGAAAAAGAGAAGAAACTGAATTAAGGTTGTAAATTGTTTACCGGTGCAGGGCACATCACACACATCATCTCATCTAATTCTTTACAGCAAGTCTTGGGTTGGTGCTGTTTATACCTATTCCACATCCCAGGTGATACCACCAAACAAGCAACCAACCAACTCTCCAACTAGCCTAGTCCGAAACTCAAACTCCAGTATTCAGAGTTGTTAAATCTCTATTTTCAGTTCAACGCAAAACTAGGGACTACACAACAACAATATCAAAGATTTACTCTTTAAACTATTCTGAACGATTTATTTATTTACACAAATAATTAAGCAAAATGCCTTGCCAAAATGCATTTCACTACCTCTCCTGTCATTTCATATGCCCCTTCCCTGTTTTATTTTTTCTTAGCACATAGCACTACTATAACTTTGACTTGTTTGTTTACTGTCTTATTTTACCCATTGAAATGTAAATTCGTGAGGGTAAATAATTTTGTTCGTTTTGTTGATTATTGTATCTTTTTTCATGAAAAGGTTTTTATTTTTATGCAATCTAACAGTATTTTTCTTAATGGTTTTCTCCCCTCATTTAAGAAGGGCTTTCCTACCATTCATTATCTTATATTTTTAAAAAATATTTTGTGGATTTTTAATAATTATTCTATAATCTTTATAAATATATAAAATAATCTATTTTACTCTACCGCTTAGATATATATTAGTATCCCTGAGATAACTGACTAGTGAGTAGTGCAACCTCATACACAATTTGAAATCCTACTCTCATTATATTCTAAATTCCAAATATGTGTGGGGCATTCCTGGATTCCCTATTTCAATGAGCAACTTCAAGCCTGCTGCCAGTTTTGTAAATCAAATTTTATTGCAGCACAGTTAGATCCATTCATATACTATTTTCTAAGGCTGCTTTCCTGTTACAAAGCAGAGTTGAGAAGTTACAACAGAGAATGTATGTCCTGCAAATCTAAAAATATTTACTATCTGACCCTGCAAAGAAAAAATTTACAAATGGTTCTACTCTGTTTTATAGATCCTTTTATCTATTCCTGAATCAATATTATGCTGTTTTAATTTCATTAATATAGCTTTCTGATATGTTTTGATACCCAGTGTCCAAAGTTCCTGACCCCAACCTAAAAACAAATTTTCTTTTAAAAAAATGTCAGCGCTATACTTGTGGATTTTTATCTTCCAAATGCATTTATAAAAACCTTTTCAAGCTTCACTGAAAAATTCTATCTGGATTTTGAGTATGATTGTTTTGAATTTACAAATTTTTCAAATGTTGAGATTTTTAAAAATTGGCATCTTTCCAATATGTATAATCTTCTCATTCATAAAAATGATACATATTTAATTTTATTTAGGTTTTTGCATGTATCTTTTCATTATTGTTTAGTAGCTCTCTCCAAAAAAAAAATTGATCTATCAGGTTTATTCTTAGAATCTTTATACTTCAGGTTGCCATTTTAAGTAACTGTCATTAATTCTAATGCTTTTCTGGTTGATTTTCCTAGATTTTGTAAGAGAAGCACCATGTTGTCAGATAATAATGATAGTTTTGCCATTTTCCCCCACAGTATCTGTACCTCTTAATCATTTTTCATGACTTACTGCTAAGGCTTCAGTGCAGTGATGCACAGTAATGATGATAGCAGGATTCCTTATTTTTACCCTAATTTTAATAAAATGCTTCTGGTAATTTATCATTTAGTATATGTTATCAAGTTAAAGGAGTTTTGTTCTAAACTATTTTGTGACTTAAAGTATGTTGCTCTTGTTAGCAAATTGTTCTAGAACATACAGAGTAATCACATATAGTCTTTCTCCTCTAATCTCTCATTATATCAAATTACATTAATGTGTTTGCTGAAGTTGAAGTTCTTCATAGTTGAGTAAAAACTCACAGGCTTTGATATGTGATGCTCTTTTATTTTGATTTTTTAAAAGTTCAAGGAGATGTGCTAGTATTTCCCATTGTGATTGTAAAGTTTTAACATTTTCTCTGGCTTTCGATCAGTTCTAACTTTACAGATTCTTAAATTATGTTGTCATGTGCATTAAGTTCATGATTGACATACTTTAACAAGCTATATATTTTATGAATAGGAAATATCTATATTTGAATGTTGTAATTATTTTTGCCTTGAAGACTCACTCTTCCTCTGCCTACTCCCCTGGTTTTTAAATTAGAACTTATTATTTTTTTCTGGACGTTTTGTTCACTTTCTACTTGTCTAAGGTGCATCTCTTCTAAATGAAATGGATTTTGCTTGTATGACCAATCTGTAAATCTGTACTTTAAACTGTGTAATGAAACCATATACAGTTATTATGATCACTAATATGGTTGAATTTATTTTATACATTTTTACACTTTTCCTGTCCTTCCTGCATTTATTAATTTTTCCAATTTTTATGGTATTTTCTCTAGTAGTTTGGCAGTGTCAAATCTTATTTTTAGACTTCTAGTAGAAATTCTTAAATTATTGGCAACTATATTAAAATACTTTCTCTACTATTTAGAATTAACTAGTAAGATTTAGCATTTAATTTTATTTGTTAACCATAACATCTCTAAATGTATATATTTTAAAAGTCCAAATTCCTATAATTTCTTGTCTTTAAAAAGATCACATAGCCTCAGAGTTTTTCTTTTATACCACATTGTTAAGTGATTTTATGCTTTTATCCTGTGTTTTTTTCTGGCTTCTTTACATTTGTAGAGTTCTCTTCCAGATATAGAAAATTGGGCTGTCCCTGTATGTAGTGAGTGTGTGTGTGTGTGAGTGTGAGAGAGAGAGAGAGAGAGAGAGAGAGAGAGAGAGAGAGAGAGAGAGAGAGAGAGAGAGAAATGATTAAGCGCCTTACTTCTGTACTATCAAAGTTTCTGGTAAAATACCTTAAGAATGCTTTTGTTTATTAACTTACAGAATTGTAGGCACCTAGAGCTGGAAAGAACCTTTGAAGTTATCACGCTCAATCTTAATAAACCAATTCTCTAACTCACATAACAATCCTCTCAACAAATATTTTTGAGTACCTATGTTTTGAGAACTATAGTTAGTGCCATGGAGATAAAGATGAACAAACAAGACATGCTTTTTAACTGAGAAGGCTCATGTTCTAGTAAGTGAGGAGATAAAGACACATACACAGAAATTTGTGCGAGGAGGTCAGAGGAATGTTCTGGGACTGGGGCTGCTTGAAGAGGTGCTCTCTGGTCATTCACTGTCCCTCAACCACTGCGGTGACTTCTGCTTGAGCACCAACACTGCATGACTGGCCAGCAAAAGTTGTTAGAATATGCACTCCATTGAGCCCAAACACACCTTCCAAACTCATCCATCACTGGTGCAGGTATTGCCCTCTGGAGTTCAACAATGTCTGAGGTCTGACAATTAAGTTCGCAAACACATCCTAGAAAAAGTGCTATATACCTCATTTTTGAATATCACTACAGTCACCTTCAAAGCACTCCCCTTGGGAAGCTATGCACCGATGCCAGGACCTAGTCCATCCTTCAAAGCAATTTTGGAACTCTTTCTGGAAAGGCCATCAGAGGTGTTGTCGTATTACCCTTGATGTCCTGAATGTCATCAAAATGTCTTCCTTTCAATATTTCCTTTACCTTCAGGTAAAGAAAGAAATCAATGGGGGCCAGATGAGGTGAGTAGGGAGGGTGTTCCAACACAGTCATTTGTTTACTGGCTAAAAACTGCTTCACAGACAGTGCTGTGTGAGCTGATGTATGGTCGTGATGCAAGAGCCATGAATTGTTGGCGAAAAGTTCAGGTAGTCTAAGTTTTTCATGCAGCATTTTCAGCACTTCCAAATAGTAAACTGGGTTAACTATTTGTCTAGTTGGTACACATTCATAATGAATAATCCCTCTGATATCAAAAAAGGTTAGCAACATCTTTGCAACATTTTCGTGAATTGTTTGACCTCGTATGTATGCATGGACCTTTACTTAGCTATCGTTTAGATGTTTGTCCTTCCAAAGTCTTTTTTCCCCCCTTACAATTAAGCATTCTAAATGTTGTATATTTCTCCCTCTCCCTGATCTTTCTTATATTGCTGCTCTCTAATATATTAATATGGCCTTTCAAATATGCTTTCTAAACTTGTCTAAAATACTGTAGGTGGACTCAACCTTTGAAAAAGTAGGAGACTCCTATCATTTCCTTTACTCAGACATAATACATGTGCTTATGCAGTCTAAGATCTCATTTACACAGTGTAGCTAGATGCATCACATTCTCTCCTCTAAATAATGTGCTAATGTCCAGTGTGTTTTTCCAAATAAGATGCCAAAGAGGCAATAAATATTAAATAGCATTAAATAATTCCCCAATATCGATGTGCTACTAAATTATATGAAAGAGAGCAAAAGCATCTGCTCTGCTAGGCAATTTTTAGCCACATTGAGTCAAACTGTAGAGAATGACATCTGCAGACTCACCCTGCAAACATATTAAATCACTCTACCATGTTTTTATTTTTTAATTGGATATAGTAAGTGAAAACAAGATAGGCATGGGATACTTTCAGATTTCCTTAGTGGCCTTGCTACCGTACACCCTAAAACACAAGCCCGAAGGAGCTTAGAATCTTCTAGGAAGATGAGAACAGCAACAAGTAGGAAGAATGAGCTGCTACAAATGCAACCGCGGTGTGGTGGTTATGCACAGAGAGCACAGCAGGGTTAGGTACCACACTGAAGTTCAGGATCTGATTTTTCAGAGGATTGTACGTGTTTCTATAGTTTTATGGCAAGATCCTGAAAATATTTTCACATTTTTATTAAAAGCCAAAATATTCTAAATTGAAGATATCTTCTGTCGATAAGAAAAGGATACAACAAGTTATGCTTCTCAAGTGCCCCAAATACAACCCAGGCTTGCTGCTGTCTCTAGTTGAGTACTTGACTCTTCCTGTCGGTACTATACTATAATTTCTATCCCTTCATTTCCACTGTATGTAACAGTCATAAAAATAAGTAATTTAAAAATCAAGTTTGGTAATGAACTTATTGGTGAATTTCTAACAAAAAATTAGAATAAAGATTATTGAAAGTATGGATTGAGAATTCACTTTACCAATATTCAAATAGTTTCTACTGACATTTTCAATATTTCAAAATACCCTAATTAACAATGAGAATTTATCATGTGTCAGATTTTTAAGAGAGTTTACATTTAGACAGAAATATGAGATTTTTCAAAGACAATTATTAGAACACACAGATTACCTTTGAATACTGGAGGGTGCCAAAAATGTATACACATGACTTATATTCATCTTGTTATCAGTGTATATTATTACAATTTTAATGCAATTTTTTCCTTTCTTAAAATATGTATACAGTTTTTTTGGCACTCTCTGTATTTAAAAGGAAATCACAGGTTATAGCCAGTCCATAATTTTTAATGTACTACATGATATCAGACTTTTTAAGAACTAAACAAAACATGTTCTTGACTTCTAAAACACTGCAGTTGTAATTTATACTCAAGTTTGCATACGAATTTCTATTAAGCCTACACTTTTTAAGCACTAACTTTTCAAAACTTTAAAGTTCTCCTATTATTTAACATTTTTTGTTATAATCAATTTCCCATAGAATCCTTATAAAAAGTACACACACACGAGGTCTGACAATGAAGTTCGCGAACTCATCCTAGAAAACGTGCTACATACTTCATTGCTGAATATCACTATGGTCACCTTTGAAGTACTCCCCTTGGGAAGCTATGCACCAAAGCCAGTACCTAGTCCACCCTTCAAAGCAATTTTGGAACTCTTTTTCTGGAATGGCCATCAGAACTGTCGTCATCTTACCCTTGATGTTCCTGAATGTCACCAAAATGTCTTCCTTTCAATATTTCCTTTATCTTTGGGTAAAGAAAGTAGTCATTGGTGGCCAGATCAGGTGAGTAGGGAGGGTGTTCCAATACAGTTATTTGTTTACTGGCTAAAAACTCCCTCAAAGACAGTGCTGTGTGAGCTGATGCATTGTTGTGATGCAAGAGCCATGAATTGTTGGCGAAAAGTTCAGACCGTCTTACTTTTTCACGCGGCCTTTTCAGCACTTCCAAATAATAAACTGGGTTAACTGTTTGTCTAGTTGGTACAAATTCATAATGAATAATCCCTCTGATATCAAAAAAGGTTAGCAACATTGATTTGGACTGATAGAACTTTTTTGGTCGTGGAGAATTGGCTGACTTCCATTGTGCAATTTGACACTTTGTTTCAGGGTCGTGTTGGTACACCCATGTTTCATCACCAGTGATAACATGGCTCAAAACATCGTCTTGCCTCTCCAAAAGGTCTTGGCAAACTTCCACTGTCCTTTGCTTTTGTTCATTGGTCAGCTCCTTTGGGACCATTTTTGCACACACCTTTCTCATACCAAGATTTTCAGTTCAGATTTCCCTAACTTTTTCTCTATTGATGTTTACTTGGTCTGGCATGCTTCTCACAGTAGCAGATGATTTTGACACACAATTCGACACATTTCTGCAATGTTTTCTTCGTTACTGGCTGCCCTGACCTCTCTTTATCGTGATGTGTTCTCTCCCCTCAGAAAAATGTTTAATCCATTTGTACACCACTGTTTTCTTCATGGCATTATCCCCATAAACTTGGACTAACATGGCCCTGATTTCATTTCCACTCTTGTCAAGTTTAACAAGAAACTTAATGTTTGTTCATTGCTCTAATTCAAGCTCGGACATTCTCACGACGGCACACAAAAACATGCAATAATAATGAATGTCACTGAGCAAGACACCGCCACACATGATAATGAACGCAGCTGTGAGACACTGATATATCAAGGTTATGAAAACTTACTGAGTTGTTTGTACAGGCCTTGTGTGTGTGTGTGTGTGTGTGTGTGTGTGTGTACATATACTTTATATATTGGGGATATATATACAGAGGATGCCAAAAAATGCATACGCATTTTAAGAAAGGAAAAGAACTATATTAAAATTGTAATAATCTATACCGATAACAAAAGATGAATGCAAGTTACGTTTGACTTTTGCAATTACAAGAGGTGCTCAAAGTGGTTACCATCAGCGTCCAGACACTTCTGATATGGCAAAATACTGCTTGAGCAACATTGACCAAAGTGTCCACTGTATACATTTTTTGGCACTCCCGATATATATACATACATATATATATCCTCAGAAGAAAACAGCAAAAATAGCCACCAGTAAAAATGCAATTTGAAAGATCTTTGAAAGTGCTTTACAAAATTGTGGTGAAAGCATCATAAAGCACACATGAAATTAAAATATATTGAAAAATATTTGGTTTATTTAGGTTCAGCATGCATTGTTTATGCTGCAAATTAATGCAAATTATGGTGTTAAAGAATGTGTCATATATACATATATACACATATACATACATATATATGTGTGTGTATATATATATATATACACATATATATATATATACATATATATATGTGTATATATATATATATATATATACAACTGGTACTTCTAGTTTTTGGTTTTTAATAGAACAAGGTTGTGTGTGTTTTCTTTTAGGAGGTCATGTTTCATAATATAACATCTCAAATAGTAAAATATTATAAATATAAAATAGTAAAATATTTAAGTAATTTTAATATAGTAATTTTCACATGGGTTTCTAAAATATATCAGAGTATTTTCTCTTTGTTTGTTTAAAAAATAGAATAAAATAATCAGATTTGAGTAGATCAAAGTCTTAAAATAAAAACAATTGATTCACTGAAAATTTTTACTGGAACAAATAGTAAAATTCCACACGTACCTGGAAGCCTACTTATAATTCCAAATTGCTTATTTTAAAAATAAAGTCACCTACAAATATTCTTAGGGGCTGAGCCTCTTGCAAAATGGAAGGGGAAAGAAAAGAGTTAAAAAAAAAGAATGTAAGAGTGTCATTCTCACTGCAGTAGATTTCACACAAAAGCAACACAAAGCAACTGTTGACAGTATTTTTGAAACAGCCAAATGGCAACTGCAAAGCCTGAAGATTTGAAAATATATGTTTATATCAAAAGTATTTATAAAAATTCATTCTGAGGTTTGTGAGAAATAAGTCCAATACTCTCTTTTTCCCCCCAAAGTATGAATGGTATGTATGCTAACTTACTGAATTCATCCTTCATGCAATTCCAGTTTATTAAAGAGGTTAAAAATTTATAAAACTCTGATGGGATATGGTTTTAATGCTTCATCACACTACCCATCATTTGCTTTTCAATCTAGATCAGAATGATCTTTCCTACTTCCCTGCAATCACCTACCTGCACAGCTAATATTTTCTGAATGCTCTCTTGAGAGTCTGCCTGGAACTTGGCCAGCCTCATCTGGCTGTAGAGGACCACCAGTTTGAAGTACTTCTGCCACACCTTGTGTATCCTTCTTTGCAGCTGACAGAGCTAAAGGAAAGAGGGAGGGAGAACAAACACAAGTCAGAGTAGGAGAGGAAATTAATGGCAGTGTTCAAGAAGAATGATGGAGGGAAATATAGAAAGCAGTCAATAGCCCATTCTGCACTGTACAGACCTGACAGGAATTTCACAGTCTTTTGATTTTTCAGCCCACTCATGTGCATTCATTAGAAACCAGTCACATCTGGCCGCCAGGATGGGGGGTTAATTTTCTCTAAATGCCTCAGCAGTTTTGTTCTAGCTGAGGCAAACTCTGTGACTGCAAAGCTGATGAGTAAAATATTTCTACTTCACCCAGTTTAACTCAAAACCGATAGCCTCAGGACATATTGAACCTTTCTTTAAAAAAAATAATCTTTTAAAGCTTTTTTGAATGACATATCAGATCAAGCCAAAGTTTAAAAATGCAACTTTAAGACTTTGATGGACACCATTGCTTCTTTTTTCCTCATAAAGCTTACCATTGCTTGGCAATGTGTGCTTTAGAGCATGACAAAACTAAAGAGAATTAACTTAGCCATCAACTGCTGAGGGAGAACAATAACAGGGAAGAAATTTCCAGCTAGAACTCCCTATTAATCCACCTCCCTCTGACTATGTGACATGGAAACATCTCACTGCACTAAACTACAGTGTATACGACATTCAGTAGTGACATGTTTAATACTGAATCTATACAGGAAAAGAAAGACTTCTCCTATGAGGCATCCTATGCCTTTCAGAAGTTTAATATAAAACCAACCAAAGAAAAACACAATAGAAGTGTTAGGGTATCAAATATATGGTGATGGAAGGAGAACTGACTCTGGGTGGTGAACACACAATGTGACTTATAGATGATGTAATACAGAAGTGTATACCTCAAATCTATGTAACTTTACTAACAATAGTCACCCCAATAAACTTTAATAATAAAAAAAGTGTTACCAAGACAATGTACATTTGTTCTTCAACAGTTAGCATAGTCACACCATACAGGACTGTTATAATTATTTCCAAAGAAATAAACTTCATACAAATTAATAGTAAAAATCTATATTAAAATTTATACATAATATATTCCATCACTGAAACCTCTTTTGGATTATGAAAATGTGGATAATTACTTATGTTGATTTCTTTTTAGTGTATTTTGTAGAATGGAAAAAAAAAAAAAAACACCAAAAATTTCATATCAAGGTTACATGTAAGAGATCCTTTGTGAAACTTCATCAAACAGTGCATATGTAACTTGTGAACTTTTCTGTATGCCTATTTCAGTAAAAGAGTTTACTGAAAAATAACAACTTTAAAATAGTTATCTGGTGTTGCATGTGAATTGCTTATTGTTATTATCTTCATTATGCATTGTAATAAGCAACACATACTTATTAATGTAAATCCACAGAAAAATCAAGCCTCTATTTTTGGTCAATTGGTTAACTTAGGAAGAAAATATAACCTTGAAAACTATAGATATTTCAGCTTGCTAAATGCTGAAATACATTACCTGGAATTAGTTTACGGGCATTTCATATAATTTAGGCCATTGAATGTAAGAGTAACTTCACTTTTTGAAGAAAAAAATTGGCAATATTAATTTCATTTCTGTAATATTTTAATATATAAAATATTTTAATACTTTTAATATAATATTAAAATATTTTTCTGCCAACTCTGACAGCCAATGGAGGGTTATGCTTTATCGTGATATACTCATTAAGATATTAGAATACTTTAGTCTATGTATTATACTGTTATTATGGTATCCACAGATATGATAACAGGCAAATAACAGGAAGGTGAGTTTTAGAGGAATTCCTTGAAATAAAGATACTATTTTCAAGTGGAAGCTCTTCAATGTGTGGAAGGTAATACAGGGGGGAGCTTGTCAACCAACTGAATAGTAACATCGCCCACATTCACATCTTGAATGAGGAGAAGTATTTGTATACAGTAAGTCTCATTTATTCAGTTTTCTGCATTCTAGCTTGAATTAGCCACAGGGGCCTTAAATTAGTCCATATACAAGGGTTAACTGCAGCTACTTAATAGAGAAGTTCCTTAAGTATCAACTAAGAAATAGTAATATCTCAAGAGTTTCTTGGGAAAATCGATAGCTAATAGGCCTCTGGGAAAAAGAAACAGGAATGGGAAAAACTGAAGGAATTCTTAAGGAGAAAAGAATCGATATCCTATAAAAGTCACATATACACACATACATACATATGTATACTAAAGACAAAAGATGATCTGCAATAATATGTAGAGAAACTATTTAAGATGCTTGGAGGGACAGTTGATTTAATCTAAGAGTTAGCCATGATGACAACTATTTTGGGGCAGTGTTTATAATAAAAGCCCATTTAAAAGATGGCAGCAGACAATGATGACTCAATAAATAGTTATTAAAAATAACTCAATAAGTGAACTGGTAAAATTTTAGTGGCAAAAGTGAAGAAGTGAATGAGACTTTCAGGAACTTAGCAAATAATGGGAGAAGAGAAAAACAGACCAAATAATGGAAAGAACACAAACATATATAAAGAAAAAACTGAAGAAAAAGAGAGAGAGTTATGTTGTGAGTGGCAAAGTCCTTCAGGTGATGGCAGAATTTAGGTTGGAAAACCAAAGGAATTGGAGTGGTTTTTGATCTCTTCAATCTCAGTTAGCCCAGTATTTCCAGAAAGAAACATCCCAATGATTATATTCTTGAAATGTACTCATTTATTCCTGAAATGATTACATCCCTGTCCTCTGATTCAGATTTTAGGGACGGTGAGGTGGAATGAGAGAGGCAGTGGTAGAGAAACACAAAGGGTCACTGAAGGACACAAAAACACTGGATGGGAAAATAGCAAGGGCATTTCGAGGACTTGCCATGTACTAAGAAGTACGAGTGGAATTTAGAGCCATTGACAGATGAATTGGGCTGCTGTTTAGCCCCAAACAAATATTGCAAGAATTTTGTAAGAGAATGAATATATTCTCATAGAACTAAAGAGAAGCATATTAGAACAGGAAAAGAGTCATTTTGGAAAAAAATATCCTCAATTCCATAGCCTTCAATTTTCTTCTATGAAAGAGGAAGTGAGGATATTCAGCTGTATGAGGAAAGCTGGATAGGGGAACAGCTAGTGTGTACTCTGAGCCATTTAAAATAGTGAAAAGGAATTGGAAGAGTTTTCTGATCTGTCTGAATTTGTAGTAGACTTGCTAAGCTTGGCTCTAGTACTTGTTTTGTGAGTTCTTTGTTGAAGGAAGCCCAAAGATGGAATTCACTGATACTTCTTTTGAGATAATGATCACTATGTACCTATTCATGAAGAGAAAAATCAATCCATGTCCATTTTGACATGGTGTATTGAGATACAAAATTGGCGATTTTGTGTCAATGTGAGCATTTCATACAGTGTACATTTGTGAGCACTGTATACAATATACGTTTATACATTTGGAAAAATACATTATGTTCAACTTTGATTAGGCTCCCATGACATTTTTTAAGATTTTAAGATTTTGATGCTTGATACTCTTTGACAGTAAAATAGTGTAAATTACTGTTGTCATTTTCAAAAACGAAAGATCCTCCATTTCCTATTTTAACACATTAAATTCTATAGATTCTGTTTTTAATCCAAGTTATTTTGATCACCTGTATAAATTCATGACAATTGCTAACTCTTATGTATCACATAAAACTGGATTTAATACTAAATGTGATAATGCATATATTATGACACACAAAACCTCTAATTATATAAATTTAGATTTATATTATTTTATTGATGTCATGCAATAAAACAACACCATTTGATGTTCCAATTACAGTTTTCAAAAGCATTCAGGTTTAACCATAACCATATTACTACCACAATATTGCCTTACACCCTTCCCATGTTCTCACCATTAAAAATCAGAAATTTCAAAGCATCTCCTTTTTCGCTATTTTCTAGGGTGAGGGTGGAGCATACAATTGTCTGGTATACATTATGGAGGACACAAGAATAAAGTAAAGCCTTACTATGTGTAGCTGAAAGGGGACATTGGGGCACATTGTAGAGGAATCGGGTGAAGTAGAGTTGAAGTATATTTGTTATTTACTGTGTCTGAGAAAAAAAGTGTTCATAGGTATGATTTTAAAAATAGGTCCTCAACTCATTTGATATCCCTTCCTTTAAGAAGTGAAGCAGAATTCCCTTCCCCTTGACTGGGGGCTGGACTTACTGACTCTCATAAAGAACAGAATATGGCAGAAGTGATATTACGTCACTTTCAAGAAACACACACACGCACGCACGCACACAAAATGGTGGCCTCTCTCCTGGGCTTTCTCGCTTTCTAATTCTGTCAGATCAACTGATCTAGGGGAAGTCAGGTCCGATGTCGTGTGAACAGCTCTCTGGAAAGACCCACATGGTGGGAAACTGAAGTTTGTTTTTTCTTCTTTTCCCCCAACAGCGCTGTGAGTGATCTTGGAAGCAGATTCTCCAGCCTCTTCAGATGGCTGCTACCTTGACCAGCAATTGGAGTGCAGTTTTATGAGAGACCCTGAGTCAGAATCACCCAGCTAAGCAGCTCCTGATGGTTGACCCTCAGAAACTTTGTGAGGAAGTAAATGTTTGCTGGTTTAAGCTGCTAAAGTTTGGGACAACTTGTTATGCAGCAATGGCTAACAACCGATTCTTAACTTTTTTCCTCTCTTCTCTCTTTGCCTCTCAAGGAAATAACTCACCATCCATATTTTCTAACTGGAAAGTAAAAGTGCTCTCCTAATTCATTGTTTTGTTTAAGACTGAAACTGAAAATGATTTATTAGTAATAAGAAGGTGATTAATAAATACTTATTGATTGATGAAATGTAGTTTGTACCATCTAAGAGCTCATTATTTTAATTGAAGACGGTGCAAAGGAACTATAATTTAATAGTCGCAGAAATTAAAAAAAAATCATTATCAACAAGGATTTTCACGTAACACATCAATATATTAAAGAAAATATGATCATCCCCAGAAGAAGGTGATATGAATCAACACTGAACAAAATTAACAATGAAAAAATTATCTTGGCAAACCAGAAGTAAGAACAGATAAAAATTTCTTTAATCTGATAAAGGGTATAAACCAAAATTTCCCATAAATATTGTACTAAGTAGAGACACTTTAGAAGAATTCCCATGCATGCCAGGACAAATAAAGTAAAGATATCAGGAATCAACACATCTATTTAACATTTTATTGCCAATACTGGCTAAAGTAACAAGAAAATAAAAAGGAAAAAGATAGTTATAAGAGTTAGGAAGAATGTCTGCATTCAAGAGGTTCTACAAAGCAACAACAGGAGGTAATGAGAATCTAGAAAATTTTTTGCCTACAAGATCAAATTTAACTACACTAATAATATTTAAAATAACCAGTGATCACCAACTTTGAATTATAATTTTTAAAATGCCATTCATAATCACAACATGAAATGTAAGTTACCTAGGTTTCAATCAATTAAAGAATATGCAGGATTTTATAAAGTTAAAAAAAAACATTTTGGAAAAATATAAAGTAAGGTCTGAATAAATGGATAGATATGTCCACAAGTAAGAAAAAAGTGTCAAGAGCACATCAATTTTTCATGAAGCGGTCTACAATCTCATCTGGTTTCATGGAACTTGATCTAAAATTCATATGGAAGAACACAGAATTGGGAATAGCTAAGGCAATTACGAAATAGGAGAAGAAGTTCAAAGAATTGACATGCAATATGTAAAACTGGCCATAAAGCACTGGAATGGATCAGAAAAGGGAGCTGAAAAAGAGAGACATTCAAATAAAATACAGAAATTGGAAATATCACAGAGATAGCATTTAAATCAGTGGATCTAAAATAAAATTAGATCCTTAACTCACAATATACACTAAAATAAAAGTAAGGTGGACTAAAAATGAGAAAAGCTAAACTTTAAATTTTTTGGAAGAAAATGTGATGAAATAAATTTATGATGTTTAGGAGGGAAAGGACTTTTAAACAAAATATTTAAATAATAAATTGCAAAGGAAAGAATTAACAAATTTAATTATATTGAAATTTAAAAAAAATTAAACGGGGTAACAAAATAAGCCAGAGGTTTAGAAAAGATATTAACAACACTTATAGATGACAAGAATTAATTTCTTCAGCATAGAAAGAGACACTATAAATCAATAAGGAAAAATATAAACAATATACCCTCCACCCCCACCTCCCCCCTCACCTCCCCCCCCCAAAAAAAAACAAACTGGGCAAATGAATCACAAAGGCAATTCAAAGAAAACGAAAGCTATTTGGTCTGTAAACATGTAAAAACATGATCAATTTCAATAGTAGTATACAAATAAATATACTTCACACTCATCAGATCGGCAATTACTTACTGAAAATAAACTGTCCATACCAATTGTTGGTAAAGATATGGGGGGAAAACACTGAACTTTCAAACAATGTTCATTGTATATGATTTGACACAAAGCCTTTGGAGAACAATTTGCCATTACCTACTGAAGTTGAAGGTATTTTCCCTTTGATCAAGCAATTATACTGAAATTCTAGACCAGTGGTTCTCAAGAGCAGCAAGATCAGTATCACCCTAGAACTTGATAAAAAATACAGGCATTCAGACCTACTAAATCAGAAACTCTGGGGCTCAGCAGTTTGTGTTTTAATGAGACATACAGGTGATACAATGCATGCTAAAGTCTGAGAGATACTGCTCTCGAAAAATGGTAATAATATGTTCTCAAGGAAACATATAAAATAATGTTCATTTACAGCTTTGCTTGAAATGGTGAACATTTTTTGAAACAATCTAATTGTCTACATTTGAATAATGAAAGAATACATTGTGATATATTCATACCCTAAGCCCTAACATTTAAAATAAATACACTATGGTAGAAGAGGGTAAAGGGTGTCAAATATATGGTGATGGAAGGAGAATTGACTCTGGGTGGTGAGCATACAATGTGACATATAGATCATAAAAATAGTATTAAAAACACAGATGGGATTATAAACACTAAAAGAAAGCTAGTTAATGGTTAACTCTGAGAAAGGAGGAGGGAAATAATATTAGGAATAGACAGACAGAGGGTTTTGAGTGTACCTACGAGGTGTGGTCAAACAGTATGGTGAATGTTCAAATAAAAACATATTTACTACAGTAAAAGACACATTGCCATTAATCCACCTCAAAATACTCCCCCTTGCTTGGAACACACTTATCCCATCATTCTTGCCACTTTCTGAAGCAGCTTGGAACTTCTCTTTAGTGAGTGTCTTTAGTTGTGCTGTCGTGGCTGCCTCGATATCCTGAATCATTTTGGCTTTGGGGAAGAGCCAGAAGTTGCATGATACCAGATAGGGTAAATAAAGCGGATGAGGACACACCGTAATTTTTTATTTGATAGAAGTTACCATACCATAAGCAATGTGTGACATGGAGTCCTTCCATTATGATCACAAAATAAGGTGAATGCTACTACCAAGTGCCTTCCAACAGAAAGGAAGAGATCTTCAATATGGGAAGCGCATATTGAACCTCAGTAACAGTGTGTGACAAGTTTCAACTTATTTGGTGCATGTAGTCGAGTGTGAGCTATGGTTGCGAGATGGTGTGTTAAAGTGTGCTGTAAATCGTCCTACCTCATGACAGTGCTCTGTGTCACACATCACTTCTGGTAAATGGCAATTTCTGTCAAATAAAAACATTATAGTGTGTCCTCACCCATACCTTATTGACCAGATTTGGCACTGTGTGACTTCTGGCTCTTCCCCAAAGTCAAAATGATTCAGGACATCGAAGCAGCCATGACAGCACAACTAAAGACACTCACAAAAGAGGACTTCCAGAACTGCTTCAGAAAGTGGCAAGAATGATGGGATAAGTGTGTTAGAAGATAGAGAGAATATTTTGAGGGAGATTAATGACAATGTGTCTTTTATTGTAATTTTCTTTTAAATTTAAACATTCACCATATTGTTTGATCACACCCTCATATATTGGTTTAAACATCCAAAGCAAATATGGCAAATGTCAAGACTTATAAAGCCAGTAAAGTTATATAGGAATTTATTATAAAACTCATTTACTTAATTATAGCTTATATATAACTCTGTAACTTACAGTATGTTTAGTTGTTTCAATTTAAGAAAGACAAATCTAGGTTAAGCTGACAAGAAAGGCATCCTCCTATTTTGTGGCTTGGAATTATTTACTTTTAGGAAATTTATTATAATCTGGTTTTAGGAATATCCTATTACACTTCACCGTTTGATAAAATATAAAAAAATGTTTTTTTTTGTAAAGGTTTTAGTTATGTATCAATTAAGCATGATCTTACCTATAAGAGAACTACCCAAAATACTGAGTTCACATCAATAAGAAAAGATTTACTACTTCCAGCTGCTTCATAAATTGTCTAAGTATTTTGATATTTCTTATCAATCCATTCCCATAATTAATATAGCTGTTGAGTAACTTTATAACTTTATACTAAAGTGAAAATAGACATATATAACATTTTCATAAGAATTGAATTTGTTAGAATTAGGGGAGGATTGGTGGTACTTCTGTTTGAAAGACCATAAGGATACATAAATTGATTAATATAGGTTTGGAAAAGTTGTTTATGATTTCTCAAAGTACTCCTTAAACTATGATTAATTCTTTTTTGTGATTTAAATGTTCTAGCTATTATCAAATCGTAAGATCAGATCCCTAATAAGAAAAATGGCAGTAACATTTTTATATCAGCCATGTTAATATTGTAAAGACATTTTGCTAAGTCAAAAATTTAAGAGGTAGCAACAGATCTCAGATATTAAAAATATATTAATATGAATAAACAGAAATTTTTGTAAGCTTATACACACATTGTATGTTACTGTGTTGAAAGTAAATTAGTGTTTTTTCTTTTAAAAAAATCTTTAAATTGTCTCTGTTCATTACAGAACATAAATATCATGGAAAACATGCTTTGACAAAATTAAATCATTTTTAGAGACATATGGTGCCAAAAATTAACTCTCCAAAGCACATAACTTAACTGGTTTTTGCAATTTAAGAACCCTGGAAAAAGGAAAGGGGATATTTCAAGGAAATGAGAAGTGTCCTTATAATGAATTTCTGCTTATAAGACTCAGACATAATAACAGTCTTTTAAATTAAAACACAAATACCATATGTATAGTTATCTGAATGAACTATAATTGTTTTCCCAGAAAACAAAGATCAGTCAATAATGAAAACACAGAAATCCCTTAAAATACAAAGGTAATACTAACTAGACTACTGACAGTTCATAGACAACACTCAAAGTTCTTCATCTATGCATAATGATTTGTCCATCACTGGATTAATCAAAACATACAACTGATAAAGAGTTGACTACATGAGATAATTTTTTTTAACATCATTTATACTTTTTTGGAGGAAAAATATTTTCCTCCAAAAACTGGATAGTAGTTTAAAAGAACACAGAATTTTTAAGCATACAACATGAAAAATCCATTAAATGCAACATTCAAACAAGAAATTAACATAATTAGTGCAAAAAACAACCTTCATTAACACAACATGTAGAAAAAAATGACAGATGTGAAATATTCCAAATTCTGTAAGTAAAAATCACTTCACAGTACACTGGGGTGGAAATTGGGAGTGGGTATGTGGTGCTGATGATGTGTGACAATTGTTAGAGGTTACAGGAGTTCTAAAGGAAGTACCTTGTGTATGCATGGATTAACTCATCACAGGTATGTGAAAGTTTAAAACCTCATTTGATGTGACTGTTAGTGAGCTTGGAATTTCATAAGTGAGAAGCCTGTGGCCTAAGAGTAAAAATATTATGAAGAATTTTTACTTTGAGAGAAAATCAAAGCAGTTCAGATAATCTACTTGTATTTCCTATCCAGAAACATAGTCAAACAAACAGTACAACTGTAGAAGCAGCTCTAAGAAAAAAATCATGTGTATTTGACAAAGGAGAGAAAAAATATCTGCTGTATTCTACAGATCTGCATTTGTACTTTAGATAATCCAACTAAAATCCTATTTAAAGCTTTGACAAAATATGATAAAGGTCACATGGGAAAAATAACAGTATTTTCATGTAGGAATATATTTTAGATGATAAATAACAGAAACACACATATAGTCATTCATTTGCACTAGAATATTAAAATCATGATTATAATTTCTGACCTGCATGTTATAAGGTTTCACATACTGAAAGCAGACTGCCTTTCTCTATTTCTGACAGATAGATAAAACTGGTAAGTGTAGATATGTGCATGTAATTTTAATTCAACAGAGTGATGTGAAGTGCAGCTCACAAGGCAAATAGCATAAGCCTTATCAGTTCTATTTATTGTGATAACCCAAACAATAGCAATTATAAACTACTCCACAGATTTTTGTCACTGTGGGAATGACAGATATACAAAATCTAGTTAATACTGATCTTTTTATAGTACTTATAGTTACCAAGCTACACATGCACAATATACAAATCTCAAAAGTAATGAGATATTTCTTCATTATCAAATCTGTCCCACAGACAGGTGTTAAAGATCACATAGCTCATTTCTAGAAATGTCTTTTCTCAATTGCTTAGGTATACTAAACAACAACAATGACAACAACAACAACAACAACAACAAAACTCTCATGCATTGCCAAATCTGGAACTAGACTTTAAGGAAATGAAAAGATAGGGTGGCTGAATGGATAAGAAAACGAGATCCTTATGCAGCCTACAAAAGATGTACTTCAGAGCAAAAGACACACACAGATTAAAAGTGAAGGAATGGAGAAGATGTGTCATGAAAAAGGAAACAAACGAAAAAAAGCTGGAGTAGCAATGCTTATACCAGACAAAACAGACTTTAAAATAAAAGCTATAATAATAGATAAAGAAGGACCCAGTAATCCCACTTCTGTGTATTTATCTGAAGAAACCCAAAACAATACTTGGAAGGGATATGTGCATCCATATGTTCATTGCAGCATTATTTATAGTAGATAAGATATGGAAGAAACCTGGATGTCCCAGAATGCATGAATGGATAAAGTGGTACATATATACAATGGAATATTACTTAGCCATAAAAAAGGAATGGAATCTTTCCATGTGCAACAACATGGATGCACCTATAGGCTATTGTTCTGAATGGAGTAAATCAGACAAACAGACAAAAGTCCTATGATTGATTTCACTTATTTGTGTAATCTAGAGAACAGGATAAATGAACAAAGAAAACAGAAACAAGCTCATAGATATAGAGAGCATTTTGATGGTTGCCAGATGTGGGAGTGGGAGATAGGTTAAAGGGGGAGGGGAGTAAGAGGTACAAAATGGTAGTTACAAAATAGTCTTGGGGATGTAGAATATAGCATGAGGAATATAGTCAGTAGTATTGTAATTACTATGTATGGTGTCAGATGGGTACTGGATATAGTGGGGTGAACACCTTGTAAGTTATACAAATGTCTAATCACTGTGTTGTACACCTGAAGCTAATAAAAATATTGTATGTTAACTGTAATTGAAAAATAAATAATACATTTTAAAATTCTGTATTTTGACTCTGCTGATATATATAAAAACTCTGAGGGAGTGACAGAAAGATAGGTGATCCATAACAGATATTACTAATTCTTGTAGTGAATAAAGACCGAGTCTATCCCTTTATATGAATATGTAAATTATTTCTTTTGTATACTTTACAATTATAACACATACAATGACATTTAATAGAATAACTAATCTAATATTTTTTACATACTTAATAGTAGTAATAAGCTGCAAAATCACAAACTTTCTCGTTTGATAGGTATCTGATTCTAGAATAAAATTACTACATTCTGATGGCTACTTGATTTTAAAAGTTTACAGATAATAGTTTAGATATTTCGTTCACTTAAATTACTAAATTTTACACACAAATCCCATGAATGGTTGAAAAATAAATGAATAAAAGTATATTCTTAATCCTAAAATTATTATCTGTCAATTAAAAATGTTAAGTCAAAAATAAAACAACTTTTGAAATTCAATAATAGAAATTATCCTCACTAGAAGAATGTCTAACATTGCTCAAATAAATATTTGTTTTTAAAACGTTGAAAATGGGGAGAAGATATTGGCAAATAATGCCTCCAATAAGGAGCTAATATCCAAAATATATAAGGAACTCACACAACTCAACAACAACAAAACAATCCAATTAAAAAATTGGCAGAAGAACTAAGTAGACATTTCTCCAAAGAGGACATACAGATGGCCAATAGACATATGAAAAAATGCTCAACCTCACTAATCATTAGAGAAAGGCAGATAAAAACCACAACAAGGTATCACCTCACACCGCTTAGAATGGCTATCATCAACAAGACAAATAATAACAAATGTTGGAGAGTCTGTGGAGAAAAAGGAACCTTCATACACTGTTGGTGGGAATGCAGATTGGTACAGCTTCTATGGAAGGCAGTGTGGAGGTTCCCCCAAAAATTAAGAGTAGAATTACCTGCCATCCTTCTCCTTGGTATCTACCCAAAAAATCTGAAAACATTTATCCGTAAAGATATATGTGCTCCAAAGTTCAATGCAGCTTTATTTATGGTGGCCAAGACATGGAAACTAAAGTGTTCTTCAAAAGATGATTGGATAAAGAAGATGTGGTATATATACACAATGCTATACTACTCTGCCATAAGAAAAGATGGAATAGTGCCATTTGTGACAACATGGATGGATCTTGAGATCATTATGTTAAGAGAAATAAGTCAGACAGAAAAACGATCAAGAACCATATGATTTCACTGATATGTGGGATATAAAACTGAAAGCAACAAAGTAACAAGACAAACAAAGAAACAAAAACTCATAGACACAGAGAATAGTTTAGTGGTTACCAGAGACTAAGGGGGGAGGAGGGTGGTAGATGAGGATAAATGGGGTCAAATATGCGGTGCTGGAAGGAGAACTGACTCTGGGTGGTGAATACACAATGTGTTACATAGATGATGTATTACAGAAGTGTACACTTGAAACCTACGTAATTTTAGTAACCATTGTCACACCAATAAATTTTAATAAAACAAAACAAAACAGACTTTAGCACACATTTTAGTGTCAACCTTATACTTCCTTAGGGCAGTACCTTTTGGACAGATCCCTAGGATTTAAATTATTTTTTTCAACCATTTGGCTTATTTTCATCCCTCCTCCTGACTCCTACATACTTTTCCTAAAGATGTCTTTCATCTTTTGATCTTCAATAATATTTGCCTATTTGCAATATTCAAATAGGGTAGTTTATTGAATTTGGTCAGTTTTTTTGTTGTTTGTTTTTGTTTTTATTTTCATGCAGTCTGATATATTTCCTCAAGGGAATTTAAGAATTTGGGTGATGAAAATATTTTGTTCAGTTTGTTTTTTGGAGCTTGGGGGGGGTGTTAGGGCTTTTGCCATGTGTTCTGACTTGAAAGGATACAGTAGTATTACTTTTATGCCTTTAAACTTTAGTAAAATAATAAAAGTGATCAATAAGAATTTGGAAAGAACAAAAATAAAATGCCCTAACTAAAGAAATGGGTCATGACTAAGAAATCTATATATGACTAAGAACAACAATATATCTTCTGAAATACATTAAAATGGATGAGAATTTATCTCCAGAATAATAAATAATATCACTCTTACATTTTATGTTTACCTGGGTAAACAATAATTGGGATCGAATTATAAAAATAGAAACAAATTTCATCCATCCACAGTCAACTCAGATTATTAATGATTATGAAAAAAGTTGAAAATGCAATTACATGAAAGCTAAAAACAAAATGTTATTTTGTCACTATTTTTAGATATAAACATATTTTTAAGCTATCCACTTCCGTGTTTGTCTGTCAATCATTTGCCCAAGAGTGATGAAATCCGTTGATTTGATAATGCCGCCAAATGAATGACCTAAGCTGGATCTTTCAGTGTTCATTTATGAGCTATAGTTGAATAATTTTCTTTGATTATTCACAGTGCATCTATACAGTCTTATAAGATCCATTTGTTTCAGTGCAAATGAATCAGAGGAATACTTTAAACACTTTAAAAATCACATTTACCTAAAATTAATTCACATTAAAAAACACTGTATTAAAAATGACTAATTATAGAGCTCATCAGTTTACTTAGAATTTGCAAGAAGAAATATAGTGTATTACTATTTTAAATACATCAAGTTTTATTATAAATACTCCAACATCTTTATTTCTTTTACACACAAATAAACATGCTTCTGAAATTATTTGTTTTACACTATTTGCAAAAATTCAACTGTAAGTATAAAGAAAATGTGCAACACAATCATGTATGCAGCAGAGCCTGGGACAGAAAGAAACTAATCTACAGCTATAAGAAGTCAGAGGTTAGACAGGAAAGAAATTCTTCTTTATGAACTACAGCTAGAATGCAAAAGTCATATGATTTTATTCTCATCCTACCTTCTTGTTACTGATCTAGAATTGCTCTGGGGCTACAAAAATTTTGACAATAAGAAATTCTGCAAAATAGTGCAAATTGTCATAGATTCCAAAAATTTACTAACCCATTTGTTGGCTTGAACCAGAGTTATAACTGAATACAGGTAAACACATATTATCAAAGGCATATAATAATAAAACAATGCTTTTTAGTTATCATTTACAAATCCCATTCTTTTAGCAAACATTATGAACTAAATTCCATGATACTCAAAGAATCTAAAAAGAACACTGGTGGCAATGATTAATACAAATGAAATGAGAGTAATTCATAGTAAGGAAATTATACATATTCTGCCACATTCTGGAAGTTTCTGGTGGTAGTCCTGGAAGGATCATTGGATATTTGAAAATTCAAGCAGACAGGTACTAGTGCAACTTTGGGTAACAGAGTCATTTGAACCTTAACTGACTCATCTAAGGAACAGTGTAATAATACTAAACTCGATTGTCAGCAGGATACATGGTCACTTGGCACTCCCAGGAATTTGAAAAGCTCTTATCTCCTCTTTCCTCTGCATTTCTTCCACTCATTTCACTCTTCAGACTTCTCCTACCACTCCACTGACATGGCTCTAGCAAAGATCACCTGCAACATCTGATATGCATAAACCCTCATTACTTCTTGGAACTATTTCTTTCTTTGATTTTATATTTGGTTTTCCTCTATTTTCTAGACTTCCTTTTTAGTCTCATTTGCTTGTTATTCTCCCTTTGCTACCACTAAACATCAGGGACTCCTAAGACTCTGTCCTTAATTCTCTTCTCTATACTCTACATGAATGATCTCATAATTTAAACTACAGCCCCCAAAATTATGTCTCTTAAAATTTATCTTCAAAACAGACATCTCTACACCTGAGTGGTCTTTATCATTCACTACTGGATACTCTTTCCTGTCTACCCAACAATCCCTCAAGGTTAAAGCTCAAAGATAAATCCCGTGGGTCCAGGAACCTTTTCATCCTACCTGTTTTCTCTCCTATAGTCCTATTATTTAGTATGAGATGCCACCATTCCATATGTCACCAAGGCCACAAAGCTTGGAGCCATGCTCACTTCCCTTACCTACCTCTCTTCTCATCCATTCACTCAGTAGGTTCCATTAATTCTAGTTTTGAAGTATTTTTCAGTTGGATCCTTTGCTCACCCCTCATCATTGATTCCTGCCACTATTATAATAGTTAACATTTCATCTTTAGAGGATACAATTAATGAATGATTATGGCCAAAATGTTAAGTTTCTAACAGTGGTAGGAATCAAGTGTCTCAAGAGCCCTGTCATACACCAACTGAGACCAGAAGGGAGAGAGAAGTTCGTTAGTGAAGATTGCGATTGTGCAATTTTGAAAAGCATGGAAATATCTTCAAAATTTTTAATAGACTAAGAACATTGTTTTTAAATGGAGGCTCTGTACAAATGCAGAGTAATGAAGAGACAAGAGTATTTGTCAATAGCAATGAGGTATACATACAAACAATTGAAGAATTTATTCTCTAAAAGATAGTTTGTTTCCAAAGTAGTTTAAGCAGATCTCTATCAAGTTTATTTTATTTACTTCAACATTTTGTCATAATTTGTGAAGATATAGTTTTCTAGTCTATATTTATTTATTACAAATTTCAAATGAATGTCATCTAAGTAAATTAATTCTTACTATATTTTGGACACAGATATATTTTTATTCTCAGATATTGTTCGCAACTGATAATTATGCCCTACATTTTTAATAGTACTTTATAACATAGAAATACTGTATCACTCCCATTATGTGATTACTACTTACAACATTTCTAGGCAGAAAGCAGTGTAACTACTGCTATTCATTCTTAAAGCAGACCTTTATTGAGAAAGAACTCTGTGTCAGAACCTGTGCTCTGGATCTCGTGGCTAAAGGGTCCAGTGGGCCAGCTGGTTCCTGTCTTCAATTTGGATCAGAGGTACATAGAAGATGAATAATTTGTTATGTAGATCAATAAGTGAAGAAGATAAATGGAAAGCAAGAGTGTACAGGATTATAGAGAAGGAATACCTAATGACTTCTGCACCAGCCAGGAAGATTCCTGATGGAAGTGATACAAGAGTTAAGTTTAGTATGTTAGCCAAATGATACAAGTGTCAGGCAGGACAGTTGCCTAAGGTTCCCAAACTCGTATGAGAAACTTGAAGACAAATAACGTTCTTAGATATAGAGATTATCTATATACGCATATATAAAAGAAATAAAATAGTTCAATTAACTAGAAACATATATTTCTAAACAGTTGTATGGAAATTATGTACTAAAAATAGAAACCAACAAATATATCACCTTATGAGAGATTTCAACATAGCCATCTGTCTTGGCAAATCAAAAATTAAAATAATGAAGATTCATTAGCTTAACAAATTTGATCTAGCAAATATATATGTGTGTATGTACATGTGTGTGTATGTACATATACACATACAAAAACACATGCACATACGCTGAAGACCCACATTACAAATTACTGTCTTCCCAAGCATATATAAAAAACTAA
This sequence comes from Rhinolophus sinicus, assembly GCF_057876585.1. Lineage (NCBI taxonomy): Eukaryota > Metazoa > Chordata > Mammalia > Chiroptera > Rhinolophidae > Rhinolophus > Rhinolophus sinicus. The sequence continues at coordinate 85,819,704 of NC_142504.1, forward strand.
AACATGAAACTTCTGTAAAATAAAACATAAGACATAGAAACTTTTAGAGATCATAAAGCAAGTCTTATATTTCAAAGAGCTGACACTGTATAAACCATGTCCTTGCGAACAATTGAATTAGAAGTCAAAAAAAAAAAACAAAATAAAAATTTCTATACAGATTTAGAAATTTATGAGTATAGTTCTAAATAACAGATTAATCAAAAATAAAATCATGATGGATTTTTAAATACTTAGTACTGGATGATAGTTAAAAATTTTCGAACATGTAGAATGCAAGCAGATGATACTGAGAGGAACACTTTATAGCCTTCTGTGCTTATATAAGAATCATTACATACTACACTTAAATATACACAATTTGTCCATTATTTTTCAATAAAGTTGGAAAATAAAATAAAAGGAGAGACAAAAATAAGCTTATCATCCACATTTTAAAAAGTTAGATGAAGACGAACAGAATAAACACCTCGAAAAATGTAGGGAAAGAATTTAGTGAAATTGAAACCAAATATATGATAGAGAGACTTCAAAAGGTGGTTAGTTGTTAGGAAAAAGCAATAAAATATACAAGCTTCCACCGGAATTAGCACACTGAAATAAAAAGTAAAAAATTAATAATATTGGAACTACAAAAGAAACAAAATTATTAGATACAGTAGAGATGAAAAACATTCAGATGATACTATGAATAAGCTTATGCAATAACTTTAAACAAAGTTCTAATAACTAGAACTTAACAAAACTGGCTGAAGATAAAATAGAATGCCACATAGTCTTATAATTATTCAATAAATTTCATCTGTAGTTAAAAATTATCCTCATACAGAAAACATTTAGCTCTGAAAATTTTATAGGCGAGTTTCTCCAAGTTGTACATGTGCAGTTTATTTCAATCTTATGCAAACTCTTTCAGAAAACAGAAAAAGAGGAAATATTCCACAGATCATTCTACAAGGCCCACATAACATGAAAACTAATATCAGATGAGTAAAAGAGAGGAAAAGTAGAATTCAAATCTATTTATAAACCTGTTTGCAAATGTATAGTAAGTATTTGTAAAACGGGTATGGCAATGTATAAAAGCATAACCATGACCAGATTGGACTTATCCTAGGAATACAAAACTTACTGAAAATTCATGCATTTTACACATGCACTTTACCCACCACTCTAAATGATTAAAGGAAAGAAACCATGTGATCATCTTATTGGATGCAGAAATGCATTTGAAAACAGTCAACCCATTTGTAAGAACAACAATAACACTTACCTTGTTTTTATACACAAGGGTTGGCAAAGTTCTCTGAAAAGAATTACATAATAAATATTTCATCTCTGTGGGCTAAATTATCTGTTGCAACTACTCAACTCTATAGATTTAGCATGAAAGCAGCGATAGACAATATGTAAACAAATTTAGTGTGGTTGTGTTACAGTAAAACTTTATTTATGGAACGCGAATGCTATATAATTTTCATGTGTCAAGAAATATTATCTTCCTTTGATTCCCCCCCCACAACTGTTTAATAATATGAAAACCATCATGTGTTCATGGTCAGTACCAAAGCAGGTGGGAGGTCCATATTTGGCCAGTGAGCTATAGTTTGTTGACCCGTATAATACAACATTGTATTGGAGTACTAAACAATGTAGTGAGACAAGGAAAAATTACATATATTGAAAAAAATCCCACATAAATACCGAAGGAAAGAAACTGGCATTTATCATCTATGTAGATAATGCAAGAGAATTTATTGCTAAGTCATAAAAAATAATAAATGTTTGCCAGGGGCTGCATATACAATCAATATTTAGAAATCAATTATAGTTTCATTCATTGGACATTAACTGTTAGAAACTATAATTAATTTTTTCATGAAAGCATCCAATTACAAGGTAATTTAAAACAAATATATATTTTACTAAATGAATAGGATCTATGCAGAAAAAATTAGAAAACTTCTTTAAAGATACTAAATAAAAGCAAAATCACATAAGGCACAATGCCCATGCATAAGAAGACTCAATGTCCTAACGATGTCAATTATTGGCAAATTAATCTATAGCTCTAAGGCAATTTTCATCAACAAGGCACTTTGGGAATCTTAGAAAAGGAGCTGATTATAAAATTAATTTTGAAAAGCAAATTGCATAAATTAGTCAAAACACTCTACAAAGGGATCAAGATGGAGATACTTGCCCTGCACTATATTAAAATTTGCTGCAAAGATAGTAATTAAATCAATATGTTTTGGTGTAGTAATAGACATATTAATCAATAGAAAAAATAGAGAGCCTAGAAACCTACACATATATTGAACCTGGACTCATAAAAGGGTTGATGTGGCAGATCAATAAGGAAAGGACAAACTAGTTGACAGTTGATTCTGAACGTGAAAAAAAATGATTTAATCTTTACACTATACTATATGTAAAAATAAATTCCATATGTATTAAAAACTTAAATGTGAAAGGCAATTTTAAAAAATGTTTAAAGAAATTATAAGCAAATGTCTTTATATACATAAACAGGAAAATATTTTTGAATTTTACTTCATCAGAACTTTTCCAACCCAAAAGAACACCATACAAAAGGAAAACGGTAAGCCGCAGTTGGGAAAAGATATGTCCCACATAGATAACCAACAAAATATTAGACTTTAAGAGATATCTATATGTCCTAAATATATATGAGCAATACCAATACAAGAAAGAAAAAAAGTCATAAAACCCAATGATAAAATGGGAAGAAGACATTTCTTTACAAGAGAAACACAAATAGCTTATTAATAACTAGAAAATGGAAGTTAATAATACAATGAGATACTCTTTTACACCATTAGATTATGGGTAATTGTCTGCTTTAAATGATAATATGTAATAAAAATAATAATGTTATATATTATATAACAATATATAATAATAATGCTTTATATCATAGAACATAATATATAACATCTATTATTATTATTATTATTATTATTATTATTTGGTAGGCATTTGGTATGTGCCAGGCACTGTGCAAAACCCTTTACTTACAATACCTTAGTTATTCTCTATTATTCTTATTTTACAGGGTAGGAAAAGGATTTTTAGCAAGATTAAATAACTTGCTATGTAGTGATAAAGCGCCTGGATTCAAATCCATGTCTGCCTGACTTAATATCCCATACTTTTACCTATTATACTTGATCAATATTTGCTGAACAAATTAATTGAGGTACTTACTGTGTGCTTACAAAGTTTCAGGGCATCAGATACAGAGTGCTGATCAAGAGGCTAGAACAACCAAGCCTAATGAAGTTTACAATCTATGAGGGACACTGGACTTCATGAGTAAGCAACAAATAAGTGCACAATTACAATTTTTTGTGTGTGTTATGAAAGATAAAAACTTGGTGCTGTAAGACTTCTGAGAGAGAACGGTGGGGTATCAAGGTTGGAGGCGGTAGCTTCAGGTCAGCGAGAGAAATTTTTTTCAAAATTGTTAAATGAGCAAATTATAACTTTGGTACGCTTTATTTTCTTTGTTAAATGTTGTTCTTCCTCTTTCAAGTCTCCCATTGCACTTGTACCAGCCTATTGTTTCTTCATGACGGCCCTTAGCTGCTTCCCAAATTCGTTTTTCAAAGCCTGTGTAGAGAAATCTTCTGATCTCCTTCTTTCACTGCTAACAACACTTTTGCTATGTTTGACCATCTCTCCCCTGAATTTCCATCTCAGGACACATCCCTATATGAACTAGGTAGTCTAATTAACCAAGTTCTATTTCATATAGCAATGCTCCCAAAGAGTTTTGTGTTAATCACCTCACACATTTAAAAAGGGTATCTGCATGTTGCTTTACACGGGAGTAAACTTAATGATAGAAATTTTGGATACCGCATTGTGTTCGTGGTAGATATGTAGCATAGAAATAATGGGAACGTCTAAGCCTTCTCAAATCATACCTCAAAAGTGGCTAAATATGCTGTGAATTCAACAGAGACACTTAGTCATAGTCCTTGGAATAAATGAAAGTGTAATAGTTGAACCAATTTTATCATATTTTCTGTCATGTTAGTATAAGTACTGTCAAATCAAACAATTGGTATTTTTTCTTTTTTTCTTTCACTTTGAGTAAATGAGCTTTGTGGAGATCCAGTCACTCCTTTGTTCTTTTGACAGCTTGTTCTGCTCATTACATGATATGTGGGATTATCAAATCAATAAGATGTTGGTGTTTCTGAAATACATTATAAAATGGTATAAACTTTCTGAATATTTCTAAAAATACAAGTTTCAAGTCAAACTTAAAATCAGAAAGTTAAATTTAAAACATGGAAGCTGACAGACAAAACTACTCATGATATTCCTAACCCATAGCTCATGGGCATTCAAAGGTTGCTTTGGGAGTAAGAAGAAAAAGTAGTCACAAGGTGATAGTTGAGAAAAATTGGAAGCCTTAGAGTAAATGGGAGAGAAAAGGTATATGGACATCGTAAAAAAATGAGGAGACTTCTGAGGAAAAAGAAAGACAGAATTTAAAAATGAGAAAGACCAACCAATGGTAGTTGGTTGTATGTCTGCTTTCTCTGCTAGACCATGAGGTCTTTGAGACAGGGTTCATGTAATATTAATTTTTGTGTTCTCTGCATGTCATTCAGGGACAGGGGCTTGGGAAGTCTTCAACAAATATTATTTGAATGACTTAATTAATAAATATAAGGCCTTTAATGAGTGTCAGGAAGCTGGGTTCTTTTCACTTCAATTACAACAAACCGTACATTGTAAAATTTTATTAGCTATTATGCCTGTTGAACCAACACCATAGGTTAACTCTATACAATATAGTCCTGTATTACAACAGAGATTACTACTCTCTCCAGAAGCCTTTCCTGAAGCATCTCCCTGACCCAGACAGGAAGAAAGTGTTTCCTCCTCCATGCTCCCATAGAAGTCTAATATTATCTCTAATAAAGCACATGTCACATTGGATTATAAATCTTTTTAACATGAAAATTTTGTCAGTAGATTCTGAGCATACTGAGCTGAAGTTATGTTTGCTTTGCTTCCAATTGTAATCGATTGCTTGGCAGTATAGTAGGGATTCAACAACATTTGTCATATGGATAAGAGAAAGCACACTGTGGTTGAGTCAATCACATCCCCCCTTTCCCAAGAGGACCACATCCTAATCCTTGGACCTTTATATGATAAAAGGAACTTTGCAGATATAATTAAGTTAAGAATGTTGAGATGGGGAGATTATCCAGAATTACCCAGGTGAGCCCATTTTAAACATAAAAGCCCCTAAAAGAGGGAGGCAGGAGCATCAAAGACAGAGGAAGTCACACGAAGACAGAAAAGTGAAGAGGTGCTAACACTATATTGATGTCACTGTAAGGAAGGGGCCATGAAGTAACAAATTCAGGCAGTCTCTAGAAGATGGAAAAGGCAAGGAAAGATTTTCAGAGCCTCCGGAAGAAACCAGCCCTACCCACACTTCAGCTTTAGCTTAGTGAGACTGATTTTGGATTTCTGACTTCCAGAACCATATGCTAAATGTGTGCTCTTTTAAAATGACCAAACCTCCGTTATTTCTAGTACCAGGAAGCATGCATCCATAGTTCAAATTAAGCACCTTGAAAAGGTATGGAGTAGTTAGACAATAAAATTTCTCATCCAATTCTGAGGAGGCACAGTCTTTTCTTCCCCTTAAATAAATATTTACTGACCCTCTATTACTTGCATGAATTATATTAGATAGCATGGGATATGCAACACTGCATGAGAAATAATGATTGTGCATTTCAGAGTAGGATCTGCAGAGGCCAGGCACATGCACATAAATATATGACCAGCGACATCAACGTATTTGTTAACTAGCAGGTGAGTGGTACAGAAAAAGATAGAGGAGTTCAAATAACATTGAAATCACTCTAGTAGCCATGGCCCAGGACAGCTTTCTAGAGGAAGTGGATGGGCCTCAATACGACCTCTGAAGAAGGAAAGGAATCTTCTGTTCTGTGCTGGGGCATAAACAAAGGTCATTCTAATAAGAGGAGAAAGCATTAGCAAAGAAAGCTGGCCTAGAGGAATTAGTGAGTTTGGGCTTCTGTGAGCAACATGGCCTGACCAGAGCAAAAATAAAAAAGAAAATGAAAAAAAAAAAAAAAAAAAAAGCAAGAAAGCACGAAAAAAAAAAAGGAGAGAGAGAGAGAGAGAGAGAGAGAGAGAGAGAGAGAGAGAGAGAGCATTGAACAAGTGGAAAGTGCCAAATTCCAGGCACAGGGGTTAGAATTTCACCATGTAATTAGAGTCCTTGTTTCTTTGACCAGGGAGTATATATAACAATAACAATGCAGTTTCTTTTCTCATATCTGTTCATTTTGTCCAATCTCTTTTAGTTACTATGCATCATGCACCCTAATACGTAGAGTGATACAGAGTAACCTCAGAGTTACCCATGAATCTTCCCTCTTTCCTCAAGCATACCCATCAAATTGGTTACTAAGTATTTTAATTTCTAAGTAATGAATATGTTTGAATTCCATTAGTTTTCTCTAAACCTACTGTCATTATTTTTATTTGAGTTCTACAATTTATCTTAGTGAACTATATTTCACATGAGAAAGAGGTTAGATGTAGAAAAAAAGCTGTGGTAATGTAGAGACAAAAGTCAAAGCTGCAAAAATGTGAAGAAAAAGGGGCTCATCTTGCAAATTTTCCTCACTTTGAAAAATAATATTAACCCTTTGTTGAACTCCTCTAGTGTATGAATTTGGGCCTATATCAGAGAACCCACATTCCACTTTGTATCTGAAATGAAGATATTATGTTTCCATCAATACCGCACTTAGTTTTATGTAATACCACTCAAAGGGAATATAGAAGTTGACACACAGTAGTTCATTTATATAAAACTAAACAGAACAACTTCTAAGACTAAAACTGAACTAGAATATGTACAAAGTTCATTGCTTTGTTCAATAGAAGTTATGAGTTAGCAAGTAGGTAAATAGGTCCCTCCTCAAATGTCAGTTTTAATTAATTAGAGCCACCTGGAACATTGCTTTTAGACGGTTGTGGAAGCCTGTACAAAGCAAAAAAGAATTCAAGGATAATTATCTATGTCTTCATGGGTGTGAAAGGGAGAAAAATAAGAATGGACTTCTGATTTCAATGATTAGAATATCATGCATTATTTCCATGGTGGCTAACTCATGGTTTCACACCAATAGGTCCAGTTGTTTGTTCAATGGTTTACTTGAAGATACTAAGATTTTGTTAGCTATTTTGATGATGACAACAACTTCAGATAACATTTGGCAATGACTCTGCACTCCCTTTCATAGGTGCTGGGTTGGGCTAGACACTGAGCAAAGCAAAAGGAATTCTATGGGCATAGTCCCTGGGAAGAGCATTTCATTAATTTACACGTGGGACTACATCTCAAATACATGAGACTGCTTATCATTGGAAGGGGCTACTTATGGCACATAATTAAACAATTCTGATAGTAAGAATCAGGGTTTAACTAACTATGTGGTAGAAGTGTATTCTTTTTATGGACATCTCCATTTTATGAAAAAGCAATTCTTATTTAAGTAAATTGGATGGTTTTTGAGTCCTGAATGTGATTCCTTGAAGAGTAACTATAAAATATAATTTTATAGTAAAGACTGCCTTTGCTTAAATCACGGTAATAGTTCTTACTATTGGAATATTGGACAAGTTACTTAACCTCCATTTTCTCCTTGGTTTTCTCATATTAGAGGTTTAACTTAATCCAAAGCAAAATATCAATGGAACTTTGTTGGAGGGAGGTATTTTATAGTAAATTCAAAATTTATCTGGCATATTAAAGATGTAAAATGTATGTTTTTGACAAAAGAAATAATAAAGTAGAAGATGCTGTCATATTAAATACTACAAGACATACCAAAGAAAAATAATCAAAATCTGGGATTTGTGAAAGGCTTAACAGGTAGACCAAGAATCTGAACAGATAACTGTGAAATAAGTATAATAATTCTAGTATTTAACATTAATGTGCTATTATTATTGCCAGGCCTTGTTCTAAGCACTTTATATGTATTACTATTTTTTAATCTTCTCAACAAACCTGAGTTAGATACTATTAATATTCTTATATTATACACATGGAAACTTAAATACAGAAATATTAAGTAATCTTAATCAAAGTAATTGAGTTAGGAATAGTATGCAAGAAATCTAACTTAAGTTAAAGAAAGCAAAACAAATCAACAATGTTGAGAAAACTAGAAATTTGGAAAACTATAAATCACATCTTCAGCTCATATCATATGCCAAATAATATTCCATTTAATGGAAAATGCTCAATATATAATGTTATATGGATAAAGTAGGATATAAAACTGCAAGTGTAATATGATTTCAAACTGGTAAAATATGAATTGAAAAGTTAAATACAAACAATTAAACCATGGGAACCAGAAGAAAATCCAGATGGATTTTTAATTGATCATGGAATGGGCAAGTATTTTCTAAGTATAAAACAATGTAATAAAAAAGAAAAATCTAGATTTATTTGACTGCAAGCAAAACTTAAAATGCTGTATAAAATAAAATTTGAATCTATAAAATATTTGAAACAAAAAGTAGAAAATATATCATAAAGAGATCGTGCAAATCAATAAGAAAAAATAATGCCTCAACAGAAAAAAAATGAGCAAAAAGCAGGAACATATTAGAAATGAATTAATATAGGTATAAAAGTTACAGAATATGCAATGCTATTATAGCGAAAGAATATAAAATGAAAATGAAATGGCAAAAATGACCCTCTATTCCAATTTACAAAGATTTAAAGTCATAATTCAAAACTTGCTTTAATTTTGATTATAAGCTCTCTGCCTTGGGAATAAATATAAAATTTCTTTAATGGGTCAAATAACTGATACTATTAGTATTTGTATTCTTCATGGGAGGGTAGGGAAGGCAAATGTGATGATTAATTCTATATGTCAACTTGGCTAGATCATGGTACCCAATATTTTGATTAAACACTATTCTAGATGTTTCTGTGAAGGTATTTTTTTGGATGAGATTAACATTTAAATCAGCAGACTTTATGTTAAGCAGATTGTCCTCCATAATATGGGTGGATCTTATTTAGTTAGTTGAAGGCCTTAAGAAAAAGAGACTGAGATCTCCCAAGAGAGGAAATTCTGCCAGCAAATGGCCTCCAGACTTGAACTGAAACACTTCCCTGGGTCTCCAGCGGGGCAGCTTACCCCACAGATTTGGATTTACCAACCTCCATAATCATGCGAGATAATTCCTTAAAATCTCTCTCTCTCTCTCTATATATATATATATATATACACAAACACACACACACACACACACACACACACACACACACTCACACACACACACACGCACACACCTTATTTCTCTGGAGAACCCTGAATAATACAGCAGCTATCTAAGGGAAAGCAAATATAGTAGTTTCAAATATTAGCAATTTTGAAATGAGAATCTGTTGGGGAAAAAAAATCAATCATCTCATTCATTCTTATACTAGTCAAAATGAATTAATGCTACTTCTTCTACAGTTCTAATTTTGTACACCAAAGAGAAAGTAATGATCTTTTACCATACAATTCCTGCCACTACTGAAAATCTGGGAGAACTTGAACTAGAACTGAAGTATAACCCTGAATGTAAATATACTATGCTTAGATAGAAGAATTAAAAATTTTCTTTAATAGAAGGTGATGTCTCGAAAGGAATTTGTGAAAGGATTAACAGGTGGACCAATGAATCTGAACTAATAATTGTGAAATACACATTTGTAAAATAAACAATTGTGAAATAACTGTGAAACAAACCTATGTCAATCATCCTTGGTAGCTCTCATAGGAAAGTCACCCAGGGGTGAGGGGGGCACAAGGAGTGTTACACATGTGCTGAGCGAGTGGTGGTGGGCAGCACTGCCCTGGTGGCATCTCCCTGTGTCAACCATCAGAATACCAGAATCCTGGACCAGTCCTAACACATCTTGGCTCTACTTCTGCACTTGAGATTCTGAAAGTCAGTCTCCAAACTTTATCCCGAAATTGGCTAATCTCTAAATTCAACATTTCCCACAAAACAAAATAACAAAACTCTGTCTACCTGTCCCTCCCTCCCTCCCTCCCTCCCTCCCTCCTCCCTCCATCTTGCAACTCTAAATAATATGGCTTTTAATTACTCTGTCTTCCTCTTTCTCTCCTCCACACTAGCCCTGTGCTCCTTTTCTTTTTCCAGATATGCTTTTGTCTTGTTGACTTTGTGCATATTGTACTACTGTAATACTCTCCCCCCAAATACCAGCTCTCTCAGTTCCTTCACACCTTTTACTCAAAAGAACCTGTCGCAGGTAGTCCTTCTTTGACCGCTCTATCTAGAATCCCATCACTTCCCCTCAACATTTACTATCCCCATTCTGGATTTAGTTCTTAACACACTACATATTTCATTTATCTTATTTGCTATCTGTCTGCCTCACTAGGACAGGAATGTTTGTTTTGCTCACTCTTTATCTCTAATATTTAAAAGTGGTCCACCTCATAGATTCATAATATATTTTTGAATAAACGATGGTGGTTCAGATTCATTAGTGGTAAGATTTATATTCTGAATTATTGTTTGTAAGGAGTACAAAAAATTGGGGGAATGATGTAGAATTTTGGGAATCTGTTTCATGATTAGAATAATTAGAACCATTGACAGGAATTTTGAATCATCTCCCAAGTGAAGTGAACCCACCCATGAAAGAATTCCATAACATTGGTCATATTATCATTGTCTTCTAAACATGCAAGTTAAACATTTTCTACCTTAACACTATTCAATGTTTTTTACGCTCTGGATATTAGGAGAAAATAGCGTCTTGGAATTTCTAATGAAAGGGTAATGAAGTTCTAAAAGGTATAGTATAAATTTAAAATGCATACAAAATTCCTGGTTTTGTAGTTTTATTATTACATGCTTGCTTTTTAGGCTTTTTTTTTTTCCCCTACTCCTTTCCTTTCTCTCCCATTGTAGAAGTTCCATTTCATAATGGGCTACTGATCAGACCTGTTATTCTAATGGTGGAATCCCAAAGGAAAACATGTTTCAGATGTGAAGTATTCCCCTCAGATTCCCTGGCGGTCATGGAAAGCAGGAGAAATTCTTGATGTATGAAGTCACTGTCACCATTGTCAAAGCACTGTAGTGTGGGAAGTGAACCGCAAATAAAATCAAAGGGTACTTCTTCCAAAACAGTATTAGTGCACAAACAACATTTTTTTTCATTACAGTACAAAATATTTCAGATTAAATCTCAATGTTTAAATGTCCAGAGAAAACATCTCAACCTAGGGGCTGGAAATGGCAATTTTTTGGCACATGTGTAAACAATGTATAAGAAATTAAAGACTCTTCATCAAAGTACCAAAACTTAATTTATTTCTGGAAATATGAAACTCTGTATAGATCCAACTTAACTTCCAGAGCAAATGGCACCATAAATTCAATTCTCTGTCCTTTGCTTTAAAGAATTAATTTTCAGGTATGCATACTTTCTTTTTTCTTTAAGGGCTTCTTAAGCCTAAATTAAATCACCAAAAGCCTCAATAAAGTAATATTAAAGTTGAACTGAAATCCAGAAGAGCAAGACAGTTTGGAGGTAGGTTAAAATTCCTTTCTTGCTCTTCAACCTTAAATCAGGCTGCTGTACGAAGGTATTGTAATGATCTAAGAGAGTGTGCCATCTTTCATGCCAGGCAGCATATGTTCCAATTTCTGAATTAGAGAACCGCTATTCCCCCGAATTATTATTTTAACTACATAGTCATTCTCAGTATAGATTTAGGTCAGGCACCAAAAATTACTCTATAATATTGAGAGGGAATATCATAACCCTCAGCTCAAAGTAAGAGCATCAGGGCTTCATATCCAGAAACACATTATAGGACACACAGAAAATTAAAAAAAGATTTTGATTATTGCTTAATCTGGGGGTATGAATGTGTTTATGTTTGTAAATGGCACTTCTATACAAGTGGCTCAAATGTGGCAAACCAGCCACAGACAGTCCCAATATAAGTTAAAAAATCAAACATTCAGGCATGGAGTCTTTTTCTTAAGTTGTTTTCAAGCTTCATCCTTTTTTCTGCAATAACTAAAGCAAAGCCACAGTAGCTGCAGCCATTTGCATCTAAGGAAGAGATGTTTTGCTTTGGTGATATAGTTAATGAGTCTAAAAATATTCAGTATAATAATTCTGTCAAAGCCCCCACAGTCTCCTCAATGAGCGGGAGCCTGCAGGATTCCAATGGGGAGCCGAGTAATGAGCTCTCAGCATTCGCTCCCTCACCGTCCAGGCGAAATATACTAGGGCCTCCATGGTTCCACATCATTAGCAACATGAAACAAAGACACATGCTTGACTTTAATAAGCGACTAAAGTTGCTGGCTTACTAGTCTGTTACTGCACGTAAACTCTGTTTCAGTATTTCAAAACAGATCCTTGCAAAGAGAAAGCTGGGAGAGCTTTGAAAAACAGAGTTAGGTTTAATTTAATGTGGCAAATGATTGAGCAGAACGAAAAAAAAAAAAGGACACAGGAAGTGATGAGTTTCTGACACTAAGTCTCCCGGGCTCACTGCAGACTGCAGTCTCGCTGTTGGAGATGATGGTTACGGTGGGCTGCAGTGATAGGGCTATAGGCATATGTGACTGAGTTTTAGTTGATATTCTTGCAAGACAGGAAGTGAACAAGCTTATTTCCCACTGGGAAAGGTTCAGACATGATTAACTTGGGCATGACCAAATAGGTCAATAATATGACAATGAATTTCTAGCACAATAATTAAGTGGGAAAATTTGTGTGATTTGTTCTTCTTGTTCTGCATATACCAATAATGAATTAGCATGGATTCATTTAGTTTCTTTTATTAGGTGAACTCACATAGCTACAATTTAAGATAGTGACGGTTCAATTTGAATACTTAAAGTTATTTCTGCAAAACAACATTAAATTATTTTTATTTTATTTTATTTTTGCCGTATACTTTTGAATGCCAGAATTAAAGAAGTGATATGAAATCTATCCATACATACTAATTGCTTTAAGAGTGATAATCCCATCTAACATTAGGTTTTGCTGATATCTGTCAGCAGGATAAAGAAAGAATTATTGGAGAGAGTGAAACAGATAAAAATAAATGCTTCACCTTAAGATATTAGGATTCAATATATTTTACACTAATATGATTCCAGTTAGTTAGTAAACTATTTCAACTTTTCCTTAAATAAGTTTATATACATAATCTCCAAATATTTGCATTGGAAGACAAATAAAAAATCAAAATATCTGCTATTCCATTCCACGCAGAGTTTAATTATATGGTGCTCCCTCAAAACTGTTTTTCTTAATATTAACAATTAACAAAAGAAAGGGCCCATTTTCTGATTTTACATAATTTAATACTGGAACTTAAATGTAGGAGATTCATGTTTTCCTCTTTTAAATTTCATCTTCTTGTTTTGTGTTTGTTTTCTATGATCAGATAATCTTTTCTCAACTCTTTCTCTGCCATTCGATATATAACTATTTTCCCCAAATATTACAAACTAGACATTTTATAAGTATGCCGTTAGCAAGTAGAGGACAAAAACAACAGAGTTCACCAGCAGCCCAATGGTGATATGAAGGATGACATTAAACCATTCTTCGTCTTTGGTTATAGTTATTCAACTATCTTATCCACAAGGATACCACAACACTTTTTATTTTGTAAAAAATGAGTGCATTATCTAAATGGTAGTTAGAGTAAACTTCACCTACAATAGGCCAATCTAGAATAATTCTCTGAGGTTTAGTTTCATTCCACCTACTTTTAATCTCTTCTCCTTTTGAAAAATGAATCTAATTTTCCAATTTAGTTTTCTGGCATTTATTCCACCTGCTCTACAGTTTCTCATCAGTAATTGACACTGGTTCTTTTATCACATGGGCACATTCTTTCAGTGCCCAGGAATGTTTCCCTGGGCATGGATACTATCGGTTTTTCATGAGATCTGGGCTCTTTATTACTATTTACTTTCCCCTTTACAAGTTTATGACAGAGATTTGTGAAGAAGATGGAAGCAAAATAAAAATTCATTGGTTTTTACTTCTATTTATCTTAGGCTTGGTGCTCTCAATGTGGTTGGATCATATAAGCAATTATTTCATTTTTAAAATAAATTATGTTTTATAATGAAATAGCTATATTGGTGCATATAATCTTATCATAAAAGGATATGGTTATTTTTAACACTACATTGTAAATTATGATATGTATGTAAGTTACAAAATGAATCTCTGCTTGTGTAATGCAAAAAATGACATTATTTGATCCTCCATCCGTGTGGAAATAGAGTGTGAGCTTGGAAAGAGACACCCATTCTCTAGAGGTATAGAAACAGATAAAAGACAAGCTATTTCACTGAAGTGTCAATATTGCACTTCCCCATGAAAAATCCAGGGAAGACTATTTGCATGCATGCAAAGATCTTGCCAATGATATAACCTGTTCCTTTTTATACAAGCTTACTTACATCAAGGTCACATTTTATAAGAGAACAGTTTATTTTAAAAATTCACATTTGTGGAGAAGTAGTTCTGGAATGATGGAGTAAGAACCTTTGAAAATATACTTTTCTATAAAAGCAAAATTTGCCAAAAACCAACTTTTAAAGAACTCTGAAAATTAACCAAATACTGCCACAATCTGATGAGTATCCATTCAAGAAAATTGGCTGAATTTATGTAATAATATTAAGCTTTGTGGCATTTCAACTTGCCTTGTTCCCACTCTCCTATATACAGGTCCACACAAATATGGAAAACCAACAGCCTCGAAACTACAATAACTGTGAGAACCAGTTGTTATCAGATACTGAAGGCAACAGAACGGGTTTGAAGCTCCCTCAAAAGCCCCATCCCCAGAGAATTGTCACTATTTGACTTGTTTCACAACTTCCGGGAAAAATCCCATACTCGGGGTTTGTCTTTATTTGACAGGCTTCATAGCTGAATACGTGTAAGTAAGCCTGTCCTCATTTGTCTAAAAACAACCAGTGGCAATTGTTTAACATCATAGTTGCTTGAGGGGATGATGCCTGGTGGGGCTAGCATGAGGCTTAACAAAAACTTTAAAGGGAAAAAGTGGGAAATGAGATATCTTTGGAGGGTCTTTGAAAATTTCTGATATAGTACTGGGAATCTAGCAGAGCACATGGATGCGCAGAGCTCTGCACATTTCCGGGAGACATGACAAGATTCCCGTCTCTCCTCTGTCTTCTCGAGGTGCTGCAAAGCAGGAAGTGAAAGTAAAGAAGAGTTGTAAACTGACAGATTGTTGAATGCATGCCCAACACACACACACACAGACTCCTCTGGCAATTATTGTTTCACTGATTCAAGGCTTTTAAAGAAATCTTTGTCAAATCATTAGAGAACCACTAACTGAGCTGAGACTTCAGTAGCTGCACATGACAAAGAATACAAACTTTACAGAATTAGTCCAGAAAATCGCAAAGCAAACAAACAGTAGCAGCAGCAACAATAGCAACAAATACCAACAACAACAAACTCTAGGGAGAGGTCATTTGATTCCCAGTGTTGCCACATTTTATTACTTAAAATGTGCAGTGCTCAACAAAAAATGTTAATATATGGAATGAAACAGGAAAGTGTAGCCCATGAGAAAATAACAAGCAGTCAATAGAAAAAAAAATCAAGGAAAACCCAAATGTTGGATTTCCAAAGCAAAATATTAATCTAGCCATCATATCTATATTCAAAGAACTAAAAGAAACCATATTTAAAGAAGTTAAACTGTACTTAAAGAGAATGGTGGCAGACTAAAAATAGAACATAAAGAAATAAATAAAACTTATAAATAAGAACCAAATAGAATTTCTGGAGTTGAAAAGTACAATAACAAAAATTAAAAATTCAGTAGAGGAGCTCAAATACAGATTTGAAGCAGAAGAAAGAATCAAGTAAACTTAAGATAGATTAATTGAGATTATCCAGTCTAAAAAACAGAAAGAAAAAAGAATGAAGAAAAATGAAAGAAGCCTCAGAAACATATGCATAATAGGAGACATACAATCAGAGGAGAGTCAGAAATAGGCAGAAGTAATATTTGGAGAAATAATGGACAACAATTTCAAATGTTGAGGGAAAATAATCTATACATCTAAGATGCTTGGCAAACTCCAAACAGGATATACTCAGATATCCACATCAAGACCATAGTCAAACTTTTGAAAGACAAAAACAAAAAGAGGTATTTTTTAAAAGTGAGAAAAACAACTCATCACATACAAGGGATCCTCAAAAGCATCAGCATCTGACTTATCAGAAACCGTGGAGGCCAGAGGATGACAAAGTGCTGAAAGAAGACTGTTAACCAAGAATTCTATATCCAGTAAAACTATCCTTCAAAAATGAAGCAGGCATTCCCAGATGAGCAAAAACTGAGAGTTTTATTTTGTTTTCTAGCAGACTTGCTCTAAAGAGTATCTTTCAGACTGAAATAAAAGAACACTGGATAGTAACTCAAATCTAAATGAAGAAATAAAGAGTATCAGTAAAAGTAACTACATAGATGAATATAAATTGCCATGAATTGTAATTTTGGTTGTAACACTTCTCACAGATTTTAAAAACAACTGGATAAAGAATTATTAAACAAAGTTGATGGTGTTATAATGTAGAGAAATGTCATTTGTATAATAATACTAGCAAAAGACAGAGGTAGCATAGAGCTTTATTGGAGCAAAGTTTTTGTATGACTCATATAAAAATACAGTTAGTATTAATTCAGATTAGACTGTAATAAAATGATAGTTGTAATCCCCATGGTAGCTACTAACAAAATATCTCAAAAATACATCTAAAAGTAATACCAAGGAAATTCAATTAGCGCACTAGATTATATCTATTTAACAAAGAAGAATGCAGAATGGAGAAACAAAAGGTAGAGTGGAGGAACAAAAAGACACAAAACATTTAGAAAAATTATAGCAAAATGACAAATGCAGGAAAAGCGTTTGCCCCCCCAAAAAAACCAATGTCCCTAATGAAAAAAAAAACATTCAACAAAATAGGGGTAGGAGGAAAGCACCTCAGTTTGGTAAGGGCCATACACAAAAGTCCCCACAGCTAACATTATACTTAATGGCAAAAGATTGGAAGTTTTCTCCTGTGGACAAGAAAAAGACAAGAATATCCACATATTTACTGAACATTATACTGGCAGTTTTATATAGGGAAATTAGGCCAGAAAACAAATAAGGCTTTGTTTAGAGAAGAAGTTAAAACTACCTGTGTTCACAGATGATAGCTGACATGTTCCTATATATAGAAAACCTTAAAGAACCCCCCCCCCCCGAAAACCACTAGTAGAACTAATAAAAGATACTTGTAATAACCTTCCTCAGATTGACAGATACAAGATCAATTTAAAAAAAAAAAAAATTATGGGAGGAGATCCAAGATGGCGAAGTCGGTAAACATTGTGCCTGCTTCCTTCCATGAACATATTCAAATTACAACTAATTGGTGTGGCCGGGTGGCTCAGTTGGTTAGAGTGCAAGCTCTTAACAACAAGGTTGCTGGTTTGATTCCCACATGGGCCAGTTAACTGCGCCCTCCACAAATAGATTGAAACCAATGGCTTGAGCTTAGGGCTGAGCTGCCGGTGGAAGGTTGGTGGGCTCAGTGGTTAGAGTGCAGTGCTCATAAGTCAAGGTCATTGGTTTGATACCCATATGGACCAGTGAGAGACAACGACGTAAGCTTGGAGCTGAGCGGCTGGTGGGCAGCTGGTTGGCTCAGTGATTAGAGTGAAGTGCTCATAACACCATGGTCATCGGTTCGAGTCTCACATGGGCCAGTGAGCTGCACCCTCAACAACTACAGTGCTTCCCATGTTTTCAGGGAAACATGGTAGATTGAAAATAACAACTTGACTTGGAACAGAGATGCAGCCCCCCACAACTAGATTGAAAAACAACGACTTGACATCCTAGCAAAACACACTGTTCCCCAATATTCCCCAATTTAAAAAAAAGAAAAATTACAACTAAATTATAGTACTTGGAGAACCATCTGAAATCTAGCTGATTGGAAGTTTTAAAAATAAGGATATGAAGAAGAAGCCACATTGAGACTGACAGGAGAGGAGGAGACATGAAATGGGCCCCAAACCTCCCATGTGGTGGTTGAGAACCAGGAGGGATATCTTGGCCATGGAGGTTTCCCCTGGAGGAGGGAGAGACCCCAGCCCCATATTGGCCTCCACAGATGAGAGTACTGGTAACAAGAAAAGAAGGCCCCACACATCTAACTGTGAAAAACAGTGGGAATTACAACCATCTGGGTGGGATGGAAGGCTGCAGGAAACCCAGAGGTCTTTTTAAAGGGACTGTGTACAGACTTATTCACTTGCAGGCACTCACCCTGGGCTCTGGCAGAGGGACAGTGACTCATGGGGCATTGGAGGCATATAAGGGCAGACTGAGGTATGTGACTTTGGAGCAAAGAGGACAGTCACCACTTTCTCTGTGTGGGGTTCTCTTCCAGTGCAGCTGGCAGGTGGGCGCCATCTTTCCTGTGTTGAGCACTCCCCATCACAGACAATTCTGAATCTGATTGGCCTAGTGAGCTCCACTGCTCTGCCCTGCTGACTCACTGGGACCCTGCCCCACCCAACTTGCCCAATATCAGCGGTACATTCTTGGCCAGCAACCAGCCCCACCCAAATTGCACTCTTTCTTGAAAAACTATCTGAATTCTCAGGACCCAGGTGGGTAGCAGCTGGCCTTGGTGTGCTCTGAGACTTTTGCTGAGTAGCTCCAGGCTCAGCACAGGCAACAAACCAGAGTCTACATTAACATGTTGATGACAACTCTTCCCACTCTAGTGACTCCCTGAGACCCTGACTCACGTAACTCGTGTACTGAATGAGGCTTTGTCAGGGGCTGAACCTTAGGAAGCTGGCAAGTAGCAGCAGGCCTCGGTATGTCCTGGCATTTCTCAGGGCTACCCCAGGCCTGATACTGGTGGAAGCTGTCCTCAGTTCACAGTGCAAAAGAAGTGCAAAACTTGTACTCCAAAAATGATGAACGTTATTGGAAGTAATTTAAAAGGACCTAATAAATGGAAAGACATCATATTCATGAATCAGGAGACTTAATATTGTTAAGATGGCAGTACTCTTCAATTTGATCTATACACTCAACTAACTCCCTATAAAAAGCCAATCTACATTTTTTTTTTTTGGGGGGGGGGCAGGTTGACAAGCTATTCCTAAAATTTATGTGAAAATGCCAAGATTCCAGCAAAAAAACAACACAATCTTGCAAAAGAACAATGTTGGAGGACTCACATTTTCTGATTTTAAAACTTACTATAAAGTGGTGTGATGCTGATATACGGAAAAACACATAGAGGACTAGAATAGAACTGAGAGCCCTGAAATAAACTTCTACATTTACGGACAGTTGAGCTTCGAGAAAAGTGCCAGGAAATTCAATGTGAGAAAAAATAGTTTTCTCAACAAATGGTGCTGGGACAACTGGATGTCTACATGCAAAAGAATGAAGTTGATATCCTGACCTATACCATGCAAAGAAAATGAAATAAAAATGGATCATAGAACTAAATGTAAGAGTTAAAAACTGTAAAATTCCTCAAAGAAAATCTTTATAATTTTGGATTAGGCAAGACCTTCTTTGATATGACACCAAAAGTATCTAGGATGCATGAGGAACTCATACAAATCAACAGAAAGGCAAAGAACCCAATTTAAAAATGGCAAAGGATTTGAATAGATATTTCTCCAAGAAGATACATAAATGACCAACAAGCACATGAAATGATGCTAAACATCATTAGTCATTTGGAAAAGCAAAGCCAAAATGGGATACCACTTCCTACTCAATGAGAGGGCTAAAAAAACAACTGTAACAACAACAAAAACAGCAAAAAGACAAAAACAGAAAGTAAAAGTGCTGATGAGGACACGGAGAAATTGGGATCCTCATGCAT
The DNA here is from genome assembly GCF_057876585.1 of Rhinolophus sinicus. NCBI lineage: Eukaryota > Metazoa > Chordata > Mammalia > Chiroptera > Rhinolophidae > Rhinolophus > Rhinolophus sinicus. The sequence continues at coordinate 85,839,814 of NC_142504.1, forward strand.
TGCTGGTAGAATTGTAAAATGACACAGCCATTTAGGAAAACATACCAATAGCTCCTTAAAATGTTAAACATATATCACCTATGATTTCACTGCTAGGTATATACCCCATAGAAAAGTGAATATATGCTCACACATACACTTGTGCATAAATGTTCACAGCAGTAGTATTAATAACTTCCCAAAATAGAAACAACCCAAATGCCAGTCAAGTGATGAATGGATAAACACAATGTGGTATATTCATACAATGGAATGTTATTCTGCAATCAAAAGAATGATTTACTGATACGGATAAACATCAATGAACCTTAAAACATTATGTTAAGGTGAAAGAAGCCAGTGACAGAAGGCCATATGCTGTATGATTCCATTTATATAAAAGATGCAGACTAGACAAATCCATGGAGACACAAAAGAGATTTGTACTTTGTGGCCTATAGTGTGACTGCTAAGGGGTACAGGGGAGTTTCTTTTTGGAGTGCTTAAATGTTGAAAATTAGATAGTGGTGATGGTTGTATAACTCTGACTATATGAAAAATAACTGAATTCAATACTTTAAAAGGATGAATTTTATGATTTCTAAACTATATCTCAATAAAGCTATTATAAAAAGTCCATGTTTGCAATACAAATAACTAGAACTGATATAATCCCACATTTCTGATTTTATGACATATTTTCATGCTAATAAAATATCTTACTTATATATGGGTCCTCTAGAGAATTCCTAAGGAACTGTTATAATATAAATTTTCAATCTTATGTTACTACTTGTTTAATCATCTGCTTTCTCGCACTCATCTTTAAGCGTATGGACGGCAAAAACAGTCCATCTGGCTTCCACAGTGCTGGAAATAGGCATTTAGTAAGTACTTTTTGAGTTCATGAGTAAATGAATGACTGGATGAGTGAATGAATGAATGAATGAAAGTTAAAAGTTGAATGTCATCAGAAAGTTGGTATGTGTGAAATTAAGACAAAAACAGATGGATGGAACAGATTGTCAAGCACACTCTATAAATAGCCTATGTAGTAAGAGAATCAATTAAAAGAACCATTCTTAACACTTTTATGTAAATATTCCTAATGTAGTAAAGGATAACATGTAAGGCTGCCACAGCAAAAACCCTGTTGAAGAACAAATCTCTTTTCTCATCCTAGGTTGTTCAAGACATCTGTGATCATTAATTTCTTTCCAGATAACCCTATAGCAGGCGGACAACCAACCTGTGCAAATGGCTCCAAGATGTATTTCTTCTCATCTTACACATAGAACATATTTTCCATTACTGATTAATAAGCAAAAGACAAAATATTATTGAGCACTGACACTATATCAGGTATTGTGAAAAATGCCTTATTTTTATTATTTATCTCAATGACTCCATGGAGTATTACTCTCCCCACTTCCATGTTACAGTAAAGGAAACTGAGACTCAAGGCTGATTTAATTTCTCCAGTGTTATAAAGCAGATAAATCAAGAGAGATGATTTCAACTCCTCTGTGTAAACCAAAACTCATGAGGAGGGACTCTTTGTAATAAAATAAGTTTGGGATTAACAGTAGTCCAATATATGTCTGAATATGGTGACCCAGTATCCAGGGACCTGAAGAACTTGATAATCACACGTTTCATGATCCTCTTAACTAAGAGATTACACTCTTAATATCTGGTGTTTCCAACCAACTAGTCTCCATATTTCCCTATTAAAAACAATTGTAGTCATACCAAAAAAAAATATTGCTCAGATTTTTCCTTAGATGACAAAGGATTTTATTAAAATAATCCTGCATGGTATAAAAATTATTGAGATTCATACATCACTTTTCTTAGTTCACTAAGTAGCACTACTTGTGAATATTAAGAACGATTCCCTTTAAATACAGAGAAGGTTTGTATTTGTAACACCCATAGTCCAATTTTTCTTTTGTTTTTAAAGTCTAAAACAATTGTGAATGTGTGTGGTATATTTTTATTTTCTTTTAAGCAATTGCTGAACACAGTGGAATCTTACCTGTTGGGAAGGTTTTCCATTTTGTAAATCAGTAAGGTTTAATATTGAAATCACATACTTAGTTTTTCCACTGTTATAACAGCATTTTAGTAGTGAAGTTGTAAAAATATAATCTATCTCATGCCTGCCTACAGGGTAACCTATGACAACCAACCATTTTTGTTATTTCCTAATTAAAACAACTCTAAGGTAATTCACTAAACTGCATTTCAGGTTGCATTACCTGACTGTATGTGTGTCTTAGTATCAAGTGAACTCAGGATACTGTGCCTAGCACATGGAGAAATGGGAATTGCACACATATGTTTGTGAGGCTCTACTGCAAAGCAAGCCGTGTAAGAATGTTTTTATGATTTCTCACATAGGATTCCAAGACTGCTGGTACCACAAAAGCCACTACAATAAAGCCACTGCCACCTGGAGGCTCAGAAGCAGCTAATATTAAATGAACTCAATTCATAGGTTCATTAATTGAAATGACATGACAATACAGAAATACAAATTGACCTAGATGTGACGAAAGAAAAAAAAGAGTGGTATTGGTAGAACACCAATTCAAAACGATTTGATCTGACACATCTTCTTGCAGATGAGCCTCCTGTACACCAAGCAGTTCTTAAAAGGCAAGACTGTTTCTTTCATCTGAGTTCTGAATCTCTTTTCTGTCCATTTTTTTCTCACACATATTTTCATTCTCATTGCTATTGGCACTTTCAGCTCCATATATAAATATTATAAGACTGCGTCTATGTTGAAAAAATAGTAACAAACACTCACTCCTCCCTTGACAAGTGGTCTGTGAAAAAGGTGTCACCCTCTTATTGTCAATCCCTTCTAATCCAAGGTTTTTGAAAGTCTACTCAGTTTGGACTTGACCTTCCTATTTGCCTCCCCGCCCCTTTATTCCCCACCTGCTACAATTGCTCCCATGGAAGTTCCCAGTGACCTTGCCACTTCTCAGCATTCGAAGCTTTCAAACATCTACTGCTTTTCAAACTTTCCTCTACAGTCATGAGATGCATAAGGACATTTAGATCAAGGACCAGACTGCATATAGACTGTGGTCCCATAAGATTATAAGGAAACTGAAAAATTCTTATCACCTAGTAACATCATAGCCATCATAAATCCTAACACAATTCATTACACAAAAACTTACCATTGTGTTACAATTGGCTGCAGTATCCAGTACAGTAACATTCTGTACAGGAATGCAGCCTAGGAGCTGTGAGGTAACATAATTTGTCACCCCAAAAATGTCTATTTGGCATAAGGATTATTTCAGGCTGGTTAATTTTAAGAAACAGCAGATTTGGGAGAAGCTCTGAAAAACAAGCGGAAGTTATCCTTTGTAAAAAGTGTTTACATCAATGAGAGACATCTCCGTGTATAAGCGTGTCTCCCTTGCTGTACCAGAAAGAGGTAGTCGCCTTATCTCAAGAAACTTTTACCAATTCAGAAGACAAGGACAACACGACAACCTTTTCCTTGTTTATTGTGTTTTTCCTGGTAACCGCCCATAACTGACTCAGCCAACACCAACATTTTCCTTTGTCTTCAGCTGGAGATGCTGTTTAAGGTGGTGGCTTCAGCCATTATTGCAAGTTACTCAATTTTCCTAGGTCTCTCCCACATATACAGGAGGCATAGGAGTTATTAAATTTATGTTTGTTTTTCTCCTGTTAATCTGTCTTTTATTACAGAAAAGTCTCAGCCAAGAACCCAAGATGATAGAGGGAAAATTATTTTTCCTCCCCTCCAGAGCAAGAGGCTACACCATATAGCCTAGGTGTGTCATAGGCTATCATCCTGTGTACGTACACTCTATGATGTTCATAAGATGAAACTGCCTAACAATGAGTTTCTAAAAATGCATCCTTTATTAAGTGGTATGTGACTGTACTGTACTTTGTTACAGTGATAAACATCACTGTCTTGTATTTTTCTTAACTCTTAACAGTGGCTTCTTCTTAGGCTTCTCAAAAAGATCTCTCTCTCTCTCTCTCTCTCCACATACACGCACACACACACACACACACACACACAAACAAGTAAATGAATGGATGGATGAGTGAATGAATGAATGAATGAATGAAAGAATGAAAGCATATATATATATATATATATATATATATATATATATATATATATAACATATATCTAGAACATGATGTCTGACACTTAAGTTCATGAACTCATCCTAGAAAAAGTGCTACACACCTCATTGCTGAATATCACTATGGTCACCTTTGAAGTACTCCCCTTGGGAAGCTATGCATTGATGCCAGAGCCTAGTCCACCCTTCAAAGGAATTTTGGAACTTTTTCTGGAATGGCCATCAGACCTGTCATCCTATTACCTTGATGTCCTGAATGCCATCAAAATGTCTTCCTTTCAATATTTCCTTTATGTTTGGGTAAAGAAAGAAGTCATTGGGGGCCAGATCAGGTGAACAGGGAGGGTGTTCCAGTACAGCTATTTGTTTACTGGCTAAAAACTCCCTTACAGATAGTGCCATGTGAGTTGGTGCATTGTCGTGATGCAAGAGCCATGAATTGTTGTCAAAAAGATCAGGTCATCTAATATTTTCATGCAGCCTTCTCAGCACTCCCAAATAGTAAACCTGGTTAACTGTTTGTCCAGTTGGTACAAGTTCATAATGAATAATTTCTCTGATATCAAAAAAGGTTAGCAAAATAATTTTGACTCTTGATTTGGACTGAAAGAACTTTTTTGGTCATGGAGAATTGGCTGACTTCGATTGTGCACTTTGATGCTTTGTTTCAGGGTTGTATTGGTACACTCATGTTTCATCACCAGTGATAACATAGCCCAAAACATTGTCTTGCCTCTACAAAAGGTCTTGGCAAACTTCGACTTTCCTTTGCTTTTGTTCATCAGTGAGCTCCTTTGGGACCATTTTCGCACACACATTTCTCATGCCAAGATTTTCAGTTCAGATTTTCCTAACTATTTTTCTACCACATTTACTTGCTCTGCTATGCGTCTCACAGTCAGCTGATGATTTTGATGCACAATTCGAATTTTTGCAATGATTTCATCAGTTCTGCTTGTTACTGGCCACCCTGACCTCTTTTCATCAGTGACACATTCTCTCCCCTTAGAAAAATGTTAATCCGTTTGTGCATTGCCATTTTCTTCATGGAATTATCCCCATAAACTTGGACTAACATGTCCCTGATTTCACTTCTACTTTTGCCAAGTTTAATAAGATATTTAATGTTTGTTCATTGCTCTAATTCAAGCTCAGGCATTCTTGCGATGGCACACAAAAACACACAACAATAATAAATGCCACCCAGCAAGACACCGCCACATGTCAACATGGACACAGCTGTGAGACACTGATATACCAAGGTTATGAAACCTTACAGAGCTGTTTGTACAGTTATGCCAATGTAAGCATACGGTGGCAAGTTCACGAAATGAATTGTCAGACCTTGTACATTATATACAAGAATAAACTCAAAATGGATTAAAGACTTAAATGTAAGACCTGAAATCATAAAACTCCTATAAGAAAACATAGGAAGTAACTCTCTGACATTGCTCTTAGTAATGTTTTTTTCTGATATGTTGCCTCAGGCAAGGGAAATTAAAAAAAACAAAACAAAAAAAACCAGAAAGACAACCCACTGAATCAAAGAAGATATTCACCAATGATATATCCAATAAGGGGTCAATATCCAAAATCACTCAAGAACTCGAGCAACTTAACATGAAAAAAACTAACAGTACAATTAAAAATGGGCAGAGGATCTGAAGACATTTCTCCAAAGAGGACATATAGATGGCCAATGGACATACGAAAAGATGTTCAAAGTCACTAACTATCAGAGAAATGCAAACTAAAACCACAATGAGCTATCACCTCACACTTGTCAGAATGCCTTATCTTCAATAAATCAACAAACAACAAGTGGTGATGAGGATGTGGAGAAAAGGGTAGCCTTGTGCACTGTTGGTGGGATTGCAAATAGGTGCAGCCACTATGGAAAACAGTATGGAGGTTTGTTCAAAAATTAAAGATAGAACTACCATATGACCCAGCAATTCCACTTCAGGGTATTTATCTGAAGAAATCTAAAACATTAATTCGGAAAGACAAATAGATATATGCACCCCTATGTTCATTGCAGCATTATTTATAATTGCCAAGATATGGAAGCCACTTATAGATTCACTTATATGTGGAATCTAAAGAACAAAATAAACAAACAAAAGAGAAATAGACTCATAGATGCAGTAAACAAGCTAATGGTCGCTAGATGGGAATGGGGTTTGGATTGGGGTGAAAAAGGTAAATAAGGGAATAAGAAGTACAAATTGGTAGTTACAAAAAATAGTCTGGGGATGTAAAGTAAAGCACAGCGAATATAGTCAATAATATGGTAATAACTATGCATAGTACCAGGTAGTACCAGGCTAGTTATGGGGATCACTTCATAAATTATATAAATGTCTAACCACTATATTATACATTTGAGTAAAATAAAATATTAGTTTTGCATTATTAGTTTTATATTATAATTGTCAACTATAATTGAAAAAAATTAATAATGGGGGAAAAGGTGAAAAGGAATAAGAGGTTTAAATTTCCAGGTATAAAACAAATAAGTCATGGGATACAACGCACAGCATGGGGAATATAGTCAATAATATTGTGATAGCATGGTACGGTGTCATGTGGTTGCTGGACTTATCGTGGTGATCACTTCTTTAGGCATATATATGTGAATAACTGAAATGAAGAATGCATTAGAGGGAATCAACAGATGAGATGAAGGAGAAGATTGAGGAACCAATTTAGAAGATAAGTTAGCAGAAAACATGCAATCAGAACAGAAAAAAAAAAAGAATCCCAAAAAATAAGGACAGTTTAAGAGTCTCTGGGAAAATATCAAGAGCACCAACATTTGCATCATAGGGATACCAGAAGGAGAAGAGCGAGAACAAGGAACTGAAAACTTCTGAAAAAATAATCATGGAAAACTTCCCTAACTTAGTGAAGGAAAAGGATATTCATGTCCAGGATGCACAGAGACTCCCAAATAAGATGAACCCAAACAGGCCCACACCAAGACACATCATAATTAAAATACCAAAGGTTAAAGACAAAGAAAGAATCTAAAAAGCAGCAAGAGAAAAGCAGTTAATTACCTACAAGGGAGTTCACATAAGACTGTCAGCAAATTTCTCAAAAGGAACTTTGCAGGCCAAAAGGGATTGGCAGGAAATATTAAAAGTCATGAAAAACAAAGACCTACAAACAGGATTACTCTACACAGCAAAGCTATCATTTAGAATCGAAGGACAGATAGTTTCCCAGACAAGAAATAGCTAAAAGAGTTTATCACCAGCAAACAGTATTACAAGGAATGTTAGAGAGACTTCTTTAAGATGGAAAGAAAAAGATAAAAAAAATATGAATAATAAAATGGCAATAAATACATATCAACAATTCCTTTCATATATATATATATATATATGTATGTATGTATAAATGGAGTAAATGCTCCAATCAAAAGACATAGGGTGGCTAAATGGATAAGAAAACAAGACCCATACATATGCTGCCTACAAGAGACACACTTCATATAGAAAGATGTACACAGACTGAAAATAAAGGGATGGAAAAAGTTATTTCATGAAAATGTAAACAACAACAAAAGTTAGAGTAGCAATACTTATACCAGACAAAACAAAGTTGTAACAAGAGACAAAGAAGGATCTAGTAATTTCACCTCTGGGTATTTATCTGAAGAAACTCAAAAAGCTACTTTGACGGGACATGTTCATCCATATATTTCAATGCAGCATTCTTTACAACAGTTAAGATATGAAGGCAATCTGGGTGTCCTAGGATGGATGAAAGGATAAAGAGGAGGTGACATACATATACGATGGACTATTACTCAGCCATTAAAAGGATGAAATCTTGGCATCTGCACAACATGGCTGGATCTAGAGGGTATTGTTCTGAGTGTAGTAAGTCAGACAATGAAAGACAAATGTCATGATTTCTCTTATATGTGGAATCTGAAGAACAAAATAAATGAACAAAACAGAAACAAATCCATAACTATGTAGAACATTTTGACAAAAACAAATTCATAGATACAGAGAACATTTTGATGGTTGCCAGACAGGAGGGTGGTTGAGGGTGGGTGAAAAAAAGAAGGGATTAAGAAGTAGAAATTGCTTGTTACACAGTAGTCATGGGGATGTAGGCTACAGCATAAGGAATACAGTCAATAATATTGTAATAACTATGTATTTTGTCAAATGGGTACTAGACGTATTGGGGTAATAGATGGGAGGGAGGTTGGGGGCAGGGTGGGAAAAGGTGAAGGGACTAAGAAATACAATTTGGAAGTTACAAAATAGTCATGGGGATGTAAAGTAAAGCACAGGGAATATAGTCAATGATATAGTAATAACTAGGTATAGTGTCAGGTGGGTAGTAGACTAGTCAGGGGGATCACTTCTTAAATTATGTAAATGTGTAACCACTATGGTGTACACCTGAATTAATATAAAATAATATTGAATGTAACTATAATTGAAAAATTAAAAGAGGGGGGAAGATAAAGGAGGATAAATGGTTCAAAATTCCACATATAAAACAAGTCTTGGGGATGTAATGTACCGCATGGAGCATATAGTCAATAATATTGAGATAGCATAGTACGGTGCCTGATGGTTGCTGGACTTACCACGGGGATCACTTCTTCAGGTATGTAAGTGTTGAATGAGTATAGTTTAAGCCTGAAACTAATATAATATTGTATTTTAGCTATATTTTAATAAACATCTTTAAAAAAATTTACCATTTATAACAACAGGGATAGACCTAGTGGTTATCATGCTAAGTGAAATAAGTCAGACAGAGAAAGACATGTACCACATGGTTTCACTGATATGTGGAATCTAAAAAAAAAACCATAATAAACAAACAAAAACAGAAGTAAACTCAAAGATATGAAGAACATATTGATGGTCACCAAATAGAAAGGAGGTGGGGAGATGGATGAGAAAAGTGAAAGGACTTAAGAAGTACAAATTGCCAGTTATAAAAATTGTTATGGGGATGTAGAGTATAGCATAAAGAAATAGTAAATATCGTAATAACTATGTATGATGTCAGAGGGGTACTAGCCTTTTCAGGTTGATCACTTTGTATGGTTCTGTAAGTATCTGATCACTATGTTGTATATCTAAGAACAATATAATATTGCACTTCTTCTGTAATGTAAATAATTTAATAAATTTAAAAATACAAAATAAATCACGGCATACAAAAAAATAAATCACTTAACCTCTCTAAGTCAGAATTTCCTCATCTGTAAAATGGCAGTAATAATTCTTCTGCATAGAATCACTATGGGGATTAAGACATGTATTTATAAAATGTGTATAGGCCTTACGCATATAGCACTTAATAAATGATCTATTGTTGTTAATGTCCTAGTACGTGATCAATAAATGGTAACTTAAGCCCTATGCCTACATTTTATCTTGTGCAGCCACGGAATCTCTAGTATTAAGCATAGTGCTGAGTGTATAGTAGCTTCTTGGTAAATATTTGCTAACGATTTAAAGAGTTATTGAATATTTACTTTGCCAGGACCTGCACAGAGTGCTTGAAGGAACAAATTATGCATTCAATTTTATCTCCTCTCATAAGAAATTTAGAGTCTAACACATGAAAATCTATGTTCGAAAGTATATCTGATTTGCTTTGGCCTTTATCTGTAATCTGTATGAATTCTGAAGTATCTTGATAAAGCAATTCTATTCTATTTACACAGTTAAAACAGTTCAGTCTTCACATTTCCTCTAATGAAAATGCATGCATAACTTTAACTTAGAGAGCAAAAGCATCACAGGTGTAGCCTAGAAGTCACTAGATTTCCAATTAAAAGGTTTCCGATATGTAGTTTGATGGTAGATGATGTTAGCTATAACAAACATGAAATGAATATGTATATATAAAAATAAACTGAATCAGAAGGTGTTAGGCTTGACTTCTAGCTGACTGTCAAAGGAGTGACCTGTTTATAATATTTTAATATCTTATACTTGTATCTATGCCTAAAACCTTAAGGTGTTTTTTTTTCCCCCACACACCTAGAAATCTTTGACCAGGGACATATAACTACTATTTGGTATAGTATGTTTAAACATAAATCCCATCACATACCCCTTTTCAAAACCACTTTCAAATTCTGGATGTTTTGGTAGCCTGAACTAATTTTTGATGGCATCGAGAAAGACAAATTCTTATATACTACCATTATAATATAAACGAAGTATAGCATGCACTTATTACAAATGAAAACTTTTACAAGACAAAGCTAACTCTAAGCAAAAAAGGGTGACAATAATTTCAGAACCTGAACGACACTACTTAACATTGAAAACATTTTAGAAGAAAAAATTGAACAAATATTGCTAATTTATAATAATGCTACGATCCATATTTCAATGAGAAATGAAACAATCTATGTTTGCTGCTGAATAGCTATTTCATATACTCATTCAAAGATAATTGCAACTTTCATTACTAAAGATAAGGCTATAAGTATAGCAATATAGAAATGTCTTATACAACTAATATTTGACTGACTCTCACAAAGTAAATGATTCTTCACTTTAACTCAACTCTGACATTTATTGTGTATGGTAAAAACTTTGGATTAGAAATAGAATTGTGCTGTCTTTAGTATGTAGATACTTTTGGCAATTCCAAGCAATACGTATAATTATTTTGTAAGCATTGCATAATGGCACATGCAACTGTTTTCTGTCTTTATGTTACTTAAAAAATAAACTGAAAAAGCAAAGATGTCACAATGTATCCTACTTTAGTTGCTTCAGTCAGCTAAATAATCAGAGCAGAATTAGGAGAAAAAATACAAACAGCACAAAAAAAAAAAAAGAAAAGTGAATTCAAACCTCAGGCTTATGATGTCCTAGGGCAAATATTAATGGTTCCACTTTCTCTAAGTTCATTCCTTTCCTTCCATAGCTTCTGTGTGTCACAGTTTTAACCAATATATTATAAAGTGGTAGTCTACATTTTGGGAGTTTCATTTCTGTGATGTGTATGCATTTTACTGGCTATGTTTGTTAAGTATGAAACTATCAGCTTCCCAATTGATGCCTCTAATTTTGTATATTTTAGGGCATAACATATTTTTTTATGGATGAAACTTTGTCTGCTTAATTCATCTGCCAGCAAGTTCTTTTTTTCTGGCCAAATATTGCTCAGGGCCTTCAAGTGTTTCTTCATCTGTGAAATGAAAAGAGGTACTTCCAACCTAAAATGCCTTGATCTTCATGTCCCCTTGTAAGTTCAGAAATCTTTCTACAGACTTGTAGAAAGATTTCTGAACACAGCACTCTGATGCACTCTTAGCTTTCTTTAACTCTGTGGTGAAGGCCTAACGATGAGCTGGGTTTGGCTGTTTTTCAGTATTTATAATTCTTCAAAGATGCTCTCAGTCAAGGGATTTGTCCTCAAGAAAAGCACCTGCTTAAATTCTAGCTACCAATTTGCCTTGTATTGAAAAGTAACCTTAGCACCTTCTAAACATGAAAGATCAACATTAAAGTTGAAAGTTATTAAGAATGGTAACTTCACATGTATTCACAGTTGAACTCTGTCCCGCTAAAGAGATATGTTGAAGTCCTACCCACAATACCACAGAACGTGACCTTATTTGGAAATAGGGGCAACCGAGTTCAAATTGGGTCAATAATGTGGCTCCAAATCCAATGTGACCAGTGTCCTTTTAAAAGGGGGGAATTTGAACACTGAGGCAGACACACACAGAGGGGAGACGATGTGAAGATGGCCATTATAAGTCAGTGAATGCCTGAAGCTCCTGGAAGCTAGGAGAGGCCTGAGACAGATCCTTCTCTAGAGACTTCAAAAAGAACATGGCTCTGCTGACACCTTAATCTTGGAGTTTTATTCTCCAAATCATTAAGACAATCAATTTTGTTTTTTCTAAGCTAGTTTGTGGCACTTTATTATGGGAGCCCTAGAAAAATAAATATTATGCTTCAAATATTCTGACTCAGTTTTGTACTGATAACTTGTGACATCTGTAGTGTATTATGGTAGGACAGTCTAGAAGTTTCTAGAAACAGAGGCTCTGGCACTAGAATCATTTCTTTGCATTAGAAAATAGGACCATCCTTGAAAAATTTTTTTTTATATAATTATAAATGAAAGATGATCTAAAAAGCATTTATTATGCAAATAATAATTTTCCAGCAGACTTGTTTTATAACTATGTTTTTATTTACTGGGGGTTTTAGACACAAAAGATGTCTAGAGGCTTTAAAGCAAATCATTGCATGACAAATCTTTGAGAATGCTTGTCCTGTATTCTGACTGAATTTCTACTTTTGTCTATTTGTATCTTAGGGGGACTTAGCAAATAGAATTTAAAAATGGCTTCATTTTTTGTCAAGGGAAACAATAGAAAAACAAGTAGCAAAAAAGAATTAGGCCTAAAATTAATATATTACAATTTCAGAGATTTTCTTCCCATCCTTTATGTCTCCAGTAAAACTCTCTAACAGTAGAAGCATATTCTGAACTGTAAGAATTCCCAAACTTTGACTCCTACTCCATCTCTACACTACCACCAGAATGACATACAAATAAATTAAGTCACTAAAATGTAATTTTCAAAGATTAGATTGAAATTTTTAATGACATTGGGTTCTAATAAACTGACAAGAAAATGATTAAGTATATCTTACCACAAATTTAATAGTAATTTACTATAAAACAGACCAAAAAAGTCAAGAACTAATTAAGTGGAAGGTTTAGCATAGGATAAATCACCTGCTTCAAAGATAGTGTACTAACTTCTTTGATAACCTAATAATATGATTTTTAAAAAATTAACATTTAGTGTGTTTTTTAACTTCTGAAATCATATAAAGTTGTAAAACAATGTTAGAAAATAGGAGAAATTATTTAGACATAAAATCATCAATAACATCCTATAACTCAATAATAAACCTTATTTAAAATTTCTTGCATTTCCTATCAGATACACATATATCAAACACAGATATAAATGCATATGCATTTGATTGTATGTAATTTTAAAATAGTGCAGAACTATATACGTACATAATTTAACCCAATTACTCTCATACTTTTACGTTGTTGTATATACAGTTTTAACACTTTAAATTATATCAAGGTAATTTCCATGGCATTTGTTAACTTAGAATTTAAAGTTTAAATCAGTTGTTTTTATATTTGATTTTGTAGTTGCATTATATTTTACTTATCTCCCAACTATTTGGGCATTTATTCTTAAAGACTCTTGGAAGTGTCAGAATACTTGACAGGCTCAGTGGGGGATAAGTTTGTTATATTTTCCAAGGTGTGTTTTAATTTTGGAGGCCAAATAGCAAATTGAGGTTAAACATTAAATTTATGATAGAAATTTTCTTAAGTTGGAAATGTTTTTATTAGTCTTATGAGCAGTCTTGAAAGATAAGTTTCAGACATTATATTTATATCACAGATGTTAAAATCATTAATCTAAGATCCTAAGAAAACTTGTGGCACCCAAGCCTGGACTATATATAAGAGAAAAGTGAATGAGTATGAAAGTAGAACAGGCAACTCAAAAAACAAAAACCCAAATCAAAAACAAACCCAAACGTTATGCAATGTTTGGGAGTTAACTTGGAAGCCTAAAATAGTCAATATGGTTTATGTCAGATAACTTTTTATGTCTACTTAGCAACCCTGTGGATTAAGGAGCCAACATGTCTTCTGAATAATATATCTTATTGTTGGAGAGTAATGAGGCATTTGAAGAATATGTTCATTGAAGTATGAATTCACCAGAATAGTCATCTAGAAAGACCGGGGATTTCTTTTTCTGTGTGCAGACCTTGTTTGTGGCTCGCCTGTAAGATAGGGAATAAGATTTCTAAAATCTCAGCCTATTTAATTGCACAGACTTCGGAAGTTTGGCTTTTATTGATCACCAACCCTTTTACCCCTCACAATTCATTATTAGAAACAAAGTTAAAGTCAGTGAAAATGTAGATAAATATTAACACTGGATAAAAATCTTCTCAAAAAACAAATGCAAAAAAAATGAAAGAAAGAATACAGGAAAAAAAAATCCTGATGAGGGTTGAAAAGTCTTCTGACAAAATCTCAACAATAAGCTCTTTAAAGTCTCCTTCTTGTAGACACAGGACAAATAAAATCACTTATGAAAGTAGTCTTACCACTTTTCTATAAATCCAACTGGACCTGAATTTATGTGATGCTCCCCCTTCAAATAAATGTTTTCTAGTGACATGAAGATTCAGAAACTGCTTCAACAGCAATAACTGGGATGGACGCTGTGTTGTAATAATTTCGATACACTTGACTAATGCAGTTATTTGCAATGAGGTTGGCTCAGTGCCCAAAGCAGTGAGCAAACAAATATAGCTCGACAATTGTTTCCTGCTTTTCAAGACAGCCAGAAAGATTTTTGCTCAGTCCAGGGGGGCTAGTGGTCATTGCTGTAGACTCTGGTCATCAACACTAACCCAGATATATTTTTAAAATAGTCTTTGTTAAATTCACCGATGTATTTTATGTAAAAATGCTGGTGAGGCGCGAGCGTTTTTAATCAAATTAGTATGCAACATAAGGCAGCTGTGTATTCAAATGGGTTTTTTAGCAATTTGGTTGTTTTCCTTATAATAACAGGAAAGAACATTTTGATTTTGAAGGTGACAGAGGCAATATTACCAGAATTAAACAATCTGAATTAGCTTTTTCATGAAATGTAATATGTTTTACGCTTTTAGATGGAATGCTCCGGTGCTTTCAGATGAGCCTTCCACTGTCACAGTCAATGGCCAGGAACAGAATAAGCTCTGGAGGTAGGATTATCCTCAAATTTAATTTTTTTTTTTTAGAAGAAGCTAATGGCAAATGTTTCTAGCAAACTTTAGGTTCATCTATGTTATAACTAGAGAACCAAGACAGGATATTAAAAGAACAGATAAGTATAAAATTAGTAAACAAAGTTTGACATTTTGCTTATTCTATGAATTTAATGCTGAAAATGAATATAATCCCTAAAAATCATAAACAGCATGCATGTCAGATGCAAGTTGCAAAATTTCATTTCTTTGTCAACTTAGGTAAATTGAGAACTCTAGTACATAAGAGGGTAACAAAATTACAAATTTAAGTTATACGATAACGATTTTCACTGCAGAAAGTTTGCAATCAAAGCAGATTGAACAAGCAAAGAGAGGCTCTTTTTTTTATTATTATTTCTATACTTTATATGGATTGGTATTAAAAAAAGAGGCAGAGTCCAGGCATATCACTATACAAATGGGAAATTACTGTTCTTATTGATCAAAAGGAAACAAAAGCCTAGAGGAGGATAAAAACACATATGTAGTGAAGTTCTTGAAATGAAGAGCTCCATAACCCATTTCTTACTATCCAAAGTTAGCTTGTGTGGTTTTGAAAATGAGAAGGAAGTTTTTGTGCTAGCCCCTCATAAACAAGTTGTTTTCTCAATCTTTAGGAAGCAAGATCTGACTTCTTAGCAACCAGGACTGTCTATTATTAACATGTATTTGGGTAGGAAGAGGGCCTGCTTACCTTTGATATTCCTGATAGTGGTAAGTTATTTCTTTCCTGCACCTTTATGAGCAGGCTATTGAAAAGTCCTTCCCTAGCAGATGCATATATAGGAACTTTACAGCCTAAGGATAGACAAATACTGATTAATGTCAATGATTGCAACACAGCCCAGGAGCCAAGTGATCTAGCTTCAAACGGAATAATGTCTGCCTAATAGAATAATACGTGCATGCACTGGGGACCACATAGATACTCTACAAATATTAGCAAGAGCAATGTGACTAAAGTAGGCTGCTAGTGTTCTGGATGGAAGGATTTTAAAGCCATCTGGTGTCTGGACATCAGCCTGAAAATCACAGGCTTCAATCCATAAGATAATCCATTCACATAGTCCACATACAGAGATGGCTTTCCCCACAGATTTGTTCCATTATCCCAAATCAGTCCCTGTAACCTGTGGCAAAGTCTAATGTCACCTAGATAATAGTAAAAAAGCATTTATTATTTCATTTATGGGACACATTTATTACAGTGATTCAAATGGTTGACGGCTCCATAGTTGGAGAAAGAAACAGACTGAAATGATAGTCTAATATAGGTAATATTTTGTGATTAAAACCGTATTTACTTCTTTATGAAAAAGACAAAATGAATTAAAAATATACTCAGTCTTATGCTTTGTAAGAAAGGTAAGTAACTTCAAAATGAGAGTGTTCAGGGATAAAAATAACATTCAAGGGGAATTTCAATTCAATCAACATTTACTGACAATACATAATATGTAAGTAGAGACAAAAATAAGTTATACAGGTCTCTGCATTTAGAGATTAAAGAGTCAAAAAGGGAGAAAAATATACACAAGCGAAACAATCTATGTATATAGTCAAAAGCGTGCCAAAAATAGTGAAATAAATGTTTAATGTTTCAAAAAGTACTTGCACTTCAAATTACATAATAATTTAAAATGCAAATAATTATTTAAACTTATTTAGACATACTTTATAACCACATTTAGTTTTAAAATTGTGTTTGTTTCTTTAGGAAACTTTTGTCTGCTGGTATATAAAATAACAAATACATAAAAATCTTTAAGATGTCATTGTGAAAATATAATTTTAAATTAAAATATATTTAATATACTATTTATATTATAAAACTTGAAATAGCATACGATCATATCTCCTTTAGAGCCAGAGCAGCAGAGCAAGGCACCTGACGTTTTTCCTTGCCTTTTATGTATAGTTACTTACATTCTCCTGCCCAGGGAAAATACAGCCCTTTCCATGATTATTCCCTACTTGAGCCATCTTGAGCTGAATCAACTTTGCCCTGAATATTCTCATGGCTTATACCTTCAAGTCAAATAAATATGATGATCACTGACCAGTTTTCATGTGAAGAAAAGTCTGATCTTATCTTTCTCTTCCAACTGGTTGTGAGTGTTCTCTAATGCTTAACACGAAACGGCTCTACCTACAGAATGAGGCTATTAGGTTCCATGATGGAAGGGCACTGACTACTAATTATCTTGAATTCCTCCTACCGCCAATTGATGAGCACCTCCTATAGCGACAGGTTTACCACAAGAACTCAAGAACACTTGTTAAATAAACGGAAACAAGAAATTGACTCCTCTGGCACATACACTTGTGCTATGCACTGCATGTGATTGAAATGTCATTACTATCATCACCTGGCTTCTGCCCTTCTCTAGGTAGAGGGAGAAGGGATGACGAGCGTTCAGTTTACTTATAATCACCAAACAAAGGTGTATGGAATACTACCTGTGTGCCAGGAAAGTGGTCAAGTTAAAAGTAATTCCTGTTCTCAGGACCTTATAATCCAAATGCATACAAGCTATTTTTGATTCTACTTCTCCCTGCCCCGACAGGGAAACTTTTTATCAATTTGTCTCTTATATGGTCATCAAATGCAGTTTCAAACTTATGAGCTGGGATTGCCAAATTATGTAGATAGTTACTAACTAGCACTGGTGAAAAAAATATGGCTAAATGTGGCAGAGTATAAAAATCATTCTTGTTAAATATGATTTTTATAGTCCCTTTTTGAAAGAAAAGAGAAGCTCTGGAAGGTGGGGCAAAATTAGAGATAATCAGAATAGATTTGGGGAGAAGTAATAAATTATCTAAAAGTGAAACGATCAGGGAATCTTGAGAGTTTTTCCCTAGGAGAAACTGACAGAGATCCAGAGACTCCCAATATTTAAAAAAATGTAAACTTGACAGTAAATAAATAAATAAATAAGCAAACAGGCTAGAAGACATTTCTCATTCTGCCATATAGTGAAAGTTGGAAGCCAAAAGCATTCAAATGACTGACCTGGGGGACTATGAGAAGATTTAGTAAGATTGAAAGGATCAAGTGGACTTTATTTTAATAAAGCACACAACAGCATGGGCCTTAAAGGCAAAGTTATTTCATTTACTTGATTGTCAGTTTACACCTACGTAAAATGGGGCTATTTACGCCTGTTTCAAAGGGTTGTTATAAATACTAAATGAAACACTGTTTATGAAGCACCTAGAACAATAATGCCACATAAAGCACTGATGTGTTAAATCTGGAAAGATCCTTATGAATCATCCAGCCAGGGTTTTTTTCCAACTGTAAGTTGTAACTCATTTAGCGTTATATCAATTTAGAGGGACCTAACTAGCATTTAAAAAAATGAAATTGTAAAGAACAGAAGAGAATGGAAAATGATATGCTGTACATGAATACCAAGGACTGTAAACTGTACACAGTAATTTAAAAAATTGCTTTGTCAATTTCCACTCCTAGCTATATATCCCACAGAAATGAAAACATGTCTACACAAAAACATGAATGTTGATAGCAGCATTATTCAAAAGAGCCAGGAAGTGGAAACAATGTAAATGTCTATCAACTGATGACTGGATAAACAAAATGTGATCTAGCCATACAATGGAATATAATTCAGCAATTTAAAGGAATGAGGTAAAGTAGCGAAGTATGATACAACATATGAACTTTGAAAACATTATGCTAAGTCAAAGAAGCTAGCAGCAATGTATGATTTCACTTAAATGAAATGTCCAGAATAGGGAAATCTATAGAGACAGAAGAGCAGCTTGTAGGTTGCCAGGGGTTGGGGCCAGGGAAATAGGAAATGACTGCTACTGAGTACAGGGTTTCTTTTTGAGATGATAAAAATGTTCTAAAATTAGATATCAGTGATGGTTACACAACTCCATGAATACACAAAAATCCACTGAATACACTCAAAACAGTGAATTTTATAATATGTGAATTTTATCTCAATACAACTATTATTAAAAACAGAAAAAAATTATTTTGTGAAACTTTGTATATACATGGATCTGTTGATACAGTGCATTCTGTTATTTTATAGAAAAAGAAGTTTATCCCCCCAGAAAATTGTGTTAGTTAGCTATAGACTTGGTCTACCCAAAATAAAGATTTGCACAAATTTTCTTTTTGTTTTAGGGAACTGGAAAAAATATTAAAACACTGAAAAACAAACAAACAAACAAACAAACAAAAAACAACAACAACCCACATATCCTAACTATTGCTTTGAAAGATAAAGGTTTTTAAAAAGGAAAGCAATTACCAACCTACAATTTCTTCACCAACATGTGACTCTTCTTATTCCTGGTTACCATCTTTTTGTCTTACGTTTTTCCAAGATAAAAATCCCACCCTTTTGAGTCTCATCTAATAATTCAGATTTTGTTTCTGTTCTTGCTTTAGAACAGTAGCTGCTGGACATGATTCACGGTGCCTGAGTTCCTAGATATCATTACTTGAAGGTAAAGAGCTTCTAAGATCATACCCAAATTTTAGCACAAGTTTAAAAAAAAGATATCTGAAGATAAAGAAAACATTAATCAGGGTATTTTATGATACCAAAATAAAGTTGACTTTTTACTTGTATATTTTGAATAGTAAAAACCTATTAAATATCTATCATGGAGAAAGAAAGAAAGAAAGAAAGAAAGAGAGAGAGAGAGAGAGAGAGAGAGAGAGAGAGAAAGAGAGAGAGAAAGAAAGGAGGGAGGAGGAAGGAAGGGAGAGTGGGAAGGAGGGAAAGTGAAAGGCAGGAGAAGAGAAAGGGAAAAATTGGGAAGAAAATGAACACATTAAAAACTGTAAGCACTAGGGTGGTTGGCCTGCTCAGTTGGTTAGAGCATGTGCTCTTAACAATAAGGTTGCTGGTTCGATTCCCACATGGGCCACTGTGAGCTGCGCGCCACGCAACTGGAATGGTGACTGAACTTGGAGTTGAGCTGTGCCTTCCACATCTAAGGTTGAAGGACAGCAACTCGACTTGGAGCTGATGGGTCCTGGGAAGAACATACTGTTCCCCGACAAAGTCCTGGAAATACACACTGTTCCCCTTCTCCAATAAAATCTTAAAAACAAACAAACAAACAAAACAAAACTGTAAGCACTACAAATTTGAATGTTTATTAGGGAAGGGAATTGATGATTACAGAAGGAGTTGGTATAGTAGTCAATGAAAATGGGTGTGTAGAAAACGTGTAATCATAGCCCAGAATAATGCTGAGCTTGGCCACTATCAAGCACAATTTTTAGAAACTTACAGGTAAGGGATTGTGAAATACTAAATTCACTACAACTAAACTGGGGTAGGGCCCACCCTTTAGACTTATAATTTGTAAATAAAGCTCTCTCTAGGCCTTTTATTTTGTTTCATTGTTTTGTTTTCAGATTGCTTCTTTTGAGGTTGGTATCACAGCTCTGGGCTTTCTCTCCAATAAAAGCCCATAGCCTTTCTCATATTCTTTGATCGGCGGAAGACCAGCCAAGGAAACATATATACAGTTTCTTTATGCTTTTTGATTTCCTATTCTTCATTTATCTTTTAAATGATGACACCTGAGAGCCTCATAATCAATATCTCCAAATATTTAAAAAAATAAATACTTCTGTCAACCTCTGTCTTTAGACATTTAGCATAAGTTGTCACAGGACATAAAAG
The DNA here is from genome assembly GCF_057876585.1 of Rhinolophus sinicus. Classification (NCBI taxonomy): domain Eukaryota; kingdom Metazoa; phylum Chordata; class Mammalia; order Chiroptera; family Rhinolophidae; genus Rhinolophus; species Rhinolophus sinicus. The sequence goes on from NC_142504.1 coordinate 85,860,511, forward strand.
GCATAGGTTTAATACTGTAATTGTCTTTGTAAAAGGTCTAGACATGGAAGAACCTTAAATGCATAGTAATAAGTGAAAGAAGCCAATGTGAAAAAGCTACATACTATATGTATGTACACTACCAACTACCCCACATTCTTGGAAAGAAAATAACTATGGAGAAAGTAAAACAATCACTGGTTGAAAGGGCTAAGGGGGAAAGAGAGATGAATAGGCAGAGGAATTTTGGGGCAAATAAACTATTCTATATTATACTATAGTGGTCAATACATTTGTCATTATACACTTGCCAAAACCCACAGAATGTATAGCACAAGAGTGAAAGCACCATCGGAAGTTGAAATGCTAGAGATAGAAATGGTAAACAATCCCGAGCACTCCATAGATTGCAAAATGGCCCCTTTAAGAGAAATGTGAAAGATACATCCATGTAGAGATTACACAGAAAAAATATTGTAAACTGTAGTTTCATGGGAATAGGTCAGTCTATCCAGGGCACAGTCCCCAAAGAATGTTCCATCTTTGATAGTTGAAACAGAGGTGTTAGTAAAGGCAAGATGCCAGAAGTTTTGTCAGAAGTGAATTGATGTTTTACTTGTAAATTCTAATATATTCAGGTTTTCTTATAGTTCAATAATTTGGAAACTGACTTAAGCGTATTTAATTATAGATGTCCAGAACTGAAGGAAGAAAGTTAAAATCTTGTGAGACAAAAGGCAAAATTGCTCACTTCTAATAGTGCTCAGTTCACCGAGTTTTTACAATTAAACACAGCATATTAAAATATAACTATTTAAGAATAGAACACAACATAAAATAACTATGTTAATCTTTGTGTGCTGAAAATTTATTTCAAACAAGTACTTATATTTTTGGAAGTAGTAGTCTTAATTTGATATCCAGATACAAATTTTTAAAAATTGCTGCAATGATGCAATAGCATAGTGAGTGAAAGTAAATACACTGTTCAAAGTTTTTATTTTTTGAATAATAAGTAATCTAAAAATTTCCCTTTAAATTTACTAACAAGCCCAAATACTCTGCTTGATCACTTATTTTGATGTTGGATGGAACAGATAGACTCTGAAAATCTATTTCTGGTATTTTATTAAATGAATTCAAAAGGCTTTACGATAGCATATACTTTCTACTTAACCATTCATTCTACTTCTGCAGAGAAACTCTTTAAATGGAAAATTTTAAATATCAAATCTTAGCGTGAATTGCATTGGAGATGAGGCAAGTGGGGGTTAAAATGAGGAAAGAGAGCTCTGCCAGGCCTTCACAAAGAGGTTTTATTTTGTTTAAAATAAACTCCCAGATAATATGCATAAATGTTCAAACGTATGACCAAATACAAGTGATATTTTAGATTATCTATTTTAGATCAATACTATGGACACATTTCTTTACAGATATTCATGATTTGCCATGGTGGACATTTATAGAGAATTATACCAGAATATTATGCCTCAATTTAGTGGAAATCTCTGATTCAAATCACATATCAGTGTGGGATTTTACCCAGATTTCTCCTGGAAAATTCAGAGACATTATCACTTTGGAAATTATATTTTTAGTGTAAAGGTAATTGGATTTATCTTGCTTTGATTTTTTTAAATTTATTTTTTTGCATTTTATTTATTATTTTTAACACTTTAAAAATGTTTATTAAATTTATTGGGGTGACATTGGTTGGTAAAATTATATAGATTTCAAGTGTAGAATTCTATAATGCATCATCTATAAATTGCATTGTGATTGTGTGTTCGCCACCCAAAGCTAATTCTTCCATCACCATATATTTAACCCCCTTTATGCATTTATATCAGCCCCTCCCCCCTTACCCTCTGGTAACCACTAAACGGTCCTGTGTGTCTATGAGTTTTTGTTTGTTTGTTGTTTTCAGTTTTATATCTCACATATGAGTGAAATCATATGGTTCTTGACTTACGATGCTTTGATTTTTGTTGCTATGAAATAGTTGAGGAAATGATGGTAATGTAAATCTCATTGCATGCGATAATGAGGTAAAGGTAGTGAAATAAATTCAAGGGTTAAAGGAAGACTTGTTATTTAAGTCTACTAGCTGGTACCTTACGTGTGGACACTGTCCATACTTTCCGTCTGTCTTACCTCTCCATCTGTACAGCAAATGTGCTAAAAGGAGGTAATGAAGATTAAGACAAAGGCTGTTAGGAATGTAGATTTTAGGTTAGAATACTGGCAAGAAACTATGAAAGAAACACAATCTGGCCATGTATTAGAAGGGCAATAAAAACAGCCAAAAAATACAAAATTGGTTAAATTCAGAAATCTAAATGGCATTAAAGACAAAGGGAAAGTGTTTCAAATGTAAATTAATTCAGATTAATAAAGACAAATGCAAAAGAAAATATGGCACAAATTCATAGAGACACATTACAAAGATAGAACAGGCGTTATTAACAGAGCACCATAAATATGGGCATAAATCTTCTAATCAATTAGGGAAGAGAATTAGAAAATAAACAGCTATACTGAAAGATGCAGAAGAAAAAATATGTGCTCCATCAATATTTGTTTAATTATAGTGAATTATTGAATGAAGAGGTTTATACAGAGAGCAGCAAACAGGCTGGAGTGAAGTGACTTCTTCACCACCACCTTTTAGGAGAAAGTATTTGAAAACTGTTGATGAGAGTGAGATAGCCATGGTAGAAGGATGGGTGCCTGAAGGGAGTGAGTTAGCCATGTAGACATTTAATAGGAAAACAAAACAGGCTGTCTATATATTAAAATCACAAGAATAGGCAAAGCAGTTATCTGCATGAAAATCAAGAAGAAGGAGTCTTTGCAATATTTTAAGGACTTTTGCAGTCTTAAATGAAAATAATTTGTAAAAGGAAAAATACTTGTGTATCTTTAAAGAAATACAAAAAAATTTGACTTGGTTACTCGGTTGCTTGGGTAGATATCAGAAGAAGTAATCAATCAAATTTTAATCACCTGGAAAAGTGTGGTTTCTATGAAACACCAACATGGTTTTCTGAATAGCAAATCATGCCAGACCCATTTAATCTTGCTCTGTGATAGCATTACAGGCCAAGAGACAAGGAAAAATGATAGTGACAATCCATCTTATTTTCAGGAGGTCTTGTAATCTGCTCTTTGTCACATTTTCATTGACAAACTTGGAAAATATGACCTTAATCACATTATTTTTAGGTGGGTGGATGCACAACATGTTTGAATGTTCAATTAAACGATAAAAGAAGTTTCATTTCAAGTTGCAGTAATATTCTGATGTGGCTTCCAGGAACTGGTCCTGGGAATCATTTAGTCACTGCTATTAGACGACCTGTATTAAGTAATTTAGAGTGTGTTCATCAACTCGCTAGGTAATTATACATTTATTTAGTCAGTCTAAGTAGGAGATAAAAATTGAAAGGATGGGATAATATAAACACACAAAACAGATACCTGGAAGACATATGTCTTAATAGAGTATTAATCAACAATATGATGCTACTATGAAAATTGCCAGCAGTCCACAGGAGAGTCTTAGAAGGAGTAAAACTCACAGGACTTAAAAACAAAAAAACAAAACAAAACGAAAAAACCCTTTGGCTTTTTCTTTGTTTTAGCTAATCACCATCAGGATAGTTGTTTCCAGTTTTAGGGAATAATACCATACTTTTTAATGAATTCAAAGATAACGTTTGCAATTATTCTGCCTTGTGTATGTATTACTTTTGTAATCAGAGGATTCAAGATCCATTTTAAAAACATGGTTAAAAGGCAAGCAAACACAAATAATTCAGAGAAAATATGAGTGTTTCCCCCTCAAAAGTGTTTCAGGCAATAAACGAAATTGAAGACAATGCCCATAAGGAAATTACAAAATGAAGGGAATTACTTAGCCCGTAGTCAACAAATGTTTAGGGGGCTACACTATACGATAGCCTCTATGCTAGGCTGTCACATACATCTAGCCACATCATCTTTACAGTACCTCTGTACAGTGAAATAGGAAAGAGAACTGGAGGAAACAGGTGACTTTCCCAAGGTCTTATCAGAGACAGAATTCACTCAAAATTGTACTGACTTCAGGTGTCCCTACCACGTTTCCCTGAAAATAAGACCTAGCCGGACAATCAGCTCTAATGCATCTTTTGGAGCAAAAATTAATATAAGACTCGGTATTATATTATATTATACCTGGTATTGTATTATAGCATATATTATATATTTTACATATTTTACTTATATTATATTATATTATATTATATTATATTATATTATATTATTATATTACATTATACCTGGTCTTATACTATAGTAAAATAAGACTGGGTCTTATATTAATTTTGACTCCAAAAGATACATTAGAGCTGATTGTCCTGCTAGGTCTTATTTTAGGGGAAACACAGTAACTGAAAGACGCTTAAAATATTTATTTCTTAAGTGTATGTGTATGTGTGGCGTCACCATAGAAAAATAAATTTAAATTTATAATTATATATTTTCAGGGATGCTGTAGGCTTTTTCTATTCTTTCTCTCAACATTGATTCAGATTGTCATGTGGGTCCACCTTATTCTCATATAAAGATAGAATAATTTCTATAAAGGGAAGATTACAAACCCTCATGACAATAGCTGAACTCACATTCTGTAATGAAAATTATGTCTATTTTAAGTAGGCAAAGCAAATGAACTATAATAAAAATAATTTACAGTGGGAGCTGGGAACATTTGGGATTTATTCTGATCTGGATTTTTCTAGATTTTTCTTCTGCGTGTCCTACATTTTTCAAAATCCCATGATATTTATACTTTGGAATGTTCATTTCCTGTTTCAACGCCCTTATTAATTTTTAACTTACTTTGTAGCAAAAATGGTGTTACATGCTTATATCATGAAATAATAAATTGTCATCATAAAAATAAAATAAACAAATAAAGGAATAAGTAAGAGAGTGAAAATTATCCATGCCTCAGTACTGGAATATAACTTTCTAGACAGATCGATAGAAATAAATGTAATAAAATCTACTACATACGAGAATACAAAATAGGAATCATCTAGTACATACTGAATTATAGCTTGATTTTTCAATTAAATATGTACCATGGCTATTTATGTCATCCCTTTTAAAGACTGCACAATACTCCATTATATACCAAGCCTATTATATACTTAGGCAATCCATATTGAATATGCTGAAGTTTCTCTTTTTTACAAGCAGTGCTACAATCAACATCATTATACACATATCTTTGCAGAATTTTTCAGATTATTTTCTTATAAATTCTGAGAACTAGAAATGCTGTCAGTGGGTATGCATAAACATTTTGTTAGATACCCCACTGGGAACGATCATTTAGTAATTGAAAAAAATATCTGTCAGGCACTTTGCTAGGTGCTAGAGTTATGGTTGAGAATAAGATAATAAATTCCTCGTTCTTATTGAGCTTACATTCAGTTGGCAGAAATAGACCATGAACAAATGAACATAAAATAAAATAAATGTTAAGTGCTTTGAAAAAAATAAAGTCACCTGAGAGTGGGTGGCCAAGGGACAGCTTTAGATTAGGGGCTGTGGGAGGAGGAGCATTTTAATGTGACAGTTAAATGGTAAGATGAGCCAGGTACAGGAAATTTGGGAGAAAGTGTACATCTGGAAGGATCTGAATTTCAAGGACCCTATACCGAGAATGAGTCTAGTGGTCAAGGATGAAAAGCTAGCCTGTGGCTAGAGCAGAGTGGGGTGGATGAGAGAGTGATGTGAGGGGGGAAGTGAGTGGATTTCGCAGTCTGGGAGGCCAGAGCAGGTAATGTGGATTCTGAATATGATGGTAAATCACTGGATGATTTTAACTGTTTAATTATGAAATACATATGTGTATATTAAAGTATACACACAAATATATAGCTCAATGAATTATTCACAAACTGAACACATCCCCCAGATGAAGAAAGAAAACATTGTCAACATTCTCTAAACTCCCTTTATGTCCTATTTTTGCCACTACTTCCACCAAGGTTAAGTACTCTCTTGACTTCTGACAGCATAGATCAATTCAGCATATATATATATATATATATATATATATATATATATATATATATATAAATATAAATATAAATATATATATATACATATGTATATATGGTATGTGTGTATATATGAGTAGATATATACATTATATATGTGTGTGTGTGTATATCTATATACACACATCATACAGTATGTACTCTATTTGTCTGGCTTCTTTCGCTCAAAATTAAGCTTATGCAAGTCATCTATGTTTAGGCATCCTCTTAAGGAGAGGATGTGGATAAAAAAAGTGAGTGGATTCTACCACTGAGCACTGGAGTATCCAAACATTTGGAAGTTGAGTAGAATAAGATTTGTTAATACAAGAGATATAGAGTGTCTGGTGAGGTGAGGGGAAAAAATAGGAGACCGCGGTGTCATGACCAAGGCAAAAGATGCTTTGAGAAGGATAATGATTAACAGTGATCAAATATTGGTGCGCTACTGGGCAAGATGAGGCCAGATGTATACTATTGGATTGGACATCATGGAAGTCATTGAGAAGTAGTACTTCAATGGAGAAGAGAATAAAAAGTGATGAGGTAAAGATTGCAAATGCAGACAGAGGACTCATTCCAAAATTTTTAACAAAGATGAAGGATTCTAGGGAATGTAGAATTAAGAGGGTTTTTGAGATGGTAAATACTGCAGCATGTTTGTATGATTGTGGGAATAATTCAGTGGAAAGGGAAAAGTCTGAGGATACAGAAGGATGGGAAATTGTATGAATGATGGTTATAAGAAGGTAAAAGGGAATGGAAGACAGAATACAAGTGTCTGTATTTGAAGATGAAATATTTCAATTGTAACAGGGAGAAAGATAGCAGCTGTGGAGAAGATGTAGGTACACACATGCTAGTGAATCTCATTTTGGACAAATGAGAGTACTCATCTTTTATGAATGCCTCTTTTCCCACACATTCCCCTACCATCAGTGTGTATAACCAATCTAACTAATCTTTTAAAAACAGGGTTGAAAACTTGCACCTCATTTTAACTTGTATGTATACAATTTTAGAGAGGTATAAACACTTTTCCTATGTTTACTGGCCACCTGGACTTTTAAAACTTGCCAAATTTTGTTGTTTTCTTGCTCATTTGAAAATACCTTTCTGCTTCCATGACATAACAATAATTTGCCTGGATTCAGCATTCGAGTATGCCTTAATTTGTTTTTTAAATTTATGTAGCTAGCTTTCTGTTTTCTGTCATAAACCATCGAGGATGTCAAGTCTGACGTTAGTGTGATATTTTCCTATTGTAGGCACTATGTTTCTTCCAAATGATCCTTTCTGGAATTACTTCTTTATCCTTGAAATTTAAAACTTGGTGAGGCAGCACTAGAGAGAAGCCCCACGACCAACTGGCTCTTTATTGGGGAGCAGGCCCAGGCCTTGCTCTCACACAGGCGTGCTGTGCCGCTCTTGGTGCAGTTGTAACAATGGCGTCAGATGTACTGTCCACAGGTACCCGGGAAGAATACTTCCAGTCCTCGCATCCCCAAGTAAGAAAGATCCTATCCAAGTTAGTGGATATTGCTCTTAAGAAGAACAAGCCTGACAGGAGAGTCACTGTGGTAGTCCTTACCTCAGCCCACAGGCTTCCAGTATGGGAGGATAATTAGGAAGGTGGGGTTACCATAATTCCTCCCTTTGCTTACTGTCACATTCCAGTGCTCTTAGGAATGGATGTTTCTATTTATGAACACTCAGTGTCTTTCTTATTTTTTTCCACATCTCTGTTGTGTTTGGGAGAAATTCTATCTGTACAATGTATTTGTCAGCAGCCTATCTTTTTGGCATTGATTGTTATAATACTTATTATTTCCTAGCACTTTGGTATGTGTGTGTGAAATGCTAGTTATTCTGCCCTGTTTCTCAGAATCTCAAGCTTGGAGTTTTACCATTGAATTTCCATAAAAGCTTTGCTTCCCTATATTTTCTTTGCCAAATGTTGGCTGCTGCTTGGAGCTGCTGCTCTCTCTCATCCTCTTTTTTAACATGTATACCCTGTGTCTTCATCCTAATTTCTGTTGCAATCTTTATGGAATTAGAATCATCTGCTTTGGCAAATACATGTTCTGTAGTCTGAAGCAATGGAAGGGGAATTTCAAAGGTTCTTAAGTGGGAAAGTACCTTTCTGCTTGGATCTCTGATCATTGATTGAAACACAAATAATCTGCCACTTACCTGTGAAGACCACAGAATCTCTCCACCAAGGAGTACTTCATTAGCAGGCACTGCTTTCATACCCATGTTCAGTATCACAGGTGTTACAAAGTATTTATAACTGAAATAATTTTGCATTTAAAGAGAGAGACAATGTTACACCACATATAGATAAAGGTTGGGTAGGGTGGAAGTAAAAGACTATAAGAGACACCGCAGAGTAGCAGAAAGTCCATGGGCTTGATTCCAAGGGGCCTGTGTTTGAATCCCAGCACTAGTTCCCACTTACAAGTAGAGTGGCTTTGAGTTACAACAAAGCACCTATCATGGATTTCATTGGGTCCCTTCCCCCCAAATTTGTATGTTGAAGTCCCCAGGACCTCAGAATATGACAGTAATTGGAGACAGACTCTTTACAGAGATAATTAAGTTAAAATGAGATCATTAGGGAGGGCTCTAATCTAATGTTAGTGGTGTCTTTGTCAGAAGAGGAAATTTGGACAAAGAGAAAAGGTGATGTAAAAACATAGGGAGAAGACGATCACCCACAAGCCAAGAAGAGAAGCCTGGAACAGATCCTTGCTTCACAGCCCTCAGGGACCAACCCTGCTGACACTTTGATCTTGGACTTCTAGACTACAGAACTGTAAGACAATATATTCCTGTTGTTTAAGTCACCCAGGCTCTGGTACTTTGTTACAGGAACCCTTAGTTTCCTGAGGAAGAGATGGGAATATTCCCAGTTGTTTAATAGAATTTTTATAAATTAAATACTAAGAACTTAATAATAATCGTATCTGTAACAATTTGTGATATGGTAGGTGCAGCATTCAATGCTTTACACATGTAAATGCATAGCATGGTGACTGCCACGTCAGAGGTATGTTATAGTAACTATTTTATTTTCTCTTATTTCCTTCAACGAGATGCTGAAGTGAATATATGCTGCAATGAAGAGGACATGTAAAGACATAGAAAGAAATAAAGAGTTATGTCATAAAAGAGAGAAGAAACTAACACATTGTAGAAGGCAGAAGGGAACCATATCACAGGCTCCCAACAACAGAGAATAACAGACTCAGAAGTAGTAAGGGACCGATCAGTGACTAGTGCCCATGGTGAATGGAGGAGAAAACGTTTTCTTGTCGAGTACTTTGTAGGTGTACTTGGCCAGAACTGTCACATTGTGTCTAAGGTTTTGTTTCCATGTGATCCTATAGTTTGCATAATCTCGGTGCTATAATTGCTTTAATGATATTAATAATAAGAATGGAGAAAGGTTGTCATGAAGTCATATATAGTATTGCATTGACTGTTTTTTATTTCCTTTTTAGCTTTTGGAGTTACTGACATATTATTGCAGCAAAACATATGTAGGGTCAATTCATGCTGAATAGTTATTAGAAACCATGATAACAAAAGTCATTACACTGCAGTTCAGTTTTGACAGTAAAATTTCTGCAACATTATCACAAATCCTCATGCATTAGTGCAATGATCCTTACTATAGTTTCATATTAGAATCAAAAGATTGCTGTAGCATGCTTGATACACAAAGTCAAGCAAGCCAAATTCTTTTCTGCTTTTACAGATAACATTTTTGTTCTTTTTCTATGTACATCATGCAGATAGCAGCTTTGTTTTATATACTTTTCTCAATAACCTATGAGTACATTGAATATATTTCTTTAAAATGATAATTTTTCCTTGAAAGACCACACAATTCTGATTACCAGCACCAAAGGAAATAATTTGAAGATGATTTTATATCTCACACAACTTCACAAAATTTTAAAACTATATTATTCACTGCGTTATTATTTTTCCTTTTCTCTGTGTGTACTTTCTTTTTTAGTCAGTTATTTACTATTATTGAATAATACAAGATTTTTAAAAAAGATGTCTGTGTGTTTAGTATTACTTTGATAGGAAGCTTATCCTTCAGCTGACAAAAGGAAAAAAACAATTAATTCTTTTCTGTCCATAATATTTTTCCATAGTCACTTATTAACAAACACTTAAAGGTTCAGATTGTACAGGTAAAATATTTATATTTTTTGAGGTAATGTTAATTTACTCATGTCCATTTCAAGAAAACAGAATAAACATAACTTGTTAACTAGTTAGTGCCTAGTAAATTAGTGAAGAACCTCAAAAAAACTTAGTAAACTGTTTCCTTTGTAGGAAAATCAGGTTTATACAGGTATACACAGAATATGGATAAATAGAACACATTTTACTTTATACAAAATACGTTCTCTGGAAATAGGGTTATAAATAAAATTCTGTTTGTTGTGTCACAACTGTGGATATTTGGAATTGTTTTAAAATTGCTATGTGAAGATGCCAGATTCCACCAAATTAATATATTGAGTATTGTCATGACATGTGTTGACTTTAATGTCATCTTCTCTAAATTTTGCAAAATTTTACAAATTTCTTCATCAAGGTTCTAATACCATATTCATGTTAGGGTTATTTCTAAGAAATCTTTGGCTGTTATAGCTACTGTGAATGGGATACTTTTATAAATATGTGTGTTCTAACTGGTATAAGATTTGGATATAACTCTGACTAACCCATGTGTCATAGGAAAGTCTATGTCTCATGCCTTCTTATTGATCTATCTATCTATCATATACATATATATATATATATATATATATATATATATATATATATATCATATATATCATATATATCATATCATATATATATACATATATATCACAAGATATATATGTGTATATACACACACGCACATATATATATATATAGGATTTTCTATTCTGTCAGCTTTACCAGGCCAATGAAGTGTTGGCCCATTGCTCTATTCCTTATAGCATCTGTGTACTTTTCTAACTGATTATCATAATGTCACTATTACCCTACGCTTCTGTCCTCTCTCCCTATAAATCACTCCATATTCTCAAGTTGCATCAACTATTTAATACCTATTATATGCTAGAAGGTCTTTTATGTTAGCTGCACCAAGATTTGGTTCAAGAAGAATCGAACATATATTTATCAGTAGACAACATCAAGAAAGACAACATCAGTAGTTATACCTCTGGATGAAAAACATATAGTTTGTGAAGAACTATTCTAGGTGCTTTATATTTAAAATACCTATTTATGTTCCATAGGGTTGTTGAGGAAATTAAATAAAATTACATATAAAAGTTTGCAAAGTGCCTGGCATATGTGGTCTGACAATTAAGTTTGTGAACTTGTTGCAACGATGTTACTAATTTTTTTTTATATCAGAGGGATTATTCATTATGAATCTGTACCAACTGGACAAGCAGTTAACCAAGTTTAATATTTGGAAGTGCTGAAAAGGCTGCATGAAAAGACGACCTGAACTTTTCACCAACAATTCATGGCTCTTGCATCTCGACAATGCACCAGCTAACATGGCACGATCTGTGAGGGAGTTTTTAGCCAGTAAACAAATAACTGTATTGGAACACCCTCCCTACTCACCTGATCTGACCCCCAGTGATTTTTTTCCTTATCCGAAGATAAAAGAAATATTGAAAGGAAGACATTTTGATGACATTCAGGACTTCAAGGGTAACACAATGACAGCTCTGATGGCCATTCCAGAAAAAGAGTTCCAAAATTGCTTTGAAGGATGGAACAGGTGCTGGCATTGGTGCATAGCTTCTCAAGGGGAGTACTTCAAAGGTGACCATAGTGATATTCAGCAGTGAGATATCTAGCACTTTTTCTAGGATGAGTTCGTGAACTGAATTGTCGGACCTCGCATACTGTGTTTCTCCGAAAATAAGAACTGGTCTTACATTAATTTTTGCTTCAAAAGATGCATTAGGGCTTATTTTCAGGGGATGTCTTATTTTTTTTATGTACAACAATCTACATTTATTTACATACAATCATGTCATCTTCTTCTGGAACACTGTCATAACATACTAAATGAGTCTGTCTGGCTGACAATCTTAATGGGCTTATTTTGGGGGTAGGTCTTATTTTCGGGGAAACACAGTAAGTGCTTCATAAATGTTAACTATTACTACATATTTTTACAACAATCCTGCTAGGGAGACATTAACATTCCCATTTTTCAGAGGCTCAGAGGGATTAAATAAGTTGTCCATAGTTATTCCTCCCCACCTTCAATACAAATAAAATTCTGAGGAAAGAACAAATGACTTAAAGAAAACATTTAGTATATTAATATGCATTTTCCATATTAATATTTATGTTAATAAATGATTATAAGGTACAATACTGTCTATTAAGGGAAAGATGATTACAAGATCAGTTTTCTCTTTGTGTTTATGTCATTGTGATGCACATGCGTAGTTCAAAACTAAAAAAACTGATTTTACTAATGCTCCCAAAGAACTGCAAATCAATCACAGTTGTAAGTCATGCATTAGACAAGCCTAAGTTGAAAATATACCTATCATAGGAGGTACATACAATGAACATTTTACTTATTTTATTGTAATTTTTAAATGGTTTTTGAATGACAAAAACTATTATTTCATTTTATAGCTCCAGTAAGCATTAAAAAAAGTCAAGGTTCTAAATCTGTATGGATTCCAAAGAACATAACCTATTTATTTGAAAATATTCTAAGTTTTTCTAGAATTTTGCAGTTAATATAAAGAACACTTTATTTACTTCTACTTGTTCATTATTAAAGTTATATTTAAGAAAAACTTCCTCAATGTATGATTTGTAACATGAAAATTTCTCCTATTCTATATGGAATAACATTTTCCAAGTTTTAATCCACTAAATACTAAGTCAATTAGTTATAAGTAGGATTCCTAAGAAAGGGTTCTAGGAGCAACAGGAAACTCAGGATTAATAGCGTTAACAGGTTTCTTAAAATGGGATTTCTCAAAATATTTATATGCAAATGTAGTTTAAGTCTTTACAAAGGAGATACAGTATGCAGGTACCATATCTATGTACATAAATCACATATATACTATATATGTACCTACTGCTATCTCTTTCTCTCTCTATATATAGATATACATATTAGGGTTTAACGTTAGCACTAGTGACATTTGGGGCTGGAAAACATTTTGCTGTGTGTGTGTGTGCGTGAGGGGCCTGTCCATTGTAGTATTTTTAGCAGCATTCCTGGCCTGTACCTATCGGATGCCAGAAAAACCCCTCCCTATCCCAACTTCACCCAGATGTGATAACCAAAAATGTCTCCAGGCATTGCTAGATATCCACATATCACCTAGGCAACAAAATGTCCCTTGATTGTGAGTCACTGATTTCATTATATATATATAAAATTACATACATATGAAAATTAAATATAATATATATATTATATATTTAGCGAAACACTGATTTCATATATATATAATTATATATGTAATTATCTGTAATTTTTAATATATATGAAAATTATATATAACATTTATATATGTATTTACATATAAATATTTATATATAAGTATATACAATTTACATATATATATATATATATATATATATATATATATATATATATACACACATATATATATGAAAATTTTACCTGAATCCCTTTGATTTATCAGGGATCCCATCACACTGTATCAATCTTTTCATTTTTTAAGGTGCTGTTAACATTAAAAAGCTGCTTCTTGCTGCTATGAAACCAACAAAAGATCACCTCAAAATTGCATAAATGATACATAAGTCTACGATTCACACAAAACTGGTACTAGACTGAAGATTGTTTCATTTAAGCCAATTTGACCTTTCTAAACTATTACCCAGAAACAAACATTTAGTTTTTGGTGCTTCTCTCGTGAAGTTTGAACAACAGCAGGGAGATTCATTGGGATAAAACAATAGACCTGTCTAGTCTTGTCTCAGGAATAAAAAAAGTTCTTCAAAGATCTCTTGAGAGTTCTTCAGAGAAAGAGAATATTAGTAATTTAATGCAAGTTTGTTTGTCTTTAAAGTGTGGTAACTCTGTTAGAACAAATACGCATGCTCACATTCACACATACCTATGTCCTAAGAAAGGGAGGCAGATAAATATGAGAACTGAAACAATAAAATGCATAGTAGAAAGCATAGGTACTAAACTTACGGGCCTTGGGTTCAGAGAGGATTTTATGAATTTGACCTCAAAGTAAGGGAAGCAAAAGCAAAAATAAATGAACGGGACTATACCAAACTAAAAAGCTTCTGCAGAGCCAAAGAAACCATCAACAAAACAGAGGGGCAACCAACTAAATGGGAGAAGATAATGCAAACAATACCTTCAATAAGGGGCTAATATCCAAAATATATAAAGAACTCATATAACTCAGCAGCAGCAACAACAACAAATCCAATTTAAAAATGGGCAGAGGAACTGAACAGATACTTCCAAGAAGACATACAAATGGCCAACAGATATATGAAGACACTCAGGGGCAGCCAGATGACTCACTTGGTTAGTGCGTGAGCTCTGAACAACAGAGTTGCCAGTTCAATTCCCACATTGGATGGTGGGCTGCACCCTCCACAACTAGATTGAAGACAATGAGCTGCCACTGAGCGGCCGCTGAGCTGCCAGAGGAGCGGCCGGATGGCTTAGTTGGTTAGAGCATGGGCTCTCAACAACAAGGTTGCCGGTTCATTTCCCGCATGGGCTGGTGGGCTGCGCCCTCCACAACTAGATTGAAGGACAACAACTTGGAGCTGGTGGGCCCTGGAGAAACACGCTGTTCCCCAATAATAATAAAAAAGAAAGAAAGAAAGAAAGAAAGAAAGAAAGAAAGAAAGAAAGAAAGAAAGAAAGAAAGAAAGAAAGAAAGAAAGAAAGAAAGAAAGAAAGAAAGAAAAAGACAGACAGAAAGAAAAGACACTCAACTTTACTAGCTATTAGGGAAATGCAAATCAAAACCACAATTAAATACCACCTCACACCTGTTAGAATGGCTATTATCAACAAGACAACTAATAAGAAGTTTCGGAGAGGCTGTGGAGAAAAAGGAACCCTCATACACACTGGTGCAACTGTAAATTGGTACAGCCACTATGGAAAACAGTATGGAGGTTACTCAAAAAATTAAGAATAGAATTACAATATGACCCAGAAATCCTTCTTCTGGGTATCTACACTAAAAACCTGAAAACATTTCTCTGTAAAGATATATGTACACCTATGTTCACTGCAGCATTATTCATGGTGGCCAAGACATGGAAACAACCAAAATGCCCTTCAATAGATGATTGGATAAAGAAGATGTGGTACATATATACAATGGAATATTACTCAGCCATAAGAAAAGATGAAATACTGCAATTTGCAATAACATGGATGGATCTTGAGATTATCATGCTGAGTGAAAAATCTGACAGAAAAACTTGAGAATCATACAACTTCATTCATATGTGGGATATAAAACTGAAGACAGCAAAGGAACAAGACAAACAAATAAAGAAACAAAAACTCATAGACACAGACAACAGTTTAATGGTTACCAGAGGGTAAAGGGGGAGGAGATATGGTAGAAGAGGGTAAAGGGGATCAAATATATGGTGATGGAAGGAGAACTGACTGGTTGGTGAACATATAATGCAATATGTATATAGGTAGATGATGTATTTTAGAATTGTAAACTTCACACCTATGTAGTTTTATTGACCATTGTGATGCCAATAAATTTGAATTAAAAAAGAAACAAAAATTTATAGACACAGACAACAATTTAGTGGTTACTAGAGGGTAAGGGGGGAAGAGGTGATAGAAGAGGATAAAGGGGGTCAAATATATGGTGATGGAAGAATAATTGACTCTGGGTTGCTGCTGCTGAGTTATATGAGTTCTTTATATATTTTGGATATTAGCCCCTTATTGAAGGTATTGTTTGCATTATCTTCTCCCATTTAGTTGGTTGCCCCTCTGTTTTGTTGATGGTTTCTTTGGCTCTGCAGAAGCTTTTTAGTTTGGTATAGTCCCGTTCATTTATTTTTGCTTTTGCTTCCCTTACTTTGAGGTCAAATTCATAAAATCCTCTCTGAACCCAAGGCCCGTAAGTTTAGTACCTATGCTTTCTACTAAGCATTTTATTGTTTCAGTTCTCATATTTATCTGCCTCCCTTTCTTAGGACATAGGTATGTGTGAATGTGAGTGAACACACAATGCAATATATTGATGATGTATTATAGAATTGTACACTTGAAACACATATAATTTTACTAATCAATGTAACCCCGAAAAATTTAATTAAAAAAGAAAAAAGAGACAAAGATACTGACCGGGCCTTTAAGTAGCTGTTGTAGGCAAAAACTAATTTAAAAATTATGGTTTTCCTAGCAAATAAATCAATTTCTATCTATACTTAAAAAAGCACACAAAAATCACCACTCAAAGCCTAATTTTATATATGCAAGATAACAAGCAATACAATAAAATACTTATAAATATGAGAACTAAAACAGTTTTCTCATTTCTTTAGGAAAATAGTTTTGTTTATTGCTAGAATTTACTTTGATTCCTCACCACATCAATATAAAGTATTAGAGGAAACTCGTATTTGAAACCTGAAAGAGGGAAGAGAAAACATGCTAGTGAAATCTATGGATGATACAATATTTTGGGGAGTTTACAATGGAAACTGTGTCCATTGAGACATAGGTGATGCAGATTAAATAGCAAAAATTCATGACTCTTTCCTTGGTGGGGTGAAGAGAGAATGCCATCAGGCTCTGATTCTAGGCTCTATTCCAGGAAAGAATCCCTTGGAATCAGAATCACAGACTACAGCGTTGAAGCTAAGATGACGTGGCATACAGTATCTTTGCCAGTACAATGGGTGATTAATAATTTTTTGAATAATTGAATAAATTAATAATTGATAGTGTTTGAATTCTGTGAGGCCCTGAAATGTCCCATAAAACCACAGAGTAGTTCACTGATTCCTGTCCCTACATAATTCCTTCACAAGCCCAGGTCACGTAAAGATGGCACTCCAATCTGAGCACGTTCATGGTAGTTACTCTGCATACTTCTAAGCTGTTGGTTCACTCAAACCTTTGAAAAATATCACAGCACATGATCATCTACAGTCTGTTGGAGAGAATATGTGAACGTAAATTAAGACATCTGCATCCTTGGCCAACTTTTCTTCTAGTTAAATGTATATGTGGTAAATCACTGAGCCACTCTTGTACAAGGGTCTTCATCTGTAAAATAATCTTTTAAACCTATGGATAAAATTTCTAAAAGCACTCCTTGTTCAAAAGTTTTACAGTTGCAAAACCTATCTATAATCCCTATGGAAATTAAATAACTCCTAATTAAATAGGTAATCCTTTCCCCACCAGAAAAATCATCATGGAAAATGTGGCTTTATTCAGTGAGATAAAATTACAAAACAATTAATGAATCAAAGTATCTGTTTGAGTTAGACACTACAGACATGATGTATAATTTATGTCGCGTTTACATGCTTTACAAAACCTGCTATAACATGTATAGGATTGTTTAATAATGTTATAGTAGAGAGGTAGTGTCATGGTTATGAAATGGGTTGGATGTAAGAAAATCCTGAGTTTGATTCCCATCCCTCTACTTGGGTGACCTTGTGACACAGTCAGTCTCAGTTGCACATCTTATACTGGAGATCCTGCTGCTGCTAATAATAATGAATAACAACAACAACAATAATAATAGAAACTATTCCAGGATTATTGAGGGACATTACAAAGATAATGTTTGCAAATTGCATGACACAGATACCTGGTCCACATAAGTGCTTGTTAAGCACTGATTGATTCTGTTATAATTTGTATTCCCTATTTTGCGAGCACTGAGAATTAGAGTAGGCAAACTTATGCTTTACAAGTGGTTGACAAAATAATTAAAGATATTTTAACAAGTTTTGGGAGAGATCTTGTTTTCAGCCAACGGAACACATCAACATTTGCATGCTTATTTAGCTTTACCTTTCTTTGTAGGACTGAAGAACTTGATATAGCAATTGAAACAAATACATGGTGATTTTATCAATATATTCATGGACTTTTAAAAAAGAAAATATGAAAAATAGATTTGAAAGTTTTTGATGAAAATATTTTCACACTGATGTATAACCTGTTTTCAGATACTGTTCCTTCATTCTTCCTTAGTGTTATTTTAAATTTTGAGATCTGATAAGTTTTAGACTGGGTTCTACTCTATCCTTACCCATGAACAAGGAAAAAGAATTCTACACAATCATTTTTGTTTGCTTCTTATTTTTAAAGGGGGAAATATCCATCATTGCAAATTTTAAAAGTGCAGGAAAGTACCAAGAAACACATGCAAAAGGAGATAAGATTAATAATAACATCCTAACATTTGAGGCATCTGTATATAATATTGTGTTAAGGAAAGGAACATTATTATTTTTTATATTTAATTTGTTTTACTCCTCTGTTAAGCTTTCTTTGCTAGTCTTGGCCTAAAAAACAGGGAAGTATGAAAATGTTTTATTTATATAGAGAGAATAATACTCCCTAAGAAGCACAGTAATTAAAATATAATTATTTACCATGCCAAAGAGGAATGCATGTTCAAACACACTGAAATTATTCTAAAACAGGAAAAAATATACTCAAAAATTCCTAAAAGTGGGATTCATTTTATCTTATAAGGGAATTCAATAAGGGAATCAGGGGTTCAGTGGTGCTTTTGTTCACCTAAATGTAAACTGGTCAAAAGACGAAAACCTATATATACCATATGTGGGCAATGCTGCAATATCAAAGAAATGAACTAAAATATCAAAGGGTTTTCTCTGTTTTGATGGCCAAATTCCATCCTGTAAGCAGTGCATTAGACGCTAATGACATACGATTTCTCACTGACAGATTTAACAGCATCAATAAGGCCTCTCTGTCCATTGCAGCAAATTGATCCTACATGACACTGACAAGGGCAGCCTGCACTTAATGACCTCCATCGCTGAAGGATGGAAATGAAAAATGATTGGAAGTACAAATAAATCTTCGAAAGTTTCCCTGAAACAGGTGTGTTAAAAGTGATTCGTCTGAGGAAGCATCACAAACATAAACGCAATCTCCTAGCATGCCCCACTGTCTGTTGATACCAGGGTATCACTCCTCAGATACTGAATCAAATTTGCTTTAAGTCCAAAAATGACATAAAGACAATTTTGCTCTTACTAGGCAAATACTATGTTAGAAATTTTTCTTAAAGGCCTGAATTTTTCACTATTTACACAGGTACCTAATAAATTTGTTATTTGCCACCAAATGATTCTATACAAACTGATAACAAGAATACATACAATTTATGTTTCTTCCCTCCTGGTTAGAAAAGGAAATACAGTATGCCATTGATTATGTTCTCCTCCTCAATTCTCAGCAACAAATAGAACATGTTTAACCTCGACAACAATGTCACAGGCATGATGTGATTGGACAAATGCTCCATTTGATACCCTTTCTTTGAATCCTGCACACTGGTTTGAGGAAAGTAAGATTTTGATATATGGTTGACTTCTCAGTTCTTTCCCAAACATATTTATTTCTTGATCTACCTTGATCTTGCTACTACTTCAATACACATTTTTAAAAGAAAAATATACACTCTTTCTCTCAATGTATTTGAAAGCATTAACTTGTGTTAAGAGTAGATGGATGAGAAACGTAAGGGAGTTTATAAGCAGCATACCAGATGAATGCCATAGTTACTTACAGTTGCATAATATTCCTTTATTTTTGAAGTAACTATGGATGTATCTTTTTTACGCTTTGTCAATTTTCTTCTGAGGTAGATCTTATTTTACAGGTGACAAAACTGATGTTGGAAAGGGTAAATTACTTGCCAAGATCACTGAGCTAGTATTGGTAGAGCTTGCACTCAAATTGTGGCCTTCCATTTTCCCAATATTGCATAATAAGGAGGGATGAACATTGTACTGGAATTCTATACTACTCTATCATAGTATTAATACAGTAATATGGGTAATAGCAATAGGAGAAAGGATCCATTCTGAGGTAGACCTTATTTTACAGGTGACAAAGCCGTCTACTGGTTCTTATGTTTAGATAAATTGTTAAAAACTAACCATGCCTCTGTTTTTTGAAATTTAAATTCTAGAAGAAATAAAAATTCAAAGGAAAATAATTCTCTTTTCTATGAGTGTCTGGAGAAGAATATAGAGGAAGTAGGTACATCTTAACATTCTAGTAATGAAGCTTTCTCTTCCCTTTTTTCATTCTAGCATATTGTGTGTTTTACTTTTCCACTTTCATTATTGCAGAAGATTTTACAAAATATATTAGAATTCCCAGTGATTCCCAGCAACAAGAGGTTAACTATTTCTCCAAGTTTGTAATTAAGACCCATATTTAAAAAGAAACTAGAACCCAAAATTTGAAGCCCATATATCATGAGGAAGATTTAGAGGTATCTCATGGGAAGTTACCTATAGATACAATTGGAATTGAAGTCTATGATAAAATATGTGAATCTATGAACTACAAAAATTTGGTATTGCAGGTCATGATAGTTAAAAGCAAATTAGTATAAAATGGTGGATTGGAAACTAAGTTTTTTTCATTTTGCAAATATCCTTTCAAAATTAAATTTCAAAAGTTTGATAAAATATACAAAACTTTACAAAAACATGCCATAAAAGATGACCATCAAATTGAAGACTCCATGACTGACTACTTTTTATTTTTATAATATGTATTTCAAGTAAATCAGTATTTTTTGAAAAATAAGAAATATTTACCTGTTTCTTATCTCTAACTGAAGCATCAAGTGATAACTGTCTATCAAACAGGTTGAAATAATTGTCCTTTTCTGTTAAGAAAGTCATCTGTAATTTCTGATACTCTTGAGCTAAACGTAGATTTTCTTCTAGTGAATCGTCTTGTATTTTCTGGAAGATAAATGCATACATATATTTAATTAAAATCATTTTAATTGGTTTGAATTTTTACATTGTTTGAATTACCTAAAAGTATTATATTATATACTGTAGAAAAATAATGAAACTAAAAAGATGCTTCCCCTGACAATACGCTCCTTGGATTTAATAATTTTCTTTCTTAATGCAGGTTGTTTTTTTCCCCCCTAACATTGATTCATCAGAGTCTGTCTAACTTTTGTTCCCCCTCTTTTGCGGATTTCTTCTATAATATCTTAGGAATTACCCAGTCCTGGAAGGTTCCACTCAGTATTCCAGTGGCCTTCTTCCAGTTTCCCCACCCTTTTTCCTTTCTTCAAGCCCCAATGTTCAAATAAATAGAAGACATTTAGGACCTTAGAATCCTATTTCCAAAAGGTTCAGAGTGGTGGCACTCACAGAAGACACTCAAAACTGAGAGAAGGAAAAGAGTAAAAGACATGGAGCAAGAAACTCAACATTTAGAAGCATCCAGAGAGAGCAATTATCTGTTATTAGTATACTTTAGTTATATTAAAGGTTAAATCTGCTTCTATGAACAGTTGAGAACTTTGTAACACCTTTCCATGACTAAATAAATATATGTCTAGTTCAGTACAAACCACTGAGAATATATAACTTTTGCAACATTACCCATTGGCAAATTGGGGGGTACCTGTCATTTTCAATTAGATGTATGAATTCAGTTTAATTGCTGATTCTTTTTATGTTTCTAGTACAGATATTTTCTGGCTTCTTCAAAAATATGGAATTTATCAACAGCCTTAAACACTGTCAAACCTGTTACTCTAGTAATTCCTCTTATGGGAATTTATTCTAAGCAAAAAGCTTTATTCATTATGACATTATTTATCGTAGGGAATACGTTTCAAAACATTTAAATGCAGATTAATTATGATGATGAAAATGATGATTAAATAACTAGACGTAAAAATAACCACTGTGAAGCAATTAAAAACATGATTGCCATTACATCAAACCTTCAGTATAAGTTGTTAAAATATGTATAGTGTCGTATGAGAATGTGCATAGAGGAAATGTAATACAGCAGAAAATTTCCTGTACAAATATTTATGTATTTACACATTTGAAGATTTATGAAGGTCAACAAACATATTTCTCATGAATGCCTTGTATCCATATTGATCCCTAATGATTAATACTATGTCATCGCTGTTCTTCAAAAAGCCAAAATGATGAACTGAGAACTGTTTTAAATGTCCTTGCCCTAATTCTGGCACAATAATTTAAAACTTTAGAAACTTCTATCTAGTAAACTTGCCTAAAATCACATAGAATTATCTTCCCATAGGAGGACAAAGTATCTATGGAAATTTTATTTGGTGGAAATACTTTTGAAAACCTGGTTATAATTCTCTTTGCTCTCTTAACACTAATATTAAAATCAAATCCTCAAGTGATTCTCTGGTAAATGTTTTGGAGGCAGAAGGAAGAATAATTCTGAGTTTTGTTTGTTTGATTTCATGTAAGCATAACTCTGATCCCTGCAATATTACATATCTCAATTATATTTCTTTCAAGCCCTAAATGGCTACTATAAATGCTGAATTTGAGAGGAGTGCTACAAAAGTGGTGGGGATTTGCATTAAATCTCTTTCATGGAACTTAATGGGGGATATATTTGGTACTTTATGCTTTGTTCACTATGTAATATGCAGTTTTATTTCAAAATAAATATACTTTTAATTTCTGTATTATACCAGTCCTTACTGTTTTATATACCACAATTGGCGTAAATACCAAGAAATTAAATTGTGTAGTTATATGAATGAATCTTCAAAACATTTATATCAGTCATGATATTTTACATTATCATTTCCTAATAATGAAAATATAGAAGGATTCGCCAATTCACTACTTATTCTTGAAAGTCAGTGACCTTCAGATGTGCAATGAAGTTTAAGTTTTTTAAGTTTTAAATAATGGTATTCTGCTGATACTGAATTTTTTTTTTTTTTTTATGTTTAACTGTGGTTCCACCTCATGACTCTGACTGCTTTAATTTTAACCAATAGTGTTATAGCACGCAAATGAAACAAGAGGGAATGATAATTATTGGTGAAAATATTTCCAGAAGTAATGCTACCAGTACTAGAGTTGAATATCTTATAAAAGATCAACAGCAGAAGATATTTAATAAAGGCACAAAAATTGGGGTTGGCAGTATAACAAAAGGATAAGAAGAAACTAGTAAGAGAAGATGATGACTTTCATGTACTTTTAAATTCAAATCTAGCTGTCTTATCAGTAGAATCTTTCTACTTAAGTCTTGGCTAAATGTGAACTTGAAAAAAAGTTGTTTCTAAAACCATTAAGGAAAAGTTTATTGTAATCTCTATAAGTTAAAATAACTGCACTCTCAGTGTTTGCAATATTATTTAATTCCTTCACTTATTTATTCATTTTCATTCCGTTATTCAGAACTTTTTATTGAGTGACAAGCTCTGAGAGATAATGGTGAACCTTAAGAATTTGTGGTCTTGTGGGAAACATGTTTTAAAAAATCCCACAAATATATAATTAGAAAGTAGAATTCTGAATATTTTGCAATTGTTTGTTTTCCATATGTATTAAATTCACTCAAAGGTCTATATAAATATAATACTTTCTCAAAGCCAGATTTATTGGTATTTATTCAATTGCCATTATTAATGACTATCAAGATGATGAAACATTGGAAATTAGACTTGATAAAGAGATGTGGTCAGTATCTGTTAATAGTTTCCATGTTATCTAGAAGTTAGTAAAAAAAAATACTTAGCTTGATGATGGTTTATTCTCTAATAGCCTAAATTATTTGTTAAGCTTTCATGTTTGGGGGATATTACAGCTTCTTATCCTAATATTTTATTAGGAAATAAAGATTGTGTTTATAAAGGGCTAAACAAAAGTTAGATTGTAAGTTCCATGAGGGCTGAGACTGTCATTTTATTCACCCCTAACATATACTGGAGAAAGCAGAGCTGACATAGTGGGTGCACAGGTTTTCAGTAAGTGAATGAATACACAGAATACCACTTAGGAAATGCACATATTTAGCACTTTAGAACCACACGGTTTATTTGTCCACTTCTATGAAATAACCTATTGACAATATAACAAAGCACATTTATATTATTAGTTACTATACTAGAGAGGTGAAGATCTTAAGGAAGTATATAGAGAGGATTCACTCAATGTTTTTGAACTGAACGTTATTCCAAGGATACACCACATTGTCTAGACTCTTAGCACGAGTTCTTTCTCTGCGTGCATCATTGACTTTCACCAGGTATGTGAACCCCTTGAAAATACACAGCATTTTTCTTGGGTCACCTAATTAGCTAGCCCATGATCCTGACAGTATTGAGATAACATTGCTAAAGAAAGACCTGGCTTCCTCCTTTGTCACCGAAATTGCTGAAAAAGGAAGGCAGGCTGAGACCCTAAGATACCCAAATGCTACTTCTCCATTTTTACTTTTACTTGGCCTTTCTTAATCTTTAAGCTTGAATTTCATCTTGGAGTTATCTTCCATTCTCTCCTTTTTCAGTTTATTTTTCTCATCTTTCCTTTCTGCTTTTCTTCTCCCACTGGGTAAGTGTGGTGTAGAGAATTACAATCAGAGAATTGGATTATTTTGGGACAAAAATATAGAGCATATGTGTATATTATCTATTTATAGTTCATCTTGTACATATCTAGATATCTATGTATATGTCAATATATATGTATCTCTATATCTATATCTATATCTATATTTATGTATCTTCTACATCTATCTACAAGAACTTAGAAATATGACTCAACTTGAATGTTAACTTATGGATTCCACACTTAATGGAAAGAATTGGGATAATAGTAATTGTTTCCATTGTTAAAACGTTCTTTTACACAAAAGAGAAAATATGGCAAAGAGAAGTCAGGTGAGGCAAACTATATTTTCCAAAAATGGCTGCAGAAATATTTTCATTCCTACATGTTCTTCTAGAATCTTATCACTGCATATCAAGCATAGTCTATTTCTCCTTTCCTTGAGACTCAGCAGACTTCTTCAGCCAATATAATATGGCAGAAATAATGTTGTGTGACTTCCCAGGCTAGTTTATTTTAAAAAGCAAGTTTATTAAAAAAAAAAAAAAAAAAAAAAAAGCAACTGATTGAAAAAGCATATAGCTTCTGCCTGGCCCTCTATTTGTGGACATTCGTCCTTAGAACCAGTCACCATGTTGTGAGGACTCCAGGCTACATAGGTAGGTGTTCCAGCAAACAACCCTAGCTCGGGTCTCAGATAACAATCAGCATCAACTGTGAGTGTGTGAGTCATCTGAAGATGATTCCAATCCCTAGTCTCTGAATTGTCCAGTAGATAGTTCAGAAAGTGTGAGATAGGAGACTCGCTGGCCCTGGAGTGCCCTGTCCAAATTTCTGACACATAGAATCATGAGTCAAGAAGTTTTGGGATATTTGTTATGCGACCATAACTGAAACACCAGGTATATTGTGCAACATTACATGCATAGTAAATGGAGAACCTGGGCTTTACACCTAGGCAGATTGGCTTCAGATCTCTTGCTCTTCACCATCTGATATACTTCCTTCACGAATGTGAGTCACACTCTTCAACACTGTGCAAGAGTGTCTTTATAAATCCTAATGACATTAAAAAATCAAATTAAATAAAAGAATTAGTTTGCTCTAAGCCTTTTCCTCAAAAAAACAACAACAACTATTTTTATAATCTGGCTAACACATAGCTTATTGACATAAAAAGGACTGCTGAAGGAAATTAGAACTTGGTCCTCTTGGAAGCCACTTTTCACTGTTAAGTCAATACGGCATGCTAGTTACATACACCCAGTCTCTTGTGTTTTTGGATCTACAGGATTCCATTTCATGATTTGATTAGGCCTGATGCATTCGCTGGCAAGACCAAGTACCCAAGTGAAGTGCATAGACCTTTATAGCTGAGACCTACACAAATTCTGGAGTATGGTTGAATGCAGCAGAGTAATTCTGTTGAGATCTGTGGAGGACCAGCCAGATACACTTATCCTGGAGAACTTTTTTTGTTGTTTATTTCAATTTAAGATGCACTAATGCCAAAGTTGTTTTGGAACTTTTTTTGTTGTTTTTTTTCAATTTAAGATGCACTAATGCCAAAGATTACAAGAAAAAAACTGGATTTAAACATTCTAGACAGAAGGTTATAAGGAAAATATTTGCACTATACATGTATATATAGAAAACCTACATAGCTAGTCTATTTACAAATACTTTAACATTAAAATAGTCCTAGTGTTTATGACTAAATTTATAGTAATGTGTCATCTGTCCTCCCCTCACTCTTTTTTTTTTTTTTTTTTTTTTAAGGAAAATTATATGTTTTTTGTTTTTGTTTTTGTTTTTTACTCTGGGATTAACTGTGAAAGAAATCATTATCGTCTCAATAGCTGAGTTAATCAGCTTTCACACTGAGGTAGCAACACAGTATTATCATTATATCACTTAAATATGAGTACATATACAATATTTATACTTATGCAAATCTATCCAGACACATAATTCTGCCTCTACCTTCTGCATATTCAACAATGTCCATATCAGAAAAGTCATTTGAAAATGGATGGAAAAGAAATTCATTCTTTTTTTTTTATGGTGTGCCATTTTATTAAATAAAATGGCTACCTAAAAGTGCACTAGATTTTTTCCCCAAAATCTTTTAATTAAATCTATTGAGGTGACATTAGTTAATAAAATTATATGGGTTTCAAGTGTACACTTCTATAATACATCACCTGCATATTGCATTGTGTGCTCACCACTCAAAATCAAATCTCCTTCCATCACCATGTATTTGACCTCCTTTACCCTCTTATCACCAAGTCCCCCCCACCCCCCTTTGCACTCTGGTAACCACTAAACTGGCTGTATCTATAAGTTTTTGGTTTGTTTGTTTCTTTCAGGTTTTTTGTTTTTAAGCTTTTTGTTGCTTTCAGTTTTATATCCCACATATGTGTAAAATCGTATGGCTCTTGACTTTTTCTGTCTGACTTATTTCACTTAGCATGATATTCTCAAGATCCATCCATCTTGTCACAAATGGCAGTATTTCATCTTTTCTTATGTCTGAGTAACATTCCATTGTGTATTTTCACCACATCTTCGAATACAGTTTCTTTCAATTATGTATTGTATGAGAGTTGTCATTTTTTCGACTCAGTTTTAATTCTGTCTTATCCTGATATGATTTTGTGTATGGCTGTTTCAGATGATTTTTTTTTCTGATGACCTGTCTGTCATCTCCTGATTCTTGGTTATTAATAGTTTACTATAGATGGTCCCTTGCTGTCTTGCATCTCACCAGGGCTCTGCTACCATGTCTCTGTTCTTACACAGACTGCACCACACTCACTTTATAGTCCCCTGGTTGGAAGGAATTGATTTCCTACCAGAACCACCAAAAAACAAAAGTTGCATTGCTGATATTTATTGACCTATTTTACTTCAGAACATGCTAACATCTAGCTTTTAATTCATTTACTAATTTGCTCATTTAATCATTTGTTTAGCAAACCCTTAGCAAGTTTACTTTATGGGGCCAGCTCTATGGCTAGCTCAGAGACTAAAAAGAAGGATAAGATGGGACCCCTGTTCACCAGGGATTACAGGCTAGGGTAGAAGGAGGTCGAAGAGTAAATAAGTGTATTCGAAGTATTTTTTTGAAGTATCTCAAATTGATTCTACCAGGTAGAATTGATTCTACCAGGTCAGGGAACAGGGTCATAAAAGTCTTCACCGAAGAAACAATCAGTGACCTGAATCTTAGAAGAGCCATTTTATTTGTCAGGAATAAAAGTTGTCCTGCCACACGAGTCAGTATATATATATGAGTAACGTTGGGTAAATTAGTCAAGAGGAATGTTTTTTGGGTCTCCTTTAGGACTGTTAAATTACTATTACTTATGACTTGTGAATTCGATTTTTATAGATCATGTTACATTCTGCTGTCTCTTGACTTTATAATATTACTAAGGGAGTGTAAACAGTGAAATGTACCCACATATTTAGTATACCATTGATGCATAGCGTGATAATAATGCTCCATTCCAAGCACCAATGTTTCAGTAGTATGTGATCCTGTACATACTATGCTTACCCATTACACCACTGATATCTACCATGAAATTCCCCTAGTCCCCACATGTGCCTTTGACACATTTCTGCAAGTTCAGGGCACTATATTGGTAGTTTTGTACTCAGTGATGCTTTGATGTTATTAAAGCAGCCATCAGTACTAAAACTAATGCAGTGGATAGACCAGAATAAACGAGACATGGAAGCCTCAGGTCTCTTTGTGAACACTGCCGCTTCAAAAGCATCCCCTTTGATTCATAGGAATTAGTGTAGTGAACACAAATGCTTAAAATACATGTCAATTCTCTAACAATATAACAGATGGAGAAAACATATACTTTACTAAGTATGTCACCTACTGTGTGCATAGCAGCGTTATTGTATTGCTGCTCCCTTAAAATCTATATGCCAATTACTACAGAAAACGAGGGTGCTCCCCAGAGTTTCCAAGGAACAAGTCTGTAAGAATGATATGTGTCGATACCCTGAAGCCTCAAAGGAGCAAATAACTGTTTTAACTCTCCCAGGACCCACTTCCTTGTCTGTGCTGCCATGGAAACCAGTCTCTTGTCCAACATGAGTTCTCCAATAATTAGTCTTGAACATTCTTGATTTTTAAATGAACAAATCAGTCCTCTGTATTAACATTGTTACATGCCTCAAACTCTACATAATATCATATTTAACAAAATGCTCTCTATTCACCAATTTACTTTAAAAAAATACTTATTAAGCAACTTGTATACACAAAGCACTATAGGGGACACAGTACGTAATGAAATAGTACCTTTATGACACTGTTTGATGAAAGCCTGCCACATGCCAGCTGACTAGTTAAACCTATCCCTGCCAGAGTCCAGGGGAATACTTTCTTTAGCTCCCACATGCCAGCACGCACATGTGTGATTAAATACAGGACTCCTTATCTTAGATCCTGGACAGGTTACAAATTTAGCTACTATCTATTTACTCAAAAATTTACTAATGGACAGTATGATATTGTTTCTCAAAACTCAGAAAAGATTTATTGGCAATTTATGAATACTTTTATTAACCCTGCTTGTTCCTTATTATTTTTTGACTCAGTTCAGTGTATATATTTGACCAAGAATTTTTGATAACATTATGAAAAAATACACAATTTCAGGGCCAAAGGAGCTTGCTATCAGATAAGGGAATTGAGGCATTCACAAAGATAACTACATCAGAATACATTATATGTGAAAAAGGATAAAAGACATATCCAACTAATAATAGTATAATAGTTCCATAAGAGATCACTTACAGTGCAAGTGATGAGCAAAGTTTCAAGGAAGAGTCCATTTTTGAACAGATTCTGAGGATATTTCATATATAGGGCCCTATATGTCTTTTAGGAAAGGAAAATCTGGCCTAGAAACACAGATGGTTAAATATTAAAAAGCGCCTGATTAATGTGGATGTGTGGTCAAAAAAGGAACAATTACCTCCATGCTGACTGTACCACTTATTCTATAACTACTCAGTGGCTTTAGGAAATGCTATACAAATGCCACTTATATTAGCTATTATATTTCTAGTTGATCCAGTTCCCTTCAATATAATTGTATGTTCCCTCAAAGTATCCAGTATAACTGATTAGAAAAACAAATTATGCTATAAAAAAGTAAAAATCAGTGTCA
Source organism: Rhinolophus sinicus (assembly GCF_057876585.1). Lineage (NCBI taxonomy): Eukaryota > Metazoa > Chordata > Mammalia > Chiroptera > Rhinolophidae > Rhinolophus > Rhinolophus sinicus. Next base: position 85,890,464 of record NC_142504.1, read on the forward strand.
CGTAATCTATATCTCCAATAAATTTTCCAGTTAAAATACAAGTTAAAATATATTATTTAAATGGTTAAATTATTTGTACATTCTAAGTGATAGTCATAGTAATAATTCCCATAAATGTATTTATTAGTTATAAAATAAACTTTAAATTTGAATCCTGAGTAGATATTTGAGTTTAATGTATCCTCTAATATTGCTTAAGATTGTTAAGCAGAAGCATATTTGCATATTGTTTCGTTGTTATTGATAGTCCTATGCATTATCACAATTTAATTATATTTCAACTTTTCAATATTTTAAAATATAGTTTTAAAGTCTGCTACTCTTTTTACCATTTCATGTGAGACTGAACAATTTCCTCTTCATGTGCACCTCCTGATTTGAATAGTTTAAGATTTAGAAGGTTTCCTATTTACTCACATTTTAATGATATACATTTCTACTTCACTGGTGGAAAAGGCTGATCAGTCACAGAAAGGTCAGTTAACACTAAATAGACCCTTTCTTTATGTAATTACAAAGAATAATATCTTTGTGCTGATGGCACTGCACATGGAGTGGGTGATGCAGAGAATTAATGCGCTGCCTTGTCGGCCCATGGGATAGAGATTCCAATACAATAACCACAACTTATTCTAATTATGCAGCTTTAAAAGGTCATCAGCAAAAAGTGTTAAGGAATTATCAACTAACTTTATCATAAAGTAAAAATGTACTATATAAATGCAGAAACTGTTAAGGACAGTACCTAAAAACTTTATTACAAGTGAGAGAAAGATTGGCCTAAATGGTTCTAGGACATATATTATGGCATAAATTAAGTAAACTCATTGAAAAATTAAAATAATAATAGTATAATATCCTGTGGATAGAATTAGTATTAATGCTTTCCCTCTTTTGTTCCTCTTAGATATTCAGTCAGACAAAGATCATGAGTACCTCTAATCACCTGATGTTTTTCAAATTAGAGCACGGCCCAAACTTTGCAATGCATCTCAAGCAGAAGTAGGATTTAAAATAGCTAAGGCAGAAGACATACAGATGGCCAACAGACATGTGAAATGATGCTCAACATCACTAATCCTCAGGGAAACGCAAATCAAAACTATAATGAGATATCACCTCAAACGTTTAAGAATGGCTATCATCAATTAATTAACAAACAACAAGTGTTGGCGAGGATGTGGAGAAAAGGAAACCCTCTTGCACTGTTGGTACGATTGTAACTAGTGAAACCACTAGGGAAAATAGTATGGGGATGCCTCAAAAAATTAAAAATAGAACTACCTCAAGCCACAGCAATCTCACTGCTGGGTATTTATCTGAAGAAAAGGAAAACAATAATTTATAAAGGTATATGCAACCCTACGCTCATTGCAGCATTATTTACAATAGCTAAGACATGAAAGCAATCTATATAGCCATCAACAAATGAATGGATAAAAAAGAAGTGGTACATATAAAAAGGAATATTACTCAGTCATAAAAAAGAATGAGCTAGAGATCCAAGACAGCAGAATAGATAACACTGTGCCTGCTTCCTTCTGTGAACATATTAAAATTACACCTAAATTATAGAACATCAATCTGGAGAATCTTCTGAAGTCTGGCTGAACAGAAGTTTTATAACTAAAGATATAAAGAAGAAACTACGTCAAGACTGATAAGAGGAGCAGAGACGTGGAACTGGCTAACCCCAAACATGTGGCAGTTGAGACCTGGGAAGGATATCTTGGCCACGGAGGTTCCCCCAACGTAAACAGGAGTGAGGGACCCAGCCCCATACTGACCTCTCCAACCCAGAATACTGGTATCTGGAAGAGAAGCCCCCACAACATCTGGCTGTGAAAAACAATGGGAATTCCAACCACCTGTGTGGGATGGAAGTCAGTGGGAAACCCAGGTGTCCTCTGAAAAGGGCCCATGCACATAATCTCTCACTCCCAGGCACTCACCTTGGGCTTCAGCAAAGGGTCAGTGTCCAGGAGGAGTCTCAGAGACATGCAAGGGGCAGACTGGCTTTGCAGGAGGGCTAGAGGATGCTCAACATTTTCCTTGTGAGGGATACTTCTCCCAAGTGGCTGGCAGGCTGGCTCCATCTTTCCTGTGTTGAGCCTTCCCCCTACGCTTATGGCCAAATCTGAATCTGATTGGTCTGGTGAGCTCCACAGCTCCACCCTGCTGACTCACTAGGACCCCACCCCACCCAACTCCCCCAGCACTGGAGGTACTTTCTCCAAGAGCAGCCAGTCCCGGCCACAATGCACTCTTTCTTGGAAAACTACCAGAGTCCAACAGATCCCAAGTAGATGACGACTGGCCTCATTGTGCTCTGAGACTTTTGCTGAGTAGCATCAGGGTAAGCACTGGCACCAAACCAGAGTCAACATGAACCTGGTGAACACAACTCTTCCCACTTTAGTGATTCCTGAAGATGCTGCCCCACCCAACTTGCATACTGCATGAGACTTTATCAGTGGCTGAACCTTAAGGGAGCTGGCAGGTGGCAGCAGGCCTCAGGATGTCCTGGCATTTTATGGAGCTGGCCCAGGACTGGTGGCAAACATCCTTGGTTTGTAATGTGGCCTCTCCCACATGCCTCTGGGTTAGCACCGGCAGCAAACAACCATGTATCACTTTGTAGCTCTTATCAGGTAGTCCCGGACAGTCAGAGGCAGTGGGTGACCTGGGCCTGCACAGAAGCCCTTTGCAAGAGGCTATAGGACCAACACACCTGGAGGTTCGCTTCAGATCTCAGCAGAGCACTGCCACTTAGCCCCACCAATGTCACATCCAATGGGCAGTCTCAACAGGCACCAGAGCCCACTGGGACAAATCCCACTGAATGGGGTAAGCCCCTCGCACAGTAGCCTGTAAGCTGTGGATATGGCAAAACCCCACAGCCAATCAGCCTGAGAGTCAATCCCACCTACTGACCTGCCAAAAGCAACCAACTATAACTATAATTGGAGGGCACACACAATCCACACAAGGACACTCCTGGAGCATCCAGTGCAGGTAACTAGTGAGACTTTGCCAATGGACCCCATTGGGCCCCAAAGTGCGCAATCTACATAAGGCCACCTGGCCAAGACTTAGAGATGTAGCAGATCTACCTAGTACATAGAAACAATTAGAGAGGAAGCCAAAACGAGGAAACAAAAAAATACATCCCAAATGAAAGAACAGGAGAATACTCCAGAAAAAATTAACAAAATGAAGGCAAGCAACCTACCAGATACAGAGTTCAAAACAATGATTATAATGATGCTCAAGAAACTTAGTGAGAACTTCAACAGAGAACTAGCAAGCATAAAAAAGAACATACAAGCCATAAAAAAGAACCAGTCAGAACTGAAGAATACAATAATTGAAATGAAGAATGAGAAGAGATGAAGCAGAGGATCAAATTGGAAAATAAGGAAACAGAAAACACCAGTTGGATCAGCAAAAAGGAAAAAAGAACCCAAAAAATGATAATAGGTTAAGAGACCTCTGGGACAACATCAAGTATAATAACACATGCATCATAGGGGTACCAGAAGAAGAGAGAAAGCAAGAGATTGAGAACCCATTTGAAGAAATAATGACTGAAAATTTCCTAATTTGGCAAAGGAAATAGACATACAAGTCCAGGAAGTGAAGAGCGTCTCAAATAAGATAAACCCAAGCAGGTCTACACCAAGACACATTATAATTAGAATGACAAAGGGGGTTGGGGGGTGGGGGGTGGGAGATGAGGGTAAGGGGGATCGAATATATGGTGATGGAAGGAGAACTGACTCTGGGTGATGAACACACAATGGGATTTATAGATGATGTAATACAGAATTGTACACCTGAAATCTATGTAATTTTACTAACAATTGTCACCCCAATAAATATAATAAAATAAAATTAAAAAAAAAAAAGAATGACAAAGATTAAAGACAAAGAGAGAATCCTAAAAGCAACAAGAGAAAGCAACTAGTAACTTACAAGGGAGCTCCCATAAAATTGTCAGCTGATTTCTCAACAGAAATCTGTAGGCAAGAGGGGATTGGCATAAAATATTTAACGTGATAAGAAGCAAGGATTTATAACCAAGATTAGTCTACCCAACAAAGCTATCATTTAGAATTGAAGGACAGGTAAAGAGTTTCCCAGATAAGAAAAGCTAAAGTTCATCATCACCAAACCAATATTACAAGGAATGTTAGACGGACTTAAGATGAAAAAAAAAAATCAAAATTATGAATAAAAAGGTAACAGCCACATATCTATCAATAATTACTTTCAATGTAAATGGTTTGAATGCTCCAGTCAAAAGACATAGGAAGTCTGAATGGGTAAGATAACAAGACTCTTACACATGCTACCTACAACAGACTCACTTCAGATTGAAAGACACACACATGGAAAGTAAAAAGATGGAAGAAGATATTTCATGAACATAGAAATGGAAACAAAAAAAGTGGAGTAGCAATACTTACACGAGACAAAATAGACTTTAAAACAAAGGCTCTAACAAGAGACAAAAAAGCACCCAGTAATCCCTCTTCAAGGTATTAATATGAAGAAACCCAAACAGTACTTCAAGGGTACCTGTGCATCTATATGTTATTGCAGCATTGTTTACAATGGCCAAGATGGGGAGGAAGCCTGGATGCCTGTCGATGGAAGAATGGATAAAGAGGAAGTGGTACATATATGCAATGGAACATTTCTTGGCCAGGGAAGGCCATCTGCGGTCGCATGGATGGATCTGGAGGGTGTTGTGTTGAGTGGAAAGTACTCGTAAGACAGAGAAAGACAGATGCAATGTGATTTTGTTTATATGTGGACTCTAAAGAACAAAATAAAGCAACAAAACACAAACAAACTCATAGATACAGAGAACATGTTCATGGTTGCCAGATGGAAGGGGAGTTGGGGATAAGTGAAAAAGGGGAAGGTATAAATTAAGTACAAATTGATTGTTACACGGTAATCATGGGGATGTAGGCTATAGCATAAGGAATATAGTCAATAATATTGTAGTAACTTTGTATGGTATCATATTGGTACTAGATTTGTTGGGGTGATAGATGGGAGGGGGTTGGAGGGAAGGGTGAAAAAAAGGGAAGGGATTAAGAAGTACAACTTGGTTGTGACACAGCAGTCATGGGGATGCAAGGTATTTCATAAGGAATATAGTCGATAATATTGTAATAACTATGTATGGTGTCAGATGCTTACTAGATTTGTTGGGGTGATAGATGGGAAGGGGTTTGGGGAAGGGTGTAAAAAGTAAAGGGAGCAAGAAGCATAAACTGATAGTTAAAAACCAATCATCAGTATGTAAAGTAAAGCATAGGGAATATAGTCAATAATATGGTAATAACTATGTATAGTGCAAGGTGAGTACTAGACTAGTCAAGTGGATCATTACTTAAATTAGACAAATGTCTAACCACTATGCTATACACCTGAAATTAATATAAAATGGTATTGAATGTCAACTGTAATTGAAAAATTAAAAACCGGGGGAAAATGTGAAGGGGAATAAGAGGCCCAAATCTCCAAGTATGAAACAAGTAAGTCATGGGATATAATGCACAGCATAGAGAATATAGTCAATAAAATTGTCATAACTTGGTATAGTGTCACATAGGTGCTGGACTTATCATGGTGATCACTTCTTTAGGCATATAAATATTGAATAACTATGGTGTACACCTGTAAGTAATATAATGTTGTATGTTAGCTATATTTTAATAAAAATCTTTAAGAAAAAACATGAAACCTTGACATTTGTACAACATAGACGGTCCTAGAGAGTATTATGTTAATTGAAATAACTTGGACAGAGAAAGACAAATGTATGACTTCACTTATATGTGAAATCTAAAAAATAAACAAAACAAAAATAGAAACAAATTCATAGATACAGAAAACAAACTGATGGTTTCCAGGGTGGAGGGACATTGGGGGATGAGTAGAAAAGGAGAACAAACTTCCAGTTATAAGTCACAGAGATATAATATACAGTATAAGGAATAGAATCAATAACATTATACCTATATATGATGACAGATGGTTGCTAGGCTTACTGTGGTGATCACTTTGTAAGGTATACAAATGTTGAATCACGATGTTGTACACCTGAAACTAATATAGTATTTTATGTCCACTATATTTAAAATAAATTTGAAATAAAATACCTAAGGCAATTATCTATAGATACTCATTTTGAGATGCATCTACTCCCCAAAATAACTTGATCCCAATATGGATAAAACATATTCTAGAACAGGGATCATCAAACCATGACTCTCTAGCCGAATCCAGCTCACTACCTATTTTCATAAACAAATGTACTGGAGTACCATCACCCCATTTCCTTACAGGTTGTCTATGGGTGCTTTTGCTCTGTAGTGGAAGATTTAAGTAATTGTGATAGGGACCAAGTGAACTGCAAAGCCTAAAATATTTACAGTCTTTCCCTTTATGCAAAATGTTTGCTGACCCTACTTTAGATTCTTAATATATTAGTATCATGCAAAACAAAGTTCCAATTTAGACCTCCCATTCAAGATCTGTTTCGGTTGTACTTATGCCTACACACAGAGAAACTTCTAGAAAGCATTTTCTTTATTTTTGCAGCAGAGGCACAAACTAAGGAGACATAGTTAATTAATAATTTTAAAATGTCTCCAAATCCTGAAAAAAATTATGAGATGCTTGAGAGCTTTTTAAGTGCTGTACTTTCAAAATGGACACAATAACTTTGCAGAAGGTTGTCAGGATGTTAAAATATCTTAAGCAATACCCAAGTTTATTTACCCACATCTTTAATTAAATGCAGTGCACGTAGGTCTTGCATTATAGGAAGTTAGAGATGTGTTCATTTTTCTACTCTTACAACTTCTGTTTTGGGGGTCCAGAATTGACTTTATATTGCCAAGTTAAAGTTTAATTTGGTAGGTGACATAGGTGTCCATTCAATACAGACTGGCTAAGTAAAATGTAGAGGTCACCAATCATGAAAGACTGTGAAATGATTAGAAGAAACTAGATATACATAACAGCAACACAGAGTAATCTTTAAAATATAGTGCTGAGAAGACAGAAACAGAATGGCAAGTATTGCATAATTCAGAACATGAGGGACAGTAGCAGTGGAAGTTGGAGAGAAACAAGAATTAGGAATTAAGGGTAGGGGACAAAACCAATTAAGAGTTACTACTTTGAGGACACGCAAGTTCAATATAGTCAGTGATGGCACTGTTAGCTCTCTAAAAGTGGATACGTTCCTAGATCCTCCAGATTTCTCCAGGGGTTTAATAAAAAGCCCTTAAAAAAAAAAAAAAAGGTAAATCAAACATCTAACAACTTTGGAGATACAACTAGTCAAGGCTGGAGCAAATGAAGGCATAATTTGTCATCATAACTATTTATCAAATTCATGTGTGTTTCCCTCTGTGCCTTCTTTTTTTCTTCACATCTTTCTTCTTTATTTATTCCTTTTTTTTTCCCGTTTCCTCTTTTCTTGTTTTTGCTTTCTACCTATTATCCTTGTCAAGCATGCATTCATTCAACCCTTTAAGGTCTTCTTGTTAATCACACTTTCCTCCTAAAGATACCATTTTCCCTTACCATTATTTCCTCAAGCCACTATTCTCTCCTAGTCACTTCTTTCTTTCTACACTATGGTATGGAACAGAAATGTCTCCAAAAAATGAAAATCATTCGGGGAATATTAAGTGACCCACTTATTTTTTCCCCACAAAATAAGACGCTTCATGAAAATCTAGTATAATGGAAGGAGGTTGAGATGTATATTGTGTGATTCATTTTATGGCTGCCTTCTTTTTGATGTTGGTCAGATATTAATTAGGACAGTTGTGAAAAAAAATGAATAAAACTGAAAACTTGGTTTATCTGAAAAGGTTAATTTGAGATAGTTTGTGTTTCTGTGTCAATAGGCCGTGTCAACCTAGCATGGAGGTCCAAGAGGGCTAATGTGATGTTTGCATAAGTAACACATGTGACAAATACAATTATATTATACCCACATATATTAAACTACATATGGTTCTATATTTTTTAACCTATTGAGAGATATGAAGAAAGCTAGAGAATAAAAAAGATAGAATAAGCTGGAATCTCCAAGGGACGGCTGCAGGACACAAAAGCAATAAACCTGGTATTATAATAAGGTGTTTCTTATTGGGAAGTAATTCCTAATTCATTGATAGTAAATACTATGTATACATAGTGGTACGTGGTGAAATGTGTAAATAATAGTATTTTCAATTTTTCCTGGAAAACGGGCACTGGGCAAGCTATAGTCAGTGGTAGACTACTGTATACTATGCATAATGCTGGCACTGCAGTCACCATGCTTTACTAGTATCAATATTTTATTAATATATCTATAGCATTAATTGTGTCCCTTTTGTGAACTTTGTGTCTTATTAATGTTTTTGGCCCAGTGCTTGGTACATAGTGTTCTCTCAGTAAACACTGAACAAATGAATAGATGAGTGACACTACATAATACTCCTGCCTGCGGGACACTGACAGAGGTACTTGCACAGAGGAAATGGGTGGATTGGATGTGAATGATTTTTATTTTCATCAAAGTATCTACTTCTGCCAAGTGTTCTCAAACAAATTGACTTTTCAGAGTATTATACATGGATGGCATTTTATGGGGTTTTTTACTTGTAGAGAAAACATTTCACAATTCATTTTTACAACATAAAAACATAGGAATTTATCCATTTACATGTTGACTGAGAAAAATAATAAGGTTTCCAGTTCTTTAAACCTTAGTTTGCAAAAGCATTTTACTGTATAATCTCTCTGTGTTGTATTCCAGTTTACTTGTACGTTTTCCTTGGAAGACTAACAGAAATCTAAACTACCTGCTTTGTTGCCTTTACACACATTGCTAAGCTGTGCTCTCACAACTCAGGAGATTAAAATTTAAAAAAATAGTAAAAGAGTTTCACATAAAATAACTATAGTTGATTTTTTTTTTTTAAATTACAGATCTTCACTGTTGCAGACGGATATGAACACTTTAAGAAAACGGAAAGTGGTAAATCAGCACACAAATGCAGCCTTCAAGTTGCCTTAATCCAAAGATTTTTGCAAAAAGCAATCATAAATTTCCTGCTTAAAGTCATTATTTCAATGACTTAAATATGGATAAGTACTATATGTTTTTAATTGAAACAGCACATTACACACCCCTCTCTTCAGATGGGATCGGCAATACAACTCTGTTTCATAGCATTCATCCTTTCTTTGGCCCAGGTCATACCAGGTGCTGTTCCCTACCCCCTATACCTTTGCCAATGTCAGACTAATTTTCTTTCCTCATGAAAGTTTCTTTTGTACAATTTTTCAAAAACAAAAAAGGAAGAAAGGAAGGAAGGAAGGGAAAGCCTCTTGGAATAAAATGCTACAGCCACTCCAGAAATATTCAATGTCACACAGTTTTTACTTTTCTTTGCTCTCAGATTATTGATTGTCTTGAGGACAGATCACATGAAGTCAGATGTGGAAATCTGGACACACATAAATGGAGAGGCTCATCAGCTTGATTTTGAATAAAATAATATTCATGGAAGCTATCTGAAGTCAGTGCAGGCCATCCATTCTTCCAGACATCTATAATCAAGTTAGGTCTTCAGAACATATGTCTTTGGGGTTTCCTTATAGACAACTACTGGAACTCCAGCCACGGGACCTATGAATATGCTACTCTTCATGGCTTTGTAGATGTGACTAAGGACACAGATCTTAAGATGAAGAGACTTTTCTGGATTATCTAGTTGGGACTATCCAATCACATGAAAAGTGGAGAATCTTTCCTGGCTGAAGTTCAGAGAGATGTGAAGGAAGAGGCAGAAGAAAATTGAAGCATGAGAGAGACTTGAGACCCATCTCCTTTTCCCCCTGTGAAGGCGGAAAAAGGAGGCTACAAGCCAAGGAATGAAGATGGTCTCTAGAAGATGGAAATGGACCCTCAGCTGGCAGCAAGCATAAAAATAGGGACCTTTTTCAAAACCACCACAAGGATCTGAATTCTGCCAACTGCCGTAATGAGCAAAGAAACAGATGCCTTCCTCGAGTCTCCAAAAGAGAATGCGGCCCTGCCAACAACTTGATTTTAATCCACTGAGACTTATGTAAGACTTCTGACATACAGAGCTATAACATAATAACAGCGTTATTGTAAGCCTCTAAGTTTGCAGTAATTTATTATGGTAGCAATATAAAACTAATATGGTAATCCAGGTATTGTGTTAGCTACTAGATTTATAAAAACATGTTTCATAAAAATGAACAATAGTGGAAAATCAAGCTTCTTTGCTCAAGTTCATTAATAAGTGAATTTAAAAACTATTCAATAATTTATTTATTTTGTATAAAATATTTGTTTTCTATCCGTATGTGAAGTAACTTGTAGCATGTCAATAACAACTGAAAAATAAATTCTGACATGATATAGACTATGCCATGAGTTTCAAACTAAATTTCTGCTTATGTTAACTGTAATACATGAACTATCATCTCTAATTTGAAATAAATTTTTCATTCACTTGATAATTTATTGATTATATTTTATAGGACTATTATTAAATAAGTGAAGAATTTTGACAGTCCTGTGTTTCTCCATCATGATTAAACATAAACTTAAGTATATTATGAACTTCCTATTCTGAGTATAAAAGTCTCTCTTGTTAATATCTTTTAGATGATTAACTTGTCTGCTGATTAGCTCGCTGACCACGCAAATGTTTTGATAAAAGTGCTTGTGTGTTTTGAAAAATTGTTTGCATTTAGTAAGAAATTAATGTATAATTAAAAACAAAACAAAACAAAAAACCCAACAACCAAAAAACTCTTCTGTTAGATATATTATTTGTGCTAGAAACTGATCAAAAACAAAACAAAACTCAGCAAATAAACAAGACATCCTTGCTTGTTATCAAGGTCTTGTTTTTTCCTTCTTACTGCTATTCTGGGTCTATTTCTTCAGGCTTCTTTCTGAGCTGTCACTTGGTGTGGTTATAGCACAATAAAGTGCTTGTTCTTCATTAACGTGGTAGCTGGGGCCAGCCTGCCCCCTCTTTCGAAGTCAGATATAGTTACTACAACTAAGATTCAATTATGGTGACTAATACAACACCCCAATTATAACTTTTGGCAGGTTAAGAAATTGTTGGGTGAATAATTTTTTAAACTTTCAGCAATATTTACCAACTATTACAAATATAAACAGATTGCTGGGTTTCTGAGATAATTTACAGCTTTTTATCTATCTGCATAACACAGGAAATTAAACTTGTCAAAGTTGCTAAAGCATCTGAATGGCAAAATATCTTTAAATAAATGTTACTGTACTTTTTTAAATCCAAAATACATATTCAATACTCATTTTAATTTTATTTTATAGAAAAATGCAACATTTTTGCAATTGGTAAAAAGTTGACATAGTTATAAGAATTGATAAACTTTTATAAATGAATATACCTACATAACCACCACCTAGATGAAAACATGAAAAAATACCATCACCCCAGAAGGTTCCCTCATGTCCATTCACAGTTAATAAGGAACCACGACACTGAGTCTTTGCATTTACTTACACATTTTAGAATATTCATCAATTTCCTAAAGTTCTGAGTTTTAAATTTTGATTCCATTACATGTATAAGTCAATTTGGGGAGAATTCACATTATTTAAAATATTGAATTTCCATTTACAATAGCTAAGATATGGAGGCAACTTGGGTGTTCATCAAGGGACGAATGGATAAAGAAGAAGTGGTACATATATACAATGGAACATGATTCAGCCATAAAAAAGAATGAAATATTACCATCTGCGACAACATTGATGGACCTAGAGGGTATTGCGCTGAGTGGAGTTAGTCAGAGAAAGATAAATGCCATATAATTTCACTTATTTGTGGAATCTAAAGAACAAAATAAACATACAAACAAAACAGAAACAGACTTATACAGAGAACATTTTGATGACTTCCAGATGGGAGGGAGGTTAGGAGATAGGTGAAAAAGGAGAGGGGATTAAGAAGTACAAATTGGTAGTTACAAAATAGTCATGGGGATGTAAAATGTAGCATAAGAAATATAGTCAATTATATTGTAATAACTACGTATGGTGTCAGATGAGTACTAGATTTATAGGGGTGGTCACCTCATAAATTACATAAATGTCTAATCACTACATTGTACACTTGAAACTAATATAATGTATGTCAACTTTAATTCAAAAATAAAAATAATTATTTTAAAAAGAAACAAAATATTAAATTTCCAATTCATAAACTTAGATCATTTATTTAGAACTTTAAAAAAATTTTTTTCAGAAACTTTTTGTAATTGTTTGAATACCTGTACCTCTTTTTTCGATATATACCTAAGTATTTGATGTTTTGTTATTAAATTTAAAATTTTATTTTTTGGATTTTATTTTCCAGTTATTTGTGGCTAGTGTGTAGAAGAAATAAAATAGATTTGTATTTATTTTATATTCACTGAATTAATTAAATCCATGAATTAATTAAGTTTATCTGTAGTCCTTTGGACTTCCTATGTACAAATAGTGTTCTCAAAAATTGTACCTTCTAATACCATTTTTCATCATGTTAAATTAGTTATTTTCTATTTCGAGTTTGCTGAAAGTTATCATGAATGGCTTTTAAATTTCACAAAAGGCTGTTTCTATATCTATTGAGACTATCATTTGATCCTTTTCTTCTGTTTATTATTAATGAGATAGATTGTATTTATTAAAATTTTTAAGGCTGAAAATTGTTTGTTTCGATTTTGGGCAAGTGAAACATTCCCCTCGCCAATTTTGCATGTTACTAGTTACCTTTTCACATTCTATTCCTCCAGATTATTAAAAAAAAAAAAAAAAAAAAAACTGTTTAGACACAATTGATATGAGGACAGCAGTAAGATGAAATAGGAATAACAGGTATCAAAATTTATTATGTACTAGCTGTGTATTGCTATTATCCTCTATTTTAGAGAGTAAAATTTGCCCCATGTGCCTAAAAGGTGATTATAAAAATAAAATAACTGGGTGGAAGTGAGAAAGTATGGTAAACAGTAAAGAAGAATTATTAATATGAAGTTCAAATAGTTAATTATTAGTTCACTATAGTTCTATTTAATAAAATGATAATGAGAAATGTAACTTGAATTTTCTTCCCTAGTACTTGTATTTTTCTTGAATATTAAAGCAGGGTTTGTCAACTGATTTTCTTCCCCCAAACTTTTCAAATTGCTACAACTGACAAATGAGAGTTTCAATGAGTCTTAATCAAACTGTTATATGAAACATAAAGTATTTATTCTGCTTTCATAAATTCATAAATTACATTATCAACATTTAAGTTAGATAATAAGGCTGGTCTTATATTTTGGTAAGAAAAAAATTATAATTTTTATATGGCTTTAGTATAAACACAGCTTCCTAAAGTGAACTCTGGCCTAAAAACAATCAGATCAGCACAAGCACAGTCTCTATTTCTCTCCAGTTTTCCATTTAGGGAAAATGGATCGTTAAACAAATTTTCTGCCCCACTTTGTTAGACAGTTCGTATGTTAATTTTCTTCTCCTTATGTTCAACCTTTGTGTTACCTCAGAAGAAAGAATGAGCGAAATAAAATTGTAAATAGAAAATAGATGATCATGTTCAATCTCAGCCTGCTAATTATATTCAAAAGTTAGATTTCCTCTGAAAAAACTAATTACAAATTTCTTTTTGGTTTTCTCTTTTATTTTCCAACTATGTAACTTCTTATTCGTTTATTGGATAGCCTGGTGATAGAATTCCGGGACAGATTATGTTTTCCTAATGATAAAGTGTAGAACTCAGCACTAGAAGAGAATACAACAGTAGAGTTATACTGTATCTACCACAAGTTTCACTTTGTCATAGCCAGTTAGCTTTAATGCCGGGTTCATCAGATGAATTGGGGGAACAGGATGAGCACTTGGGCTCCAAACATCTTCCCTATTATTATCGCTTCATTTGTTTTGGTGATTATTCTATACCCTACCATGCATACTTATGGCCAGGACAAACAGAAGATGATGGGCGGGATTGCTGCATTTTCCACAGAAGGGAAAGACGAATATCAAAGGAAAACCATGTGGATTAAAAGGCACATCTATAAATGAAGTGATTCTAAACTGTGGGTTGAAGCTGACTGACAAACACCTGTAATTTCTATTCATAAAAACTGAAGGCACTTAAAAACGTTTCTTCTGTTTTTAGAAAAGTAAGGTCATGGTCATTGATGAGAGACTTCTCTGTAAGAAAATTCCCTAAAGCACAACTTTACCTAAGCATTTCTTTTTAATTCCCCATGGAATTTCAAAAAACAAAAGAAAACACATATTTAACAAGATTAAAAGTCAGCTGAGAGGAAACCACAATGAATGAAATTATAATTTAGTTTTCCTGAACAATAAAACTTTAAGAAAATTATTTTATACTTTTTATTTAAAAAGTATATTTATTTTGTGCAAATTATCTGTTAAAATAAATAACTCTTGATATGTTAAAAAGCATTTACCTTTGAAGTAACAATGTACTTTTTTTTTATTTAAAGTTTATTGGGGTGACAATTGTGTATTTCTTTGGTTGAACATTGATGTTGCTGAAATTAGACTTAGTGACTTGTCATTGGCATGACACTCAGTAAATAATTTTAGAATAAGCTGGATAAAAACCCTAAATAAATAAAAACTCTAAAATCAAGAAGAAAATAATGAGGATATTAGCTATATTAAAGTGATTACAACTACCTACTAGATCTTACCCAGATGAAATTCATTACCTTAAAATTCAACATCTTGGCAAAGTCTTCAACACTAATTAAAATAATAGCAATGGAAGAGCATCCCCAATTACTCTGTTTAGGATAAAATTACAAGGGCTATAAATCTCCAAGCTTCAGGGCATAAACTGATCACCAGCTGGGGTGAGAAAGAAATGTCTACCTATTGTGTAGTTTTGCAAAATTAGGTACATTATATGTTTTACTCCCTCAGAAACATCTGGCACAGACTACTATTTGAGATGCTTTTGAGCTAAACACAAGGGACAATACTTGGCTACGTTATAAAAGTTTCATGGATATATATATATATATATATATATATATATATATATAATTAGTTAAAAGTCAGAGCTTGCTAAAGGAATGCTGAATCCTTCATCTGAATGTCATCGGCTCAAATTCTTCCCAGGCTAGTTATTAAAGGTCATTACAGATGTCAGATAGAACATGAGAAATTCAAAGGACTTCAAATTTTGGTGTTAGTTCCTTTGTCATAAAACAGAGCCAGCATCATTACAGACAACATTTGGTAGCTTCCACAGGGGAAAAAAAAATTAAAAATAAATAAATAAAATGTCCATGGACTTTGACCTATTATGGGAGATTGACAAAGAGGAGAAATGAGTTCAATAAATGATGTTCTACGACAGCTCCCCTCCCACCCCTGTCTTTGCTCCTCAAATGAAGAAGCTGATTTACTTTTGGACAAAATAGGTATAAACCTGCATGAGAAAATCACTGAAGAATCCATCCTCTCTTACTAGAAGGAAGAGGGAGGGAATGTCCAGATGTCAGGGAATGACTGAGGCACAGGGTTCTGCCTCTGTCTTGGAAATGTTTTCCAGAAGGCACCCTAGATGTCTAGATCAACATATAGAAGCCCAGGAATATAGAAAATGGTAACTTAGGGGCAGAAAGGACGAGAGTCCAGTAAGAGAGAAGAAAAACATGGCAATGGAGATTGAACACAGTGTTTTCAGAAATGGTTACTAATGATTAATAACCATTCAGTGGTTATTAACCAGTTACTAATTAATGGTAATTATATCTACTGATCTGTCCCTAAGTTAAACGAGCCCTCAAAAAATCCAAATGCAGAATATGAGGCAAATAGCTTTTTCTAACGTTCAACTAACTAACGTTCTATCAAACTCCTAAATCACAGACTTGGTGATATGTAGGCTAAATAGAAGAGGGCGGCAGTTTTCTTTTATATTTAAGTTTAATTTAAATGCCTTTAAGATAATATCTTTCCAATTCATCTTAGTCCTGATACTCCTCAATCAC
This sequence comes from Rhinolophus sinicus, assembly GCF_057876585.1. Classification (NCBI taxonomy): domain Eukaryota; kingdom Metazoa; phylum Chordata; class Mammalia; order Chiroptera; family Rhinolophidae; genus Rhinolophus; species Rhinolophus sinicus. The sequence continues at coordinate 85,906,610 of NC_142504.1, forward strand.
TTAGTCCCAGTATTTCATACATGGAAATTGCATTGATGGACCACAAAAGCATTACTGTTTACAAATATTAGTATAAAATATCATGTTTCAACATAGTTCTATCTTATATAATTTGCTTTATTGCAACGTACTACATCCAGAATTGTTACAGCTTTACTGTAAGAGAATCCTATGAATAATCAGTTTTCAACATCCTTTTATTCCAATAGAAACAACAGTTATACCAAGGTTTAAAGCTCCTATTTCTCAAACTCTGATCACCATACTATCCTGTGAAAAACTTTCAAAATCTTGAGTTTTCCTTCAGCTGTAGAGCCCACAGTTGCATTCTGACTAACATTGTAGTAGTCACTGGACAGTATGCATGCCTCTCCATACATATCTCTATAAGGTTCCATTTGTGTACTTGGGCATTTTTTCTAGAAAGCACTCTACTGCCTATGGTCAGTTCATAGTTCATTATAGACCCCAGATGGGTTCCTGATGCACTTTTATGTATTTTCCAAAGATCAGTGACTCTATACAAGTCCAGGTATATTCTCAGTTTCCTCTGAAAGGAATCTGCTAACAGTTATATTTTAGGATAAATGCATTCTAAGTAGTCACAGTATAAATGATGGCAGTATTATTGCAAATGGTATGAATTCTAAAACTCTTAGTTTATTTTGTCTAAATTAGAGCCAAATGAAATTTGAGATAGTTTTCAGCTTGAAAGTTTTTAAATAGAAAGTGTTACCACACAATTTTCCTAATATGTTCTGATAGTTACTATTCAAGGAATTGCCCCATTTAAGTTCGTCATTACTGCGACTATTAGGATTTGTGAATCATTAACCTAGGATCTGAGAGCCAGATTCCAAAAGGGGTGGCAGCAAGCTGAGCTACTCACAGAGGTGGCTTCACCTGTCTAAACCTTAGCTTACCTCCAGGGACTTCTGGGAAATTTGAGAGATTCAGGTCATACCGTGTTTCCCCGAAAATAAGACCTAACCAGAAAATAAGCTCTAGCATGACTTTTCAAGATGACATCTCCTGAACATAAGCCCTAATGCATCTTTTGGAGCAAAAATTAATATAAGATCTGGTCTTATTTTGGGGGAAACGCAGAATCTCTGGTGGCCAAACCTACTCTAGTCCAATACTGTTAAGAACATCTGCTTTGGAAGAAAAATCAAGGCTCCAAAGACTTTGAAAAGTCTAAGGCAGGAATGATCTTTTAGAAGTAAAACTGGATAGATCACAGAGTGGCTCTGTCTCAGTTTTGTGTGGCTGCATAACAAATCACCACAAATTTAGCATCTTAAAACAACACCCATTTATCATCCCACAGTTCTGTAGGCCAGAAGTTGAGGCACTGCGTCATGTGTTCTCTGCTCCGTGTTTCACATTCAAGGTGTCGGCTGGACTGAGGTCTCATCCGAGACTCCACCAGGCAATATTCACTACCCGGCTCCTTCAGGTTATTGGTAGAATTTATTTCCTGCCACTGTATTCCTGGGGCCCCTGTATTCTTGTTAGCTCTCAGCCAGGCACTGCCTAGAGACTCACTCAGGTCCTTATCATGGGGCACCTTCCAGCTTCAAGCCAGCAATGAAGACTCACCTGTCAAAACCCTTCTTACACTTCAAATCTCCTTTTCCAGGAAAAGCCCAGTCTCTTTTAAGGGCTCGCTTAATTAGGCCAGACTCACCCAGGATAATCTCCTTTTCTTAAAATCAACTGATTTGGGACCTTAGTTACATCTGAAAAACTCCTTCACAGCATCACTTAGACTAGTGTTAATTGAGTAATTTTGAAAAAAGTGTGTGAATGTATATACCAAGTAGAGGAAATCTTGAGTTCAATCAGGAAAGCAGATCCAGTGGGATATAAAGATAGATAAATTAATTGATTGATTGATTGATTGATTGATTGACTGATTGATTACAAGTAATTGGATTACACAATTGTGGAGGCTGGCTACACAAGTTCAAAAATCTGTAGTCAGAAAGGGACAATCACAGGAAATCAAGAAACCGTGGCATGGGCTAAGGCTGTTGTCCACAGTTGGGATTCCTTCTCTCTCTCAGGTCACACCGATGGTCTCATGCCAGCGAAGGGGTTCAGGACACACTATCCCAAAATATGGCACCTTGGTACAATGAATATTTTAAGCTGAAAAAGTTTGAGAAAACAGCAGAAACAGGAAGGTCACTCTGATCTTGCTCCCACACTCTCCCCTGAAACAGTTGATTAAACCTGTGAGACATGCCCTACCTGTACCTGAGTAAAGGAGCATCCTTCTCTCCAAAGACAAAGACACTGAGAAGAATCTGAACAAACAGGCCTTGCTAAGTTTCCCTCAGTTTACCATACTATTACATACTCTTTCATCTATCACATTATTTCTACATCACTATCGGCTCTATGTCAAGCCTAGTATAAAAATATTCAAGTTTAACTGTTTCTTTGGGTCTCCTTTTCCTTATGAAAGCACTCATAAAAATTCATGTAAAACTTATATTAAATACATTTGTAGGCTTTTCTCCTGTTAAAATGTCTTTGTTAGTTTAATTTTCAGAGTCAGCTAGGGACTCTGAGAAGATCAAGAAAAACTTTTCCCTCCCTGTAATGCAGGGACTCTGGTCCCACTCCCTGCACAAGAACGCAGGTTATGGTGAGGCCAAAAAGGAACAACAACGGAGCCATAGATAGGGGATTCATACCGTTATATTTTCGGTGGCAGCCAGGCTGGAGACACAGGAAGCAGGAGCCACACGATCCACAACCCACTGTCCGCTTCTCTGCTAACCAACCAACCCCTAGTGTGTAGCCACAGCAGTTATATTAGTGACTAATGGCTAACCGGTAACAGCTGATGGCCACCCAGCCACAGCGGATGGCCATTTGATTATAGCTGATGGCCATCTAATAACCAAGCCAGCACCTTCCCACATTAGGCCCAGAGTCTGGAAACTGCTCTCTGGAACTCTGTCCCCATACTCCCACTTAACTTTTTCTTCCTTTTGACTGAAGAAGAAAAAAACTGAGGCCGAGTTTATAGATGATTCTCGACATGTAGGCACCACCTGAAAGTGGACAGCTACAGTACTACAGCGTCTTTCTGGGTCAGCCATGAAGAACAGTGGTGAAAGAAAATTCTTCCTGTGGGAAGAGCTCCCTTCGAGCAGTGTATCTACTTGTTCACTTCATATGGAATGAGAAATAGGCAGAGTCTATATCAATAGCATGAGTCTATATTGATTCATGGGCTGTGGCTAATGGTGTGGTTAGATGGTCATGGACTTGGAAAAGACAGATGTCATGCAGGGTGTCATGTGAGGTCTCTGGTCCCCTCCCTGCATAAGAACGCAGGACATGGTGAGGCCAAAAAGGAACTCCACGGAGCCATAGATAGGGGAGTCATACCACTATAGTCTTGCTGGCGGCTGGGTTGGAGACACAGGAAGCAGGAGCCACAATATCCACAACCCGCCATCCACTTCTCTCTGCTAACCAACCTCACTTGCTGGCTGCAATCCCCCGTGCTAACTGCAATCCACGCTTGTTAGCTCAGCCACCATCTTCTTGTTAGCCCCCACTTGCTGCTAGCATAGCCACGGCAGTTATATTAGGGGCCAGTGGCTCACTGGTTACAGCTAACGGCCAACTAGCCACAGCTGATGGCCATCCAATCACAGTTGATGGCCATTTACTACCCCAGTGAAGACCTTTCCACGTGAGGACGAGAGCCTGGAAACTGCACTCCTGGCTCTGTTCCCACAACAGAATTGGAAAATTGTTTAAAAAAAAATTGTCTGGGGGAAGAAATATGTGGATAGACCTCTCTGAATGCAAGAAAACCCCCACAAATATTTGTGTCCCATGTGAATGCTTATCAAAGTATGACCTCAGCAGAGGAGGACTTTAAAAATCAAGTGCCTAGGATGACCTATTCAGTGGACTGAGTCAGCCTCTTTCCCGTCACTCCTGTCAGTGTCCAATGGGCTCATGACACACTGGCCACGGGGACTGTGGCAATTAATGGGATGGAGAGTATCCATGGGCTCAGCAACATTTACATCTACTCAGCAAGGCTAATCCGACTACAGTCACTGCCAGCAGCAGAGACCAACAGTGAGTCCCTGATGGGGCACCATATACAGGGTGAGGAGCTAGCTACCTGGTGGCAGGTGGATTGCATTGGACTGCTTTGTTGGTATGGATTAGACACTTCCTCTGGATATGAATTTGCCTTCCCTGCCTGTAAAGTACCTCAGCTGGTTGTAGTTCTTTGCCTGGTGGTGATGCAAATTGTCATATTTGAAGTGTGTGGGCTATCCAGACCTAACTGAGTTGGGCTGCTATAGTTTTTCCATTGACTTCAATTACAGGGCATGAGAATACTAAGAGATACCCTGGAGGATCTCCTGTATTACAGATGCACTACTTTTCATTGACTACCAAGGGGTAGCAGCAGCCCAACTTCCCCTTGGTAGTCAGGACCAATCGCTCCAGACAGCACGTAAGCCCATCTGACATCGTGGACTTTCAGAATGCCTTATACACTGTCAAGATATCCTACACAGTATTGTGTATTACCAGTGAACTAATTTCATAGCAAATTAAATTCAATAATGGGTTTAAGCTCATGGAATTCATGGGCTTAAGCTCTTATCATGCTCCCCATCATCCTGAAGTGGACACTTGATAGAATGGTGGAATGGCCTTTTGAAGACTCAATTACGACACCAACTAGATGGCAATGCCTTGTGGGGTTGAGACAATGTCATCCAAGATGTGGTATCTGTTCTTAATCTGCATCCAATATGTGGTGCTATTTCTCCCATTGTCAGAATTCACTGGTGCATGAATCAAGGAGTAAAAAATGGTAACGGCTTCACTCACTACTACCGCTAATATTCCACTAGCAAAAGTTTTGCTTTCTATCTTTATGACCGTAGGCTCTGCTCACATAGAGGTCTTAGATCTGAAGGGAAGAATCTTCTGCCAGTGAACACAACAATTATTCCATTGAACTAGAAATTGAGATTTTCACCAGGCCATTTTGGGCTCCTCATGCCTCTAAATGAACAAACAAAAATGGGGGTCACTGTTCTGACTGGGCGATTTATTCTGATGCCCGAGGGGAAATTGTCTTGCTACTACACAATGGGAGTGACAAAGAACATGTCTGGAATACAGCCAACCCTCTAGATATCTCTTATTGCTCCCATGTCCTATGATTAAAATCAATTGAATTGCCACAACCCAATTCAGGCAGGACTGCTAATGGCCCACACTTTTCAGGAATGAGTTTGAATCAACCCACTAGTCAAGAAACCAAGACCAGCTGAGGCTCTTGATGAGGATGAAAGAATATGAAATGAGTAGTGGAAGAAGATAGCTGTAAATACTTTCTATGGCCTGTGACTAACTTGCAGAAATGAAGATTGCAATAGTTATGAGCATGTCCTCCTTATTTTGACATAAATATGTTTGGTTACTTCCCTCTCTTATCTTCTAATCATTTACCATGATAGATAACTTTATTATCCCTGTTTATCAGTTTCATGGAATCAAAGGAGAAGAGTGAATATCACCCAAGGGTTTTTGTGTCCTTTGCTGAGAAAGGGTTAGCATGTTTTCAGATGTATGAAGGATGTTAGTATCCTTGTAGGTGGAAATTTGACTTTGTTTTTGTCTTTATTTGGAGATCAGGTATGGTCTGGAGAGATATGTTGGATGCCTAGTTGACAAAGGGAGGACTGTGATGGTGTTTTTGATGTGTCAACTTGGCTAAGCTTCATTCCCCAGTTATTCAATCAGACACTAACATAGGTGTTGCTGTGAAAGGATTTTGCAGATGTGCTTAAATCCTTTAATCAGTTGATTTATAAGTAAGGCAATAATCTTAGATAATCTGAGTGAGTCTGACTTAATCATTTGGAAGGATTTGGAAATCGGGCTGAGGTTTCCCAGGGGTTGGGGTGGGAAGTCGCAGGCAGAGGGCAGATATGAGATACAGAAACACAGGAAAGAAATTCTACCTGTGTACGACAGCTTTAGTTTGTGCTCTTGGGTTCCAGCCTGCCTGCAATTTATGCTTCTGAATTACCTGCCCTACAAATTTTGGATTTACTTAGCTAGTCCCCACAATAGCATAAGCCATTTCCTTGTAATCAATGAATAAATACATACATGTATATAGGTAGGTAGATGATAGGTATAGATATAGATACAGACACAGACATAGGTATAAATATCCAAATGTTCTGCTTTTGTGTTTGAACCCCAACTAATACAAGGAGCATCTTACAATTCTGCCCACCATAGACTTTTTTGGAATGTAGCAAGATACTGTAGCAATTACCAGGATCAAAATTAGGAGACCCGGGCTTAAGACTAGGTGTTGTTACTAAAAGCATCATAATCCTGGGAAAATCACTTAACTTTTCTTAATTTCACTTTTCTATATTTTAAGGACCCAAACTGCAGAGTTGTGAGCATCAGATGACAAAATACTAAAGCATCCTGTATATTTTAAAGTACTGTTTTGCTATAATACTTTGACTAAGAATGCCTGCGTTGTTCTTTTTACTCTGGTCCTTGGGGATGACTCAAATGGAAGTCAGTCTGAATTTGGAAGAGGTCTCTGGCCTGGGCGTGGGTTTCTCAAGGACGCTTTATGGTGATTAACTGCCATCCTGGGATTTGAAATTTAAGACCAAAACATTGATATCTGAGCTTGTGGAGAGACAAAAGGTATGGCAACCTTAAAATTATTGGTGCAGAATTTCCATGATTTTTATTATGTTTCATAATTATTTTGCCTTCATAGCATGCATAATTGCTGTGTTAATAAAACAACATCATCTATGTAAAAGTAAGAATATACAAAAAACAAAAAAAAATCTCCTATTCTCCAACCTAGAGAAGCTAGCTACACAAAGGCAAACTTCCATTCCCTCACATGTGAGATCATATTCTTCTGAAAAATTAAAAACTATCAGCAATGGACAATAATTGGGGAACAAGGCAACTAACACTGAATTTTATTTCTAGAATTAACTCATTTCTAGAATCTGTTATTGAGTGGACCTACTCTGAGAGACTCTAGCTAATGACTACATATGCTTGGTTCTTAAACTTAATTATATTGTTATTCTGAGGTCGTTTTTAAGTAACTTTACTGTCTTCTTTCAGGTAACTTTCAATGTACTATGAAACAATCCTTCAAAGAATCTATCAAATTCTTAACTAAATTTCTCATAGACATGGTCAGTGGAAATAACTCCCATTTTAGGTTTATGGGAACACAAAGAACTAAGAGCACATGTTAAATTTTGAGATAGCAAAACCAGATGCTCTGTGACCTAGAATAAGTATCCCAGTCTCTAAAAATTTAGCTGTAAGTGCACAGGGTATCATTTTGATTTTAAGCATTATTTTGAGTATGATTCCTAAGATTCACTTTTATCATTGTTGACACTTAGAAGACTTATGTAAAGCAAATTCAGTGTAATTTACACTAAAATTTTATTTTGATCACTATAATAAAACTTTCTAAATAATTATCAAAATTATGTACTGAAAGTATTACCCTTTTAATTGTTATATCTGTGTGAAATTCTAATTCAATTCTCACTTAAAATTTTTGGTAACAGATAGGACCTCAGCAAAATTACGCATTTCTCAAAAATTTGAACAAAACATGCTGGGGAACATATATTAATTTCTTAAAGATATTAGGGAAATTGCTGACTAGGACGAGGTCTCAGCAAGTTCACTTCCTCTTTTGAGATGTGTGAGTGAATGATTTTAAAATTGTTAAATTAAGACCCAATACAGGATCCTATGTGGGAGACTGAGGTTGGTGCCAGCCCATGATGTAGGATTTCTGATATATATGACAAAAATAGCCAAGACTTAGAGTCTTGAGGACATTCCATATTCTACCAAAAGACAAAAGATACAGACTCTCTAAACTCTGCCCTATGTACACAACCCTTGAATGTTACACAGCTTGCAGAAAGCCACAAACATTCCACTTGAACAATTATGTTTAAAAATAATTTATGTAATAATTCTCTGTTATACTTCTGTGATTAATATATTCAGTGTTTTAGTTACTATGTTTATCAAAAATACGGATGCCTAAAAGGATTTGGAGTACCACTTAACTTAAATCACTAGAATTCCATATGACAATTTGGCAGATGGAAACTTGAGTTACCATATTTAAGTCACTTCTAATCCAAATATCAATTAGTTATGTTTATGCTGTCTAGAGATGAAGATAAGCTTAGTAAAATTAGTTTCGTAATTTTTTTCAGTTAGCATAAAATATGTAATCAGTCCACTGGGATATAATTTCAATAAACACATTTGAGAGGGAGAATGGTATATTGAAATATTTAAAAGCATTAATGTAAAAAGCATAAAACTTCTATGGTTTTTTAATGTAACCAACTAAGTGATAATAAGATTCATTCTTACAAGAATCCTATTTTCTTGGTGTACCAAGACATTAATGCTATATGGAGAGGTAAGATGTTTAAATTTATCTGCATAAAATATAAGTTATAAGGATCTTCATTAAATGACTGAAATACTCTGAACAGGGCATGCTTTTTGCTTCCTTCAAATATATATATGTCAAATTCAAGTTTACCATTTAACCGCAAACTCTTCCACCATAAAAAACAGTATGCTCTAACCACATCATTTAAAAGATTAAAAACAGAAAAAAATAGCAAAAGGTACAAAAATTTGAAGGATGGAGATTTTAAAAGCTGACATAAAAGAAAACTTCTGAAAACTCCTCAATTAAAAATAGAAAAGAACAATTTCCTTCAAATAAGGCAACAACTTTGAATGTTAGACATTCTTCACTCTTCAAATAAAAACATGTCAGCAAGCCTTGTGTATAGTTATGGTTGGTGTCAAATTCTATCAAATTTGAGATGAGACTTTGCCAGTTTTGGGAGCTAAGGGAATATATTATTTCAGGCCACAAAGGGTTTTATAAAAAGGTTGAAGGAAATGGAAATCCAACACTGGTTAAGAAAATCAGCAAATAAATTACAAAAACTGTCCATTTGCCTGTCCCTTTTAATCTTAATGTCGTATTCAAACTATTGGGCATGTAACTGAATATCTCAACTGTACCTGAAGAAATAATGGAGCGTGTCTCTGCAGTAAAACAGAACGGCACTAAACTGATGAGTTTAACCCAGCAGAAAGAGCGGCTGTAAACATGACAAATGCCTGCTATTGATTTCAGGTTTAATTACTCTGTGCAGCACTGACAAAGCCCATCAGATGTTGTTGTGAAGTGTAAATGGAACAGACTACACTTCACTGCCCATAGGAAACTGATGGTGTCTGCAGTTTGCATTGTTTACTTTATCCTCCGTAAACTTCAGCCTTGATCAAATTAACAAGTGCTACTAACCTCCAACAAACTACAATGCACTATGGTTTTACAGCAACAGCCTTGGAACAACAGTTCAGCATCTCATTGATAACAAATGTCAGTTTAATGGCTACTGGTGAACCCTACAGCCCAGGATCTGCAAGTCCTGACTCTAGGGCATTGGGATCTCTTTCCTCAGGCCTGATGTGTAAGGGAACAGAAAGATGAGTGTTTACACTGCTCGTCATTGTGAGGTCGATAAAGAGCTGGTACCACACAATCTTTCCCAAAGGGCTCCAATATTAGTTTTCCAAGAACGTTTTTGAGTAATTATAACTAACTAGGATAATCGCTTTCTAGCTTTTCCCTTTCGTTGTCTTTTCAGATATCTAAATTGTATGTTTTCATTCAATGGAATTCAACTTTTTGTGAGTGGTGATTTACAGAAAGCTGTATCTGAAAGAACTGATGCTTAAGAATACTTGCAAAAGAACATTTTCCTTCAGTGGAAGGTTATTCAATGGACCTATTATTTGCTTTTCTCCACAAAGGGTGCCAGAATTTGCTCTTTTCTCATCAAACTGTCAACAGAGTGCACTAAATGTTTATGTATTCAAAGCTTCATGCAAACAGGTAAAACAATAAAATAGGATACCTGTAGGCATTTGCATTGGGGTCAGGCCCCGCCAAGGTCAGATGTAGCCCTCTGCTGCTCATGGCTGCCTTAGTTTAGAACTCATAATCAGCGGAGCGGTCTTACCACCACCTGCACACATCTGCTTGACGCTGGTGTTGAAGCTATTGTTCAGCACCTGTTGCCAGGATTATTTTCCTGTTCTTGTCACTGCCTAGCACAATGATGGGCATCTGTTTCCTGGTTTCAATCCCCAGGCTGGCAGGCTCAATTTCTCATCCTATATTGATAATCTACAGAATCACTGCAATCTCTCATCTTGCCCTGGACCTTGCACCATACAATGCACTTCAAACAAGAATAAAACTAGGAGTTATGACACATAAAGGATATTTAATATAAATGATAAAAGAGCATTCGATCCAGCCAAGTACAATTTTTAATAAATACTAGATTTCTAGAAGACAGTGCAATTATCAGTTTCCTAATTGGTTTTAAAAGATAGTTTAACAGTAATAATACAATGTTGACTATAATCGCAAAAAATACCTAAACTACCCCATATGTGCCTGATCATTTGTCAAAAAATTAAGTGGTGCAAAATCTTTCCTACACATGTCTTTTTATGTCCTGAAGTTAAAGAAAATTGCAGAGTTCATCTATTTATTTGAAAAATATTTATTGAGTGTCTTCTCTGGCTGCTAGGTGCTGGTTATCCATTGGAGAAGAAAATAGATCTTACCTCCATTGGGGGAATAAACAAAAATAAATTACTCAAATAGTTATTGCAATACTGACTATATTGTAAGAAGAAAGGAAAAGGGTAAAAGGAGCAACAGGAACCTGAAAAGAGGCACCTGCTTTAGACCAAGAGGCTGGGAGGGCTTCTCTGAGCATGTGACACTATGGCAGAAACCTGAGGCTGCGTTGGAGGAATCCAGGAGAGGGAGTAAATGCTGAGGCGAGAGCCTCACACAACTGAGGAGCTGAAAGAAGCTTACTGTGCCTGGAGTCCAGTGAACTACATGGAAAATGGCCTAAGATATGGATGGGGAGGTGGATAGTACTGGGTCAGATAGGTCACGTTAATTTTAGATCTCATGTTATTAGGAGACCAAGAAAGCCACTGCAATAAGTTCAGCACTGAAGGATGAGAAAGGAGTTTTTTGGTTTTGGGTTTTTCATTTGTTCATTTGATTGTTTTTGGCTTAAGTTCATGCTTTCTAAGGAACAGCTCCAGGTCTACAGGGGATGAATATGGTTGCAGTAATCAATTAGGAGGCTAATGTAATAGTTCAAACAAACGATAATGGTGGCTTGGTTTGGAAGGTGGCTGTGGAGATGGATGGAGTCCCGATAATGCTGACAGGAAATCAGAATATCAACAAATAAACTCTCCTTCTAGGAACTGTATATGTGTGTGTGTATATATATATATATATATATATACACACACACACACACACACATATATATATCTATATACATTTATAAAATATTTAGTATATATTTAATATGTATTAAATATGTAATATATTTATTAATTAAAATATATTTAATATATGTATCTATAGTAAAGTCATTTTAGTTTTCGATTTCTTCACTTCTGCATGTTAAAATCTTCCTTTTCAGTTATTTAAAAGTAATGCTCCTGGACATTCATTTATCTAAATATATGGATTCTTGTGGACTCAAATATTAGTGGAGATCCCTCTCATAGTGACACTATGAATGGAAGTATATCTAAGAAATAGTAATATTAAGAAATTCTGGTTTAGTTAAACTTACACTAGCTGTTAGAGTTCAGAAGCACTTCTAGTTTTTATTCTTAAAGACCAAATCCCCGCCAATAGCTTGATATTTTTAATTGATTACTTTGCATTTTTCACAGTAGAAGAAAGAAAACTGAAATAAATCTCTGACAAGAACTACACATTTAGTAGTCAAGGTTGGTGTGGAAGTATCCTAAACCACCCTATGTCCTTCGGATGTCATCTGAATTTCCCTCAGTCACAGGCATGAAGGAAGGACTTGGAGGAGAGGAACTGATGCCCACAGAGATATCCTGAGGCAGAATGAGGTAGCTATAGGGCATCCTGAAAAGGTGCCCTCCAACTTCTAACATGAATGAAAATAGGGTAATTCTAAATTCCAAGCCAACTCAGAATGCTTTAGAAAAAAGTTCCAGCTCTGGAATCCAACTCTTGTTAAATCTGTCCCAAGCTTAACACAAGAGGAATCATAGCTTCAGTTTCTCGTGATTAATAGGAAAAGAGGTTTCTGCTTCCCTTAGCAAACCATTCTTATTAATTTACTCCATTCCTTTCAGTTATTACACAAACAATGTCTCATCTAGACTTTAAAATTGTTGATCCTTGGCATTTGAGGAAAAAACACAAATGATTATTAAAATAGTAAAATCATATGTAAACCAATAGTAAAACCACTTTATACTTTTATAATGCTTTCTAATTAATTAGTAAATACCTGTGAACTGAATTTATCTATCTAAGATCCACAGCTCCCATAGAGAAAATTTAAAGAATTGAAGGTCAAATTATACAACAATTGGTGGGAAATGTAGTAGAGGTTCACCCAACAGGTGAACTTTTCTTAATGGAAGCATCCAATCATTCTCCCTGAAATACTGCGCAGCAGTAAGTAGGAGGCCCTGAATGAGGTGCTCATCACTGGAAGCACCGAGGTTTGGAAATGAATCAAGAATCCCGTCCTCGTGTAGCTTATTTAGATTACTAGACACATCAATTTAAAATTTTCCTTTTATTTAAATAGTTCGCTTCAAGTTACTAAATCAAGATCCATGACGATGATAAAACAGAAGGTAGTCTAGAGTCAATGATATTGAAACAACTATGTGTACCGACAGGTGTGGGTAGTAGACTAATTGAGGGAATCACTATATAAATTAAGTGTCTAACCACTATGCTGTACACCTGAAACTAATACAAAATAATACTGAATGTCAACTGTAACTGAAAAAATATAATTAAAAAAATAAAAAGAAGAAGATAGTCTCGAATGAAGCCTTGGAAGCCACCTCTCCATGGAGAAAATCAGCGACTACCGTTTGGCTCTGTATCAGGGATTGCATCCCGTAATCTGTCACTGTCCAAATACAATTTTCTTTTTTTGTAAATGAGTCAGTCACAAACCTCTGATTGCGCCATTTCAAATGCAAATAATTCTGTTCCAACTGCCTCTTTACATTAGCTAAATGAAGTCATCAGTAACCAAAATTGGAGAAAATCTTAACACAACTGCCGTAAACAACTTTTAAAGTTTTACATCCCATAAGAATGAAACTGTTATGCGATAGTTAAGATTCATTAGAGATATCCACCCCTAATATGACTCATATTCAAAAACAATAATGCTTTCCCTTATAACCAATAGTGGCCAGAGCAAATTATAATCAAAGATAGATTTCTTGGAGGGTGATGATACCATTAGATTTAAGGAATTAAAAATACATGAAACTTTTGAGTTAATGAACAGGGTCCTTAACTGCTCATTTAATTCAAACAGCTGTTTGTTAATGCCCTAAGCAGTGTCATAAACTGTGAAAATACTGTTGAGTGCAAGACACTAGTTAATGCTATAAAGCAACACATGCTCTAATATTAAAAGGATTTAATGGGATTAATAGAGAATAAAACATTAACTCCCTATTATGATGTTTTAGAACCCAAGGGCAAATTCTGGCTAAAAAGGACTCTGGTTCTAAAACCACAAAAAGTAAACTCCAGCACTGTACAGCAAATCATGGCAATTTTATGCCCTTGAAAAAAAGTGGAACCCTGATAAGATCACATCTGTTCCAATCACATACTGGATAAAATCACTGTTTACTAAAGTCCTAAATAACTAAAAATGTGGAACCCCAACAGGATCCCATCTGTTAATGCTACAACTTGGATATGGTCCCATTAGAAAAATTCCATATAATAATGGTCCAGCATAAAATAGTGAAAGACTTGGATTTCATTTCATCAATTTTGTCAATAGACTTATATACTGATTTTCTGCACACATATCATTATGTGAACTACAACGCATTTTTCTTATGGGTAGTTGCTATCATTTTAAAGATGATAAAACTGATTTGAAGTAATAAATTTCTAAGTCTCCATAAATTTCAAGAATTTTAGTTAATTTCTGCTCATTATTTCATTCCTTACACTGCATTACAGACTATTTTTATAGGCAACTGACACATAAATATGTTTATAACATGTCATAATATAAAATTTATAACAGTGTCCTTTTTGACATTTTAAATATTTGCAAGTACGTAAAGAATTTCAATTCTAGATTAAATATATAACTTAACAAGTCACAGAGAAATGCTTTTATATTTAATGCTCTTTTGGTAGTGTCATATTTAACTCTATAGCACAGCTAAATTTCACTTTAGAGTTAAGAATTAAGATAGTTTTAAACTTAAATGTACAGTTATTGAAGAGTTAGCGTTGGATTAGAAGAAAAAGTTAAAATAGTTTTTATGAGGTTGGTGAGATTAATAATTTTAAATGTGTGTAAAAATATAGCAGACTATAGTTTTTGGAATATACTCATCTTTTAACCATTGTAATATTTTCATTTTCTTAGACTATTATGAAAATGGAGCTTTTCAGATTTTTGTTATAAGCAAACATTAAAAAAAATTGCCACCATTTTACTAAGACCTTATTATGTGCTAGGCACTGTGCTAAATCATTACAAATATAGTTTAATTTAATCCTTACAAATATCCATTTATATGTAGTATCATTATACCCATTTTACTGATGAGAAAACTGAGCTTTAAGGTGTAAATCAAATTCCAAAGATTAAGTTCTCGGGATTAAATATTAGGAGTGTCTGGTTGCAAAGCTCTTTTTCATACCCGCTGTGTTCTATGACCTCAACAAGTGTTCCCTGCATAGAATACAAAGAAATTAAGACTAGAAAAAATAAGCATATTAATTAATAACCAAGGCTGGGATTAATGCAAATACTTCAGCTGGATCATTTCTGAAAAATTTTAATTGCAAGAAACATATTAACTTCCTCTTAGGGGCTTCAGATTAGTCACATGGGTGCCCTGGGCAGGTTAATATTTTGTTCCCCTTTCAATCCATTTTCTAGATGAATTGTGTGCTTCTTTTCGTTGGACAAAAAGGAATTATACAATTCATCAAGATTTTCCTTTGCTCTGGCTGCCAGCAAATTTGAAGCTAAATTTTTAAAATATTTATTCAACATTGATTTAGCTGGGATGAAGAATGCATCAATAGTAAGACAGGTTGTTCTATTTCCACTTCAGCATGCTATATCCTTTGATAGACGAAATTAAAATTTGTCTATTATGTAAGGAGTGGAGTGTGGAGCTTTGTGCTAATGGCAGCCATATTTCCAAATTATTCTATCGATGTTTTATTGAATGGAGTTTTAATGATTGAATTCATGATGATTAATTTTCTATCTGAAAATATTCAAAAGAAAGTTATGACGGTCATTTAAACTATTGATTACTGTAGGTTCTCTCAACTTTATTCCTGTATTAAATCAGTCTTCTATAAGGCAGCACAGTTAAATTATATTAACATAATTTCTTTCAAATATAACTTCACTAACTAGGGAAAAAAAGTTCTATTTAAAAATATTTGAAGCCTTGTTAGTTTTCAAAAGAAACAATGGGAAAATATATGTCTAAAGAAAACTATGAAAGTTACAAATTTCAAAGCAATGAAAATAATTTCAAGAGTAAAGTGGGATACTAATTTTCATGAAAAAATTTTTGTAGAAGTATATCATATACTTGACTATCATATAAGCTAATGCCATTATCTTAAAATTATAAACATAATGATTTCCAAAATAATTAAAGGCTTTGTTCTCTATTGGATGATATTCTAATTCAACCACATGATGTATTTCTTACAGAATTTAAGCCTTAGGAAAATGTTTGTTGCATTGATGATTGTTTTAGAGATATAAGTATGAACTTGGTAGACTTCTACTAGCTACATAAACTTGGAGGAATTATTTATCTTCACTGAGCTTCAGTTTCCTTAATTATAAATGAAAATATAACAGAATTATACCGTGTGACTTAGTCATGACAAACCACTAAGTACAGTTCTTGGCCCAATTCAGGCCCTGTACAAATTACCCTTCTCTTTTTGTATTTCTAGATACGGTCTGTTCTTTCTTCATGAGCAATAAAGAATGAGACAACTTTTTACTTTTTTGTTAAGGTTGCTACAAAATTCAAAGCTATTGTGTGTGTGTGTGTGTGTGTGTGTGTGTGTGTGTGTGTGTGTGATATTCATGTTACTAGGGTATTTTTCTCCATTTTGGAATTGCTTTTGATCTCATTTTTTGAAAGACTATCTTAATGTTTTTATTTTTTAATAAGGTTAGACTTAAAATAGAATGTTGTATACATTTTGTGTAGATTGTCTTTGGGTTTATAAAATTTGCAGGAGGGTGTGTGGGTTACAGGTGAATAAAGGAAGTATTATTTTTATTGAATTATTCTGTTATAAATTGTTTTCTGTGAAACATCTCCAAAACTAAAAAAAAAAAAAAAAAAAAAAGAAAAGAAAATTTAAGGTAAAATTCATTTGCTATACATCCTATTTGAAATGTTTGAGGTACAGACTACTTTTCAAGAAATGTGTTTGACAAAGGAATGTCTTTCTATAATCTGGGGGAAAGGATGCACTGTTAGAAGCAAGTTGATTGGTTTATTAATTAGTCTTTTTGAAATCGAAAAGCGTCTATTTCATAAGGTTTCTTTTCTTTTGGTAAATTGAACATACATCAGGTACTTAAAAATATTCGAAACACTTCAAGACTATGTACACATATAAAATTATCCATAGTTAAAATGACTATTATTTACTAAAACTGACATAGAAAATAATAAAAAGGATCAGTACTCTATTTAAAAGCAACATTCATAAAAAAATAAATGTGAGTTTTCTTTCAGTTTGAAAACTGTACTTTTTCTTTCAGTAAATAGTATCTATTTCTTTTTCTTTATTATTAAGAACAAACACAATTTTTCTAAATAGTGTTAATAATATACCATTACCAGAGTAATTCCACAAATAAAACTACAAATAGTATGTAAACAGTGGTGGCTTGTTGGAAAAATGCTTTTATAGTTCACTGTCCTATTTATTTCATTACCAATTGTAATTTGTAATGATGATGTAGTAATGCAGCAGAATTAAAATAAGAAAGAAAAGTTTGCAACAGATTTCAATTCCCTAACCCTAAAAGTTGTTAAATGCATTTTAATTTCCTAGAGTAAAAGATACAATTGTATACAACATTCTATTTTAAGTCTAACCTTATTAAAAAATAAAAACATTAAAGAAACCTGTTCTCCATTTGGAGCAAGTGGAATTTATGTTAGTAACTCCAATTAACTCTAATGGGAGTTACGTGAATAAATCTCCAAAGCACTCAGAAGAAAGGAGTTTTGCTATTACAGGGAATTCAGAGAGAGAGCCTAGCTATGACATCATGTGAACTGTTGAAATATCATTGTAAACATCTGTGAAAATCGGTGAAGAAAAAAATATTTTAACTTTTGATACAATGAATTCGTATGTCATAGAATAGAATATATGCAAAACTGTTAACCTTTCAATATAATTTTTAAGGAAGTTTAAAATTTTTCCTGATTCCAGTTTGAATTGAGGAATGCATTAGGTTTAAGAGAAAATGAGTTAAGTTGATTACCCCTAAGTCTTAGTACCCTCTAGGTTTTGTAGAAAAGAGATAACTTTGCTGCCTACTACATACCTATTTCTTAGGTCCTGTTGTGATATACAAAGGTCTGACAATTAAGTTCGCAGACTTTGTTGCAATGATGGTGCTAACCTTTTTTTTGATATCAGAGGGATTAATCGTTATGAATTTGTACCAGCTGGACAGTTAACCAAGCTTACTGTTTGGAAGTGCTGAAAAGGCTGTGTGGAAAACTTAGATGATCTGAACTTTTCACCAACAATTCACTCTTGCATCACGACAATGCACCAGCTAAGATGGCACTGATCTGTGAGGGAGTTTTTAGCTAGTAAACAAATAACTGTATTGGAGCACCCTCCCTTTTCACCTGATCTGGCCCCCAATGACTTCTTTCTTTACCCAAAGGTAAAGGAAATATTGAAAGGAAGACATTTTGGTGACATTCAGGACATCAAGGGTAATACGACAACAGCTCTGATGGCCATTCCAGAAAGAGTTCCAAAATTGCTTTGAAGGGTGGACTAGGCACTGCATTGGTGCATAGCTTCCCAAGGGGAGTACTTCAAAGGTGACCGTAGTGATATTCAGCAATGAGATATGTAGCACGTTTTCTAGGATGAGTTCATGAACTTAATTGTCCGACCTCGTATATTACTTTTTTTCTAAAGTGGAAATCTTTTTAAAATCAATTTTCACAATAAACATGTGAGATGTCTGCCATTACTTCATAAATTTTAAAAAGTTCAGATACTGGAGAGTCTGTTGATAACATGCCCAAATTGCTCATGTGAGCACTGTCGATGCCTCTCCAATTCTTTGGATCCCTCCCTAATCCTAGCATCTGAGAAGCCACACTACGTAGGGTATATTTCTATATGTGCCTATTTATGAATGGCAATTTTTAAAACAGTGATCACAAGTCTATATCCTAATTATGTCAAATTTTCGAGGTTTTTTTAAATAATGATTAAAAGATATCAATTCAATACTATTTAAATAAAAATAAGTAGAGCTACAATGAAATTGTCAACAGCTTCAAAATTTTTAGATACACTCTGAAAAAGAGTAGTTCATATGATATAGGCAAAGATGAAAATCATTCAGCGTGCTGAAATGGTGATTTTTGTCTCCATTAGATGCTTGTTAGAATTGAGTCAACCAACTCTGCATGCAATTGCAAAACAAAACAAAACAAAAAAGAATGTATAAAAAAATGCTAGAAACTCATGGATTCAATTTTTCAGCTGAAAGATAAGTTATAATTATGGATTTTATAATAATTATAGGTCTGTAGGAATAATTTTCTTAGAACCTGTAGATCTATTCTTTCTTTTAATTGAAATTCTACATACATATACAGTTTTATGAAAATATTTCTAATACACTTAGGGAATTCCTTATGTTATTTTATGCAAGTTCATAGTAGAGAGTTAGGATAATTGAAAAAAGCTTTACCAAGAGATTGTGTCCAACATCTGCTTAGATCTCAGACCTGCCTCATCATATGTCTAGTTAGAAACGGCAGTTTTTAAAACAGTGATTACAAGCCTGCATGCTTAATTATCTCAAATGTTTTGAGAAATTCTCTAATAATCAGAACATTTTAATGCAATTGAAAAATATTAATGGTAACTACAAAATGTTAGCTACTAGCTACTGAAACATGTAATTTATTCTATCCATGTATAAGGGTTACATTTTCAAAGCTGAGTTTTAAGAAAATAGCCACTGACTGCAAAACAAGATTTATGTTTTTGAATACTGTATTAGAAACAACCAAAATATTCCTTCACTCCCCCTCTTTCATTCTTTTGCCTCCCTCCCTTCCTTTTTTCTTCCTTTCCTCCCTCCCTTCCCCCTTTTCTCTCTTCTATCCTCCTTCTAATATTTATTAAGCAGTTATTGTCAGATTCTCTGCTAATGCTCAGGATAATAATTTGCTCCTAGTTCAGTATACATGTGAAACATTGAGTTTTCACACCTGTTTCTCTTTCATTAGCAAGAGAGAAGATACTAGCATGTCAGCCCAATGAAACCTTATTAGTGCCAAGCCAAAGAGCAAATACTGATTTTTAAAAATGAACAAAAGATATACATTTTGTAGTTCATAATTTGTAGAGTTCTAACCCCGTATTTCATAGGATGCTAAACTGAACTCTCATTCCATTAAAATGGAATATTTTAACAATGGAGAGATATTTCAGGAAAAGTTAAACTAAAATGCATTTTTGTTATTAGCATTTATCAATTTTCCCTAAAACGCTGAATATTGAAGGGGTAACTTTTGCCTATATAATATAAAAATGTAAATTAAAGCTAAGACAAAGAGCAGGATATTTAAAATATTTGTTAATTTTGTCACTAATAATGAAAACAGTCCCTTAGATTTATTCTTGTGGTAAAAATTAAACCTAGACTGGGCAATGTACATAGGTAATGTTAAAGTTCAAGTTTTTACTTTCATGTAAAAAATAGTAATGGTCAAGGTGTTGGTAAATAAATATATAAAGCTTAGTAGGACCAATTACATGTCATACATAAAATACTTTCATATTTTAAAATATGAAAGTATAAAAATATAAATTAAAAACGGACTGATTTTTCAACATCTTGCAGAAACATCAATAATTTATCTAATCTAGCAGTAGACGTTAAAAAAAAAAATTTTCCCCAGATTTTGCTGATGCAAAAATATCTTTCATTCCAGAATTAAACAGAATCACATAGAAATACATACAATTAAAAGAAGAAAATAAAAATCACAAAGTGATAACAATTTGTAGCTGACTTAGCCTGTTTTCTTTAATGGGACACCTTTCCTTTTTCAGATATATGGTATCTTTAGGATGTGCATATCTTTGACTGCTTAGGCAATCTCACCAAAGCTATTGAATGAACCTATCTTGAACTGTCTTGATTCATTTTTTTTTAATTTGCCTAAGTTTGATCATATTTGAAGATCTTATCTCACTTGCTAATGGGAAGAGTAGGGTACTTATCTTAATATGTACCCTGTGTGATAGATTTGATTGCCTCTTGGTTTATCCTACTAGCTTTCCTACACCCCTCTTCTGGCAAAAGATCTTGACTTCTATTCACAGAGGTGGCTATGTGATTAAATGCAACTGATTTTAGTTGCCTATCTCATAGAAAAGTTGAAAGGTCTTTTCGGAATTCATTTATCAGTTTGTACAAATGATCCAGTTTTATATTCAGAAAACTCATCATGAGGAAGGGAAATATCTGATCCTTTGTTGTCACATTGGAGAGCAAGTTAAAGGCAGAGTCTGACCCAGCTTCCCTGGGACTGTAAGCAGGCAGAGAGGGGATGAGAGCTTAAACTAAAAGGGCTAAGAAGCAAGAGAACTGCACCACTGGCCACCCCAGCCTGCTGTGGTGTGGAACAAATATAACTAGAGTTAATACTATGAAGAGACATGTCCTCTGTTCCCCCATTCACTAGGTCAACTATTATAAGACTAGCAGACCACCTGACCAATAGTAATGGCGACAGCCTTGATTAATACACATGTAGAATGTGTCTACCCCCAACTTCAGGGGCACTTATTTCCCATAATGACATCATGAGGCAGCAGAAGCATAGGAAAGCTCTTCAAGGGACCAAGCTGATTTTCTCTCTGTACGGTGAGAATAACTAGAGTTGATTCCTTGGTTTGAGTAATAATCCCTTGGTGAGATGGGTCAGTATTAGATTTAGCAACAGAGCAAGAAGAACACTAGGAACAGAAGAATCATACACATGTAGCTGTCAGGTTCAAGGCTTTGGGTCATTAAATTTGACTGTTAAAATAAATAAAATCTCATCTTGGAAATGATACATGTTTAACTTAAAATAATTCAAGTTTAGTAAAATTTCATTTTGTATTTTTACTTTAGTGCTACCCTGCTTTTCCAAAAATAATCCCAATAAACTTGAAGATTCATATGTTATTAAAGAACTTTTACACTCATTTCATACAAATTATTGTAGAAGAGTTAAGAGGCAAATGAAGAAATTTGATCAATATATAAAAAAATATACATGTGATTATTCATTCACCGAATATATATTTGTTGAGCACCTATTATGTGTCAGCTATCTTTTAGGCATTGAGACCAAAGCAATGAGCAAACAAACAACTGATGCCTATATACTTATAATTTAAGAGATATAATAATTAATGCACTTTCTCATGGCATCCATGTGAATTAGAAAGTTATAGAGAGTGAGAGAAAGAACAAGAGAGAGAGAGAGAGAGAAGATCAATTTGAATTTTGAAATAGCCCCACTTTTTCTATAATACAAAAATAATTAAATAAAATCATTATTCAGTATCATTAGTCAGTATCTCAATGAAATAAATTTCATGAATTCATTCAGTTCATTCAGGAGCATTCACTGAGCATCTATTATGCAATGTCACTATGCGCAAACATTTTTTTAAAGCAAATAATACATCACGTTTCTATAATTTCAACTGTTTTCATAAAATATAGTTTCAGGTAAAACAAATGATTTTATAAGACATTAAGTTAAAAAGACTACCCTTAAATGGTTTAATAGTAATACTAATGTCAATTGTCATTTTAGCGTTTGTATAATTCACCTTATTATAAATTCTTACTATTATTAATTCCATTTCTTGAAGAGAACCTGGTCTCTTTGAACAGGTATTTGTTCTATGTTCAAATATTCAAAATCTTTCCATTTTTCAACTAGGTAACTTTGTTTTACGTTCTATTTATACTTCATAAATCCATTATAAGCCCATCTGGAAAAGCAATTATTTCCAGGCATCAACTAATTTACTAGACTTCCTTCTCAATGGATATGTGGTTTCTACTTTAGAACACCAATTTCCATAGCAAATCAGGTGAATTTAGTTTCTGCATCCCTGTTTATATGTAAGCTAAATTAAGAATGTTATCATCATAGATGTAGCTACTGGCCAAATAGAAGGTGTCAGACTCACAATCACACGAGCAATGAGTGGAAGCCAGGTCCAGAGCATTTTACTCCAAGGTTCTTGCCCCTACAGAAGGCTACAATGAAACAGCTCTATAATTCAACAGAGTAATGGAAAGTGGACAGGGTGTCCTCTTAGAATCTGTTCTTTAGCCATTTGCTCTTTTGCACAAGTCATTTAAATTCAAGGTATTTGAAAATGCACATCTATGATATCAAACTAATAATGTCTAGCCTGATCTCACATGAGTTCAAATGGAGAAATTTATGTGAAAGGTATATGAAGGTACTGTCATTTACATTGACCAAACGTGATTGATAAATGTGAAACCTTGCTATATGAACGTTATGCTATGCTAATATTCTAATCTTCCAGGAGATACCCAGTTGCTGAAGATCAGTTGTTCAGTTCTATGAGTGTCAAGTACTTATTAATATTTATCTCTAACTACATGAAAAAATACAGAAGAATGCCTTATTTGTTTTGCAAAGTACAAATTACACCCATGTTTTCTCTGCATTGAAAGATTAAGGATTTATTTTACGCTTCACAAGAGTTAAGGAGAATTAGATAAAATCTGACAGAGATATCCTTACTATGATAGCAGTAAAGCAACATAAAAAGCCTTGAAGTTACCTACTAAATGTGGTATTCATATATACACACACATATATGTATGAGTATATATGTGCATTTATGTGTGTCTATATATGTATGTGTATATCTATATATATGAAATACCCAGTATTTAGATACTATTTTGAAAGACAATCAAAGCTGTACATGAACTCATCCAGACTAGTTTCCATTCAACTAACTTCTTTCATTACAACCCAAAATGCAGAAAATATATAAATAAAAATAGCATGTTTCAAAAGATTGATACAGAACATACCAAATAACTGATATACTCAAAATCATGATTTGTGAGGAAAGAAAGGCTTTATCTCTCTCTCTACAGCTAGTATCTATCTGTTCGATCACCGATAAATATGAATAATTAGTGTTTTAGAAATATATGTGTCATTTTTTTCTGATAAACAAAAATTTTCTATTGTTCAAAAACTATTTTTACAAATTGTTTTTCTAATTGTTTTTCATATAATGTGTGCCTATTATACAGAGAGAATTTAAAGTAATTTTATCATATCAATACATTGTTGGTAACTTTTCTTCAATTATTTTTGAAATATCACTGAAATTACATAAAAATGCAAACTTCTCAATTAGATATCAACATACTATATGAGTACAATATATAAGTCAAATAAAAGTTAAAATTGGTAGATATGTATAAGTCTAAGAAAATAGTGGAATTCCAGAGAATATCTTTTTGGAATTTATATAGTATATGGAGAGATAAATTTCAACTATGAAGTTTTATCAAAATTAGAATAATGGTTAATGGTTCTTTTAGTATTTAAGGATAATGTCTTATAGTGAAAACTTCCAATTATTGCATTTTAAATATAGCAACAAGCTATAAAAAAATGAATCAGCAAATATTTATAAATGGGATTTATAAAGTTCCATGAAAGGTAACAAAATCTATTTTATAAACTTATTTATGAATCTCAAAAACAATAAAAATTAACTGCTTTTAATAAATCATCTGCAAAATGGCAAATTGTTTAAGCTAAGACCCAAATTCACCATGAAGTATTTTCTATTCACACAATTAATAGCATCCAAAAGGGAATAAATATAAAAACTTCATATCCTGAAAATTATTCTGTGCTACTGAATTTGATAAGGCCAACAAAACCACTGGGTTCAGTCTCTTCTAACCCCTAGATATCATTCTGAAATGTCCTTTAGCAATACAGTTAGCTAAATCTCTTCTTAGCCTTAAAAACAAGGCCCAATAAGTGTCTGTGTCATCTGTCAACTCTTAATACAATTGCACGCATCCCTGTGTGGCAAAGTGCTCTTCCTACAAGGACTGTCCTCTAGCAAATCTCTGAAGGACATACCCTTGGAACTGCTCTGTGGATGCAAAGAGAAATCTGAGTAACGCTCAACAGATTAAGGTAGAAACGATTATCTTCCAGCCATTAAGACGGGGCCATGTATATTAATTGAAACAGAAAATATATATTCAATGTTCAAAACCAGATCTTTCATTTAAGAGAACTTCTTTGGAGAATTCTGCCTACCTACCTATTTTGTTCCCCATCCACATGCCTCTATTTGAAAAAAAAAAAAAAAAATGACAGTGGGGAACAGGGAACCCCAATGTTAGAAAAGCCGCAGCATTCTCTTTGTATAGAGCTAGGGGCTTGAATGCTAAGAATCTGAGAGAAGGGGCTCTTTGGATAGGATTATCAGTGAAGGTTTTCATAGGAGTAACATTTAAACTGATACCTGAATGACAAAAAGGAATGAGTCATACAAACATGAGAGGGAGGAGCGATTCTGGCAGAAGAAAACAGGAGTTCAGAGACCCTTAGGCCACTAGGAGATTGGAGTGTTTACAACACAGAGAGGCTGCCAATGGGGTGAGCAGGATGGGTTAGTGGTAAACTGACGGGAATGAAATCAGAGAGGTAAGAAAGATCATGTGTGACTTCGCATTCCAAGGCAATAGTTAGATTTTATTTTGAGGGTCACAGAAGCCATTAGAGAGTTTAAGCAGGGGCATGACCTGATTTACATTTTTAAAAAGATCACAGCTCTGTGGAGAATTGATTATAGAGGCAGGCAGCAGTGAAAACAGGGTCTAGAGTGTCAGTAGAGAAGAGCTGCTTTGATTAATGAAATGTGCTAGTGGACACCTGTTGTGATTCAGAAAATGTTAATTTCCTTAAAATACATACATTTTAAGAAACTGTCCGTTAGTGATTTTGATTTTACTCAATTGATATTAAAAATGCAGACATAATCATGTTATGCCTTTTCAACTTTGGTGTTGGAGAAGGGCCCCTCAGCACAGGGATCTTGGGCCTCGCTCCCAGTAGGTCAGCCTCCTGCACTCCAGGAGAAGGTTACAGAGGCCCCAGCGGCACCTCCTCCATTAAAACCAGTAAACACATACCCTGACTTATCAGTGCTTTAGGGGCTTAGAAAAATGGTGAATTAAGCACAGAAGAAAACTGTGGTATGCAGTGACGTCCTTAATGAGTCACACAAGCAGTAACTAACATAGAAGATAAAATTATTTTGAGAGTCCCTATGTAGCACGTATTATGTGTTAAGTGCTGTGTTAAGGACATTCTTTCATTTAATTTATACCTTAAAATTGCCCCAATTTGAAACATGTGAAATGTCACACTCATAGAACTTAAATAACTTGGACAAGTTTACAAAACTAGTAAGTGTCGTGATTCAAAGCCAGCTCCTCCAAAGCTCCTCTTTCAATCACTGTATCATATCAGGTTTCAAAGGAAGGAGTAGCCACTGTGAGGTGTTATAGTCAAGGAAGTCTTCATGAGGAGATAGCAAAGTTACAACCTTCAGAAACAAGAAAACAAAGGCAGGGCATTCCAGAAAAGAGAAAGGAATGAGTGGTGGAAAGGTGTGAAAACACAAAGAGGGGCAGACAGAAATTTTCTTTTTTTTTTTCCTTTGGGGCAGGTGCTAGACCCTGGCTACTTGCAGCTAGATATTACCTTTTGAACTATGTTGTGGCCATGAAGAAGTCAAGGAAAATAGTATATCAATCCCTGGCCTAGCACAGAACACCTTGTACAAAATCCTTTACACTCCCTTCTTCTTCCATCTGCAGGTCAGATTCAAAGGAGCCAGCAGGCAAAGCCATAAGCTTAGGGAGCCTGGGTCTCTGAAAGATCACACAGTAGGTTGCTCACTAAACAGGGTTAAAACACATTGGATGTTTTGAGCAAGAAATAATCGTTCATCAAGTTAAGCTACTCAGAGTCATGGCACTTTGTTTTACTTCTAGAATTACTTATTCCAAATAATACATAGTAGTCAATCCAGTGAAGATGGAAAGTTAGGGCATGTTAGACTCTGTAGATTGACTCCTCCAACATCTGTTTCCAATGCTCTCCTCCTTTTCCTCAATCAACTAGAAACTCAGGTTCCCTTGCAATTAATGGGGATCATGACACACCATTCTGGTCAATAAGATGTAAATGCAAATTTCATGAGTATGTCCTTTCCCTATTTCCTCAACTCCTTTCGTTTTGTTTGAGACACGATGTGATACCTGGATTTGTACCAGATGTATTGTAATGACAAGGGGAAGGCCAAGAGAGACCCACAGATATGAGTCATAATATTACTGAGCTACGAGAAACTGATCACCTACAGACTTCTATAAATACATAAACAAACAAATAAATAAACCTCTATCTCTTTAAACCATGGTTATTCAGCTATTTGGCTACTTGCGGAACACAATTCTAACCAACACAAAAAAGTTAAGCAGATGCAAAACAGTGGTTCTCAGCTGGGGCTGCTTTTGCTTTCCCCTGCTCCGATGGGGGATGTTTGCAAATATCTGGAGACATTTTTGGTGGTCACAAGTGGAGGGATGTTACTGGTAGCTAATGGAGAGAGGCCTACATTGCACAGGACAGCCCTCCACAACCAACAATTATCTGGTCCAAATGTTAATGCGGCGGTTGAGAAACTACGTGATAGAACATGGAAAGCACTTTGTGGCACTGGAAGGAGTTAGGATTTCTTTGCATATAACCATATGCCACTGTGAGATTTTGAACAAGAGTATCATGAATAAAATGGGTTTTAAAATAGCATGGGTTTTACACAGTAAAGGAGTGGTGGAAAGCAGAAGTCGAGAAGTATTCAGAAGCCCAGCTAAGAGGTTGGTTACTAGACACTGAGTGTTGGTGGTGAGGAAATAGAAAGAAGGAGAAAACTCATAATTTATTAGGAAAGAGGAATTTGATGAGAGAATGACAGATGTGGGTGATAGAGAGTTGAAGCAATATTTCAAATAGTACTGGGCTAGCAGAATTATATTAAAATTTTCTATGGAAAAATTAAACATTTAACCACTTACATGATTTTAATTTTTGCAAACATATGACCCTCCCAGAATAGTGAAAGCAAAATAGAAGACTTTCTTTTCCCCTTTTCCCCTGACTTGGTTGGAAGTGTTAGAGGGCATTGCATAAAATATCAAGGTATCCATGTTTTGAACAAAGATGTAATATATTTACTACATGAAGCCTAATGAAGAAGTTATACTGCTTATTAAAACAGCATTCTGTTCACCCACAGATTACAGAAAATGTGATACAAAGAAAAGGACACGGTGTTGAGATTGGAGAAGAACCAACAGAGTTGTCAAAGAATCACACAGGGATATAGGAGTCCTTTTCCTAAAGAAGCAGAACAGGCAGCTAGCATTGTGCAGAAATTATTGAGCAAAACAGGAGTCACAACAGGTTTTAACTGATTTTTGAGAATGAGGATAAATACAGAGTTGGAGACTGGGTAGAAAGTATTTTTTCAGTGAAGATGAGTATGAAACAAGATTTCTCTTGAACATACACACACAAAAGCATCATAGAGTCTACAAGCAGAAGAAAATAAAAGAAAATCTAGATTATTTTCATATGCTTGGCTATGTGTTCCCACCACATCCTGAGTCAGGAGGAAATAAAAGTCTGTAAGCGTACTCACTGAATATTCTCTGCTGTATCTTTATATTTTATTTTAAATAAATTATGACTAAATAAATCTTGTGAAAAATGCATAGATCTATAATTCATAGTGCAGCTTCAGATATGCTCCAGTCAACTCTGGGAAAATTCCATTGTTTTCATGAAGTACCTAATTAAATAGTGCTCCCCAATATTATTACATAGAGATAAAGAGGGTAAACTTTACGTGAACCTGAGAAGAGGTAATGGTTATAAGCATATTACAAAGCCAGGTTTTTAGCAAACTAACCGCTTTATGGAATATTGTTGTGAAAATGTCATTCATTTCTAAATGTAATGGTACAAGATTTCTTCACAAATCTTTATATTAATAAAACCACACAGTATTTAACCTGTTTATCAGAATTTCGCTCATATTTTCACAAAGGAAAACCTATCACATATTTTTAACCAGGGGACTCTCCCCGAAAAGGCATAAACTATATCTAGGTACATAATTTTATTGACTAAAATAAATATCAATGACTCATACATAACATCCATGTTATGAGTTTAGAGTTTGCTAAATTACCTTTGTTTTTTTTGTTGCTGTTGCTGACGTGTAACAAATTCCAACAGATTACTACATTTTATAGATAACATTTTTTCCCTACCGAAGTTACATTATATTGAGGACAGAGTTTTTCTTCAGTAAGATAGGGGATTCAAGTTGCTCCCCAACTACCCGCAAGCATCCTGAAAGTTAAATAGCTTGTTTCTCCCCAAATGAAAGACTTAACTAAAATAAGCAGTATGAACAATCTCCAACTGTGAACTAATTAAAGACAATTCCCTTTCAAGGTTTTTTCACTAGACGTCATTTGTGATTTTATTTTGCTTTCCTTAGATTTGTCCTATTTTACATGCCTGCTCTTTCTAAGATTCATCCTTAAATGGCATGATATTTTAATATTGGAAGTCAGTGACATTCTAATGGGTCACACTTAAATTAATATTAAACTATTTAAAAGTTATAAAACAAGTAAGAAAGATATAATACTATGATGCCAGTAGAAGCAGCTTGATTTAATGAATAGGTGACTTTCTACTTTTTCAAGCCCATTGTCATCATGTCCAAAAAGGCATAACTAAGTGACTATAGCTAAAGTCCCAAAACTATATGCCTTATTCCCTCCATAATCTCAGTTTCTGATACCTTGCTTTCACTTCCACTGCCAAATTTCTAATGCTGAAAAGGTTGGGGAAAATAACTGCAGTTATTTTAGGACAAAAATCAAACCTAAAATCATGTAAGGTTTTAAAATGCCTAAACAGATAAGTCAACAGAGTTAAGGTAATGCCTGAAGAAATGTCATGAAAAGATTCAAGGAAAAAAATTAAAACCCAACAAAAGAGGAATATTTTTTCCCAGAAACAGTGCTTTGAATAGCCTGCTGGTCTACTAACCAAGATTACCATTTTCATAACACTTTCTGCTAAATTTCTTCAAAGGCTACTAAAATTTTATTAAGAAGCAAAGTACCAGGCACTGTATGTACATTATTTTACATATAATAGTCACAACAACACCTTGAGTTAAATACTATTTTTATCTCCATTTTCATAGGAAAGAATGTTAAATAGCCAGAAGTTAAACCCAGGATCTAAGTGGAATCATCTTGATACCGAAAGTCACACACCAAACTATTGCCTCTCACTGTTTTCTCTTTGAATAGAATCCATACTCTTCAGCCTAGGTGTTCAAAGAATGTCCTCATTTTGATGGCCAAGATTAGCAATGTAATCTCTGATAACCTCCAGCTTTCTCTTCTACTGCAAGGAGACCACCGAGGCCTTTGGTTGAGGTGGTGGAACCAGAGATGGAAATGAACTCGAGCGCTTTGTTACTTTGTGGAAGTGGACTACCCTGGAGTGTCACAGAGATTCAGTGAACTTTTGTGAGTTAAAAATCAGCACTTGTAGGTGTAAGCCACTGACATTTAGGAATTGTTATTGGAGGATAGCCTATTCTGTCCTAATCAATACTGGGAACTGATATAACAAGTAGGTGACTGTTGTTAAAAACAAACCTAAATAAATAAATAAATAAAACCAAAACAAAACAAAAACTAAAGCAAAATATGTGACATTTGATGAGTAGTCTGAAAAGATCGTGATTCAGCCAGGGGCACACTATGTAATAATGCTGTTGCTCTGTTACTTGCAACACTGACCATGTGAGCAGTGAGCTCTTGGGGAGCTCTAAGCTTTGGAAAATGGAAAATGTTTTGCAAAGTAGAGATGACTTAGCAAGAGATATCTGAGTCTGAAAGCAGAAATTTGGGGGAAATCATGGTGTCATAAACCTCAAACAGTAAGAGATAAAATTGAAAAAGCCTATGAATTAAGCAAGTGGCCTCCTCACCTACCTTCAAACCAACACCAGTGAAAATGCCTCAGGGACCAAGTGAAACTAAGATTGAGGCTTTCCCTCTTGAATGTGACAGCCTCAAGATAGCCCTCCTTAAATCTAGAGAGGCACGGAATGTGAAAACAAAGAAATAAGTATTTGAAAATGGCTCAAACCTAACTACAGGTGTCATTCCTGGCAATGAAACACACCAGTAGCGATAGACACAAAGCCTATTGGACTTTTGAGTCACAATGAAAAAAAAATATTCACTAAGTCTGTTATATGTGACTATTACTAGTCCTTAGACTTCCAACCTTCCACAGGTAAGACCTTAAGAAAGCCATGCAGCGATGATGAGAGAATATTCTATAACAGCTACTTAAGGCAAGGCTATACGAAATATCTTGAAAACCAGAAGAAACTCTTAGAGTTTCAAAGAACAATGAACAAGGAACTCCTCCCAGAGGGCATATCAGGCTTTATCTAGGAGCAGATCCCCACTTCCAGGCTTGGGAAATGCTAGCAATATCTGCCTAGCAAAATTTCAACATTTCAGAATTATTGTGAACCAGGGACTACTGGATATTTCTAACCCTTTCTTTTCCTTTCTGGAATGTGTTTACTGCCTGTATTCTATCCCATTTCTACAACTGTGTTTCTCCAAAAATAAGACCTAGCCAGAGAAACAGCTCTAATGCGTCTTTTGGAGTAAAAATTAATATAAGACCCGGTACTATATTAATTATATTATATTATATTACATTATATTATATTATACCCAGTCTTATAGTATAGTAAAATAAGACCCAGTATTATATTATATTATATTATATTATATTATATTATATTATATTATATTATATTATACTATATAATGTATTATATTATATAAGACCCAATCTTATAGTAAAATAAGACTGAGTTTTATATTAATTTTTGCTCCAAAAGACGCATTAGAGCTGATTGTCTGGCTAGGTCTTATTTTCGGGGAAACACGGAATTAAAAATTGAATGTCATGAAGCTGAGCAAATGCAGATAATTTCTCTTTGCATTTAATCAGTCTGAATTTAGAGATATGGATAATATCCAGAAACCTTGAACCTGATGAAGTAATTAGGTGGGACTTTAGTTGGTTTTCCTTGGGACATGTCACAATAATGAAGAAAAGGGGCACTTTTCTAACCAGAAGGGTGTACTGTGACAGTGAACAATTGCTGTTCACTAAATACCCAAATATGATTCCCTTCCCCCAACCTTACAACTTCTATTTCCCATCCTCTTCCTAGAAGCCACATATATAGTTCTGGCAAATGCGCTGTGAATGAAAATGATGTAACTTCTATGCTAAAATATTTAAGAACTAGCGTGCCATCCTTGTGAGCGCTTCCCTTGTCAAGGTAATTATATAGGCCTCATGTTGAGGTGGATCACCACACGGAGGAAATCTACCCAGGGGAGTAACCTGCATCTGCAGTGGGCATTACAATACCCTATGAAAAATATCAACATACTCGGAATCTAGAAAGCAGATGGTTAAATATTAACACATTTAGGGTTTTTAGAAAATTAGAAGCTAAGCACTTTTAGCAGTAAGAAAATTAATAAAAACAGTCAGCTTGTACCCCAAATTCCAGAAATTCTCCAAAGTTGGAAGTTCCTCAGAATGAGAGGAGACGTGTAAACAAAACACAAGAGTATTAGTTGGAAGCCTTCAAAAGAAGCTATAAAGACCCCAGAATTCTTTCCTTATCCATGTTATCAGAAAGCTATTTCTCTCTAGTACAAGTTTGGAAGTTTGTCATTTATAAGAGGCTATCAGAGGGACTTTAGTCTTGACAACAGGTACCATGCATTTTAGAGGTCTACATCAAAAAATAGAAAAATAATGAAGCACTATATTCTATACAATGCAATCTCCGAACCCCCTACTCCCCCATCAGCCTTTAATTATACAAATCTCCCTTCTTCCTACTCCTCACAGACATGTAGGAGAAGAAATCGACCAAACCAAGAGAAAAAACTTCACATTTGAACATTTCCACAATAAAATGGTTTGCCCACATTAAAAACTATACTCTAAAAACCACCAGTCAATACACTATAACCATAGCCTTCAAAGATTATTTTAGTACCTTTCACAACCAGACAGTTGGAGATTCCCAGATATTTGAGAACAACACCAAAGAGAGGACTAAAACAAACAAGAAAGAAAAAACAAAACAGAAACTAAATATAACAGATTTTGCAGAAAACAGACAAAAATGTGTAATATTCTCAGAGACAAGAGAAGTTCTAAAAAAAAAGGCAGTTCTCTTAGAAATTTAAATGAAAACATACTTTAAATCAAAAAGGGTTGAAAGACAAAGTTGAAGGCATCACGCAAAAAGTAGAGCAAAAAAGTTGTAGAAAATAGAAAATAATCAGCTGAAAATAAACAATCATCATCCTAAAAAAAAAACAAAAAAACCTCGTTTTTATCTCCATATCTGTCAAATTTGGATAGTAGTAGTAGTAGTAGTAGTAGTACTAGTAGTAGTAGTAACACGCCATTAAATACCCAACAGTGAACACCCAGCTAATCTAGCTGTTATAAGGATGAAATTAGTTAAACGAGTTAGTTAGTCCAGGCACTTAAAACTATGCCTGGCACTCAATAATTATCACAATTAGTATCAATCGCAGTACCATGTTTCCCCGAAAATTAGACTTAGCCAGACAATCAGCTCTAATGCGTCTTTTGGAGCAAAAATTAATATAAGACCCAGTCTTATTTTATGATAATATAAGACTGGGTCTTATATAAGACTGGGTATAATATAATATAATATAATATAACATAATATAATACCAGGTGCTATATTAATTTTTGCTCCAAAAGACTCATTAGAGTTGATTGTCCGGCTAGGTCTTATTTTTCAGAGAAACACGGTATTACTATAAAGGTAAACATATGTGTTCCTAAAACAGGAAAAAAAAAATAAAGGGATGGAGAGCATGGTATAAGGAAGTTAACAATGAAATACAAGAAAATGTGTCCAAACTAAGGGCATGTGTCTCAAAATTTAAAATGTCCACCTGGTATTCAATACAATTAATGAACACAGATCCATGCCAAAAATGACCCTTATGCAATTTCACAATACTAGGGATAAAATAAAAATCTAAATGTTTCCAGAAAGGAGGAGGAAATGAAGGTAGTAATAAGTATATACAAAGGATCAGTATCTGGAATGGTGTCAGAATTTTTAGTGACCAGAAGACAGCAGAAGCCAGAAAATAATGGCTCAAAATTATGAGGGTAAACCATTGCTAATCTAGACCTCCATACTCAGAGATTTATCAGTCATGATGGAGGATAAACTGAAATAATTTTCAAACATTCAAGCCTTAAAAAAACAGTCACAGTATTTTTCAGGTTCTCGAATCAAAATATGGGGTCTCTTTCTCACATGGGTTTTGCCATGTGACTTGTTTTCAATAATGAGACATGAGCAAACACAACACCAGCAGGGGCTCAAAAATTGATTGTGCTTTGGGGCTTGCCCTCTCATGCCACTGTGAACCCAGAGATCACCAGAAAGAAGCCTAGGCTAGCCTCCAGGGATGAGAGACCGTGTGAATGGAGTGAGGCTCCAGCCATCTCAGCCATCACAACTAAAGTCCCCAGTATGGGAGTGAGGTCATCCTAGACTCCCTAGCTCCAGCCAACCTAGCAGACCTGAAGAACCAAAACAGCTGACTCCACAGAATTGAACAAACAATTGTTTTAAGCCACTAAGTTGTCAAGTGGATTACATGACACAGCAAAGGTAAATGGATATATCCTCAAATTTTCACAGGAAACTTCTAGAAAATGTACACCTCCATACAAAAGAAGAAGTGGATATAGTTGGTTCCAGGAAGTTGGTTCCAGGAAGCACTGGATCCAATGCAAGGGGATAACAAAGAGGATTTAAAGATTGACTTTGAAAGGCAAACACAGGACAATAGTTAAGCAGCAAACACAAGGGGCAACAGGCCAAACTGGGACAGGAGAGGGACTGCAGAAAGGCTTCTTCAAAAAAAAAAAAAAAAAAGTCACAGATTTGAATTCATTCAGGTGATGAAAAACTAGGCAAAAAAAGATGCAATTATTAACTCTAAGAAAAAGTTATAAAAGGGAAAATTGTCACGTTATAGGCTTTTAACCAGTTGAGAGCAATAATTACATTAGTATAGTTTAATACAGAAACAAAAACAAGAAAGTACAGTAGAAGCCTGTTATTTAGAAATACGATGGTGAAGACCTGAAAAGATTTTAAAGTAGTTGCTTCTAGGTAGGAGCAATGTGAGGTATGGAAGAGTGAGGCAAGATTCTTGCTCTTATAGTACAATTAAAATTTTTGATATATGTAAATACATTACTTTAGAAAAAATTACATTTAAAAATAGGTTAAGAGTCAAAGAAACATATACCAAGAAAAAACCCTCTAATTAAACTTATGTCTTCTGTCTTATATCTATGTTTATGTCTATGAATCTTATATATTATGTCTATATTGCTTTAAAAAATTCTGGCCAAATGTTTATAAATAAACTGTAAAGATTTAAATATTTTGAACCTGTAATTCCCTTGCTAATAATAATTAATGGAGAAATAAATAGAAGCACAATAGATATTTACAATAAAATTTTATCAGTATTTTTGTAAGAACAAAAAATTTTGGAAGTCACATAAAATATGAGAAAAGAGGAAATATCATAGGTGTTATGCAATTTAAAAAAATAATAATTTAGAAGACTAATGACATAAGGATAAGTGAGTTTAAACTACAGCAAAGCAAAATTAAGAATAATATATCCTGTATTATACATAATTTTAATATATGTGGTGTGTATATAAAACATTAGATGGAAATATTATTTTATTATTCTCTTGTCTATACTTTCCAAATTATCTGCAATGATTTTTATATCACCATATATAATGAGAAAACGTAATATATTTAATAATCAATTTATAAACAGTTATTTTTTAAAATTGTGTCTTTATGAGACTCAATGACCATTTCATGGAAAAAATCTAAAAATATAATGTGAACTTGTTCTGTTTCTGGTTAATGGTGGTATAGCTTCCTGCAGCTAGCAATTATCTGTGCGCAATATGAAAATCAAATATTTGGAGGCACCTAAGAGTGACCAAAAAGAGGCAGAAACTAAAGGAGATGAAAAAAGGCCTTGTTGACACAGATTTTTTCTTGAAAGATACCCTGTAGTCAGGCAAAATGAAATTAACACAATTAAAAGAAAGTTAAGAGTATCCAGAGTCTGTACATAGCCCAACAATCAAAAATTGTGGCTCAGAGAAAAGATGAAATGTATTCCTCAGAAACACACTCCAAGATAACTTGGGTGACAAAATTTCAGAGAATGACTTTAAAGCAGCTGTTATTAAATATACCAAGGAATTAAGAAAAAGATGGAAATAATGAGTAAGAAAAGGGAAACTTCAATAGAGAACAATAAAAATATGGAAATATGAAAAAAATGAATAACCTAAATAAACACACTAATTAAAAAGTAGAGTTTGTTAAACTCAACTACCCAGTGCCTACATGAAATGAACTTTAAATGTAAAGCTGAAGAGACAAAGTAAAAGGATAGAAAAAAAATATACCATGCAGATGACGTAAAGAAATCAGTATAGCTATATTAATATCAGACAAAGTACACATCAAGATAAAGAATTATGAGGGGTAAAGAAGGACATTTCATGAAGATAAAAGGGTCAATTGATTAGGAAAATATAACCATCATAAATATGTATGAATCTCTATTAGAACTTCAAAATACATGATGCAAAAGCTGAGAGAACTAAAGGGAAACTAGAAAATCTAGTCATAGATGGATATTTTAACACCCTTATATTGATAATTAAAGAATATCTAGACCAAAGAAAAAAACAGTAAGTTTATAGAAGTTTTGAACAACAGCATTGAGATTTATAAAATAATACCTCTAACAACTACAAAATATATATTCTTTTCAAATTCACAATGAACTTCCACCAAAATAGACAATATGCTGTAGTTTAATGTAAGTCTCAGTAATTACCAAGAATGAATTTTTACAGAATATATTCTCTGACCATATTATAAACCAATGATACTAATATATCTAGGGAACACTCAACATCTGTGAATTAAGCCACACACTTCTAAATATCCCCAGGGTCAAAAAAAAAAACACCAGATAAAATATCAAAATTTGTGCAATGTACCTAAAGCTATGCTTAGTTAATACTTTATAGCATTACATACTTGTATTTAAAAAAAGGAGAAAGGTTTAAAATCAGATCTGTTTTCATTTTAAGAAGCTAGAATAATGAACAGGAATTTAACCCTCATAGAAGGAAATAATAATAGTAGAAATCAATCAAATTGAAAATAGACAGTAATCTAGAAAATTCCAAGTGCATTGCTTTCTGGTGGTCTAATTTAAAATGAAACAAATATACACATATATATTTATTAAGAAAACCAGAGTAACAAATATTTAGTGTTTAAACTGATTCTCTCAAATAACCGTATTAGCTATCTCAAGCAGTTTTTGTCAAACTCTGGGAGATACTTGATGGTTGACTTCTCTTATGAGAGCCTGACAAGAGGACACCTGTACTGTGGGTTAAAAACGAAGAGATGGAGCCTGTAATATATGTAGAAATATCACCCATAAAGGGGAAAAAAATCTCTGAGATAGCAAAATTACTGGGCATGTAAAAGCAAATAAGTAGTGTTAACTATTCTATTTGTGATTTTACCATTTCTAGGCTGTTCCAAAGTATCCGTAAGTCAATTGTTTTTCTTTTTGAACAAGACCTCTTTTTTCCTTTATCCTCTCTTTCCGCAAAAAACCTAAGTAGTGAATTGTTTAGGGTGGTATAGAGTTGAAAGATTCTGGCAGGAGCTGGAGCGATGGGCAGGGATAAAAGTCTCTACTCTAGAAGTTTGTGACCTTGATTTCTAAAAGAAGTACCAGAGACAGGAAGAAACTGGACAAGATTTCCCAGATTCCCTGCCCCCACCGTAATACCTGGTACCAAGATGGCAACAAAATTATCTAGCCTTAGCTCATGAAATCTAATTCCAGGAAAACAAACTGTAAACACCTTATCCCTATATTTATCCTAGAAATGAGGATGATAGGTTAGAACTTTCTATTCATAATACATTGGATTTGCAGCAGTCTACATAGAATTAAAAAAAAAAAAAAAAAAAAAAAGGTTGGTTCAAGACATCAGTAAGGTGGCCAGGTACCTTCTTTGGTTTTAAACATGTCTAGAAATGGTCCTTTCTTCATTTAAAAAAAAAAAAAAAGACAAGAAAAGAAATGTTCCAAAGAGCCCCAGAATACAGTATTTTCTTTCCTTTCAGACACATTTTTAATTTCTGGGGTTGATCTTCTAATTTAAACCAAGAAATACTTCTGCCTTTGACTTTCCAGTCAAACACATTGACAAATGTGATTTACTGCTTCTGAGTTTCCAAGATGCAATCAACTACATTCCTTGCATCTAGAAATATTTTAAGTGAAATATTAATAAAACCAATTCAATCTCTCCAGGCCTAAGCAGTTAGGTTCTATGTTTTCTGCAACCTTGCTTTTTTTTAATGATTAATATGGTTTCGTTCTCATCAAACTAGGTCAGGATGGTCTTAAATACAGACTAATATGCTAAAAAATATTGTCTTTTAAATCACTTTAAATATTATAAAATATCAGCATAATTCTTTTTTTTTTTTTTTTATAAAACCAATCTAACAATTATGTTTTCTTTTTAAAACATACAAACACTGTTATTTTACAAAACCTTTCTGGGACCAGTGTAATGTTCCTATTTTTGAGTCATTACTCTGACTTTCAGTAGCATCCTATATTGATTTTAAGATCTCGCTTATGGCTTTTTAGGCATTTCATGGTTTAAATATTCTATACCTTTCAGATTGATTACTTCTATATTATCTGTCACTTTTTTTACTGTCAGAGCAGGGACTGCTTTCTGCTCTGTTGTCACAAATGGATTCCCATGAGGCTAACACTTTTCATGCATCTTGCTAACAGAAATTGCTCCTTCTTGAAGTAAGTAATTCTGAGCCTCTTACAGCTTTATAAAACATAGGTGTAACATTTTTTCCATTGGATTTGAAATGCTCACTTATCTGAGAGTTTGTTCTTAGACTAACTGAAATGATTTTGGAGGAGCTTTTGTAAACATTGGATGTGTTTGCTTTTTGATAACAGTGCTGCTTTTCTCTACTTCTCTTTCCTAAAAGTATGTCAGACAAACAGATATATTTTCTGTAATTCAACAGCTGTTTAAATTGCTTTATTATCATTGATCTCAAAACTTTTGTAATATTATTTGTGTACATTTCACAAAATGGGTGATTTTATTTCCATGATGCAGTCTGGTTTGCCAAGGTTCTCAGTAATCTTATTGGTATGCTTTCCTTCTTCCCTAAAAAATCTATGAAAATGCTGATAGCCCCAGAATTTTCTCACCAAATGTCTGCCTTCAATCCACAGTACCACAAAACTGGTTGTTTATTGTGAAGTTAATAATCTTTACTTTATTTCCATAAAATGAGCTAAGACAACTCAAATTTAAACTTTACATATTCTAAGATAGCAGTTTAAATGAGTTTAATTTAGGGATTTAAATAAGAACTACTGTTTTCATAAACAGTAAGCATTTCAATTTAGGAAAAGGAAAATATTAGACCTATTGATATTTTAGTGCCAAATATTATGATTCCCATTAATTAAACATCACAAGTATAAAGGGTATTTCACAGAATTACATGATGTGGGATCTGAAGGGCCTTACAAGATCATCTAGTCCAAAAGATTGTTTATTTAAAAGACAAACAATGATTTTTTTTCAGGTCTTTAGTGAAAGGAGAAGTAACTTGAATGCTATTTTTCTTATTCTAAGACTAGTACATTTTCTCTACTCTAAAGTGTCTGTGCCAGAATTTTTTTCCAAGTTATACCCAGAATAAAGATAAAAAATTGGACATGACTATAGTTAGATCTTAAAAGATCTATAAAATAAATCTTAGAAGTTCTCATATCTCAAGGAAAACATTTTTAAACCATGTTAGGCAATGTATATTAACTAAACTTATTACAGTAATAACTTTACAATATATAGTAATACATATATGTTGTACACTTTAAACTTATATAATGTTTTAAAACAATTATATCTCAATAAATCTTTTAAAAAAACCCAAGAAAAGTTCTAAAATAAAACTTGTATTTATGGAAGCCCCAAGCTTACCTCCAATTTAAAAGGTAGTTTAGTTATACAGTGTGCATTATTTAAATGCAGTAGGTTTAGGGACTGACAACCTGATAGTATTTCCCTTTTTGTAACTGGATAATGACAGCTAATTGTCATATAATTTTAATAATCAGTATGCATAATAGAAGTAATTTACCTTTCAGTAAGTACAAAGATCTTCTGCATAGATCCTGCAACATGAAATGACAGAGGCCAGATGATTAATTTATGATGGGTCACAGTTACACATTTGTGGATCACAAGCACTCTGTGGTCTGTGTAATGAAAAGCAAAAGTGTAGACACTGATTGTAATAATAAATAATTCGCCAGGTGTGCGCATTTCCATTGTAGGAGATTGTGTCATCTAATTCCTCTGTTAAGAAAAGTACTGGCAGGCAAAACGTAAAATCTTCAACTCTGCTTAATGCATGTTGTTGGACATTATTGTGTTAGTTTGTTAAAGATGCTGTAACAATTACCACAAATTTAGTGGCTTAGAACAATACAAATTTATTCCCTTGTATTTCCGAAGGTCAGAAATCAGAAATAAATCTCATGGGTCAAAAATCAAGATGTCAGCAAAGCTGGTTCCTTTTGGAGACTCTGGGAAAAGAATTCCTTGCCTTGCCCTTTTCACCTTTTGGAGGCTACCTGCATTCCTTGGCTTGTGGCCCACCATCACATGGCATTTCTTCCTCTGCTTCTATTGTCATATCACCTTTTCCTTTCTATTGTCAATTCTTCCTCTGCCTCTCTCTTATAAGAACACTTATGATTGATTACATTTAGTGCCCATCCAGATAATCCAGGATAATCTCTCCAGCACAAAGGCCTTAATTTAATTATATCCTCAAAGTCCGTTAGCTGTGTAAGACTACATTCTGGTGATTAGGATGTTGATATTTTGGAGGGCTATTATTTCGCTTTTTAAAACATTAATTTTAAGACACATGTTATCATTTAAACAGTACCTATCTAGGAGTGAGAATGAGCAGGCTTTTAAAAACTTACATTATCTTTTGGGTGGTTATTAAACTCAACCTATCCAGAAAACTTCTAACAGATAACTCTTGATTCAGGAAAGAAACCTACTAGAAATACTGATAGTGTTTCTATCATCAGAGAATGACAGTGGCTATATTACAACAATTGCCTTTAACTCTCTCTCTTGAAAGTTGGCAGGATTTAGAGTTTCTTAAAGGAGAGTTACAGTTCAAAAAAATGATTCATGAGAGGGAAACCTTGTACTATAAACTGCAGGAAAGATACCAATCCCCATTTTTCTTTATAAGTGAATTTCTGCTCCTATGACTCAATATAACTGGGAGGGGACCATCTTCTCCCAAGATCTAATCTTGGCATATCACTTATATCAGATTAAAATTCCTTGCTTATCTTTATATTCCATTCCTAGCACAGTGGTTGGCACATATAAGGTATTAAATTATACTTTCTTGAATTGAAATAAATTCTTGAACTTGTGTTCATAGATATTCCCTTCTATTTTTCATGTGGTATGCATTTTTCTCAGCCACCTTGTTGATAAACAGACAATATGCACTATTCAACTAAAATATGAATATACTGCAAACTATTACAAGTATTATTCATTTCTTCTTATAATTGTGTGTATATATATATGTATGTATATGGATATATTTATATGATTTGACTTTCAATCTTGCCTTAGACAAGTAGACCTTTCATAACCTAAATTCTTGATTAATATTATCTTTTTTTGATGGCCCCCTTTAACTATAGGACTTAGGTCAATAATAAGGTTATTTCGCAACACCCTTGTCATCTAGAAAGTAAGATGTTTTGATTCTGGACTTGGGACTCATTCTCTAGTTGATGATCAGCATCATTTGCTCACAGAACAAAATTTTGTTTTAGTACCTCTCCCTAGATCTAGTTCCTGTTATAGACGCACATTGGATTAAGTGTTTACAAGGAGCTTGAGTCTTCAGCTACGGTTCTGGGTTTTAAGAACTTGGCTAACATTTCTCAGGCTTTTGTAAGTAACCATTATATTTCCTCTCCACATACTTTATGCTTTCTAAATTCCCATTCACTTAATTCTTCATCATACCTTCCACAAAATGATCCTTGAGTACTCTTACCTTTTCTAGATTGCCAGATGCCCAAAAGGAAAGAGAACAGTTTAGTTACAATGCCCCCAAAATATATAACTTTAGAAAAACTATTTTATTTCATACATATGTAAAAATCTCCCAAAAGCAATTCTAAAACTAATAAAGTATATCAACTGTTCTAGACTGTTCTAGTCCTGGTCAGATATAAGACCTAGAAGACCATTCATTTAATCACAAACTACTGAGACATTTAAGAGAATAAGAAGTAGAAAGAAGAATGCAATTCCATAAATAAATAAAAAACAGTGGGAGTTAAATGATCAACAATGATAGATTTTGAAAAAGCAAAGTTCTACTAAGGAAAGCCTTTAGAACAAGGAAAGTCTATTAAAAGTATACAAAATATTTTACCCATTTCCTGTGCTCCGTTTCCAATTCATACTTAAGCTATCACATGGGCAGAGGGACAAACGACAATTACATGAGTGGAGGGATTGAGAATATTGGTGACACATTCTATTAGGGTTTAGCTCTATACAATAAATTAAAAGTCTATTCCTTGCTCTGTACTTTTCCAACATTTTTTTACAAGGTTTATGACCTCTCTTTTACTAACAGCCTTCCGACTCATATGATGGAGGTATAACATTGAGCTCTCATGGAGCTGTACTTGAATTGCTTTGAAATGTTCCTATGGGGAGTAGTTAGTAGGAATCATTTTTTTGACTTACGGAAAAAATAGAGGTTTAGAGTTATCCTAAGGTTTCCATTCAAAGTTACCTTCAGATAGTTTAGTGATCTACTATAAATAAGAATTTGTCAAATCTGATTTGTAATAAGTATCAATCAGTCTGAACTATGAACTAGTTCAAATAACATTCTCAATTTCTAATAAAACCTTTTAAGTATTAAACTTTCAGAAGTCAAGAGTTAAAAACATTCTATACACACACAGACATATTATGTGTACAAATATGCCGGTACTTAATCACTAAGCCAGAGTATGTTATCCATACACATAGTCTCAAATCCTAGAACACTGGTTTATTTAAACATATGCTTTGTAGTTCTTTTAAAGCAATAATGACAGCAATAACATAGAAAATACAGAACTACTGCCCTTGTAATAAGATGGAATCATCATTTACTTTACTTATTAAAATGATGATTTATTTACTTGCGTATCAGCTGCAATCGTAGTCAAGTACTTGGTAAAAAGGAGAAGAGTCAACATCTTTGGGTGATGACATTTCGTATCAATATTACTATTCAGTACGCTTTTTTCAATAATTTTACTTTTTTTCCCCTACAGCTATTCTTCAAAAAAACAACTTGCATTTGATATGAAAATAATAAAATTAACTAGTCACAGAAGTTTGGTAACCAAAACTAATTACTCAAATTAAAAAGTACTAAAAAAAAGTAATTTTTTGGTGTCACAATTTTGTTTCACCAAGTATTAATTATCTCTTGCCCAGTTTAAGTGTATTACTGGGCAGCAGCGATTTTTCCCCCAACATTATTGCATGAAAACAATTGCTTCTGTGGAGAGTCAAGTGGGAGTCTCTTAGAAATAATAAGGAAGTAACTGAATATAGAACGTATTCTTATATAAGTGTAACTGAATACATGGCTGATTTTTACCGCTCACCATCAAAACTCTGCCTTCATCAGTTTATAGAAAGCTCTATGATCTAAACTGAGCTTTCCACATTAGTGTTATTTATCTAGATCAATCATTTGCAAAAATTTTTTGTTCTCAGGATTCACCTGTACTCTTAAAAATTATTATAGAACTCAAAAGACTTTTACTTATGTAGGTTATATTTATTGATATCTACCATTTGGGAAATAAAAATTGAGATATTAGAAAATCATATTAATTCATTAAAATAGCAATGATAAATAACATTTTCATGAAAAATGGCTATTTCCATACCAAAAAATTGGTGACTAAAAATGGCACTATATTACATTAAAATATCTTTAATATCTGATTTAACAAAAAAGAGATGGATTCTCCTACCTGATTGAATATGAGGTCTGACAATTAAGTTCACGAACTCATCCTAGAAGAAGTGTTACATATCTCATTACTGAATATCACTACAGTCACCTTTGAAGTAAGTATTTCCTTTGGGAAGCTACGCACTGATGCCAGCACCTAGTCCAC
The DNA here is from genome assembly GCF_057876585.1 of Rhinolophus sinicus. Classification (NCBI taxonomy): domain Eukaryota; kingdom Metazoa; phylum Chordata; class Mammalia; order Chiroptera; family Rhinolophidae; genus Rhinolophus; species Rhinolophus sinicus. The sequence continues at coordinate 85,950,958 of NC_142504.1, forward strand.
CCTTCAAAGCAATTTTGGAACTCTTTTTCTGGAATGGCTATCAGAGCTATTGTCGTATTACCCTTGATTTCCTGAATGTCATCAAAATGTCTTCCTTTCAACATTTCCTTTATCTTCAGGTAAAGAAAGAAGTCACCAGATCCGGTGAGTAGGGAGAGTGTTCCAATACAGCTATTTGATTACTGGCTAAAACCTCCCTAACAGACAGTGCTGTGTGAGCTGGTGCATTGTTGTGATGCAAGAGCCATGAATTGGCGAAAAGTTCAGGTTGTTTTCGTCTAATTTTTTCACACAGCCTTTACAGCACTTCCAAATAGTAAACTTGGTAAACAAATTCATAATAAATAATCCCTCTGATATTAAAAAGGTTAGCAACATCATTGCAAAAAGTTCATGAACTTAATTGTCAGATCTAATATATTGTCAAATTTATTTGGTTACCGTAATTAGAGAAAAATCTAGCCTCATGATTTGTAGTTGGAAATAAGAGGGGTATTTTCATAGACTTTTCAGGTAATTGTGATATTCTTCTTTGATACTACATCAAAACTCAGCAAGTGGTCATTTCTTAAATAATATTTGCAATTTGTACTCTGAAGCCATTATCAGCGAATTTTTCATGCTCTGTTAAATTAAAATCTACTGATAATATAATGCTTTGGTAATTTTGAAAATATTAATTCATTATTATGAAGATCTACATATTGATCAGTTTATTACACAACTTCAAAAAATCACATTTGTTAATATCACCACCTATATCATTAGAAAACTCAAAGTTTTGGGACGCTATCAAGATCACAATAACATATACTAGCTTTCTAAAATTCTAATTTTCATTTGAAAGCTCAAAAGTTTTCACTGGCAACAAATGCTATATACCTTGTTTTCTTTGAAGTAACAGGCTCATTTTGTTCATTTTCAAGAATATGTATATCAAATTAGTTGAGTCTGAGTAACCACAGTTTGCCTGTCAACTACACTTTTAAGCAAAAATGATGTTCCACAGAAAAGTGGCTAGTTCAACCCACAGCTCCCAAAATCAGACAAGTGCTTATCCTGGAAAAAGCTTATCTTGGTGTTCAGCAGAAATGTTTTATGTGTACTTCACATTTCATCACAGAAAATATTAAAAAGACATGTATTGAAGTGTTGAGGTTTAATACAATTACTATTTACTATATCACCAAGTAAATTCTTAATTAAATTTGGCTAGGAAAGTGCCTGGCAGTGAGGAATACAATGAGTATTAATACTGTCTGCGCCATTACCTTCATTTATGCTAAGGCATCAGCAGGTTTGCCCAGCATTGCTTTTGCACTATGAGCGTAAATGTCAACTCAATCAAAAAGGCAAATAGCTTAGTATTATTTGAAAATAGTTTTGATGTTACAGAACCTACCACTTTTCCCCCAAAGGGTCTTGTAGACCACATTTTGAGAACTGCTGACTAGACAGTGAGACACGTTGAACACATAAAAGAAATACTTGCCAATAAGCTAAAATTTTTGTTTTCAAAACTGAAAGATCAAGCATTTTCTCAGTGTTTATATAAAATCTAACAAAAACACAGTTATTAAAAAAATAAATATTAGGAAAAACCCACAAAGATGAAGTTAAAATAGTTCATCATAAGTAAGAGCACTAAAAGATGTGTTAAGAATAGCAATTAGCATATTTATTGAGATGTTTGGTAATATACACTATTTTGTTCTTTCACCTTAACTTAGTAACATGGCTTAAAGCCATAAAAGGTTAGAACACAAAGCTCCAATATTATTTAGAAATGAATACTCAGTCTGTAAAAATTTTGAGTGGACAGAATTCATTTGGACCCAAAATATTTTGACTAATGCGTAAAATAAAAATAAGCCTGGTTAAAAATTCTGCATGCAATTCAGTTATGCAAATGTTTAAGTAGTATTTACTGGATTTCTCAGTCTATCATGCAGTTGCAATTTTGACAACTATTGTTCAATGTATTTAGAGCACATGGTTATCTTATATTTTAAGGGTAAGCTGGCTGCTTATACCTAAACAGACAGACAGTGGTCATTCCTCCATAGGTTGAGGCTTCTATTTAAATCATTGCATCAAAACAGTCAGACCATTAGGCCCACATATCAAAAACTGTGGGGTAAGTTAAGGAAATTTCCAAAGAGAATACACTCTTCTTAGCTATTCAAGTTTCTTTTTCTATCAGGCATTAAAACCTAAGTAAAATGTGCATTCAAATCACACCTGTTTCAGTTTCTCAAAAGTGCAATTTCAGCTAATTTAACAATTCATTCCTCTTAGGGATACATTTTACTGGGAGATTTAAGCTAGTGAGATCAGCCTGAGTAAATCATGCAGTTAACTGATTTTTGATAATAGAAAAATTTGGCTGGTTGGAAATGCTTAAAGAGTGTGGAAGTGCAGAATGCGGGTGGGTCACTAGGAAGAATTCTGCTTCTATAACCAGGAGGCAAAGGCCCCAGTCTCATGTCACTAACTTCAAGTGTCATTCTCTAACTACCTATCCTTGGTCTATTACCCAAAAACAAGAATTAGAAAGTTGACAGAAATAATAAATCCAGGGTTGCACTGAAGTATAATGTAGAGGGGTGGCTGAATAGAACCAGCTTTTATATTCCTTCTGTCAGATTCCAACCATTAACTTAAAATTCTTATAAAAATGACATTTGTTTGAGAGGATGGGTAGCAGTGTGCTGTTTCTTGTCTACACATGTCACGTTTTAAACTTCAGAACAATACGCTATCCCTGTAGAATGGGAATGCATAGTGACATAATCATTTCGTTTTGTAGAGGAAAAAAGCAAAAAGCCAATATTATTACTATCAGTTCAATTATTAAATACAATCTGGTTTCCTTTGTGGGGTCAGTTTAGGGAACCATTTCTTTGCATTATTGTGTAAAGATAATGTTCGTCACCACCTTTAAATAACAAGGCAAGGCCTTCTCAGTCTCTGTAGCCACATATACCAGATGATCTGGCTTCCCCCAAACAAATACCAGCTATGAAATTCCTTAAAGTTCAAACATGTCTTGTTTTGTGGGGCATCCCAGGCACTTCTTTGTGAAGTAGTTCCTCCACTTTGTAGAATATGAGGAAAGCCATGAAATGTTTCTTCAGGAAAATGCCCTTCTCCAGATACTCTCACAACCCATGCAGGAAGCATAGGATTTCAGGTAATTCCAGAGCTCCTGGCAACCCAGGGTCACTAGTGTTAAATCCCCATTTAAAAAATATATGTATATGTTGTAAAAAAGCTAACAAGAACGTCTTGTTCTGATTTCCAGGAGGTATACCTCTTTTAGGGTTTTGCTTTTTTGTTGTTGTTTTGCTTCATTTCATAATTTTAATAATCACAAAATGAAATAATTACTCTTGGAAATACAATTTAAAATCTGTAACTACAGCTTTTGAAATATTTGGATACTTGGGTCTTATATACAAATTCAATGTAAAGCAATGATATCAGCTATGGGAGAAATTCTAGCACACTATACAGATTGTGCAAAGTATTTGATAGTATAAATCAATAAGTACTGTGATAAATAACTACATGTTAAAATTATAAATAAAATTTTAAGCTATATAAATATATTGATGGAAATGGATATTCATATTGTTAGAAAATGATATCATTTTATGTTATATATAGATACTGTGCTTAATATAGTTCAAGTTTTTCTATCATGGAAGTAGATCTGTATATCTTGGCAAGAGAACCAATTAAATGGATACGTTCAGTGTATTAATAATACATTGCATTACTCTGACCATTGTTACTATGACTTCATTCATCATATTATGGCATATTATTTTATAGGAAAAATACTGTTTCTCCGTTACATTACAGTTTTCCTATGAACTGCTTATCTGTACTAGCCTGTAAGTTAACTGAAGGCAGATCCCTTTTTCACTAATCTCTGTATTATGGTATTTTGCATATAGTAGAATCTTCCTTTCTCTCTTTCTTTCCCTCTTTCCTACTCCAACCTGCAGCAGGATTCCCATCCATTTGCAAGAACAAACACAAGGGAAAAAAATATACTGAAACTAGCTGAGGAAAAAAAGCAAAGGAATAAGCAAGCATGGGGCAAAAAATAGAACCTACACACTTCCTGCAAGGAAGTCACAAATATCAGTCTAAGCTTTCCAGCAAACACTATTAAAAGGGAAACCTGGGCAATTCAATGCCCCGAAGATCAAACAAACAGAATCTGCAGGATAAATTCTATTGGCTATTCCTGATACTTACGCCTGACAGAAATTTCTGCTCTTAAAGTAGATATTGTGAATTTAATGGACAACATTCTCTTTATAGTGAACACAACAATGAGTTTCATTAGAGCCATTTCTTATAGTGACCCTCAAGGTAGTAATTCTATAGAGAAGAGATAACACATGGTCAGGAATAGCTCTCTGCTAATGGTTTAATTCAAGAAGAAATTTCATAGTATCTAAAAGAATGGATTACTGAATAGCAACTCCGACCAAAGACGATTTCTTTCAGTCAAGGTTTTGCACCTACAGAGAATTGAGTCTGTGTTCCTGACAATATCTGCAATTGCCTGTGCTGCTAAATATAGAGGAGCCAAATACCTCAGCACCTGGCTATGCTGGGCTTACAGTTGACTCTCTGTTGGGGAAAAATGCTGAGAGAAACGACCTGTCTCTGAATAGAGTAGAACTGAGGGAATACTAAGGCCAGCTCAAGATTTCCTTAGTGTCTTACACCCCTAGTGCCTAGGACAATGGTTGTCAATGAACTAAATTTGATATACTATTAATTTTATTTATGATATTTAAGCTACCTCTATTTACCCTCTTGATGGTCCTCTTTTTAAAGCAACAGAGCTGTATCCTTCTTTAGTATGACTGATATCATTTTTCTATATATACCCTTTCTTGACGTGTGAGCTGTGCATATTTATGGATGTATCTGGCAAAAATGTCTTATTCCGGAAAAATTCATGATCACTCAGTTTCAATGCAAACTGCCTAATGATATATTTATTATATATTTATATTATATGTAGTTAAGTATATTACTACGTATAAAATATATGAACATATAAACCAAATAAATACAATACACTTAAAGGTGGTTTGAATAAAAACTGAATAATCATGAATAATTAGGTTTAGGTACTTTTACTTATCTTTTATTTATATATTTCTGAAATGTATAGGCATGCTATTTCCTAATCACTAAAACCTTACAAGGCATATTCTATTTTAAATGAATCTTAAGAAAATTTCATATAAGTGGTGTTTCTTTTGTTTTATTATCTTCATATCCTCTCAACTACATTTTGTTTATGTTTTTGTCTTCTAAAATATGTATGGCTTCTGGTGTGTTTCAAGGTGAATTCTATCCTGGAATCTACTTAAAATACATAGTGCTTCATCATCTATATCATGGTTCTTTCTAAAGTGTTGAGGTTTTTGTTTGTTTTTCATGAGGAAGGTATATCTCTTTCAGTTTCAGATTGGCGTTTTTGTTGTCCTTTATTGTCCTTTCCACACCACCCTTTCTCCAGCCTTCAATGAGTCACTTCATTCCAATCCAACTATAATACCTGCTATCCCTTCTTTTTCTTCTTATTTATTGTCGCTCTCCTACTTTTGCTACAGACTTTGGCAGCGTGCTCATCACCTTCCTTACAACTCAAATACTGAAATTATCTTTGATGGTTTCAACATCCTTGGAGTTGCCCCAACCAAAACTCTGCCCAGAGTTCCTCAACATCTCTGAATAATATTCATAGGTCTGTAACGATCCACACTCTTTGGCACACTCTAAACTCTTGCCACTCAAAAATGTTCCACTTTTGACATTGTAAACCACATTATCCTATTTTGTAATAACCTTGTTTTTCTCTCTTACTACTTTATTTTGTGATCTATTTTCTAGTCTCATCAAGAAAACTGCTTTCTAGAAAAAATGCTCAACATCACTAATCATCAGAGAAACGCAAATCAAAACCGCAATGAGATATCACCTCACCCCAGTCAGAATGGCTATCATCAACAAGACAAACAGTAACAAGTGTTGGAGAGGCTGTGGAGAAAAAGGAACCCTCATACACTGTTGGTGGGAATGCAGACTGGTGCAGCCGTTATGGAAGGCAGTGTGGAGGTTCCTCAAAAAATTACGAATAGAATTGCCATATGACGCAGCAATCCCTCTCCTGGGTATCTACCCAAAAAATCTGAAAACATTTATGCATAAAGACACGTGTGCTCCAATGTTCATTGCAGCTTTGTTTACGGTGGCCAAGACATGGAAACAACCAAAATGTCCTTCGATAGATGAATGGATAAAGAAGTTGTGGTATATATACACAATGGAATACTATTCGGCGGTAAGAAAAGATGATATAGGAACATTTGTGACAACATGGATGGATCTTGAAAATGTAATGCTGAGCGAAATAAGTCAGACAGAAAAAGCAGAGAACCATGTGATTTCACTGATATGTGGTATATAAACCAAAAACAACAAAAGAACAAGACAAACAAATGAGAAACAGAAACTCATAGACACAGACAATAGTTTAGTGGTTACCAGAGGGTAAGGGGGGTGGGGGGTGGGAGACGAGGGTAAGGGGGATCAAATATATGGTGATGGAAGGAGAACTGACTCTGGGTGGTGAACACACAATGGGATTTATAGATGATGTAATACAGAATTGTACACCTGAAATCTATGTAATTTTACTAACAATTGTCACCCCAATAAATTTAAAAAATAAATTAAAAAAAAAGAAAAAAGAAAAAGAAAACTACTTTCTATAGTTTGATGGGTAAATAAAAACTTTCAGGTGAGAACTGTCTTAACTCTTCCTGCCCATGATCTACATACTTTGTTTTTACAGCCATGTCCCATTTTCTCCCGCTAAAAGAGATACCTTCGCCAAATTCTATAATGTTTTAACACTTGCATTTTTCCAGTCACTAGGAAACATTTTTCTTTTCCTTGTTATCCTCCTTACAGACCAAACATATAATTTCAATTACTTTTTGTCTTCAGTACACGTTTTGCCTCTCATGGAACTACAAAATTCCAGCTCTATATGAAAAAAACACACAGACACACAAAAAAACCCACAAAAAAAATAACAACAAAAAACATGAGTTTTCTTTCACACTTGAGCTGGTAAATGATAGAGGGAAAAGTCACCTGCGGCTACCATGACAAATGCAAACTCGTAAGTGATCCTGTTCCCTCAATGCTTCCTTCATGTCTTTAGCCAGCGACATCTCTGCTTAAATATTTTCAAAACTAAACCTCTTTATAAACCTCTGGTCTTTAGAATATCTTCTTTTTTATTTAAGGATCAAGCACTCTCATTTAAAAAGTTATCTGCTTTCAAGTCCTGTCTTCTGTCATGGAAGATACCCCTTCTATCAGAACTTCCACCAGGGCTGTGGGTTCCAATTCCATTCCACATCCTTGGGGACTTGGCTTTACACATCATCTCCTTTGGTCTTATAAAAGGCATTAACATTTCTTTTTCTCTTTGTTTTTCTTCTCAGCAAATAAAAATACTCAAAGTCCCCAGCTTAAAAAGAAAATCCCTCCCTTTATTCTATTTCTCTCTACTTACTAAATTACCACTTTCTGACACAATATACAAGGTGGGATCAAAAGATACAGTGAATGTTTAAATTTTAAAAAATTATTACAGTACAAGACACATTGCCATTAACCCCCCTCAAAATACTCCTCACTTCGAACACACTTATTCCATCATTCTTGTCACTTTCTGAAGCAGTTCTGGAAGCCCTTTTTCGTGAATGGCTTTACTTCATCCTCTATCATGACAATGTTCCATGTCACACATCACTTCTGGTATGGCAATTTCTGTCAAATGAAAACCTTATAGTGTATCCTCATCCTCTTTCTTCACTGGATCTGGCATCATGCAACTTCTGGCTCTTCCTCAAAGTCAAAATGACCATGAAAGGTAAATGTTTTGAATCGATTCAGGATATCGAGGCAGCCATGACAGTGCCACTAAAGACACTCACAAAAGAGGACTTCCAGAACTGCTTCAGAAAGTGGCAAGAACGATGGTATAAGTGTGTTTGAAGGGAGGAGGAGCATTTTGAGAGGGATTAATGGCAATGTGTCTTTTACTGTAATATTTTTTTTAATTCAAGCATTCACCATATTTTCTGATCAAAATTAATACTCAATTTTCCTAGTCTCTCACTTTAGTTACTCTTCAGTCCATTGAAATGACTTCTGCCTCCTGTTCTCCACTGAACTTATTAACACAACTGTCATCTATTACTTATTTCCAGCTTCTTTTACTTTTATGCAAAATTTGACATCTTTGACTATCTCTTTTCTGTTGAAACCACTTGTTGAAACTCTTTATTTTTATATTATTTGACTCTTAGTTTTCTTATCTCTTTGATCACAACTTCTCATATAGTTTTCTGAATATTCATGCTCATAAAATTCTCATGTTCTCATAAAATATTAGTGCTCCCCAAATTACTTCACATCCTTAACTACATGCTCTTACCTCTCACTGCACTTTCCCTTTGATACTTCAGTAATATGATTCATAAATGCTTCTCAAAAATCCAGCACAACTCTAGTTGCTAGGATCCAGAGATGTGTCACAATATCTTACGTCTCCATTTGGATGGTACATGCAACCCAAGCTCAATATTTTCAAAATTGAACTTATGACCCCCCTTTCCAATACTTGCTCTATCTTTTCCTTTGCTCTCGGTACAATACACCGCCACTTACCCAGTGTCACAAGCTAGAAACTCGAGGTTTATTCTTAATTCCTCTTTCACGGTTTCCTACATCCAATTAGTGACCAAGGTTTTACCATGTCATGTGAATTTTTCCTCCAAAATTTCTTTGTCTTCACTTATTTATCCCCATTTTCACTTCCTCTCTTGAAATCTATAGCACTTCAAAATTGGAATAGTTTAAGAACCTCCTACCTTGCCTTTATGCCTCTAACATGTTCCTACCACAAATCAATCTTCATGCTGCTGCCCAAGCCATCCCATTTATAAAGCATCGAAACTACTGTTAACCATTAGCACCTTAAAACCTTTCACTGTCTTTCCTTTTCTTTCAGGATAATGTTCATAGTTCTCAGTGCCCTTTGCAGCTCTGCCCTCTATAGCCTCCCTCCTCACTGCCCTTGTACTAATCTTTCACTTTTGCTGACTTGATCTATTCAGGAATACGTTGTTTTCAATAGTGTGTTTTTTCCTGTCGAGAAATACTATTCAATTTGCATCATACACTGTTTCTACATGGATAGCTCCTACCTATTCTTTTTTTTTCTTTAATAATCTTTTTTATTAAAGTATAGTTAATATACAATATTATATTAGTTTCAGGAATATAACAGTTATTCAACATTTATATAACTAATGAAGAGATAACCACGGTAAGTCTCATAACAATCTGCTCTTACCTATTTTTTTTTTTATTAAATTTATTGGGGTGACAATTGTTAGTAAAATTACATAGATTTCAGGTGTACAATTCTGTATTACATCATCTATAAATCCCATTGTGTGTTCATCACCCAGAGTCTGTTCTCCTATTCTTAAAATGTAGATCGAAATTTAGCTCAAAGTCATCTTTTTGCAGAAACCCTCCATGGGCCCTTATTTTGATACAGATGCCTCTTTTTGAACTGTTCAATGCTCGTTCCCCACATCATGACCTCGTACTAGTTGGTTTCCCTCATTCCATTTTTCTGTCCAGACTATAAGCTCAAGGCAGTCAGAGACGTAGTCTAAAAATTTTACATCCAAGTCTCAGCACAATGTCTGGTACATGTTAGTCATTCAATAGATATTTAATGAATATATTACTTGATATAATACTAAAGCACTATATTAAAAATATTGTTTTGAGGAATATATAGCAGCATGGAAAATGAATACACAGTGGCATAGTTAAGTGAAAAATATGTAAAATTGTAAGTACATAATCATTGCAGCTTTGAAAAATATAGATGTAGAGGAAAAAAGCATGAAAATTCATCGAAATGGTAATAGCTGAATTATGAATCTGGGTTCATTGATGACTTTTTTTTCAGAATAATTTCAATATATAATTCAATTAAATAGTCTTAATCAAATAATAAACAATACTTTGTCTTCTCATTGGTATTATCTACTTGATAAAATATCTGCATATCATTCCTCTTTGTCTTCTGTTTTCTGTCATAACACAAAGAAAACATACTCAAAGTATGATTTAATAAAAAACAAGAAAACAATCTCTATTCCCCCAAAAGTTTTCAACAGAGGTATAGAGCAATGTTTACCAATCAAATTGTTTATGCAAATAACTGCATCTAGATTGGCTTGTAACTAAGTGCAGTGGAAACTATCATTCACCTCTGATGAGCCAAGCAGATAGTATATGCAAATCTCAGAGCTACATAATAGCTTTTTCTGGACCTCTAACTTCGGTTTCCTTTCAGAATATTAGTTTTAACACCACTAGTCTACAAACTTCATGGACATTAACAGAACAAATTTTGTTTTGTTTTGTTTTTTGTTTACTTTTTTTCTGGCAGAGTTTTTCAGGATATAAATAATAACCAATATGTGACATGCAAATACCTGGTTTTTATAATATCATTATGGGACTTATAGACATTTACTTAGAGACCATTCACATTAAAGTAGGCAATTATTAGGTTGGTGCAAAAGTAATTGCGGTTGAAAAAGTTAAAAATGACTGCATAAACCGCAATTACTTTTGCACCAACCTAATATTTCCTTTGTCTTATAGATATGTGTCAAATAACATTTACACAAAACATTTAAGAACATGACTTGAAAAATAAATTAAAATTTCATCAATTTGAAAATCAGTAAATCTTTTATGTATTTATCTTGCTGATTAGCTACCAATAGTCTGGATATTAAAACTTTATCCATAATACACATAAATACATAAATATTTTCTTATTCATACATAATAAGGCCCTTCTACATTTCCCTGTATCCTTAAAGAAAAGAAGGAATATCTTCCCATAGTAATATTTTTCTATTAACTACATTATGATTATGAGTGATTTTTCACTAACTCAATCGATCAGTAATTTTTATACATTTAATTAGATCCAGTCTAATATATCATGATGCCTCAAAAAGCTATGCTAATAATAAAATATCATCCACTAACACTAAGTTTCTCAAAGGCAGTTTGTAAAAACTAGATTTAAAATTAGAAATGACATATTCTTTTTTCCATTGTATTGTTAGAATGTTTTAATGCATGATTATTACCCAGAATCATGCGTTTCAATCTCAGACGTGTCACAGAATGTGATCAACTTCAATATTTCCTTATGCATCAATTACATGAGCTAAATTAATAATACTCTTAAGCATACCTGCAATCACAACACAGTTTGTGTATGCAATTCAGGTATAATTTACGTGAATCTACACAGTAGATTTGCAAATATCCTTTAACTGTCTAAAGCAAAGAGTGAAAACTTTAATGTATTGCTTAAATTGTGAGAGTATAGTGGGGTAATTTCCTTCTACTGTTGGACAATGCCACTTGTCTATGACAATAGCTTGCTATCAAATTTAAGACCTTTATTCGGGAGGTTAATGCGAGGTAGGAACTCCATTCAGTGTTATTTTGGCTTAAGGGCATAATGTCACAATTTGGTGCATCCTCTAATGACTTTTTTTTTCTAAAGGCAGCTTACAGCTTAGACCTAGTTCAGCGAATTTCCTTGTAAGGTCCTTGGAAGACTGGAGGAAAAAAAGTACAATTGATTGCGTGGCCAAATTTCTGTTCATGCCTGCTTACTGATTTTTGTTCATTTCACAAATAAACAAGGCATGAATACATCAACCCACAAACCATAAACAATAAAGAACTTCATCCTGTAAGTTTGCTACGGCCAGCAGTTTGTGGCTGAATCTGCTATTTGTCATAAGATAAATGATGAAGTGATTGCCATTTGTCACTGAATACACAAGAGGAGTGCTCAGCTGTGAACCACTCAAATGCAGACAACAGTAAATACTGCCATTTTTATTACTAACTTCCTTTAAAAGCCCCCCCCCCACACACACACACCATTATGAAAATAAAAGTACATTAATGTTTTGGGTAAAAATTCTTATTCTTTTAACCTAAGAAGAAAAATCATAAAATAAACACTAAGCATCTGAATACTCCCAGTTAAAAACCTTGTATTTACTGCAACATGGAATGCATGCAAACATAGGCCATCTTTTATAAAGAAAGGTGTTTTATAAAGTTGAGTGTTGAATTTAATTTATATGTATTGTTCCCATTTTTGTACTGTTCAGTGATTTTTAATACAAACTTTTTTATGTTTCTGAGAATCACTGGTGCTTGACGGCTTTCAACTATATTAATAGAGGTTATAACAGCGCCCATACATTAATGTAGTCTGTGTTTTATCTAAACTCTGATTGAATTTAGGGAGTGCCTAAATTCTGTGTTGCTATATTTGCTGCCAACTACATGAATTTTATTAATTTTTTTAAAAAGGCTACCCAACAACAAAATAGGAAAACATAAAATGCAAATGACATATCAAGAAAAAGAAGTGACTGCTCATGAAATCCCCAAGCTATGATACTCTTTAGTGGCAAATACCACAGATAAGGAGGGTGCATAATTACAGTACATTATACTACAATAAAAATGTTCAAATTTAAAGCATCTATGTAAAGAAGTATAAAAAAATCACAATTTGGGGGTCTTTATGTCATTGTGACTTGCAAGAAAAAAAGCAAAAATGCAAAATAGCTGACACATATTGTTTGAGATTTAAAAAAAAATGTTTATAACTCTCGTTTTTATCATGGAATATATCACTTTTCACAAGAGAACTCAGATTAAATAACACATAACCTGAAATATCTTTACACCATTAGACACAGTTTCTTCAAGATTAAGGTTGAAATACATTGGTGGAGAAATGTAGGGAAGTATGCACTTTATGGTATCTTTAAATCCAAGCTGAATAACAAGTAGAAAAATAAGTATTTAGTGGTAGATATTTCCAGAAGCTGATCTTTTAAATACAAATTATTGTAATATTCATAAAGTAGTACCATAAGATTAAATTTTGAAAAATGAAATCATAAATGTCTTTTTAAACTATAGCCCAACATAACAAATTTCAAAATCTTTTATTAAAAATATATTTGAAGTAACACTTTTGAAATATTACTCTTTAGACCTTGTGCCTAAGCACACTAGAAATCTTTCAAAAATTGAAGCTGGGAGTTGAGATTTCCTGACATAAGCTAATACATTTTTCATCAAGTGCAAATGAGTGAAAATGATTAGTTAGATCACAGGAATGTATGCATAAAGTCTCTTACTGTAAGTGTCAACAGTACATATCAAATTAATTGTATAAATATTTGTTCAAAGTTATTGCTCTATTATAAATTACTACAGTATATAGAAAAGTATACTTCAAAATAATTGAATTATTGTTAATTTCTTTACCTTAAAATGTAAAATTATTAACATTTGTGATACATACATGTATGAATCATAAGTATACACTAATGCCTGTTCAAACAGTATATTTGCAATGTGAACATTTGGTTTAATGATCGATTCTCAAATAGGAAGGGTTAATACAATGCTTTTAAAACTCAAATATACCATATAAATCCCAGTTTTTCATTATACGTACAGATACTTGTTTCTCATAGCTTTTCTCTAAAGAATTCATTTCTCTGTTTATTTCTGCATTATCTACCAGCCACTTTATTTTCCTATCTTGATAAATCTATTTTTTAATGGATTAGGTTATTTCACTGATATATACATTTTATTGCCTCTACAACATTCAAAATATTGTTTCAGGGGCATTCTTTTGATTATTTTTATTTTTTTGGTATACAAACAGAAAAAGGAAAGGCTGACTTTTAGGCTTTTGACAGGAGTCTTGTATAAGTGGAAGACTTTTAATTCTCAAATTGTTTCACTTCAATAACTCTTTTAAAGTTGTTGCGCCAAGATGCCTGGCGGATTAAGCTCCATTGCCTTTTCTTGTTTTGAACTAATGTATTCTTGATCACCGTTTAATGAAACTATATACCACATGGAGATTTCACATTAGATAAGCCATGTGAAACCCTCATCAGACAAGTAGCTCTGGCTGGTGGTAATCCTTCAGATGAAAATTTCAGACTAGCAGGTTTTCCAATTTAAATGAGCCCCTTTAACTATAAAAAATTGGCATGGTATGATTGCTAAAAATTATTTTTAAATTTTTATGTTGCCAAAGTGCCCTGGTGGCTGTGAAAAACAGAAATACTGCCGTAAATACAGAAAACATTAACTGGTCACTGAGGGGATCCAATTTACAACCCATAGAGACAACTCACACAGCTCACTGACACTGGCACTATTGGGTTTGTGATAGGGCATTCAGCTCTGCTCCCCCCACACAGAAGTGAAGCTCATCTTAAATATGCAATTAAATAGATTTATTCTACAAGTTTCTCTAGTCAGTGGTTATTACTCACTCTTACTTCATTGCACTCTGATCTATAGAATTTTCATGATGTGTTCAGGTAGCCTTTAGGAAGCAACAGAACTTGTTATGAATTCTTAATGAAAAACTACTTTTTTGGCATTAACGTGTGCTATTTAATTTTTTATTAAAGAGATTCAGTTTATGTTAAAAGGCTTATCTGTTCTTTGTTTTTACTCTAACCTAGAACTACTATGCCTATTAGTATTTCTATAGCTTGAATTATAACTAGCAGAATAAGTTATTTCCAGCTTAAGTGTGATTTGTAAGTTTGGATTTCAAACAAGAAGGAAATGGAATCTGTTTAGATTTGTTTTCAGTGTGTATTACATTATATATATATATATTAGTCTGTCGAAAATGTGAGTGACCTGTGCACAAGCACAGAGAGTTATTCTCTTTTGTTCATAGTAGATGATATTAGTACATATCAGTTTGAAAAGAGTACTGATGATACATTTACTCTGGAATACCACTATCATCTAAGAATGAAATATAGTGACATATTGTTTTATAAAGTAAAAGGACAAGTGCTACTCAAAAAAACAAAGGTGATGAAAAGCTATGACTAAATGTTTCAAATATGAGGAATAATCAATGAAATCAATAGTTCTATGCAAAAAGTGAAGACAGAACAAGAGATTGATAAGAAGTCAGTTGACTGTACATTCATTAGTTCCATTAATATTGTTATATACTAATCAGAAAGTGGAGGACTAGTTAGTTTAAAATAGAAGGTTGCTGTAGCCAAAAGAGTACAATCCTGTCCTTCTCCAAATACTATTTTTTTTTATTTTTTGAGGGAGTGGGGAGTATTTCGCAGACTCAGAATCACATAGGATTCTGCCTCGTGAATCAATGGTTTCCAGTTAGGTAGCCAATACAGATGAACTAGATGCAATCAGAGTATATTCTGTAAGAGTGAATTATTTTATAGTTTACTATAAACACATGATGGAAAATACATAGTTATCAGCATTAAGTATTGCAAACTAAAAAACATTCTTTCAAGGAGTAGAGTGGCCATCATTCAAGTTACTTAACCTGCTCACAGTTACTTAATGAAATCAGGTCACTGTGGTGTCACTGCATCTTGTAACTAGTTGCATTCAAGTGAGGAGGACTAGATGGATTGATTTGCATCTACACCAGACCACAGAGAGCTGGACACAGTCTTTTCTATCTAAAGTAAGACAGCAACAACCTTGTTAAAATATCCACCAAATCTCCTGGGCTAAACGTGCAGGATATATGACTTCCTAACCCCCTCCTTGCTAGAAAGGAGCACTGCAGCTTGAAGAAATCATTTGAGAAAGGGTAGAGAAAGAATGATGTGCTCATCTTCCATCACAATTATGGCAGAGAAGAGTGGGAAATACAGGAGAGTGGGAAATACAAAGGGAAAGTTACAAGGATGAATGAGCAGAGAAAACCCTAATCTCTTCCAGAGTAAGCAGTGTGACAGGAAAAGTCTTGCTTAAAAGAACAAATAAGTAAAGAATTTTCCATGACAAATGGGAGAATGCAGAAAAGAGATATGGGTGAAAGGGGTAAGAGTACATTGTGAGTATTGATTGCTTTGAATCTTTGCAAACATGAAATAAAATCATCCCAAAATATTATACTCCAGAATGTGTTATCCTTTCTACCATGTGTTTTATATTAGCTATAGTATTAAACCAGAGTCTGGGGGAAAATAAATTACCTCCCTTAGAAATTAAATTACCTCCCTTAGAAAAAAAAAAAAAAAAAAAAACTTTTGAAAATAATAATACAGCCAAAAGTGGAAAGTTACTACAAATAGAGGTCACAATAAACAAATATAGAAAAGACTCATTATACAAAGTCTGCCAATTAAGTTCGCAAATTCATCTCAGAAAAGGTGCTACATACCTCACTGCTGAATATCATTATGGTCACCTTCCAAGTACTCCCTTTGGGAAGCTATGCACCAATGCCAGTGCCTAGTCCACCCTTCAAAGCAATTTTGGAACTCTTTCTGGAATGGTCATCAGAGCTGTTGTCATATTACCCTTGATGACCTGAATGTCATCAAAATAGCTTCCTTTCAATATTTCCTTTATCTTTGGGTAAAGAAAGAAGTCACTGGGGGTCAGATCAGGTGAGTAGAGAGGGTGTTCCAATATAGTTGTTTACTGGCTAAAAACTCCCTCACAGACAGTGCCGTGTGAGCTGGTGCATTGTTGTGATACAAGGGACATGAAATGTTGGCGAAAAGTTCAGGTTGTTTTTGGCTAATTTTTTCAGTCTTTTCAGCACTTCCAAATAGTTAACTTGGTTAACTGTTTGTCTAGTTGGTACAAATTCGTAATTCCTCTGATATCAAAAAAGTTAGCAACATCGTTGCAACAAGTTCACAAACTTAATGGTCAGAACTTAATGGTCAGACTTCGTATGCTTCAGTACCTATATTTCTGAACTATGTCAAAGAATAAGGTAGTAGCAAATGAAATGAGATACAGGCAAACTAAAATTATACCGCCAGGGAGAAAGTTATAATGAAATAAACACCTATATATTGACAGCTGAAATGCTAACCCTCAAAGGAGATAGCAGCGGGTGGAGCCTTTGGGAGGAGCTTAGTCATGACAGTGGAAATCTCAGAAATGGGATTATTATTAAAGAGGCTCCAGAGAGAACCCCTAGCCCATGTGAAGATACAAGGAGAAATCTGGAGATCAGAAAAGAGCCCTCACTTGACCATACTAGCACTTGATTTTGGATTTCCAGCCTCCAGAACTGTGAGAAATAAATTTCTGTTGTTTATAAGCTACCCAGTCTGTGGTTATTTTGTTACAGCAGCATGAATGGACTAAGACGAGGGCTTTCCTGAGTTCTGTGAGCTTTCTGAAAAATTATTGAACCTGAGGGCGGTTGTGGGGACCCCCAGATTTGTGGCCAGCTGATCTTAAGTGAGGATGGTCTTGAGTACTCCCAAATTTGTGGCTGGCATTAGAAGTGAGGGTAGTCTGTGGGGATTGTGCCCTCTGACTGTGCAGTGTTTTTTGTTTTTTGTTTTTTGTTTCTTTCTTTCTTTCTTTTAACTCCTGGGTATTACAGGTACAGTACCCCAGAGGGGAAGATACCAAAGGCTGAGCACACAAATATCTTTTAATTACGGGTGCAAATTATGGTACTATATTCTCTTATCTCATCACTCCTAACAGTATCCCCTCCCCAACATACAAAACCTGCCTGTCTCCCACAGATGGTGGTTAAGGTATCGTAGCAGGAACAGGCTGATATTTTGTATGGCTGAGTAAAGAGTTCCTCCTGATGAATACAAGACTCATTTACTAATGAACACTTTGAGAGAGCTTTGATACACTGTACTCTACCTTTTAATTTCAAAAGGACACATAATTACTGCAGTTATTGTAAGGCCGAACGGGCTTTAATTTCCCGATTAACTAGTACCCCCAGAGCAATGACCACTGTAAGGCCAACCAGCACTGGTGACAAGAATCCTACTGCTTTAGTGTTTACTGAAGGCTTTCAGTTTATTTAGGGGGTGAGGGAGTAATGAAAGGGCACTCATGTCAATACCAGGTGTGCAACTTAAAAAATGAGTGGTTATGGGAAAGTCTTGTTTAATGTCTCTAAATTTAAGGTCCCCAACTACAACTGTAAAATTAGAAAAATAAAACCTTTGCTGGCTACCACACTGGATTGCTTTATCAACAAAATAATCCTCGTACTTGAACCCTGAAAGAGCAACTTAAGAGTTGCCAAAGATAAAACTTACCATACTCGTACTTGATCTTAAAGCTGTTCTACTCAGAATTTAACTCTTAATTTATGAAAAACAATGCAGAAATTTGAGTCGAAAGCTAAAAATATTTTTACTAATTTTTTTGGCTTTTTTTCACTCATTGTCTTTTTCCATCAAGTGTGTTCCACATTATAAAAATCAACAAAGGTTATCGAAAACACATTTTCATTATTTTATATAGTACTGAAAATGAACATGACACTGTACAATAGTTTATATATTCCATTTCCTTTCTCTTTATAGCCTATTTCATTTTCTCTCAAACTGTTATTATTATCATGACACCCAAATTTGAGATACGCAGCTCCCTCAGGAGGTCAGGTATACATGTTCCATGTTCTCTGTAAGCAAATAAATCAGACAGTAGGAGGGCTATTGGGATAATGTTAACAGTGCTCCCCACAGGACACAGTGCAAGTCAGATTTGTGATATCTGTCGGAACATCAGGGCCAGGTAAAAAAATCCTAAATTTAAGAGGGAGTTCATGATGTTGATACTTAATATGGAAAGCCACTGATAATTCACTAAAAACAAAGTGATAGCTAGTGCGCCCTCTCTCTCTCTCTCTCTCTCTCTCTCTCTCTCTCTCTCTCTCTCTCTCACACACACACACACATACACACACACACACACACACACACACCTATCTTTCTATCTCTATATCTCCTGAAAACCTTTGAGAAGCAGAAACAAACTAAAAACTCTAATTGACTGAAAATAATTTCCTGGCTGTGGTGGAGCACGTTAGGCTAAGATCTACGCTTGGGAACATTATAACCCTGTAGATGTCTCATTTATGCAACATTAAATTCACTTTTTCTGAAAGCAAGATAAGATGGCCTCCCTGAAGGGAATAAGTGAAGTAAAATTCATACAACTTTAAGGAAGGTGGACAGCACAATTGGAGGTTCTTTTAATTATATGTGTAACCAATAAAAACACTAATGTGTTATGCTATTCAGCATTGCTTAGTCATTTTATATAATATTAAAAAAAATTTTGATTATAGACACAAACATATAAGTATGTATTGTAAGATATAATGTAATTTTGCTGATGCCTTCATTACCAGTATAAGTAAAGCAATACCATATCAGTCTTGGTTCTCTCTTTGAAAAAATTTTTGAGAAATACAGGAAAGTTGATAATGTTTACAAGTTATATTTTAGCAGTCTCTTCCTTGGATACTATCTCTGGTTAACAAAATCAGTTAAAATAATGCTATTATTCTCTCTCTTCTGTGAGGTCAGTATGTTTCTAGAGTTAAGGACTGTGCTTTATTACAATAATCCTCAGTATCTAGAAGAGTATATTTTATGGAGTAGGAATCCAGTATATACTTATTTATTGGACTGAACCATTATCCCAGACTAAATTTCCCATGTGAATGCTAGAAGTGCTATTCATTGGTAAACAGGAGCAGACTGCATTTCATTCTCATTACACTATACTGATAAAACCGCTTGCATTCACTAAATCTTAGCCTGAGTTAAAGAATATTAATTGCTCAAGGTCCCATATATTAAAGGGTCTGGTTGCAATCAGCATAATCCTAGCTCTCCATTATTGTTTCCAAACCATTATTCCTCCAAACTTATGTAAAAATATTCCTTGTTTTGAGCTTTATATTGATTAATCTTACCCTATTGCACTGTCATTTAATGTTTTCCTGGTCATCTATCCACGCTAAGGGAAGACTTTGGCACATGGGACCCTCTTCTCTTCCTATCCATCCCATGTTTCACCATCATTCTGTTTTACTTTAATATCTACCTGGATGATCTAGTCAACATTTTAATGTTAAGAGTCTATGGACTTACTCAAATCTAGTTAACTTCAATTCCACGTCCCATTGCTAATTCATACCCATGGACACCTTTCTCACTTTGGTATTATCTAGGATGGCATCACGGCTGAAATTTTAAACTCCTATATCACTTTCCGACTGTAAACCTCTGTGCCTTTTGCTTCCTCTATTCTTGCTACCTTTTCCGTATCATAATCACCCAATCAGGACTCTGTCTTGATCTTTCTTCTCAGTCTTTTCTGCATTATTAAAGATTTTCTGAAGCCTCCATGCAATGTATATGCTTGTAGTTTCCACAATCACACCTTCATTCAAACTCTTATTCCTTCAGTGCCAGACTCTTAATTTGGTTCGCACTGGACTCCAAAGTAGCTTTTCCAAAGGTACCTGAAATTTTATGAATCCAGTTTCAAACCCATTCCTCAGTCTATACTTTCTATTTTTTGGATGTTGACAGCACTAACTTGTCAAAGTACAAAAAACAACAAAAAAAAATATTGGTATATACTTGAATAAGTTTTCTCACAATCTACCCAAGAAATATTGACTTCATCATACTGGGGAAAAGGGACAAGGCTCTTTGAGGGCAGAGTCTTCTGGGCCCAGTCTCAGCCTTCTTAGGACCTTCCCAACTTTAACTGCTGATGAGATCGATGTCTCAGTTCACCTTTGGCCCATTAGCACCACGCCAGTGTGTCACAGCAGACCAGTGGAAATCTCTGCTAATTTTAGTGGGATTTTCCTTAGCTGCTATGGGAGATTTGTTACTCTTCTGATCAATTATTCATGACCTAAAATCTAAACTCTTTAGTGTGACATTCAGAAACGTCATGATGTGGCTCCTACCTGTATATATAGCCTTTTTCCCTGCATCTGATCTCCAAACATAATAAACTACCTGAATTCTCTAAATGCACACTTGTTTTTTGACACCTGGATGCCTTTTCTTCTATTGTTTTCACTACTTGAAGTATTCTTTCCTAACTTGTTCCCACCCTTCAAGACTTAGTTCTGCCATCTTAGCAAGCTTTTTCAATTTTCCTTTAAGCTCTTTGTCCTGGGTTCCAAAGAATTCTGTGCTTAACTCAAGAAAAGCAGTTGCATCCATTGTAACATGTACCTGTTTCTTCACCATTGATCAGTGAAGCTAATTAAGAGCAGGTTTTACCTTTCATTTAACATGCTCAGAATCTCACCCAAACTCTGACACTCAATACATGACTTCAACATGAATAAATAAATGAATGAATGAGGAACAATTTCCTTTATCCTTGCCAAAGTAAATTGAGGTGTGAATCTCACTCATTCAGTTATTCTTCTTAAAAGTCACATTGCTTTAGTCTAGATTTCAATTCAGCAAATGTTGAGTACTTATTAAATTCTAGACATTGTGATGGATTCTGGAAGTACTCACATGAGTTAGGTATCACTCTCTACCTCAAAGGTATCACCTACTCGAATGGGAACCAAATATTTAAGCAAAACTGCAAAATATGACATACAATACAATCTTGTCTCTTTACCCTTTGCTGGAGAATATACATGGGATTTATAATTTGAAAGCCAGCAGAAATATAAATCCCTTTAATACCAAAGCCCTTGAAAGAGTATTCTAAAGATGTCTTCTCTAATTTCTTTCAGTGCTCTGCTCCTTTCACCATTATATTTAACCTTTGGCCTTTACCAATTTACTGATACCCCTCTTTCTGTCACCGATGCTCTACTAATGGCCAAATTCAGAGTGTGAGACTCAATACTTTGGCAATGTTTGGCACTGTTGATCCCCTGTGGAAATGAGATTCAGACCTTCTGACTACCTGTATCTTTGGTCTGGAAGGACAGGCTCCATGAGCCTGGGGCACAGACTTTTGAGAAGTGGGGCTCTCACTGGCTGGTTCTGATGTCTCAAAGATAGGACATGAAAAATCAGTTCCACAAGTATTGCAATAGCTGCAAGTTGTAATCAGGAATGGCTATGGACAGGAAATGCTGCTCTGAGGTGAATATGCATTTCTAGGATAAAGATGACAGAACTGCAATAAAATAGGAAGCCCACTGGAAGAAGGCAAGAAGGAACAAGATTCTTCTTCCCCCTTCAAGCTTTAAGTCTCCCTTTAGTGCCCTTTATTGGCAGAGCTTAACTTAGGCATGTTTGACAAATAAGAAATGAGTCAAGGGATAAAACAAAAGGGATATAAAAAAATATATTGAAGCAAACAAACATGGAAACATGACATACCAAACTTGTGGGATGCAGCAAAAACAGTTGTAAGAGGGAAGTTTATAGTAATAAACATGGATGGATCTTGAGAGAGTAATGCTGAGCGAAACAAGTCAGACAGAAAAAGCAGAGAACCATGTGATTTCACTGATATGTGGTATATAAAACAAAAACAACAAAAGAACAAGACAAACAAATGAGAAACAGAAACTCATAGACACGGACAATAGTTTAGTGGTTGCCAGAGGGTAAGGGGGGGGGGGGAGGTGAGGGTAAGGGGGATCGAATATATGGTGATGGAAGAACTGACTCTGGGTGATGAACACACAATGGGATTTATAGATGATGTAATACAGAATTGTACACCTGAAATCTATGTAATTTTACTAACAATTGTCACCCCAATAAATTTAATTAAAAAAAAAAAAAAATTTTTGATATACTGTATTTTCTCTCTGATTCATTTAAAAAGGGTCAATTTGTTGGATGATCACATTCTAAGGTATAAAAATGCCAAATCATTATATTGTACACATGAAACTATTTAATATAACTAATGTAATATGTATACCAAATATACTTAATTAAAAAAGTAAAAAAAAAAAAAAAAAAAAGATCGAGGATCCAAGATTGCAGAGTAGATACACACTGTGCCCGCCTCCTCCTGTGAAGACATTAATATTACAACCAAATTATAGAATAATCCACCTGGAGAAACACCAGAAGTCTAGCAGAACGGAAGTTTTACAACTAAAGATATAAGAAAGAAACCATGTCCAGACTGGTAGGAGGGGTGGAAATGCAGAATAGGCCAAACCCAAACCTCCCTGTGGCTGGTGATTAAGAATCAGGAGGGATATCATGGCCACGTTCCCCCTGAAGGAGTAAGGGACACCAGCCCCATGCCAGGCTCCCCAGTCCGGCATACTGATGCTGGGAAGAGGAGGCCTCACAACATATGGCCATGAAAAATGGGGGGGTTCTGACTGTCTGAGTGGGATGGAAGCCTGCAAGAAATCCAGACATCTACTTAAAGGATCCATGCACAAACTCACTCACTAATATGCACCCACCCTGGGCTGTGGCAGAGGGACAGTGACTTGGGGGCATCAGAGACATACAGGAAAAGACTGAGTTTTGTGGCTGTGGGGTGAGGACAGGAGGGACAGGTGCCATTTTTCCCTTGTGGAGTCCTCCTCCTGTGCAGCTGACAGGGGGGCACTACCCTCCCCCAATGCCCATAGTCAAATCTGACTCTGGATTGCTCTGCTGAGCTCTACTTGTTCCACCTTGGTGACTCTCTGAGACCCTGCCTCACCTAACTCATGTACCACATGAGGTTTTATCAGTGGCTGAAACTTACAGGAGCCAGTTGTTGGCAGCAGGCCTTGAGGTGTCTTGTTTATTTGTGGAACTACCCAAGGACTGTTACTGGTGACAAGCAGCCTCAGTTCACAGCATGGCTTCTTCCACACACCAGGTTTAGCACAGGCAGCGACTAACTATGGATCATATTGTAACTCCTACCAGGTAGTCCCCATTGGTCACAGGCAGTGGCTGACCTGGGTCTGCACCGGCCACCCTCCCAAGAGGCCCTGGAACCAACATACCTAGAGGTCAGCTTCAGATTGCAGCAGAGCACCACCCTATTGGCCCCATAAGCGGCATACCTAAAGGACGGTATCAGCAGACATGAGAGCCGACTGGGGTGAATCCCACTCCATGGGGTAAGCCACTTGCACAACAGCCCATAAGCTGCAGATGTGGCCAAACCCTGCAGCCAGTCAGCCTGAGGGTCAATCCCACCAATAGTAATCAAGGCTCAACTATAACAGGAAGGCACACACAACCCACACAAAAGAGACTCCTGAAATACCCAGCACAGATGATCAGGGAGACTGCGCCACTGGCCCCACAGACCACCTACTATAGCAGGCCACACAGCCAAGACTACAAGATGTAACAAATCTACCTAACAGATAAAAACAAACAGAGAGGGAGACAATGAAGAAACAAAGAAATGCATCCCAAATGAAAGAACAGAACACAGTTCCAGAAAAATAATTAAACAAAATGGAGGCAAGCAACTTACCAGATACAGAGTTCATGAAAATGGTTATAAGGATGCTCAAGGAACTTAGCGAGAACTTCAACAAAGCCCTGCCAAGCATTAAAAAAGGACATAGAAAATACAAAAAACCCAGTCAGAAATAAAGAATACAATAACTGAAATGAAGAATGCACTAGAAGGAATCATCAACAGACTAGATGAAGCAGAGGATAAAATCAATGATTTGGAAGACAAGGTAGCATAAAACACTGAATTGGAACAGCAAAACCAAAAAAGAATTAAAAAATGAGGATAGTTTAAGAGACAACATCAGGCATAACAATATTCTCAACAAAAGGGGTACCAGAAGAAGAAGACAGAAAGCAGAAGAGAGAATTGAGAACTTATTTGAAGAATAATGACTGAAAAACTTTCCTAACCTGGCTTACGAAACAGACATACAAGTCCAGAAAGTAAACAGAGTCCCAAACAGGATGAATCCAAACAGGCCCACATCAAGACACATGGCAAGGGTTAAAGACAAAAACAAAATCCTAGAGGCAGCAAGAGAAAGTCAACTAGTAATTTATAAGGGAGCTCCCATAAGACTATCAGCTGATTTCTCAACACTAATTTTGCAGGCCAAAAGGGATTGGCACAAAATATTCAAAGTGATGAAACAAGGGCCTATAACCAAGACTGCTCTACCCAGCAAAGCTATCACTTAAAATTGAAGGACAGATAAAGAGCTTACCAGACAAGAAAAAGCTAAAGGAGTTCATCACCACCAAACCAGAAATGTTAAAGAGAATTGTTAAACACAAGAAATGTTAAAGAGAAAGAAAAAAATAATAAAAAATGTGAATAAAATTACAATAACTATATATCTATCAACAATCACTTTCAATGTAAATGATTAAATGCTCCAATCAAAAGACATAGGGCAGCTGAATGGACAAGGAAACAAAACCCTTAAACATGATGCCTACAAGAGACTCACTTATAATATTTCATAAAAAATGAAAAAAAAAAAAAGTTGGGGTAGCAATATTTATACCAGGCAAAACAGACTTTAAAACAAAGTCTATAACAAGAGACAAAGAAGGACCCAGTAATTCCACTTCTGGGTATTTATCTGAAGAAACCCAAATCGCTACTTCGAGGGGATATGTGCATCCATATGTTCATCGCAGCATTGTTTACAATGGCCAAGATGTGGAGGCAGCCTGGGTGTCTGTTGATAGAAGAATGAATAAAGAGGAGGTGGTACATATATACAATGGAATGTTGCTCGGCCATGGAAGAGAATGGGTTCTTGCCATTCGCAGTGGAATAGATGGTCCAGGAGGGTATTGTTCTGAGAGGAGTATGTCAGACAGAGAAAGACAGATACAATATGATTTTGCTTATACGTGGAATCAAAAGAACAAAACAAACAAACAAAATAGAAACAAACTCATAGACACAGAGAACATTTTGATGGTTGCCAGATGGGAGGGGATTTGGAGGGTGGGTTAAAAGAGGAAGGGATTAAGAGGTACAAAAGTAGTCATGGAGATGTAGGGCATAGCACAAGGAATATAGTGAATAATATTGTAATAACTATGTATAGTGCCAGGTGGATACTAGACTAGTCAGGGGGGTCATTTCTTAAATTACATAAATGTCTAACCACTAGGCTGTACACCTGAAATTAATATAAAATAATAGTAAAGAAAGGGAAAAAAAAGAAAAAAGAAAGATCTCAAATAAACCATCTTTCTTTACGCCTCAAGGAACTAGAAAAAGAACAACAAACTAACCCCAAAGTTTGCAGAAGGAAGGAAATAATAGACATCTAAGCAGAAATAAATGAAATACAGACCAGAAAAATAGTAGAAAAAAATCAACAACATCAAAACCTGTTTTTTTTAAAAGATAAACAGAGTTGATAAATTTTTAGCTCGACTAAAGAAAAGAGAGGAAACTCAAATGAAAAAGAAAACATTACTACTAATACCATAGGTATACAAAAATGTATAAAAGGAAAAATAAAAATCATCTTATCTCAATAGACGCAGAAAAAGCATTTGAAAAAATTCAACATTCATTCATGATAAAAACTTTTAACAAATGGTATACAAGGAATGTACCTCAACATAAGAAAGGTCATAGATAGGCACACTTTGTTTTATTGTGGTTTGTTTTATTGTGCATTGCATATATTTCATTTTTACAAATTGAAGGTTTGTGATAACTCTGCATTAAGCAAGTCTATCGGTGTCATTTTTCCAACAGGCTCAGATGATGGTTAGCATTTTTTAGCAATAAATTATTTTACAAATAAAGAATGTACACTTTTTTAGGCATAATGCTATTTCACCCTTAATGGACTGTAGTATAGTGTACACATAACTTTTAGATGAACCAGGAAACCAAAAAAAATTGGTGTAACTTACTTTATTGCAATAGTCACGTTATTGTGGTGGTCTGAAACTGAACTTGAAATATCTTGAGGTATGACTGTATGACAAGCCCACAACTAACTTCATTCTCAATGATGAAAAACTGAAAGCATTTCCTAAGATCAATAACAAGACAAGGATTCTCATACAAATTGTATTCAATATAGTACTGAAAGGCTTAGCCCAAACAATTGGTCAAGAAAAACAAACAAACAAACATCAAAATAGGACAGAAAAAAGTAAAATACTCTCTGATAGCCACATACAAAAGAAGGAAAGTGGACTCTTATTTTACGCCACTCACAAAAATTAACTTGAAATAGATTAAAGTCCTAAATGTGAGATCCATAATTATAAAACTCCTAGAAGAAAACATGGGAAAAAATATCCTTGATATTGGTTTTGGCAATGATTTGTTTTCACATGAAAATCACAAAGAGGATATGAAACAAGTGCAACAATAAGCAAGTAGGACTACACCAAACTAAAAAGCTTCTGCACAACAAAATAAATAATAAACTGAAAGACAACCTACCAAATGGGAGAAAGTATTTGCAATCATATATCTGATAAGGTGTTAGTATCCAAAATATATAAGTAACTCATACAGTATAGTAGCAAAAAACAAAACAAACAAACAAACAAAAAACAGAAATAATCCAACTGAAAATTGATAAAGGACCTGAATAGACATGTTCCCAAAGAAGACATACAAATGGCCTACATATAAATGAAAAGGTGCTCAACATCACTAACATCAAGGAAATGCAAATCAAAACCACAGTGAGATATCACCTCACATCTGTTAGAATGGCTTTTATGAAAAAGATAAGAGATAAGTCTTGGTGAGGATGTGGAGAAAAGGGAACCCTTGTACACTGTTGGTGGGAATGTAAATTTATACAGCCATTATGGAAAACAGTACGGAGATTCCTCAAAAAATTTTAAAAATAAAAATACCATATGATCCAGCAATCCCACTTATGAGTACATATCTGAGTGAAATAACATCAGTATCTCAAGGAGATATGTATACTCTCCTGTTTACTGCAGTATTATTCATAATAGCCAATATATAGAAATAATTGAAGTATCTGTCAATGGATGAATGGATAAAGAAAATAAAACACATGAATATGAATATTATTCAGCCATGAGAAAGAAGGAACCCTGCTATTTGCAACAAAATAGACAAAACTAGAGGACATTATGCTAAGTGAAATAATTCAGACAGAGATAGATGTATGATAAGTGTATAATCACACTTATTTGTGGAATCTTAAAACAAACAAAAAAAATTGAACACATAGAAACAGAAAGTAGAATGATGGTTATCAAGCGGCAGTGGGGTGGGTGAAATAGGGAGATGCTGGTCAAAGAGTACAAGTTTCCAGTTATAAGATGAATAATTTCTATATTACATGGTGACTATAGTTAATAACACTGTATTATATATTTTAAATGTGCTAAGAGAGTAGATCGTAAGCATTCTTACCATACATACAAAAAAGATAACTACGTGAGGTGATAGATGTGTTAGTTAACCTGATTGTGGTAATCATTTCACAATGTATATATATCACATCATCATGTACATTTTAAATATATACAATTTTATTTAAATTATACTTCAATAAAGATAGGAAGAAATAAATACATTTATGTTAAATGGTTTTTATTTCATTTGCATGGGATTATCAGCTATCACTGCAATTTATGCTTCATAATTTATAAGCTAATAAATTAATGAAATGTTTAGTTCAACCAGATTACTTTCCATGTCATATAAATTCCTGTATTTCAGTCTACTTGAACGTAGCAGTCTATTGTTACAGTGTGAGGTTTCCTACATGAATTAATTGTGGGTTTTGCTTTATATATTTGTAGTTCATGTTATTCAGTGTGTACAAACTCATAATTTCTAAATGACCATTTTGATCATAGTTTTTTATATGACAATTCTCTCCTATGTATTGTTTTAAAGTTAATATTATCAACACATACTCTTTTTGTTTGACTAATTTAATTTTGCATTTTATCCTCAACTATTCTGGCTTAGTTTTCAGATGTCCATTTGTAACCTTTACAGAGCAATATGTAGGGTAATTTTGCTTTTTCAATCCATTCTGATTTAGTAATTTAATTAAACTATATATTAACAGTAATTTTATTGGTTCTTGCTTCTATCATCTTGCTTAATGCTTTCTGTGTTGATACTACCTTTCTACTTTTGTCAGTATTACTTTTTGGTATATTGACTATTGTGGTTTGATTTTATTGTTTTTAATAGTATAAAGTGGAGACATTCTACTTTTATTATATCACTGTTTCAAATTTCCATCTAAATGTGCTCTTATATTAGTAATGCAGATAAACAATCAGAGATGAAAGTTTAGAAGGTAGGCTGGGATATGTCATGAAGACCCATTTTAAAAGTTTATACTTGATTTGTAAAGCAGTGGGAGACATGAAGAATTTTCAAAGAGTGCAGTATGGTTAGAGATAGGCTATAGAAAGATCAATTAGTATTATGCAGAATGAATTGAAGTGAAATAAAAGCACAGGTTGCTTTTATTTAAGTCATAAGAAAGTGCTTTTGTAATCAAAGAAAATAATGAGAAGGAATGAGGATTAGAGACTTAATAAAGACTGATGTCAAATTGGATGTGATGTGCAAATAAAAGAACAGAATATACAGGAGGTGGTGTGTTACTAGTTGACTGGAATAATTATGGTGCCATTTATAATGAAAATAATTTTTTATGACTAGCTTTGTTGAAATGATCTGTTTTGGACCTGACAGACTACGTAAGTGGAAACATGCACCTAATAATCCACCATGTGGAGATAGAGGTTGGGAGAGGGAGTAAAAATGGAGTAGAAGATCAGTGAGTCAGCCACTGTATTGATAGTTGAAGCCATGGGAGCTCATAAAAGCTTTGAAGGAATGTGTTAGAGAATATCTGAAGACAGAATCTGTGTATACAAGTTGTTACATTATTATGTTTCAGTATTTTTATATTCAGCTTGGTGACTTCTAGGGCTGGGGCTCTGAAGACTATCCACTGGTTTGTTGGGAGTGTGTTGTTCAAGTTCTATGTATTTGTGAATTTTCAAGTTTCCTCCTGTTAATTAATTTCTAGTTTCATACAATTGTGGTTGGAAGATTCTTCGTATAATTTCAATCTTCTTAATTTTGTTAAGACTTGTTTTGTGACCGAATATGTGCTCTGTCCTGGAGAAAGTCCCATGTACACTTAAGAAGAATGTGTCTTCTGATGCTGTTGGATGGAATGTTCCACATATGCCTGTTTTTTGTCTAATGTGTCGTTTAAATTCAGTGTTTCCTTATTGATTTTCTGTCTAGACAATTTATCAATTGTTGAAACTGAGGTATTGAAGTCCCCTACTATTATTGTATTTTTATCTATTTCTCCCTTCATATATGTTAGCATTTGCTTAATATATTTAGATGTTATACTGAAATTTTAATCTTAAGCAATTGCATTTGCAAATTATAGGCAGTTAGTAAAATCTCCATAACATTTAAACAAATCTATCATTTAAAGATATCTGACATGAATTGTCTATTGAAAACAACTGGATTTAATTCCAGAACCACATTATACGTATATGTTATCAACATTGTGCATATTTTGTCTTAATCTATTGTATTAGCTATTTGGATTTCTAATTCAACGGTGTGTTTTCTCAGTCCTCAATTAATTCCATTGTGGCTTTCATAAAGGCTTTTATTAAACAATTCCTTCAGGTGATCCATTATTGTGATCAACTGTTTTACCCAGAGGGGTTACCCCAGAACAGTAACACCACATTTATAACATTTATAATAATGCCTAATAAGACTGGATTCTTTCTGGCAGTGCTTTACCTTACACATACATTTACAAATTTTTATTTTATCCAATTTCTAAAAAGGGATGAGAATAGGTTTTCTATGAAGAATCACATTGTCTTTCCGCTCTTTTTTTTAAATATATGTATTTTTTATTTTTCAATTACAGTTGACATATAACATTACATTAGTTTAATGTGTACAACACAGTGATCAGATATCAATACAACTTAAGAAATGATTACCCTGATAAATCCGGCACCTATCTGATATAATAGTTATTACAATATTATTGACTATATTCCTTATGCCATATTTTACATCCCCATGACTGTTTTGTAACTACTAATTTGTACTTCTTAATCCCTTTACCTTTTTTATCCATCCCCCCAACATTACTCTCATCTGGCAACCATCAAAATGTTCTCTGTATCTTTGAGTTTGTTTCTCTTTTGTTTGTTCATTTTGTTCTTTATTCCACATGTAAGTGAAATCATATGGCATTTCGTTTTCTCTGTCTGATTTACTCCACTCAGCACAATATCCTCTAGATCCATCCACGTTGCTGCAGATGACAAGATTTTGTTCTTTTTCGTGGCTGAGTAATATTCCATTGTATATGCACTACATCTTTTTTATCCATTTATTCATTGATGAACAAAAACACCCAGGTTGCCCCCATACTTTGGCTATTGCAATGAACATATGGATGCACATATCCCTTTGAAGTAGTGCTTTCAATTTCTTCAGCTAAATACCCAGTGGTGAGATTACTGGGTCCTTCTTTGCCTCTTGTTATAGCCTTTATTTCAAAGTCCATTTTGTCTGATACAAGTACTACAACTCCAGCTTTTTTTTCATTTCCATTTTTATGAAATATATTTTTCCATCCCTTTACTTTCAGTCTGTGTGTGTCTTTTGCTCCAAAGTGAGTCTCTTATAGGTAGCATATGTAATATCTGTTCAGCCACCCTGTCATTTGTTTGGAGCATTTAATCCACTTATATTGTAAGTAATTGTTGATAGATATGTAGTTATTGTCATTTGTTATTTATATTTTTGATCTTTTTTCTTCCTCTTCTTCTTAAAGAAGTCTCTTTAACATTTCTTGTGATACTGGTTTGGTGGTGATGAACTCCTTTAGCTTTCTCTTGTCTGGGAAGCTCTTTATCTGTCTTTTGGTTTTAGATGATAATTTTGCTGGGTAGAGTACTCTTGATTATAGGCCCTTGCTTTTCATCACTGTGAATATTTTGTACCAATCCCTTCTGACCTGCAAAGTTTCTGTTGAGTAACCAGCTGACAGTCTTGTGGGGGATCCCTTGTTGGTAACTAACTGCTTTTCTCTTTGTCTTGCCACTCTTTAACACCAATAACTGATTCTAATAATACACAATGTTACTAATGATGGCATGTATCAATCTCTAAACTTTGCATGTTCAAACTCCATGCTTCTGATCACATACAGTGAATGTATATAATAAAGAGTTATGCCAGCACTGATTAGAGACAATTTCTTATTAATTCAAGGTTATTTGAAAAGCATTATTGAGATATTTAGCAGAATCCTTAATTGTTAGAAAGCAATAGACAATTTAACAATTTTCACCTAGAGAGAACAGACTAAATGGTAAATTTCTCAAGCATTATCAAGGAGAGAGAGAATGAGAGGAAGAGTTAGCGTCTGCACACAGCATGAGTATTCTCTAAAGTACAATGCTGGTGCAGTATGGAAACTATCTCTGACATGCTCCAGCTTTTAGCCATTATCATGTATGTTGGCAACAAAATTACTGAATAAGAATATGTTCATCCATTTATTCATTCAGTCATTCAACAAGTACTCATTGTGTGCCTCCCTTGTGCCAGGCACAGTTCAGAGTTTTTAGGATACAGAGAATGTGACAGAAAATCTCCTCTCCTCATAGAAAATACATTACTACAGCAGAATGTAGGCAGACAAAAAACAAGTAAAAATGAACAAAACAAGTTCAGAAAGAGATTGGTGCTAAGAAAAAAAAGTGATGTATCCAAGTGAATGTGGATAGGTCCACTTCAGAATGGGAAGACAGAGACAGGCTTTTGGATGAAAAGAAGTACAAATCTCAGTTACTGAGGGGATAGTTACATGGGATTTTTCCTTTGTCTCTCTCCTGCTGACCATATTTTGCCATTTCACTACTTATTATTGTTCCATTAAAGTGTTGAAATGCTAGTCAATAAATGATTACTGAAATCCCACTGTGTTCTCAGCACCAGTACGATTGGAAAATGTGGTTAAATTCAAACAACTAATTCTACTGCTGTGATAAAATATGTGGTGTGGAATGATACTTACGTCAGCAAATAACTTAAGTCTTCTTGTTTTGAGGGGTGTATTTGAGTTTAAGTTCCCCCAGCTATTCATACCTCACATATCTGAGATTCAGCCGTCAATGTCCCAGGAACTCCTCCAAGAAGAGGCATCATTTATTGCCACTAGATGGCACCAATTATTTTCAGATTTTTAGGCCAAAACAAAACAAAACCTATTTCTATGTAATGACTATATTTCAAATGAAAGACTGTTAATTAGCACCA
This sequence comes from Rhinolophus sinicus, assembly GCF_057876585.1. Taxonomy (NCBI): domain Eukaryota; kingdom Metazoa; phylum Chordata; class Mammalia; order Chiroptera; family Rhinolophidae; genus Rhinolophus; species Rhinolophus sinicus. The sequence goes on from NC_142504.1 coordinate 85,984,282, forward strand.
TTATTAATAAAAGTATTGATCTTTCATTAATAATTTTGATGGTATTAAAGCTAGCATTAAAGATGATATGTTCATTTACACATACTTGTTTTTCAATGTATATTTGTTCCAGATAATCTTTTTAAAAAGTGTATTAGCAATGTTATTGAAAACATTTTAAAAAGCAATTGAATATATTAAATATATATTATAATTTAATATATAAATATCAGGATCAAAAATAGCTGATAAAAATATATTATGATATTACATAAATCTTTAATAGTTTTGTAGGAAATAGTTTCAATAAAATCTGGTAGAATTCTTTATTTTTTAGAAGTAATTTCCCACTGTTTCTCTCAAAAATATGTAATATTTATAAGTAAATTGAAAAAACCCTGGTATTTATTATTGCAATTAAATATAACAAAAATAATTACAAAATGTAAAATAGTATAGGAATAACTTCAGTAAATGTATATCACTTAGTCATATTTTATATAAAAATGTAATACGCATAGCTTTATAAAGCTTAACAAGTATTGAGATCTAAAAAGTACATTTTATCATATAATTTTCCTGTTTCTAATTAGTAAGTTTACAGTGAAACTAAAACATATGCAAAATTTTTCTAAAGTACAAGAACATGAAATATTCTTATTTTTCAAAAAAGTGCTAAGTAAACATTCAAAGTATGTTTATTCAGAAACAAAATGTAACTATTCTCTCATCTTTCATTAAAAATATAAAAATGGCTCTGTAATAAATATAACCTATACTTTTACATCATTAGCCTTCAAAATAAAAGTGCAGTAAAAAATGACAGTGCACATAAAATGCACTAAAAAGTATAATATTGTAGTACGAATATATTATAATTACATAGAAAAAAATGACAAGTTGCACATTTATTATGCTAACAGATTTGTTTTTTAAATTTAAACATCTTTGTTACTTCAAGATGAAAAATGAGTGCCTCAAACTAGCTGCTATTATGACTATCACTATATTTCCTTCATTCTGAAACAGTCAAAAAATAATACTCACTTTAATATCTTCCAGAGTTTTTTGCCTCATGGTAATGAGAAGTCTATGTCTCTGGTCTTCTTCATAGATTCTCTCTTTACATTTGTTCCTTTCACTAATGAGATGATTATACATAGCTTGTGCATGTTCCTTTTTAAATCTCATAGTTAAAAATTGGTTCCTGTGAAAAAAGAATTGCAATTACCACTAATCAATTTACAATTTATTTCCTAAAATACACTTATGATACATTTTAAAAGACTCAATATTGAGGAGAAGTTCCCAGATGGTGGATTAGATAAATGCTATGCCTGCTGCCTCCCAGGATGACATCAAAATTACAACCTCAAGGACCAATCAACCTCAAGAATTAGCTGAAGACTAATTGAACAAAATCCCTATAACTAAGGATATAAAGAAGAGGCCACATTGAGACTGGTAGGGAGGGAGGAGATGCAAAATGGGCTGACCTAAACCCACAGGTAGTGGTTGAACACTAGGAGGGACACCTTCATGGTGGTGGTCCCATCTGAATAGGGAGAGGTCCCAGAACCATAAGGACTCCCCAGCCTAGGGGTCGTGTGCCGGGAAGTGGAGTCCCCATAACATCTGGCTGTGAAAATTAGCAAGGACTCCATCAGACGGAAGGTGGCTGGAAACCCAGGTGTTCTTTTAAAGGGCCAACAAACAGACTCATTTGCTTGAAAACAGTTTGGCTCCAGTGGAGGGGTGGCAACTCAAGAAGTACAAGAGACATACAGAGTTGTGTGGATTCGGAGCAAGGGCTGGAGAGATAGCTGCCACTGTCCTTGTGTGGAGCCTGCCTCACATGTACCCTACAGGAAGGTGCCATATTACCTATGTTGAACCCTCCCACTAAGGGTGAAATCTGAGAATGCATTACTCTGGTATAATCCAAGGGCATGCACCACCTTGAAGACAGCCTGGGCCCCCGCCCAGCCCAGCTGGTGCTGCATCGCCTGGGGCACTGTCAGCTCCTGGGTGGCTTGCCATGCCCCACAAGCTGTGGAAGTTTTTTACAGCAGTGGAAGGGCGGCAGTAGCCTGGAGAAATTTTGGTGGTGGGCAGTCAGCCGCAACTTTTGCCGCAGCCTCTCTTGGGTGGCTCTCGAGGATCTGTGGGCCCTAGGCAAGCAGTGGCCAGCCAAGGTGTTCTCAGGTCATTCTGTGAAGTGGTATCAGGTTTGGCACTGCTGCAAAAACTGAATCTGCATTAACTTTGTAAAACCACCAGCCATTCCTCGTGATTTCCTGTTACCCTGCCCCGCCCAGCTAGGGATGCATCTCACAGGACACTCTCAATACTGGGTCAACCAGCCCAGCCCACACATCTAAAGAAGTTCTTTGAACAGCTGAGACTTATGGGCATCTGGCAGCTGGCAACAGGCCTAGGGTGGCCCTGGGCCTTTTTGCTAAGCTGCCTGAGGCCCAATACTGGTAGAAGCCGGCCTTGATTCACAGCGAGGCCATGCCTACATGCCTCCAGGTCCAGCACAGGCAGCAACCAACCACAAACAGCACTGTAGCTCCTACCAGGTGCCCAGGGCCAGTCACAGGCAAGGACGAAGTAGGCCTGCACAGGAGCCCCTCCCAAGAGACATCAGAAACAACACACCCAGAGGTTGGCTTCAGACCACACCAGAGCACTACCTTGTTAGACCCACAAGCAGCACACCAAAAGAATGATCTCAACAGGCACAAGGGGCTACTGGGGTGAATCCCCCTCTGAAGGGTCAGCCCCCACACAGCAGCTCATACACTGGAAACATAGCCAATCCTGACTGCCAGTCAGCCTGAAAGTCAGTCCCACTCACTGATATGCCAAAAGCAATCAAGGCTCAACTACAACAGGAGAATACACACAACGCACACAAGGGGCACTACTGAAACACATGAACAGGTGATCAGGGAGTCTGCACCATTGGACCACATGGGATACATACTATAGAAGGCCAACTGGCACAGACTGAGAGACATAGAAGATCTATCTAATACACAGAAGCAAACACAGAGAAGCAGCCAGAATGAGGAAACAAAGAAACATATCCCAAATAAAAGAGCAGGAGAAACCTCCAGCTCTACCTAAATAAAATGAAGGTAACCAATCTAACAGAGACAGAGTTTAAAACACTGGTTATAATAATGCTTAAGGAACATAATGAGAACTTCAACAAAGAGAGAGTATACATAAGGAAGGTCATAGAAACCATAAAGAAAAAGTCAGAAATAAAGAATACAATGGCTGAAATGAAGAATACCCTAGAAGGAATCAACAGCAGATTAAATGAAGTAGAGGATCGAATAATTAATTTAGAAGACAAGGTAGCAGAAAATACCCAATCAGAACAACAAAAAGAAAAAAGAATTAAAAAATGAAGATAGTTTAAGGGACATGTGGGACAACATCAAGCATAATGACATTTGCATCATAGGGGTACCAAAAGGAGAAGAGAGAGAGCAAGGGATCAAGAAATTATTTGAAAAAATAATGACTGAAAACTTCCCTAACTTGGTGAAGGAAATAAACATGCAAGCCCAGGAAGTGAAGAGTCTCAAGCAAGATGAACCCAAATAGGCCCACACCAAGACACATTATAATTAGAATGGCAAAGGTTAAGGACAAAGAGAGAATCCTAAAAGCAGTATGAGAAAGACAACTAATTATTTACAGGGAGCGCCCATGAGACTATCAGCTGATTTCTCAACAGAAACTTTGTAGGCCAGAAGAGAGTGGCAGGAAATATTCAAAGTGATGGAAAACAAAGGCCTACAACCAAGACTACTCTACCCAGCAAGTCTATCTCTTAAAATTGAAGGAGAAATAAAGAGCTTCCCAGAGAAGAAAAAACCTAAAGAAATTCATTACCACCAAGCCAGTATTAAAAGAAATATTAAAAGGCTTTCTTTAAGAAGAAGAGGGGAAACAAACAAAGAAGATAAAAAATATGAATAATAAAATGTCAATAACTATGTACCTATCAATAGTCAGTTTAAGTGTAAATGGATTTATACTCCAATCCAAAGACTTAGAGTAGCTGAATGGAAAAGAAAACAAGACCCATGCATATGCTGTCTACAAGAGACACACCTCAAATCGAAAGACACACATAAACTGAAAGGAAAGGGATGGGAAAAGATATCCCATGAAAATGGAATCAAAAAATAAATTGGAGTAGCAATACTTATAGTAGATAAAACAGACTTTAAAACAAAGACTATAATAAGAGACAAAGAAGGACACTACATAATGATAGATGGATCAATCAAACAAGAGGACATCATCCTAGTTAACATCTATGCACCCAATATAGGAACACCTAAATATATAAAACAAATATTGACCAACATAAAGGCAGAGATTGACAGTAGCACAACCACAGTAGGGGACTTTAACACTCCACTGATACCATTGGATAGATTTCCCAGATAGAAAATTGACAAGAAAACAGCAGCCTTAAATGACATAGTAGACCAGATGGATTCAATTTATATATTTAGAGCATTTCACCCCAAAGCAGCAGAATATACATTCTTTTCAAGTGCACATGGAACGTTTTCCAAGACAGACCATATGTTAAGCCACAAAACAAGTCTCAATATATTTAAGAAGGTTGAGATCATATCAAGCATCTTCTCTGGCCACAATGGTATGAAACTAGAAATAAAATACAAGAAAAAAAACTGAAAAATGTACAAACACATGAAAGCTAAATAGTATGGTAATAAATGGGTCAACAGTGAAATCAAGGAAGAAATCAAAAGATACCTTGAGACAAACGAAAATGAAAACACAACGACCCCAAATCTATGGGATACAGTGACAGCAGTCCTAATAGGGTAATACATAGCAATAAGGTGCACCTCAAGAAATAAGAAAAATCTCAAATAAACAGTCTAACTTTACTCTTAAGGGAACTAGAAAAAGAACAGCAAACAAAATGCAAACTGAGTAAAAGGAAGGAAATAATAAAGATCAGAGTAGAAGTAAATGAAATAGAGGCTAAAAGAACAATATAAAAGATCAATGAAACCAAGAGCTGTTTTGTTTGAAAGATAAATAAAATTGGCAAACCTTTAACCAGACTCATCAAGGAAAAGAGACGACCCAAGTAAATAAAACCAGAAATAAAAATGGAGAAGTGACAACGAACAACACAGCAATACAAAAAATTTTAAGAAAATAGTATGAGCAACTATACATCAAAGAATTGGACAATCTGGAAGAATTGGATAAATTCCTAGAAGCATACAATCTTCCAAGGCTGAATCCAGAAGAAACAGAAAAATCTGAACCAACTGATTACTACTAATGAAATCAAACCAGTAATAAAAAATACTCCTGACAAGCAAAAGTCCTGGACCAGACGGCTTCACAGATGAATTTTACAAAACATTCAAAAAAGAATTAGCATCTATTCTTCTCAAGCTAGTCCAAAAAATTCAAGAGAAGAGAAGGTTTCCAAGCTCATTTTACCAGGTCACAATTACCCGGATTCCATAACCAGAGAAAAACATTACAAATAAAGAACACTACAGGCTGACTTCCCTAATGAACATAGATGCAAAAATACTCAACAATATTAGCAAACCAAATTCAGCAATACATTAAAAAGATCTTACACTACAGTTAAGTGGGATTCATTCTGGTATGCAAGGTTGGTTCAATATCCACAAATGAATGAACGTGATACACCAAATAAACAAAATGAAAAATAAAAATCATATGGCCATATCAATAGATGCAGAGAAGGCATTTGACAAATTCCAGCACTCATTTGTTTGACAAAATCCAGCACCCATTTATGATAAAAACTCTCAGCAAAGTGGGAATAGAAGGAACATAGCTCAACATAATAAAGACCATATATGACAAACTCACAGCTAACATCATACTCAACGGGGGAGAGCTAAAAGCCATTCCCCTTAAGATCAGGAACAAGACAAGGATGACCACTTGCAACACTTTTATTCAACATAGTACTGGAAGTTCTAGCCATGGCAATCAGACAAGAAAAAGAAATAAAAGGCGTCCAAATTAGAAAGGAGGAAGTAAAATAGTCATTAGTTGCTGAATCAACCAATCATGCAGCTTACCTTACCCATGGGCTTCCTCTTATATAGGTTGATACATTTTCCTATTTAAGCTGGTGTGTGAATGTCTGTGTGTGGGTGTGTGTGTGCATGTGTGTCTGTGTATATTTTGTCATTTGTAACTAAGCACATCCTGACACGGAAGTGTGATTTTTATGGTGAAATCAGTAGTAATGTAAAAGATCCTAGTAGAAAAAGCATCAAAAAGTTGTAAAATAATGCTGCAAAAATAAATATGCTTTAGAAATAATTTCTAGAGGTAATCAGCAACCCAGAATCCAGAATAAGCAGATCTACAAAAGTTCAGCATTGTCTTGTTACCCACATTTGTTTTCATCTCTACCAGTATAGGAAATTGAATCATTTGTACAGTTAGCCATAAGAGCAGCAGGATTTCTGAGGGGCTGAAATGTTATAATGCTTTGAATATAATATCTCACTTAATACAATCACAACCCTGTGAAAGAATAATTATTATAGCAATTTACAGACGAGGAACCTAAACTTCAGCATAATTAGCTTCTGTAAGCTAATTAGTAAATGACAGAACCAGAATTCAAATCCAGTTCTGTCTTGTTCTGCTTGATTCAGCAGCCTCAACACTAAAGTACTCATTTTTTTCTCTCTCTCCACTATGACTGTTATCAGTAAATTTGAAACCATGATTTTTTATTCACATTTTTTTAGTTGTGAGTCTCTCCTTCTAAATGGAATAAGGTCCCATGCTTTCATCTGTCTCATCCTTGTTCTGTCCACTTTATCATTCATGCAAACAACATCCAAAATTCTTATCTGATATCCTATGTAAATATTCCTTAATATTGACATTGTGGAGCATAGGCAACCAATGAAAATTATACAGGGAGGAGCTGGTATGGCGAAAACCAAAAATCTCTCATAATTGTTCCCAGAATCTTGACCACATTTACTTTATTTTCTACCCTAAGCATTTTATATTAGATTGCATTCAATATAGCATTTCATTTGTGTGTGTGTGTGTGTGTGTGTGTGTATACACACACATATTATGTACACTATGTATGTTTATGTGTATATGCATTCACGTAAACAGTGTTTCTGTTATCATAGCGATAAAAAGAACAAAGTCCTGTGGGTCTGAGTTTGGATCTGTCCCCTTCATTTATTTAAGAAAATTAAGTGAGAGTCAACAGTGGCTTTGATTGATATTATTTGTATCACCATATTTTAATTGTTTTGCATATGCAATGTTTGTCTCTCTACAAATATTTTCAGACACGAAGATACACTTTCCCACTTGCCATTTCTTTTTCCTTGGTGCCTGGCACTTAACTTGATATGGTCACCTATTGAAAGTACCAGTAGATTGCCCCTAATAGAGTCATGTGTTGCTTAACAACAGGGATACACTCTGAGAAATGCCTTGTTAGGTAATTCTGTCATTGTGTGAACATCATAGAGTACATTTACACAAACCTAGATCGTCTAGCCTACTACACACACAAGCCATATGGTACAGCCTAGTGCTCTTAGGCTACAAGCCTGTGCTGCGTGTTACTGTACAAAACAACATGATATTAAATCAAACACAAGAGAAAATGATGCAACCAAGAGACATGGTAAACACAAGATGTATGAAGCTGCTGCCAGTGTAACATGGCATACTGTTTTTATAAATAGAAAGAGTACACTCTAAAGTAACAATAGAAAGTATATTACAGAAAGTACATAAACCAGTAATGGTCATTTATTATCAAGTATTATGTACTGTATATAGTTGTACGTGCTATACTTTTATGTGACTGGCAGTAGGTTTATATACAGCAGCATCACCACAAACACGAACGTGTTATGCTACGATATTAGGATGGCTGAGATGTCACTAGGAGCTAGGAATGTTTCAGCTCCATTATAACCGTATGGGATCACTGCTGTATATGCAGTTAGTCATTGATTAAAACATCGTTGTGCAGTACAGGACTATACATGTACTGTGCATGATTATCTGCAATAAATACTCTTCCTTTCCCATCCAGTTTAGGGAGTCAATACGCACAGTTGAAAGAGCACATGGTTTGGAACAAGACGGACTGAAGCTGGCTAGCTCTAGCACTAACTAGCTGTGCAATATTAGGACAATCATTGAATTTCCTTGAGTTTCTGTTTCCTCAGCATTCACATGGAACGTAATCACGTAATTTAAGAATTTTCTGTGAGAAGTGGATGAGATACGGTACCTAGATTGCCTGCCAAGTGCCTGGCACGTTAGGAAGACAATCAATGGTAGCTTTAAATATTACCTGACAATATCCAATATCAGCCCTGTTAATTAATAGATTTGTAAACAACAACACAGTGTCAGCTATTCCTTTTCTCCTTTTCCTGGGGAAAGGCAGAGTTTTTGTCAAGTTTAGAAAGGTAATTGATTCACTGCGACATGGTGACCACTTTTGTCTCAAAGGCAATATAATCTAGCACAGGATGGAAGAAAATGTTAGTACTGAAATTGTTAAGAATCCTGAAGAAAAAGAAAAATTACTCAGCTCCTGAATTAGCTCTTTATAAGTTTAATGTGAATTATATAATTTTCGGGTTATACCTTTCAGCCCCCAAATATTCTTCTAGCTATTAAAGTAAATAAATATCTTTCAAAGTATGCAACATGTTTCCTTGCTTTCTTACATGGTATACTGAATATGATTTAGTCTTTTTCAGATAAAGCTATATGATCATTTTGAAAATGATGTTTACTCTATGGTAAGAGATAAACTAATGCTTGTTGAGTGCATTGACTTGACTCTATTAAAGTATATATTATTAGGCTGTGCAGAACTGTTTCCCTGACACTACCCCTTAAGTGGTGGTTTTGTTTGTTGTATTAGCCTTCTATATTTAAATCAAAATATAATTCCTAAATATGACCAATGCATATTCCTTCAATAGCCATCCAAGCCCCGTTCTCAATGTATTACAAAATAGGAAGTAAGAACCATGAGTAGTAACAGGAAGAGTACTTAAGTTCTAAGTGAGGGCCAATGGATATACTAAGGGTCTGAGAGCATGATCATTCTCTGAGTGAAATGCCTTACTAACCGTTGTCAGGTATGGCCCTGACCAATAAGGGGACTGGTTATTTAAAGACAATAAATGAGAATAAGTTACATGAGGTTTTGTAGAATATATATTTCTAAACTCTTACCTCAAAACTTATCAAAAAAGTTTGGGTGAAAAACCAAACATAACTAACCACATCATACTAAGTGGGAAATAGTAAAATTAGTGGGAAGGATTATCAATTTCATACAGAATAAAAGTTCTTATACGTGGAAAAAAGGGAAGCATTCCCTGTTATTCAAATAAAAATAAACGCAGGGGAGCAATGAAAAATGAAAGCAATTTATGATTGTGCTTTTAAACCAAAATTATCAAATATTACATATATGTTCCACATCAACTATAACAGAAAATGTGGATCATTTTAAGAATAAATTTTAAATATGAAAATTTGACCTTATTTATTTTATAAATATATATTAAACATTTAACATTTTGATACAATTTAAGTGCTTACTTTAAATTGTCAAGTGTCTGATCAAGTACTTTCTTTTCCTTTTCTTTTTTGTCTAGGTCCTCAGTCAATTGACTTATTTTTTCTTCATAAAGCATTGTTTTACTTTTAGTGGTCTGTATTTCTTTAAAAATCATTGAGCTTTTTTTCTGGAAAACAAATGCAGGGATGTTTTGTTTTAAATCCTGTGATATTTAAATTCTTGCAATTTAGGGACACAATTATGTTTCGCCATATGAACAATGAAAAGCAAACAGTAACTTCTTATCAATATAAGTGATAACTTAGGTTTATGTTCTCTTCTCCGTTGTTACAGCTGATGAGGTTTTCTAATAGATGGGTTAAAACTATCTATTATCTCTCCTCACATCTCTTTATCCCCCTCTCCCTCTGCACTAACTTGTCCCCACTCTCACACACATACATGCACACCTGAAAGGTATGTCCTTTTAAGATGCAAACATGTGGTCACTGATTTTCAAATATATACAATTAATGTATACAAGGATATATATTTTGATCTTCAAAAAAAGTAGATACTTAATGCCAGCATGATTTCCCAAGGCTGGCCTGTGCAATTCTAGATTGGAGATTTGACTTTGCATGATCCCTTTATGTCTGTTGGCATAAATATTGACTGACTAATTTACTGACTGCGTGTCTAATTTACTGATTGCCATTCCCACATTTGGCATTGCTTCTAATCAGGGCTATTCTTGCAACTGATTCCACCAATCTCAATCGCTGGCTTTGCTATTTCCCTCCATTTTCCCCCATATGCTTCCTAATTCTTTTTCTACTTTTAAGATTTTAAGAAGAATGGCTAATCGTTTACATTTGTTTTCCTATAAAAATCTGCTGTTTGTCCAAGATTTGGAACATTCGGTACTGTGTTTGAATTTTCATATCCTCCCTTTTTTTTTTAATTACTTTTTCTTCCCTGGAGTTCTGAAATTTTTCTACTGATAAATGAGTTTTTGTTTTGGGTTTTGTTGTTGTTGTTGTTTTGTTTTGTTCTGTTTTGTTTTTTAATACCAGAATGTAGTTGAAAGATGGTTGACTACCATTCTTCAATGGGTCCATTAGAATATGTTATTAGTGGGAGAAAAGTCAACCTAAAAAAAACTGTGGAGAGGCACAGGTATGTTTGATTAAAATGAGTATGTAGGAGTCAAGAGAGAATGGGCAACTCTGAATGTTATCTATCACTAAACTTGACTTTCAGGTGAGATTCCATAATTCATGCCTTAATCTTGAATGAAGATTCTCATGGGAAACTGAGAAAACTTCAGAAGCAATGGTTTCAACAGTTTAGACCATACCAGCCAATTCAGCAATGTTGAAGGTGGTGCCAGTGGATTCTCCACTAAAGGAAAGAAAGACAAAGTGTGCTTCCTGCAGACAGCAGTGAAAAACAAAAATTGTATTTTGGCACCTTAAATAGGTACCATCAGTGAGGCTTTAGTAAAGGAAAGTAGTGTATCCCCTTCCATGGCATCAAAAATATCAGAGACATCACCGTAGTGAGATGAGTCTAGAGAGAAGAAACTGTTAGATGCCATGTGTCAGGAGTACAAATCTACATATCTTGATTGAGCAAAAGCTTGGAGACTCCAAGTGCCATTTGTATGTCCTTTGATGAATGCTGAAGTGTCACCAGAGTTAATAGGAATAGAGGCATAAAACAGTACATTTATAATTTCACCATTCTTTGGCTTATTTTTTTTCTAGCTTGGGTCACAAAGGTTTCAGCAATTTGGAGGTTTTCCAAAGTTGTTTTCATGTCTAGACTTCGAATGGTCTGGAAACCTGAATTGCAGTTAATTAATTTTTTACTACATTTTTCATTATTTCCTTATTTCAAAAACTTTCAAACCACATATTTTTAAAATATTAGGTAATAAAAATTACACTCAGATTCTAAATTACTATGAGATTATATTTTTAATTTTTATTAAGATTTAATAAATATGTTTTTATGTTATCTAAATGTAATAAATTCAAATTCTACACCTAAGACTTAAATTGGAGTTAAAAACAGTAAAAATTCAGTAGTATTGTTTAGCTTGGCCCATGATTGAAATGCTTATGCACAGTAAAAGATAAAATTATTTGCCTTAGAACTTAAGATCTTAGAAGATAAAAACGGTGTCTCTAGTACTGTTTGTACACCAATCAGCATTATGAATACTTAATAAATACTAATAGTGCTGTTTGATAGTACAGCAGATTGCAAGTTTCTTTAGAATATGGTTCGATAACATGGCCCACAAGGTGTTTCTTTGTCTAGGCATTGCCTGTCTCACTAGCTTCATCTCTTTTCACTCTTAGAACTGGGAGGTATCCTGTTCTCTGACCATACTCACTACTTGCCATTACACAAACACAAAACATTCTCCCATGATTTCTTTTTGTAGACACAGTGTCTGTTTCTAGAATGCACTTATCTCATTTTTCATCAAGTTAAGAATTACAGTAATAATAATAATAATAATAATAATAATAATAATAATTCAAACCATCTGTTAAATACTTCCAGAGACAAACATTCTTTTTTTATTAAATTTATTGAGGTGACAATGGTTAGTAAAGTTACATAGGTTTCAAGTGAACAATTCTATAATACATCATCTATATATCACATTGTGTGCTCACCACCAAGAGTCTGTTCCTCTTCCATCATCATATATTTGACCCCCTTTTCCCTCTTCTACCACCCCCCTCTTCCCTCCCTCTCTGGTAACCACTAAACTGTTTTGTGTCTATCAGTTTTTCTTTGTTTGTCTTGTTCCTTTATTGCTTTCACTTTTATATCCCACATATGAGTGAAGTCATATGGTTCTCAACTTAATCTGTCTGACTTATTTCGCTTAGCATAATACTCTCAAGATCCAACCATGTTGTCACAAATGGCACTATTTCATCTTTCCTTACAGCAGAAGTGGTATTCTATTGTATATATGTACCACATCTTCTTTATCCAATCATCTATCGAAGGACACTTTGGTTGTTTCCATGTCTTGGCCACTGTAAACAATGTCGCAACGAACACTGTAGTACATGTATCTTTACGGATAAATGTTTTCAGATTTTTTTGGGTCGATACCCAGGATAGGGATTGCTGGGTCATGTGGTAATTCTATTCCTAATTTTTTGAGGAACCTCCATACTGTTTTCCATAGCAGCTGTACCAATTTACATTCCCACCAACAGTATATGTGTATAGAAGGAAAATAACATGATAAAGGTCATATATGACAAACTCTCAGCTAATATCATGATTAATGGTGAAAAACTGAAGCCCTTTGCTCTACGTTCAGGAACACGACAGGGTTGTCCCCTATAACTACTGCTTTTCAACATAGTATTGGAGGTCCTTGCCAGGACCTCCAATCAGGCAAGAGAAATCAGGCAAGAGAAAGAAATAAAAGGCATCCAAATTAGGAATGAAGAAGTTAAATTGTCACTTTTTGTGGATGACATGATGCTTATATAGAAAACCCTAAAGAGTCCACCAAAAGCTATTAGAAACCATGAACAAACACAGTAAAGTTGCCAGCTACAAAATAAACATAAAACAAACCCCGTTGCATTCTTATATACTAGCAATAAAATTTCAGAAAAAGAAATGAAAAAATTCCGTTTGCAATTGCAACAAAAAGAATAAAATATCTAAGCAAAATCTTAACCAAGGATGTGAAAGACCTATATACTGAAAACTGTAAGACATTTTTAAAAGAAATTGAAGAAGACACAAAGAAATGAAAAGACATTCCGTGTTCATGGACTGGAAGAATCGCCACAGTTAAAACGACCATATTACCCAAAACAATATACAGATTTAATGCAATCTCCATCAAAATCCCAATGGCATTTTTTAAAGAAATAGAACAAAGAAATCATCAGATTTGTATGGAATCACAAAAGACCCTGAATAGCCAAAGCAATCCTAAGAAAAAAGAATAAGGCTGGAGGTATCACGCTCCCTGATTTCAACGTGTACCACAAAGTGACAGTAATCAAAACGGCATGGTACTTGCAGAAAAACAGACACACATACCAGTGAAATAGAATTGAAAACCCAGAAATAAACCCCCATATATATGGGCAGATAATTTTCAACAAAGAAGTCAAAAACATACAATGGAGAAAAGATACCCTCTTCAATAAATGGTGCTGGGAAAATTGGAGAGCCACAGGCAAAAGAATGAAACTAGGCTGCTATCTGTCACCATGTACCAAAATTAAATCAAAATGGATCAAAGCCCTAAACATAAGACCTGAAATAATAAACTTTATAGAAGAAATTTCACATAGGTATTAAACTTATGGACCTTGGGTTCAAAGAGGATTTTATGAATTTGACCTCAAATATAAGGAAAGTAAAAGCTAAAATAAATCAATGAGACTGTATTAAACTAAAAAGCTTCTGCACAGTAAAAAAAACCATCAACAAGATAAAGAGGCAACCAAGTGAATGGGAGAAGATTTTTGCAAACAATGTCTCTGATAAAGGACTAATATCCAAAATATATAAAGAACTCATACAACATAACAACAAAAAAACAAGCAATTCAATTAAAAAATGGGCAGAAGACCTGAATAAACATTTCTCCAAAGAGGACATACAGATGGCCAATTGACATATGAAAAGATGCTCAACATCACTAATCATCAGAGAAATGCAAATAAAACCCACAATGAGATATCACCTCACAACTGTTTGAATGGCTGTCATCATCAAGACAAATAATAACAAGTGTTGGAGAGGCTGTGGAGGAAAAGGAACTCTCATACACTGTTGGTGGGAATGCAGATCGGTGAAGTCTCTATGGAAGGCAGTGTGGAAGTTCCTCAAAAAATCAAGAATAAAATTACCATATGACTCAGCAATCTCTCTCCTGGGCATCTACCCAAAAAATCTGAAAACATTTATCCGTAAAGATACATGTAGTGCAATGTTCATTGCAGCATTATTCACGGTGGCCAAAACATGGAAACAACCAAAGTGTCCTTTGATAGATGACTGGATAAAGAAGATGTGGTATACATATACAATGGAATACTACTTCTGCCATAAGAAAAGATGAAATAGTGCCATCTGCAACAACATGGATGGAACTTGAGACTATTATGCTAAGTGAAAGAAGTCAGACAGAAAAAAGTTGAGAACCATATGATTTCAATGATATGTGGGATATAAAACTGAAAACAACAAAGGAACAAAGGACTAAGAGAATAAAGAAACAAAAACTTGTAGACACAGACAATAATTTAGTGGTTACCAGAGGGTAAGGGAGGAGGGCGATGGTAGATGAGGGTAAATGGAATCAAATATATGGTGACAGAAGGAGAACTGACTCTGGGTGGTGAACACACAATGTGATATACAGATGATAGATTACAAAACAGTACACCTGAACCTATGTAACTTTACTAACCATTGTCACCGCAATAAACTTTAATTTTAAAAAAAGAGCATAGATTCCAGTGCCAGTGCCAGATATAGTGAATCTGAGCTCCACAATAACAAGCTGTGAAAATGAACAAACTAATTAAAACACAAGGCACCAGATGGTTCAAATAGAGAATGGAGGTAAGAACAGCACACTCTTTATACAGTTATCCTGGAGATGAAATGAGTTAATATGTCTGAGCACTTAGAATAATGCCTGGCATATAGAAAACATGGAACATATTAATAATCTGTTATTGTTATTATAAATATTACGATTTACTTCAGTAATCTTTTTTTATATTTATTTTGTAGCCCAGTACAGGGAAAACTTTTTAAAAGTGATATAATCACATCTCTATCTCATAGCCCACATAGTATCCACCCACCAATCCTATTGGGGCTACCTTTAAAACATATCCAGAGGATAGCAAGTTAAAGACAATGGACTACCTCTACCTACTTACCCGTATCCAATGATTCTCTAAAGATAGACTATTAGATGTAAGGATTTTTCAGGGAGTAAGTATTTCTAATTTGGAAAAATGCCCGAAGCCTTTTGATATATAGCCATTTGTTCATGCTCCCTATATACCAGTCTGAGGGTAAAATGCAGATGTCAGATATTAACAAATGTTTCAGTCTGTAGATTGGTGTCATCTGTAGAAATATGGTCCTATCTAGTACAGGCCAGATTTCTGCCTCTACGTTCTACAAAATGTAATGGGGGATACTTAGATCAGTGGGGAAAACACTGTAAGAGAGAAAAAAATGAACACAAAGAGAGACTCTGTGTGTGTGTGTGTGTGTGTGCACGCGCGCGTGTGCACATACAGAATCAACTTAGTGCAACCAATTAGAAATGAGATGTATCCATATAAAGTTAAATTTGCATGAATAGTTTTCACTGCCATAAACAGGGTGCAAATTCAAAAATTTTTTCATATTAAATTTACCTCAGTTTTTATTAGTGCTTCTTGGGCTTCCTTCCCCTTTTGTTTTAAATTTTTCTTTGTTCTTTCTACATTTCTTTTAACATGTTTTCTCTCCTCAATTATGCGCTTTAGTGCCTAGAAGACAGTCAGAAATTAAGATGTGTAGCATTTACAATCCAATTATCCTGGTGTAAACCAAATAGTTTCTAAGTGACTATTTTAAAAATAACAATATATATATATATTGATAGAAAGAAATAGGACCATCACACATGAATTATGAAACATTCTATGATATCCACAATCCCAATATTCAATTTGAATTTTCGGAAAAAATTAAAATCTTATAAATTTTAGTTAAGTCACAAACATTAATAAACACATCAAAATTATAAATTTTCAACACAATATTTAAAATATTTTAACCAAAATTAAAATTCCAAATACAAATTAACAGTAATCATTATAGAAAGTGCATAAAAACTTATTCTTTCCAAGAATTTATGCTAAATTAATAGTTCTTATAATTCATAAACTATTAAAATTTAATAAAAATAGAAATGATTACTAAACTACAAGAAGATATAAAACAATGGCCATTATAAAATAAGGGGAATAAAAGTCATTAATCTTTTCTGGAATTCATTATCATACTCAGATGATTATACTGAGGCTTTTGATGCAACTAATAAATTTCCATCATTAATGTAAGGAGGAGCCATTATTAAAATCATTTATCTCACTAGGTATTAGTACTGGTTATATATTCATCATATGAGCTCTAGAATAAGCATTTAGAAGTTTTAAGTAGCATAATATACTCAGAATTTGTTGTTTCCATGCTTTATGGCCTTGTACATGTTGCTTCATGCATTCAGGCCCAAGTTTTCTCAAGTCTATGATACAGATAAACTCTCTCTTACCTATTTCATAGGGAAGCTTTGAAGATCAAAATAAATTTTCCTAATAGGAACACTTTGCAAATCACAAGGCTTTTAAAATAAATTTTGAAAATTATTAAAAATTAAGAATATAAAGTTACATCATAATTTGCAATGAAAAACAATCCTGTTGTCAAAATGACCCAAATGAATAATATATATGTACTCCCGGGAGCTAAAGACAAGAATGTATAACTCTTACCACACCCTCTACTTCTCCAAAAGACTAATGACATGATGTATACATATTTTTCTACTAATTTTTTTTGTTTGGGAAGGGCTAGTAATATCAGTTACTGCCATGAACTTGTTGTTTTGAAAATATTTATCAACATTTGCTTTATTTTTCATCCTAGCTGTTTTCTACATGCATCAAAAATTTACCATGAAAATGTCAGGATGCATTATATTTTACATCTGAATAAACATAGCTTTAGCATTGTATTAACGAGCAGTGAAACTCTGAATTAAATTTACCATAATGGGAAATCATACCAAATAAATCGCTACTCACCCATTTGAAAACTGCTTTCCCTAAGTACACTCTAAGACAGCGTACAGGGTTATAGCATTAATAGTCTTGCTATATACTTCCGCTATAGATCAGTTGTGTGGTCAATGAAACAGTTCCTTATTCTGCTGAGATTTTATGTCTTCCTATGTGAAATCATAATTTTCCAAGTAGCAATGTAAAATCATATACATGATTTATCAACCTAAATATTCCTGCAGATTAGTGTCTGGATTAATTATAAATGCTTACATCAGAGTGTTCTTGGTGGATAGTTTTCATCCTTCTAGCATCTTCTTCCATTTGAAGCATTGGTGCCTCTATTTCTGCCAGGATTAGGGAATACATTGCTTTCTTTTTCAGACATTCCTCTGTCACAAACTCCTGTTCCTCTTGCAGGGAATATAGCCTTTTCTGCCAGCAAAGATTTTAAAAAATGCATTTCAGTTATCGAATACCGAAATGTTTATTGAGCCTCCATCTTGTGTCAGTCAGCGATACTTGCTGTTATTTGAAAATAAAAAAAATAAGCACCGCCATAAAAAGTAATAGGTATGGGGCTAGACTGGTGGCTCAGGCAGTTGGAGCTCTGTGCTCCTAACTTCGAAGGCTGCCAGTTCGAATCCCACATGAGCTCTCAACCACAAGGCTGCCAGTTCAACTCCTCCAGCCCCACAAGGGATGGTGGGCTGTGCCCCCTGCAACTAGCAATGGGCAACTGAACCTGGAGCTGAGCTGCGCCCTCCACAACTAAGATTGAAAGGACAACTTGACTTGGAAAAACATCCTGGAAGTACACACTGTTCCCCAATAAAGTCCTGTTCCCCTTCCCCAATAAAATCTAAAAAAAAAAAAAAAAAAGTAATAGCTATGAATATAGTATATTTAAAGAGTGCACTTCTCATTAGAAAAATGATGAGAAACAAATTAAAAGACAATAAAAATCAAACATTCTTAAGTATCAGAAGATAATGAGTTTACAGAACACACGAACAACAAATATTGAAATACATGTAATTCCTGAAATCTAAAATCAAATAAAACCAATGAAAAAGAAGTCAAGACCAAAACATTAAGCAAAAAGCACTGGAAGATTATGGAATTATTGAATAGATATATAAGTAAATTAGGAAATTTGGTATTTTCTAGAATGTAGAAGTAGAAAACATTGCTTTATATGTTTGAAAACGTCAAATTTTCTAACAGAAGAAATTGCAAAATTTGTTTGTTTCAAAGGGGACCAGAGGTACAGATAATCTCAAATAATCTTTAAAAACAACACTGTTTTAGGTTGTTTTGCCTCTTAATTTTATTTTTCATATAACAATAATTTCAAATACTGATGTATTTTTGAAGGAGAGGGATTCTAGAAAGATATCAGGGATCAAAATAGCCAAACTGGGTTCTGACGGATATGCAGGTGGTATAAACGTAAAAAAATTACAATTTATTTCATGAGTTATAATGTATTAGTTTCAAGTGGTTTATATAGAAAGATCATAGTTTTGTTTTGTTTTGTTTTCTGGTGTTAAAAAAATTCATTTGAAAGATACTAAAAGTAAAGAGAACATATCATCAGAAAACAAACAAAGGAGACACTTAGGAATAAAATCCCACTGCCCTTTTACTAGACTGGCAGAAATTCCCATTAAGCCGCAAAATGAGATATGTGTATGGGAGGTCAGTTTCTTTATGCATGATCAGATACTGCTAGTTGTACACAGAGGGCAACTGTCATCAGCTAAGGAGAGAAAACTGCTGGCTTGCAAACCAAATAGTAAAAAGATGCCTCATTACAGACAAATTTAAAATGCTAAGTAAAATGCAAATTAAAGGAAGAATGAAATATTAAAAGTAAATTAGGATTACCTGAATTATCATTCCATTAGCCACTTCAGCTCGAGTGTATTTTTTCAAGAAATCTTCTCTACCCTACAAATCATAAAATTTTTAAAAAAGGTTTTATTTATAGAATATCAGAAAATATTTTTAAAGACAATTGCTGACAGAAGATACACTTTACTTATGTTATAATAAAGAGCAAAATATTCATTACAAATTGAATGTTATAAACAAGCAAACAAGTCTGGTGTTATCTGAGGCAAAATTAGTAAGTGATACATGGCCATGAAATAGAATACAGAATTTTAGTTCAATTCACTTTGTACTTGATAACTGTGAACTGAAATATCAAAGTAATCAAAAAGGGGCAAACTGGACAGTCTTCAAATCCTCTTTTTTTTTAAAAAAAAAATTATCAGTTTGTTTTTAATATTACTTTCCAGAATGAGCACTTTCAACTTTGAAAACAAGATAGATACAATTCAAGTTTGAAGTTGGCAAATGTGACCAGATTCTTCATTTGACTAGGATGATTCTTTTCTTTCCCTCTTTTCACTTTTTTAAATGCATTCCTTGAAAGTTAGTGGGCAAAAAATATTTGGAAAAATCTTCTTTCTGTCACTTGGATAAAGAGTTTTTAAACTCTTCATAGTTGTGTTATGTATTATCACACAACCAAATTCGGAAATACTTTAAAAAGTTTCTTCTACTTTAGAATTACACCTGGAACCCCTTATTTGAGAGAGGTGTTGACTTGGATTTAGGCTGTCCTCCTATTCTAAAGTGATGTATACCTTTGCAGAGGTAGAGTGGCGGTTCAGAAATGTCTCTAATATCCCTCCTTTATTACAGACTCCCTCATCATACCCCAGGGTACAGAGACAATATAAAGAAATGACTTAAGTCTCTCCTGCAACTCTTCTTTTTCTTGATATATCAACCCATCAAAACTATGCTCTCCTAAAGTAAAAGAATAACTCCAAAGAAGGAAAAAGAAACATCAATGACAAGGAAAGTAATAACGTGAACATAGCATTTCACCTAAGGATATACCTACATCTAAAGCCAATTTATACAATGAAATTTTTTGATAATTTAAATGAAATTAGTTTCCTCTTCTAACATGATGGTAGATGTACTGATTTTATCAATTTGTTAAATATTTAATCAAAAGGGAACCAAATTAAAAATGTCTCTATAGACTGGAGACAAAATACAGTATTCCAAAACAGAGTGCTACCTTTGACCTTTGTCTGAAACTAATTGAAAACAATGTGAAATGTGAAGTGTGTGCCTGTGTGTGTGTGTGTGTGTGTGTGTGTGTGTGTGGTGTGTGGTGTGTGTGTGTTGAGGAGATGAGTTACACCACATTACGTAGGATCTTTAAGGCACAGTAAGAATATTTGTGAAGGATGTTAAGCAAGGCACATGTTTTAGCAAGGTCACTGTGGCTGCAATATAGATTGATATGTTTGTTTCTTTAAAACCCATTCATTCATCCTTCAAAGGTTTTGTTTGTATTTTTTTTAATTGTCAACCAGTAAGAGAGTAATTCATTGTTTAAATGAATTTAAGTCTCTGAACTTAGATATATTAATGTTAAACAAAAAGTACATGTAGATGTAAGGCTAATAAAAACTGTAGACAGCATATGAGCAATTATAATAAAATAGACTAAGAGTCTGAAGCTGCAAGAGTAAAACAATTGGATGTCTTTGAAAAGAATGGAGAGTCCTCAGAATTGTGAAATCTGTATATCTGTACAAAACCAACACAATCTGTAACTAATGTACAAGTCTGCACTCCCACAGGAGAAACGTCTGGAGCTTCACTCTTAGCCCCTTGGGGAACTCTTCCAAGCTCTGTTTACTATCATACCCTCAAAACTCTGTGACTCAGAGACAAAGGTCAAATGATGGATCACCAGGAGGGAAAGTAGCCTATTACTGGCTGGGCTGCCAATTTCACACTTACACCAGACACAGAGCCACAGGGAGTGTTTCTGGCCAGATGCTCAAGGCCTTCCTTTGGTACTATCCACTCCTTAGAAGTATGATTGGTCCACCCAGGCACTGGCAAAATGCCCAGAAGCTGACCAATCCCTAGGAGAACTACTGAGTTACTACGACCTTCAAAATACCCTAGAACATGCCAAAGACTGACATAAGGTGAGCTCCGATATTCACAAGTCTTAGGCCATGAAGTGCAATATCTGACTGAGGGAGGGGACTTATTTGTCCCACAATCTTGTTGTCACAGGTGGTGCATTCTGTAAAGCTGACTGGGAGGTGGGGTTTGATGTGCAGGATCCTTGTTAAGGCGTGCATTTGTAAACACCTGTTAGACTGGAGAGGGGATAAGACAGGAAGAAAGGAAGAAGAAGGGAAAGGAAGAAAGCAGGATTGGGCAGAAACATAGGCTGAGCTACAATGCAATGCAGTCCCATGAACAATCTGAGTCAACTCCATGGGGAGTCCTGGAGTAAAAATGGACCTTCGGTTTTGCCCCAAATCAGACCAAAGAGGCAAGGCTATACTCCTGTATTTATCAGTCATCGACGTGAGCTGCCCCAAGAAGGGGAATGACTTTAAGCAAAGTGACTTAACTGATTCCTGAAGGGGAATCTGGGCAGCTATGTCCACCAAGAAATAGAAATGTCCTGTGTCTCTTCAATGATTAAATTACCATTAGTTCTACTCATAATTATGGATAAATATATTACATGCCTTCTATGTATAATTATCTTGTTTTAACTTCACAATGAAATTGCTATTACTGTCCTGTTTTGCAAATGGGACAAGTGAGAGAGATTACATAAACTGCCAATATACAAAAAAGCTAGCACATGTTAGAACCAGGATACTAATCTACAAAATCTGAGAGCCCAGGGACTTTATCTGACTGATTTAGCAAATCAGATTCCTCAGATACCTAGGATCCTTCAATGTGAGGGGAATATTTGGTGCAGAGCCTTCTGACTCTCACATGTCTCTGTCCTTGCAAAGCTTCCCTTTCCATGAGGCTTTCCAGGCAACTGGGTTGTTAAATTTTGTAACTCAGGCACCTAGAGCACATGTTGGGGAACAGAATGGAGACCTTGTTTTTAAAGAGGTGCCAATCTTCCAGTGATTGCATAGCTGTCTCTGACATGAAATCTGCTGGGAAAGTTCTGAGCACTGGAGAGATGCTCCCTGTTAATTATGCAATATGAATAACGCAGCTGCTGAGGACAGTACCAGGATTAAATAGGTACAAACTACGGTAATCTTAACATAGATACCTAGAGTGTAGTCTTCTTAAAAAAATCCTGACTTTAATATCATTGAAAATGCTCAAAAAGAAAGGCTAGACAATGATAAAGAGCTACAGCAGTTGTAAAAACATTTCCTGGTTTAATAATATTGGTACCACTTTTGAGAATTTGCTATATCCCAAGCAGTTTTTAAAAATTTATATAATCATACATATATACATACATACATATATGTATATATATAGTATTATATACAATACAGCAAATTTTCAATATATAAAAATGTTTTATATATATAATATAGCAACCTCTCAATATACACATATATACATACACACACACACACACACACACATACAGGCAGCCCTTGTCTTGTAGGGTGCCATGCTAACTAAAACTCGTGCATATTGAGACCATGCAAAATGGGGACATGGCTCAGATATGCACTCGTCTCAGTTAACTTAGTGCTATGCACAGTGAGGGCTGCCTGTAGGTGTGTGTGTGTGTGTGTGTGTGTGTGTGTGTGTGTAAGTTACTCATCATATCCATTTAATGACATAGCTACAATTCTTCACATTCAAAGATGAGAAAACTGAACTCATAGAAGTCGTGGGATTTGTCCCATGACTAATATTCAACAACCATCAGTATCCAGGATTGCATAGGCACATTCTAAAGCACTTTGAAGTGAGCTCCCTCCTTTGTCCTCCGCTTCCAGTACTCTGTCACACGTATATTTGTTGAATGAGTAACTTATTGAGAAAATGAATTAATGAATAATAAATTGCTTTTGGTCCTTAGGTTGGAGAATTAAACTGTAAAAGTTTCAAGTTCTTTTTTTAATTAAAATTTATTGGGGTGACCATGGTTAGTAAAATTACATAGATGTCGAGTGTACAATTCTGTAATACATCATCTATATATCACATTGCGTGTTCACCACCCAGTCAGTTCTTCCATCACCATATATTTGACCCCCTTTACTCTCTTCTACCACCCCCATTCCTCCTACCCCTCTGGTAACCACTAAACTGTTGTCTATCAGTTTTTGTTTCTTTGCTCGTCTTGTTCCTTTGTTGCTTTCAGTTTTATATCCCACATAGCAGTGAAATCATATGGTTCTCGACTTTTTCTGTCTGACTTGTTTTGCTTAGCATGATAATCTCAAGATCCATCCATGTTGTCGCAAATGGCACTATTTCATCTTTTCTTAATGCAGAATAGTATTCCATCATCTATATGTACCACATCTTCTTTATCCAATCATCTATTAAAGGACACTTTGGTTGTTTCCATGTCTTGGCCACTGTAAATAAAACTGCAATGAACATCAGAGTACATGTGTCTTTATGGATAAATGTTTTCAGATTTTTTGGGTAGCTACCCAGGAGAGGGATTGCTGGGTAATATGGTAATTCTGTTCTTAATTTTTTGAGGAACCTTCATACTGTTTCCCGTAGTGACTGCACCAGTCTGCATTCCCACCAACAGTATATGAAGGTTCCTTTTTCTTCACAGCTTCTCCAACACTTGTTACTATTTGTGTTGTTGATGATAGCCATTCTAACAGGTGTGAGGTGATATCTCACTGTGGTTTTTATTTGCATTTCTCTGATGATTAGTGATGTTGAGCATCTTTTCATATGTCTATTGGCCATCTGTATGTCCTCTTTGGAGAAATGTCTGTTCAGGTCCTCTGCCTATTTTTTAATGGGACTGTTTGGTTTTTTGTTGTTGAGTTGCATGAGCTCCTTTTATATTTTAGATATTAGCCCCTTATCAGAGGCTTTACAAATATCTTCTCCCATTTGGTTAGTTGCCTCTTTATTTTGTCAATGGTTTCTTTTGCTGTGCAAAAGCTGCAGTTTGATATAGTCCCATTCATTTATCTTAGCTTTTACTTCCCTTGCCTTTGAGGTCAAATTCATAAAATCTTCTTTGAAGCCAAGGTACATAATTTTAGTACCTATGTTTTCTTCTATGCAGTTTTTGTTTCAGGTTTTATGTTTAGGTCTTTGATCCATTTTGAGTTAATTTTGGTACACTGTGACAGACAGCAGTCTAGTTTCATTCTTTTGCACATGGCTGTCCAATTCTCCAGCACCACTTACTGAAGAGGCTTTTTTTTTCTCCATCGTATGTTTTTGGCTCCTTTGTTGAAAATTATCCGCTCATATATATGGGGGTTTATTTCTGAGTTTTCAATTCTGTTCAACTGGTGTGAGTGTCTGTTTTTTTTGCCAAAACCATGCTGTTTTGATTATTGTAGCCCTGTAGTACAAGCTGTAGTCATGGAGTGTGATACCTCCAGCATTATTCTTTTTTCTTAGGATTGCACTGGCTATTCAGGGTCTTTGTGGTTCCATACAATTCTGATGATTTTTTGTTCTATTTCTTTAAAAAATGCCATTGGAATTTTGATAGGCATTGCATTCCCATATACTAACAAAAAAATCTCAGAAAAAGAAATAAAAAACAAAACAAAACATTTCCTTTTGCAATTGCAACAAAAATAATAAAAAACTTAGGAATAAACTTAACCAAGGATGTGAAGGACCTATACACTGAAAACTATAAGACAGTTTTAAAAGAAATTGAAGAAGACACAAAGAAATGGAAAGCCATTCTGTGTTCATGGATTGGAAGAATCAATCTGGTTAAAACAGCCATATTACCCAAAGCAACATACAAGTTCTTTCAAACTCAAAAACATATTTTATAAAATCTCTGTATATAATGAGAAACTCGGTATCTGTTAAAATATCATAATACACAAATCCCCATTTAGTAAACCGCATCTCGAGGATGAATAGTAAAACAAGTCCTACAAGACGTTTTCCCTGAGACATTGGGAAATGGTGAAGTAGCAGGAAAGGCAAGGAGATAAGTACCTGAATAAAGAAGGCTGCCTTTTCCACGAACGTGGGCCTGCAACCCAATTCATGTCAGGCTTTTCAGTTCTTCAAATTGCCAATTCATTGTAATGGATAAGTTTGTTGGTCATAACTTTAACCAAATGAGCAAGTACTATCACTTGTAATGTGACAAACTTATACAATGTGCTTTGTGATATATTTCACTGACACAATATTATAACTATATAATATTCCTACAAGAAGTGTTTAACCTGATTCTTATCATGAGCAAACGAAAAGATAAATCTGTATTAAGAGAAAATCTGCAAAGTAACTGGACTAGACTCTAAAAAATGTCAACATAACAAAAGACATTTTAAAAAAAAATGTAAGCGATTCTTTAAGAGTAAAGGAGACTCAAAAATTATAACAAATAAATTCAATACATGATGCTTCATTACATATAGCAACCAATTAAATTATAGAAATTTGCTTGTGGACTGTAAATGATGCCCGTTATCTAATTATTGCCTCTTAGCTCTAAACCACTCTTTTAACTCTAATTTGAAATACTGGAGCTGGATCTTGTAAACAGTTTTCTTTTGTCAGCTGGAGTAAAGTTTAGGTTATCTCAACAGAGGGCAGTGGAGGGGTTACATGGCTGTCAAAAGGGGCTTCACATCCTTGTTCTCTTCCAGTTGTTTTCTCATTCCTCCTACAGAATTGTTGCTAGTCGGGATGTAGGGAGCCAATGTGCTCAAACTCCAACCAAGTTCTCTACTCAGAAACTTCATTCAAATGCTGTTTAACCTCCATCTAGTTTCTCTGGCATCGGACAGGTGGCTGCTTATGGACCATCCACTGAGATATAGCCAACGCTCTCCAATAAGCCCTTACTCTGCTTTGGAGGAGGGCAGTTTCATCCACGTTTGTTCCTTCTTTGGGAGTGCTCCCTCATCCCTAAAGGCTCTCTACATTTGCTATTCCTATATTTTAGAGCAGGGTCAGCAAGCTTTCCTTGTAAATGGCTAGAGAGTAAATAATTTAGGCTTTAGGGGCTTAAAATCTCTGTCACAACTACCCAGTTCTGGTTTTGGAGAGAAGAAATAAAAGGTATCAAAAGATCACTTTGAAGAGCTTGAGAGAATACAAGAAAAAGGGGGTGATGGCATTTCAGATGCTGTGAAGAGCCCACATTAAAAAGTCACCTTTGACCCGTTGCATGGCTTTTGCAACCAGAAACCATAAGGTGGCAGCAGAGAGCTATGCTACTGCAAGAGACTGCTAAGACAAAGGACTGCTGAAAAGCAAGTATGGAACACTTAGTGTTGTGTCCAGAAACACAAGTTCAAAGAGAAAAGGGAAGTAAACAGATTAAGATCAGAACTAAGAAAGTAACATCTGTTTGAGTTCCAGCGACAGAGGGGCACTACGAAAAAAGTTGGATAACTCAATTTATTATCTAATGTCTGAGACCAGGAAAACAGCAAACAAGATTGTAAAATTAAGACTTAGAATTATAAAACAAAATTTGGGCTGGATTGAATTAGTGGTGCAGGGCAGCTCTGGCTATGCATTGTTAGGTCACTTTTTGGTGGCCAGGACCCTCACAGAAAGTCCAGGTGGTAGCCCAGCCTGCTTCTATCTAATGATAAACACAAAGGTGCTAGTTTATCTTTCTTTTTTTATGAAAGATTTTATGAAGGTTTCATATGTATTTTGTGTAAGTACTTTAAAATTACAAAATATAAAATTAAAATAACCTGAATCCTCTCACCCAGAGATATGCATTATGACTATTTAGTGTATTTGTTTTTAGGTCCAGGGATTAATGTTATTATCTTTGGTCAAGTCAGCCTAGTAAGCTCTTTCTCAGCCAGTAAAAAAATCAGAAGTCCCATTAACTTTTTAAATTCAAAATTGAATCAATTTATAATTTATTCATGTACTCATAGTGAATTACTATTTTATTACTGAGAAATCTGTGTATTTAAATTTTCCCACTAAATGTCAACTGTATTCATGCTTCTCATAAACACTTACTGAGTGCCTACATTCTAAGAACATAACACATTGTTTTTTTCTAGCATTAAAAATGACGCTTAAATTTAAAAGACTAGGAAATCATACAATGTCTGCTGTCAGACCACAATGGAATTAAACTAAAATTCAGTAACATAAAGATTACTAGAAAATCCCAAAATATGTGAAGACTAACCAACATATGAGTTTTGACAATTAAGTTCTTGAACTCATCCTAGAAAAAGTGCTGCATACCTCCATGCTGAATATCACTAAGTCACCTCTGAAATACTCTTCTTGGGAAGCTATCCATCAATGCCAGTGCCTAGTCCATCCTTCAAAGCAATTTTGGAACTCTTTTTTTTCTGGAATGGCCATCAGAGCTGTTGTCGTATTACTCTTGATGTCCTGAATGTCATCAAAATGTTTTCCTTTCAACATTTCCTTTATCTTTGGGTAAAGAAGTCATTGGGGGCCAGAGCAAGCGAGTAGGGAGGGTGTTCCAATACAGTTATTTGTTTACTGACTAAAAACTCCCTCACAGACAGTGCCGTGTGAGCTGGTGCAAGAGCCATGAATTGGCGAAAAGTTCAGGTTGTCTAACTTTTTCATGCAGCCTTTTCAACACTTCCAAATAGTAAACTTGGTTAACTGTCTGTCCAGTTGGTACAAATTCATAACAAATAATCCCTCTGGTATCAAAAAAGGTTAGCAACATCGTTGCAACAAATTCAAACTTAATTGTCAGACCTCGTATTTCTAAATAACACATATTCAAGCGATAAAGCTCAAAATTTATACATTTATTTATTTCCACTTAGTTCTAGTAGTATTATTTTAAACTGGAATCACAATGCTTGATGTTCTAGTTTCCACCAAAATTCTAATATTTTCAAGCAAAAAACCCTCCAGATTCTTCAGGTTTGCAGAGAAGCCTTCTATTGAAGTATTTAATATTTAATGAAATCGCTTTCAAGATTTTTTAGTTACAATTATCACATTCTTCAGACACACTGGATGATTTTCTGTTCATTCCATCAACAACGTAATTAAATACATGTTACTTTTATTGATTTATCTCCCATCACTGATGGCTCATTTTGTCCTGGGACTTGGGTAACTGTGTCTTTTCTGATAAGCTCAGTTATTAGGATTGAAGGTATTTAAAAATTAGGATAAATCATGTGTAACATCTGGAAAACTCCAGAAACTGCTAGATACCTTGATTGTTCGGAGTTGCTTCTAGTCTATGACTGCCTGAATTTATTGGTTATTTTATGGATGTATTAATTTGAGAGAACATAAATCAGAAATTCTCCCTCAAAGGCTTATTTCTCACAGCTAGCTCAGAGGTGGTATTGCTACAATTACTTTCCAGAAGACATGGATTAAGGACTAATTTCAGGCCAGGATCAATAAATACACAAAGTTGCCTGCAAGAAAAATATGATGCCGTGACTCTAAAAATTACAGAGATTTTCATTAATTAGTGAAAGACAGTAGGATCATTACAAAGGTAGAAACTACAAACCTGAATTACTATAAACCTGAATTATCTAAAGACTATCTAGAAATTTATTTTTAATTAATTATCACTCTGACACAGATATGCATGTGTACATTACAGATACTGAATGTCCAATATATTCAGCTCAGAGATTAGCAAAAGTGGTTAGCAATGGGGACTATTCCCCATGTGGAGTAATTTCTTTCTGTTGCTTCTTTCTAGTTATCTCAGCTACATTTGGGTAGAGAAACAATTTCTTCAATTTTGCTTGAACTAAGCCAGGGGGACACCGCTTTGGGTTGTCAAAGCGAAATATAGTGGAATCACATCAAATTTGCACTAAACGTACGTATGGTATTTTATGGCATCAGGAAAACTTAGAAATAATAAACAATTTAGTGCAACATCTTTGTTAATATATGAATGTCTCAGGTTAGTGAAGCAATATGTCTGAAGAATTTAAGGTGGGTTGTGACAGCTATGAGAAAATACGTGAATGATACCAAGGGGTTCCTGGCAATTGAAATAAAAAGTTAAACCACAATGTTAAATGGCCAAATCCATGGATGGTGTCTTTATTAATATCCTCAATAAAAATATTAATTGATGGCCATAGAGAACACATATTTATGAAAAATTCAAGAAAATTATAAACAACATCAACATATCATCATACATGCTATACACACACACACACATATAATCACATGCCTTATAACTTTAAAATAATTTTGAGGTTAATTTTTACTACACATATTTTTTAGCATATTAATTTTGGAACATAATAAGATATGATAAACCCATTGAACAACCCACGGAGAGGGACATCGGCATGATACATTAAGTCAGTTCAACAGCTGGACTCCATGTGGGAACAAAACCCCAGTCTCTCAATATAGAAACATTTACTGGCAGACTATCTATGGATCCTAAATTTAGATAGGAAAATAAAAATTCTTCACTAAAGATAGCAATATTAAAGGGCTTGGACATAGAATACGGATTCTTTATTTTACAAATAACTGCATGATCATAAGTCTTTAATAAGAAAATACCAAAGATGGAAGAAGTGGGTATGATGTGTGATGGACAGAAATAGCCTGTTAAAGTTCCTATGTGTGGTAAAATGGAGTTGATTTTGCTAGTCTCTATGCCAAATGGCAGGGAGTGGCTATTCATTGAATCTCTCAGTTAGGAATGGATTTGAGGCCTATGACACGTTGTTTCTGCATACTGGGGCCTACTAATTGCTTGGTGCTTTGAAGGTCTTAGTGCACTGCAGGCCTGATGTAGGTACTCCGTTTTCTTACATTTGTAGGGGTACAGTGGCACTTCCCAACATCCCTTCTTCCTACCATAGACAGGAAGTATTATATGTTAGATATGTAGGATGAGGCTGAACCAAGCATGACTATTTGGTGTCCCAGGTAGTTTAAAGTCGGTAATAGCAAAAAGTAGACACAGTGCTGATTAGCTACATTGAGCCCCAATTCCTCTTCTATTCAGGCTGGGTCTCTGAAGAAAAGTGATTTTCTTCTGACTTATCAGAAGCAGTAATTAAAAAAAACACACTATTATAGCTTAAATTAAAATCTAATTATCAACATTAAATCAATAAAATTCAGGTTTATTATTGTTTTTCATAACTAAGAAGAACACAGAGATACAAACCTTGAATTTTCTTTTCTCGTCTGCTATTTGCTCTTCTAATTCCTCTGTTTTATGTCTGGTTAGGTGGAAAACAGCACCAATGTTATAAGAGTCCTTGTATATTTGTTTTAGACGGTCATCATTTTTTGACTTCAGCTGCATCAAAGATTGGATTTCAGACTCAAACTCTGTTTTTTTCTTTATACTGGAAAAAAAAAAAAAATAATACAGATATGATCATTCCAAAAGAGTAAATAGAGACAAATATATTTAATAATAGTAAAAGAGTTGTTCCTTTTTTGTTGCCAAAAATACAAAATAACCAGATATTTCACTAAAACTTGAATACAGAAAATATTTCCCTATATTCCACTTATTTTTCTGCTTCTGATGGCTACCCCTAATTGTCAGGCTGTGCTCAATCTCAGAAGAATAAGTTTATCAATAAGAAAGGCCTTGGGATCCCTGAGCATTCATTCACTTCTGTGTAAATCCATCCTTTCTAATCCTATATAACATTATTACTAAGAATAATAAAATCTAAGAAAAATATAAGTAAAAGAGAAAGCAAACTCAGCAAATGGAAAATCCATGACTAAAACAAAGCTCTCAGAAAGAAAACCCATGGCTAAGGGAAGAGTTAATAGAGGAAAAAAGTAAGACATTAATGTCAGTTTAATATTTGCAAAGACACAGAGAAATACTAGTCTTTATGGAAAATTAACAAGTTATGTTTCCTGTAGAGATTGGGCACCATCTTTTTTCAACTATATACCATTGAAGCATATAAAAAAGAAATAAAACACACACACACACACACACACACACACACACACACACACAGAGCTACACTCGTAAATGAGGTAATCCTCTCTGTAGAATAGAAATGGAACTTGAAAGTAAAACAGGAGTAGAGGTGAAATAGCATGAAAATGGCTGAAGGTATTCCACCTGATGGGTTACCAGGGCAAAGTTCACTCCATCTTAGGAGGGGTTTGTATGAACTGTACTTGTTTGTAAAATAACTGACTCACTTATTGAAGCTATAAGTTTATGAAAGCTAGGAGGTAGGGAACTGGGAAGAAAAGGCTCAGAGACCAAGAACTCAACCAATGGGCAAAGAAGAAATTAAAAGGGAAGTCAAAAAAATCTTGAAACAATGAAAATGGAAACACCACATAAAAAAATCATGTGATACAGCAAAAGCAATTTTAAGAGGAAAGTTTATAATGATAAATGCCTCCATTAAAAAAAAAAATCTCAAATAAACCACCTAACTTTATACCTCAAGGAACTCTATAAAAATAAAAACAAATTAAGTCTAAAGTTAGGAGAAGAAATAACAACCAGAGAAGAAACAAGGGAAAAACCAAAAAGAAGAGAAAACATCAACAGAAAGAGTTTTTTATAAAGAAAGAAAGAAAAAAAAGAAAGAAAAAGAGAAAGAAAAGCAAAATTGGCAAACCTTTAGCTATAGTAACTAAGAAAGAAAAAAAGAGAGCAGACCCAAATAAATAAAATAAAAAATGAAAAGGGTCACAATACACTGATATCATAGAAATGAAAAGAAGAGGCTACTATGAACAATGAATTATGTGCGAACAAATTGGACAACTTAGAAGAAATGGGTACATTCCTAGAAACATACAACCTACCAAAACTGAATCATGCATAAATAGAAAATCTGAATAGAGCAATGAGTAAGAAAATTGAATCAGTCATCAAAAACTCCCAGTGGAAAAAAAGTCCACAATTTGATGGCTTTATTGGTGAACTCTACCAAAGATTTAAAGAAGAATTAGTACCACTCCTTCTCAAATTCTTTCAAAAAATTGAAGAGGAGGGAATACCTCCAAACTTGTTTTATGAGATCAGCATTACCTTGATACCAAAGCCAGACAAGGACACAAGAACAGAAAATTAGAGGCCATTATCCCTGATGAACAAGATGCAAAACTCTTAAACAAAATCCTGGCAATCAGAATTCAATAGCCCAATAAAAGGGTCATACACCATGATCATGTGGATTTACCACTGAGGTGCTAGGATGTCTCAAATATGCAAATCAATAAACGTGATACATCACTTTAATAGAATTAATGATAAAAATCATACAAATGTCTCATAGAATTAAGGATAAAAAAATCATATGATCATCTAAAGAGATGCAGAAAACGTATTTGACAAAATTCAACATCCATTTATGATAAAAACTCTCAACAAGGCGGATATAAAGGGAATGTACCTCAATATAATAAAGCCTATATATGACAAGCCGACAGTTAACATCATACTCAATGATTAAAAACTGAAGGCTTTTCCTCTAAGATCAGGAACAAGACAAAGGTGTTCATTCTTACCACTTCTACTGTGTTTCCCTGAAAATAAGACCTAGCTGGACAATCAGCTCTAATGCATCTTTTGGAGAAAAAATTAATATAAGACCTGGTCTGATTTTACTATAATATAAGACCAGGTTTTATATCATATAATATGATATAAGACCACGTCTTATATTAATTTTTGCTCCAAAAGACACATTAGAGCTGATTCTCCAGCTAGGTCTTATTTTCGGGGAAACACGGTATTCAACATAGTACTGGATGTCTCAGCTAGAGCATTTACCAAGAAAAAGAAATAAAAGGCATCCAAATCAGAAAGAAATAATTAAAAATTTCTGTTTGCAGATGACATGATCTTACATAGAGAAAACCCTAAAACCTCCACCCCAAAACTGTTAGAACTAATAAATGAATTCGGTAAAGTTGTAGGATACAATCAATATACAAAAGTCTGTTGTAGTCTATGTATTAACAGCGAACTGTCTGAAAAAAAATAATAAAGAAACCAATCCCATTTACAAGAGCATCAAAATAATAAAACACTTAGGAATAAATTTAACTAAAGGGGTGAAAGATATGTCTGGTGACAAATATAAGACACTGAATAAGAAAATTAAGGAAGACAAATAAATGAAAAGATACCATGTTCATGGATTGGAATAATTAATCATTTTTAAATGTCCATATCACCTAAAGTGATCTATAGATGTTCAATGCAATCTATTAAAATTCCAATGGCATTTTTTTACAGATATAAAAAAAATCCTAAAATTTGTATGGAACCATAAAAGACTCCACATAGCCAAAGCAATCTTGAGAAAGAAGAACAAAGGTAGCAGTATCATATTACTATGACAAAGCTATAATAGTCAAAACAGTGTGGTGCTGGCATAAAAACAAACACATAGACACATGGAAGAAAATCAAGACCCCAGAAATAAACCCAAGTATATATGATTGACTAATCTTTGACAAAGGCACCAACAACATACAATGGGGAAAGGATCGTTTCTTCAATAGTGTTGGAAAAAATAGATAACCACATGCAAAAGAATGAAACTGGACACCTACTTTTACCATGCACAAAAATTATTTTGAAATGGATTAGAGTCTTAATTGCAAAAACGAAATCTGTAAAACTTGTAAAAGAAAACATAGGGAAAAATTGATATTGATATTGGTCTCAGTAATTATTTTTTTCATATGACATCAAAAGCATGAAATCAAATGCAAAAATCAACAAGCTGGAATATGTCAAACTAAAAAGCTTTTGCACAGGAAAAGAAATAACCAGTAGGTTGAAAATGTAACCTAAAGAATGAAAGAAAATATTTCAAACCATTCATGTGATAAGGGTTGGTATCCGAAATATGTAAGGGACTTATATAACTCACTAGGTAAAAACCAAATAATCCAATTAAAATATGGTCAAAGAACCTGAACAAACATTTTCCAAAGACATAAAAATTGCTAACACGTACTTGAAAAGGTGCTCAACATCACTAATTATCAAAACCGAAAACACCATAAGATATTACCTCTCACCAGTTAGGATGGCTTTTATAAAAAAGAGATAGAAAAAGCTGGCAAGGATGTGGAGAAAAGGGACCACATACACTCTCAGTGGGAATGTAAATTGGTACAGCCATTAAGAAACACAGTATAGAGGTTCCTCAAAAAATTAAAAATAGAACTGTCGTATGATCTAGCAATCCTACTTCTGGGTATATATTTGAATAACAACGTCAATTTCTCAAAGAGATAGCTGCACTCCCATGTTCATTGCAGCATTATTTATATTAGCCAAGATATAGACACAACCTAAGTGACTGTCAGTAGATGAATGGATAGAGAAAATAATTCAGCAATGAGGAAGAAGGAAATCTGGCCGTTTCCAAAAAGATGGATGAACCTAGAGGATTATGCCAAGTGAAATAAGGACAGGCAGAGAAAGACAAATGTTTTGTCATCTCACTTATATGTGAAATGTAAAAAAAAAAAATAATAAATACACAAACAAACAAACAAACAAACAAATAAATAATAGAAACAGAGTAGAATGCTGGTTACCAAGGGTTGAGGAGTGGTGAAAATGGGGGAGATAGTGGTCAAAGATACAAGCCTTCAGTTATAAGATAAATGAGCTCTGAGGATCAAATGTATACTACAGTGACTATAGTTAATAATACACTGTTGCTTACTTGAAATTTGCTATGAGTGTAGACCTTAGGCATATTCACCATGAAAGAAAAAAAAGCAGTAACTATACAAGGTGTGATAATTATTTCACAAATATACGTAGTCAAATAATCACATATTACACTTTACACATGTATACTTTCATTTGTCAATTATACTTCAATAAAGTTAAAAAAATATTAAAAAACAGAATAGAGAGGGGATGTATGTAACAAAATTATATCTGAACAATTTCCAGCACTGAAAACCAACATGGCCCATTACATTGGAAAGCCCTCATTAGTGCTAAACTGGATATATTACACACAAACACACGCACCTCTAGACATGGAATTGTGAAATTTCGGAACTGTAAAGAGGAAGAGAAAATTCTAAAGTCCCCAGAGAGAAAAACAGTTTACCTACAAGAAATGATATCCAAATGCCATCAGATATATTATCAACCAAAACTAGATGAAAGATGGATGTTTAGAGATCTGATGTAAAACGTAATGATTATAGCTACTAATATTGTAATAAATACTGGAAATTTGCTAAGATAGTAAACTTCAAGTGTCTCATCACACACAAAAAAGTAACTATGTGAAGAGATGATATGTTAATTAGCTTGCCTGTAGTAATGATTTCACAATGCATATCAAATCATCATGATGTACACCTTAAGTATATACCTTTTTTAAAAAAAACTAAATGAAAGAAAACAAGGAAAATATCTTCAAACTAATGAGAAAAAAATGACTTCGGATCTAGAAAATAATACTTTGGTAAAAATCCTTTTTTGAATAGGTTGAATAGAAAATGAAATGTGAGTTCATGGAAAGAGAAGTATTTGAATAAGATTTGCTATAAAGACGAAAAAGGAAGAGTTGGGATGCAGCGCTCTGTTTTAGCTTGCGCTTCCTTCTTTTCTAAGATGAGCAATAGCTGCAATGTTCATGTACTATTAAAGTTGAGAGACATAATACTGATTAATGGGAAAGAGGAGATAATTGTAGGTGCAAAGCTTCTGAGTGTGTGAGAATGACATTCACTTGGCAAGTGCAGGGTAACAGGCACTCCTACCCAGGAGCAACTTGTCTTATTATTGTAATAAAGGGGAACACGGAGTATTGTGAAGACATGCACATCGGCTGGTATGAGAAAAAGGTAATTCTCATTTGATTGCATCTGTGTTCTCCCTGAATTATATGGGAAGATAATTATCTTAAACTGAGGGTGATGTGGACATTAGGATTGGAGAGAGTGAGAAAATACAAAACAGTTGTTGGAAAAAAAATTGTCCAGCAATTTCTTGGCCATGCTGAATGTCACTTGAGATTTACAGTCAAAAAATAGTCATAGAATTTAAGTTCTACTCAGCAGCAAATGTACTACAATGCTAATGAAGCTTAAAGATGAGGGCCTCTAACTGACCCCAACACCTTGTAAGATCCTTTGAGTGTCCCTAACAGTGTTTTCACATGATCATATGTTTTTATAATGTTTGCAAAAATAAGATGTTTTAACCATCATGTATTAAGACCATTCTCTTTTTTCTAATTTAACACATCCTTTGTCAAGCAGCACTGAAATGACCATACGCATTCTGTATTCATAATCTCATATCCTTGTCTCATCAAGAGACTTCATTTTCTATAACCTTTATGGTCCACCAAACTAGGATCCGCCCATGGTGAGATTAATTAGCACAGCTGTGTTTTACTTTAGCCACACTGAGTTGTTATGACCCTGGTTTAGTAAGATAATAAGGCTTTTTAAGTCATAGAAACAAGATTCTGAAGGTAATTTAAATAATTACTTATTTTGATCAAATATAACGAGGCTCTATGAGAAAGGAAGGAAGAACAAGAAAGTGTGATATACAAATGAAGTAGTGATGATAGAGTGTCAAATAAGGTTGGAGTGACGGTACTAGTAGAGTAAGCAAACAGGAAAGAGAGGTGTTGAATGGCAGAGTGGATTCTTCAAATTGAGATCAGAAGGTGACTCCATTATTGGAAATGTCAAGATGTAGGATAAAACTATAAGAGAGGGTGGTTGGTGTGAGATGGAATTAAAGATTGTTGAGTATATGGAAGTCTAAGAACTGAGAATCCAAGTTCTTGTATGTACTGAACACAGACCAAATCCTGATACTGATTGCCACTACAGAGGGAGAGAATAGAAATTGAAGGGTGATATATTTGTAATATTTAATTCCTTAAAAAACAGCATAAAGTAGGCTAACATATTAGTGAGTAGTTAATTCTGAAGGGTACATGCACCCTTTTAATATCTAAAAAAATTGAAAAGTAAAATAAAAGCAAAATAGCTTAAGAATATTCATTTGAAAGTTTGCTTTTAAATGATGAAAAAAAAAATCATACTCTAAACTCCTGTGAAGTAACGCAAATTAATAGGCTGGTAAGATACAGCTAAACAAGTGTGAAGAACTCAGTACCCTGTGGATTCATTCTAAGTATTCCAGGCTATTTACCATCTTCAATAATATTCTAATTGTTATCTCTACAAATAAATCACCTCCTGTTAACTCTTGATAAACACATTTCATAAAAGATATCAGTATGTCTTTATTGTGTTCAATAGCTTTTTTGCTCATTTCCCTCTATTATCAACCCCATCTTTGGATCACTGCAGTTACAATGGCATTGTCTTGCTTGAGGGACAGTAGAACATTAGAAGTAGATACTCAGAATATTTTACAGAGCTTGAATGTAAGAAAATGGCTATATAGAAATTTATACCATGCAGTTAACTTCAAGCAAACTAAATCCAAATTAATCAATTTCAAATCATCTTAAACCGGTTCATTTCCCTTGACTTAGGTTACTGAAGCTTGCCTATCATGTGAATAAGCAGTCAAGTGAAATTGTTTGCTCAAGTCAAATGTCCCAAAGGTAAAGGGTGTATTTCTAATGGATGCTGGCTTATTTGAAAGACAAAATTATCAAATTCTATCTACATTGCTACTACAAAGTAAACAATCATATACCATCATTACCATTAAAAGATCTTGCAAGTATTTTTATGCACACAGTACTGAACAAAATCTGTTAACAAATATGACGTCTATCTTTTAATGTTGCCATTTTAAAATGAACTACATATGGACAACAAATCGCATATGGAATTAATTATGTAACTTATTCAAACAATGTAACAGTTGGTAATGGCATCAAAATGGTGAGATGGCATTTAGTGGAATCTTAGTATTAATATATATATATATATATATATAAAACAGTCCAGATTTGGGAGAAGTTTCCTGGGGGTATTCACTAGATGTACAAGTGTCTGTGATATGCTTTAAAATATTTTAAATTTAAGGAACAAAAGA
Organism: Rhinolophus sinicus; assembly: GCF_057876585.1. NCBI lineage: Eukaryota > Metazoa > Chordata > Mammalia > Chiroptera > Rhinolophidae > Rhinolophus > Rhinolophus sinicus. Next base: position 86,022,794 of record NC_142504.1, read on the forward strand.
AGCAGGGACTAAGGGGAAGGTGATTCAAGTAAATGGGAGACTAACATAAATAAATAAATAAATAAATAAATAAATAAATAAATAAATAAATAAAGCAGAGACTAAGAAGAACAGAAGTCTTTTGAGAAAAATAATGGCACAGCCAGATATAGGGATGAAGAATTGAATAAAGCAATGAGCTTTTGACATTTTTTGAAGTAGTTAGTAAATGTCATGTCCAGAGTCTGCTGTAACATGTTAGAAATGGGAACAGATTTGCCAATGGAGGTGGAGAGGCAGTGTTGCTAAGTGGAAAATAAACAAATTTTGGAGTCAGAAAGATGTACATTGAAATCCCGATAGCTCTTTTCATAATTGAGGGGATGGTTTCATATACAATTTCCTTATCTGTAATATTTGATTAATAACACCTACCATCAAGGTTGTTATAAAGATTAAACATAAGAATATAGTAGGTCCTCGAATAACGTCATTTCATTCTACATGATTTTGTTATAATATGGATGAGATGCTGTAGGGACTTAAATATGTTTATAGCAGTTGTGTTATGGTAAAATTCCCTGTGTTATATGCCATTTTGCCACAGTTCTAAGAACCTATCAACATTAAGTGAGGACTTACTGTATATACATTGCGCTTACACACATTGAATAACACATACAAATGATTTAATAGGGTTTTTTTTGTTAATTAAAAAGTATGTAACAGCATGGGTCTTTATTATGGTGCTATCTGGTTTAATGAGATGGAAAACAATAAGAGAAAAAAGACAAATATAAAAAAGATAAATAACCATTAATATTAATTTGGAGCAGAAAGAGATATAACAAATAATTGTGACATCAGACACATAGCAGAGAGAATAGGAGCACAAAAATACTAAAGCAGAGAAAGAAATAAAGATACAAACTTTTATATTCAGCTTTCATCAGTTCATTATGTCATTTATTGAACACCTATTGAGAAAAACACAGACACATACACACACACACACACACACACACACACACACACACACACACACACACACAGCCTGCAAACAGGAGCTCATCTGAGAAGAAACAAATAAGCAAACCAACTGTACGTAGTGTGCTAAGTGCTAGGAGAAAAGTCTATGGAACCAGGGAGGTTTAGTTAAATGAATACTTGTTGAGCATTGATTACATGTCAAGTGCCATACTAGGTATCTGAGATTCGAAGATGAATTAAAACAAAGGTTCTCAGTTTATACTCTCATGAAGGAAAAAATACATGAAAAACAAAGAACAATAATGGATGAAGCAGAAGAAGCACTTAATACCATCATGGCTTATGGGTAGGGGAAAATAAGTTACCAATAGGGAAAGCATCTGGGAAGAGTTAGTGTCTAAACTATTGTATGAGTAATCAATTAATTATATTTAAAATTACAAGCCAGAAGAAAAGGTAGAGGAGGAGGAGGAGGAGCGGCAGCACGAGGAAAATTTCAGTCAGAGGAATACCAGAGACAAAGACTGAAGCTTAAAACAGTATGAGTTTGGATATGTAAGCATTTTAATAGGCTAGAACATAAAGATCATGAAAAGGAGTGGTACGAGATGAGTCTAAAGTTGTATTGGTGAACAGACTATAGTGTCTAATCTACCGGTCTGGGAACTTGGACTTAATCCTATAACTGACAGTGAGATTCTGAAACCTTTTTAAGCTGCTGGAAGTAAATAACATTTCATCCTTTGCAGACAATTTACTACAGTGATGCTGCATAGCTGAGAAACAGAAAAGAAACTAGTAACTTATAATGGAGCCCCCATGAGATGGTCAGCTGATTTCTCAACAGAAACTTTGCAGACCAGAAGGAATTGGCACAAAGTATTCAACGTGATGGAAAGCAAGGACCTACAACCAAGATTACTCTACCCAGCAAGACTATCATTTAAAATCAAAGGACAGATAAAGATCTTCACAGACAAGAAAAAGCTTAAAAAGTTCATAACCACCAGGATCGTTAGAGGGACTTCTTTAAGATGTAAAAAAAAATCAAAATTATGAATAATAAAATGGCAATAGCTACATAAGAGGTGTGATCACAAGATACAATGAATGTTTAAATAAAAAATTATTACAGTAAAAGACACATTGCCATAAATTATCCTTAAAATACTCCCCCTCAATTCAAACACACTTATTCCATGGTTCTTGCCACTTTCTGAAGCAGTTATGGAAGTCCTCTTTCATGATTGTCTTTATATACTTCATCCTCCATCATGACAATGACCCACATCATACATAGTTTCTGGTATGGCAATTTCTGTCAAATAAAAATATTACGGTGTGCCTTCATCCATCTTATTCGCTGGATCTGTCACCATGTGATTTCTGGCTCTTTCCTAAAGTCAAAATGACCATGAAAAGTAAATGTTTTAAATTGATTTAGAACATTGAGGCAACCATGACAGCGCAGTAAAGGTACTCACGAAAGAGGACTTCCAGAACTGCTTCAGAAAGCGGCAAGAATGATGGGTTAAGTGTGATCGTAGCAAGGGGAAGTATTTGAGGGGGATTACAGCAATGTGTCTTTTACTGCAATAACTTTTTTTAATTTAAACATTCACCACAGCTTTTGATCACACCTAGTACCTATCAATAATTACTTTCAATGTAAATGGATTAAATGCTCCAATCAAAACACATAGGAGTGCTGAAAGCCCTTACATATGCTGCATACAAAAGACTTACTTCAGATTGAAAGACACACACACAGATGGAAAGTAAAGTGATGGGAAAAGATATTTTAAGAAAATGGAAACGAAAATACAAAAAAAAAAAAAAAAGAAAAAATGTTGGGTAGCCATACTTATACCAGACAAAACAGACTTTAAAACAAAGGATATAACAAGAGACAAAGAAGGATCCAGTAATCCCACTTCTGGGCATCTATTCGAAGAAACCCAAAATACTACTTTGAGGGGACGTGTGCATCTATATGTTCACTGCAGCATTGTTTACAGTGGCCAAGATGTGGAGGCAGCCTGGGTGGCTGTCGATGGAAGAACGGATAAAGACGAGGTGGTACTTATATGCAATGGAAAATCCTCATCGAGGGAAGGGAATGGGTTCTTGCCATCTGCGGTGGCAGGGATGGACCTGGAGGGTATTGTGCTGAGTTGAGTGTCAGACAGAGAAAGACAGATGTGATGTGATTTCACTTGTACGTGGAATCTAAACACCAAAAGAAACAAAATGGAAACAAACAAAGAATAAAACAATAGCCACAACAGGGTGAAAGGGGTTAAGACCAAGAGCACAGATAGAGATATTGACCTTAAATAGGAAGTTCCATTTACCCCTTTAATTTAGAGAGAGAGGAAAGCTGTTTGCAGATATTGTCATTATATATAGCATTCATATGTTTGCCAATAACATGTTATATCTTCATTTTCTCATTCTAATGTGAGTAAGCTATAGTGTAATAAAAATTAAAGTTTTCTTTCTGAGTTTATCTTATTTGGGATTTATTCTGATGACTTATTCAAAAGAGTCATGCTTTAAAGTATTATAGACTGTTACCTACCATTATCTTTTCAAATATTGCTTTCCCATTTTCTCCTTTATTTCTCATTCTATTCTCCATAGTTCTTAATAGTTCTGTGTTTCTTGCCTCTTTTTCTCTCTGTGTTGCATTCTGGGTTCCCCTCTGTATTTTCAACTGCACAGATTTATTTTTTCCCAGCTGTATTTGCTATTTAATTAATAAAATCTTGAATTGAAATGAATCCAATTTTAATTTTTTTATAAGTTTTGGTGAGTTCGTTTTCATATCTGCCTGAACTGTTTTTGATAGTGTTCTACTAGTAGATTTTTTCTTTTTTCCCCTTCAACAATTTTAAACTTACTTAGGTAGACTTTATTTATTAGTTCTATTATATGAAATTATTAGGAGGTTAAATATATTGCTGGTTATTTCTGATAACTCTCAGTCATGTTGGATTTTTCCTTATTGTTTTATAATTGTGTTAGCTCATCTTTAAAAGTTTTACTTTATTTGAGAGAATCTCGTGAGGCTTGAGTCAATTTATTGCTGTACAGAATATTTATCAAAGGAGGATCACTTTTTTTTTAGTGATAATTTGTTGGTTAGGCTCTTCCAAGATCACACAAATAGAGTAAGTCAAAACATCAAGCCAGTGTGGAAAGGAGCCAGACCAGGAGTTTTCTCTCTTCCTTTACCCTCACTCAGGCCCCTGGCTTAGACAGACACACTTTGTCTCTGCCTTCACTTGTAGGTATATTTTTTCTGCTCCACCCATTCAAATGCCCTTACTTTATCCACCTTCCTCACTTTCACAGATCCATGGCCCATGGCCATGTTTGAAGACATTAAAACTTAATTCTCCTGTTTTCTAAGTCCAGCATGGCCACTCCTCCCTCCATATTTTCAAAGCAGCCACGTATCAGCTAGAAATTTAACTTGCAGTTGTTCAATTAATTTATTTGCCTTAGCCCTTGGGGATTTCCTTTACTTCCCATAAGCACAACACTTCATTTAAAGAATGTATGTCCTATTTATACTCCATTTATAAGTGTTTGATAGAAAAAGACCTTCCACATTCTCTATTATCAACATTGCGGGAAATGTAAATTCTCATTACTTTTCTGTCTACATTCTCATTTTAGACATCTCATCCTGTCCCATTGTTTAATTTTATGACTCCAAATTCGTGTCCAGTATCTTCCTCATCTCTGTGCCATAGACCTATGCATCTAATTTTTACTTCTCTTTTCCATTTGAAAAGCTAATGAAAGCCTGACATTTAATATGGCCCAAAGAAACATACTTACATCTTCTTCTCCAAGATCCCCCTCATAACTTCTTGTTATCTCAGAAAGTAGCCTGACCATTTTTCTTTTCCTCACATCTTATAACCATCTATCAAAAGATCCTGTTGGCACTTCCTCCAAAATATATTTGAAAATCAGCTATTACCATCTCTACTGCAAAAAACCTCGATCTATGTCATCATTATAATTTTTCTGAATCACCGTAAAAGTTATTCTTATATGCACCCAAGTCCATCTTTCACTAAGCTGCCCAACAGATCTTTCTAAAATGTAAGATGCTTTAAATAGATTAAATGCTTAAATCCATATGCCTTTATCAGAGCCTACTTACAGGCAAGCAGTGTCTGAGCCCTGTTTGCCTTGCCAACATTTGTCTCCCTGAATTACTCTAGTCATATACAATTTTCTTTGAACACCGGCCTCCATTCTGATTTCAGAACACAGATTTTTTTTACCCCTATCAGGGTTTCTGCATGTGCTATTCCTTCGAATTGTCATGTTCTTCCTAAGACCATCTCAAGGCTGACACACCTTTTTCATTCAGGTCTCCACTCAAATGTCACCTTCTTAGAGAAAGGTGTCGCTGAATGTCCTTGCTAAAGCAGAGCTCCCAGTCCTTCCCTGGCCCTGTCACTCTCCAGCACATATTCAATTTTATCTTCCTCACAAGAGTATCAGTAACTGAATTTTAAACAATCTTTTATTATTTCACATGTTTATTATCTCTTTAGGAGAATGTAAATTTAAATGATATCCCTAGCACTTCAAACAGTAGTTCACACAAAGCCAGTGTTCAGGACACACATGCACACACACATGCACACACACATACAAACACACACACACTCACAAACATACATTTGCTTTTTAGGTGTAGGGTTCCTTTAAATATAAACTTTGATTATGAAGTTAGTCATAAGCAAAAAGGTTACAATATAAGTCTATTAGTTCTAATTATAAAATTATAAAATTGCTGTTTGCATAGAGTAAAAAATAAAGATTTATGAAGTTATTTCTGATATTAAATTCTAAATTATAAAAACCATTGATCTTTATATTATTTTCTGTATCTCATATAATACATTTTACAGATAGCATACTAAAAATGAATGTTTTCTACCAAAAATGTTATTCAACAAATATTTAATGCACATCAACATGTTAGGTACAAAGTTAGTCTCAAGGGTACAAAAATGTGGAAAAATATGCATACTTGTAGGTCCTACTTGCAGGCAGTCATAAGGTACTGGATATGCAACCATACAAAAAGTGTGCCTTTTATTTTTATTTATTTTATGCATAAAACATCACTGATGCTACACTATCTCTAACAGGAAAAAAAATTAAAGAAATATGAGATCTTCATAGAAGGCAGAGCGAGTACTTACAGAAAACCACAGAAATGAATGGAAAAATATCACAGGTAATCAGTAATGGCTAAAATGAGTTGCATCATCAGAATCTCCTGCTACCTAGTGAGGGGTGTAAATATCTAACTGTTATGTTGCTTTATACACCTGAAACTAGATAGATAGATAGATAGATAGATAGATAGATAGATAGATAGATAGATAAATAGATAAATAAATCCCAAATCACATATTGCTTAAACATGTATCATTGATTTCATTTTTCAGAGTGTTTGCTTAAAAGTAAAGAAATTCAGGGTGAGTTGCGTCAAAAAGGATATTCCAAACTTCTTTTTCACTCAAAAATACAACAATGATTTTCCATATTAATCAATATACTGTGATCACTCTCCAACTGTTTTCTTAGAATTGAATGACAAGCAAGCATTTAATTTGTAAATTTTGAATAAATAATTTAAAAATTAAAAAAATATATATAAAAGAATCTCCTGTTACCTAAAACCTCTTCTGCCTTTCTTATCATACTTATTAGGCCATTAATAAAATATAGCTTCCATAATAATTGTTTCTTGGGGTCTCATTGAAGGCAGAGACTTTCATACACACACACACACACACACACACATTGCAATTTTAGCACCTACCTCAGTGTCTACATGTAATGTGAATTCAATATAAGATTCATACGTTATTGAATGCATTTTACATTGAATTAACAATTTACGTAATTTGATGTGTTTTTAAATACATTTTATTGAAGTAGAATCTTTACCACAGAATAGTATGCAAATCAAAGAATACAGCTTGTTACATTTTCACTGTGAATGTACAAGTAACAGCCTCATTCAGACAAAAAGAAAAAAGAAATTGAACAATGCCATCAGACGCCCATAGTGTGTGCTCTCTGTCTCTACCACCCAATAGGAGCTGTAATCCTGACTTCTATCAACATCATGAAGTTTTGTGTATTTTTATGTACAGGATTACATTAGTGTAAACAGGATCATGCAGTATATACTGTTATTGTGTCTTCTTTTACTCAATAGTATGATTATGTGATTCATCCAAGTTGTTCTATGTAGCTGAAATCTGTTCATTCTCATTGCTTTCTTTGTATGAATATGTTACAATTTATCCATTCTACTCTTCACGTTCATTTAAGTATTTTCTAGGTTGTGACTATCAAATGAATGCTGCTATGAACATTCTCATGAGTGATTTTGACTAGGAGCAGATGTATTTAACTCATTAGTAGATAGTGCTGAAGTATTTGCTACCAAATTACACTCCCACTAGCAGTGTGCAGGACTTCCAGTTGCTCCAACTTCCGGGCCATCACCTAACACAGCAACAGCCTTTGCATTTCAGCCATTCTAATGGATGTATACTGGTATTTCGTTGTTGGTTTAGTTTACATTCCCTGAGAAATCAAGCACCGTTTCATTATTATCGTACACTTGGATATCCTTCTTTGCAAAATGACAGTTCAAGTCTTTTTCCGCTTTTTGTTGGATTATTTTTGTTTATTTTTAATTATTTTATTATGCTATTATTTTATGTAGTTATACTTATTTTATGGTTATTATCTATATTTGTTTTTATTATTTATGATTATACTTAATGTTGATTTAATGGTGTGTTGATTTATCTCCTCAGATACAGGTATTACAGATATATTTAGCAGTCTGTGTTTTGCCTTTCACTGACTTGATGGCATCTTTAGTCACTGTTTGTTAAAAAATTTATAATGGTGTTTATTTTCCTGTTTAAAAAAGCTTTGCTTTGCCCATATTTAGTAAGATATTTTCCTATGTTTTCTGTTAGGCTTTACATTGTTTTAACTTTCAGATTTACAACTATACTCCATAAAAATTGGCATTTGTATGTGATGGTAGTTAGGGGTAAATGTTTATTATTTTTATATGCTATTAAAAGGCTACTCATTTTTCACTGCATTACAGTGGCATATTTGTCACAAATCAAGCAAATATACATGTATCGGTCTAATTCAGAACTCTCTATTCAGTTCTACTGGTCTATTTATCTTTGTAACAACAGTAAGTTATCTTACACTTCATTATAATTTTTGAAAAATGGTAAGTTCTCAAAATTATTTCTTCTTTAACATTGTCTGGAATATTTTTGCTTCTTTGATTTTCCATATACATTTAGAAGCAACTTTTTAGTTTACTCATACACACACATATATAAACACAAAATAGGCTCAGAATTTGAGATTGTATGAATTATCTTCACAATATTGAGTATTCCAATCCATGACCAAGATATGTACTCCCCCAATGATTTCCATCTTCTTTAATTTGTCTTAATAATATTTTTCAGTCTTCTATGTAAAGATATCATACATCTACTTGCTAGACTTAGTCACTGGATTTCATGTTTTAAAATTATACTGTAAGATGTATCTTTTAAATTTTTATTTCTAACTAATTGCTCTTAGTATCTGGTCGTGTTTCATTTATTTAGCTATCTATACTTTGGTGAATACTACAGAGTTTAATAATTACGTAAGCTTTTTCATATTTAAATATATTATAAAGCTGTATCACCACAAATCATCATTTTAAAGTTATTTTGGTGAGTTTTATCTGATAATCATTTAAATAAATTATAAAATAATATTACATTAGGATTTTAGTAACAATCTCAATAATAATTACAATTTATTTAGTTAGAATTTGACTTTTTCTCATTATTTGTTTCATATTCAAAAGTTTGATATGCCCCTATATTTACCCATTTAAAAAATATATTTCTTCAAGACTTACTCTAAAGCTACAGTAATCAAGACAGTAGGGTATTAGTGAAAGAATAGACAAGTAGACCAGTATAATAGAATAGAAAGCCCAGAAATAGACCTATAGAAAAATAGTCAAATGATTTTTGACTAAGAGCATAGGCAACACAGTAAAGCAGAGAACATCTTCTCAACAAATGGTACTGGGAACAACTAGACATCCATATGCAAAAAAAAGTGAAGCTAGATGCAGACCTTACACCTTTCATAAAAATAATTCAAAATGGATTGTAGACCCAAATGTAAAATGCAAAATGAAACACAGAACTATAAATCTCCTAGAAGATAACATAGGAGAAAACCTAGATGACCTAGGATATGGCAATGATTTTGCAGACATAACAGCAAAAGCAAATCCATGGAGGAAATAATTTATAAGATGATTTCATTAAAATTAAAACCTTTTGCTCTGTGAAAGCCAATGTCAAGAGAATAAGACAAGCCACACATTGGAAGAAAATATTTGCAAAAGACACATCTGATAAAGGGCTGTTATCCAGAATATACGAAGAAATCTGAAACTCAACAGTAAGAAAAGAACAATCTGATTAAAAAAAAAATGTATCAAAAACCTCAAGAGATACCTCACCAAAGAAGATATATACAGTGGAAAATAAGCATATGAAAATATGCTTCACATAATATGTCATTAGGGAAATGCAAATTAAAACAACAAAATATCATGACATATCTATTGCAATCGCCAAAATCCTGAACACAGACACCTAATACTGGCAAAGATGTGGATCAAAAGGCACTCTCATTCGTTGCTGGTGTGAATGAAAAATGGTACAGCCACTTTGGAATATAGTTTGGTGGTTTCCTACGAAACTAAACATATTCTTATCATATGATACAACAATCATGTTCCTTGGTATTTACCCAAATGAGTTGAAGACTTTTGTTTATACAAAACCTGCATGTGGATGTTTATAGAGGCTTTATTTATAACAGCCAAACTTGGAAGCAAACAAGATGTCCTTCAGTAGGTAAATGGATTAAACTGTGGTATATCCAGATGTGGAATATTCTTCAGCGTTACAAAGAAATGAACTACCAAGCCATGAAAAGACATGGAGGAAACTTACATACATATTAGTAAGTGAAAGAAGCCAATCTGAAAAGGTTACATTCTGTATGATTCCGACTATCTGACATTGTGGAAAAGGCGAAACTATGGGGACATAAAGATCAGCATTCCCAGAATTTGGAAAGGGGAATGAAGGAATGAGTAAACACAACACAGAGGATTTTTAGGTCATTGAAAATACTCTGTATGGCACGATTTTGGTGAAACATGTTATCACACACTTGACCAAACCCCTCAGAATGTACACACCAAGAGTGAACCCTAATGTAAACTATGGACTTTGGGTGATTATGATGTGTTAATTTAGGCTTATCAATTGTAATAAATCTACCACTCTGGTGGCAAATGTTAATAATAGAGGATATTATACATGTGTGGAGGCAGGGAGTTTATGGGAAATCCCTGTACAGTCCCCTTCATTTTGCTGTGAACGTAACTATTCTTAAAAAATAGTATTAATAAAAACCCATCATTTGATATACCTTAAATACCGGGGATGCCAAAAAATATGTATACACATTTAAAGCGATGTTATCCACACTCAAGCAGTAGTTTGCCATAATCAAAAGTGTCTGGATGCTGATGGTAACCACTCTGAGTGCCTCTTGTAATTGCAGAAGTCAAACATGACTTGTATTCATCTTTTGTTATAGGTATATATTGAATGTTACAATTAATACAGTTTTCCTTTCTTAAAATGTATATACATTTTTTTGTCACCCTCTGTATATCTAATGTTTTACTTCTCAAATATACTTTGATAAACTGGAAACATTTTAAACATAAATTTTAATAAATTTCAATCATGTTTGGTGTTTTCCTAATAAAATTCTCCTATTTCATATTTGTGTCTTTTTTATGAATTTATGTTTCATCTTCTAATGAATGAGAGTTTTTCCTCTTATATTTTCTAAGTAGATAGTTGTGATTTTCATGACCAACAAAGTTCTTTTTTGTGTGTATAGAGTCCATAAAAGCCATTAGTTATATTTCTTGAATTTGTCCTACCAGATATTGGAGAAGCTTTATATTACACTGATATTTGGCTTAGTATCATAATTTATCCCATAAAATTTCTATTTCATGAAAAATCTAATTTCTCAGAAGCAAAGGAAGTGATAAAAATTAAAATGTATGCCAGTTTAACATACTTTTCATTTAGCATCTAACTCCTATCTCTATGTATATCTTTCCTCAATTTCAGGCCCATAATTCAAAGTGATATCTAGACACTTACACTTGAATCATGCCACACACAATTCCAAATAAACATAGCAACATCTTTCTTTCAACCTTCCGCCTCCTCCATACATTTCTCATTTAATATCTGGAACCACCTTTAAACCAAATATTCAAACCTGGATTCATCATAAAAGTGATGGCTTCAAAAAGAGAAATCTAAAAACAAATTCAAATGGATTAAAAACTTAAGTGTTAAGACCTGAAACCATAAAACTCATAGAAGAAAACATAGGCAGCAAACTCTATGACATTGCTGTTAGTAATATTTGTTTCTAATATATATCCTCAGGCAAGAGAAACAAAAGAAAAAATAAAGAAATGGGAGACTACATCATACTAAAAAGTTTTTGAACAGCAAAGGAAATTATCAACAAAAGGAAAAGACAGCCTACTGAATGGGAGAAGATATTCGCCAGTGATACATCTGATAAGGGGTTAATATCCGAAATTTATAAAGAACTAATCACTCACCACCAAATAAAATAAGCAATCCAATTTAAAAATGGGCAGAGGACCTGAATAGACATTTCTCCAAAGAGGACATACAGACAGCCAATAAACATATGAAAAGGTGCTCAATGTCACTAATCATCAGAGAAATGCAAATTAAAACCACAAAGAGATATCACCTCACACCTGTCAGAATGGCTATCATCAATAAATCAACAAACAATAAGTGTTGGGGAGGATATGGAGAAAAAGGAACCCAATACACTGTTGGTGTGATTGCCAATTGGTGCAGCAACTGTGGAAAATAGTATGAAGGTTCCTGAAAAAATTAAAAATAGAACTACCTTGTGACCCAGCAATTCCACTTCTGGGTATTTATCTGAAGAAATCCAAAACACTAATTCAAAAAGATATATGTGTGTATGCACCCCTATGCTCACTGCAGCACTATTTACAACAGCCAAGATAGGAAAGCAACCTAAGTGCCCATCAATAGACAACTGGATAAAGAAGATGTGGTACATATATACAATGGAATATTACTCGGCCATTAAAAAAATAAATCTTAACCATTTTCGACAATGTGGATGGACCTAGAGGGTACTATGCTAAGTGAAATAAGTCAGACAGAGACAAATACCATATTATCTCATTATACCTGGAATCTCACAAACAAAATAAACAAAAAAAACCAAACAAATACAGACTCATAGATACAGAGAATAAACTGATGGTTGCCATCTGAAAGGGTGGTTGAGGGCTGGGTGAAAAAGGGAAGAGATTAAAAAATACAAATTGGTAGTTACAAAATCATCAAAGGAATGTAGAGTACAGCATAGAGAATATAGTTAACAATATTGTAACAGATATGTATATTGCTGGGTCAGTACTGGACTAATCGGGGAATCACTTCGTAAATTATGTAAATGTACACTTGAAACTAACTTAAAATATTTAATGTCTACTATAATTGAAAAAAATGCAGAAGCTTTTTAGTTTCATATAGTCGCATTCATATATTTTAGCTTTCACTTCCCTTGCCTTTGAAGTCAAATTCATAAAATCCTCTTTGAACCCAAGGTCCATAAGTTTAGTACCTATGTTTTCTTCTATGCAGTTTATTGTTTCAGGTCTTATGTTTAGGTATTTGCTCCATTTTGAGTGGTGACTCCTCAAAATTTAAAAACAGAATTACCATATGACCCAGCAATCCTTCTCCTGGATATCTACCAAAAAATCTGAAAACATTTATCCATTAAGATACATGTACTGCAATGTTCATTGCAGCATTATTTACAGTGGCCAAGACATGGAAACAACCAAAGTGCCCTTTGATAGATGACTGGATAAAGACTATGTGGCATATATACACAATGGAATATTATTCTGCCATAAGAAAAGATGAAATAATGCCATTTGTGACAACCTGTACGGATCTTGAGATTATTATGCTAAGCAAACTAAGTCAGACAGAAAAAGTCGAGAACCATATGACTTCACTGACAAGTGGTATATAAAACTGAAAACAACAAAGAACAAGACAAACAAATGAAGAAACAAAAACTGATAGACACAGACAATAGTTTAGTGGTTACCAGAGGGTAGTGGGGTCAAATATATGGTGATGAAAGGACAACTGACTCTGGGTAGTGAACACACAATGTGATACATAGATGATGTATTACAGAATTGTACACCTGAAACCTATGTAACATTACTAACAATTGTCACCACAATAAACTTTAATTTAAAAAAAAAGGCAATGGTTAAAAAAAATAGCATATGCACCTGACTGCATCTGCATATATATTAAATAATGGTACATTTAAAAAAAAGAAATCTGACCAGTCTTCAGCAGAGTCCAAATCCCTTAAAATGAATCATTATCTGGCACTTAGTTTCTTACCCTCAATGTTTGTTCTTGCCTCCCTGTCAAATAAAAACACATACACACACACACACACACACACACACCAGGTGAAACGTTTGGTCTAAACTCCAGCCACACAGACAAAAGTGCAGCTCTATGAATTCACCAGTCTTAACTGTGCCCTAAGAGAATTGCAGTTTTAATGTTAGGTCTGCTATTTGGGATGATTATTGTTGGATTAATATACCAAACATATTTGATCATTCACTAAATGTCAGTTAAACTAAAGTCAGTTCAAATTGCAAAAAAATGAGATAAGGTAAAAAACCCTGAATCTGAATATAGAAATTCAGGTTTCAATTGCCAGCTATGCTACCTGTGGGATTTTAGAAAAGCTACTTTTCCTCTCTGACTCGTAAGTTATTTATTTCTTCCTTGGAAGCACACAAGAGTCTTTTAGAAAAAGTAGAATTCAAGAGAGGACGTATAAATATTCGACCTCTTCAGTAATCAAAGATACGGAGTTTGAAACAATATTGAGAATATTGATTCGAGTGAGTATAAAACTCCTTATAAAATCATTTTTTCACTATTTTTATTTTTCTAAAGGGATTCAGAGTGATTAAAGAGGAATATTTGAAACAGAAACAAACAAAATTAAAGTTAACGATAAAGGAACCATACCATCCCAGGAACACAAAATGAAGAGGTACATTATATTGGACATATTAGGTACGTGACATAAGAAGAAAAATTCTATTTGAAGAATTACCTGTCATTGATTGAACGTGCTATGGATTCAATATCGGTGGCAAATTTTTTATTTTCATCCATCAATTCAGTATATGCTATTGAAATATCTGAATAATTTCTTGCGATATTAGAAAGTGCCATATCCCATGATTTTTTCTTTAAGAAAATAATAAAATAATAATTTATAAATGTTGATGTATCTCAAAAATACATAAAACATTATTTTAGTTGCATGGGTTAATGTTTGGGAATAGAAAATGGAACTCTAAGTGGGAAGTAAGGAAAGGTCAACTTACTGTAGCATAAAAGTTATTAAATGCGTCCAGATATTTATTTTGATAACTTTTTTTCTTCCTGACTAGTTGATCATAAATTCTTTTCAATTCATCTAACTAAGAAAAAATAGACACAAAATGTAAATGAATTGTAGAGAATTACATTACTTTGTTAAGAAATAGATTATATTTCATTTTATGCAGCTACCATAAGTTAATAAATATTGATTCAAACAGTATAAAATAACACCTGATGGGCTGTTTTCATTTATGAAAATTGATATAAGATTCCAAATAAAAGATAGCAAATCAAGTCTAACAGTGATCAAATGAATACATGACCAAAATAAAATAAAATGCATTTAGTTATGTTGTAAGAATTGATAAAAATTAGAAAAAACTTAAACACAATATACCACATCAGCAAATTAAAGAAGAAAATAACATGAATATGGCCAACACTTCAAAAATAGCCATTTGATATACTTGTACTATCTAGTTTCCAGAACTTTTAAATTACTACAAAACACTACCAAATATAAAGAACCAACAGAAAATATAAAAATAAATCATAAAATGCTAAATGCATGCCCAGTGAACTCAAGAATGAGAATGGATTATCTTTAATTAACAGTATTATTAATCATGTTTGGTGAAAGTTTAGCTAAATGCAATTGCATAATGAAGCCAAATGTTACCATTATAATATTGAATATGAATATGTTATATGCCTCCAAATTTAGATTATATGATTGAATATCTAATAAAACAGAAGATTCAATGCAAAACTACTATAAATAACATTTATAAAATGGCCATATATAAACATTTGGAATATAATCATTATTATCTAAAGAGAAATAATCTACTAAAAAACAGTGATAATACTTAACAATCTTTGTCATAAGTTAGAAAATATTTTGGAATAAATTCAACACAAAAGGGAGAACTTACATAAAACAAACACAAACTCTAATTTAAAAGCTTAAATCAAGACCCACATAAAAAGAATGATATATCATGCAAAGGATTAATAAAAATACAATGTCAGTTATCCCAAAATTAATATGAAGTATAATAAATAAAAAGGAGTATTCTCTTTCAAATTGCATGAAATAAAGTTAGTATGGAAGAAAAGATATATGAGAGTAGCCAAGAAGTATATGAAAAAGAGGAACAATGCTGGAAAATTGCTACAAGATACTAAAACATCCTATAATACCATTATTATAAAGCACTATTTCTTTTTTAGCATTGCAGTAAGATTAGAGGGGAAAATAGAGCCCAGAAATAGAGCTGAATTAATATTTTTAAAAATGGTATTTGAATTCAGTGACAGAGAAATCATTTACTTTAATTAATAGGACTGAAATACTGTAGAATTTCTGTTCCAAAAAAAGAAAAAAAAAAAAGGAAACAAAGTGGTTTCTCTACTTCACATTATAACCAAAATAAATTTCAGATGAATAAAAATCTAAATGCAAATACAAAACAATACAAATTATTAAAATGAGTTTAGTTGTATAATTTTGGAGAATGTCACCTTGTCCAGTAAGCCAAGAAGATCTGTTGACATGTTTGACTGCATAGTTTACAATAAACAAGATTGAAGAAAAAATAAGACTGTTAAAACTGTGAAATAAAAGCCCAACATTCCAACATTTCAAGATACAGTGCTAGTGAAGAGTGTCAGTGAAAACGGCAGAGTAAAAGCATCTGAAAACTCTCCTCATAAAGGTAACGAGGAAACTGGTCCAAAAATGTCAAAATTAGCTTTTTCACAACTCTGGAGGTTAAGTAAAAGCTTGCAGCAATCTGAGGAGTACATATTCAATAAAACCAGCCTAATCATAATAAGGAGTATGAGATTCGTGATGTTTTAACCTGTCCTAATCCCTCCATCTTTTGGCCCATGGTAGCCTTGAAGAACATCATCCCATATTGTGGAGAATACCAGCAGTTGAGCAGCCACCAGAGGGAGAAGAACAGAACTGGAATGCCTTCAAAACCTCATTCTATGATAGCTATTATTATTTGACCCATCTGTCTGCTTTTTTTGCGTTTGTTGTTGTTGTTGTTGTTTGGAAGATGCTACTTGCAAAAATGTCTGTATTTGACTTTATACAGAGCTCACAAAAAGTCTCCTCAAAGAAGTTTTTCCTCAAAGCATGATTATCAAAGACCAAAAAAAAAAAAAAAATCACAGGCAATTGATTAATTTTGCAGCCACATTTGTGGATAAATAATACTTGGGAAAAACAATAAACTAACCAACAAACTTAAAAAACAAAAGTTTTTGAAGAGAATGAAATAGTGGCTTTGTAAAGCTCCAACATATTTCTGGGAATCTAGAAGGCTGCAAATGCACAGAGATGTGTGAAAGTCCCGGACGGTTCACCTGCTCTGATAGTATCTGAGGAATCCTTTAAGTTCTCACCTTTGGTCAACCTTGAGACTTTATGAAAACACAAAGTGAAAACTAAGGCAGAGTTGACAACTGCTTGGATGAGTGTTCAGGATGTGCCTAAACAAGCACACAAAGCCCCTTGGCAAAGACAAGGAGATTTATTGTTTCCAGATTTTCAAGATCAATGTTCAATCATTAACAGACCACTAAGATAACTAAGAAGAAACTTCAGTGGTTACACATGACAAAGAAAACAGATTTTACAAAATTCATTCATAAAGGTCACTAAACAAACAAGTAACAATTCCAGCAAACAGAAACAAGAACAAATCCTGGGGAGGAATAAAAATCTTATTTCCAGTATTACCATAGTATATTGTTTAAAATGTCCAGTTTTCTACAAAATATTATGGAACATACGTAGAAACAAGACAGATGGACCATCTAGAAGAAAAAAGCACTCAGTAGAAACTGTCCCCAAAGCTTAGATACTGAATTTATTAGTTCAATCTGCTATTTTAAATATGTGCAAAGAGCTAAAGGTAATGTCTAAGAATTAAAGGAAAACATGAACGTGACATTTTATCAAATAGAAAACACCAACAAAAGGGAAGTAACATTTCACATCCAAAATATCTTCATAAGATTAATACCTGTTTTATCACCCAAAGCCATGGGGCTAGAAGGCATATGCTAACATGCTCAATCTATAGAATAAAAAAGGAATCAGGAATCCTATATTAAACAAAACTGTCATTTAAAAATGAAGGAGATATTAGGACATTGCCATATAACTAAAAAATTGAAAAACTTTGTCACTAGGAGATCTTTCCTGTAAGAAATACTAATGGGAGTCCTTCAGGCTGAAAGAAAGTACACTAGACAGCAACTTGAATACACAAGAAGAAATAATGAGAATCAGTAAACATAACTACATAGATAAATATAAAGAACAGCATAAATGCATTATTTTGTAAAACTTTACCCCCTAATTTAAAAGACAATAACATAAAGTAATAATTATAAATTTCTGTTGATAGCTACACATGTATAAGAATGAAATCTGTACAAAAAGAGCACAAAAAAAAGAGGGTAGGGCACTAGCGAGGAACAAAGTTTTTATATACTACTGAAATTAAGTATTAATACAAAATAGATTATTTTATAAATTAAGATAATATTTGTAATCTCAGGGCAACTACTTGGAAAATAATTTTAAAGTATATAGTAAAATAAATGACAAGGCAATTGAAATAATACACTAAGAAATATCTATTTAACACACAAAAAAAGGTAGTAATAGAGTAACAGAGGAAATATAAAGACATAAAACAGAGAAAACAAAAGCAAAATGGCAGACATAAATCCTACCTTATCAATAATTACATGAAATGTAAATGGATTAAATGCTTCAATCAAGGTAGAGAGATTGAGAAAATAATTTCTTTTTAAAATGACCTTGTCATATACTGTCTACAAGAGACACATTTTAGATTTAGATATAAATATGTTGAAAATAAAAAAGTTGAAAAACAAATACCATGAAAACAGTAGCCAAGGAGAGCTGGAGTGCCTATATTAATATCAGACAAACTGTGCTTTTAAATAAAAATTGTTACTAGAGACATTTTATAATGATAAGAGCTAATTAATCAAGAAGACACAACAAGACAACAATTACAAACAGATGCACCAACAATTACAAATAGATGTACCAAACAATAAAACTTCAAAACACATGAAGCAACAAACTGACAGGATTGAAGAGAAACATAGGCAAGTCAACTTCGATATACACTTTCAATAATGTTTAAGATAACTAGACAGAATATACGTCAATTTTTGAACATTTTAAACATAGTTTCACCTAAAAGCATTGCGTAAATATAAAAGCAAAATTTCAAATCATATGAAATAAAATACCAGAGAATATTCTTTGTTTGAGGAAGAATTTCTAAAGCATGTTCAGAAAAGCACAAAGTTGAAAGAAATTTATAACTTTTACTAAATTAAAACTGTATTTTTAGTCATCAGAAGATGTCATAAAGAAATGAAAGACTTGGTGAAAATATTTTTAACATATGTAACTTTAAAATAGTTAGTGGCCATAATATACAACAAATGCTTACAAATCAATACAAAAAACAAACACTCAATATACAGGGGAAAATCATGAGATTCTTAACAAAAAAGGAAATACAAATGACCTCCCAAAAGCTACTAAGATATGCTCAGCTTATTAATAATTATGGATTAATTAAAAATATGAGATATAATTTAAGGAGCCTATAATAGAATGTGGCAATAAATAAATAAATACCACATAGTTTTAACTCTAGGTAGGAATGCAAATTGGTACAGGAATGTGTGTGTGTGTCTGTGTGTGTGTGTGTGTGTGTGTGTGTGTGTGTGTGTGTATAATTGCCTTGTAAGATACTACTATTTCTTTTTACCCTTTTATAATTTTCTTTTATATTATTTTCTTTTACTATAGCAGAATGAGATGTGGCAGAAGAGGAAACAGGAAAGATGAGTCACAAGGGAAGGTCAGAGGGAAACCAAGCGTGACCGTCCTTAACCTACCATTCTGGGTTTAAAGATGAAGGAACCACCAGCCAGGGAATGAAGGTAGCCTCTAAAAACAGAGAATGATACCTGTCTGATCCTCACCAAGGATCTCAGTTCTACAAACCACTGTATGTTGACAAAACTGAATGAGTGTGAAAGGAAATTCAGCTGGAGTCTCCAGAAAAAAAATATGCAGGGCTGCTGACAGCTTGATTTCAGTCTTTGAAGACGTGGATCAGAAGAACCAACTGAGCCATGAACAAGGGAAACTTCGTGATAATAAATGGGTGCAGTTTTAAACTGCTAAAATTCAGGTAATTTATTATGCAGCTACAAAAAACTAATATGGACAGAAAATTGGCTAACTGCTATTTAATTCTTGACAGAGAATAAGTTTTCATAGCCATAGTTCAAAACTAAAAACAGTGTTTTTATTTTTCTTATTTTTAAGCATGATAACTCACCATTTTTGATAAAGCAGTTAATTCATCTGTTGATGTCTTTGTTTCCTTCAATACTTCAGTCACTGCCTCTTCACGCTCCTCAATAGTAATATTAACATTTCGTATTAACGTATCATAGTAATTGTATAGATGGTTTAGTTTTTCTATCTCTTTCCTAAGAGAAAAAACACAGCTGATTTTATCCAAATGGAAGGAAAGGAAAATTATATTTAAAATTAGGAATATTTAAATCAGCTTCTGACTTATTATAAATCAATGAAATTTATGTATTCCTATAAAAGTTCTCCCATCCCAAAGCAACTCCTGAGAAGTACCACTTAGATATCAAGAAGTAAATAGTAAGAAAAAATTCACCAGTAGTATTTATGTTTTGAGAGAAAAATGATTTGTAAATTATTTAAAATAAATTATCTCTTGATTTGATTTCAGGTGAGAGAAGCATCTTTGATTCAGAGGTTGGGTAGTACAGGGATGGAAAAGCAAGGGGGAAAAAAAAGAAGACGATGTAGAAGTGAAAAGACCACACAGTCTCAGAAGTGAAATGGAGGAAATTGCAGTTTAGGAAAACAAGGGGCTTACTTAATGAGAGGTAATTGCCAAGTTTTTTGTTCCTATATGATCTTCCACAAAGAAGACCAGTGCTAGTCTGTGAACTACATAATGCTTTATCTTATCTGGGAGGTAAAAAATGAATTCCAAATATAAGAGTTTCCTTAGATGTGATGCTATAGTTTAACTTATGAAAAAGATATAGTGAGAAAATAGTTATCAATTTCATAAGATATTAGCAAATAATATAGAAAACCCCAACTTTTTAAAGACATTATAAACAAAATAATAAACTGGGAGATTTATTTAAAGTCCATATAAGAGATCGAAGAGTAAATCACTTATGGCAATAAAATCCTACAAACCAATGTGGAATAGAAAAAATACCCAGGAGACAAATGAACAAAGAAGGTAAACAAGAATTCACAAGAGAATAAATACCAGTGGCCAATAAATATATGGCGTGCTTATTGAATTTGCCCAGGTTCTCAGGCACTCACCCTGATTTTAGGAATAGAGTCAAATGAAACTGAAAGATACAACCTACTATAGAAATGAAAATTAAAACAGCAAATAAATAGGTAAGAACATTCTTCTTCACCATTCCATGTCTGGAGACTACAGGTCTCCCTACCAGAATTCTAATGAGAGGTGGGGAGCCTCTGCATTTGAAATGTATATATTTGGTTAAATTTCCTTCTGTTGAAATTATTTTTTTTTTCTCTCAAGGTATTTATTTCCCCCAGTCCAGATAATAAATTACAGACTTTGAGTAAGACGTGGAGACTTGCCCAGGGTCATGAAATGCAGGAGGCTAAGTATTATTTTAGTTATCCCTTATCCCTATTTCCTGAAGAAGTTAATGCCACCAACTCCTTTGCCTTTTAAGGATTTTTCAGCGTAGAAGTTTGCTACTAGGGTTGCCCCAATTGGTAGTTTAGATTTCATCATTCTCATATCTGCTAAATCAGAATAAATTTAGATAAACTAGGAAGAACTGCTCTACCTGTTAAGAGTTTCTATAAAGCAGAGCAATCAAGACACCAAAGAATATATGCTGTGTGTTTCCATTCCTATGGAATTCAAGAACAGACAAAACAAAATATGGCAGTTGATGTCAGAATGGAGATTACCTCTTGAGGTGTAGGGGATGGTGGTTTGGACTGTGAAGAACACAAAAAAACTTGCAGTATGTTAGCAAGTTTCTATATCTTAACTTGGGACATGGTTACATGAGTGTATACATATTTTAAAAATCATCAATCTATATACTTGAAAGCATACATGATCATGCTTCTGTATACATACTAATTCTCCACAAAGTAAAAAATACTAAAGAACAATTAAACATACCTTTCAGATTTTCTTTAAAACACCATTTATGTCTCCTCTAAAGCTTATACTATACTTTTGGAAAATATACTTAAATGAGAAAAAAAATCAACAAATAAAAAGTTATATGGTATAATAAATAATGGTGAATGTAGTAATAAAAATGTACTTTCATATTTATTTAAACATCAGTTATAAAAACCACCAACTAATTTTTATATTCAAAATTGAGAAGGAAAATTTTTAGAAAATGTTATAAGATGGAGGTTATTGTATTTATTAATATAACATGGACTAAAATCTATTTTGTGCCAGATAGAAGAATGAAATAATACATATATGTACAAATGTATATACACAAAGATGGAGAGATAAATGATTAAAATTAAAATAGAGATAGGAAAACAAGCAATAGCTTCAAGACATGCAAAATAAGAAAGAGTATGGTAAACTGAGATCATGGCGATCTCAATTCTTCATCCATTCTTATATCCACTTCCTTTGCCATGTAACTTTGTAGCATTCTCTAACTCTGACATGAGCCTAGCCATTTGACTTGCCATTGTCATTTGGATTCTAGCAAATGGGATGTAAGTAGAGGCTTATGAAGTTCATGTGTGAGTGTGGTTGTTTGTTCTACTCCTTTCCTACAGAATATTTCTAACACATTAGAGAAACAGAATACTATAGTCAAATCTCCCCATTGTCTCAGCTAAGGCTTTCCTACATAAGCAGCAAGCGAGCCAAACCCTATAATAATAATAAATTTAAAAAAATTAAGTAAATATATCTATTAAGAAAATAATGATCAGATTTACATAAAAACACAGAAATCAGTTATATGTGACCTGAAAAATCAACCTAAAATAAAACTAATCGGAAAGATTTTAAACAAATAAAGTAAGAACTGCCAGTGAAATTCTAATCAGGAGGAATCTTTTGGAATGTCAATATCAAACAAAAATATACTTTGAGGAATGAAATATTAAAGGAATTAAAATAACTCATGTCATTATACATAAATATATACATATATATGTGTGTGTGTGTATATATATATATATATATATATATATATATATATATATATATGACACTATGAAGATAGAAAAACTATGAACCCACATGCACTTAATATAGCCTAGAAATATATAAAGTGAATACTGACAGCAATATAAAAATGAGTTGACTAGCACACGATTTTTAAATATTTATGTCAGAAAAAGATCAAGTAGACCAAAATAAGTAAAGCACTAGAACTCCTCCTATCACACTCCTGGTTGGTAGCAGGTTGATTCTCAGAGGTTGTTGGACTGAGGCCTAGATTGTTTCCTTGCTATGTGGGCTTCTTCATGGAACATCTCAGAGTACGGCAGCTTAATTCATCAGAGCCAATGAGCAAGAGGGCAAGAAAGAGAGCGCTAGCAAGATATAAGTTACAGTTTTTTACAATCTAATCATAAAAGGGACATTCTATTACTTTTCTGTTACTCTGTTCATCAGAAGCAACTCAGTGGACCTAGCCCACATGCAAGGGGAGGTGATTTTACAAGGGACATAATGTCAGGAAGCAGAGAGCATTGAAAAACATGGCAGAAGCTGCTAACCACTGCCCTTTGGTCAATTACATTTGTCGTAGTTGGAGGTCTGCAAGGCCTCCTACGGTCTTCACATTAAGCCCAAAATAAAAGAGAATTATTTAAATGGCTAAGAAAATAATGAGAAAATCATCAAGAGGCATTATGATACAATGAGAAAAACTAATATAAGTTTAATTTAAATCTTATAAGAAGGAATAGAGAGAAAGTGGAACCAAGGCATTGTTTGAAAACACTATGTGAATGCCCAGTGATAATGAAAATTACAATATATAGATTCAATAAAACTAGAAGACTAACAAATCCCAACAGAATAAAAAAAATTGATCCACACCTAGAGTATCTTAATGAAATAATATTAATAAACTTTCAAAACCAAAAGATGATCTTAAAAACAGCCAAAAGGAAAAATACAGATTAGTTGTATAGCACTGAGTCAAATGGTCAACATGTTTAAGAGAAAAAATGAGACTCAGTATATTACAGAATGTTCAATTTAATATATTAAAAGTTAATTCAGAATCAAGAAATTTATGAAAATAGAAAATATCTTTCAAACAAAAACTAAGGAAAATTTGTCATCAGCAAAACCTCACTAAAGAGTATTGTGAAGATCTACTCCAAGTGAAAAGTACTTCCAGGTGGAAAGTCAGATACATGAAGGCAAAAAGAACACAGAAAAAAATATTATTAGGGTAAATCTAAAAAAAAAAAAATCTAATTGTTTAAAACTGTAACAATATTCTCATGGGTTATGAAAATATATTATTTCACAACAAGAACAAATATTTAATTCCACAACTATTTAATGTAATAGTTACAGTAAAATTTTCCATAAATCCCTCTCTTGTCCAGTAGGTTAACTGTCATTAGAGTCTGACAATGTAAATTTTCATGCGGTAATTAATAGGATTTCCTACTAAAAGAATAGGAACAGAATTATAATCACCAAACTAGAAGAAAAACAAAACAAAGCATGGTAACAATAACTAATGTAAAAGAAGGCAATAAAAAGGAAAGAAATAAAACAAATGGAACAAACAGAATAAAGTACATGGTAGTTTAAATCCAAATATATTAGTGATTTATGAATGTACATGTATTTCAAAATGTTTTCAAACTGATTTTAAAAATCTATCTACATGATGTTTGCAAGAGAGGTATAATAAAACACGAAGACTCGAAAATATTGAAATTGCACAAACTAAAAATATTTCTCAGATAAATAAAAAAAAGAAAGCTAGTGAAGTTATATTAATATCTCAATTGAGTTTAAGGTAAAAAATATTCCAAGAATCAAAGAAGGTCAGTTCATAGTGATGAAAAAGGTTAATCATCTCCTAGGAAGATAAAACAACTTTAAACTTGTATGAATCTGAGAGAGCCTCAAAATATATGAACCAAAAACTGATCAAGTTAAAAATAAAATAAAAAGATGTAGACAGCATCATAGTGGGAGATTTTGCTACACTTTCCTAGGTATTTGACACAAAAGTAGTAAAAATCAGTAAAATACATATAGAATAGTGCCTCTCAAATATCACATTCAGATCTTTTGAAAGTGCAGATTCTCATTCAATAGGTCTGAATTGAGCTGCAGATTCTGCATTTTGAACAAGCACCCAGGTAATTCTGATGTTGGTCCAAAGACCACACATAAAATTTAGTAAGAATATACGAAGATCAACATCCATAATTAGTAAACTTGACCTAATGAAACAGTAAAGAACAATACATTCAATAAGTGAAGTACCAAGAACACAAATAATATTTTCAAAAAAAAGAAAAAAAATTAAGACAATTTCCAATGAGTTAAAATTATGTAATTTTCCCTTACCAAAGTACAATTTGGCTGGAAAGGAATAATAATTAGAAAATAGAAATTCATTGTGGAACTTTAAAAAATATATTTCTTAATATCCCATGGGTCAAAGAAGAAATCACCATGAAAATTAGAAAATATATGCAGCTGAATGACAATGAAGATACAACAAATCAGATGAGTTATAAAAGTGATTTATTTATTAAATAATACATAATGTTTAAGCACATGTTAAAATAGATATAGGACGTGAGGAAATATAAACATCTGAATAGTGGGTGTTATCTAGATCCCAGGTTTGTGACTAAATTTTGTGCTCATTTTGTTTATATTTACATGATTCTAGCTCCATATGAATATGAGTTTTTCTATACTAAATCACTGATCATTTTGAATACATTAAATTTTTATTATGTGACATAAAACCATAAAAAATTTATAGCCAACAAGAGGAATTAGACAAATATCACAAAACACAAATACATCAGAAATAAAATAAAAATCATTTCAATTATTAATATGCATAGTATAGTTTATATATTTTAAATATTTTATTTTATTAGAAATCAAATAAATGGAAATTAAAATAATTAGATATTGTGTTTATAATTAATACAAAGCTATATAATTATTTTAAATAATATCCCATGGTAGAAACAAAATTTTTAGTCACTTTTACACATAGATAGCAAGGATATATATTGTTATATCATATCCATAGGCAACATGGCAATATATATGAAGAACTTTAGACACAGAAAAAGAGTGCTTTAGGAATTCATACACAGCTAGACTTGCATATGCAATGATATTTTAATTTATATATAAACTTGATAGGATAAAAATATAGGTAAATTAGGTTCTTTCCTTTATCTTCATATAAAATTTTATACAGCAATATGAATTACATTTTTAATTAATATCTTACTGGTAAATGCTATAAGTAGGATTTGTGAAAATTTCTTACTTGTAAGCTTCTATGATTTTTATATCATCATTAATATCTTTTTCCATTTCTTCTCTAATTTGCTTAATTTTTAATTTGAGATTTTCACACTCTTCTGTAGCTTCTTGAAGTTCTTTATGAACTTTTTTGCATAGTTCCATTACCTAGAAATGAAAAACAATTTAGTACTTAATGGCTAAAAGAATCAGACAAAAGAAAGACCAGAGAAAGGACTTAGAGTAGTTTTCATTTAGATAAAAAGTTCTTTACATCAATTTTCTTCCCATTTTTAGTCTATTGTTTAGCACGGTAGCATTTTGGGTTTCCTTTACCCTGAAAGGCATCAATACTAGGGATGTATAAAAGTTACTGAAGAAAACAACTTCAATATCTCAGTTAACATGACCAAAATAAAATCTTAATTTTTTTCACCCACAAAAAACACTGCTGCCTTTTATTGTTTTTATTGTTCAAATACTCTATTGTAGAAAAATTAGAAAATACAAAAAAAGAAAATAAATAAAGAATCTGTCATCTTCTCCTTTGGGAACGACTATGACAATCTTAATCTAAGAGCTCAAAATAATCCATTTTTATTGTTTTTATTAATTAACTAATATCATAAACATTCTGCCTTCTTTCTCCATCTCTCCCTTCTCTGTCAAACTAAGGAGAAAGGGTTGTTGTAGTGGTCATACTTGGAACTAAAGGTCTGAATGTTCTGTTGGAAAGTTGGAGGGAGGGGGTAGGAGAAGGCACTAAGGAGCAAGCAATCCTTTCCTCAGGGGGTCAATTGGTGGACTGATGTGAGGCAGTTGCCTCCTGAAAAAAGCAATAAATTTCACTAATTTTTTGAGTAGCACAGATAATAGTAACCTCTACAAGATTTTCTTTAAGGGTTTATACATTTTAGCAGAGAGCGAGGAGTAGACCAGGATGATGAGCTAAGCAAACAAAATGCTCAGATAACAGAATTCCTGATATCAAAGGAAGAAAAGCAATAAATAATATCCTATGTCAATTTGTCAGCACCTTCAGACAGGCAGCCAGTAGGCATTGCTGAGGCAGTGGTTTCAGTATCAAGGGCTGGGGTGACATCACTGGACGTCAAATTCATCTCCAAGATAAGCTCTTGGGCTGGCTCTGGTATACCAATGTGGGACTGGTATATCCTTTCATACGGATACTCACTTGGCTTGATATGGATAATATCATTTCTGTAGCTCTAGAATGTTATGAAGCTGAGCTGCTTTAAGAATTTGAAGGCTACAAACATTGAGCCCTTTGAGCTTGATTTGTAAGTAGCTAGGTACTAAGGCTCAAGCACACTGGCTAGAGGTCTTGCATTATTTAAGCAATTGGATTACCTCAACAGGCCTCTAGACAGGGCTTCAGAACTGAGTCAAAACAGCAGAACAAAACAAAACAAAGCAAAGGTATATTACAATATAAATCAAACACTGTATTATACATTCCCCAGTACGTAGCAATTACTAATCTGCTTTCTGACTTTATGATTTACCTATTCTAGATATTTCATAAAAGTGAAATGATACAATATGTAATTTTTTTGTATGTGGCTTCTTTATTTAGCATAACGCTTCAAAATTTACCCATGCTGTGACATGCATCAGTACTTCATTTCTTTTTATGACTGAATAATATTACATGGTATGGATATATCTCATTTTGTTTATTAATCATTTGTCAGTTGCTAGACATTGGTTTGTTTTCACCTTTTGGCTATTATGAACAGTGCTGTATGGTGGATTCCTGGCCAAGATGGCAGAGTAGGTAAATGCTGCGCATACCTCCTCTCAAAACCACATAAAAATTACAACTAAACTACAGAAAAACAACATTCATTAAAAATCGCCTGAAGAATAGCTGAACAGAAATCCTACAACTAAGGATATACAGAAGGAGCCGCCTCAAGACTGGTAGGAGGGGTGGAGACAGGGAATGGGCTAGTCCCACACCCATGGGTGGTAGTTAAAATTGGGCAGGATATCTCTGCTGTGGAAGTCCACCCGGAGGAGCGAAGGGTCCCAGCCCCACACAAGGCTCCCCCAGCCCAGGGTTCCAGTATTGGAAAGAGAAGTCCCTACAACTTCTGGCTGTGAAAATCAGCACAGATTGTGGATGCATGAGGGAGAAGGCGGCTAGAGACCCAGAGGTTCCTCGTAAAGGGGCAGTGCATGACTTACTGACAGACTCACTTGCTTTGAGCGCCAGTACTGGAGCAGCAGCTTGAAAGCTGTCAGGGACATATTGGAGAACAGTATTGTCTGGCCTCAGGGAGAGGGCTGGAGGGGCAGCTTTCTCCCAGACAGAAGTGCTGACAGAATCCATGATTTCTTTGTTGAGCTCTCCTCCCTCCTGGTATGCTGACGCAGGTGGCTGCCATCAACCTGGCTAATACCTTTAATCTGCCCCAGTGATTTTTTTGAGGCCCCACCCCACCAAATTTGCAGACCCACCCAAGCCGCTTCTAGTGACTTTTCCATACAAATAGCCTGTCTTGACTCATGTTGCAGACTGTCCAAAATTTTTTCAAACGTTCAAAAAACCCAAATAAGCAGCATGTACCCTCAGCATGCCCCATAGCTCTGGCTGATTAGCTCACACCTGGTATTAACAGCAGCCACGCTCAGTTCATGGCTTGGCCTCTCAAGGTACCTCCAAGCCCTGTACAAGTGGTGGCCATTTGCAAAACGCTTTGTAACTCATTCCAGGTGGCCCTGGGAAGGGCACAGGTGGAGGCTGAACTTGGCTTGTGGCGGGACCCATCCTAGGATGCCACAAGGCCAGCATGCCCAGTGGCCAGCTTCAAACTGAGCTTGAGCACCACCCAGCTGCCTCTAAGGACAGCACACCCAAAGGACAGGCAGGCACCAGAGACCTGTTAAAGTGAATCCTGCTGCATAGGGTCACCTCCTGCACCACAACTCCTCCATTGTAGTCAAGGCCAGTCCTCACAACCAATCAGCCTGAGGGTCAATCCCTCTCATTCACATGCAAACAGAAACCAAGACTCAACTACAACATGAGGGCACACACAACCCACAAAGGGACATACCTGGTGGACCTGGCTCTGGTAACCAAGGAGACTGCGCCACTGGGCTCCACAGAACACCTACATAAGGCCACCCTACTAAAACCAGGAGACATAGCAGCCCTACCTAATACAAAGAAACACAAAGAGGCAGCCAAAATGGGGCGAAATAGAAATATGTCCAAAACAAAAGAACAAAAGAAAGCTCCAGAAAAAGAACTAAACAAACTGGAGACAAGTAATTTATCAGATGCAGAATTCAAAACACTGGCTATAAGGATGCTCAATAATCTCAGGAATAACTTCAACAAAGAGATAGGAAACATAAAAATGGATAATGAAAACATAAAAAAGAACCAGTCAGAAATGAAGAATACAATAACTGAAATAATACATTAGAGAGAAGCAATAGTAGTTTAGATAAAAGTAAAGGATCAAATCAGTGATTTAGAAAATAAGGTAGCAGAAAACACCCAATCAGAACAGCAAAAAGAATAAAGAATCCAAAAAAATGAGCAGAGTTTAAGGAGACTCTGGGACAACATCAAGTGTACTAACATTCTCATCATTGGGGTACCAGAAGGTACCCAATAATGATGGAAAACTTCCCTAACCTGGTGAAGGAAATAGACATAAAAGGCCAGAAAGCACAGAGTCCTAAACAAGATAAACCCAAACAGGCCCACACCAAGACACATCATAATTAAAATGCCAAAGGTTAAAGACAAAGAGAGAATCTTAAAAGCAGCAAGAGAAAAGCAGTTAGTTACCTACAAGGGAGCTCCCTAAGATAGTCAGCAGATTTCTCAACAGGAACTTTGCAAGCCAGAAGGGACTGGCATGAAATACTCTAGGTTATGAAAAGCAAGGACCTACAACTAAGATTACTCTACCCAGCAAGGCTATCATTTAGAATCAAATGACAGATGAAGAGCTTCCCAGACAAGAAAAAGCTAAAGGAGTTCATCACCACCAAACCAGTATTACAAGGAACCTTAGAGGGACTTTTTAAGAGGGGGAAAAAAAAAAAAAAAAAAACTCAATCAAAATTATGAATAATAAAATGGCAATAACAAATATTTCAACGTAAATGGCTTAAAATGCTCCAATCAAAAGACATAGGAAGGGGCCGGCCCAGTGGCTCAGGCGGTTGGAGCTCCATGCTCCTAACTCCAAAGACTGCTGGTTCGATTCCCACATGGGCCAGTGGGCTCTCAACCACAAGGTTGCCGGTTTGACTCCTACAAGGGATGGTGGGCTGCACCCCCTGCAACTAGCAACGGCAACTGAACCTGGAGCTGAGCTGCGCCCTCCACAACTAAGACTGAAAGGACAACAACTTGAAGCTGAATGGCACCCTCCACAACTAAGATGGAAAGAACAGCTTGACTTGGAAAAAAAAAAGTCCTAGAAGTACACATTTTTCCCCAATAAAGTCCTGTTCCCCTACCCCCTCCCCTCCCCCCCCAAAAAAAAGACCTAGGAGGGCTGAATGGATAAAATAACAAGACTCTTACATATGATGCTCAAGTAATCCCACCTCTCGGTATTTAGCTGAAGAAACCCAAAAACACTACTTTGAAGGGACATGTGCATCCATATAGTATTTGTTGCAGCATAATTACAATAGAGATATGAAGGCAACCTGGGTGTCCATCGATGAATGGATAAAGAAATGCTACATAAATGCTACATATATACAATGGAATATCACTACTCCATAAAAAAGAATGAAATCTTGCCATCTGCAACATGTCTTCAACAACATGGATTGAACCAGAGGGTATTGTGCTGAGTGGAGTAAGTCAGGAAAATGATTTCACTTACATGTGGAATCTGAAGAACAAAAGAAACAAAGAAACAAAACAGAAACAAACTCATAGATACAGAGAATACCTGTATGCATGGTTGCAAGCTGAGAGGGGGTTTGGGGAATGGATGAAAAAGGGGAAAGGATTAAGTACAAATTGGTTACAACATAGTCATAGGGATGTAAAATATAGCATAATATCTAAACATCATTGTAATAACTATGTATGGTGCCAGATGGGGACTAGATTTATTGGGGGTATAACTTCGCAAGTTATATGAATGTCTAATCACTATGTTCCACACCTGAAATTAATGTAATATTGTATGTCAAGTGTAACTGGAAAAAAAAAATAATAAAATAAAATTATATATATATATATATATATATATATATATATATATATATGCTGTTTGGCAAAATATATATAACATAAATTAGATTATTTTGAAATTATAAAAATAGGAGACTATAAAAGCCATAATTTGAATCACATACAATAACTGGGTTCAAAAAAGAAAAACGAGAAAGATTTAAGTAATACAGATAATCATAAAGTTATTTTTATTTGTTCTTTGTATAGTACCATGGATGAACAATTCTGAACCACATAGATGATTATAGATTATAGGGTGAAAAATGCTTGTCTGACATGAGAGATTAAACGGCTTATACTCTTATATGTCTAAAAATAAAGCCTTGATGCCTTGATTACATATTCTAGTGACTTACAAATAAAACATTTGAAATACAGAAATGAATGGTGCTGCTTTTAACATTTATATACAAGCTTTTTTTCTTTTGTATAAGTTTTCAATTCTTTTGGGTATGTACCTTAGAGTAGAATTGCTAAGGAGTATGGTAATTTGAGGAAACAGCAAACTCTTTTCCACAGTTGCTGTACCATTTTATATTCACACCAGAAAAATACAATTTTTCAATATATTCACCAAGACTTAACTATTTTCCATTTCATTTTTAATCCCCTCCTGGTGGGTGTGAGTGGTATCGCCTCACGGTTTTGGTGTGCATTTCCCTAACGACTAATGATGTGGAACATCCATCTTTTCAGGTGGTATCTGCCCATTTGTATGCCTTTTGAAGACATGTCTTTTCAAGTCCTTTGCCCATATTTAATTGAGATGTTTATCTTTTGGTTTTGAATTGTAAGAGTTCTTTACATATTGTAGGTATTACACCCTTTTGAAATATGTAATTTGCAATATTTTCCCTCATTCTATAGTTTTGTCTTATTACTTTTTTAATAGTGTTCTTTGATGCACAGAAGTTTTAATTTTTTTAAGTTAAGGTATTTTGACATACAACACTAGTTTCAGGTGTACAACATAATGATTTGATATTTGTATATATTGTGAAATGATCAACACAGGAAGTCTATTTAACATCTGTCACCATATATACTTCAAAATCTTTTTTCTTAGGATGAAAACTTTTAAGACTATTCTCTCAGCAACTTTCAAATATGCAACATAGTATTGACGGTAGTCGTCATGCTGCACATTAAATACCCATGACTTGTTTTATAAATGGAAGTTTTTACTTTATACTCATTTCACCCATTTTTGCCTACCTTCCACCACCCTCTGGCAACCACCAATCTGTTCTCTATATCTACAAACTTGTTTACTTATTTTACTGATTGCACATATAAGTGAGCTCACACAATATTTGTCTTTCTCTGACTTATCTCGCTTAGCATAATGTCTTCAAGGTCCATCCATGTTGTTGCAAATGACAAGATTTTCGGGTTGTTTTATGGCTGAATAGTATCTATATCTATATATTTATCTATATATATTTTCTTTATCCATTTATCTGTCGATGGACAGAGATTATTTCCTTATCTTATTCCTGTAAATTATTTCCTTCCTATTCCTGCAAATACTGCTTCAATAAACATGGGGCTGGACATATAT
The DNA here is from genome assembly GCF_057876585.1 of Rhinolophus sinicus. Taxonomy (NCBI): domain Eukaryota; kingdom Metazoa; phylum Chordata; class Mammalia; order Chiroptera; family Rhinolophidae; genus Rhinolophus; species Rhinolophus sinicus. The sequence goes on from NC_142504.1 coordinate 86,055,968, forward strand.
TTTAGAGTTAGTATTTTCGTTTTCTTCAGATAAATACCCAGGAATTGCTGGATTATATGGTTGTTATACTTTTAATTTTTTTGAGGAAACTCCATACTATTTTCCATATGACTGTATAATTAACACTTCCACAAACAGTTCACAAAGGTTTTTCTCCACATCCTCACCAATACTTGTTATTTCTTGTATTTTTGATGATAGCCATTCTAATAGGTGTGAAGTGGCATCTCACTGTGTTCTGATTTCTTTTTCTTGATGATTAGTGATGTTGAGCATCTTCTCATGTACCTGTTAGGCCATCAGTATGTCTTCTTTGGGAAAATGTCTACTCATATCTGTTCATTTTTTAATTGGATGTTGTGTTTTTTGTTGTTTTGTTTTGTTTTTTGTTTCTTTGTTTTTGCTATTGAGTTGTAAGAGTTCTTTATATATTTTGAATATTAACCCTTTATCAGATATATGATTTACAAATATTATCTCCCATTCAGTAGGTTGCCTATTCATTTTGTTAATGGTTTCCTTATCTCTGAGAAGTTTTTTAGCTTTAAATGGTTCCACTTGATTTTTTGGGGAGAGGGACGTGGGGGGATTTTGTGCTTTTCCTTTGGGTGTCAAGTCCTAAAAATCATCACCCAGACTGTTGTCAAGGAGCTTATTGCCTATGTTTTCTTTTAGTTTTATGGTTTCAGGTCTTACATTCAAGTCTTTCATCCATTTTGAGTTAATTTTTGTGTATGGTGTAAGATAGTGGTCTGAATTCATTCTTTTACATGTGGCTGCCCAATATTCCGAGCACCATTTATTGAAGAGACTGTCCTTTCCCCATTGTATACTCTTGATTTCTTTGTGGTAAATTAATTGACAATATATGTGTGGGTTTATTTCTGGGCTCTCTAGTCTGCTTCGTCGATCTATGTGTCTGTTTTTATGCCAAATACCATACTCTTTTGATTACTATAGCTTTGTAACATAGTTTGAAATCAGGGAATATAATGTCTCCGGCTTTGTTTTTTCTTTCTCAAGAATTCTTTGGCTATTAAAGGTGTTTTGTGGTTCCATACAAATTTTAGAAGTTTTTGTTCTATTTCTATGAAAAATGCTACTGGAATTTGGAAAGAGATTGCATTAAATCTGTAGATTGTTTGGGTAGTATGGACAATTTTAACAATATTAATTCTTCAAATCTATGAGCATGGAAATTGTCTTCTTTTTCAAGATTGTTTTGAGATCCCTTGCAATTCCATATGAAAGTTAGGATAGGCTTTTCCATTTCTGCAAAAATAATCTTTAAGATTCTTGATAGAAATTGCAGTGAATCTGGAGATAGCTCTGGGCACTATTGACATCTTAACAATATTAGTCTTCTAATCCATGAACATGGGATGTCTTTCCATTTATTTAGGTCTTATTTTTTCAGCAAAACACTATAGATTTCGGTGTGTAAGTCTTGCACTTTCTTGATTAAATTTATTACTAACTATTTTATTCTCTTTAATGTTACTGTAAATGGAATTGTTTTCTTAATTTCAGTTTTGAATTGTTCACTGCTAGTGCATAAAATACAACTGAGTTTTGCGCATTGAGCTTGTGTCCTGCAACTTGGCTAAATTTGTTTATTAGTTCTAACATTTTGTTTTGTGAATTCTTAGGATTTTCTCTATATAAGTCATGTTCTCTCAAATAGAGATAATATTACCTCTTCCTTTCCAATTTGCATGTTTTTCACTTATTTTTCTTGCCTAATTGGTATGACATCCTGAATACTGGCTTCCATTCTCAAGATTATTTTGTGCTATAAAGTGGAAGTCAGATTTGCAGCTATCATACCTAGGTTACTGGAAGTTTAGAAAGTGGCTAAGTGCAAAAGGGTGCTACTTCTGACTGAGTCAGTCCATTTCAAAGAACTTTCCTAAAAAACAAACAAACAACAACAACAAAAAAAACATTCAATAATCCCTACCTACGTCTCATTAGAAATACCATAAGAAAAGGGAAATTGGGAAATGACTTTTAGCTTGACACATTTCCATCCAACTATATAAGCCAGAAAGATAATAGTAGAATTCTTGTCCACAGTGAGGAAGTAGGGAGTCTCCAGCAGTGTTAATACTCAAATAATATAAATTGTTAGAGATACTCTGAAGAGCAACTTGAATTTATCTAATAAATTTGAAAATGTGTATAACCAATGTCCAATAAATACCCCACTAGATATATATACAAGAAAAATTCACAGGCACATAGAGAGAAACATGATCATGGCACCTTATTGTTTATAGTAAAATCAGCATTTTTTGTTGCCAAATATTAGAGACATCCCAGATAATCATAACAAGAGAAAATGTTAAATAATAAATTGTGAAATATCTACTTGATGAAGCATGGCAAGTAAAATGAATGAACTAAATCTATATGTATCAACAGTAGCTTGATCTCTAAAACAACATCAGATTAAAAAATAATTTGCAGAAAGTTCCATGTTTGATACTATCTGAATTAAAAAATACTATGTACTGTGCATAAATACATATATATGTATAAAAATATACAAATTTTGTCTAGAAACAATTTCATAGTAAGGTTGTCTTTGGAGAATAAGGAAGGAAAACAGAACTGTTGAGGGGAATACAGGAGATATTTGACTTATCCACTTTAAAATTATCAAAAGCAAATATAATACAAAGTAAAAATTGTTCATTTAGTGGAAGGTGTAAATAATTCAGTTTTCTATAATACAATCCCACAAATAGGACAGTTACATGTTAATTAATCATTAAAAATATATTCTACTTGCATTCTCCCTCAGTCAATTTACAACTTCAAAAATTACATTGTTTTAAATCTCCAATATTTTATTAGTATGTTGACTAAATATTATTATTAATACCCCTGAGTACAAAAGTAAGGGAAGACAACACAGTTCAAATGAATACCAATCAACTGTATTGTGTATAGTGTAATAATTCCTTTGGGAAATAAATAGGTCAATTTTCAATGAAAATAAAACCTTTAAAGATACATTAATTTCTTATAGTTGAAATATCTTTGCGTAACTAACAATCTATAAAATGCATATCCATTCATTTACTTATTTACCTCATTTTTTTTTATATAATATTCCTTCTGAGCTTCAAGTTCCTGGATCAACTTTGAATTTAGTAGAGGACAATGTTCGTTCATGTAGTCAATGTCTGCCTGAACCTTTGCATTAGCTTCGTCCAATTTTGCCTTTTGTTCCTCAAAATATTTAAGTTGATGAACTTTGTCTTCAAGATGCCATCGTAATTCTATAATATCTCTCAAGTAGGCCTCATGTTCTAGATATACAATCATAAGACAAGAAAATCTGATTTTGAAACAAAAGTTCTACAGCAAATCTTTGATAATAGAAAAATGTGAAATATTTTATTTCAGATGTTACTTATCTGAGAATCTTACTAAACCTAAAATGTTATTTTATTATGGTATTATAAAATATATTGCCTTCTGCATTCATCATTGAAGGGATTAAAATATATGTTTTATAAGTTAATTGTTTTAGTACAAATTATGTTTTTTTACAACCAATGTACATTCTGGATTATATATAACCATTCTAACTTTGTTTTAAAGTCAGTCATTATATTCTTAAGTATTACCATTATTAACTCAATGATGGTCTTCTATTAGATATTTATTACACCTTCTAATTTTATACTCCATATTTTTAAATATTTTATTTATATTTTCCTCCTCTTGTGTAGCAGAGATGCATTCCACGTAATTTCTTTAAATTTTACAGCTATTACTTTTCTTGTCTTTTTTCTAATAAACCATTTAACCAACTAATGAGTTATTAATTTTAAGTAATATATTTTTCATTTCCAGTAAGTCTTTTTAATTTCCATTTTTCCTTTGTTTTACAAATAATCTCAGTTCTTATTTTTATTTTCAAACTTTTTATTTCTTGAAACGTATTAAATATATTTGTTTTATAATCTCATGTGTAATCCAATATCTGAAAATATTCCTGTAAGTAAGATTCTATTGTCTGTTTCTACTGATCCACACTCACGTGTTTTTTGATATTTGATACTAAGCAACTCCTTATCTTGGAATTTTATCTGAGATAAAATATATTCCTTTGGCTAGAAAAAGATCTACTCTTACCTGAGCTTAGAGTGCTTTTTGGATAATTTTTACAGTTAACTCTTTAGTAAAGGGTGAAAAAGAGCATAGACTGTCTGGATTAAATTCATTCCCAGTCTAGGCTCGGGGCCCTTTCCTGCTTCTTGAGTTCTAGTCCAGAAGGAAGTGAACGAATGGAGAGTTCAAACTGTGAGCTTAGTATTGTTTTAAAAGGAGAAAACAGCCATTAGACCTATATACAACTTATTAAAATTAAAATAACATAATTGAGGAACCATTGGATAACTGTACTTCGTCAGGCACAATAAAAATAAAATTAAAACTCAAATAATCAAGAAAATTTTACAGAAAAATTTAAAAATTCTAATATTTTCTTGCAACTCCCTGAAATGTGTACAGCCTATTTTGGAGACTACAGTTGTAGATGATTTATAATGTTATAACAAAGGTGTATGTATGGGTTTCATTTGACACATTAACTTGAATTAATGACTGTTATCCCAAAGTAATAATAATAACACTCTTTTTTCTCTCAATGGTGTCTTGGATTAAATGATAGATTATATGAACACCTTAATATAACCCATTTATAAAACATGTAACTTGTGAATTAAAATTTTTACCCTATGAGAGCATAAACAACTTCCAGCCTCAGGCAGAATCATGCAGTCAGGCATTTTTGATATGTAGGTACGGTGTTTGGAAAATAAAAGATCTAATGCCTTTAGACTGTTTAATACTTTACCACAGGTTTCTCACTCTGTACTCTAAAAATCAAATTTCCTTTGTAAACATTTGCTACCTGCATGACTCTTGGAAACATCCTAAGTTTTATTGCCTGCTAGAAGTTACCACTAAAATTGACTACTGAATTCTCAAAAGCAGAGAATTCAGTAGTCAATGTAGTTCCCAAAATATCACTTAGATCTCTTTCATTTTCCTATATTTAAAGATGTGGCCAATAACACAAACTGATAAATCACTTTAAATTTCTAAATTTCTAGTATACTGTAGTCATTACATACCGTATGTGCCAAACGTTCACATGCACTTTGGTACCATAAATCCTATGGAATTTCCAACAAACACAAATGACAGCAGGTCCAGGTTTGCTCAATGCATTCCTTCCAACTATCGTGTTTCCCCCAAAATAATACCTAACTAGGCCATCAGCTCTAATGCGTCTTTTGGAGCAAAAATTAATATAAGACCCGGTCTTATTTTAATATAAGATCGGGTTTATAATATAATATGATATGATATGATATATGATACTGAGTCTTATATTAATTTTTGCTCCAAAGATTCATTAGAGCTTATGGTCCAGCTAGGTGTTATTTTCAGGGAAACACGGTAAGCATTCTCATCAATGGCATCTACCAAAAGTGCACTGGTTTGGATGCAAAATAATATGGTCATTAAACAGAGGTGAATTTTTATTCAAAGCTGCAATTGATTACCCATGGCTCTCTAACAAAGTAAACAGCAGCATGAAAAAATCCTTAATATCACCTTTTTGCACAGCTAACGGGATTTCTTGAAGTCTCCAGATTGACCAACTATCAATTTTCACGTTTATCTGTTTCCTTCTTGATTTTTGTTGTTTTAAAGCTTCTTCAGCTTCTGCACGGTCAGTTTCTAGACTTTTAATGAGATGAATGGCCTCTGATAGCAATGTCTCTAATTCCTGCTTTAATTCTGGACACTTTTCATCTTAAAATAAGAATATGCATTCACATTTGTTAATGAATCAGCCAATAAACTGGGTTGGGGGGACATGAGTACTAGTTATATCACTGTTTTTAATATTTATACATTTAATAAAAGAATTTTAGAAAAACAAATTAGCCTTTTAAAGACCATTTTATTATAATACAATCATAACATTGATTATAACCTTTCAAAGACAGATTTTTAAATGAACATTTTATAAAATAGAATAGATAAATTTCAACCAATATCTTCCAGCAAAATATATTATCTAAAGGAAAAATATGTTCTATTCACAAGCTATGTTTTTAAATTATGTTTGTTTCCTCTCATTCTATGAGAAAAGTAAATCATAATTATTACATCAGATAAATACTGAAAACCCTCAGATGGTTCCTAGAAACAAGACACTTAATATTCTTTATGTTATCAGATAATAATATCCCAGTTGGCCTTGACAAAAATTCATTGTAGTTTCCATATTCTATTTATTCATTTATAATACAAATTAACTCTTTAACGAGAGATATTTGTTATTTTTGGTTCACAGCTCTGGAATGATATGGTTTAATGTTAATGAAATGATTAACATGGGTATTCATTCATTTACTTATGCAAGAAATGGGTAGAGAACCTGTTCTGTCCTAGGAAATACGCTCTCTCCCTGGAAATACATCAGTTAGGAAGATGCATATGGGTCCCACTCTGGTGACATTTATGCTTTTAAAAAGTGACTTTTGCCAAAATGTGACATAACAAGAAGACATAAGCAAACACAGTCTCAAAAAAGGCCAAGCCCCCAAAGCACTGAGGCTGAAGAACAATAGTAGAATTGGATCAAGAAGAAAGGCAACTAAAAGATCTTTATTTTCTTTCGTTTTCCTCTTGGACGATAAAAACAATAATCTTCTACTACAGGGTAGTATTACATAATGGTTATAAGTGTAAGTTCAGCAGTCACACAGTGTCTACTTCTAACCTACAGGCTTGACAAAGAAATTCAGCATTCTCCCTGAAAGGAATTCTTGAGAAACGGGTTTCTCTATTGTAATGCATAAAATTATATTTTTCCAGACTGATCCTTTATTTGGTCTCTATTCATTTGGTCTCTTCTACTTTTTTCAAATTCTACCACATCCTGGAAACTTTATATTCTTGTCTTTTTTTATGACAATATACTTGTACACATTGAACACTGGATTCTCCAGCCAACTTATGATCCATTCAGTTTCTATAACAAGATTTCAGTCTGAAACACGTGATGAAATTAATACCACTTAAATTAAAACACTTCTGATTGGTTATATGTGGGTCCACAGGTGTGTATTACTTTTGTACAAGATGTCTTTTGTACTGTTTTGACCACAGTACTCTAAAATAAATACTGTGTATATAATTTGCGGGTTGGGGGGAGGCCTCCAATTCATTGTATTCAACAACTCTCTCAATTTTTTCTAGAATACTATATCAATTAATTTCATACTGAATAAGTGAGCAACCACCTGGAATATTTTTCGCACAAACATTTACAATAAATCTTCATCCTGATATTGTCTTGTGTTTTAGAGTTAAGTATACATGTTTATAATAAACATAACAGTAGTTAACTGCTATTGTGACTGTCAATATGTTTTTCTCCCAGCAGTTATTATTTCAAAAATTAAGAAGTAATGAATGAGGTTTTCATCTTCATTGTAGACACAAATAGTGAAAAGAGTAAAAAACAGAGCCTCACTCTGAAGGACAGCTTTGAATAATAAAATATTCCTACTTTTAAAAAATCCTGAGTCTATTAGTTACCTTTCGCTAAAGGAAGGTGTTGAACAAATTTTTGTAGTAAGGGGTGGGGGAGGTGTTTGATATAATATCAAGACTGACAACATATAAGTTAAGTACACGTACAGATTCCTGATTTCAGAGTGCAGAAAAACGACAAGCAATAACAAAACAGAACAAGATATACTTGTTTGGATAGAATATGGTGATGAGTCTAAGGTTTGCACCCGAATGTGCTGATCTGCCTTGCTTACCAGGCCAGCGTTCTTACAGATGTGTGCTACAGGACAAGGGGGACCAAACAGGGTGCGTGGAAAATCAACAAACAGTAGTATCAGAGAAACAAGCAAAGGCTATGGCCATCCTATTGTACAAGCATCCTGTGGTTTGAAAATAACGGTTCAACAATGTGAGATCTTAAATTGCTGTTTTCAATATCACTGATGGTGATTGAGAATCAATGTGGAGACGAATAAAGTCAATTTTATATTTAAAATGTAAAAAATAATATATTCAAATACATTGAAGAATTTTAACGCAAATTTTATTCCAGTATATAAATTATTTTACATTTGTAAATTGTGACAAGAATATTAATCTTAATTTATATAGAGAGTAGAGCTGCAATGTCCATTATGGTAGCCATGAACCACATTTGACTATTTATATTTAAATGTAAGTTAAAGTTAGACTTAAATATTAAATTCCTCAGTCTCACTGGCCACATTTCAAGTGTTCATCAATTGTATGTGGCTGATAGCTATTCTATTGGACACTACAGATATAAAACACTTTGCTTGTCACAGAAAGTTCTACTTCACAATACTGAATTAGTTTCTTGAGAGGTAGGCAGGGATCATTATATACTCAGGACCCAGACAAGTATATGGTACATAATAGTCATTAACAAATATTTGTTGAATACATATTTAATCAAATGATATAAAAGGCTCTTTCCTCTATTAGACACTCATAAGAATTATAAAAGTTAAACATAATTATTGTAAAAATTAGAAATATATTAAATGAAAAGTCAATGAGCTTTTAAATATAATTACACTTATCTAAGTATGAAGTACAACTTTACCTCTCTCTTCTTCGGGTTTGATCTCTTTCGGTGGTGTAGCAATACCCCAATCTTCTTTCAGGTCTTTTGTAGAAGTTCTGCTCCTATATAATGGCAAAGAAGCCACCAATGACTATAGGAGGGCTGTACTTTAAGTTAGTAAAACACAAATTTTAGGTGATGGTCTTACACTGAATTTTAAATGTTTGTGGTGAAACTTACTATACATGCTTGTTCTACTGTACTGAAGAGTAATACACCAACATTCTAATAGATAATGGGCTTTACAGTTCATGGTAAATTAATAGCAATTTTAAATTTGTTACAAATAATCTGAAAAATTTTCAGGGGATATTATTTTTTTTAATGAAACTGGTCTTTCCTAGAGAGTGTTGCTGTCAGAAAAAGGAAATTTGAAAAATTCAAATGAGCTATTTCTTTAATTTCAGTTTAATAATTTCTGGGGAATCAATATAAATTACAAAAAGCAAAAATACAATTTCAGATTTGAAGTTAATAAGGTTTTAGAAATATGTCCAAAATGTTATTTCTTTTCTAAAGAATCTTTTAGCTAAAGTTCTATATGTTGAATAACAAAATATATCTCATCAGTATTTTTCCTGTCCAGTTATTGAATCCTAGACTAGGTTGCATTGTATTTAAACAGACGTATTTTTTTTCTCTAATAAAAGTTATAAGAAAATCAGCAACAACAATAAAGCAGGGAGTTTAGTATTTATTGAATTATGCTTTTTCTTATTAAAAGATTACAAATTAAAGAAAGCTACTTACAATAATCATGAAATAAAAAAATAATTCACATTAATTCATTCTTTTTAGATGTAACATAGAATGTAACATTCTGGTGCTATTTCAATTTTTATAAAATTAGAGTCATAAAATTTTGCATGCTTTAGTTACATGAAATTGTTTCCTATATCTCTGACTACTATTTACTATTTCTGATGCCTGCATGTTATTTGTCTCATTGTTATTTGACAATTTATTTAGAAAAACCTGTCTATTCTGAGGTCAGGGATATATGCATTATATTTTCTTTTTTCATTTTTAATTTCATTTAAATATTTCTGTTGACTAAAATAACACATTTTTTCTTATTTGTTTTTAAAAATCGAAAACTAATTATCCCAGCATCTATTATTAAATAATGCTCTCCTCACTGTCTTGTGATACCAATTACATGACACAATATGTTATTATACATAATTGGACCTATTTTTGTGTATTGTATTCCAAAATTCAGTTAATTTTTAGTCCAGCAAAATTTTGTTTTAACACACACACACACACACACACACACACACACACTTCATTGAGGTAAAAGTCACAAAACATATAATTAACCATTTGGAAGTGTAAACTTGAATGGTATTTGGTACATTCAATGTTGTGCAATCATTACCCTGTCTAGTTCTAAAACATTTTCATCACCTCAAAAGAATACCCTCTATTTATTAAGCAATCTCACCCCTTTCCCTCTCCCACTAGCCCCTGGCAACAAACTGCTTCCCATCTCCATAGATTTACCTATTATGGATATTTCATATAAATGGAATCATACAATCGGTGACCTCTTGTGTCTGGCTTCTTTTACTCAGACTCATGGTTTAGAAGTTTATCCATGTTCTAGCATGTATCAGAACTTCATTACTTTTTATGGTTGAATAATATTCCATTGTATAGATATACCACCCTTTATTTATCTAATATTCCATGGAAGGATTTGAGGTTGTTTCTACCGTTTTGCTATTGTGAATATGCTAGAACATCTGTATAAAAGTTTCTGTTTCAACACCTGTTTGAAACCTTTTGTTTATATATCTCACTCAGAGTGGAATGCTGTGTCATATGGTAATTCCATGTTAAACTTTCTGGGAGGGAACCATCAAAGAGTTTTTTCACAGTGGCTGAGTCATTTTACATTCCCACCAGCCACATATGTGGGTTCCAATGTTGAATTAAAGTGGCAAAAGTGGGCATCGTTATCTTGTTTCTTATCTGAAGTTGAAAACTTTCAATCTTCACCATTAAGTATAAGTCAAAGGTTTTTCATAAATGTCCTTTATGTTTTGAAAGTTCCCTTCCAATCCTAGTTTTTTGAGTGTTTTCAACATAAAAAGGTGTTGGAATTTGCCACCTCCTTCGGACATCAATTCATATAGGTTTCCCCCCTCATTTTATTACTGTGATGTATTATGTTGATTTTGTTTTTGTTTTTGTATTTTAAACTGCCATTCCATTTCTAGGATAAATCTCACTTAGTCACGATATATAATTCCATTATTATGTTTCTGCATTCAGGTTTTTAGCATTTTTTGAGCATTTCTGTATCTATAATCAAAAGGCATTCGTCTATATTACCTTTTCCAAAGTGAAGTCTTTGACATTAGTATCAGGGTAATGCTGGCCTCACAGAATGAGTTAGGAAGTGTTCCCATCCCTTCTATTTTTTTAAAGAGCTTGAGAAGCACTGTTATTAATTCTTCTTTCAATGTGCGGTAGAATTCACCAGTGAAGCCATCTGGTACTGGACTTTTCTTTGTTGGGAGATTTTTTTTTTTTTTTTAATCGTTGTCCCCGAAGGGGGTGCACCGTTCCCGGAAGTACTGCAATACCGGATCGATGCGCGGAGTGGACGGAGCAAGCTCCTATTCCATGTTGGGAGATTTTTGATTAGTGATTCAATCTCTTTACTTATTAGATCTTTTAAGTAGATTTTCTACTTCTTCCTGAGTCAGTTTTGATTGTTCATGTTTTTCTAGGAATTTGTCTATTTTATCTTGGTTATCTAATTTGTTGTTCACAGTACTATCAATTGTTCATAGTATTATAAGTATGTTTATTTCTGTAAGGTATGTAGTAATGTCCTAATTTTTATGATTTTAGTAATTCAAGTCTTCTCTTTTTTTCTTGGTCACTCTAGTTAAAGGTTTGATTTTTTTTTAAAGAAACAACTTGTTTTCATTGATATTAATTTTTTACTCTCTATTTCATTTATCTCTGCTCTAAGCTTTACTATTTCCTTTCTTTTGCTAGCTTTAGAACACTTATTCTTTTCCAGTTCTGTAAAGTACAGAGTTAGGTTACTAAATTTTGGATCTTCTTTTTTAATGTAAGCATTTATGGCTATAAATTTCCCTCTGAGCACTGCTTTGCTGCATCATATAAATTCTGGTACATTGTGTTTTCATTTTTCATTAATCTCAAAGCATTTTCAGTTTCTCCTATGATTACAGCTTTTACTCATTAGGTTTTTTTAATGTGTTAATTTCCACGTATATATACATTTTCTAGGTTTCTTTCTGTGATTAATTTATAGTTTCATTATATTGGGATACATAAGATACTTTGTATGGTTTCATTCTTTTTTACTTTAAAGGAGATTTGTGTGTGTGTGTGACTAGTCTGAATAATGTTCAATGTGAACGTAAAAAGAATGTGTTTTCTACTATTGTTGAGTGGAGTGTACTATATGTCAGTTAGATCTAGATGGTTCTAATGTTGGTGAAGTTTATTTCCTTACTGATCTTCCTTTTAGTTCTTTTATCCATTAATGAAAGTGGGGGTACTGAATTCTTAAACTCTTATTAGAAAACTGTTTGTCTCTTCAATTCTGTCAGTTTCTACTTCATGTATTTTGAGGTTATGTTTTTAGGTATGTGTATGTTTATAATTTTTATATCTTCTAGATGGAGTGACCCTTTTATCAAGATATCAAGCATTTTTTTGTCTCTTGTAGTATGTTATGATTTACAGTCTGTTTTGTGTGATATTAGTATAGCTACTCCAGCACTGTTTTGGTTACTATTTTCATGGGATATATTTTTCATCCTCTCACTTTCAACCTACTTATATCATTGGATCTCAAGTGAATCTCTTATAGATAGCATATAGTCGGCTCATTTATTTTCATCCATTTTACTACTCTCTACTTTTTAATAGGAGAGTTTAATCCATTTTCATGAAAAGTGATTACTGATAAAAAAGGACTTACTTCTGCAATTTTATTTGTTTTCTATACTACTTATATCTTTTTCATTCTCTAATTTCTCCATAACTGCCTTCATTTGTGGTTAGTTTTATTTTTTTTTCCTTCCCATGTATTGTTTTAGTTTCCTTTTTATTGGATTTCTGGGGGTGTTGTTTGTTTTTAGAATTTTTCTAAAAAATTGGTTTCCTGGAGATTATAATTAACATCTTCACTTCATGAAAATTAAGTTTGAATTAAAATTACACATTTATACATTGTATTGCCATTAATATTATTCATAATTATGGTTCTATCCATTTACATTTTTAATTATTTAGGAAAATAAGAGACACAAAATAATAATGCAATTATACTGGCTTTTATATTTACCTTTATAGCTACCTTTACTATTGTTTCTTATTTCTTTATATGGCTTCAAGTTACTGTCTAGTGTCCTTTCATTTCCACCTAAAGGACTCCCTTTAGGATACCTGATAGAATAGGTCTCCTAGTGATGAAGACCCTTAGTTTTTATCTGGGAATATCATATTTTCTCTTTTATTTTTGAAGAATACTTTTGTAGGATTCAGAATTCTTTGACAGTTAATTTTTTCTTCCAGCAATTTAAATATGTCATTTTACTGCCTTCCGTCCTCCATAATTTCTGATGAGAAAATGACTGTTGATTTTATTGAAGATCCCTTGTGTATGATGAGTCACTTCTCTCTTGCTTGCAATATAATCAGGTATATCCTGATTTTCAAAAGTTTACATTACGTCACTTCGCTTTTACAAGAGACCTATAGTAGTACCTGTTTTCACTAAAAGAAATCCAAAGGGTATTTTGCTTTTAAGAAAAAAGGCAAAAACAAAAGTAACGTTCAGCGTTTGTTTTGCAGCAAGTGTTATAGAGGCAGCAAACACCCCGAGCAGTGAGTGGCCCCGCCAAGTTCCTTCCTGGGAACTACATTCAGCACCTCAGCATCAAGCCCCATAGCTTTGAACTGTGTCTGTGAGATCTGCGCTTTATCTCAATTTATTTTATGCATCCATTAGCAAGATGTGGCCTAAGAGAGCTTGTAAGAGTGTTATGCTTAGCATAAAACTAGACATAATTAAGCATATTTAGTATTATTTTGGGGGGTCTGGGAATACTCAAAAATTTTTCCATATATATTAATGGTAATTGCTTCTTTGCCTTACACCCTTTCAATTTACAAAACGTTTCACAGGAATGCAGTACTTTTGGATAGTGGGGAAACCTGTACTGTCTTTGTCCCAGGCTTTCAACAATTTGATTAAAATGTGTCTTAGTCACGATCTCTTGGGTTTATCCTGCTTGGAGTTCATTGAGTTAGGTAGAAGTATAGATTCTTATCTTTCATCAAATTTGAGGAGTTTTCAGCCAATGTTTCTTCAAGTATTCCTTTTCCCCCTTTTTCTCTCCCCTGTCACTCTTGGACTCCCATTATGGGTATATTTGTATTCATGGTGGTGTCCCTAGGGTCTATTAGTCTCTGTTCATTTTTCTTTATTCTTTTGTCTTTCTGCTCCCAGGCTGAATAAACTCAATTGACCTATCTTCAAATTCAAGGATTCTTTCCTCTGCTTGCTCAAAGCTATTGATGAATATCTCTAATTTTTCATTTCAATTATTGTACTTTTCAGCTCCAAAATATCTATTTCATTCTTCTTTATATTTTCTATCTCTTTATTTCTTTTATGTTCTATCTTTCTTTTTTCTTTGTTAATGAGATAAACTTTCATTTTTTTCTTTGCTTGCCTCACAATTTTTGTAGAAAACTGGACACTTTGAATATTTGATGTGAAATGGAAATAAGGTTACCTTCTATCTTTTGGGTTTATTGTTGCTGTTTGTTGTTGGTGGTTGTTATTAATACTTAATCTGTTTAATGATTCTTCTAAACACTTTTTGTAATATCTGTATTCCTTGTCATGTGTGTTCACTAAAGTAAATGTTTCATTAGCTTATTGGTGTGTTTGTGTTTTGTCCAAGTTACCTTAAATACCTGGAGCCAAAACAAAGGAAAAAGGAAAAATAAATACCTTTTCTCGCCTGTGTAGATCCTAAAGGTCAGCCACAGGTAAAAGATTAGGGTCTTCTCGGGTCTTTCCTGAGCACGTATCCAGCATTGGTTATATGTGTGTACTTCTTGATTCTCTGATTTTTTATGAGCCTTCAAAAGCCTTATTCCCTCATGTTTCTCTTTTCGCTGCCTCTTCTTTCCTAGGCATTTTGGTCTGTCAAATGCTTGTCACGACTGTTATTGATAGCTTCATACTGTGGTGGCAAGTATATGTGTGTAAATGCTTTCAACAAACACTCCCTGGAAGTGGCTCCAGCTCTGTGATTGCTCCAAGGCAAAACAAAGGTGAAACAAAGACAAGCCTTTGTGCAAGTCCTTCAGAGAGTCATCAGACCAGTCAGAACACTGAGCCACAATTGTGTGAAAATAAGGTCCATATTGTTCCCTCTGGCACTAGCAATCTGCACCACAAGTGCAGGCTGCTCTTTTCATGGCCTTCACCGATCTGGGGGCTAGAGGATGGCAAGTAGGCAATTTAAAATGCCATAGTGCTCTCTTAATGCAGTGCAGCAGACTCTTCATTTACTTTTCCCAAGATTGTTGTAAGTTTTTGACTAGATTCCAGATTTCATTAAAAGTTGATTCTGACCAATTTTTGCTAAGTTTATAGCTGTTTTGTGGTGGGACAGAGCCCTGGAGATCCCTATTCTGCTATTTTCAGTGATATCCTAATTCTTACATCTTTAAAATTACATTTTAATATATAATATGAAAAAGTCTGCTTTCAATTTCCTGTTCTTTTTGAAATAAAACTCATGTACAGCAGATTAATCATCAAAGTTTGAATATTAAAAATATAAAAGCATAAAAAGTTCTTACCATTCTTCAAATGAAGTTTCAAACTGTCAAAATAAAAGATTTCAGTAAAAATCATATTTTAAACATCTCAGAAAAGAATAGTAAACTTATATTTGAACTCACTGATAAAATTGTAAATACTCCACTTCACATACCTCATTATATTTTTGTCATATTATACTCTGTTCTTTCCAAAATAGGTATATCTTCTATCACCTAGTCCTATACTTTTATTATTACTCCCACTTAATTGTTCTCACATTTCATCTGTGTTTCTAAATCTTACCCTTTCATCAAGGACCAGTTCAAATGCCACTTACTACCAAATGACTTCCCACACTATCAGAGTGCATGATGCCATTGAATTTTAATATATGGCAAAAGAATGGAAAACACATAACACATGTGAGTTCATACACATTTAGTTTTCTATAGTATGACTCCTCTTCTGAACTATAATTTCCTTGGCAGGGGTCATGTTCTACAGATATAGTCCAAAAGAACTTTGGGCTGTAAGAGGCATACATTACCAAAAATACAAGGAATATATAGTCAGAACGCTAAGGGTTTCATAGATAATCTCCAATTCAAGATGCTAGATTGGGCACACATCATTACTTCTCTCAATTCCATATCATACCAAAATTTCTGAAGGAAAATATACATGTATGTCAATAAAATCACTGGAACATATATTTTAGAAGAATACCCAGAAACAGAGAGTAATCTGATGACACTAAGAGTGAAAATAGAGCAAAGAAAAGTATAAGTCAGAAGAGACAAGTGGAGAACATTTCAGGGGAGGTAAATGAGCCCATATGGAATTTCCAATATGTGAGAATAAGTAGGCAATAAAGTAAATAATAGAAGGGCTGCCTGTGGTGAGATAGGCCAATATTATTGCTTTCCACCACAAGAATCCAAAAGACATGGCTGAGAAGTTGCCTCCTAGTCATTGCTATGAGAACTTTCTAACCACACTGGAACTCTGGCTAAGATAGAGAGGCTATCTAAGAATGGAAATTGTGGTTCTAGAGAGAAACAAAAAGAGCAGAATCTCACATAGACACCAAACAGGTGGGTGAGGAAAAACAAAGGCAGATTCATCAAGGAGAGAAAATATTCTAAGGTGTTACAAATTCAAATGTAAGCTTATTTAGGCAAAAGTAGAGGCCCTCAACTCCATTATAATCTTATGGGACCACGATCCTATTTGCAGCCTATCATTGACTGAACTGTTATGTGACTGTATGCTAGAGAACCAATAATTTAACATCAAGTTTTCATCAATTTGCCCATCTTCCCCATTACTCCTATTTAGTCCTCTCCACCAAACAGGTTTTGGTATTTGCTATATTGCTGGAATTTTCTTGTGCTGATAGTATAATAGATTCAATGGAATCTAAAACAAACAAGCAAACAAACAAACAAACTCCCAGACTAATTGCATCTACATAATAAAAAATGATGAATGCAATTGTTTGAAATTCAGTGAGTTTTGCATGTAATCTGACAAGCTTATTCTAAAATTTGTATGTAACAAAAATAGCCAAAGAAGTCTATAAAATGAAAAGAGGGAACTACTAAATCCGATATCAAAACATACTATGAAGCATGCAAATTAGTGAAATGAGATATTGTAATAGAGGTAAAATTAACCAATGAAAGGAAAAAATCCAGAAATAGATAAAATCATTATAAAAACTTAATATATAATAAATACAGCTAATTTCTAAGAAATGATGATTTTGCAATAAATTTCATGTTGAGAAAAAGAATTTCCATATTTTTACAAATGAAAATTGCTACCTATTTCAGTCTTACACACAAATAAACAATTTCATATTGTTAAACAATTAAATCTCAAGTGAAACACTTTAAAATTCTACAAGAAAATGAAATATTTTATATGACATTGCAGTATGGAAAGATTTCTTAAACAAGATGCCCAAAATTTAAAGGGAAAATGATAAATTTAAATCATTAAAATTAAAAGTTTTTACTAAAAGATATCAGAAGAAAAGTAAAAAGAGAAATCAAACTGAAAGAATATGTTTAAAACATATGTAACAAACTAAAGATAATGATTTACTCCTACAAGTCAATACGAAAATACAAATAAACCTGAAAGAAAATGGGGAAAGATACACAAGCAAAGAAGAGAAGGAACATTCAATAAGTATATGAATACTTAATAATCAGGAAAATGTTACCCCTTGGTTGTGGCAACTGGTAATTCAGAGTCCTAATTGCAGAAACCCACAATTAGGCTGATTTATATGATAGTTTTAAGAAGCCATCTGAAGTTGAAGTATCACAAAATAGTCAAGAGAAAATTGGTAAAGAGGTACTTTAATGAATTGTTACATAATTATCCAAAAATTTAAAAGTTCTCAGTAAGTGAATAATGAATAATTAATATTCTCAGTTTGATGTTCTTTAGAGTGTAATAGAAAATAATGTATTTTATACTAATAAAAACAGGTTACTTAAGTTTTTAGAAAAGAGCTGTGGGGACAGAGCCCCAGAAAGCAGTTTCCAGGCTCTCGGCCTCACATAGAAAGGTGTTGGCTCAGGTAGTAAATGGCCATCAACTGTGATTGGATGGCCATCAGCTGTGGCTAGTTGGCTGTCAGCTGTAACCAGTGAGCCATTGGGCACTAATATAACTGCTGTGGCTTCGCTAGCAGAAAAATGGGGGCTAGCAAGAAGATGGTGGCTGAGCCTGCAAGCGGTGCAGTGAGGGTTGTGAACAGTGTGGCTCCTGCTTCCTGTGTCTCCAACTCAGCCGCCAGCCAGAATATAGTAGTATGATTTCCCTATCTATGGCTCCGTGGGTGTTCCCTTTTGGCTTCACCATATCCTGTGTTCTTATGTGGGGAGCGGGACCAGAGACCCCGCATAACTCCCCGCAGGCCGCCCCGCATGACAAGAGCTAAACTTGGTATGGAGAAATATTTTAGAATAAAATATTACCCTAACAACATTTTTGAAGAAGTGATGAAGCAATAAAGAAAAATTATTTTAATCAGTCTTTGATGTGATGTGAGAAGGCAAAATTTCAGGTACCTGCCATTCAGATAGTCAGGATACTTAAATGGTTAACGTAGGGAAGGTCCACAATACCAGAGAAAATTTTTTTACATTCATAACTACCCATCTGAAATATTTAGACAAGTTTTGAAAACCTCCCAAAGTCACTTTAAATTATTTTAAATAAAATTCCTATTATAATTAAGCTTAGAATTTCACTATTGCCATAAATATTTAGAACCATTGATTACAATTTATAACATAATCAATTAAATCCAACTAACCAAAAAATTATATGCATTTCTGATTTCTGTCTCTTCAAAGAGCAAAGAGAAACATAAGTTGAGTAGGGGCTTAAAAATGTCAAATAGGACATTAAAAAATTACACTATAGAGGAAATCATACACCCTATTTACTCTAAATAACATTGCCTATAAATTCCTCTTGATACACATAACATTCTAACTGATCCTGGTTTTTTGACTCCATATTTGTATTGGGAAATAATTACCAATATTTTAGATATTTACATGCTATTTAAATTTTTAAGGCAAAGAATGTATTCATGAAACCTTCTATTTTCCACTCTAAAAATAAGGAAAAAAAATAACTTTATTTTGGGAATCTCCTTTTTATTGTAAAATATTTGTAGATGTGGAGTACTAATTCTGAATATTATTTCTCACAACTATGACCTACTTTCATCTGGAAAGAATACTCATACTTTTAATTTACAGTCCATTTGGGGTTTTCTATAGCTATCCTATTCAAAAGTACACATCATTTGAAAACACAGGCAATATTTGTCAAATGATATGACAAATTTTAAAAATTCTAAGAAGTACATCCTTCCCATGTTCTAGAAAAGTAGCCTCATGTAAAAACTAACATAATTAAGAAAATTATATCTGAATCCATCCATTCAAAAGTATTTATTTAATGCCTATAATGTGGCAGGTACTGTGTGGTAGGTACTATAGTTAGTGGGTATTATAAATAAACTCTAAGTTCTAAAACCTTACAGTCTTGTGGGGGAGGGGGGAGAGAGGGAGAGAGAGAGAGAGAGAGAGAGAGAGAGAGAGAGAGAGAGAGAGAGAATCAAAATTCCCAGTAGTGGTCAGTAAAATGTCTCATGAGATTTCAAGGGAAGACATCTATCCTAAGCTTTGTAGGGCAAAGATGGTTTTGTGGGAAGAAGTGAGAGTTAAACCGAGATGGAAAGGGATTGCATGGGTTAAGGCCCTGAGGTAAGAAAGTTAAAGCTAGAGTAGAGCATACGAAGGGACATGAAGCTTAAGACTAAATATTATTTTATAAAGGAAATTTTATGTCAAGTCAAAGAGTATGAATTAATCACGTGGCAAGAGAGATTCAGAGGAGGGTTTAAACAGATTACTGACAATAGATTCTGAAAAAGAAGGTATATGGCCTGTTTTATGGAGGATGGATGGGAGAAGAAAATGACTAGAGAAAAGGAACCAGTGAGAGAGCTCTTAAAGTAATCCAGGCAAAAATGAAAGTGCTTGAATGAAGATGCTACATATGGATGGAAAGACTTGTTTGGATTTGAGACAAATTGCACAGGTGGAACCGAAACAAATCTGTAATTGCATATAACCGGTGAGCAAAAGTGAATAGTCAATATAATTAACCAACTTTCTTGCTTAGGTCATCCAGTTAATAATATGTCACTGACTGCACCTGGAAACACAGAAGAAAGAAGAAATAACTAGTTCACTTTTGTATATTTTAAATTTGAGGTACTTTAAGGACATATATAAAAAGATGTTCAGTAGGCAATGGGTGTATGGATCTTAGAAAAAAGTGAAATCTGAGTTGGAAATTTCAATTTGGTATACACATATCACGTATAAATGACATAAATTCAAATGGGGACACTCACAGGGAAAAGTGAGTAAGGAGAGGACATGGCTGGGGAACACCAGTATTTCCCATACGGCCAGAGGAAATAATGGTGTGCCATAAAGACTGGAAGGAATATCTACCAAAGTAGGGGAAAAAGCCTGTTGAGAGTCAAGTTAACAAAACCAAAAGCATAGGAATAGGATTTTTCCATAAGGAGAAAGTGGTCAACAGTTTCATTTCCAATATTATACAGAGCTGAAGTTTCCTTTTATTCACTTATTTTAATTTGTGATGTGTATGCACATGTGCCTGTATATCTCAGTGTTGTTTCAATGGTGCATCAGTTACTGTGGCATGATAAACCACTCTTAAGCTTTGTGGCTAAAAATAAATCCCCATTTTATTTGCTCATAATTATGTCAGTCACTAATATAAACTCAGCTCAGTTAGATGGTTTCTGTTCTTGTCTGGGGTAACTAATGTGACTTCAAACTGATGCAGTATGTATGCATCTGGCAGCTAGACTAGGGTAGGTAGTTCAAGGTACCCTCACTCACAAGTCAGGTGGTTTGTGCTGGCTATAGGTTGGTCCTTTCTCTCTACTTAGTCATCGCGCTCACAAAAGCTAGATTAGGCTTCTTTACGTGGGTGATTTATGGACGCAAGAGATTAAAAGCAGAAGATCCAAGTCCTCTTGAGACTTTGCTTAGAAACTGTATATTTCTTTTGATATATCTGTTGTTTAAAACGAGTCACAAACAAATCACAAGTCCAGCTCTGCTGGTTAATGGGAGGAGGCGTAAAGGAGAAGGGTAACCATTTCTAATCCACCATTATCTTACCTTTGACCCCAAGCATATACGTGTCTCCTATATGCAAGGACCTTAAATATAAGTGATAAAACCACCCAATTCACTGAAGAAAACATAGAACTAAATTTTTAAGACCTGGGATTTTGCAATGAATTTTTAGATGTGACGTCAAAAGTATGAGCAACAACAATAACCACAAAAAGGATAAAGTGAACTTCATCAAAATTAAAAAGTTGTGGACATTAAGGGACATTATCAAGAAAGTGAAAAACAATCTACATAATGAAAAAAAATGTTTCCAAATAATATATCTGATTAGGATCTAGTATCCATAATATATAAAGAACTCTTACAATTCAATAACAAAAATGGATGACCTATGAAAAACAGTTTGGTGGTTCCTCAATAAGTTAACATAAAATTACCATGTGTCAAAGCAATTATATCCCTAGGTATATATCTGAAAGAATTGATAAAAGCTATTCTAACAAATTCTTGTACATGAATACTCATATCAGCTATATTTACATTAGACAAAAGGTGGAAACAACTAAAATCCCCATCAACAGACAGATAAACAAATTGTGGTATATACATACAATAGAGTATTATTCAGCCATGAAAAGGAATGAAGTACTGATATATAGCAACGTAGATGAAACACAAAATGTTATGCTAAGATAAGCCACACACAAAAGATCACATATTGTATAATTTTATTTATACAAAATAAATTAAAAATAGGTAAATCCATAGAAATAAAAAGGTTGTTGTGGTTGCCAGGCCAGGGTAGAGAGATGAATAGGGATGATATCCTTAATACGTATGGGGCTTTTCTTTGGAGTGGTGAAAATGTTCTGGATCTAGACAGAGGTGGTGATTGTGCAACATTGTGAGGGTACAAAATGTCACTGAGTTGTTCACTTTAAAATAGTTAATTTTATGTTATGTGAATTTCATCTCAATTAAAAAAACTATGGGAACTGGATTAAGTATAGACTTTAGCTAGAAACAATGTATCAACATTGGTTCATTAATTATAACAAATGTACAATATTAATTTAAGATATTAAAATAGGAAAAACTGCATCCAGAGTATATATGAGATCTCTGTATTACCTTCCAATTTTTTAAAAAAGTCTCAAATTGTTTTAAAACTAAGTTTCTTTTAGAAAACCAATACTATTTAGGAGGAGAACATAAAAATGAACTACTACCAATTTAGAAGAAATTATTTTAAAGAAGATAAAAGAATATGATTGGCTTTTGAGTCACAGGGTTAAAACCAATTAGTATAATATGAAACCCTGGAGTTCTTCTGAGAATTGTAACATTTTGGACTAAAAAACAAAAGAGAATTCAAAATGCATAGCGTCTGAGCTTCCAAGTTATTATGGCAGGGTTATGGATTGAACTGTGTCCCCTCAAAATTCCTATGTTGAAGTCCTCATCTCTGAAGTGGCTGCATTTGGAGGTAGTTAAAGGATATAACTAAAATAAAATGATATCATAAGAGTGGGGTCCAATAACCCTGGTGTTATTATAAGAAGAGGAAGAGATTCCACAGCTTGCTCTCTCACCACGTGACAACAGTGTTTGCAAGCCAGGAAGAGAATTCTCAATAGAAACCAACCCTGACAGCACCTTGATCTTGGACTTCTAACCTCGAGAACTACGAGAAAATAAATTTCAGTTGTTTCAGCCACCCAGTCTGTGGTATTCTGTTATGGCAGCCTGAGCTGACTAATACAGGAACAAGTCTGAGAGAGCTACTCAGGGTTATTTCTCATGCAAATCAAAGCACCTCTCAGAGCCAAGAGCTCAGAGTAGAACAAAGTGACAAGGAGAACAACAAATTTGTAAACTATTCCCAGGAAGCAGAACTGAATCATAATCAAGAAACATTCCTTGGTCCCAGATGTGGTTGACCTAACATCATGTGCCCTCACAAATTTCAGAATTGTATGCATCAGTAAAAGCTTTTCTTTTCTCCCTTTTTCGAATGAGCATGTTTATTGTGATCATTCTGTCCGTGCTTCACATTGTATGCTAAGTGTGCAGAAGCAGTATTTAACTTGTCATATTAAATCACAGATATCTGGGTCAAAAGAAGCTGCACCCAAAGAACATTATCTGCATCAGATCGGTTACAGAACATGTGATTGTGGACCTCTGCATAAAACCGTAATGGAATAAAACTTTTGGGGAGCTGATGATTATACTTTGCATTTAGACGAGTTGTTAATCATGTTGCCAATGGACTGATAGATTGCTACATAAATTATCCCGAAAGAATCATGTCTCCTGGCATCCACATCTTGTCTACTACACAACCACATTAAGAGGGGGATTGATTAAATGCTTTGCTTTGGCCAGTGGGACTTCAGCAAACATAACATAAGCAAAGCTTTGTTAAGCACTTGAGCATTGAGATTTGTACTCTTAGAACAGTCTCCCAGCCACTAGACATGTGAGTGAGGCATCTTTATCACTATTCTCAGTTGAGTCAGTACATGCGTGCATCTACATGATTGGCTCCAGGCAAGAACCAACAAAATTGCCCAGCTGAGCCCCAAATGAATGGCTCAATTGTAACGAAATAAATGTTTGTTCTAGCCACAAAGTTTTAGAGTCTGTGTGTTTGTGTATAACAACAAATAACAGGAAAAACAATGGTTACTTTTATAAAGGTATTTTCATTAGAATGATGGGGACCAAATCCAGATTTCAATGAATAAATGAGTAATTGGGAAGTGAGGAATCCAAGATACTAAATTTAGACAACTCTTCAGATGGTAAGTGGGACGGTAAGAGAAAGCAAAAAAGGGATATATATTTAAAGGTATGCATGTTATAAAAATTTCTTGAAAACCAGAGAAACATCAATATTTTAAATGTTGACAGAAGGGAGTTAAGAAAAAAGGAGATTTGGAAGATAGGTTGGTGAGAACACCTGATGATAACAAGCTCCTCGCAAACACAGAAGACGTAATGCAAATGAAAGTAGTAGCAATAGGTGGGGAAAGGAAATCTTCCATAGAAGGAAAAAAGGAACAATGTTTGTGGAATTCAAGGGTGTTCATACATGAGATAGCAGGAGTCTGAGGCATTTGTTATTATATTTCTCATTCTCTTGGGGAAGCAAAAGATACATGAGTAGTGAGATGGAAGATTTGGAGACCTGCACAAAGGAAAGGACTGGAGTAGATACCAGAGAATCCTAGAGAAAGTTCTGGTTGACAACCAGAATAATTTCGGGACACTGTTAAAGGTTTCATTGAGGTTAGAGACCACAAATGCCTAAGATCTCAAATTTGGTTTACTGTGTGATGTTCTCCAGAACTATTAAGCAGGCTGGGGGTAGGAGTGGAGATGTCCAACCATCAGTGAGATCTCACCAGGGTTGCCATTTTATCAGACTAGAAGAATAACAGGATAAAGAAGTAAAGGACCAAACATATCAGTTGGTGAGTGTTTTAAGACATGAACTGATGAGGCTAGGAAGTAAAGAAAAATGGAATGCCAGAATGGGGAACAGTAGATATATCAGGATTTGAAGTGTCTTTAAGTTTCAAATGAAATATAATTGAATTAACAAAACGAGAGAATTCAAAGTATCAGAAATGCGGTCAAAAGGGTCAGATGATTAAATGTCAGGTTTCAGAATTAAAAACAAATATGAAATGGAGTAACTAAGCAAAGTCTTCAATTGGAATTCTAAGCATTTTAACATTCATGTGTTTTGGTCCTCATAGCTGACATACTCTCAGGGATAGATGACCCAGCACAGTGATGAATCGGATGTCTGGGATCTCAGACACTCCTCATCTGGATGCTGGCTTTGCCACTAACTGTGTGATCTTAGGGGAAATCAACCTCTGGAATTGTTTTCCTCATCAGCAAATTGGGGATAATAGTGGCTTCTGCCTGACATGATTTCAATAAGGAGTCAATGAAATCATGCATATTAAGCTTATGATATAAAGTAAGCACTTAATAAATATTAGCTTTACTATCATCTTATTGATGATGTTATAATATCTGTACAATATAATCTTTGTATTCTAAAGAATGATTTCTAAATACAGATTTCTAAGTCCACAACTTAGGATCGTTTGACTTACTGTTTTTCAACTTTACAATGGTGCAAAAGCAATACTCATTCCGTAGAAACCGTACATCAAGTTTTTAATTTAAATCCTTTCCTGGGCCAGCAATATACGGTAAGATACTCTCTCATGAGGCAGCAAGCCATAGCTTCCTGTCAGCTTTGCAATCACAAGGGTAAACAACCAATACTCTACAGAGTACTCATTGTGTTGGATGATTTTGTCCAACTGAGCATGTTTAAGATAGGCTAGACTAAACTATGATGTTCAGTAGGTTAGGTGTATTAAACGCATTTTCAACTTACAATGTTTTCAACGTGTAACCCCATCATAAGTTGTGGAACATCTGTACTTTCTCTCTATGACATTCTTTTAAATCATGGTAACATCTTAACGATTTGCATTGATTAAATGAAGAGGAAATTTTTTACTTCGGTAGAGATCATTACAAATTAAACAAAACTATCTCTAGTCTAGGAGAATAAGGTGGCAGAAAATAAAACCTTTACTAGTATGGGAAGTTATCTAGGCAATTATTTCCATCATTTTGCAGTGTTTCCTTATTCTTTGCAAAAATAATAAGTAGAGAAAATGTTCATAGTAACACTACACTGAAGAATTTTCTTTTCAAAATTCAGAACTTCAATTAAACTGCAATGAGGATATGGACAAGCTTATTATGGCAGCTTTATCTCTGCTAATCACAGGCTCTCCAGTGTTTATTCTGACACAGTAGAAAATACTGTGTTATAATGGGCAAACAAACTATAAGGGCTGATCCAAAAAAGATTGATCTTTCACTCATCTAATGTATTCCATACCTAATATAGATTATAGCTTTATAATTACTTAGAGAACATGATCTAATAAAAGATTAAGATTATCCTGATTAAAAACAAGCATTATCCCAAAAAGAAATCTCACTCCCATCAGCAGTCACCCTCAGCCCTGGGAAACCATCAACCTGCTTTCTGTCTCAATAGACTGGCCTACTTTGGACATTTCATATTAATGGGATCATATAATGTGCAGGCTTTTGTGATTATGGCAATAGTTACACAACTCTGAAAATACACTAAAAACCACTGAATTATATACTTTAAATGGCAAACTTTATGGTATCTAAATTATCTCAATAAAGCTGTTTTTAAAAATTTAGCAGTTTGTAGAGAAACACAGTGGACAATGTAGACAAAAGTAAAACTATTGCAAATTAAAAGAAGAGGAAAAACTGCTTGGCCTAATGAGGGCATCACTTTCTCCCTGTCCTTGACCTCACCCTACCCCATCATAAATGCACTCCTCACAGTTCCCAAGAGAAACGTAGCTTCATCAAAAACAAACAAACAAAAACAAACAAGTCACAGTGGACTGAACAAAGTGAAGATCAGTATATTTTCAGATTTGGGTGCTTTATCAGGAGATATTTAATGGGGGACGAGATAAGCATACCAACATTCACATCATAGGGGTACCAAAAGGAGAAGAAAGACAGCAGGAATTGAAAATTTACATGAATAAATAATGATGGAGACCTTCCCTAACTCAGCAAAGGAAATGGACATTCAAACCCAAGAAGTGCAGAGAGTCCCAAACAAGTTGAACCCAAAGAAGCCCACACCAAGAAAATTATAATTAGAATGCAAAGGTTAAAGACAAACAGAGAATCCTAAAAGCAGTAAGAGAAAGGCAACTAGTAACTTATAAGGGATTGTCAACTGGTTTCTCAACAGAAACTTGGCAGGCCAGAAGGATTGGCACACAATATTGAAAAGCAAAGACCTACAAACAAGATCATGAGTACTCTACCCAGCAAAACTATCATTTAGATTTGAAGAACAGATAAAGAGCTTTCCAGACAAGAAAAAGCTAAAGGAGTTGATCATCACCAAACCAGTCTTATAAGGAATGTTAGAAGGACTTCTTTAAGATGAAAAAAAAAGATAAAAAATATGAATAACAAAATGGCAATAACTACAAATATCAAAAATTACTTTCAATGTAAATGGATTACATGCTCCAATCAAAAGACAGGGTGGCTAAATGGGTAAGAAAACAAGACCCTTACATATGCTGCTTACAAGAGACCCTCTTCAGATCAAAAGATACACACAGACTGAAAGTAAAGGGATAGAAAAAGATGTTTCATAAAAATTGAAACAAGCAAACAAACAAACAGACAAACAAAAAGCTGGGGTAGTAATACTTATAGCAGACAAAACAGACTTTAAAACAAAGAAGACAAACACGAGATGAAGAAGGATTTGGTAATCCTAGGTCTAGGCATTTATCCAAAGAAACCCAAAACGCTACTTCGAGAGGACATGTGCATCTATATATTCATTACAGCATTATTTAAAATAGCTAAGATATGAAGGCAACCTAGTTGTCCCTGAATGGATGCATGAAGAAGAGGTGGTACATATATATGATGGAATATTACTCAGCCATAAAGAAGAATAAAATTTTGCCACCTGCAAAAACATGGATGGACTTAGAGGGTACTGTGCTGAGTGTATTTAGTCAGACAGAAAAAGACTAATGTTATATGATTTCACTTGTAAGTGGAATGTAAAGAACAAAATAAACACACAAACAAAACAGAAACAAAGTCATAGATACAGAAAACATTTTGATGGTTGCCAGATGGGAGGGGATATCAAGGTAGGTGAAAAAGGGGAATGGATTAAGAAATACAAATTGGTAGCTACAAAATTGTCATGGGGATGTAAAGTAAAGCACAGGGAATATAGTTAATATGGTAACAACTATGTATATTGCCAGCTGGGTACTAGACTAGTCAGGGTGATCACTTCTTAAATTATATAAATGTCTAACCAGTATGGTGTATACCTGAAATTAATATAAAACAATATTGGATGTCAACTGTAATATAAAAACTCAGTAAAGAGGGGAAAGTATAGGGGAATGAGGTTCAAATTTCCATATATAAAACAAAGAAATCTTGGGGATGTATTTTACAGCATAGAGAATATAGTCAATAATATTGTGATAGTGTGGTATGCTGTCAGATGGTTGCTGGACTTATCACGGTGATCACATTTTTAGGTATATAAATGTTGAATAACTATGGTGTACACCTGAAATTAATATAATATTGCATATTAGTTATATTTTAATAATAATCTTTTTTTAAAAGTAGAAAAGAAAATAGCAGATGTTTTGTAAATGGTAGTTCTGAATATATTAGATGGATAGATGCATCAGATGTATCTATAAAAGAAAGGCACTGCTTCAGGTATTCATTATTTTTCATTCAACAGACATTTATTGAGTGACTACTATGTATTAGATTCTGAGGGAGGCACCAGAAGACGGCACTAACAAAGTAACAGAGATAATATGATACTAATATGAAATGATATAAATAATATTATAGAACAATAGCTAATATATATTAATGTATATCTTATGCTGATTCTTTAACACAGTATCTCCATTCCCATCTAAGCCTGTAATTTTAACAAACACACTACAATGCTTTTCTTGAAGGAAACAAAACCCTAGATCAATCATCATCAGTGGCCACTAGAACCTTTTCAGAGCCTGAGGCAGTAACAGTGGTGCAGAAAGAGAAATAACACAGGTCTCTGACAAAGTTACCCTTCCATTTGGACACTCCAATTGTGCATTAATTGCTCAGAAATACAATCTTAATAAAAGGTATGAGGAGGTGTTTATCATTCCTAAGTCATCCTTTGAAAATAATTGAAAGTTACAGTGATTTCAAGATTGGACTCCCTTCAGAATAATAAAGGCAAACCAACAGGTTAAAAAGAGAAAGAAATGTCATATTCTTTTTCAACAGACCTATTAAGTATTTCTTCAGAATAAAACATCTCATTAAAAAGGGCACACTGTCCTTTTACACACTAATTTACTTGTCTAATCATCTAATTGGTTTAGTGTCCCAAAAAAGGATGTAAATGCTATTTGATTTACTAGTCAAGTTGGCTTATGGAAATTACTACTTAGCATGATTGCCTCTGGATAAAGAGCAAACAGGTGGGGGGGGGGGATCTATTTAATGAGATCATTTCAGCCTTTCGGAGTACGACTATCAAAAGCATGTCTAGATTAGGAAATTATACAACTGAGCAAAGATCCTATAAAATATTTTAGAACTAGCATAGAAAATAATAGTAACTCTTTGGGTTCTTTAAATAACAGACCTTCTATAGGCTCTACAGAGCTTACAATAATGTTAGCATTTTATATATCTCTTACCTGTTTCAAATGTTCTTGTATTTTAGACTCTACATCTTCAATGTGTGAAATCATTTTGTTGACACATGGTGCTGGGATGTTTACTAATGCACAGCTGTGACGTCGACATGGGTAGCTAAAGTAAATGCCTTTATTCACCCCTAAAGTAGACAGAAGTTAGTTATCAGTTACATATAGTGTAGTAAGCTTGATGTCCAGAATATGCAAAAATATTCAGCTTTATTAATACTAATACTCAAAGATTTTTTTAACAAACAGGTTGATAAATATGGCACAATTACAAAGTAAACCTTCTAAAATTTAAAACCTAAAATAATCTTTTATGACTTAAAATGTAATAAAAATGAAACTAAAAAGCGAAAACAAAACTTCAAAGTTAAAAGGTTTAAGTGTTCCACAGCATCATGAACCATTGGGGGGAAAAGTAAAGACAAAAGAGAGAAAACATATTCATCCATTTGTTTCGAGATAGAGCCTGAATCACTTAAAAAATGACTTTGACATATATTTTAAATACTCCTTTCAAAGAGATTCCACATTTTCCAATGTAAATAATATCCAACCATTCATGCACTGAAGGAGTTTTTCCTTAAATCCAGCATGAGTTTCTCGCACTAAAAAAATAAAAGCAGGTCCCCTTCATCCTCATAATAACCTCATTTTCTACCTTCCATTTCTGAAAATTGGAGTCTCATATGAAGAGTGATTGATGTTCTCACTACAGCATTCAAGTTGTACTCATCAGAAAATCCACTCAGTCTGATGTGCCTCAATGATTCTAATCCTGGCATGTCGGAATCAACTGAAGGTTGCAGAAGCACAGCAAAGTTGTCCATGAAACTCCACCAAAGTGCTTACTTACAGTCCTTTTGCCTCTAAGGACACTGTAGGGCTGGGTTATAGCTGCAATCACTGATCTAAAATGCCAGACACAAAATAGGCTTGGTGCCTCAGTGAGAACAGTGTGATGCCCTCATTTCAGTTGACCTTGAGAATTAGAAGTAGTGCTGTTGCCTCCAGCTTGTGCCTTTCGTTTCAATGCCAATCCACAGAGATGATAAAAATTTTGCATACCTTCATTTAAACTGCAATCTTGTAAATGAAGTCCCATAATCTCCTCCTCCAAAAACACAATCTCTGTGAAAATGGCATATCTGTTTCATTATAAATCAAAGTGTTGACTTTATCCCATATATATGAATGTATGTGTATGTGTATGTGTATGTGTGTGTGTGTGTGTGTATTCTAACATTTTGTAAACACTAAAATCAAGTGCTAAACATGAGACTATGCTAAGTACTTTTGATGGCACATTTTATTGGACCCTCACAACAATCTTATGAAATGTGATTACTATCTTTATTTCATAGATGAGGATACCAAGGCTTAGAAAATTTATATAAATTGTCCAGTTCCATAAAGCTGGTAGGTGGGAGAGTTGGCACTTGAACTGTATCTCCTTGGCCAGGGAGTGTAAACTATACTATAAAAGTTTTTATATTTTTTAAAATGTGGCAAAATAAAGAGGAGCAGTCCTAAAAATGTATTTCAGGGCATTTCAGATGTTTCACATATCACTTGTTTTTCAATTTTGAATATTCCCTCAATATATCGGTATCAATGTTCTGAAGTATTTTAGTTTGCTTTGAACATACTGGACACAAATATTTGCTATGACTATTTTGGGTGTGTTACATTCCATCTTTCCTCTTTAGTTCATATATATCTATATATCTATATCTATATATCTTAGCAATAGTCAAAGGACCAAGAACAAGCTGGTGAAAATTACATATTGATCTCCTATCCAAGTATCTTGATAAGGGCATGTTGCCCTTCCTCTAGAAATAAGGTTTTAATATACATTTAACAAGCAGGCAGTTGTCCTTATACTTAAAACAATTGTTTTGCTTCATTAAATGTGGAGAAAACAAGGATAGTAATGACTCATTTAATATTTTCTGCATATTCTACTCTCAATATATTGCATGAATACTAATTAATTTCCATAGCACCCCTATGGTTTAGAATTAACATTTTACATATGGTAAAGTGGGGGAAATGAAATACTATGAAGTTAAATTTTGCACTGAAAATCTGTAAAAGACATATCATAAGCAGTACAAGCAAGAACCATAATTCTTGAGCTGTTATTACTATTTTTATTCTAATGTATGCATGATACATGTTAATACTTTACTTTCCATTTCTTTTTAATTTTACCCCTCTTAAAGAGACACCTAGATCACTGAATTAGAAGTCTATGTTCATTCTTTTTTTTTTTTACTTGACTGATAACTAACTGTGCTTCCTAAGCTGAAACTATTGACTCTCAAATCTCAGATTTCTCAATAAATTAATGGGTCAGTGGGGTGGGGCATTATATAAGATCTTTTCCCCCTAAAATTCCATGATACAATGAATTAGTGGTTTTAGTCAAATATAAATTGACAAGAACTCCTCCCAATGAGGGCTATGCGCAAGTGATCAGGGTGAGTATTTAAAGAACTAAGCTCACACAAGACTCTCCTCCGCTCTAAGCATCTGCCCAACTCCAACTCCCTTGCTGAAAATCAATGTATAAGAGGGAAGATCCTCCTGGTCTTAGGTCAGAGTTGGTTTGTTGAGACTCTGCAGCATGAAACTTCCATTTGAGGAAAAATATGGACTGGCTGATTATATTGGCAAATGAAATAGAAATATTATGTTCATAAACTATCAACTCTCCTTGCTCAATAATTTAATCCTCACATAATTTATTCAGCCAGCCCCAATAACTTAAGATGTATTTGAAATTTTAGAATGTTAAAACTAAAATCCTATCAGTGGATATGGGACAAGGAGTAGAGTGATGCTAACTATAAAAGGCATGAATGAACTTTCTGGAAAGATGGAAGATTCTATATCCTTTTTAAGATAATGGTTAAATGGATGCATACATTTGTCAAAAGCCATTGACTCGTACACTTGAAATGAGTAGACTTTATTATACTTAAATTTTACCTCCATAAATTTATTTTATGAAAACACCACTAACCATACCCTAGTGGCAGAATTCCATAATCTCCTATCATTCTCCTTTTCTCTTTAAACTCTTTATACTACAGAACATAGTAGACAATACTTCCTTGAAATACTTCCTAGGAAAGCTATTCCTCTTTAATAGCTTTCTATCACTTCTTCATTACCTATTTCTCCACATAGTCCTTAATCATGACTCTTGGTAAGAAATAATTGTCTCTCTTAGTCAGCTCCTCTAAGTGCTTACCTCCCAACTAACCATCTTTAGATATAACTTTACCCCGAACTTCTTGCCAAAATGTACAAATCTTCCAAAGCATGCTGTTCCTAGAGCCTGGCCCTAGCACTGAATGTAGAATATGGAAGGTTGGAACTGTAACATCCTTTGTAGAATGGGAGAACAAGAATTAAAATTAGAATGTACCCATAGAGAAGCTGATATGCCACACACAAAGCAACAACGAAATTCCTAACACCAGTAAACTAACATGCCAAAGCCAGAAAGGCTACAGAGGACAGGAACACATTCCTACCATCAGACATAGAGCTGGAAAAGGAAAAGGAAACATACAGACAGAGCTCCAGGATGGAGGAATCCGATACATTCCAAGCAGTGAGAATGGTGCCTGACACAGCATGGCTAATCAGGAACTATTTGGCAAATAAAAGAATGGTGAGAGAGTAAAGATACACCAACATAAAACTTTTGGTTACAGGCCCACCTCCAGTCTACTTGGTATTAAACACCTGGACTTTGTCAAGGCCAGCAAGCCAAAGGTAGTCTTGAAGGGACAAACCCATTTGCAAAGCCAGTATTTCTAAAACTCAACTGGCCTTCATTCTACTCAACCTCCTTTCCTTTCTTATCAATTCCCATTATCAAAGTACGCACCAGTTAAATCATTGTTGAATCCTCTTTTCATTCAAGTTTCTATATCAATACATTACCAAATCTTAACAATTCCTTTGCAATGTCTTTTTGATTCCTATCTTTCATAGACATTGATCCTTCATAGGTCAAGCCCTTATTACCTTAATCCTGGACTAGAATGATAAGGTAATCAGTCTTTGTACTTCCACCTGCACCCAAATAATTCTGCACAGACTCATATTTCCAAGCAAAGGATTTGGTTATGTAACATTACACACACACACACACACACACACACACACACACACGACCAGAGACTGAGAAATGAAGTTCACACTCTTGAGCTTGAAATACAGAATGCTTCTTGACTGCACCTGAATCATTTCTTCCTTCATATTAACCAATTATCTTTACATTTCTGAATCTTCCTTATACTATAGTGAAAGTAATCTATTTTTTCCATATTTTGTACTATTTCATCACTGTTATCTGACTCATTCTGTTCTTCTTACTTAAATACCCTTATCACTTTTTACAAATGTATCCTTTAAGATTCAGTTCAAATTAGTCTTTATCCGTTAATCCTTAGAGACCATAAACACTGGTGTTACTCAAAACACTGAAGGTAATTCTTGCCCATACTATTCATTTGTCATGTACTGTGATATTGTGATTTATAATAAGTAATATATTTCTCCTTTGTCCTGTTTTTGACACAGAGCTTTTTCTCCTTTGTCCTGTTTTTGACACAGAGCTTCTAAAACTCTTGAAATTTCCCAAGCAATGAGAGCAATAAAGGTGGCTTCACTGTGTTAATGAGGTGACTTTTGGACGCCACCTAGGCATAGGGGCTGATTGCCAGGAATACCAACCACATGACTGGAAAATAAGAAATTTCTGTCCATTCCCCAGGGAAGAAGGGCTGGAGGTTGAATCAATTACCAAAGGCCAATGATTTAATCAACCATGCCTAGTAATGAGGCCTCCATAAAAACTCAAAAGGATGGGGATTGAAGAACTTCCAGGTTGTTGAACATATGGAGATTTGGGGAGAGTGGCAAGCTCTGAGAGGGCAAGGAAGCGTTGTGCTCTTTCCTCATACCTTGCCCTATGCATCTCTTCCATCTAG
This sequence comes from Rhinolophus sinicus, assembly GCF_057876585.1. Lineage (NCBI taxonomy): Eukaryota > Metazoa > Chordata > Mammalia > Chiroptera > Rhinolophidae > Rhinolophus > Rhinolophus sinicus. Next base: position 86,090,635 of record NC_142504.1, read on the forward strand.
TGGTTCCTGAGTTATATCCTTTCGTAATAAACTAGTAATTTAGAAACTAAAATGTCTCTTTGAGTTCTATAAGCCACTGCAGCAAATTAATCGTCGGGAGGTAGCATTTATTAAAACCTCTAATCTATAGCAGTTGGTCAGAAGCACAGGTGATAAGCTGGGCTCTCTACTGGCATCTGAAGTGGGAGCAGGGGCAGTCTTGTAGGACTATGCCCTTAACCTGTAGGATCGGATGCTATCTCCAGGTAGATGGTGTCAGAATTGAACTGAATTGAAGGACACCAATTGGTGTCCAAGAATTGCTTGGACACCCCTTGCCTACACATCAGAATTGAGTACAGAACGTTTTAACTACCCTTTGTCATCTCATTACTCTATATAACCACGGTTTTCTAATTAGTGTATAGTTATATTTTATTTGGTCTATGATTATACTCCATTTCTTAAACATATCTGTATCCTAGAAGCACATATACATTCCAGTATTTTGAATGTACTGGTTCATAAATCAATCATTTGATATTTTTAAAAATTTCTCCAAAACTATGACTCATAATTAATTGTGGGCAATAAACTCTAACCCAGGATATTAAGATTCTATTCAACATTTCTACTGGATGAAATAAAGAATCAGAATGGTAACTTATCCCAATTTTATCCTGTTAAACTGAGAATCCACAGAGCAGAAATTTACCAAAATCAAGATTTCAATTTTTTTGATGTAAAGTTCTCCACCAGAATGACCTAAGAAACAAGTATGAACCCCTATACATGAAATGTATATATTTCATTATCTCTTTCCACCTCTTTCCACATAAAATATCAGAAACACTTTCAGAGATAATGTTTTCTGTATTCTCAATGAATAAATTTTAATTCTGGATTTCAAACCCCCAAAACATTAGTCCTTTTTCTTCTAAGAGACCATTTGAACTGAAAAGTTTCCAGCATCTGCCAGTCCTGGCATGAGCAACAAAGAAAATGTTTGTTGTAAAAATCCATACATTTGTGAAATTGTAAACAATTTTTATGAACCCAATTATAATCGACGTTATCAATAAAATATATTACAATATTGTATTCTTATTATATATCATTAGTTTGTTAACTATTAATTGATATTTAAGGTTTATTTCTTAATAAAAATATAATAGTGACATCACAAACTAATGAGTGAATATAAAAACAGTTTACATAGGTTACTATAAAATTTACATTCAGTCCTCACCTTCAGTATTTGTCATTTTATTTTCATGAAAAATCTCAACAGCATCCTTAGGGGCACCAAACAGAACCAAAGCTTGTGATGTGGCATTGTCTTTGAAAAAGAAAACAAATATTTCTGTGAGCAGCTAATATTTGCTTATTAAAATTTTAAAATAAGCAAACCAATGTACAAAAGTATGTTGTAAGTGTTGTCCTTGAAAAAGTAACTATAATACAAATATCAACCAAAACCCACAGTACAATATCTTTAGATGTTTTCTGTTATTTAATTAGCTGAAGTCTCAAAAGGTATTCAAAACGGCATGCAGCTATTAAAACAGAGATCACCCACAGTGACATCACCAAAATGGTAGAGTAGGAAACCCCAGCCTCCGTCCCCCAACAAAGATCAACAATTAAACAACTATCCGCAAACAAAACTAGTTATAGGAGAGCTCAGGAATCCACTTAAGAACTTCAGCAACACTGCTGAACCAAAACCTGAGAATAACCACACACAAAAAAAGGGAAGACAAGTTCATTTTGCCTGCATCATCCCATCCCTCCAGGCAGACACTGCTCAGTTAGAAGAGGGAACTTTCCAGCTTGAAATAGTGGTTTCCCTCACTGGAAAGGGTGAGCGACCAGCTTACCCGCCCGTTTTGGGCAGTGAACAAAGGAATCACTTTGGTTTCACCCCAGCCAGAGAACAGCAAAGCTGAGAAGAACAGCAAAGCTGAGAAGTACAGCAATGGCTTGAACACAGAAGAACAGCTGAGGCTGCCCACGTCAGTCATGCAGTGCAAGTGATCACGGTTCCCAGGGCCCTGCTCTGCCAGGAACCCAGCAGCTTCGCAGGCAAAGCTGTCCTTTAGAAATAAAGGAGGAGAAAGGGTTTCCCAGACAAACAAGAGCTGAGGGAGTTCATCATCACTACACCTGTCTTACAAAACAGGACTTCTTCAAGCTGAAATGAAAGGACACCAGTCAGTAACGTGAAAATATAAAACACGCTAGTGATGTATATAGTAAAATTGAGAATGCTCAATACTGTAATATGGTGGAGTGTTAATCACCAACTCTAGTATAAAGGTTGAAGGACAGAAATACTAAAATAGCTATAGCTGAAATAATTCATTAATACATACATGATATAAAAATATGGAAATTGTGACATCAAAAACATAAAATGTGAAGGAAGGAGGAATAAAAGGGTAGAGTTTTTGTATGTGATTGAAGTTAAGTTGTTACCAGCTTAAAATAACCTCTTATAGCTATAAAATGATTCATGTAATCCTTAAAGTAACCACAAAGCAAAAACCTAGAGTAAATACACACACACACACACACACACACACACACACACACCCCACCCCACCCCAACCCCTCCACACACACACGGGGATCAGGGTATACCAATATGGAAAATCATCAATTCACAAAGACAGCAAGAGAGAAAAAAGTGAAAAACAGGCAGAAAGCAATCAACAAGTTGGCATTAAATCTTTACCTATCAATAATGATTTTAAATGCAAATAATTAAATTCTCCAAAAGGCACAGAGAGGTTGAGCAGATTTAAAATAAAGAAAACAAACAAACAAAAAGACCCATCTACACACTACTACAAGACACTCATTTCAGCTTTAAGGGCTCAAAGTGAAAGGATGGAAAAAGATATCAGGCAAATGGAAACCAAAGATCAGAAGTAGCTATACGTATATCAGACAAAACAATCCCACTTACCATAGCATGAAAAGAGTAAAATATTTAGCAATAAATTTAACCAAAGAAGTGAAAGATCTATATACCAAAAACTATAAGACATTGATGAAAGAAATTGAAGAACACAAATAAATGGAAAGATCCCATGTTCATGGACAGAAGAGTAAATATTGTTAAAATGTCCATTCAATTCAATTTTTATCAAAATTCCAATGGCATTTTGCACTGAAATAGAAAAAAATCTTAAAATTCTTATGAAACATAAAAGACCCCACATAGCCAAAGCAACCTTGAGAAAGAAGAACAAAGCAGGAGTCATCACACTTCCTTATTTCAAACTATACTAGAAAGCTATAATAATCAAAACAGTATGGTTCTAGCATGAAAATAGGCACATAGATCAATGGAAGAGAACAGAAAGCCCAGAAATAAACCCATGAACATATGACCAATTAATATTTGACAAGGGAGCCAAGGATACTCAATGGGAAAAGAATAGTCTGTTCAAAAAATGGTATTGGGAAAACTGAATATTAAAATGCAAAAGAATGAAACTGGATCTCTATCTTATCTGACTCACAAAAAAATTAACTTGAAATGGGTTAAAGACTTAAGCATATGACCTGTAACCACAAAACTCCTAAATGAAAACTTAGGGAAAAAGTTCCTTGACATTGGTCTTTATAAAGGATCTTTTGGATATGACACAGGAAACACAACCAACTAACACAAAAATCAATAAGTAGGACTACATCAAGCTAAAAACCTTCTAAAGAAACAACCAACATAATGAAAAGACAACCTACAGTATGGGAAAAAATATTTCCAAGCCATCTATCTAATAGGGAGTTAATATTCAAAATAAATAAAGAACTCATATAACTCACTAGCATAAAAATAAATAATCCAGTTAAAAAATGAGCAATGGACCTGAGCAGACATTTTTCCAAGCAAGACAAATAGCCAACAGGTACATGAAAAGGTGCTCAACATCATTAATCATTAGGGAAATGCAAATGAAAACCACAATGAAGTATCACCTTACACATGTTAGAATGGCTATTATCAAAAAGACAAAAGATAATAAAGTGTTGACAAGGATGTGGAGAAAAGGAAACTCTTATGCACTATTGGCATGAATATAAATTTGTGGAGCCACTACTGAATATGGAGGTTCTTCAACATATTAAAAATAGAATTCCTATGTGATCCAGCAATCCCACTTCAGGGTATTTATTAAAAGGAAATGAAATCACTTTCTCAACGAGGTATCTGTACTCCCCTGTTCACTGCAACATTATTCACAATAGCCTAAACATGGAAACAACTAAATATCTATATACAGATGAATGGATATAGAAAATATGGCTTATATATACAACGGTATACTGTTCAGCCATTAAGGAAGGAAAAAGAATATCTTGCCATTTGCAACTACATGGATGTACCTTGAGGACATTATACTAAGTGAAATAAGTCAGACAGAGAAAGACAGATACTATATGATCTTACTTCTATGTGGTACCTGAAAAACTTGAACACATAGAAGCAGAGAGTAGAACAGCAGTTGCCAGGGGCTGGCATGGGGGGAATGAGGAGATGTGGGTCAAAGAGAACAAACTTCCAGTTACAAGAGGAATAAGTTCTGGGGACCTAATGTACAGTACAGTGACTATAATTAACTACACTGTATTGTGTATAGATGGTCCCTGACCTACGATGGATGATGCAACTTAGGATTTTTTGACTCTATGATGATGCAAAAATCATACATATTTAGTAGAAATCAGACAGGCTAAGCTATGTTGTTCCATAGGTTAAATACATTTTTGAGTTGCAATATTTTCAACATACCATGGGTTTATCAGGATGTAACCCCATCATATGTCAAGGAGTATCTGTAATTGAAAGTTGCTATGAAGGGTGGATTTTAATGTTCTCACCAAAATAACAAAATAGTGATTATGTGAAGTGAAGGATGTGTTCAATAATATTACAGTAAACATTTCACAATATGTACATGTTATTGAATCATTATATTATAGATGTTAAACTTACACAATGTTATATGTCAATTATATTTCAATAAACCTGGAAAACATAAATAAGTAAATATATAAATAAATAAATAAGTAAATAAATAAATAAATAAATACAAATAGCAAGTAAATCATTATGTGCTGCTATACAAAGTAGCCTGAAATACATTGCTAAGTGAAAAATAGTGAGACACAGATTTGTATGTACGAGTATGTTTTGTCATCACTTTTTGTTTTTTAAATGAGATGAAAATATTGATAGACATTTGTAAATGTATATAAAACATATAGATCAAGAAACTGTTTAGACTGGTTACCTTTGCAAAGAAGGAGTGTAGAGAAGGACAATTTTATATTTCATTATATACTCTCTGAAGTGTTTAAAACATTCTCAAACATAAGAATATATTAATGTTTGTTTGACTATTTCTTATACAGTTAAATATGTTTACTCTAAAATGCAGCAACACCACTCCTAAGCTTTTACCCAAGATAAAGCGTAGGTCCATGAAAAGATCAACCAGGAACATTTGTGGCATCTTTAATCATAACAGTAGAAACCAGAAACTTAACATTCATCACTAGAAAAATAAATTTTTAAAAATATTGTGTAGTCATGCAATAGTATAATGCTGAACAGTAAACAGGAATGGAGCAAAATTGGTAAACCTCAAAAAATGTACTGAGTAAAAATAATCAGAGAAAGTACAACAGATATTGTATAATTCTACTACTATAAGTTTCAAAAAAACAAAACTAAACTATCGTGATAGAGATAAAAACAATAGCTGCCTGTGGGAGGTGAAAAACTTTATGGTGTGATAAAAATATTTTCTAGAATGGAATTGTGGCTCTACATTTATCATGTATATATTTAAAAAAATGCATTAAATTATTAATTTAAGACTTAAGCTTTTCATAGTATGTAAATTATAAAACAGAAAATATATTGTTTTGCTCTAGTGGCATTAAACTATTTTGATAGCTTATACATACATACATAAATAAATGTAAGAATATCTAATGCTAATATTTACTATCCATTACAAATAGGATATTTATAGTCTAAAACTCCACTAAAGAATAAAATGAGGCAAAAATAAATTAATAGAAAAATATGCAAACGTAAAAGAAATGTGTTGAAAAGGTATAAAAATGATGAAAGACAGTGTTAATAAAATAACCATTACAATGTGTATGATTTAAATTTATCTTTAAAAATAGCCAAATAAAAATGATACAGAAAACTCTGTAAATAAAATATATACATTTCTTTCCTAAGAAAGTTTGATGTGAGCAAATTATAAAGGAATCTAGATCTTAAGCTAAACAGTTATTAACTCTTAACCTAAAAAGTTATTATTTTAAAATTAAATCTATAGTTAATAAAGATATAAGTATGTATAATAATACAGTAATGCATTTTAAACATGAAGAAAAAATTTAGAGAAAAATATATTGTTTTTTGTTTCCAAAAAAACAAATGTGTCAGGGATAAATCTGTCATACCGTAGGTATTAAAAAAATGAAAACACTTTATAAGAAAGTTCAATTAACTGAAAATCAACTCTTCTTAAATCCATCAGGGAATTGAAGTCAAATTGATGGAATTGAATGCAAACTGACACCACAAAGCCAGAGAGACAGAAGTAAATACAGAGAGAATCACAATTTACTGGGAGCAGACACTGCGGAAGCCAAAAATGGGTAGAAAAATTTAAACTGTAATTGATGAACTGCTGAAGGCTGAGTGTGCACTAGCTCGAAAACTCCTGGGAACCAGTCTTAGAGGGTCACTTACACTTTCATTAATTTTATTTCTTAGTTTTATTTCCAGGAGCTTCACCAGGTTTTCACAGTAAACAGTGGAGAAATATTCTTCCCTACTTTCAGAAGGAGGAGTAGAAAAGTAACTATTTTAGAATTATGCCCAGAGTAAAAAACAACCATTTTCAAAAAATCTATGGATTATGCCTAGAGTGTTCTGTTTTCCATCAGACCTCAAGGAAAACTACTTTAACAGAGCTACTTCACTAACTGATGTAGGGCAGGGAAATACCCAATTCCAGCCCCCTCTAGCCTTCTTGTCACACTTAAGATGGAAAAAGACTAAGAAGCATGGCATAACATTATGCATTTGTCAATACCTGTAGAACTATATTACATAAAGAACAAGTCCTAGTGTAAAATGCAGAATTTAGTTCACAATAATGTATCAGGATTGGTTCATCAACTGTAATGAATGTACAACAGTAAAGAAAGATGTCAATAATACTCGAAACTGTGAGGGGGTAGACAGTGGATAAGTGGACACTCTATACTATCTGCTAATTTCTGTAAACCTGAAACTACTCTAAGTATAAAATTTTATTAATTTAAAAAAAAATCAATCAATAGGCATCATCCCTGAGGAAATCCAGAGTTTGGACTTACTAAGTCAAAGACTTTACATTGTCTACTTTAAATGTGTCCAAAGGGCTAAGAAAATCATGACTAAACAATTTTTTGAAAGTATGAGAATGACGTCAAATAGAGAATATCAGTAAAAAGAAACCAAGTAGATATTATGGAATTGAAAATTATAATAAATGAAATGAAAAATTCACTAGAGGAGCTCAAATTGAGTAGGCAGAAAAAGAATCCCTGAATTTGAAGATAGGTCAGTTGATATTACCCAGTCTGAGTAAAAGAAAAATAAATAAATAAATAAATAAATAAATAAATAAGCAAGCAAGCAAAATTAAGAGAGCCACAGATACCTGTAGGACAATGGCAACCGTATCATCATATACATCACAGAAGTCTGAGAAAGAGAAGGGACAGCAAAAAGAGTAGAAAGACTGCTTTTAGAATCAATGACTAAAATATTACAAATATGATGATAAACATTAATTCACACGTCCGAGAAACTCAAGGAACTCCAAGTAAAATGAACAAAATTTAGACACATCACAGATGTGAAAAGCAAAAGAATCTTGAAAGCAGCAAGAGGCAAGCAATGAATCACTCACAAGGAATCATTAATAAGATCAAAAGGTGATTTATGAATAGAAACCATGGAGCCAGAGGCAATGGATTGACATTTTGAAAATGCTGAATTAGGAAAAAGAATTGCCAATTGAAAATTTTAATCTGGAAAAACTATCCTTCACAAATGAAGAAAAAAATTAAGGCATTTACAGATAAAACAAAAAACAAAAATAGTAACTTGAATCCGCATTAAGAAATAAATAGCATAGCACTACAAAGAAAGGTAACTACTTATTAAGTATTAAATATAAAAGACAGTATTTGCATGTATTTTTGGCTGTAATTTTTTCCTGTCCTATTTGAATTAAAATACAACTTTAGGAAGCAATAATTTAAAATCCGCAATGGTTGGCACAAATGTATAAAGACATAATTTGTGACAATAACAGAAGTAGGAAAGGTGAAACGGAACTATATAGAAGCAAAGTTTATGTTTAATATTGAAACATTAATCTTAAGATTGTTATAAATTATGATGTTAATTGTAACCTCAAACATAAACACTGAGAAAATAATTCAAAAATATGTAGTAAGAAAAATGACAAGGGAATTAAAATGGTACTCTAGGAAATATCTTTTTACTGTATGGAGGAACAAAGGAAAAGACATGAGACATTAAGAAAAAAAATAAGTGGAAGATTTAAATACTACTTTTAATGAATTATGCTAAATATAAATGGATTAAACTCTCCAATGAAAAGTCAAACACGGGCAGAATTCAAAGACATACTTTAAATTCAAAGCCAAAAATAGTTTTAAAGCAAAAGGATGTTAAGATACACCATAAAAACGTATATAAAAGAGAACTAGAGTAGACATACTAATATCAGGTGAAACAGACTTTAAGACAAAAATTATTACTAGAGATGAAGGACATTACATAATGATAAAAGGGTCAATCCATCAGGAAGCTATAACAATTATAGATATATAAAAATTTAATAGAGCCTAAAAATACATGAAGTAAAAGCTGACATAACTGAAGGAAAACAACTCAATAATAATAGTGAGAGACTTCCCTTACCCACTTTAAATAATGATACAACAACTAGAAAGAAGGTAGACAAGTAAACAGTAGACTTGAAAACATCATAAACCAACTGGGCCTAAAAAACAACTATAGAATATTCCACCAAAAAGAGCAGAAAACAAATTTTTCTCAAGTTCACATGGAACATTCTCTATAACAGATGATATAATAAGCCATAAACAAGCCTCAACATACTCAAAAGAGTTTAAATCAATCTCCTCACACCACACAGAAAAAACAGAAATCAATGACCACAGAAAATTTAAGAAATTTTCAAATATGTAAATTTTAAAGTCAACTCTAAATAAACAATGGGTCAAAGAAGAAATCACAAGGTAAATTAAAAAATACTTTGAGATGAATGAAAACAAAACTATAAATTCTTAAAACTTATGCAGTTTAATGAAATGATTGCTCAGAGGGAAATGTATAGCTATATATACCTACAATTCAAAAGAAGAACTCAAATTAATAACCTAGTCTCCCATCCTAAGAAAAGGAAGAGCAAAATAAGTCCAAAGGAAGTAAAGAAAGGAAATAATAAATATTACAGACAAATGAAATGGAAAATAGCAAAACATTAGAGAAAATCAACAGAACCAGAAAGTGGTTCTTTGAAAAGATTAACAAAATTGACAAAACTTTAGCTTGACTGACACAGAGGAGAAAAAAAATTTAAAAAGACAATACTCAAAGTACTAAAACCAAGAGTGAAAAAAGATATTACTAAGTACCATATAGAAAGATTTATCAGGGAATACTATAAACAATATTATGCCAATAAATTAGAGAACCTAGATGAAATGGGCAAACACCTAGGAAGCAACAAACTATAAAAACTGACTCAAGAATAAAACAGAAATTCTGAATAGAACTATAACAAGAAATTAAATTAGTAATAAAAAAATAAAAAAAATTCTCCCACAAAGAAAAGCCCTTGACCAAATGGCTTCATGGGTGAATATCACCAAACATTTAAAGAATTAACCCTGATGTTTCATAAAATTTGCCAAAAATAGAAGAGGAGGGAACACTTGCAAACTCATACTGAGCCCCATATTACCCTGACACCAAACTCAGGCAAAGACATCACAAGAACATAAAATTATACACAAAATATTCTTTATGAACATGGATACAAAAATCCTCACAAACTACTAACAAACCAAATCAGTAGCATATAAAAAGGATTATACACCAGGTCCAAGCTAGATTTATCCCAGAAATGTTCCAATTTATGAAAATCAATCAGTGTAATACACCATATCAAGAAAAGGAAGAAACCACACAATCATTTCAATAGACGCAAATAAAAAGTATTTGACAAAATCAACCTCATTCATGTTAAAAACGGTCAACAAAATAGGAATAGAAACTTCCTCAACATGATAAGGACCTTTGCAAAAAATACACAGATTACATATTTTATAGTAAAGAATGAAAGTTTTCCTCTACAATCAGGAAAAAAACAAACATAGCTACACTTTGCCAATTCTATTCAATATTGTTCTGGAGATTCAAGCCAGAGTAATTAGGAGCAAGAAAATAAAATAAAAGGCATCCAAAACTAAAATTAAATAAAAAGGCATCAAAAATAATAAAATACTTAGGAATAAATTTAATGAAAGAAGTGCAAGACTGGTTCTCTAAAATTTATAAAACATTGTAGAAAAAAATTAAAGACCCAAATAAATAGAAATATATCTTGTGTTAGTGGATTGAAAGAAATAATTGTAAAATGCCAAAACTCCTCAAACTGATCTACTGATTTAGAGCAATTCCTATCAAATTCCAACAGCTTTTTTTTGCTTTTTTTTTTTCCAGAAATTGTCAAACTGATCCGAAAATTCACATGAAAATGGAAGGGATACAGATTAGACAAAATAATCTTGAAAAAGAAGAACAATGTTGAAGGAATAGTTCTTTCTGATTTCAAAAATTACTACAGATCTGTAATAATCAAGACAGTATGATACTGCCATAAGGACAGACATGTAGGTCAATGAAATAGAATTGAGATTCCTGAAATAAACCCATATCTATAGTCAGTTGTTTTTTACAACAGTGCTAAGACTATTCTATGAGAAAATAATAGTCTTTTTTTTCAACAGATGGACAACTAGATATATAAATGTAAAACATGAATTTTGTCTCCTACCTTAAACTATATATAAAAATTAACTCAAACTGGATCATAGACTTAAAATGCAAGAGTTTACACCATAACATGCTTAGAAGAAAATGGGGTAAATATTTGTGATCATGGGTTAGGCAATAGTTTCTCTGATATAAAATCAAAGTACAAGCAATTTTAAAAATTAGATTAACTGGCTTCATTAAAATAAAAATTTTTTGTGCCACAAAGAACAATATCAAGAAAGTGAAAATACAATCCTTCCTACGTGCAAATCATATATCTGACAAGAGTCTAGTTTCTGGAACAAATAAATAATTCTTACAACTAAACAATAAAAAAGACAAATAACTCAATTTTAAAATAGGCAAAAGATTTGAATACACATTTCTCCAAAGATATACAAATGACTAGTAAGCACATTTAAAGATTCTCATCATCATTAGTCATTAAGGAAATGCAAATCAAAACCACAATGATGCCACTTCACATGAAGACGTATTATAATAGGATTAAAAAGGAAAAAAAAAGAAAAAAACAGAATATAACAAGTGTTGCTAAGAGTGTGGAAATACTAGAATCCTCATATATTGCTTTTTGGAATGAAAACTATTGCAGTTGCTTTGAAAAATTTTTGGCAAGTAATCAGAAAGTTAAACACCAAGTTACCAAATGACCCAGTAATTCCCCTCCTAAGTGTATACCCAATAGACATGTAAACAGATGTCCACATAAAAACTTGTACTCAAATATTCATAACATTATTCACAATAAGCCCTAAAGTGGAAACAACCAAATTATCCACCTACTGAGGAATGTATAAACAATATGTGGAATATTCATACAATGGAATATTATTTATCCATAAGAAAGAGCCTTGACAAAAATTCTAGTTTAAAAGAAGACAGGCACACAAAGTCAGCTATTGTGTTGATTCATATTATAAGAATATGTGGGGCAAGGAACCCAAAGAAAGTGGAAGAAAGAGAAAGGGTAACAACATTTAAAATTAATAACATAGAAAGTAAATAAACAACAACAACAAAAATCTAGAGATAATTTAAAAGGTAAGAAATTACCACTCTGAAATATTTAGCACAAATGAACATGTCTGGCAAAATTGATCAAGACAAAAAAGAAGAAACAGGAAACAAACATAATAGTATGAAAGTAAAAGAGGAATAAGTGCATATAGAGAGATATAAAAATAAATACTATTAACAATATTGCATCAATAAACTTAAAATTTAACCAAATGAACACATTTATAAAAGAAAAAAATTATAAATTGCCAATAGTAAATTAAGAATAAATAAAATCCTAAATAGTCCTATAACTAATATTTTGTATCAATAGTTTCATGTTTTCCTAAAAAGACGTATTCAGCCAATCAAAAATAATTAAAATATTACATTATATTTTGTCAGAGAATAGAAAATGAAGAAACAGTTGCCAATTCAATTGTGAGGTTATAAACACTTTAGTACCAAAACCAGACACGAACAAAGTAAGAAAATTTAGGGACCAATACTCAAGAGCACAGATGGAAAAAATCCTAAATAAATCACAAGCAAACCAAATCCAGCAATATATTACAAGAAAATAAAGCAAAATAAGTTAAATTTGTCCCAGGAATGAAGTTTAACAATTGAAAACCCGTGATGCAACTCATTAAATTTAATGATTATGGTTTAAAGAAGAAAAATTTAATCGCAGAATCATTTCAATAGATGTAGAAAAAGCATTCATAAAATTCAATACAGTATTTCATCTTTTCTTATAGCCAAGTAATATTTCATTGTATATATGTACCACATCGTTTTGCGACAGCATGGGTGGATCTTGAGAGTATCATGCTTAGAGAAATAAACCAGACAGAAAAAGTCGAGAACTATGTGACTTCACTCATATGTGGGATATAAAATGGAAAACAACAAATGAACAAAACAAACAAAGAAGGAAACAAAAACTCATAGAGACAGACAACAGTTTAATGGTTACCAGAGGGTAAGGTAGTCCCAATAATTTTTTCTCCCAAGTGTTCACCTTCATTTGCAATGTGACCTTGTAGCATCTGTCATCAACATGTGGAATCTAATCCCTTGCCCCTTGATTCTAGGCTAATCCTGTGACAACATGGTGGGAGCTGAGTCAGCCCAATTTCACCAACCAAGTATGTAGGCCTGTGAAAGACCCCACAACAAATGAGCAGATCAGCAATGGTGCTTAGTTGACTTATGGCTTACTGCAGATTCATGAGTGAGCTGTCCTGAGCCCATGTGAGATCATTAGAACCACCCAAACCAAGTGAGCTAAAATGAATGTTTATGATGTATATACCTGCATTTTTGTGGTGGTGCTTACATAGCATTAGTACAGCAATGGATAAGAGATACAAAGACAATCTGTATATTCCCAGTTAAAGTACTCAAGGCAAAATTCTATACCCAGGATTGGCAAACTTTTTCTGTAAACTGACAGATAGTAAAAATTTTAGGTTTTATGGGCCACATGTGGTCTCTGTTGCATATTCCTCTCTGGTCTGTTTCTTTTTTTTTTTTTTTTCATTTTATAACCCTTGACGAGTGTAAAAACCATACTCAAAGAGATTTGAGTATGATTTGGCCCATGGGCTGTGATTTTCTAACCTCTGTTCTATATCATGCAAAGGCATGATAATTGCTAACATAATGCAGAATAAAAGATGTCATAGCTCAGAATGCAAAGTAATGCAATAAAATCTAATACATTTTTTAAATAGAATTATACAAGTATTTTTCATTTTTAATTTTGTATGTTTATCTTCAATGGTATGCAGGTAAAATTTTAATAACCAGCTGTCTGATGGTGGTAAAGACTACCACCATACCCAATTTCAAGCAATCTATGGAGCAGAGTTGAGAAAAGATGCATAAAATTGGCTCACATGAGCCAGTAAGAACTGACTCCAGCACACCTTTGTATTACTTACCTATAGTACTGCCTACATCGTAGTTTCAATAAAATCAATCAAATAAATTGATTATAATCTGGACTAATGGATTTTTCTTAAACTGACTCACTCCTTTTGCTTACCTCACCTTCCTGGTCCCATTAAGTTTTGGTTTTGTGACCCCTAGTACTGGAGAAGACTACTGTTTTTGCAGCTGTCTTTTGAGATTGACTTGAATTGCATTCACCTATGACCTACTTTCACAGAAAATCAGTAAGGCTAAACATACCTTTTTTGGTTTGATCATCTCCAGTGGGAGAACAGGAAACTGTCTGATTTTCACGCATGGTTATTTACAGTATTTTAAAACCTAGTTAGAAAGAAAAATATTTAAATATCATGAATCAAAATTAGCTTATATTTAATTTTACTAAAAATCGTCAATTCAAGAACTTACAGTATCAGGATAGGTTTCTAATATAAATATTTAAAAATCAATACTAATTTATGTTTAAAATGTAAGGAAATCCAACAATATGTTCTTTCTCCTACAAGGACTATTATGATCCTTTTTGGGAACACCAGATATAAAAATCCTCATTAAAGAGAGATCTTTGATTCCCTGTTTTGCTGATAATGTAGACACTTGGCCTGACTATTAGATAATTTAACATTCATCATTGTAACTGTGGGCCCAAAGCCCTATGGGGATTCTGGAACCTACAAAATATTTCATTTCACATGATAAAGTTAAACCTTACTATCCATTTCTTCTTTAATTCCCTCAATTCCTTTGTAGGTATTTTATTGTGGAGAAAGTCTAATATATACAAAGGTAGAGAGAAAAGTGTAATGGGCCTCTGTGTGTCCATTAACCAATTTCAGCAATTATCAACCTGGGGCCAGTCTGAATTCTATATACCCACCCAAATGCCCTGTTAAAGCTACCCTTGATCATAGTTAAGCGAATTTCAGATATCATATTGTATTTGTAAACATTCAAGAATTTTTTAAACATAGGCATAATACCAATAATTGGATTAAGACAATAATATTTTCTCGATATCACTAAACATATAGTCAATGTTTACATTTATTTCATTGTCTCATATATTTTTCTGTTTAAAAAAAAAATTGGGAGGTTAATGATACAAATAAGCATAGCATTTAATTGAAATGTCTTTGGATTATCTTTTAATCTCTGAGTTCTCCCTCCTTTTTTCCTCTACAATTTATCTATGTAGAAATCAAATATTTTATCCTATAGAGTTTTCTACATTGCTGACAACCTCACTGTACTGTATTTAACAAGTTTCTCTGCTCCCTGTATTTCCTGTAATTTGGTGTTTATTAAAAATTTACACTACTGAATGGAAAGACAATTCTATGACAGAACTATTAGCTACCTCTTTTAATTTGTAGACCTAAAGCATTGTAGAATTAGGAGATTAGAAATAATTTAGTTCAATTTTTTATTTTATAAATCAGAAAATCTTGACTGAAATTAGTAAATTCATTCCAAAAAGACAACTTAGGCAAGAATGCTATGAAAGAAAACTCTGAATTCAAGTCCAGTGCTTTTTCGAATGAACCAATTTACTTATGACAGACACATAAAACTTTAGAAACAAAAAATGGAATCCCATCTCTGCCAAGCGTAGGTGCCCAGGAAAATTAAACTGGTCTTAGGAATGAGACACCAGAAGTCTATAATTTAAGGACCAGAATGAAACAGAAATAAATTCTATGTGAAGGCTGTCCATAGACTGAAGCCGAGCCTCAAATCACCTGGGTGACTCAAAAGCTCACATGATGAAAGTGAATTAAGGTGATTCTTGCCCAGTACAAAGTCAAAGGAAGCTCCACACACAAATCAACAGAAAGGGAAGAAAACAGAAACTGATGCGAAGGTACTCCAGATAGTGAAATTACCAGCTATAAACCACCTCACTATGCTTAACATGTTTATAAATATAACAGCACTGTCATGCTGGGACTCTGGTCCCCCTGCCCGCACCAGAACGCAAGATATGGCCAAAAAGGACCACCAATGGAGCCATAGATAGGGGAGTCATACCACTATATTCTCCCGGGCGGCTGGGTTGGATACACAGGAAGCAGGAGCCACACAACCCGCAGCCTGAGGATTAAATTAAACTCATGGGTTTAATTTAAACCCTATCTTTAATGAAGCATGCAGTGATAAAAAGATGGAAAGTACAGAAGCAAGCATAAAACTGCTTCTCTGCCAACCAACCAACCCCCTAGCATAGCCATGGCAGTTATATTAGTGGCTAATGGCTAACTGGTTACTGCTGATGGCCATCTACTATCCGAGCCAGCACCTTTCCATGTGAGGCCAAGAGCCTGGAAACTGCTTTCTGGGACTCTGTCCCCACAAGCACATTTTAAAACTTCAGAAGTAAAATTTATGAAAATTGATATTTCAGATTTGAAAACAAGTCAGTTAGAAATGCATGAACTGCAAATTGCTGTAACTGCAACTTTAAACTCACTGGTTTAATAAGGCAAGATGGTATAGAGGAAAGAGCTCTCTTTGGAGGTCAGGGAGATCTGGGTTCTAATCTCTGCTCTGCTACTTCACACTTACTAGTCATTTCCTAGTAATTAAAATGGTATAGTAGTGCCCACTACATAGATATATGATAAGTTGAATAAACTCATGGGTTTAATTTAAAAGAAGATATGACGAGACTGAAGGCAGAATTAGTGAAACAAATCAGGAAAACCCTATCTTTAATGAAGCATGCAGTGATAAAAAGATGGAAAGTACAGAAGCAAGCATAAAACTCTCAACCTCTGCTTTCAGGAAGATGGGGTAGATATATTTATTCCTATTCCCTCCACTAAGTACAACAAAAATCCCTAGACATTATATGTATAAATGAAACACAAGACTTTGAAAGGCGAAAAGAAGGCATACTGGCTATTGCCTTGAAACCAGAGGGAAAATGATGTGGTGTGTTTCCAGGATTTTCTTTTTGCCTCATATATCCAAGAATTTAAGCTGCAAAAACACAGCAACCCAGAAATTCCAATCGATACAGACCAAATAAACTTCCAACAAAAGCCTGCTCTCTCCAGCCAAGGAAACAGGAAAGGGATAGGTTAACAAGAGACAATACATTTAGACAATAAGCTCTCTACTCCGACCCAACACCACAGAAAAAACTGTGGCCCCAGAAAGGCAGACTGAGGAGCCTAGTTCTACCCTTGCTAGATTGTAATGAGGCACCACAAATTTTGTGCTGGGGTGATTTCATCCCCACGGTTGGAGTCAAGCCTCCCCACTCTTGTCACTGGCCGCTATGTGAGGAGTCTAGACTTCTACAACTTTCAATAACGGTAATGAGGTACCTCTTCTCTGCCCCACTGTGACAGTGCTAGAGCAGGCTTAATGGTGAGTCACAACTTCCACCACAACCTAGCAATGACAAGGCCACACCCTCTGCTTGCTGTTGGTGGAGGCCACATAGGAAGCAGTAACTATGCACCCCTACCCATCCTAGCTAGGGAGGTGTCAGTAGAGGACTAGTGGGGAACTGGAACTCCCACTCCTGCCCAGCAATAAGAAGTAGAAATTAAAATCATAATCATAATGAGGTATCTACATCTCGCAGAATTGCTAAAACAAAAATAGTGGAATGCCAAATGCTGGCAAGGATGCAGAGGAACTGGGTCACTTCTATATTGCTGGTTAGAATATAAGATGATACATGATACAGCTACTCTGGAAAATAGTTTGGCAGTTCCTTTTAAAACTAAAAATGGTCTTACCAATATGACCCAGCAATTGCACTTTTGAAAGTATATCCCAGAGAAATGCAAACCTATTTTCACTCAGGAACTTATACTCGAATATTCTTAGGAGCTTTGTTCATATTAACCAAAATCTGCACACTAGCCACATGCCCTTCAATGGGTGAATGGTTAAACAAATTGTGACATATCTGTACCATGGAATACTACCCCACAATAAAAAGGAACAGACTATTGATGCACGCAACAACTTAGATGAACCCTTCATTAATTATACTGTATGAAAAACAGCCAATCTCAAAAGGATATGTATTGCATGATTCCATTATATTCATGAAATAACCTAATCATAGAGATGGAAAACAGGTCATTGGTTGCCTAGGGCTTAGAGATGGGGGAGGGATAACATTGGAGTTTGGGGGTGATGTACAATTAAGTATCTTGATTGTGGTGGTGCTTACACAAAGCTACACATGTGATGAAATTTCTTAGAGCTATAAACACACAAATAAGTGTGTGTATTACTGGTGAAATCTGAATCAGCTCTATGGTTCGTAGTTTTGATATTGTTCTATAGTCACTTATGATGTTAACATTGGGGGATGATGGGTGATGCAGGAACAAAAGCTTCCTGTATATTTCTATGCAACTTCATGTGAATCTAATTATTTTGGTAAACAAAGCTCAAAATAAGTAAATTTAAAAAGGAAAACAAACAAAAAAAGTGATGCTTGCAGAATCCTGATGCTTGTGGAAATTAAAAAATAAACTATAACAATGTGTCGTGCGGGAGACCCTGCTCCCTGTGCCATTTGTCCTGCGCAGAGGCCTTCTCGCCGCGCCATCTTTCAGGCGGGGCGGCCTGCAGGGTCTCTGCTCCCGCTCCCCACACAAGAACGCAGGATAGGTGTTCCGAAAAGGAACACCCACGGAGCCACAGGTAGGAGAGCCATACCACCACGGTCTCACTGGAGGCTGGGCCCACCGGACGCCAACCTGCCGTCCGCTTTTCCGCCAACCTACCGACCAACGACTCTTCTCCACTGTCTCCTCTGTTCCTCTCTCTCGGCTCTCCTTTTCCGCTCTCCTCAGCCCTCCTCTTCCGCTCTCTTCGGCAATCCTTCGTAGCCGCAGCAGTTATACCAGCGGTCAATCGGCTAACCGGCCACAGCCGTGGGCCTATCAGCCACAGCCCACGGCCATTCACCACCCGAGCCAGCACCCCTCCACGTGAGGCCGAGAGCCTGTAAACTACTTTCTGGGGCTCTGTCCCCACACAATGTAACTTAGAAAATATTTTGGACAACAACCATGAATATAAACTGTAATGCAGGGTCTCAGATCCCACTCCCCGCACAAGAACGCAGGATATGTTGAGGCCAAAATGGAACAACAACAGAGCCATCGATAGGGGAGTCATACCACTATATCCTCGATGGTAGCTGTTCCAGACACAAAAGCAAACATCCACCAGTATCCCAACAGGGGGTCTTCCTGCACCCCAGTCTCACTGGCTGCTGGGCACGATGCAGGAAGTAGGATCCACACGCTCCAAGATCTGCCATTCACGTTTGCTAACCCCACTTGCTAGCCACAATCCACCGTCAGCTTCTCTGCCAACCAACCAACCCCTTGCTAACTGCAATCCGTGCTTGCTAGCTCAGCCATGGCAGTTATATCAGTGGCCAATCACTGGTTACTGCTGACGGCCAACTAATTACAGCTGATGGCCATCTACTACCTGAGCGAGCACCTTTCCACGTGAGGCCGAGAGCCTGGAAACTGCTCTCTGGGACTCTGTCCCCACGTAAACATATCACAACATGTGGGAGCAGTAATGAAGGAGATAATGTGGAGGTAGGAGGGAGTCTATTTCAAATAGGGTGTTCTAAGAAGTTATCTTTGAGAAAGTGATGTTTGACTATGATGAGTTGAGGGAATCTGCCAAAAGATCTTTAGGAAGTGTTACCCAGGAAGAGCTAATGCAAAGGTCCTAAAGCAGGAATTAGTTTAGAATGGCCCAGAAACAGTCATTGTAAAGAATTATTCATTCTAGAGCCAGTCTTAGTGCACAAATGTAAATTAACAACAACAGAAATGTCTGTAGCATTTCAGCTGGCATTCATCCAAAGTATTCTACCATCAAGGGCCTGATCTCTTCTGCCGGGAACCCTCAGGCTGTTTTCATTCACTGCAAGCTAGTTTGTTAACTTGCCAGTAGGGTAAAATTACAAATCCTTCACAGGGCTCGCCAGAGAGCTGATGGTTAAATTTTCAATAACTATGGAAGTCAGTTAAGGCCATGTGGTAGCTTGAAATGAGCCATATGAGCAGATTTACACCATAGTAGAAATCAGTAAATGCCACAAATCAGGTTTGTTTTATTTTGTTTTTCTTGTTTTTGTCTTGAGGTGTGGTTATTAAACATTTATCAGCACTCTATTACCAAGGACAGATTCCTGAGAAGATAGGACATTAGTGGCATCATTACACTATAAAGCTTCTAGAAGAGGATGAGAGAATTATAGGTATAACGACTGATTTAGGCTAGGTTATCAAAGGTGGAATGGGTTCTACTCAGAGGAATGAATAAATAATTTGGTTCTACAAATGGGGTTATGAGGAGGAAATAGTCATAAGAATGGAATGGTAGGTAAGAAAGTGTTCATTTTAGGCTATAAAACTTTTGACATCGATTGTTTCAAGCCTTATATCTTAAACTCTCTATTTCCAACTTCTCTCTTTTGAAAAATAATCACCTTCTGCTTAAGAGAGGAAATAGGAATCAGATTTAAATTTTAAATCACTGTCACCAAACCCACAAACCTAACCTATCTGTGCCCTTCATGGACTCCTTTTGTTGTGACAACATAGAGGTACCCCTCTCCTTGTTTCTCTTATCCCTGTACTTGTGCTAAGCAGCTCATAACATCCTCCCTCTTGACTTATTCCAGTTACAATTGTAAAATTCTCATCTTACTAGAACTCTTTTCTGGCCTTTTCTTAAAACAATCATTTCTCTTGGCATTCATGAAACCACACATTTTTTTTGTTTCAACCCCTTTGCACAAATGGAAATGCCTTTCCTTCCATTGCCATGATTGCTGATGAAAACCACTTCATTATAGCATCTTCTTCACTCTGCCCACTTACTCTAATCTTTCTTCTAATGAGTCATAATTACTTAACATTGTATTACTTTTTTTTAATAATCTTTCCCTTTATTTTGCCTTTTTCCACTAAAATTCAAAGTGTGTTTTTCACTGCTATTGTCCTATCATCTACAATAACACCATTAAATACAACTTTCTACAATGATGAAAATGTTTCAAAATGTGCTGTTCTAAATGGTAGGCACTACACTTGCTATATGATTACTTGGAGTCACTACTGGTCACTTGAAATGTGACTAATATAATCAAGGAATAGATTTTTAATCTTATTTCATTTCATTTAACTTAAATAGCCACATATGGCTAGTATCTACTATATTGGACAGCACAGATACATCATATAGGAAAGGTTTAATAAAGTCTTGTTGAAAATGAAAGGATGTTTGAATGAAAAATTGTGTAAAAGAATGAAATTAATGTAATTAGCTTATAAGCCTACAAATTTGGCTTGGGACTGCCTCCTTCTCCTCTGTCTATTCAAGCTTTCTGACTCTGTCTCCTCTGTCTATTAAGTTTTCTATTAGAATTTTTACTTGTTTCCATATTCCTCAAATTTTGTTTGCTTCCTCATTGCTGAAACAGAATTTCTGAGCTATCAGTGTTTCTGGATAGAAAACCCTCTCACTTTACCCATTTTCTCTTATTTTATTTGTAATTGTTTGTTTTAATATTCTTATTATGAATTATTGCACAGCAATAAAAACAAACAAACAAAAAAACTTGTATCCTATAATGCAGCCTAAAAAATAAGTGGTTAATGATAACATTCAAATTCCAGTGTGTTTCTCAGTCGTCACATTTCCCTTCCTACCTCACCAGAAATTATAACCATCAGATATGTAATACTCATGGTTTGTTTATTTTTATTATATACGTACCTCAATACAACATAGTATTGGTTTAGAGTTTCACAACTTACATGAATGATATTTTATTCCACAAATCATTCTACTCCTTTTTTCTTTAATACACTTTTGAAATTTATCTATGTTGTTATACATAGCTGTATTTAATTCTTTTTCACACATAATTCTATTGTTTTAATACCATGTTTCCCCGAAAATAAGACCTAGCCAGACAATCAGCTCTAATGTGTTTTTCGGAGCAAAAATTAATATAAGACCCGGTTTTATTTTACCATAATATAAGACCGGGTATAACATAATGTAATATAATATAATATAATATAATATAATATAATATAATATAATATAATATAATATAATATAATACAATATAATATAGTATAAGACCGGGTCTTATATTAATTTTTGCTCCAAAAGACGCATGAGAGCTGATTGTCTGACTAGGTCTTATTTTCGGGTAAACAGGGTATATAGTTCACCTATTGAATGCTTCGGTTGTTTTGAAATGGTTTCCCTATTGTAGTTAAGTCTGCTGTAAAGATTCTTGTATACTTTTCTTTGTGTATAGCATATCTCTCTAAGGTATACATGTGGGGAAACATATGGTGGGTTGTGTTCATTTCTTTTTAATCTTCACCAGTTCTAAATATAGTCCTTTGTTATTAACATGCATTACAAAGTTCTTCTGCCAGCTTATTCCAATGTTTTTATTTGAAAAAAAATATTTCAATGGAAATAAACATATAAATCAATTTGAGTCCCCAATTGCTCAAAACGACAAACTATAATCAAAACTGTATTAGACAACTTAGAAAACGTATCCCCAGCACCCACAAAAATTAAAGCCTTAAGGTTAATGATAGTAAGTACCATCTACGCTTCTAAAACTTAATTTATAGATTTTATTTTTGTAAGATACTAGGTTTTTTTAATCCATGTTATTTTAATAGCTTTGATAAGGCTATAAAACTTAATGGCTTTGATAAGGCTACTTTATTGTTCTTTCATATTCTCATGAAAATATTAAACAACTTTAGTCTATCTTACATCATCTCAGTAGCCATCATTCCCTCACATGTTTTTACCCCCAGTAAACAGTACAAGCATACTGGCATTACTCCAATAATTATGAAAACCATATTTATTTGTTAACTCTTACTGGCTTTATCTATAGTTCAGCTGATTTACTCTATTCTAATCTACATGTGCCCAATAATAGTTAGAAATCTACATTCTTTCACAAAGCAGGTTTCACAAAAAAGTTCTGGCAATGGGAAATACTTCATAAACTGTTGGAATATTCAAAAAATAATTATTTTTTCCCAGATTTTCAACTCATAATATAGCTGAGATTTTAACCTCATTTGAAGTTATCGTTCAGTGAAAAATTATGTCAAATATTCAATCTAGATAGCTTCTAAACCCCTAAGCCAGGTTATACACAGCTATAGAAAACAGAATACCAGTGCAAACAATCAAGCAAGGCAGCAGACAGGAATCTGAATCAGAATCCTGGCCAAGGTCAGTACCATGTTTCCCCGAAATAAGACCTAGCTGGACAATCAGCTCTAATTCGTCTTTTGGAGCAAAAATTCGTCTTATATTAATTTTTGCTCCAAAAGACGCATTAGAGCTGATTGTCCGACTAGGTCTTATTTTCGGGGAAACATGGTAATCAGAGATTTGGATCTTGACTGAGCAGAAGAATGACCAGTCACTACTGAGGCTGATAATCTGCTGGTGTAAACCAGATTGCCAATTATATTGATTCCATAGTTGCAGATGAGAGTAACTCAGCTTAGCCAAAAACAAACAACAAAAAAAAGGGAATAAAAAGGAAAAGAAAAACTACAACATAAAAAGGAATATTTATGGAAAAGGGACCAGTTAATTAGTGGTAAATATCAGCAGTCCATCTATAAAAGAAATAGGAATACAGGGACTCAAATGTAATCAGCATTCTCCCTCCCTCAGCCTCAGATACTCTTTTCATACTCATTCTAGTTTTCTTTCTACAACTTGACTTTTTCTGTTTCAGAAATTTTGGCTGCTGACACCTGAGTTTTACATTGTACAGCTTCCACCATAAAGAGATGCTGATTCTTTCCAAGATTTGATTCCACTGATCCTTGGGAGGATTTTAATTAGCCTTACTTGGGCCAAGTGCCTATAGACCCAGTGAACTGTTGCTGGGAAGTCTAGATACTATTATTGTACTAGTAGATTGAGTCTGCTCTGGCCACAGTTATAGTCAGGGGTGAGGTTGCTGTCTATTAGCATAGCTGCCCTCACTATAATGTTGGGGAGGGTGGGGATGGGGAAGAAGATGTGGAAGGAAGTCTAAGCAGGCAGCCTAGAGCCTCTGTTTTAAAAACGTCAGGCAGACCAACAGGTAGTGATGTTATACCAAAAGAAAGAATGTTTTAGCAATCATGCAGGAATGTTTCTGACAACTGGAGTTTTTCCAACTGTGAACAAACCTATGTTGTAAGATAGAAAGCATTATAACACCAAAAGTTATTAAGGAGAAGCTACAAAATCATTTATTAAGTATTATATAGGAAGGATTTGGGAAACGTCTAAGAGACTGGACTAAATTGTCTTCTAAGATCCACTTCACTTTAATACTCAGTAATGCTTAATTTATTTCATTTCAGCTATTCATTTGTTCATTTAGCAATTTCTAACTTGTGTCTTATTTATGTCACCGTGCTACTTGTTTAGAGTACAAAGATGAAGAAGATGTAATCTGTACCCTCAAGGTATTCCCCATTTCATATTATATATTTTTAGCAATTCCGAGGAATTTTAACACAAGGCCTAGAAGTTACAAGTCCATGGGACAATAAAAGTACTCCTTGGTATATTCCTGCCACCCCTTGCCTCTTTACTACACATTCACCATCATCAAAACAAGCCAAGCCATACGCTTCCATGTGGTCGTGCCCTTGAATGTTATTTTTCACTCTACCTTTCCTTAGGTCTCTATCTAATGTAATACATCCTTTTCTCACCACAAAAAATAATTTACTTACCCCTTCTCCCTATAATTTCTTATCACTTCAGTATCACATTGCACTTCTCATATAGTTTCTTAAATAATTGTGCACATGCATATTTTTCCCATTGAATTATGAGATCTGACATGATCAGGATTTTGTCTTATTTATGTTTTATAATCAAAGCCCAACAGAGTAAAAAGTCAAAAAATTGTTTGATGGTAATAAGATGAGGATTGTAAACAGTGGGAAATTTTTGAATGAAATGAGATCTTGAAAATCAAAGTTTGAGTTATTGTTAATAAAACAAAAATAAAATAATTGGTATTTACATATGTTTATAAAGAGCTTAATAACATTTGTTCATACAGGTAAATAGCATAGCTTTGCTTTAAACATAAAAAACATTCATATTTATAATAGACTATAGGTCAGTATTCCAATCTCAGATTCTGGCAAAAACATTTCAGTTTTCAACATGTAATCATTATAGTTCATTTCTGACTGCCATTTTCAAGTTATTTCAAGAAATAATGAAGAAAAATGTCAGATAAAACACAAACATTAAAAGCAGACAGTGATACTGAACATGCATTTATCAAATATTGACTGTCATTTTAACCCACATTCCAAAATTTTAAAAATCCTATTTTAGAAAATTAATACCACAATAGTAATAGAAGAAAGAATAAATCCTGCTTTTAGTGTTGCTTTCACAAAGAACATCTTTTTTCTAATCTTTTTATTTCTTATTATACAATAATAGATTAAATTATTTTGTGACAATGCTTAAGGCATTGCAGAATAGTAAAGAAAGTTGAAAAAAACAAGGCATTTTTCCATGTCTTTCCTATACGTAACTGCAGTAATTTCTTTTATAAATCTTTAAACTCTATTCCTCTGACTCCTCATCTCTTCTCTCTTTCTTTAATGAAGTTACATTGACTTTATATTATGTCTGTATCACAACCAATAGATTAGAGTTAAAATGTTACATATTACATCTCATGGTCTTATTAAAGCCAAGCACATCTTCAGAAAGATTAAATATCACTTTCTCTACAAATCAAATTAGAACTAAAATATTCACTTTCTACACATATATTCACAAAGGTATCTCATACTGTGTTCTGAATTTGTCTGAGTAAAGAGATGAGCTTTCCAGTGTCTGGTAATTACTTGAAACATAAAGAATAGCAAGCAATTCACATCAGCTTTCATGATGTTAAATTGTTGCATAGGTCAATATCATGTACTAAATTATTATTTCAGCTCTGAGTCACATCAAATAATTTTACAGTGAGTATACTGAGAAATATTTACATTTTCTGACAAAATGTAAAATACATGGTTCATATTCAATAACTACTGTATGTCTCAAACATAAAATAACAAATTCTTATAAATTTGAAGTTTCAAATTCTTATGGAAGAAATACTTTAATTAGAAAACACTGTACTATTTTCCTATAAGATAGCTCTTGCTCCTGAAGAAATAAATGTGCCTTTTGATTTTACTTTTTTTTAAGAATGTCAATGACTATTTATTGATCATGTCTGCCTATTTCTGATAGATATTTTGGATAATATCAAAAAATTATGAGGCACAACCCCTGCCCTCCAAAAGTTTTAATTTACTTGGAGCTACTGCTAACTCATTAAATAGCTAAAGGAATCTTGACCCAAAGAAAACAAAAATGATAACCTGCACTTAAAATATACCACATGTGCATCTACTCCTTGTGACAGTCTATGAAGATGGCACCATTCTTGGCCCTGTTTCGCAAAGGAGACCCTCACGCCCTGAGGAGTTAAGTGCTTACCAGTCAGTGTCTTGTTGCTGGGCAGTGAGAGCCAGACTTAGCCCTGGAGTCTGCAATCATGGCACTATGACCATGTATAGTCCTGCTAAAGAGAGAGAAGGGAGGTATTATAACCGCTGTCCGACGGTGAAACAAAAGTAAGAAAAGACTTCCCAGGACCCTTCAATGTGCCATGGTATGTACTATTTAAAATAAGAATACAATATGCAGTATTTCCCAATCATTTTAAAAATGTAAACCTGATTTGAACAGAATCAGGGGGAATGATTACAAAGTCTCTGTGAGCAAGCGTAGAATCCATCTCAAAATCAAATAGATTAAAAGTTTAAATGTAAAAGAGGAACAAACAGCCAGAAGAAGCTGTTTATATAAAAATGAGATTAAAAAGTCCTCTGAGCACAACACCAAAAACGTATAACATTCTAGAGATATGACTCCACAAAAATGTAAAGCTGCAAGCCATAAGAGAAAAAACAAAACAAAATAAAACAAAAACACAGCAATCAGGAAGAGATACTTAAAATGTGGGTAACAAAGAGTTTCTTTAATATATAAATAGTTAGAAAATGTGGTAAGAAAAAAAGAAAAGAAATATCCAAACAGAAAAAATGAACAAAGGACCTGGAACTAGCAATCTCTAGGCACACACACACACACACACACACACACACACACACACACACACACACGATGAGAGAGCAAATTAATACAGGAAAAGTGCTTAGTCTTCAGTAATTAATAACAAGATGAAACTTTTTTGCGCAAGTTATAATACAGTAAAATAGTAGAATAAAGTTATCATATAGCAAAAGGTAATAGAGATATGAAAACTGTGAAAGAGTATCACATAAGGCAGTAACATATTTATGAATAGATATATTACCTGAATCCTATAGGGAAGAGGAAATAATATGCAATATACATTTCTTTTTGAAAAAGGAAACTATATATTTTTTTAAATAACCTTTTTAAATTCAGGGAACCATATTTAATGAAATAGCAAACATAAAGAAAAATCATTTTTACCTAGATATTCCTTTTATCCAGGTAACCATGTTGTAAATCACTTATCTTCATTAGTCATACAAACTAGAGGATGTCGTATATTTGCCCATGGAGGAGCTAAATGACCTATTTGTTAACAAAAGTAAGCTTAAACTTGAGATTGCCTCACTGTTAGAGTTAGGTTATTTGTGCTGTGTTTTCCAGTCATTCCATAAAAAAAAAAATTAAAAAAAATTAAAAATAAATAAGCATCTTCTTGCAAAATTATTTCTCTCCCACCTAAAATGTAAACCTTTTGTTTTTCACAACTTTGGGTATATGTATAGGTAATTATGAGACATGATTAGGCACAGCTACTATAAGAGATAATATTGGTTAATAAATTGAATTTATTTTCATCACTTCAGCTATATGTGCACCTCCAAAGAATTATCTACCAAAAATATTAACCTTTGGTTTTCAACATTGAAAAACTCTAGAACAGCTTTACTTGAATAAAAGTAGGCCTCTATTTAGCTTCTAAATATAAATATAAAAAACCTATTGGGGTTCATCTGCAGTAAATATAATATTAAATGCACAATGAAATATTTGATTAAATATTCTTTTACATCTTGACTATTTCTGAATTTTATTTTGGGATTTTGGTAGAGTTAATCACACAATTTCCTCTTCCTGAGAACATAGGAAAACTACACTGGAGTAGACCTTGATCTTACAAACATTCCATTTGCTTCTCCAGCCCTTTTTCCTTTTCTATGGCAACCTAGGAGATACGTGTTCTACATGTTAGACCTATAATGATAGAAGCTGAGACCTATAATGATAGAAGCTGAGTCCTTGGGTCAGCCCTTAAAGAAGGCCCACCAAGGAGAGTTGTCTTGTCTGCATCTCTGTAACATCTTCAAAAAAGGCCTTTGTTTTGTTAAATCACTGTGATTTTGGAATTTTTACAAAGCATAATCTTAACCTGTTCTAATAGAGGTTTGCATTAAAGTGATTAACTGATCAAAAGTATTGATCAGTAGTTTAAAATTATAATCACTTAAAATGAAAAAGCAATAATAATAGAAATGACTAAAGGATGATCCACTGTACTTAAAACCCCAAAGAATCAAGTCTACATAAGTGAAACACAAGTGATTATGCCTTTAACAATGTACTAGTAGAGTACAGAACACAGACCACTTGTATTTTGTGAAGTTTTCTATGTTGAAAGCTAAGAAAACTTCCTGTGTAGTAAGCATTTTCACTTTTCCATGGAATATCTGAATTACAGACATCCTCAATTATGAGTATAATGATTAATTGAATTTGTTTTTGAATTTAGGGACATGATTTTTCACAGAAACAAGGTCATACTGCATGATTTCACATCTGCTTATTCGCATACCACCATCATTTTTTGTGATGTTCACAGACTCCCAATGTGCTAATTAAGTCAGTTTATACCAATTTACATTTTAATGAATTAATCTTATCTCCAGTGATATAAATCCCCCTCATAGAAACCACTCTTATAATGAAGGATGGCTAGGTTCCCAGGTAACCAACTATACCCACTCTCCCCCAAATAACACTATATTTGTTAAAATATTATTCTACCAGATAAATCTATCCTATTAAGATATTAATTTGTGTCTGTTCTCCCCATATGTAAACTCAACCCACACATTCCCATCTTAATATCACAACAAGACTTTGTCTCAAGGGTTTTGCCCTGGAGAAAAGCAAAGGCAGCCTGAAATATCTTAGATCTTTAGCTCATGGGGTGTCCTGTAGAGGACGGTAGGATTAAAGAGATGAGTAGACGTATTCCCCAAGACCTGGTGATGGAGGAGGTCCATGAGTCCAAGAAGGCTGTGGCAGCAACCAAGGAGGTAGCCAGACCTGTGGTGGGGGTGGAGGGATAACTGCTGGGTGCACTGAGGCTACGTCACAGGCCTTAAGACTTCCAACTGCACCCAGCTTCCATACTCCTGGGAGCTCTGTAATCTAAGAGGCCCATGAAAAGGCTGCGATTCCCAGTGGAAGAGGTGACACATGGAAGAAGGGTACTGGGTGGGACAGTGACCATACTTCCAGATGCTCAGGCACATCTAAAGACCCCAGATACTTGACACAAATGGTTTGGTTGGGTATTGGGAGGGGGACAGAGGTGATACCAAGACTGGATGATGATCAATGCCCTGCCGAACTGGTGGAACGGGGCCACTGAGTTGAAATTACTTGATTTAGAGACAAAAAACTTAAGTGTGGTATTCTTTACACCACTCAGTTTGTGGACTAAGATTCATGTTTTCTAGACCAATAAAAATACATTGCTAGTAGAAATTAACCCTCAGCAGAGGTTTCCTTATGGAACTATAAGTTTCACTTAAGGATGGCAGTAATATATTTCTCCAGCCCAAATGTTAGCATTAATCCTGCATGCCCTCTCTTCACACACACACACACACACACACACACACACACACACACACACACACAAACACACACACACAACACACACTCCAATCAATACTTCTACGGGTACATAACAATAAGGGCTCTTCTTCCCCATTTTACACAGTCTAGACCCCTCAGCAACGAAGAAAGAGATTTCTTGAAAAACACCTCTAGTACCTTACGTAATGAAGAACTGAACCTAGCTTTCTTCATTAGTCATACAAACTAGAGGATGTAGTATATTTGCCCATGGAGCTAAACGACTCCATGGAGCAATGGGGAAAGCATTATGTCCATGCTGTTTCTATCTATAGTTCATTTAGTAAGAGAAACCATAGAAAATCTTTTGAAAAGTTGCATGCCTTTACCCATTGATTTAATGAATTAATTTTTTAAATGTATCAACAAGCAGCTGCCTTGCAATTTTTCAAATCTATTGTCTATTAAGGAACTAAATATCGACAACTCAGTTATACTGATTGATGTGGTATTAAGGGACATAAAATATGACCTTTCCAGAGGTTTATTTATTGCCTTTATAAGAAAAACTTTGATTACCAACTATTTGAGGCTATATTTAAATTATGAAGAAACTACTCGGTGTTTGTTAATATTAATTTAGGAATTTTAAAATCACTCACCAAAATCTGTTTATTCTTCTAATGTAGTACACTGTTCATTCTGTCACTTATAAATCTTATAGGGTTTAAAGGTTGGGTAAAGGTTGGTTTAAAGGTTGGATCTGAGAAGAATCCTGAGTTTTCCCACAAGTAATACTTCTAAAATTCTATTGAGAATTGTTACCTGGTGTGAGTTTTCTGCTTTTGCAAAAAGATATTTATACATTAGCATGGAGCCTCCAGAGTATATCTGATTTTTATTCACCCAGATTTCCTAAATGATCTTCCCCAATATATAAGCTACTGAATTAATGCAAAGCATATGTTACTAAATAAGAAAGAATTCTATTTTATATGAGCTACCAAATTAAAATTTAATAAAAATGGAAAGACTAACTCTCCGTTTAATATGACCTCAGCTAAAGGTCATTTTTTTTCCTCCTAGAGTTCTTCAAACACTAAATTGAAAACAGGTAGTGCACTGCTGCCATTCACCCCATCACCCACTATTCACTCAGTGTTCCTCCTCTTATGTTCTTTACCAGAGCCCAGTAAGTCATCTAAAGGGAAGGAAAATGTGAGACTAAAACTAATAAGAATATAAAGAAGTATAGGGTGAAGTTTGACAATAAAGCTTTATGTCCCTCTGACTAAAGCTTTAAGCTGTTAGTTGAGAAAATTTAATAAAATACAGAGGTTTCCTATTACATATTTCATTCTAAACAGTAATGTACCTTAATAGACTCCCATTCTATGATTGGCCAATAACTCAACGAGAGCAATTTCTTTGTATGGAACGGTATACCTTCCTATACTTTTTAAAAAGAAAATCAAAATGGATGTCACTATGAGGTAGTCATTATACATGGGGGGAAAGTAAGTAGTACTTTTACTAATGATTCTATTTTTGAAAGATTTTAAAATAGAAACATTTGGATTTTTTAAATTAGTATGATTTAGCAAAGATCTCAATACAAGCAAGACCGTATATTTTCTAGGAATTATATCATTTTCACTACTAAATGATTTAAGTTGTTGATGCTCAGTATAGAAGACAAAATTTACCCAGTGATAAAGCTCTTGAGAATTTAAATTACAAATTAAATTAAATCACACTGGAAAAGTAAGCTTTCCACTAATTTCCTGTTGTTCTTAAATTATCAGTTAAGAGCAACAGTTTTTGTTTGCTGCAAGACAAAACAAAGATATAAATAAAAATAAATAAATAATTGCACCCAGTAAGAAATCTGTACTTAGTAAAATAACAGACAAATAGAATGCAAATGTGTAGCCATCTGGAGAATAAGGAAATCAAAAGTAATAAGCAGCATTCGGAATTTATTACAAAGGGATTATGCCAAGAGCTTCGTATTGCAGTTTTCTATGGAAATGTTCAAATTAGTGGGTAAAGAAATACATTATATACTACATATTTGGGTCTTACTGATAGCATTTTATACATGATCTCATGGCATACTATTTGCTATCCAATCTAAATTAACTTGGCTATAAATGCTGTCATACTGATTGAAAATTTGCTATCATGCCACAAAGAGCCAGTTATAAGGAATGACAAAGTTTGATGGAATTGTCTAGAGCCAGAGGGGTGTGATATTGGGTCATCTTTGATAGTATATTACAGAATGCAAACAAATTAATAAATCTGAAAGCAATTGAAATATCAAGCAGATACAAAATAGAGGATTGAAAAGGGAAGAGACATAATGAAATCTAAATAGGTCAAATAAACCAGCAAAGGTTCATCACCTTACTTCAGGAGAGCTATGAAGTAGGATTTGAAATGGTTCTCATCATCATCAGATGTATAATTTTGACAATTCCACTCCCTTTACTACTTCAGAATCTAGATGTGGGAGGAGGAAGAGGAAGAACAGTAAAAAATAATTTAAAATATTCTTTCCCGTAGTCTTAATCAACTCTTCAAAAATGTCCCCCAAATTTCAATATTTCAGAAATCAAATTCTATTACCAGGTGGCACTTTCCTGTTGTGTCTTTGAATACAGAAATTATGTGTTTAATTTCTCTTTGACTCCATAGTGCCTGGCAAATATTAACTATTCAAAAATATTTCTGGAATGGAATTGCTGAATTCTGTATGATAGAATATCTCCAAAATTTTAGTTGAGTGGTGATAATTAATGGAACAGGAAAGAAAAACAGCTTTTAGTTTATTCCACTTAAGAGTTAATTAAAAGATGTTTGTTAAAAAGCAATTTCTGGGCCTATTTTCTAGAGCTGTGCTGTACTATACTATAGACATTAGCCATATTAAATTTTAAAATTAGAACTTCAATTCCTTGGCTACATTAGCCACCGTCAAATACTCAAGAGCCACGGGTAACTAGTTGCCACTGCATTATAGAATAGTTGCATCATTGCACAAAAGTTTTTTGGACAACATTGTTCTAGAGCATGTCAGTAGCATGTTATTATTTTCCATACATATTTTCTAAACTCTATATTCATTGATTCATTCAAAAATATTTATTGGATATGCATATGATGCTAGGCACTGAAGATACAGAAGTAAGCGAAACCTCTTTTTTAACATTTAGAATCTTTTGTAGGAAGACATTCGTGCACAGAGCGTCACAGTACAGTGTCATGCCATGGAGGATCAATTGGAGGAGGCAAAAATGATCAACAAGACTACTGAAGTAATCAAGGTAAGAAAAAGAAATGATTTTTTAAAATTAAACTAGGGGAAGTAGTAGCAGAGAGGAGAAGAAAGAACCGAAAGGTATTTAAGAAGCACAAGTAACAGGATTTGGTGAGAAATTGGATGTGGCAAGTAACAGGAAAGAATACTGAATGACTCTCACGTTTCTGGTATGAGGGAATGATTAGAAGGCACTGGTGTTATCCTAAATTGGGTCTATGTAAGGTGAAACAGGTAGAATGTAGAGAAGAGGGGACCATTTTAATTTTATATATGGGCAATTTTTAATGGTTGTAATATATGTGCATCTAATATTCAGGAGAAAGTTTGAGACTGGAGCTAGAGTTTGTATTATCATTGTGAAGCTGGTAGTTGGAAGACATCATACAAAACAACAAAAAGGAATGTTGAAAATGAAAGCAAAGAAAATTAACATTAACAATTTCTAGAAAAATTGCAGGAAAAACAGAAATGAACGGGATCACAGAAACCAAAAGAAAGGAGTTCAAGAAGGAGCCAATAATCTAAATAGCTTTAAAAAAAAAAAAAAAGAAAGAAAGAAAATCTTACATAAGGTAAAAGCTAGGGGAAAAAGTCCATTTAATGTGCAATATGGTCATGGGTGACCTTAACATGAGCATTTTCTTTAAATGATGGAAGCAGAATTTAGGTACCAAGAAACTCAGGAGTGAATGGGTGGAGGAAAAAGAAAGGTAAGAATAGACCACTCTTGCCAGAAATTGAATATGGGATGGAAAGAGCAATACAGGAAGTGACATGTAGATGCAAGAGAGGATGTTTATTTGTTTGATAGTTCTAATGTGGAAAAGGCATTATTGAATATTTAGTTTAAAGGCTGCTGTGTCCATAGGCTATGCTTATAATGGGTTCATCTTTGCTGGTTTGGATTAATTGCAGCTTATTTCTAGAGCTAGTGACCCTTGGCTAACACTATGGAATGCATTAACTAAAGATAAATGGTGTTTTGAAACCATGGATCTGTGAGTTGTTTCAGAGCAGGATGTATCAGCCTGCCAGCACTGTTTAATAATACTAATAATTGGATTTATAATTGAATCTAATTTCGGTAGAGCCTGGGGTTGGGGGGCTTTCAAAGTAAAGGCTGGTAACATAGCTGGAATACGACTACATGCGGAGTTCATTATAAGAGATCTCCACCAGGGGCAGATTGTGGTTTCCTGCTACAGAGGTGCTTCAGATGTGCACCAGTAGTGGTCACAGGTCTGTATGGACCAAGAGCACCTGTATGACCCAGAGGTGAGAGAATAAAGAAAATTGTGCCTGAGATCGCTGGACACTTTGCCAAGTATATGTTTCTTCTGTATCTGTTGTATCTGTATTATATCCTTTGCCTGTAATAAAGTTGTTCTGAGAGTATAAACTGAATCCCATAAGCAGTGGAACACTGAAGGTGATTAAAACATAATTAACACTGGCTAACAATTTTAGCAGCAAATATCCTCAGCTTTTTCAGTCTCTCGAAGAATTTGTCACAAGTGTAATTTTGGGCTCAACAATTACAATTCCTGAGGATAGTCATTTCCTCAAGAAAAAAAAAAATTAGAAATAAAGTCTCATTTCCGCAAAAATATTTAAAAAAAAAGAAAAAGAAAAAGAACTGTCCAGTTTGTCCATGAAACATCTTATGAACCATCCGCACAGGAATATTTGAATAACTGATTTTCCATGCAGACTATTTGCATAGTTCATTAAGAAAAACAATTCATTTTAGAGACTTATACCCTCTTGGTTATATTCTTTCACTATCTTTCAACCATTTCATCACCCCTCCAGCTTTACTATGTGATTTCACATGTCCAGGCATCTCATCTATTTCATTGCTTTGTGGTTAAATCCAAAGTTTTTCCAGCATCCTAAGGGTAGGTTGAATCCCTTCAGTTCACACAGCAAGGTCTTTTCATTACCTTTGTTCACACAGACATCCAAAAAATACCTTGGAAAGTAGGCCAGATGGTAATGTTCATAGAAACAAACTAAGATGAAATAGTGATCAAAGTAGATGATCAGTCAGTTTAATAAAGTGCCAAAGAACATAGCTTTTTTAAGTCAGTTAGATGTGGGATTAAATTCCAGATGGGCTCCTTTTTAGCTATATGACCTTGAGAAGGGTCCTTAATGTACTTGAGCATTAGTCTCCTCCCCTGGAAAAG
Source organism: Rhinolophus sinicus (assembly GCF_057876585.1). Taxonomy (NCBI): domain Eukaryota; kingdom Metazoa; phylum Chordata; class Mammalia; order Chiroptera; family Rhinolophidae; genus Rhinolophus; species Rhinolophus sinicus. The sequence continues at coordinate 86,126,315 of NC_142504.1, forward strand.
GGTGAAAACAATAGTGCTTTACAGTGTTACTGTGAGGATTTATATTTATATATATTTGTGTGTGTGTGTGCAAACTATTCAGACCACTGATTGTATATAATAAGTGCTTAATAAATGGTTTAAATTCAATGAATGAGGATTCATTAACAAATTATATATTTATGAATACAATACATAACCTGTCCAAATCCCTCCATATCTCAGTTTTCTAATATGAGGGTAAAATTAAATTTAAACTAACTGAATTTTTTATGAGCATAATTTTTTTATGAATATACAAATGGACAATGGCCAGACTATATATATAAAAATAGAATTCTAACCCACAACCTCTGTATCAACCAGTCCAGGAAGCCAAACCACAACCTCTGCAGTCATCAACCCAGAACAATCAGGACTTTGTCAATGACTGCCAGCTTCCCTAATATTTGCCTGCACTTCTGACTTAAGACCAACCAGAGAAAACCAAATAAGCTCCCCAAACCAATCCCATAGGATGCCCCACTTGTAGTTAGCCCACCTCCAGCTTTCCCATGTCAACAATCTCCAGTCAGAGCACACCTGAGCCTTCCCTTTTCCACTATAAAATGTCCCCATTCCCCTGCCTGCCTTTGAGTTTCTGCCAAACACAAGTGATGGTGGCCGACTCCCTTGCTATAGTAAGTTCTGAATAAATTGCCTCTGTTTGTTTTCATTTGGGTGGTCTTTGTTTCCATATCATTATAACTGAGGTTAAAAGTTCAATGGCAATTTTAAAAATGTGGTACATATTTTATTAGTAGTATTATTGTGCAGAAAACAGACATCATGATCATTAAGGCTCACTCATGCAACCATCTGCTTGTGGACATACTACTTTTCCACCTGGAACATAATCCAAATGCTTATGATTAATTCAGTTCTCTCCCTATATCATTACCACAACACAAATTCTTCAACTACTTTGAGTATTCCACATTCTTACTCTCTCTGCTTTTCCTTTCTTAGCATACACCCTCTTCTTTCCATGTTGTCTGGACTCCAGTGTCTAGCATTTTAGCAATTCAGTAGCCAATATTCTCATTAACCATCAGTTTCATATGCCTAGATACACTCTGGGTACACAAATATTATGTTTTGTATTTTTTTAATCCCAGAAACACTCCTTCCTTTAAAAGAAAGAGGTCCCCTTTCTTTGGAGAAATTGTTTTCCTACTCCACACACATGATTTGATAGCTTGCTATCAATCCCAGTAGCCCCATCTCAATGTGAATGCTCTAGGGACAGGCAGGTGAACCAAATGGGGGCCAAGGGGAGTCCATCCCAGGGCATTTCTAGATTTTCTTATCAGGGGTCAAGGTTGAGAATTTGTGAGTCCAGGGCTCTTAGAGATCATGGTTCTAGCTTGATGGAATAAACCAGTGTGAGAAGAAAGTCCGTATTCAAATAGAAAAAGAAGAGTGTATGCGTATATCATTCAGTGCTACAAGGAATAAGAAAAAAAGAACAAACTCTGAGGATGTAGTTGACAGGTTAGTTGAGTCTGACATTACGATGGGTCTGAGGCGACAACAGAGGAGAGAAGGCTGGGTCGTGGCATTTACTAATGTGACAGGACTTCACCCAGGGACGATGGGTAGATGAACTTTCATACTCCTGTTTTTGCTACTTCTCGAAATTAGCTGGATATGATTGATAAAGCCTTAAGAATAACAGTAAAATAAGAAGAACTATGTGTTCAAGACAGACATGCATTATCCTCATATGTAAACATTTAGATAATTCAGCATAAACTAACAGCTCAAAATCTTTCAGGTTGTTGGATATGTCTCACAATTAGCCAACCGTTTGTCTCTGAGTTCTTAACTTTGGTGGGTGGAATCCTAAAACCTATCTCCTTAGCAGAACCAAGAGACAATTATTTGGGGAGTCAGGGAGTGAGAGGGAAGAATATCTCAAGAAAGCTACATTTGGATCAAGATGCCCAGACAGATCAGACAATAGAAAGTAGGTTTGGGAAGCTACGAAGTCAATTCACAAATACTTATTGAGCAGCCAATGATTGACAAGAGAGAAACAACAGAAAATGCTTTGAATTGAGAGTCAGGAGACCCTTAGTGTCAAGTCTGAAGCTTGCTAATTCTCTTCCTTTGGTCAAGTCATGTATCAGCTCTGAGCCTCATTTTCCTCATCTGAAGAAGGGAGATGTTACAGATCACGTTATTTAGGGTGCTGTAGAGCAAATAAAGAAATACAAAATTCTCAACCTCTCCCCAAAGATGTGGAGTATTTGGGCAGACACTTGAAAAGTGAAATATCAAAAGAAGAAATATAAGTACTGACAATTGAAAACAATAACACAGGAATCACCACAAGGAGGCCTTATAAGCAAAATAAAAGGTAAACAAAATAAGTAAGTATCTAACAGAGTAAGACCCTAGGGACGCCGTCTAGACAATGTGGAGTACAGCTGGGTGGCCAGTGGAGGGAGACTTTCCATCCCTTCCCAGGCCTTAGGGATTTCTCTCCAAACTCTGCGAATAGCAGCGTCGCCTCAGCCTCGGAGAAGGGACTGATTAACGGGATTGAAGTGAATGAGGTGTAACCCTGGCGGAAGAGGCCCAGGGTGCTCGGGTCTGGATGCTGCTGCCCCGAGCCGTGCAGGCGGCCAGCGGGATGGGCGCCCCGGCTGCACCCGGGGCCAGGCACCCGCGACTCACCGGCTCCGCCGGTCTCCCCGCGCTTCGCCTGCCCAACCCGCCGGCTCCGTGGCGCCGAAGGCCAAGGCCCGCCGGATCCGTTAGCCCGTGTCCAGGCAACCGCGGCCGCCCGCCCCCGGCCTCCGGCGGGTCGTGCCGCCTGCCCGGTGTTTCCGCTCCAGACCAACGCATCCCTAGGCCTTCCCTGCGCTGCCACCTCCCCGCTCTTTTTTCTTTCTTTTCTAACCAACGTGCCCCGCCAAACTCGTTTTCCTCTTTACTAAGAAGGGGAACGACTCAACGTCCTTTCCTACAGTTATTACGATTAGAATCGGAGATCACAGATTTATTAAATGCGAACGCAGCAGGACTTCATTTCTGTGCTCCAAAAAGAGTCCTCATAACCTACCCCACTGGCGCTTCTCTTAGGAGGGCTCCTTTCAGCGTCTGTTTTCTTGCCCGTTGGTACAATACAAGAAGGACTACAGGTGATAAGCTTGGGGGGAGGACCGTTAGGGAGGAAAGGAAAACTTCAGCTCTTTGTGTGTAGAGGTTGAGGTGGTGAAAGTGATGAACTCAAACCATTTGTCTAAGGGTTTATTTCTAATAAAAACATTTTTGAAGCATGGTTTATCTCAAAATATTAAGTGGCACAAAATATATACATAAATATTGTTTCCTCTTCAATGGATATATGCTGGGACCTGAAATTGGTTTCAGAGAAAGACCCGTGTACACTACACTATTCTCACAAACTCCCTTTTGGATGAAATCAAACACTGAAAATGGTTAAAAACACAGATCAGGATAAAGATTAGTATTCTCATACAGACAAGACATATTTCCAGGCAACACTGGAAACAGGCAAAAGGTTAAGTAACAAAATCTATTACCTTAAGAGGCAACTCAATTAGTATTCCGTTCTAATGGGGAGAAATTAGCAAGGTCATACCTGAAATAAGATCATTCCAGCCAAAGATGTAAAAGAAGAAGCAATAACAAGGAAACTGGATAGAGGTCTTAATCTTAAATTAATATATGCAGAAGCAGAACTCTTTTTGTAATTAAAAAGCAAATTCCAGACTGCACTCTTCACTTTCCTGCCTCTCTCCGTTAATTATTTAAACATGACATGTTGGCAATGCAATGTTAAATTTAAACAAAGTGAAACATTTGCATACTAGTGAGTATGTAGTATATGCCTTTTATTTTTTGAATCTTCTGGTACAGATCCTTATTTTTCCTTTTTTGTTGTTTTCTCTTGTCTCCTTACATTGACTATTATAATAGTTCTCTTTAACTCTTCTTTTATTTCTACGCGGTAGTCATTGAAAAACTGCATTCAGAATTCTAACACTGCTTTTGTCACCTTTTGTTTTTGCCTCTTGCCTGTCTCTAGCAATTTTTAGTGTTTCTTCAGTCATCCATCTTGATTGTTCTTTCCTTTTTACTTCTGGCATAGTCTTTTCTCTTTCTTCCCTTATAGTATTTCTAGTTTCTGTCCACAGTTCTTCAGGTTTTTGGTCAATTAAATTTAACAGTGCAAATCTGTTTTTTATGTGGACTTTAAATCCATCAGGAATGTTATTTATGTTATGTTTTGGCTCTACAATTCTTTTAGTGCTCGTCTTCAGCTTTACTCTAATGTTTGATATTAACAGTTCATGGTCAGTACCACACGCTGCTCCAGGTCTTGTCTTGACAGAGAGAATAGAGCTTCTCCATCTCCTGTTTCCAATTACATAGTCTATTTAATTTCTATATTGGCCATCTGGTGATGTCCATATATACCGTCATCTGTTCGGTTGTATGAAGCATGTATTTGTGAGGGACAAGTTGTTGGCCTCTCAGAAATCCAGGAGCCTGCTTCATTCTTGACCCCAGTCTAAATTTTCCAATGACATTTCCTTGTATTCCCTATTGTTATGTATGGATGCAAAAGTTGGACAGCGAAGAAAGCTGGTAGGAAAAAAAAATTGATTCATTTGAAATACAGTGTTGGTGGAGAACCCTACGGACCAGCAGAAAGATGAGCAAATGGGTCCTAGAGCAAATTAAGCCTGAAACATCACTGAAGGCAAAAATGAAAAAACAAAAACAAAACAAAACAAAAACGGAAGCTGTCCTACTTCAGGCACATGATGAGAAAGCAGGGTTCTTTTCGAAAAGACAATAATGCAGGAAAAATAGGAAGGCAGCAGGAAAAGAAGAAGACTAAATATGAGATGGATTGACTCCATAGAAGGAGCCATACGATGAGTCTACAGGAGCTGAGCAGAGCTGTGAGGACAGGACATTGTGGGCATCACTCATTCATAGGGTAGCCAGCAGTCAGAGCCCACTCCACAGAATGCAACACACACAAATATGTATTCACGAGGGTTCAAAGTATCTAAGTGAATATATTAAAACAATAGTAAGGTTTTTCTCCCAAAACAAAATTTTACCTACTAGAAATTTCATTCTTGACAATTTTCTCTTAATTATTGATAATTGCAATACACCTATTGTGGTAGGCAAAATGCTAACATGAATCCCAAAGACCCTATTCCCTGGTAAACATGCGAGCATAATCCTCCAGACTTGGAATATGATGGACTTTATTCATGTGATTAGCTTGCTGTATGATACAATTGACTTTAAAAAGGGAGATTATCCAGGTTAAGTTGGACATCATTGGGAGAACCATTAAAAAGCACAGACCTCTTCCCATAGTTAGAAATTTGAAATATCAGAGGGATCTGACACCAGGGATAATCTCCATTGTCAGTTTTGAAGATGGAGGGGCCATGTGGCAAGGAATGCAGCAAGAAATGCAGCAGTCTCTAGGAGCTGAGAATGGCCCCATCTGACAGCCAGCAAGGAAAGGAGGACCTTTTCCTCTAGCCCCAAGGAACTAAATTATACCAACAATCTGAAAGGTCGTAGAAGAGGACAGCATGTCCTACATGAAAATGCATCCTACCAACACCTTGATTTCAGCCTGGCGAGACCCTGAACAGACAACCCAGTCCACCTCACCTGGACTTCTAACCAACAGAACTATGAGCTAATAAATAGATGTTGTTTTAAGCTACTGCGTTAGTGGTAATTGTGAATACTAACATACCTATTAGCTTACTTCTAATAAGCAAAAGTGAGAATGTTTAAATAAAGATACAGCGGTATCTCAGGAAACCCAGGGGAGGACTATAGCTGAAGCTGTAGTAGGACAGTTATCAAACACTGCACAATTAAATCAATACTAGAGCTATTGTTATAAACCAGAACAGAGAAGACAGGTTCATCTTACTAGCCTATAGAACAACTGATTTTTCTAGAAGAACCAGAAATAGCTTATTTTTCTATAGCAACAATAAAAAGTCAAAGAACAGAATGAAATATTGACAGTGCATAGAGGAAGTAATGATTAAACAAAAATACATTCCCTGCAAAACTATTATTTAAGAACGATGCCCCCAAAAACATATGCTTTGAAAGAACAAAAACCAAGTTTACTATTAACAGAGCTATTTTGAACTATATACTACTTTTAGGAAGAAAGAAAATAGTAAAGATATTAGAAAGATGTGCAGTTAAATCTAAACAATGTTTGGCCATATGAAAACATGTCAGCCATCCGCTTGTCTTTCAGTTGTTCTTGGCTTTCTCTTCCTAATCATCCCCTATCCAATTAGTCCTTAGGAGCTGCGCATGTGACAGTTTTAATATCTCTCCTGACAGTGGTAGGCCATTTCAAGAATTAGACTCAACAATGGAGTGTTCTGGGCCCCTTTTTTACATACACCAGAATTATTTAGAGTCGGTTTTAGATTAACTAAATGCATACCACACCTGCCATAGCGAATTAGCTGAATTCTCCTATTTATTTATAATAATGTTTTATTAAGATAGACCAGAAGGGTCCTCAGTAGACAATTGGAACTGGTATCTAATTATATCTGAAAGAGTGGCATGATATCAATTTCTCTAAATTAAAAATTATTGTCTTTGGCAGGCATTCTCCTGAATTCAATTTGCTCACATCAAATTACTTCTTACAGCAACTTAATTCACTTATATATTGTAAGTAATTCATACTGATGTACAATGAGGAAATAAGAAGTTCTAAAAGAGCATTACTGATGTTCTTCTATTATGACGTATCATTTAAAATATTTTAAGATCAGAACTATTTTGCTCTATCATTAATGGTAGAATTTGGAGATAATCTTATGCCTTTTCGTGTGCTAAAGATTAATATTGCAGCTCTCTAAAGTAAATTTTAAATGATCCTAAATACCAAACATTCTTACAAATATCCCTATTGCCACCCTCTGTAAGTTGTAGTCATTATCCAGACAAGTGCCCCTGAGTGTTCATAAGATTCCACTTATCTCATGTGGTTGTCATAAAACATATGGATCTCCTTTCAATCCATATGCTTTGTAGAATACCTTCAATCCAATATTTCATCACAATACACAGTCTTAAACTCTCTCCCTGGGCAGTTCTATCAAAAGGAAATGCAACATTCAAGTGAGGACACTGAGGAAAACTTAACAAAGGCACTGTTTACACAGTGCACTACCCAAAAGCAGCGTAGAAGTTTTTCGAAGTAGACTAACATTTGTTATAAATGAATATGGCAAACTCTATGGTAACCCCTAAAAAAATGTTTAAGAAGTGTGTTTGATATCATACAAGAGAAGAAAAAATGGAATCATACAAAGTGCTCAATTAACAGCCTCCCCCCAAAAAAACTAGCAGAAACAAGGGAGAAGATAAAGAAAGAAACAAAGAACAAATTCAACAAATTGAAAACTGATACTATCTGACTTTAAGACTTATTATAAACCTACAATAATCAAGACAGTGTGCTATTAGTGAAAGATTTGACGAGTAGATCAATGGAACAGAACAGAGAGCCCAGATAGAGGGCAAAACAAGTATAGTCAATTAATCTTTGAGAAAGGAGCAAAGGCAATTCAATGGAGAAAGATAGTCTTTTCAAAAAATGGTCCTAAAACTACTATACATCCACATGCAAAAAAAACAACAACAAGAAAACAAAACAAAACGAAAACTCTATACACCAACCTTAGACCTTTCACCAAAAACTTAGCTCAAAATTTATCATACACCTAAATGTAAAATGCAAATCTACAAAACTTCTGGAAAATAACATAGGAGAAAATCTAGGTGACATTGGATTTGGTGACAACTTTTTAAATACAACACCAAAAGCATGATCCATGAAAGAAAAAAAAAATTTGATGTTGGACTTCATTAAAATTAGACCCATTTGCTCTTCAAAGACTCTATTAAGAGAATGAAAAGTCAAGCCATAGACTGGGAGAAAATATTTTCCAAACACATACCTGATAAAGGATTAGCATCCAAAATATATAAAGAATTTTAAAAACTGGGATTTCCGTACTCCTCACTCTGACTAGTGTACAAGTGCTTCGGTGGCATCTTGGATCTCAAGGGATTTTAGAAGCTAGATCTAATAAGGCTGGGAAATTCCTTCTGGGTAAAAGGAAATTTTACCCCTTCTGGGTAAAAGGTTCTGGGTAAATTCCTTACCCTAATGCATGTGGAAATGACTGCAGGTCCTTCTGGGCAAGATTTAGAGGAAAAGTCACAGTCTATGCTAGCTGTTGCTCAGGTAAGTGGTTTTATTTCTGGGAACTGGCTGAGGTCTAGAAGTAGATAAAAGTATGGGAATCCCTTAAAAAGACTTGATTTCAGTTTTTGCCCCCTAAATCTAGAGCCTTTCTGTCTATATGTGTCAAGAAGCACCTCATAGGCTGCCCCACTATTACATTCCTAGAGAACCCATACATGATTGGATATCATCACAGTCTCCTACGGGGCATTTCATATGATTGTCACTCTACCCACACTGCTCATTATGGTCATTGTCTTCACTTGGCATCTGACACTAAAGCGCATCGGCCTGGCTTCTAAAGATGAGGGATGACTCTGACATGAAGGGAGGTTCATTGAAATTCGGAGTTCAACTTCCATAGCCTTGACTGTGGCTGTCCAATGTTTCCCTTTTTACTGCTCAGTTAGTCTCCGCTTCTGTATCAGTGCCTTTAACTTGGAGAAAGAGACCTGGAAATGTTGAGCACTTAATTGGTGCTGGCTCTCTGCCTTCATCAGAGTCAAGCCATGTTTCATTTCTCTCTAGTGAGCAGTGCTCTCTAGTGTTCCTTAGCTATGTACGAAAACCAATTGCAGAATCCCAATTGAAACTTCTGTTTCCTGGGACTGCAACAACTTATGCTATCAAATACTGTAACAGTTAAGGTACTAACAGCAAGAAGAAGGCATTCTAAAATGGTAATGTGGAGAGCTAAATAAAGGGATAATTTACAACATGTAAGTAGATTTAAGGGAAATCAAATGATTGGTGAAAAGTCCCTGGAATAACAAAAAAAGAGGAACTGTTACCACCTCAGCCTGGTGCTGGAAGGGGAAATACAGGTTGGCGTAACCAAGAAGTTAGATATAGCCCTAGAAGAGGATCATCTGACCGAGTTCTGACCTTGATCAACCAGGTATGAGTGAAATGGGAGAATTAAGACCCTAATATCACTCTCTTCCTACCCTCCAGTCTCTCGCTATTGTCTCCCATTAGGAGCTAGAACCCAGATAGCAAGGATTCCCATTGATTTATTCCAAATAATTCAGGCTTCTAGGGCACAGAGAAGAGTGGTGAATGGTACAGAAATGGTTCCAGAGGAGTAAATAAAAAGTATCCAGCAGAATGTTAAATACTCTGATATTTAAGAAGGCACCCTGAACCCACCAGACCCTATGTGGACCCAGTATCCTTTACTATTATCATGGTAAAGGAGAATAGGAAATAGCAGAAATGCCAGCTATTTTTGGTAAGGTTATAAAAGCAGAAGGATACATGAGCCTCTCTTTCTGGTTGAAACCCAGGAAGATGCCAGCACTGCAGAGAGAAATCTCTAAAACCAGCATGGTATAATAATAGATTAGATATTGTGACAGAGTAACTCCATATAGAGATAATCTGAAAAAGTGCAACTAAAATTTTCCTATGATCTCTACCCTGTTTGAGAGGGTTAATGGAAAGTCTGAGATGGCTGGACGATTTGAAAATGTTTTCCAACTAGTCACAAGAGTCCAAAAGCCAACCGATAGAAGCTACAGTGGGACCTTAAACATAGCCTGCAATGCCTGTGGGACTAAATGCTAACAACCAGACATTTAGAGGAGCTCTGCCTCAGTTCGGCTCCATAGGACAGAGGATATACCACACCCATCAATAACAATGGGAAGAACCACCATGGGAAGAAGAGTCTTGATTGTCTCTGATTGACCAATTGCATATGAAATGAAAAATATTGAAATATCTGAACTTACTTGAAAATGATTTGATTCAGGTATCAGCCATCAGTCAGAACGGGTGTTCAAAACGGAGGCTATTCAATCGACAAGTAAAAAGTAACATTTACCACCTCAATATCTGATCTGAGAATTCCTACCCGGAAACTATGAACACACACACACGCGCACACACACACACACACACACACACACACACACACTCATACACACACACACACACTCACACACACACACTCACACACACACTCACACACACACACAAACACACACACATCCACATAATGTGCAGCACTCGTACTTTGAGCAAAGGTTTAGATCAGGGTGAACAGAAATAGTTTTCCGTATCCATAATTCGGTTCTGATTGCCATCAGGCATTCCAGTGTATAATTCCAACTGTATATTTCACCCAAATGGCCCACTGGGTTAATCAGCACCATTCAGTTTAAACTGAGCAAATTTTCTCTTCAACACACATATTTCTGTAACTCAGTATCATCAAAATCATGTTTTTAAAGCAGCAAATACACTTGCAGTTATTTTACTTTACTGGAATATGAGACTAATTCTAATTAATTGTACTTAAAATTTCTAAATTTTACAAAAGGAATAGCACAGATATTATCCCTAATGAAGCCCCTGCGGTGTGTGAGCCCAGCCAGTGACTATTACCACATGTCTTATTTGGCCTTCAAATTTTCCCTCTGCCACAGCATGCTATTGCTAAGTTAATTATAATCTAGAATTCCCATTAAGTTTATATGCATGTGTTGCCTTGCAGTCTTCAAAATTTAATCATAACTTTTAAAACAAAAATTTCCATTTTAAGAAAACTGTATTTTCCATTAGAGTTTAATAAATTAGAAATAGAAAACTAATGTTTTTACTGCTTTTCAAATATAACAATGAAAATTTCTAACTAATGGAAAGCATTTATGCTTCAAATGAAAACAACATATGCCACGTTTCAGCCTCAAGACAGTTTTTATGACCAAGTCACCAGGTCCCAGAAAGATATTTTATGGTAGAAATGTTGTCACTTCTTTAGTATATACATAGTAGTTCCAAGGCTTTTGTCACATTAATTATTTTTCTTAATAATTTGGAAGGCTCAAAAATGAATCTTAATTTCAATGTCATGATATCTGTTAAAACGTTCTTTTATGTCTTCTATCCTATTAAACTTATCCGCTTCGAGATCGGTTTTCCACTGTAAGATTTATGCACCTAGCTAGAAATACACACTAATGAAAGTCGTGCTTCTAAGGCTACATGGCCTGATGGCTTTATTCAGGAAACAGTTACATCAAAAGATCGATATTCTTAAAAATAAGGGATCTCTCTACTTACTAATTTAATAAGTAACATATTTAGCTATTGCTCTTTTTGGCATTCTTAAATTCTTTGCTGATGATCCCAGGGATCTGCAATCTCATTTAGGAGGAAGAATGAAATCTGGCAAGCACTTATTACACTTACTGAATATTTTTTACGTACCAGACACTGGTCTAAATGCTTTACATTTATTAATTTATTTAATCATCGCAACTGTTATCTGGGGTAGTTACTATTATAGGTGAATATATAAAAGCATACTGCCCCGAGATATCACAACCAGTAGGTGGTGGAGAAAGCAGTCAAATCCAGGCAGCTGCATTACAGAGGTACGCTGTTAGCCACTTGACGGCACCACCTCACATATGAGAAAACAGGAAAATACAGAATGTTTACAATCTAAACTCAGCGTCTTCTCTTTTTTAAGTAGTAATTATGTAATCAGTTCCTATGACCTCCCTCACCTATCTCTACTTTCTTTGTACTTTAAACTTGCGTGTATCTCCACTCCTACCCCACTTTCTACAAAAGTCTTTCTAGCTCAAGGAATGTAAATAGAACAGTAAATTCCAGGATGGCTCTAATTCTCTAATTCGACTTGGTAAGAGTCAAACCTTTTGTTCCCCACTGTGTTTTTAAAACTGGGAAATGAAAGCCCTCTCTTCCACTTGACAAGTGAAGAAAAAGGAAGATTAATAGTGGATTAACTAAAATAGGTTGTGAAATCCAACCTTGAAAGAGAGAAACTGAAGAGATTAAATGTTTGTATCACCTATACTGATTCTTCAAATATCTCATTGAATAATAATGTAACTAAACAAATGTACGAGTATTAACTACACTCAGTTAGATAATTTTCCTGATTTAAAGCTTTGGCATTCCTACCATGCCATAGAACTTTGATTTACTTTCTTAAAATTATTAATGACAACATTTAGCAATTCTTTTTAGTTAGAACAATTTTAGCAGTTATATTTAACTTATTAGCAATGGTTTGTAGCTAAATGTATTAACTCATGAAATTACTTTAACTCAGGTTTAAAGTAATTTTTTTATTTAAATGTGGTGGAAAATGAGAAATTATTTTCCCAAAATAGTCTGCGTCAAAAACTATTTGTGGAAAAAAAGTGTTTATTATAAGAGGAAACTATCCACACATTCAGTCATTTATTAATTCAATAAATGTTTATTAAGCACATAGATATTTACCAAATATTTTTACTACAATGAACAAAACACACAAAGATCCTGTCCTGATAAAACTAAAATTCTAAAGGGGAAGACAGACTACTAATCCATACACAAATGAATATATAATGTCAGGTGCTAAAAAGAAGGTTAAGAGAGGTTAAGGGGATAACGTAATGAGGGTGGGAGTTACTTTAGATATATTATATAAGAAGGCTTTGGGAAAAGGTATCATCTGAAGAGAAACTGAATTAAGTGAGGAAGTAAATCATGAGACTATTTGGGAGTATCGTTGACCGAAAGAACCACAAGTGCCAAGGCTCAGAGGCGGGAGAATGGGGTGTGTCTGATGTTGTTATACATTTACATTAATACTAGTGATGGGGGATAAAACTGCTTTCTGTAAAAATATGAGCTTAAAAGGGAATTAAGAATAAGGGACCATCATGAAAATCTGTACAACTGTGAAACCAGAGACGTAGTTTCACTGATACCACAAAGTGGGTCACCCAGGCAGGTAGCTAAGCATGACTGGAGGTCACCACAGTGAATATTTCAAGGACACCAAAGCAATAGATTGGAAATCAGTTGGCAATGCTTTGTATCAGAACAGGGCTGGCAAGAGCTGAGAGAGTGCAGAAGGCAATGAAGTTCTAAGAGCATGAGGCCACCCTTAAATGGGCTTGAGAGACAGTCTAATCCACATAGCTGAGAGCTACACAATGCTGGAGGTGTACCTGGTGGGGAGGGGATGCTGGTACAGGAGCCTTGTTTTCTCTTAGAGTGGGTTCTTACCCCCAGTGCAGCAGGTGAGCAAAGTGAAACTTTCTCCCCTGAAGTAGTTGTACTCTTCTTTTGGTATTTTGGCTTACTTTGCCTAGGAAAAAATGACATATGGACACAGTGCAACTTTGTATTGTGCTGTCATCATTCCCCTGTTCACCAGTCAAATAGAAGCTAATATGCATTAATAACGCATGCAGAGAAAAGACAAAACTCGGTGTGTTTGTGCAAGAAAAAATAGGACAGTGTGTCTGGAAATCAGTGAATGAAATGAAGTTCTAGGAAATAACATTATACGAGTAGTTAAGCAACCAGGACCAAATCCTATAGCGCTTAGATAGGGCAGCCAGGGCCAAATCATACAAACCTTAGGACTTTGGATTTTTGGGTACGTGTGATGAAAAGGTTATAAGCAGGGGAATAAAGCAATCTGTCTTTCATTTTAGAAAGAACATTCTGACAGTTATATGTAGAATAAGATCTAGGCATCGAAAAAGGAAAACTGAAAACAAATTAAGTAGCTATCCGGATAAGAGATTATGGCAAATTAAACATCATTGAACCATGGTCATTGTTATAAATGGTCAGATTGTGAATATGTTTTTAAAGATAGAGCGAACAGGATTTTCTGATGGACTAGATATGATTTCTGAGACAAAGAGAGGAGTCAAAGATGACTACAAGGTTTTTTTGTTTTGTTTTGTTTTGCTTTTTGCCTAATCCAATTGAATATAGATGCCATTTACTAGATGGGAGACACAGAAGCAGGGGTAATTTTAATAAGCATTCAGAAAGGAATCAATAGTCCCATTTTGGATGTATTAAGATTGAAATACCAAATAGAAATCCAACAGGGGATGTGGGGGCCCAAATGAAGAAGAAACCCTGGACAAGAACTATAAATCATTGCCAAAGGAGCCTACGGATAACATTTAAAAATATGGGACTGGATGAGGTCACCTCGGGAGTAAGTGTAAATACAGAAGACGTCTGAGTAATAAAATAATTAAGATTAATAAAATAACCAAGAAACTCGACAAGGGTGCTGTAAAAGAGCCTGGGGATGAATGAAAAGTGAGACAATGATGCTCAGGAGAGTGGGAGTGTCACTAAATTGAAGTAAAGAAAATGTTTTAAGAATGGAGAAGTGACTAACTGTGTCAAGTGCTGTCAATACGCTATGTGAGGTGAGGACTGACAAACAGGTGATGAACTGGGGATGTGTAGGTCATTGAGATCTTGACCTGTGAGGTCTCAGTGAGGCAGCAGAGTACACTGAGGACAGAATAGAAGAAGAAATGGAGCTGACCAGTATAGACAATCATTGTGAGGTCTGTGATATACAGCAGAATAAAAGTGTGAACTGTGTCTGGAGCTGTGAGGTACAGGAGGGTTTTGAGTAAGATGAGAAATATTACAGCGTGTTGATGTGGCAAGAGAAATAGTCCAGCAAAGAGGGCACTTGATGATGCAAGAGAGGGAGGAGATAAATGTGGGTGGAAAACAAATAAGTGAAACTAAAGAATGAGGGTAAAATGCACAACATATTTACATTGAGAAAATTACTAGGTTAAACCCACAGAATATAAAAAGAGAAAATTTTAAAAATATAGCAGGCCTCACAAACAAACTACATGTTCCTAGGAGATAAAACAGAACAAAAATGCAAAATGAGTTTAGGAGCAGAAGTTATAAGCCTCCTGGGCTCCCAAAACCAACAGAAGCTCCTGGAAATTAAGGGTATTAAATACTAAGAACAAAAAAATGCTATTTAAGACTCAGTGATCAGAGCCAAGCTAACTTCTAAAACAACTATCCCCTGTCCAAATTTGAGCAGGTGCTGAAAAAAAAGTTGGTGACCACTGGTTGGGTCCATGGCTTATAGGAAACTCTGTTCTTAGGCAGAGGAAGAGGACATAAATAATTGTGACCACTTGCTCATAAATTGAGCCCAAAACACCTTTTTTCTTGGCTTAGAGATTCTCTTGGAGGCATCCTCAATATTACCTACCTTGAAGCCTGAAGTGGTAATAGAACACTTAGGTTAGATAGTTGGATCTCTCTTCAGCTACTAGAAGAAAAAGAGGAGGAATATATATTTCATTTTAAAAAATCTGGAAATCAAAATTACAAAACACATAAGGAAATATAATAATAAGAAAGAGAACCAACAAAATCAATAATTTGGAAGTAAATTTACTTCAGGCGACATTAAAAATTAGAATGGTTTGGGCAAGATATTTCAAATAGATATATTTATCCTAAATCCTAAATCATGTTCAACAAATATCTATGAAATGCCTTTTCAGTATCAAACATGATTCCAGGTGCTGGGAATAGAGCAGATTAAACAAGACACACAATAATCATTATCTTCATAGAGCTTAAATTTCAGTGGGTGAGGTAATTGAAGAAATTATATCCATAAATGTGTGCAAAAACTTTGAAATAGAACAAAAAGAAATGAGTCTATATGAGATTAATCACCTGAAATACTGGAAGTAAGAAGATAGTCATTGATTTTTTTAAATACAAAAAAATAATAATAAACTTAAAAAGATTGGAAGCTTTAAATAGATTGAATAGAATAGATTGGATCATAAGGTAGTTCTATTTTTAATTTTTTGAAGAAAGTCCATACTGTTTTCCATGGCTGCACCAATTTGCAATCCCATTAACAATGCACAAGGGTTCCCTTTTCTCTACATCCTTGCCACAATTTGTTGTTTGTTGATTTATTGATGATAGTCATTCTTATAGGTGTGAGGTAATAACTCAGTGTGGTTTTTATTTTTTATTTCCCTGATGATTAATGATGTTGAGCATCTTTTCCTATGTTGATTGGCCATCTGCATGTCCTCTTTGGAGAAATGTCTATTCGGGTCCTCTGCGCGTTTTTTAATTGGTTTGTTTGTTTTTTTGTTCTTCAGTTGTATGAGTTCTTTATAAATTTTGAATATTAATCCCTTATCAGTTGTATCATTGGTCAATATCTTCTCCCATTTGGTAGGTTGTCTTTGTACTTTCTTAACGATTTTCTTTGCTATGCAAAAACTTTTTAGTTTGATGTAGTCCTATTTGTCTATTTTTTTTCTCCTGTTTCCCTTGCCTAAGGAAATATATCAAAAAAAAAAAAAAAATGCCTCAGCAATTTCACTTCTCTGAAGAAATCCCAAACACTAATTCGAAGATATATGTACCCCTGTGTTCATTGCAGCATTATTTACAATAGCCAAGATATGAAAGCAACCTAAGTGTCCATTAATCGACAACTGGGTAAAGAAGATCTGGTACATATATATATAAGGGAATATTACTCGGCCATAAAACAGAATGAAATCTTACCATTTCTGACAACATGGATGGACTTAGTGGGTCTTATGCTGAGTGAAATAAGTCAGAGAAAAACAAATACCATATAATTTCACTTATATGTGGAATCTTAAGAATAAAATAAATGAACAAACAAAACAAAAACAGATTCATAGATACAGATAACAAATTGATGGTTGCCAGATGAGAGGGTTGTTGGGAGGCAGAGTGAAAAAGTTAAAGGGATGAAGAAGTCCAAATTGGCAGTTACAGAATAGTCATAGGGATGTAAAGTACAGCATAGGGAATATAGTCAATACTATTGTAATAACTATGTATGGTGCCAGGTAGGTACTAGACTTACAAGGGGGATCACTTTGTAAATTATATAAATGTCTAACCACTATGCCCTATACCTGAAACTAATATTGAATTGTCAACTGTAATTGAAAATATAATAATAATGTTAAGAATAGATTGGAAAACCAAGAATATATACAGAAATGCCACATCATTTTAAAATGCAAAAATTAGTTAAGATATTTAGAATAAGTATTTCTTAAACACACATCAACTAAAAGAAAGCCCTAGAACAGAGGTCAGCAAACTTTTCTGTAATGAGCTAGATGGCAAATATTTTAGGTTTTGCACGCCAATCTCAACTTTGTCACTGTAGTGCAAAAGCAACTATAGACAACTGGCAAACAAATAAGTGGCTTTGTTCCAATAAAACTTTATTTATAAAAACAGACAACATGCTAGTTTGACCCTTGGGCTTGATTTGCCAATCTCTCTTATAGAAGAGGAATTTGTGAGGCATTTGTGAGGAAGCAAAATTTTGAGAGGTAAAAGTAAAGAATTGTGCAGGAATAAAGAAATTCATTAGTACTCCATTCAGATGGATTCTGAGAGCTAAGCAGGAGAAAGAAAAATAAATCAACACATAGAAACATTATAGTATAACTGCAAAATATCAAAGATAACGAAAAGAATCTTAAAAGCCACCTGAGGAAAAGAACTGATGACTTACAAAGAAACAATAATTATACCTACAGAAGTCTTCTTATCAGCTCAGTCATGCTTGGAGAAAATGGAATAATATATGCAAATAGTGAACCGAAACTTAAAGTTTGTTACCATATCAATATTATTCTAGAAAGAGGGCATATTAAATCACTTTATGATGAAACAGATTAAGATGGCTTGCCAGTATCAGACACACACTAAATCTAAACAGTATGAACTTCAACAAGAAAATCCAATACAGAGTGAAGGAATCGGATAAAAGACATACAGTTGATTCTCATTCTCAGCAGTTGTATTCTATAAAGTCACTATGAACAGTCAATTCAGGAATACTGACCCATTGCTCCTAGGGGAAATATATACATATACAAGTATATTCATATACTACAAACATGTACACCTATAGATTATATACTTTGATCCTAAAAATAGCTCATTCTGGTGGATTGTGTTTCCTTTATATCACAAAAAAGAAAACAAGATTCAGAAGTGTGAAGTGACTTGCCTGAGGCTACTCCACTGACAGGTGCCAAAACTGGGACTCAAACCCCATCCCATTCTGCACCAGACCTTCCTGCCCTACATTGCACTGCCCTCTACCTTCTCAATCCTCTGATCACCTTTGCATGCGAGCTAAAACAGAATGCAGAGCCTGGCATTGTTGGACCTCAGCTACAAATGTGTGTGTTGGTGGACTCAGATTGCCCACCACTAATTAAGCACATGTCCACAAATGACCATGTGGGGGTATGGATTTTGGGGTTACAAATACATTTTAGCAAGTAGGTGAATTCACAATATGGAATCCACAAATAATAAGAGTGGACTGTGTATTTATTTGTCTGTGTATATTCCATTCTATCAGTTCTCTACCTCATTGGGGAATAAATTAGAGATATCATATTATGCAGAAAAGAATTGACATAGAAAGCCTGAGACTGCTATTCTTAGATATGTGCAAGGTTGACCACTGGCTGATGTCTGGGAACTAACATTTTAGGAGGATTCCTACCATTCTCCCTAAATGATATGGTGGCTCAGTGATCCCAGTGTTTACACAAACAATGTGATTTGTACAGAATACCTGTTTTCCTTCTGGGAGTCTGGAACTTTGATACATGCTAGGCAGAGGGTACTGAGTCTAAAAATCCTGGGCACTGCATTTCTAACAAGGCTCCCTGGTATAAAACATATCACCCATGTTGTCACAACTCATGGCTGGAGGAATTAAGTTATCCCATGTCACTGCACTGAGAGAGGACACTTGGAAGCTTATGCCTGATTTCCTGCAGACTTTGCCCCACATTCTTTTTCCCTGTGCTGATTCTGCTTTGTATCCTTTTACTGTAATGTCAATAAACCATAGCCAGGATATGACTATATGATGAGTATTTCTAGTGAATCGCCAGATCTGTAGGTGGTCTCAGGCACCATCACACACAAATAAATTTGGATATTTTAAGAAACATTTATTTGTTAAAATTTTATAGCCTTAGAAAGTGTTGCTTTCAGCCATGATGGCATATCTACTAAAGGAATTTCTTTCCCACCATAAACAACTATAAACTGGACAAAATATTTAAGGCATTTTGCTTTTTGAGCATTAAAAAACAAGCAAGCAGGATTTCATATTCCATGAGAAAAGGAAAAAATATGAGATGAGCTGCACATTTGCCCAGTTCTCTGCCTAGGAGATCTTTCCCTCCGTGACACAAGGAGCTCAAGTTCAAGTGTGGTGGCAGTCTTACTGAACTGAGAAGCAAGAACTTGTTCAAGACTAATGAAGCAATTAAATTTGTACATCGAAGTAGTAGAAAACAGAGTTGTGTGGAGTGGGCAGAAGTCTGTATTTCTACCAGGGAATTAATAGCTGTCGGAGATACTGGGAAAAATCCAGAAGCAGAGGTTATTGTAATGTAACAGACTCATTACTAAACACAAAAGTCATTATTCAGAGTTCATAGAGTAGAGATACTCATGGTTCCTAAGCAGTAAGGGCTTCGCCAGGGGAAGAACTAGAAAGTATAGGGTGGAAACAAGACAGTAAAGAATGAATCCTGATAGACCCTGATAGAAAGTTTCCAAATATGGAAAATACCTTTTTTAATCACAAGTAGTAGCCAGCATGGGAGAAAAGGACTGCAGTCCATTAAGTGGGGAAGCTAATACATTAAAAACAGCCATCTTTTTACTACATTTTCTAGATGACCTCATAGTCTGCAACTAATGTTTCTGTCTCATATTTTATGGCATTTCCTTTATTATCTATTTCCTATAATCAACAGCCATCCATACAGCACGTTATATCAAAATTTGTTAAAAATATACCAGTTTGTGAAGTTCAGGAAAGCATCTCTCCTTCTGTACTCCAGCCTCCCTCTTGAACTCAGATTCTGTGAATATTTCCACGGACTGTTAAGTTGAATATATTCAAAACACATTAAGTATCTTCCCTAAACCTGATATTCCTCTGCTTCCCTTTGTGATTAATACAAATTACTATTCATAGTACCTACAACTCAAGACCTTGGAGTCCCATTTGAAGACTCCAAAAAGAGTCAAAATCCAAAAGTCTTGGAGCCACATTTGAAGACTTCTTGCTTCACCGCCTCCCACCCTACCCTGCTCAGCATCCAATCAGTTGTCACGTCATGTAGATGCCATCCTGTACTCCATAATCCTGACAGATTCATGTTCCTGAAGCCCAGCTCTAACCACATCATTTCCCCGCTCCCAAACCACTCTTCACCTAGTGCACATTACTTTAATTGAAGAGGAGCTATGAAAAAATAAATAGTCTCATATACTAAATTTATAACCCTAAATATAGCAAGGGCACTAATGTTGCCCGAACCTTGAATCATCACAACACTTTAGGTTCAGTAAAGCATTGTGTACTATTAAGCCACTAATAAAGTGCAGTGGACAAATTCAGTTACAACACAAAATGGCAATAGAATAAATAATCTCAGCCTCTTTAAAATGTAAAGAGTAAATTGTGCCCCCCGCAGACTATGGTTTCTATTCGTTGATTGTCAAAATCATCAATGATTTATTCAAATTTTGTGTGTATACCTGTGTATGTATGTCTGTATGGAGGAAAAAAGAGGGAAAATTTCATTTATTTTTAATAATCTAGTCTGTTCACAGTAATGCCCAGTGGCAGAAGTACTTTGATTTAAGAAGACAAAGCCTGTATCACGAGGCAGAACCATGTGGGATAAAAGAGCTGTTCTATGTATAATAAAAACTTTAATTCAACAGAAATATAATATGTATTCTTAATATTATCGTTGTAAAGTCATCCTGCATTAGTGTTCCATGTTAAATAAAAAGATAAGGAAAAAAGCTATATTTCTATTTAATTTGTTTAGAGTATTGTAAAGAAAGATAAATTTCTCTAAGAGCGACTTATATTTGGATGATGCTAATCCACGTCATGGTGTTCATGTCAGCTGAGCACTCCGCACCACTCAACAATCGTTTTATTTATACCTTTTTAGCTCTTTTTACATGCCCACAACCACCACTCACCTAAAGCTACCTACATAAACTATAATTCCTTAACTTCCTTACTAGTTAATTGAAAAAAAAAAAAGGTGAAATTCCCAACACAAACATTTGCAAATTTCTTCCACTCTTCCTCCAGAAAATTACCCACACCTTCACTCCTTTATTTCTTCCTATATATGAGCATGAGGCATTCTTCCTATTCGAGATCAATCACTCTTGAGTTTTCTTTTTAATTTTTATATATAATTTCATTCTTATGGAGAAAGTAGTACATAAATGTGTTAAAATAAATTTAAAATTATTCTGTAAAAATAACATCCATGTAAAACAATCTTCTTACACTAGTTCCTTAGTTCCCCTTCCCTAACAAGTTCTTTGAAGACTTCAAGAGATTTAATAACTCTTTACACTAATGAGGGCATACCTTTATATCATTTTTGATCCAGTATGCTCAATTCTTCCTATATCTTCAGCCTCTCCATGTTTTGTTTTTTTTGGTTTTTTTTTCTCCTTCATAGCCTCCTGTACTTAAACCTTAAATTTTTGTTTTACTCTCTTCTGTTCGGCCATTACCATGTCTTCCAAAGTACAGACTCTCACTATAATATATACATTCTCTTGGTTTTAACAACCATCTATTGTTTGACATTTACAAATTTCTATTTTTAAGCAAGTTTGAGCTTAAGTAGTAAATCCAGCTCTTACTGGATATATCCTTATGATGTACCTAAATTCTTCAAACTCATCCTGTCCAAAATTGAACTCATCTTTAGGAAATGCCTTAACTTTTAAAAGTCACAAGATGTTGCTACCTTGGCCAGGTGATTTTTGACAATACAGTCTCCTTAAAAAATTAGTAGACTTCTATTTTATTTATGCCTTGTCATTTTCAAGAATCTAAAAACAATATGGTCTAAACAGTCAGTAAACCTTAAAAATATTATCTTTAACCTGCAGACCGTTGTATCTATCATCTGCATCTTTTGCTTAATGGCCATTAATTAGATGGACTTTAAAAGTCTCAGACTTAGTGAGAAGGTAATACGTTAATTTCATTTTTTTGCTATTTTGAATCCCAGTCTGATACCCTGTAAGGCTGAGACTTTACTGCCTCTGCAAGTATACGTTTCAGCCTGGAGTAGAAAAGTTGGTGGTTGTTGTTGTTATTGTTTCAACGTGTGTGGTTTTAATTTACATATTCAGGAAACATAGAAAGCCTGTATTTTCTGGCCTTCCTGCTTTCAGACAAGCTACCTGAAGTTTCAATTGATCCACCTCTTGTAATTCATTGCTAAAATCATTAATTAAGAGATAACCATTATCTGCGAATGTTTTGAATTATTTCATAATTAAGCTAAGGAGGAATAATAAGCTTCATGCAGCACCAAGTTCACTTGACTTTGAAAAAAGATAAAGGACAGGAAATGACAGAGCATGTGCAGCAAGAGCCCAGCAGAAGTCTCATGACATCCAGACATAATTTCCAGTTTCACAGTCATTCCTTCCCCAGGATATGCATGGTCATGAGAGGTGCGTCTGAGTGGTAGTGGAAAACTCCACACTAAGAGAAATGATTTGCTCTAGGGTACTTTTGTCTTGGCCAGTCACACAGCTCCTCTGGCTTATATGACTTTCTAGTCATACTGTTCCTCCAAGTGTTCTTGATCACCTGGTAACATAACCTCCTCAGTTGTGCTACACTAGTCCCAATCTTCTGGGCAGCTTTATCTCATCAATACTAGATCATTAAATAATCTCAATGAGGAGGTAAAAAAGCTTGTTGTAATATATAGACCTTGACCCAATTCTTTTATCTTAGATCAAGTATAGGTAATCTAATAACGATTCTTTGATTGTTGCAACAGAATTTGCCAAGAGTCAAGTCATCAGAGGAAACTTGAGGAAGGACTATAGAACCAGCCATTAACTTTGCACTTCGACCATTTCTCTTTACTCTCTGGTCTAGATTAGCACACAGTCCATGTCCAGCATGCAATGCAATAGTAAGATCCATTATTCAATCAATACACTTAAAAAGGGTCACATTTTTGAGCTTTGAATACCTGGGTCTTTTTGCCCACTTCCCTACTACCTCTGATCAGTAAAAACCATACTTATTCTGTGTGCTTTTTCTGTACTTACCAAATTTTTACCATGAAAAAAATATTACCATTGAAATATGTATTTTAATAAAATTATATAGATTTTGCAGATAAATTTGTGAAATAGTTAATTTCACAAATTTGTGAATTAGTAGTCATTAGCTCGCTCTCTCTCTCTCTCTCTCTCTCTCTCTCTCTCTCTCTTTCCCTCTCTCTCTCTGAGGGAAATGTTTAATGAGAAGCTATTTCTCCTGTATACATGTATACAGAGTACAGAGGTATATGTATGTATATAGAATCTATATGCACGTATACATATATATGAGGTGTGATCACAAAATATGGTGAATGTTTAAATTTTAAAAATGTATTACAGTAAAAGACACATTACCATTAATCCCCCTCAAAATATTCTCCCTCACTTCAAACACACGTATCCCATCATTCTTACCACTTTCTGAAGCAGTTCTGGAAGTCCTCTTTCTTGAGTGTCTTTGTTTGCACTGTTGTGGCTGCCTCAATATCCTGAATCAATTCAAAATGTTTACCTTTCATGGTCATTTTGACTTTTGGGAAGAGCCAGAAGTCGCACAGTGCCAGATACAGTGAATAAGGTGGATGAGGACACTGCGTAATGTGTTTATTTGACAGAAATTGCTGTGCCAGAAGCAAAGTGTGACATGGAGCTTTGTCATGATGGAGGATGAAGTAAAGATGCTCACAGAAGAGGACTTCCAGAACTGCTTCTGAAAGTGGCAAGAACAATAGGATGTGTTCAACGTGAGGGGGGGAGGAATATTTTGAGGGGGATTAATGGCAATGTGTCATTTACTGTAATAATTTTTTTATCCGTACATTCACTATATTGTTTGATCACAACTCATACATATATAGGAAGAAAAAGTTTATCATTAAATACACATTTAATATCTATAAATATATAAGTACATATATGTTTCAATTTTCTCAGTATAATTACGACTCTTGAAATAATAATTTCTCTAATTTAAAACTTTCTGTTTCTTATTAAAATGAAAATTATCACTCCCCAGATTTTATTTCTATAGTTACCAAAATTATGACCTTATAATTATTTTTATGCTCACATGAAGTATCTGTTATCTTTTTTTCATTCTGATTTAACACTCTACTATTTTTATTTGTTTTCCTATGCCACTGAATTTATCACTTGAGCTGCTCTTACGAGTTAGCTAGTGGCATTTGGGATTGGTTCATAAGCATATATTTTTCTTTCACTATAGAGGAAAGACACTGACACTTCCTTATGTGAGCTAAGATTTAATGTGGGAAATGGAGAAATATACTACAAATTAGAACGCAGAGAGATCTATATGATAAATAAGAGAGGTATATGCACCTAACTAGGACTGGAGGGAGGGTAATTCTAGAAGGAGGAGGGAGGAGGGTAGTAAGAAGGGTGATCTCTGATATAATGTCTAGAATTCTATTAAGCAAAATGTATGCTGGGTCCATTATAATAAAGAGACTGTCAAAATTATTCTATATCGAAAGCCCCTAATGTATGACATTTTAAAATTCTAACTTAGAGAGAGGGAAATGCCACTTGAATAGCACTTCCAGTTTCTGTCAAAATAGGTACTAAAGTCTAGGTGCTTCGCTTAGCAGGTTATGAGCAATGTAAGCCCATGAATAAATCGGTGTTTGAATGTCATGGCTTTTTACATTTGAATATGACAAAACATTTAAATATTTTGGTCTTACACAGATTCCTAGTGTTTGGAATGATGACCAAATTCGCAACAGACAGTGATTAAATTGTGCTCTTTAATTTTACTTTAAATGTTGATACTATAATTTGGTTTCAATTAAGATCCCAGTTTATTCAGATACTATTTAATTAGAAGGATGAGAAAGAACTGGAGGCTATATTCTCTGCATCAACAGAAAAAGATGTGTTGTTTGTACAGCCAAATCACAAAGACACTATGTGGATTACAAAGAAAAGCTCTTAACGTTTAGCGTAGAAAATATTGTTTTTTAGATTATTTGTTTAACTTGCTCTTCACTTTCTACACCCATGTTGAATAAGCAATATAGATTCTAAAATATGATCTGAGATGGAGCATGTAGAGTATAATTTAATTGTTGAATGATTTCACTGGGGAAAATTGATGATGGGAATACAGGAGGCATTTTTATTCCAGGTTGTTGCTCTTTTGCCTGCATGCTACAGATGACTGCAAATGTTTCTCACATGAGCTTAGATTTGTATCAACAGAAACTATGGGAGGAAGGAAGAAAATACCTTTCACTGGCTAAAAATGTCTTAGAACTCTGGCATTTAAACCCTGGACGATGACTTAACTAAGTCACATAGAGAAAGGAACCACAGGAAAAGCTTATCAGAAACCATAAATTGTGTCAAGATAAATCTTTGAATGTGGTTGGCACCTTTGCCCATCTGTTTAAATTACTTGAAAATGTCTTTGTAGGTGAGAGTGACCTTGACGAATTTAATTTTCCAAAAAATAGGTTATGAAGTTTTTTCCTCTTAAACTGCAATTTTCGTATTAACACAACTGTGACCTATTTAAAGAGGAACAAATTACTAAGGAAAAGAAGACTATAATTCAAATAGTTACCTAAAATCTTTAAAAACAAACTAGGAAATATCCTTAGTAACTCTTAAAGATAAAGCATTTTTCTTTTTTAACTAGGTTCCCATATTTGGGGGGGGGAATTATTTCTTACTCCCCAGATTTTTACTTCTAAATGTAGAAAGAAAGATTAGATAAAGAAGGAATATATTTTAATATAAGTATGTCTAGTACAATAATTGGGAGATATACTAAAATATTATTCATTGTTTATTTAAATTTCTAATGTAAGTAGTATCATTTATTTTATCTAACAACCCTATTTTTAGGGAATGAAAAAATCATAACCTTTATTTTGGTGGTATATGTACTTAAAACTACAAATATTATAATCTGATATACATATTCCACATTAATAGTTTTATTTCAATTATGTTTGTCTTTATTATCAAGACTAACTAAAATTTATATGGCTGGTAAGTAAGAGATTAAATGTATAAAAATTCCCTTCCAACACAATTGAATATGTTCTACAGTTAATTCTATATAGATATGTTGTTCACATTCGTAGCTATGAAGTCAATAGAAGTATCTTTAATTATAATGCAATCTTGTGTACTTTTTATGAAAATACTGTACTCATTTTCTAAATGGTAAGCAATAAATCTAATGTGGAGGCTTTTAGAGGATAACAGTGTTAAAAGCCTTTCCAGATAAAGTGTGGCCTAAAGGAAATTGTGCAATACTGATCTAAAAATCCTTATCTTGGAATAAAGTCAGCTCAAGGGTGGTCTCAGAGATGTAGTACTGTACAAGGATGTCTTCTATTTGAAGAAGTTGGTAAATGTAGGTTCCTTCTGTGGTTCTATTTGGGCCACTCTTACATTGGTTTGGGTCTTTTGTTTTGTTTAGCATCTTCTTGGTGAATAGGAATCAATATTCTAGAATAGTCCTAGATCAGAACCTCTGTGCTAATCCAGATAACACTTCTAAATCTTGGATCCAGTCTTGTTATATCTTCACACCGCAGGCTCCTAGCTCCTGGAACTTTTCTTCTTGGCATCAAGAGAAAATGTATGTTTTCACAGTAAAACGCAAGTTAATAAACAATATGAACAATTTTGACAGGTTTTATAGAATAATAGAACACACAATATTAACCAAAAATTTAACCAATTAGTTCTTTATTGTCCTACACATAAACATATAAACAACCTAGATTCTGTAGCCCACCTAGTGCATATTATAAAAAGCTCAAAAGGCCTAAATATAACTAATAAATTATAATAGCCCATAGCACAGATCACATAAGTTACCTCATGCATAGACTAACTGTTTAACTAATTGGGCAGATTCTGCACTAGGGAAGCACATTACACTCATCAGGGAAACTTTTCCAAAACATACAGGCCAGGGGCTCACCCCTTAATTTTTTGATTTCGCAATTATGGATTGAACAGTAAGCATCAGAGAACCAAAAGACAACCACATAAACTTTTTAAAAACTAAATCAAGGAACAATATGTTGAAAGTATCCAGACTTGGATAATACTTAAGACCAAATGACAATACCTAAGGAACACCCATTCGAATGACTGGATTTCTGATCTGAAACCACGGAGACTGCAAGGAAGCAGCGCAACTGTTAACTGTGAATTCTATATGCACCAAAATTTCCCTTCAGGAATGAAAGGAAAACGAAAGGATTCTCAGGCAAAGAAAGACTAAAGAATTTGTTACAAGTAGGCCTATCCTTGAAGAACGACTAAAGGAAACTCTTCAAAAAGAAAGGAAATTATAAAGAATGACTCTTGGAGCAACAGGAAGAATAAGAAGGAAGAAAGAACAATGGAGAGAGCAGTAAAATCGGTACAGATTATCCTTCTCATGAGTTTTATAAATCATATCTGGTGATTGAAACAAAAATAACAACACCAAATAACTAAACACAATGATATTTAAAAGTGGGAAGGTAAAGGGACGTAAATGGAGGTAAGATTTCCTTAGTTCATTCAAAGATGGGAAGGTGGTTTGGCATTGAAGCAATAAGTGATCGTAAAAGACAACAGCAAGGAAGGATCCTTGAGGTATAACTGCTCTGTGTCTTCATTGTGACGGATACATGAACCTACACATGTGATAAAATTATACACACAAATACACAAATATATAAGTAAGTATAAGTAAAACTGAAGATATCTGAATAAGATTTGTGAATTGTATCAATGTCATTGTCCTGGTTGTGATTTTATACTATAGTTTTATAAGGTTTTGCCATTGAAGTGAAGGTTATGTGGGCTCTCTGTATTATTTCTTAAAACTGTATATTAAGCTATAATTATCTCAAACATTAAATTGAAAAATACCCAGCCATGTCCCTAAAATTCCTATAAATACCTTTCTATAGTTTTCTCCTTTTTAGACACCATTAAAACCGTCAAGACAGTGTCCTCCTTGCTACATTAACAAACTCAGTTTTGCCTAATTAAAAAGAAAAAGAAGTCACTGACATGTACATACATTCCCAAGTTTTCACAATTTTCTCAAATTCTTACAAAATTACTTCCGTATTTTCTACTCATCACCAGCCACACAAAGACTTTACATGTCCAACTAAGTGAACGTTCTTCTGGAATAGTTGTGTCACAAGCACCCCAGAGTCTCGGCTCAATCTTGGGAATTTCAGGTTAAGTATGAATCCGTTTTGACTGCTCTTCTTTAAAATGGGAGGTTTCTTGGTCATCAAGCAATGAGTCTTTGAACCTCTTCACATAACAAAGTATTTGGCCCTGTATCTGCACATACAATCACAAGAAGCACTCCTAATAGTGCAAAAGATAGAGGACAAAAAAAAAAAAAAAAAAAAATCAAATGTAGAGTCCTAACAACAGTCAAGCCAACAGATAGTTCAGAATATGTACAAAACATTCCATTTCTCCAGTTTTGCTCCATTTTCCAAATGAAATGCAGTCTGTGAGGCAGGAGAAGGATGTAGAGGACCTGAAATCATTCTTTTCTTCTTTTCAAATTAGAGTCCATTTTCTAAACCCGTGACGGTTCTAAAGTGTAGGCTCGTGGTCTGTACTCTAAGACCACCTCTCTCATTGGAGGTCCTGGAGAGCAGTCACTTACCTTCTGGAACCCTTTTATCTTCTCTTCATTTTGTGGTCTCTGTATCCCTTTACCTCCTTTGGTCCTATCTATTTGGAAATGTAATTTTCATAGTAGACTGCCAGCACGGGGGAGGCTTTGACTTCTGTGAGTAATGCTTCAATTACAGTTAGAGATTTTTATATTATGAAGAAGGGCTCCTCCTTGTCTGTCTCTTTTTATTATCATGCTGAATACATCCTACTCCTTCTTTGTCTTGACAATGACATAATGTTACCGTTGCCTTGGAATGTGCTTTTCTTAAGAAGGGAGGAGGAAACAAACAAAAAAAAATGTCGCTCCCTAAGTACACACCCTGGCTTATCCATTAAATTGTCCACATTTGTCTGAAGAAAGTTTCACGATCAGATGAAGTATCAGGTACATCTCACATTCTTAGTAGAAATTCTCATGATCATAGCTATGTCTTTTTCAGCAAATGTATAAACGTTGGATTTTACAACAACAAAAAAAGAAAGATAAGTAATGATGAATTCTGCTATTTTTAACCTTGAGTTTTGGCACTAGATTTAAATATAGCCCCATTAATTTCATGTTACAAGTATAATAAAAAAGAAGCCAGGCCTAACATGTTTATATTGATCCTACATACTTACAACACTTAGATAGCTCAAGTTAATGAAACCTTGTGATACAGGAACTACAATTGAGTGTTGTTCCAATATGAGATGTTAAATTAATTAAATAATCAGGCCATTAGATTGAAGTAGCTGCAATGCCTAACTAAGTAGCCTATGTAAGAAACCAAAGCCTAACACTGTAATTCCCCAAGGTTAAGAAATCGAAACCTAAGGACAACCTATCACAAACAGCCAAATAGGCTTCCCCAAGTAATGCAACAGGTTAAGCTGTCACCAAGCAAATAACTTCCTTGCTTTACTTCCACCTCGTCCCTATAAAATCTTTCACCTAGCTCTTCTTGGTGGAGTACTCCTAAACACTTTTTGTTTGATGCTGCCTGATTCCAATAGATTTCTGCACAAATAAGTCCTTAAAAATTTTAATATGCCTCAGTTTATCTTTCAACAGAAAGAATTGTTTGTAATCCTTTAAGTCGAACAGAAGTGTACCACTAATGGCAACAGCGGTAACTGTCACGCAGCAAGCAAATTATAAAGATAGAATGAGCTCCGATAATACTCAAATCCAAAGCAAGTTCTGTTCAACGGAAGCAGGGGACGAGCTCAGTTTCGGAGTCAGGCAGTTCTGACTTTGAACCTAGCTTGGCCAGAGGCTATGCGGTGTTGGCCAAAGTATATAACGTCTCAGAACCCTAGGTTCCTTACCTGTAAAACACAGTAATTATAGTATCCCTCCTATAGGGTTACGAGCAAACATGATTTAATGCATACAGAGTACTTAAAATAGTCATAGCAGATAGTATTTCAGAAGTGTTAGCTCTTATATTTTGTTATGATTTTTATTTTTACTTCCCTCCCCATTTCCTCCCTTCTTTTCAAATAGTTCCTAACTTCTTCTATGGCTCTCCTCTTCCTTTGTATTATTTCCATAAACCCTGATCCTCCACTTTTATTACTGATACTAGTGAGACCTGAGTGGAAGACACAGTCCCATTCTGGGTGTGTCATGAGGTAGCCAGAGACTGTCATCCCCAGACTGATCAGCACATTCCCCTCAGACCACCACCAAGCAGCTGACAAAGCTGACAAACCTGGTCCCGCAGTCAATCAACATCCCCCAGAGATGTCACTTTCCTAATATGAGGCAGTGACGGTTCATGGTATTTTGCCCTTAAAATCCTATCCCATTGTTCCCCCCTGAATATCATGTCAACGTCCTACCCAGACTCTGTGCTGGATCGAATTCCCTGCTTGGCAGGAACATTTTTCATTCGGTGGTCAATGTTTAGCCTCTGATAGTTTTTATTTTATCTTTAACAGTATGTGTAATAATACCAGGTTCTTGATTTATTGGATTTATTTTTCTCCTTGAAAGCTGTATTAGTTTGGAATTGCTATTGTAACAAATTTCTACAAACACAGTGGTTTAAAACAACACACATTTATTTGCTTAACAGTTCTGGAGGTCAGAAGTCTGAAATCGGTTTTACTGACGAGTGTCATTAGGGCTGGTTCCTTTGGGAGGCTCTGAGAGGAGAATCTGTTTCTTTGCCTTTTTCAGCTTTTACTAACTGCCTGTATTTCTTGTCTGTGGGCCCTTCCTCTACCTTCAAAGTACATCAGTCTCCTTCCATCATTACATCGTCTTCTCCAACTCTGACGACTGCCTGCCTCTTCTAAGGACCATTATGGTTATGGTGAGCCTAACTGGAAAATCCAGGATGATTTCTCCATCTCAAGGATCTTAATTTAATCACATCTATAAAGTCCCTTTGCCAGGTAAGGAACATTCTCAAGGTCCAGGGATTATGTTAGATAGTCATTATTCAGCCTACTGTAAAGGTGTTCACCAAAGACAAAAAAAAAAAAAAAAAAAGAAGAAGAAAAGAAGGGAGGGAGGGAGACAGGGAAGACATGAGGGAGGGAGGGAGGGAGGGAGGGAGGCGGGAGGGAGGGAGGGAGGGAAGGAAAAAGGAAGGAAGGAAGGAAGGAAGGAAGGAAGGAAGGAAGGAAGGAAGGAAGGAAGGAAAGAAAGAGGGGAGGGAGGGAGGGAAGGAAGGAAGGAAAAAGTGAGAGGAAGAAAACGATGAGGGAGATTTTACATTGAATGCATAAAAGCAAATCATACACAACTCTTCTTTGATAAAGCATAACGAAGCAGCCCATCATCATAACCAGATGGATCTCATGTTTTAAAGAGAGATGTGATTTGCTAACATAAAAGAAGAAAAGGGTAAAGAGTTACCCAGGTAACACAAAAGCTATCCAATCTGAGAAGTAACACAATCAAGAAGAGTGTGAATTATTTATGGAAGAATTTTAAAAGGGCCCCACTGCAGAGATTCGGAATGAAGGGGAAAATAACAAATCCCTGTTTTATTGTAACTCAAGTGAAAGCATAAATGGCAACAGCCCTTTATGTAATCCTTTTCTGTCCATGTCCGCTGCTCACAAACATCCACCTGGAATAAGCCTGATTGATCTTATTGGAGAGTTTGGTGGAGGAGAGTGCCACCATCTGCTTGAATTCAGCAATAGCAAATCCAACAGGATGCTACAGGGGAGAATCCTGTTTATTGTGTTCTAGCTATGTCACTGCTGGGTTGTTTGATAACAGCCAATTTTAAGGGATATAAAGGAATATAAAAATCAATCCGTAGATTTACATTCTGGGTATAATTTCCTTATAAAAGATTCATTCTTTCCTATATGGCCAAGCAGAGAAAAACTTAAAGTTTAATGGAAGTAATTACAACATATTAATTTACTCACTTTAAATCCTGGCTAGAAATTATTTTTGTCAAGCCTTGTTTTTAATAGAGAAACAGTGTTAATTATTCATTATACATAGGTATCTGATTTGAGCAATCTTGTCATGTCATTAAAGCAATCATGAATATGTATTTGTGAAACACATTTTCATCATATCTCATGATTTACAGATGCTTCTGCAAATGCTTGTAATGCAGTCTTTTATTAACATTGCTGAGCTAAATGCATTTGCAAGAAAGGCGACTTAAAAATAAAATGAGATGTAAGTAAAATAACTAAATTTTAATGTGGAAATTTGTTTAATAAGGATTATGAGAAAAAATATTCATGAAGCACAAAATGGGAAAACTATTATTCAAATAAAACAGAACTTTTATTTTTTTTATACAGAAATATGCCAAAAAAGGAAAAATAAAACATTTGAAAAGAGAAATACAATTGCTTGAGGTTTCTGTCCTCAATGTAAGCAATAGTATAAGTTCTAGAAAATAATTATTACCATTTAATGCGAGTGATAGCCACATTTGTTAATAGAATGAAAGTAGGAACTGGGTAATTAGAATTCACACACACACACACACACACACACACACACACAGTGCTACAAATTTCAGTTAATACTATTTGAAAAATGGATAAGAATAAATAATTAGAATGTATACATACTAGGCTAACTCACTCTAATTTAAAGTGTTTGTTTTAGATAACATGTCATTCATGTAAATCAATTTATTTCCAGGAGCCAAAAAGAAAAGGAGGGGACAAAATACAGATGACATTTTCCAAAATATTTTACTAATAAAAATCCTAAATGTACGATTTATATACCTTTGTTTCTGCATTCCTCAGTCAAGTTTTTAGGGAAAACCCATTCTATGAATAATTAGTAGATGAGATATATCATTAGGTCCTGCTCAGTGCAATCATATAGAGCACCATAGGGAAACCATCTCTTCTAGATCATCTTGAGGCAAAACTATAAAATACATTAAACTGAAATGTTACAAGTACTATCTCTCACTACCTTGATACTCACACCCTGGGATCTCTTCATCCCTTCCCCCACTCAGGTCAGGCCACAGGCTCAAGAACTTTCCTGAAGGCCCTCTGCAAATCCAGCATTTGTAAATTGTCCCATTTTCTCAGGGTCTTCCTATGTGACTGGCTAGTTCACTGAGAAGATTAATTCCAGCTGTGAGGTGGTCAAGGCAGATAATACTTCCATGCTTGTTAAATTGCAGTCTGGAATGGGAGGGCAGCCAAAGCCTCAGGACAAACATGGAGTGTTAGCATTGATTTTAAGTGCTATTAAAATACTTTCATATACATAATCTCAATGTTAGTCCTACAAAACTCTTGTTAAAGACGATGATATATCCCCTTCTGGAAAACTTGAATTCCAATTATATTACCTTTAATAAAATGTGTTGCTACTTGTCATCAAAACATTCATGTATGACAAGCTGAGAACCAAAACTGTTTCAAGAAATTATAGAAATATTATTTAGTGCAAAATTCTTATTATTTAGAAAAAGAAGTTATGTGTTATGGTATATATGAATTATGAAAAAAGTTTGCTTCTTCTAAGAATAGCAGGAATGACTGCTGAATTTTATCCTCTATTAAGCCATCAGTTGAGTGGTTAATCAAAATCCTGGACAGAACAACAACAAAAAAATACTGAAAAATAATGTTCAAAGAATAGTGATAAATAATTGAAGAGAATAATTTCTGTTTCATAAATATATTTGGTAGACTTGTGCTCTGAGAGTACAGCTATTTTAAAGTTTTGCAGGAAAAAGAGTAGATGACTAAGTTTTCCCCACATTCCGATAAGACCTAAGATCCAAATGTGGACAATTTGGGGCTCTCTTAATGGTCCATTCAATTACAGCACGGTTCATTAAATAGATTATGCCACATTAAGATGGACTTAGAAGCTAAATCAACTAAAAAACAGCTGATTTGTTGGTATGGCCAGGCACTGCCTTACAAAGTAGTAACTTCCCAAATTTTTATAGGGCGATTTCATTTAATAGAATGTCGCTAATCTAAATATATGAACATTTTACTAAAACTCACATTTTGCATTATCTATGAGGAAAGGACAGGCTAAGCAAATTCACAGGTGAAGGAGATCCTAGGACTGTTTAATCTATTTGCAACTCTAGTACTAACCATTTGTACTAAAGCAATTAATGCACTCATTCCAATAGATGAGCCTTTAGTCTATTAAAGTGGAGTCAGCAAGGCCTCTGTTTCACAGGGCTTTCCACTTAGTTCCAAGAATGGAAGAAACTTAGAAAACAATACTGCATTTTTTAACAAATAAGAAAAACTCCAATTTCATATGGCTTATTATTCCCCAGATTTGAGGATGTCACTCATATAATTCACCCTGTGAATCATAACTGCTGCCTAGCATAAAGTTTTGTTGCACTATAATTTAATTTATAAAACAGGCGTAACTCCTACTTCTTCCATTCCTCAGTCTCATTTTTAAAAAGAGGCTCATATGATCTATAATTCAAATGGTATGCCAATTCCCTAACTGGCTAAAATATCAAGTGATAAATTATTGATATTTAATGTTAAACACACTCTGAAACAGCATAGACCAAAGAATCTGAGAGGGAGACTTTTTGTGTTTTTAATACTGGCTACCATTACTGATTTTGGCAGTCTACATGGTTTTTCTTCCAGTCACATGGCATTTTACTGTAAAAGTCATCTTTTCAGTGTCAACTTCTGTAGGACCCAGGTGCTTAGTAATAATGAATTTTGATGAGCAACTAGCATTGCTCTGATAGTGACATCACTGCAGTATTTTCTTTCTGCCGTAATAGTTCTCTACTTCAGTACCTATTCTCCTTTATATTTGCTCAAATTTATTAGAGATAATTAAATAAAATATGTAGTGAACTCATGGTAGTCAAAAACAAAGGAAAGAAGGGACAGAGAAGGGGGATGGAGAGAAAAAAAAGGAGGGTGACTGGGAGGGAGGGGGCATAAAAGAGAGATTAAAAAATTGGAAAAAATAGAAGGAGGGAAAAGCTGGTGCCTTTTGGGGAAGAAGGAAGAAATAGTTGGAGTCCTGTCTGAAGGATGGAGGCACAGCAGTTTCTGGGATTGAGCTGAGTTCTGGTTATACTTCTTAGTTCTCAGTAAACAATAACATTCCCATGGGTCTGTCTACACTGTCAAGGGTAGCTGAGAGCAGTTTCTGAACTTTGGCCCTGCTGATACATTGGGCCGGGTAATCCTTTCTTGTCAGGAGCTGTTCTGTACATTGTAGAACATTTAGCAGCATCCCTGGCCGCTACCCACTAGCCGCCATTAGCACTTCACTCCAAGTTTTGACAACAAAGAGTGTCTCCCATCTTTCACAATGACTCATGGAGGGTCAAATCCTCTGAGCCCCCACTGAGAACCACCGGTTTCCTGCAAAGTGCTAGATGCTGAATTTACCATGGAAAGAATAGAGGGAATAAATGTCAGCTGCAAAGCCACCTGCCTTTAAATAGGCCTCTAAAGATGAATAATAAGAACATAAAATTATGCACATACAGACTAAAGCCCAACTTTTCTAGATTGTGTAAACCTAAAGCTCGTATCAATCCCAAAGTTTGGGGTGGGGAATGGAGGACTATTCGGAATGTTTTTTCATAAACCCTGGTAGGTAAGGATTAAGCTTCATTTGATTTGATTAAGGAAACTAAGGCAATGTTACAATTATTTAATGAAGTGTCATGGTATGAACTGGTACCTGCTACATGTTAGAAAAAAAATAGCAATGTTCCTAGCACATAGCAAACAACCAACAAAATTAAATGCGTTATTATCCCTACTTTATAGATGATGAAAATGAGTCACAGTAAAGGTAAGCAATCTTTCCAAGAAACAGAGCTAAGTAATTAACAAAATGTACAGTAATATGAGTTATACCTGCGTCTTTACTCTTTGTAACACTGTTGCCTATATTAATAGTTAATTTTGTTGGAGTGCCTAAAAAGTAGCACTTTATCTTCTCTCAGCTTAATTTAGAAAATACAGCCATCTATTATGTTCCTAACACCCATTTTAGTCATTTCAGGATACAAGCAAATTATATAACCCCGTTTAATTACTTTTGGACAGTCAGGATACCTGAAACAATATTAGCATCCAACACCATGAAGGTACTTAAGTATCAAAATGATGACTACAGACTATAGGCACTAAACCCACTCTGAAAAAGAAAATCCAGAATGGATTGAGGTAGATGAGGTAGGCATATGGGATTTGAGCAAGAAATTTACGAATAGGTAGAATCAGTAAAAAATTGGGGGAAAGGCTTAGAGACCAGGAAAATAACATGCATTCTTACTGCGAAAGGCCCCACAATTTTGTTCTTCCATTTAATTAAACACCATCAAAATCTGCTTATACAAATATAATACTCACCAGACCCTTTTAATTCATTTTAGTTACACAACTAATACATAATTGCTTTTAAGTTAAAAAAAAAAAAGTTAGAGGTAACTCAAAAATCCCCTTTGACCTTCGTCTTCTCCCATTCCCCTAAGGTAATCAATATTCGGTCTTTGGTGTGTGTCATGCAGGGCGGCCTGCGGGGTCTCAGCTTCCGCTCCCCACATAAGAACACAGGACATGGTGAGGCCAAAAAGAAACACCCACGGAGCCATAGATAGGGGAGTCATACCACTATATTCTCACTGGAGGCTGGATCCACACCACCTGCAACCTGCTGTCTGCTTTTCTGCCTGCCAACCAACTAACCAATCAACGCA
This sequence comes from Rhinolophus sinicus, assembly GCF_057876585.1. Lineage (NCBI taxonomy): Eukaryota > Metazoa > Chordata > Mammalia > Chiroptera > Rhinolophidae > Rhinolophus > Rhinolophus sinicus. The sequence goes on from NC_142504.1 coordinate 86,163,512, forward strand.
GCCACTGCAGTTATATCAGTGGCTAATTGACCATCAGCTGTAACCAGTTAGCCAATTAGCCAATTAGCCACTGATAAAACTGCCATGGCTGCGTTGGTTGGTTAGTTGGTTGGCAGGCAGAGAAGCAGACAGCAGATTGCAGGTGTGTGGATCCAGCCTCCAGTGAGACTATAGTGGTATGACTCCCCTATATATGACTACGTGGGTCTTCCTTTTTGGCCTCACCGTGTCCTGCGTTCTTATATGGGGAGCAGGAGCTGAGACCCTGCAGGCAGCCCTGCATGACACATGGCACAGCAAGCAGGGTCCCTCCCGCATGACAAATGGCGCAGGAAGCAGGATATGGTACTGGCCAAAACTTACCGAAGGATGGTGGAGCAGTTTGTACACGTGAAAGCTCAGCTTCGGGAGGACCATGAGGAGCGACACCAGGAACAGGAGACGTGGTCTGCCTGGGAGACTCAAACCTCCGGATGGTACGCCGTCCGGTTGGCCAAAGCAAGCAGCATCTTCCTTTTGGTGGTCTGCTGCTGCTGTGGGCTCCTAGAGTTGTGGACATCTTACTAGGAGGCCTCCACCCACTCAGACTCCTGGCACAGCGAGCAGGATTCTGACCAGGTAGGAATGGAGTCTGACTCTGGGTAGGAGGACATGTGGCCCCCACACAGTGTGTGGTGTCCGGTGGCCACTGTTCTCAGGAGTTGGACCCCCAAGGAGGGGTGGGAAGACATGGATGGCTTGCCAACCAGCGTGGAGAGGGCCCTGAAGGTTTTAGCTGAGCGGTTGCCAGAAAGGCGAGGGCTACAGCTGGCCATGTGGGCTGGATGTTCCTCACGGTCTTGAATCTCAACATGGAAAGTGTGCTTAATGAAATAGCCCAGGTGCCAGACCAGGTGTCCCTGTTGGAGACGCTAGAAGCTTGGGTCCGCCTGTTAGAAGAGGGGCCCAACAGTGGAGACTCTGAGGCAGAGGCGGAGGAAGCGAGTGGAGACAATGTAGCTCCCAACCCCCAAGTCCGGCCAATTTTGAAGCAAAAGGTAAACCGTGAGCAGCCTTTGGGCCCCGGGGCATTGCTGTCGGCAACCCAGCTGTGACTGAGTTCACAACCTACACCTCTTAAACTCCCACTGAGTTGCAGGAGCTGGGGAGGCGGTACAGACAGCACCCTGGAGAGCCAGTCTCAGCTTGGCTACTACGTTTATGGGATGAGGGAGCAGACAACGTTCTCTGCTCCCCAGGCGAGATGGAAAAGCTAGCCTTCGTGACAGTGCATCCATCCCTGCGACAAAGGTTACAGAACTGCCATAGGTTGGCCCAAGACCAGGGCAACAACTCGCTAATGGAGTGTCTCACTGCTGCGGTACACACAGTATGGGGACAGGCTAGCAAGCTGCCAGACACTGTGAGTCAATGGCAGTCATATACGGAACTTACTCAAATCATCCGTGAAATGGGTATGAGACATGCTATTTTCAACCCTAACATGCGGAGGCCGGATGACAAGCTTTTTACAGCCAGAATGAGAGATCTGGTTTTGGATACTGCACCTGCGAGTGCTTTTGGATCCTTGGTTGCCATTCTTACGCCCTATGTTGGTTGGCGGATCCATGAAGTTACCGTTGCCATGGGCACCCTAGGGGATGTTGAAAGCCAGAGGTAAAGGAAGTTAAGACAGGAGGTCCAAGCAGTTGAGACCTGGAAGCCCAAATCAAAAGTAAAGGGGCGAGGTTGCGGGCCTCAGAGAGTAACATGTGCACAGATGTGGCGTGATCTCATGGCAGCAGGGGTCGATAGGAAGAAAATAGACCGACAACCCAATACACTCCTGCTGGAACTTTGGAAGCAGTTGTGTCCGGAACAGCAATTCCAGAGAAGCATAAAGGAGAAGTCTGGGAAAGCGTGACTCGTGTCCCTCCAGGACTTCATGCAGCCGCTTGAGGCCAACTCCTCTCAGCTTGATTAGGGGTGGCGCCAAGGTACCCGGTCAGAGGGGACGAGCAGGGACCGGAGGCCCCACGTGGAACTGTCCATACATTGGTCCCCTTCGAATGTACAGAGGGTTTTGGCTCTAGTTGACACTGGCGCCGACTGCAGTCTCGTTTATGGGAACCCAGAACTGTTCCCAGGACCAGCAATCTGCATTGATGGCTACGGGGGAAAAACTGTGACTGTGAAAGCCGTTTCCTTACCACTGGGTATAGGAAGGCTTCCTCCTCGTACCTACAAGGTTTATGTCTCCCCCATTCTGGAGTATATTCTAGGGGTGGACGTGCTACATGGCCTCAGCTTACAGACGTCGGTAGGAGAGTTCCGTCTCCGGATCCGGGTGGTGAAAGCGGTGACACGCGGGCATGCTCACCACCCTCCTCAAGTGTTGCCACAGCCCTGGTGCGTGGTTACAGTGCGACAGTACCGCCTGCCAGGAGGACAGGAGGAGATTGGTCGTACAATATTGGAATTGGAGAAGGCACATATTGTGAGGCCAATGCACAGTCCCTTTTACTCCCCAGTATGACCTGTCACGAAGCCACGAGCCCGGGCCCCTAGTTATTTGTACTGACAGCTGGTTGGTGTTCCGGGGCCTGACATTGTGGCTCCCTACATGGAAACACCAAAACTGGTTGGTAGGACACCGTTCACTGTGGGGTCAAGCCATGTGGCAGAACCTCTGGGACCTAGGGCAGAGAAAGGAGGTGACCCTAATACATGCCACAGGTCACTCCCCCTTAGTGTTCCCAGGTAATGATGAAGCAGATGCCCTAGCATGGGTCTGGTGGTTAGAACAGGCTCCTGCCACTGATGTGGCCCATTGGCTGCATAGGAAATTGCAGCACGCTGGAAGCCAAACCATGTGGCAGGTGAACAGATGCTGGGATCTGTCTTTTAAATGGCAGGAGATAGCAGATGCTTGCTATGATTGTGTCGTCTGTGCCCAGGACAGCCCCCAAAGGCAGAGACTCCCCTGGGAGACACAGCAGATTACGCGAGGGAGGGTGCCCCTCACTCGCTGGCAAGTGGATTACATTGGACCCATGCCTAAGGCCTGCAATGCGATATATGCATTCACAGCAGTGGACACTGCTAGGGAGTTGATGTTTGCTTGGCCGTGTGTGGCTGCAGATCAGCGGCATACAGTGGTCACTCTTACACAGCTTTGCGCCCTCTATGGGTGCCCCCAAGTCATTGAAAGTGACAGGGGTACCCATTTTACAGGGCAAGAAGTACAGCGCTGGGCTGCCAGGGTGGAAGTACAATGATTGTTTCATATCCTGTATAACGCAGCTGGCATGATTGAACGCTGCAATGGCCTTTTGAAGCAAGGCTTCGGGTGTCAAAACACCCTCCCATGATGTGTGACTGGGCCTCGTGTCTATGGGACGTCTTGAGAATCTTGAATGAGAGACCACGGAAGGGAGGGCCTGCACCAGTAGAAGCTCTGCTACATCAAACGGCCGCTCCCATTCAATTACAAGTTACCACAAGTGAGACTCTGTTAAAGCCAGGCTATGGCAGAAATGGAAACATTTTGCTGCCGGCACCCACATGCTTGAAAGCAGGGGAATGACAGCAATGGACTTGACCCTGGCAGGTCAAAAGCCCCACTGTCGGTGGTTGGGCCTGATAGCCCCATGGGGGTCTGGTTTGACTCATGATTTGCAAGTAACGCCAGGGTTGGTGGCTGAGTGGCCACCGCAAGTGACTGTAGTATACGGAGGTCCCGATACCAGGATGATTTTGCGGGGAACCTATGTGCTTTCACTGTGGCCTATTATGGAGTCCCCTGTTCTGTTACATGTTGAAACTATGCAAGGGATCCCAAGCACTGCCATAAAGGTCTGGTACCACAAACCGGGAAAGGTGCCAGTGGCAGCGACCCTCCTTTCCCAGGACAAAAAGCTAGCATGTATCCTTCCAGATGGAAGGTATTTGCCATTGTTGGTTCCTAAGACTACTGTTTCTTTGCGTCCGTAGGTGCCTGTAGGCTAAAAGGACACAAGGACCCTCAGGGAAGATGCTTGTCATGTAGATTGTGAGGAGAGACCCTGTAGGGGTGGAGTGTGGGGACAGAGTCTCAGAGACCAGTTTCCAGGATCTCGGCTTCATGGGGAAAGGTGCTGGCTCGGGTAGTAGATGGCCGTAACCTGTGGCTAATTGACCATAAGCTGTAACCAGTTAGCGAATCAGCCACTGATATAACTGCTGTGGCTGCATTGGTTAGTCGGTTGGCAGGCAGAGAAGCGGACAGCAGATTGCAGGTCGAGTGGCTCCTGCCGCCAGTGAGATTATAGTGGTATGACTCCCCTATCTATGGCTCCATGGATGTTCCTTTTTGGCCTAGCCATATCCTGCGTTCTTATGTGGGGAGCGGGAGCAGAAGCCCCGCGGGCCGCCCTGCATGACAAATGGCGCAGCGAGCAGGGTCCCCAGTATGACAGTCTATATTTCCAATTTTTAAAAAATCTTTGTTAGTGTGTATGTGTACTGTTATAAATTGTTTTGTATATTTGTATTTATTTAGGTGGTATTATAGTCTATGTATTGTACAACATGTAACTTTTAGAGTCATCTGTGTTGATTCCTGTGGATTGTGCATTTTAATTCATAGTATTACACAAAATGTGCATTCCATGTTTAATTTAAACTTCTTTTGGAAAGATATTAAGTTTGTTTTCAATGTTTTGATAATTCAAATAATGCTGCAGTGAACATTCTTTTGCCCTCAAGCACAGATATCTAGAAATAGAATTGCAAGGTCACAAACTCAGAAAATTTGTTTTTAATTGTACTTCCAAATTTCTGCCTAAAGTGACTAAATCAGCGTATTCATACCGGAATATATCTTATAAAGGGAACTGTTTTCCACATATTTACTGACTTTTTATTGCCAGACTTTTTTTTTCAGTTTTGCAGAAAATAATCTCGTTTTTATATACGTTTCTCTGATTAAACTAATTTGAGGAGGACTGATATTTTCCTAACATTGAATATTATCATTTATTAATGAAGTATAGTATTCTGTTCATTTAGATGCATTTATATCATTGAGTAAAGGTTTATTTTTTCCATAAACATCTTGCATTTTTTTTTATTTAGGCATTTTATATTTATTACTGTTGTAAACAGGTTCTTATTTTCTTTATTAATTTTTAATTTCTTACTGATGAAAAATAGGAAAATTCGATTTTTTGCATGGGAAGTTTTACCCAACAAACTTGCTAAATTTTTTTATTAGTTTCATTATTTATTAATTTATTCACTTAAAAGTTCTAGGAAGATCACCTTCTTTCCAATCTTTGAGCCAGTTTTTTTCTTTCACTATTTCAGCTTTAATTTCTAGCATAATGATCACTAAGAGTAATGATAATAGATATTCTGTTCTTATTTGACATTGCTAAACATGTTTCTAGTATGTCATTATTAAATATGATGTTTGCATAAGTTTTAATCGGATAAATTTTAATGGACTAAGAAAGTATCTTTCTACTTCTCCTTTTCTAAGTTGTTACCATAAATGTATGTTAGATTTTATAAATTCTTATTCAGCATTCATTAAAATAATCATATAAATTTGCCCTTTTGTCTTTTAACAAAGAGATTTACCTTGATAAAATGTGTCATGTTAATCCATCTTTACAATACATAGATAAAACTTCATGATCGCTGTATCAGTTAGGAATTGCATTCAGCTGCTGGTAAGAGAGGCCTGGCTATAGTGGGTTAAGCACATCAGTGCTTCTATTTCTGAAATAATCAAGTCAAGAGTAAAACAGTTGCTGGCATTTGTTCAGCAATTTAAGGACGTAAAAGAGAAAGTTTCTGTCTTCTCTTAGTTTTTCCTCATAGTTTAAAGATTACAACTAGACATGTAGGCATCATGTCCTCTTTAGAAATAAGAAAAATGAAAAATGGATAGTAGGGTAACAATACTTTCCCAGAATTCCTAACCCACAGTTGTTTCTTGCATTTCATTAGCTATCCAACCTCAAAAAGATTGACAGGAATATAATTTTTAAGCTGGTCATATTAGTAACTGGATTAAAATTAGGGTTTTGTTACTAGGGAAGCAGGAGCCTGAAAATTTAGTAGGTTACTAATTATTCTTGCCACAGTCATAAAACATTGTTCTTTTAATGCACTGCTTGATTTGAATAGCTAATATTTTACCTCTAAATCTGAATTGTCATCCTTGGTACAATCCATAGCGTTTATTCATATTTCACCAGTTATGTGTGTACTTATTTGTGCTTGGGGTGGGGGAAGGTAAGGGAATATAGTTCTATGCCATTCGATCACATGCATAGCTTTAAGTAACCACTACCACAATCAAGATACTTAATTGTACCATCACCACAAGACTCCTCCATGCTACTTCTTTACAGCCATACTAATTCCTGCCTCCCCATCCTAACCCTCAGCAATCGCTAATCTGTTTTCCATCTCTATATTTCGTGAATGTTACATGAATAGAATCATGCAGCAGTACATATCCTTTTGATATTAGCTGTTTGTCTCAGCATAATTTCCTTTAGGTTCTTGCAAGTTTTCACATGTTTCAATAGCTTGTACCTCTTTTTATTCCTGAGTAGTATTCTATGGCACAGATGTATCATATTTTATTAATCATTCACTCACTGATGGACATTTGGATAGTCTCTAGTTTGGGGCTATTGTAACAATGTGGCTAAGAATATTCATGTATAAGATTCTGCATAAAAATAAGTTTTCATTATTTTGGCATGTATACACAAGAGTGCAATTCTGGGTAGTATGGTAATTTCATTTTTAAGTTTAAAGGGAACTACTAGACTATTTTCCAGAGTGCCTGTAACATTTTGTATTCCTACAGGTGATGTAGGGGAGATCTGGTTTTCCACATCTTCACCAACGTTTAGTATTATCACTATTTTTTATTTGGCTATTCTGATAGTTGTGTAGTGATATCCCACTATGGTTTTAATTTGCATTTATCTAGTGGCTAATGATGTTGAACATATTTTTACATGCTTATTTACCATCTGTGTGTTCTCTTTAGTAAAATGTCAATTCAAGTCTTTTGCTTACTTTCTAATTTGATTTTTTTAATATAGAAATTTGATAGTTCTTTGTACAATCTAAATACAAGTCCTTTGTCAGATATATGATGTGCAAATATTTCTTTCATATCATTAATGAGTTTGATTCTTGAATGTTTAAAAAGAACTATCACATGTATTTTATTATATTTGTGAATAATTCTGTAAGTAATTAACAATTAGGTCAAACTCATTTATGGTACCTAAAACTTCTATAGTTTTACTTACTTTTATCTATTAATTTGAGAGAGATATTTTAAAATCTCTCAATATGATTGGATTTGTCATTTTTTCTTTGAATTTTATGAGTTTAGTTATTTTATAAGGATCCTGACTCATATTATTTTGAGGTGGAGGGTTTCTTTTATCAAGAAGACATATTTCTCTTCAATCCTTTTAAATGTTTTATGCTTTGAATTCTTGATGTTGACAGAGTTCAACTATTTTCTTTTTGTTAGGATTTTCTAGAATATTTATTCTAGTTCTTTATTTTCCATCAGCCTACATCACTTTGTTTTAGACATGTGTCTAGTAAATAAAATGTAGCTGTATTTTTAATACAAAGAGCTAACATAATCCTTTAACCAAACTCTATTCATTGTTATTGTTAAATTATTTGAACTTATTCCTGCCACCTTATTTTGTGTTTCATATTTCTGATACTCTTTTTCTTTTTCTGTCTTTCTTTTTTTAAAAATTTATATTATTGGCCTAATTACATTTTCATTGTCCCATTTACTTCTTTATGTGTATGGAAGTTTTACAGTCTATTTCTAGAATAGTGATTTGCTTTAAATTTTTAATACATATGCAGGATCAGATTTTTTTTTTAAAATAGCATCAAGATTTAATCTGTTCTTAGTCTCCCTCATATACTTAGACTGCCATCTTGAAGCCAGATGTCTTTCCCAGATATGTGAGATTATACATCACTGAACTTTCGGGGGAGATACATTTTATTCGTATGTTAGCAATTGTTTATGCCTTTACATTTTCTCTTCTCCAAATCTGTATTTCTGTTCCCAGTGCTTTGCTGAGTTCATAATTTGGTTCCTGACTGAGTCAAAATGGCAATGATGTAAGAGGGCAATTTCTCACCAACCTAGTGAGATAAGTATTCAGAGCCAAAATTACGGCAACTAATAAGAAGGAAAGAAAATGAATGAGTAGTTGTGCACACTAGTCTTTGGATTAAAATAATTACTTGCTAAATACTTAAAATTTAGTAGGAAAATATATCTTTCCTGTAGGTTGTATGTAAGCATGACAGTGCAACATTCCTAAAATTCTGAGAAGTAACCCAGAACTCAGATATTCAAGATATATTTACTGAATGCCTGTTATGGTCCAAGGACTGTGCTATGGTTGGTTGTACAGAAGCAAACAAAACAGGCATGGTCTGAAGACTCTAAACAGATAAGTATAGAAATAAATATGTTTGTGTCAGGATACCCCCACAGAGAAGAAATATTTAGGTTGTTTTACTCTTTTCCTTGGAGAGAGATTCCAAAAGCACAATAGACTCAAGGAAGAAAGCTCTTCCCTCTCTAAAGGATAAGTTTAGTGACCTCAAAGCAATGAACTATTCAATTCAGTTTTATGGGGCAAGGTAAAGTAATTAGACCTTTTTTGGTTCTATGAGTTGAGGAAAAAAATAGTTATCTTACCTCTAAGGAGTAGATTCCTCAGGGAGAATGTTAAAATATACATATAATTCCATATTCTCCAACCTCCTCCCCTAACAAAATGTGTGCTCATCTGAGTTAATGAAGGTACTGCTTTCACTAATGGACTTACTTGTACATACCTGGGCAAAACTTGCTAGATGTTAAGTCCTTTGGAAATGATTAGACTGAAAAAAATCCAAATAAATGGCTGAAAACAGAAATGAATATAGCACTATTTAGAGAGTATCAAATTAACAAATCAGTGTAATATGAAATGACGACAGGTGGGGCATGCCTTGCATTGATAAAAGATCTGCTTTCCGGATGGGATTATGAAAAGCTGTGAAAACAGGAATCATACATTCATCAGCATGCACAATTAATTAAACTAGTGTCATTAACAAATAATTAAACCAGGAAAACTAAAGTTCATTAATCACTTTAAATTAATTATGACAATGATGTTAATAACAATTTAGCATTTACATTTATATGAACATTTTAGTAAAGAAATATGTATATATTAGAGACTTAGTAGTAGTGGCTCTCAAGAAGTAATATGAATTAAAATCTCCTCAGGAGAGGAAACTTGTTGAAAATGTAAATTATTGGGTTCCACCTCCCAGAAACTTAACTCATTAGTTGTGAAAAGGGCCCATGGCCCTGAATTTAACAATGCCCCTATTCCCCACCCCACGCAGAAATGGTCATTCTGATGCAGGTGATTGGGTAGATAACACTCCACAAACCTTTCTAAAGAAGTAAAGCATTGATAAAAATAAAAACGGTCATATTATCTATTGTGAGTTAGCATTTATTTAAATATTTTCTTTATATGCATTTTATTTTAAAATACTTATTTCATTGTTAGGTAATGAGGTTTAATTTTCTATAGAAAGTAATAAGAGTAAATCTATAAACTACTAATATTATTTCAAAAGATAAACTAATATAATTAACTTAAGAGGAATTCTAGATCTATTTTCTAGTAAGATACTAAAATGGCATGACAGTTGGCTCCCTCCTCCAAGAGACACTATGGAGAAACTCTGTAGTGAAATACCAAGAAAAGAACAGTGTAAAAGTCCTCTGGCGTAGCAAGAGGATTGTTTTACAGTTGGGTGTTTGGGAGGGGATCAACCCTATACGTTAGCCAGAATAGGGTTGGCAGCCTAGAGTTACTGTAGGAGGGAAAGTAGGACCAATGTAGCTAGAGTTTTGCTTTTGCTTTTCCCCCACCATTGCCTTGGTACAAGTGTCCGTCCACAGTATAGGTGATACAGAATTTGGGTGTAGGTGTCTGTAGAAGGCAATTCCTGTTAGGGAAATAGAACTTTGGGTCATCAAATTGACTGGAGTATTAAAAGAGGAAACTAGTGGCACATTTGCTGAATTTTGAAGCTACGTGGGGTGGGAAGCAAACAAGCTATAATGGAACTCAGAGATGAATTGTATGTAATCTCAGAAAAGAAAGACCTTTCAGGGGAAATTTCTTCATCAGATATCCCAGAACCAGTGAACTGATGATCTGAAGCCAGTTTTACTATGGGAGCATTTTACTGATTTGGAAGAGTTGGTGCTACAGGCTGAGACTCCTGGCTTTGCAGGACAAAGGACCTCTACATGGAGAGCTGAACTTTTAGTCAATACATGGGATTGGAGAGAAAAAGGTCGAAATGATGTGGTCTCAAACACAGAAGTTGTTTCCCTTTAAATATTTACATAATTCTGAATCACTTCAATGCAGAAAACTAAAAAGGTAAGTCAAAAATCTCTCAATCAAAGAATATGTGTCATTTTGCAATGCTGAGCGGACAAAGACTAACTAGTGGGAGGAGCCCCACTGCACACAAGCATACTCTCATTGAAAAGCCCCAGAAAGCTAGGCTTTGGTGATAAGACAATCAAGAGGTAGACTTAGACTTATTAAAATGTCAACCAGAACCCAGCTCCATCTGCCGAGGATTAAAAAGGAAAATACTCTCAGGGTATGGTAACATCATCACAAATATTCAACAAAAAATCATTAGCTATGCTGAGAGACTAGGCAATATGATTAAGCTAAGGAGAAATAAATAGACAATACTAAAATAATCAAATGCAGTTCAGATAGTGGAATTAGCAAAGACTTTAAAATAATTATAATTAACCTATTCAGGAGAATAAGGAAAAGTTGTATAAAGTACATGAAACTATTGAGTTTTACCAGCCACTTGGACTACACAAGGAAAAAATATATAACTGAGATTCTAGAACTTAAAATATAATACCTGAAACTAGAAATTGATCTAACAGGTTTAACATCAAATTAGAAAGAACAGAAAACAGGATAAATAAACTGAAGGGAAGATCAATGGAAACATAAACTGAAGCACAAAGAAAAGCCTATTGAATGTGTCATAAGAACCAGAAACAGAAGAGAGCATGGACCAGAAATAATATTTGCAGAAGTCATAGCTGAGCATCTTAAAAGATTCTAGAAATTCTTAGGGATAAATAAGAAGATAAACTTTCCAAGGCATGTCACAGTGAAACTGCTGTACAGCAATAACAGAGAGAATCCTAAAAGCAGCAGTGGGGGGTGGGGGCAAGAAAGACACATTACCTTGAAAGGAGGAATAATAAGATTGCTGGTAGAAGCTGGAACACAATACAATGATACAATTAAGGTACTGAAAAGAAAAACTGCCAACCTAGAATTCTTTACCCAGCAAAAATATTCTTCAATATACCCTCTATGGAGGTGAAAAAAAAAAATGTCAGGCAAAGAAACTGCAAGAATATGTGGCCACAAACCTGCACTAAGAATATAAAAGCAATTAAAATTCTAGAGCTCTGCTATGTAAGGAGCTTAGAAGTCATCAATTCCGAACTTACACGAAGGCCCAAGCTGAACATACTGAAAACCAATGACTTTACAAAGAATCCTCAAAGAAATGGGGGTCACAGAGCAAACCACCACCATGGAATATTGAGAGAGAGGTTAACAGATTCACAGCTGGAATCTGATTACCTAGAGCAGAAGCTGCTGGAACCATAATGTGGCGGGAATACTTAAATGGAAATTTTGATGAAGTTTTGGAGGCTGACAATAGACTAGCTTCACAATGAGAAACTCTTGAGGACTCCGTACTTTCCTGGGTTTTCCCTCTAGGAATCCTGCCAAATTCTAATGGTAAAGATCTAAGAAAAATCCCCTCCTGTTTCTGGCAGAGGGAGAGGGAAAGTATCCGTTTTGAAATATACCCAGAAAATTCTGCATAAAAGCTCCCCTAGGAAAAATACCAGAGTCTTTTCTGACCTGGGAAAATGGCAATTAGCCAATTCCAACCCCTCTAGCCTTCCTGTCTCACTAGGGGGTAGGGAGGGGGAGGGAGCTAAGAAATATTTTGAATGTCACAGTCCACGGACTCAGGCCCACTAAAAGACCAATTTTAATCAAAAGATTATAGAGCCTTCCACTCCTCCTCCCCTTACCACTACATCAACAGGACTGCAGTATAAGAACAGTGAATTGCAGCTGAAATAGCTTCAAAACAAGAATCTGTTCTGAAACAACAGGGAAGGAAAAAAAAGAATGCTAGAAAAATAATGAAGCCTCTGTACCTAGCTACAACAAACATAAAATACAGCCCAACTCTGAGCCAGATTAACAAAAATCCTTACACTACAGGCCTAATTACCTCAGATTCAATTATCCAATATACCACATCCAACTTTAAATGAAAAAGTTACAAGGTATGCCAAAAAACAAAACAAACAACAACACCAAAAAACAGCTTGAAGATTTAAAGCAAGCATTGAATGAGAACAGGAATAACACTGATTCTAGATATTGTAGACAGAAAATTTAAAATATCTGTGATTAATATATTAAGGACTTTGTGGGAAAAGTAGAAGGCATGTACAAATAGATGGATAATTTAAACAGAAAGATGGAAACTCTATAAGAGTAAAAAAGAATGCTAGAAATAAAAATGCCATTAAACAATGAATAATACTTTTTATGTGCTCATCAGTAGACTGGACGAGAAAGAAACCAGCAGTGAGTTTGAAGATACTTCAACAGAAACTTGCCAGAGTGTAATACAAAGAGAAAAATTAACAAAAAGAATTTCCAAGAATTATGAGATTGTGGGGCATTTACAACAGGTGTAACATACATGTGATTGGAATATCAGAAAGAAAAAACAAACAAACAAACAAAACAAGAAATATTTGAAATAATAATGGCTGTTAATTTTCCAAAATTAATGACAGACAACAAACTACATTTCCAGGAATTTTAGAGAACACCAATCAAGATAACTAACAAAAAATATAAAACCTAGGGGCCGGTGGTTGGAGCCCCGTGCTCCTAACTCCAAAGGCTGCCTGTTCGGTTCCCACATGGGCCAGTGGGCTCTCAACCACAAGGTTGCCAGTTCGACTCCCACAAGGGAAGGTGGGCTGCGCCCCCTGCAAATAGCAACGGCAACTGGACCTGGAGCTGAGCTGCGCCCTCCACAACTAAGATTGAAAGGACAACAACTTGACTTGGAAAAAAGTCCTGGAAGTACACACTGTTCCCCAATAAAGTCCTGTTAAAAAAAAATAAATATATATATATGTATATATATATATATATATATATATATATATATACACACATATATACATATATATACATATGTATAAATATATATAAAACCTAGGCACATTATATTCAAACTTCAGAAAACCAAACACAAAGCAAGGCTTGAAAGAAGCTGGAAAGGGAGGGGCCACCTTACCAATAGAGGAAAAATATGTAAGAGTTAAGTCAGATTTCTTATTAGAAACAATGAAAGGAAGAAAAGAGTGGAGTGGTATATTTAAAGTGTTGGAAGAAAAGAAGAAAATACCAACCTAAAATTCTATATCCAACAAAAGTAACCTTCAAAAATGAAGATAATGACTTTCGCAAATAAACAAAAATGAACAAATTCACTGTGAGTAGAATTTCCCTGCAAGAAAGGTTAAAATAAAGTTCCTCTAAGAGAAGGGAAATAATGTGGGTCACAAACCCAGATCTACTTAAAGAAAGGAAAGGTGTCACAGAAAGAATAAGTGAAAGTAAAATAAAACCTTTTATTTCTCCTATTCTTAATTTCCCTATTAGAGAACTGTTTGTTGAAAGCAATAATAGTAACAATGTATTGGGTGATTACAGTTTATCAATATGAAATGAATGGCAGATATGTTACATGGGATACGAGAGAGGAACTAGGACTACTCATTTTATACATGCGAATATAGTATATTAGTATATAGTATTATAGTATTAAGTGTTCCAGGATCTATTATAAGGTAACTGCACTGCCTATGAATTGGTATAGTGTTATTTGAAAGCAACTAAAAATCTTTTTTAAAGTATAATTGATATTCTAAGAGAGGATAGAAGAAGAAAAAAATATAAAATAATCAAAGCTAGAAAAGAAACAAAATAAGGGGACATTTTTTTTTTAAAAGAACAATTATAATGGATAAGGAATGCTAGAAACATGGTATAAATTAATCCAGCCATATCAATGATAACTTTAAATGTGAATGGACTAAACATGCCAATTAAAAGACAGAGATTGTCAGAATGGGGGAGGAAAAAGAAATAAGACCCAACTACATGTTGTCTACATAAACCTGCTTTAATATAAAGACACAGATAGATTAAAAATAAAGGAATGGAGAAAGATATTCCATGCTAATGCTAATCAAAAAGAAAGAGGGATATTCACACAAAGCAGACTCAGAACAAGGAAAATTATTAGGGATAATGAGAAGCATTATACAATAAAAAGGGGTCAATTCTCTAAGAAGATAAAAATCTTTAATATATACATGCACCTAACCTCAGAATGTCAACATATGCATACATAATACAAAAACTTCAAGAACTGCAAGAAGAAACAGACAAATCCACTATTACAGTTGGAGATTCCAACACTCCTTTATCAGTAATTCCAACAGTGAAAAAATCAGTAAGAATATAGTTGAAATGAACAGCACCATCAGTCAACGTAGTCTAATTGACATTTATAGAATACTCTATCCAACAACAGCAGACTATACATTCTCCTCAAGCACATGGAATATTCACCAAGACAGACCACATTCTGGGCCACAAAATACAGCTTAAAAAATATTACACAACAGTCATCATTCAAAGTATATCCTTAGACTGCAATACAAGTAGAAATCAATAACAGAAAAATAGCAGAAAAACAAACAAATATAGTAGATATTAAATAATATTCTTCTAAATATTGAGGTCAAAGAAGTCTCCAGAGAAATTTTTAAATATTTTGAATTAAATTCAAAGGGAAAATACAACTTACTGAAATTTGTGTGATGGGGAAAGCAATGCTTACAGGGAAATTTATAGCATTGAATGCCTATGTTAAAGAATAAAAATATTTAAAACAAAAATCTAAGCTTCTACCTTAGGAAATTAGAGAAAGGCAAATTATTTAAGCCAATGCAAACAATTTAAGCAAAAAGCAAGCAGAAGAAAAATCTGAACAGAAATCAATGAAATTGAAAATAGGAAATTAATATACAGAATCAATGAAAACAAATGTTGCTTCTTTGAAAACATCAATAAAATGTATTAACAACAACAAAAAAATCTTCAACAGAAGGAAAATGATCCCAAACCACTACTTGGAAATGGAGGAGGCAATGTAGAGCAATGAAATGGTAAATAAATCGGTACTTATAAAAGTATGTTGATTGTAAAAATCATAATAGTAATGTGTTGTGGAATTTAAAATTCATGCGGAATTAACATGCATAACAATAATAGGGCAAATGATGATATATAGAATTCAAGTGTTCTTGTGTCTAGCATACGAGGGAAGTGATAAAATTTATTTTATTAGATGCATTAAGTTGTGCATTTGTTATCTAAAGTAGAGATCTCTAAAATAATCATTAAAATAATAGAAAAAGAATGTATAAACAGTTAAAGACGGAAAAATAAAATAATTTAAAATATTTTATTAATTCAATGATTGATAAGAAAGGATAAAAAAATGAACATAAAGGGATCAGTCACATGTAAAGCAAATTGCAAGGTAGTAGATTTTGACCCAAGTATACCAATAAATAAATTTAAATGGAGCAAATATTTCATTAAGAGTAAGACTATCAGAATCAATTTTTAAAAATAATATGGTATTTAAAAGAGACACATTACAAATTCTATGACACAGAACATTTGAAAACAAAAGAATGAGAAGCATTACCAGAGTTACTGGGGGGACATTTGTTAATCATAAGAAGAGAATCCATCAGATAGACATAGAAATCTAAGTCCACCACAGGGATATGAAAGACAGTTTGGGGAATATAATCAATAATGTTGTAAAGATTTTGTAGGGTGTCAGATGGGAACATGTCTTATTAGGGAGACCACTTCATGGACAGTGTAGATGCTTGACCACTGTACTTACTGTACACCTGACGCTGAAGTTGAATAATATTGTATGTCAACTATAATTTAATATATTAGTCTTGGGATATGGAGTATAGCATACCAAATAGAGTCAATGGAATTGTAATAGATATATACAATGTCAGAAGGGCAATAGATTGGGGGAGGGGAGTTATCACTTTGTGAGGGATGAAATGTCCAACTATTGCATTGATTTGTACACCCGAATCTAATAAAAAAAAAAAGAAAGAAATTCTAAGTCCACATGTTCACAACTACATACTATTTGAAAATATGTCAAACAAAACCTGGAAAACTAATTGGTGACCTAAACAAATCAATAATTATATCGAGAAATGTTAATGCACCTCCGTCAATAACTAATAGAACAACATAAAAAGTCATCCCTCTTAATTCAGCTTCTACCCAAAAAACAAAACTTGAAACGCTAATGAGAAAAGTTTTCCCAAATGAAGGGTTTCTTGTGGTTTTCTGGTGTCTGGACCTCTGTAATCACAGACCATAACCATTCTCCTCCCTTGGAACTTACAGTGCTTTATAACCTGAAATCTGACCTCCCATACTCTATCTGACAGGACATCTGATACCTCCCGGAGGAAATGTCCTTACAGAATGAAATAACAAGATATTTAAAGAGAACAACTAGCTGGAAAAAAAAATGCACTGCCTAAAAATCATTCAGAAATAGAAGTATTAGAACAAACAAATAAAAAAAAATTAAGAAATTTTATTAAGAAATAAACAAGATATTTTTAATGTGAACTAAAATAAGTACATATTAAAAGAACAAACAGGGAAAACAATTTGAAAAATAAGGTAGTTGATACAAAGGTCATAATGGTTATATAGATTTGAATTGGTAAAAATCAGGGAGAAATTAGTAATGAAAAGACATACTCCAGAAGAAGTAAAAGCTAAAGAAACAGAAAATATGTATTAAATGTTAAGAAATATAGAAAGTAGAATTTTAAAAAATACAGAACCCCAAGAAGAAAACATAATAGAAATTGAAAGGAAGAAATGTTTTCTAAAAATAATAGAGAAACATTTCCTGGAATTAAAAAATATATATGAAACAATTCATATTGAAAGAGTTCATAAATTGTTAAATGGGAGAAATTGGTGGAGGAAAAAACACCTGGTAATTAAGGAATATGTCAAAGACAGCAAGAAACTTCTAAAAGCTTAAGAAAGAAGATACAGATCAAGGAAAATGGTTAGATCAACAAACCATTTTCAACAGCATCACTAGAAGCAATATGAAGATGGAACAGTATTTTGAAGGAATGGAAAGAAATTTGAACATAGATGCTTAGTCCCAACCAAACTAATTTGAATATTAGAACATGATAAAAAAAAATATTCACTTGAATTCAAAACCTTAGCTTTTCCAAAAAAAGACTCACATTGAAAATAGGCTTGGATGTTTTCAAAATAGCATTTTAAATGATAACATTTTTATCTTTCAATAAATCTATGAGATGCTACAAGAAATATTAAGAAGAGATGAAATGTCAGTAAAGTTTGTTTTCTTTAAAAATAATACAGTGAGCATCAGAGAAAAGCAAAAAAATATGTATGTATATATTACGCCAGAATTAAAATCTAGGTAACATCAAATTAAAAAGGAGGGAGGGATGAGAAAGTATAGAAAATATATCACCTTGTTAGAGAAGAGAGATATAGGTAACAGTTAAAGACAATAAGTAAAATACGTTTAAAGTATACATAGAAAACATGGAATGAGATAATAAGCCAAAATATTAGAACTAGATACAAATATATTAAGAAATAATCTAAATGTAAATTTTCTAATCTCAATATTCAAGACACATTTTCCGATTGGATATTAAAAAGAACAAAATCAAGGTATATGCTGTTTACAAGAGAAAGAGCTAAAGAATAAAAACACACAAGATTGAAACATCTTAAAAAGTGAAAGCATTCTATCAAATAGTAAACCCCTCTTCCCCAAGAAAAAAAAAATCTGGTTTAAGTAAACCACTATTGGAAAACCTACTACTATATACTAACAAGGTATAATCTATCTTGGCATGTCCTCCTATCTCCCCAGTGTTTTACCTGGAGACATTTCTGATCTGCAGCACAGGGAAGGAGGACCCACACAGTAGCAGGCAATCTTACTGCGAGAGAGATCAGAATTCAAGGAGTCAGAGGTCACTGGGTATCTGCAATGCATTGTAATGAAGAGGAAGGATTCATGCAGAATAAAGGTTCCAGAAATCTACAAGTTCATCAGAAGAATGACAAAGGTATGAACTGAATATTCCATAGAACTCACCCAGAGCTGGACAGTGTGTATTCCAATCGGCCAGAACAGAGAATCTGTGGAGTACACCTGTGGCATTTAGAAGAGTCCTCTGAATGGGCACGAATTAGGAGAGGGCTAATTCCAAAGAAAAAGCACTATAAAAGCACCATAAGATTCCTAAAAACAAATGTCCAGTCGAAAAACAGAAAATCAGAATAACTCTGTCTCTTTAAAAACATGAGTTTATAAGTAAAAAGCTTTCACAAGAAGACTCTGTCCCAGATGACTTCAATGGTAAATGCTATGAAATAATTTTATAAGAAATAATACATTCCTATACAAATTTTCTTAGAAAATAGAGGAAGGGGGAACATGTGCCAACTTAATGAGAAAAAAAATATACCATACACCTGAAACCAATGTTTACTAACAATTGTCACCCCAATAAACTTTAATTAAAAAAAAAAAAAAGAAAGAGAAAAGAAACAAAAACTCATATACACAGATAATAGTTTAGTGATTACCAGAGAGCAAGAGGAGAGGGGGTGGTAGATGAGTGTAAACGGGATAAAAATATATGGTGATGGAAGGAGAACTGACTCTGGGTGGTGAACACACAATGTGATGTATAGATGATGTATTACAGAGTTGTACACTTGAAACCTATGTAACTTTACTAACCATTGTTACCCCCGATAAACTTCAATTAAAAAAGAAAAACATATATAACAAAAAAATAAAATTATAAGCTCATTGCCTTGATTGATATTTAAAAGACACTTCTCCAAAACAATATTTCGTATTATCCCTTTGTTAAATACGCAGATTTGATGTCCTAAGGGCAATGCAACCATAGTAAAATTCTGGACTGGTGAAAAATAGGTGAAAAAGAAGAGTCGGCATGATTTTTAAAAAGGGTGTATGTGGGAGTCTGTGGTGGGAAAACTGATATCCTTAAATTCTTGTTATCTCTGATTTACTACTTTTGTAAACCTAAATTGGATTGCTAGTAATATTTGTACAAAATATCTGCCCGGTTGCCTGCTAGGGTTTAAAAATTCTTCAGAAAGGAGATCTAGTCTCCAAGGACTCTGTTCTGCTCTGCCTTTTACTTAATTTGCAGCAGTGTTCTGTTTGCCTTTCATTTCAACTAGAGTGTTTATACTCACCAACATAATAAGCACAGAGATAATTTCATTTTTAAAAATCTTCATTATAATTTTATCTTGAAATATTTATTATAGTTGTTAATGTTAGTTCACTTAGGCATGATAATTCTGTCCCCCATGTGACTAGACAATTATCTGATCATGATGTTAGAATATTGTAGCATCTGCCTCCAATGAAAGTTTCATGCAAAGTACTTATCACAATTCCGTAAGGATAGAGAAGTGACTTCACCAAGTCGGAAAAAATAGGTTGTTTGGTATTTTTATGCTTGCCTGCTAATAAATATTTAATTGTCACAGAATTTGTCTGAAAAATTGTATTTATTATAGCATACAACCTAGTAGAAAGTTTGTGGGGGAGATCCCTAAAGCTCTCACCATTACCTTGAGTTGTTGAAAAATGCCGTAATTATTGATGGACAAACCAGCTTCTATCAGCTTAGATGACAACAATACCTCCTTAAAATCAGAAGTAAGGTTTTCTTACTCCTCACTGATCTTACTGATTATTCTTATTCCTTTTTTCCTTCTCCTTTCTCCCTTGTATTCTTTTCTCTTTTTTCCATAAACAAATATTGCAATGTATTTAATCCTCCTTAAATAAGTTCTTAATAATTTATGAAGCTCTAAACAACCTCCTAAAAATACAGCATTTTGACATTTCATAATTGGAACACCTTAATACAATGCTACAGTGGCCTAAAAATGTACCAATATTTTAAAATGTAAATTAAATTAAAATTTAAAAATATTTAAGCATTAATAAAACCGATTTTTAAATGTTAATTAATTGCATTGATTTTTCAGTACCTCATTCACAGTAATTCTGCTCCTTCGAATAGAAATCATGAACATTTCTTTACATAAAACCACATACTACATCCATTTCTTCTTTGAAACTGCAACCTTAGCTGCCAACAAAGTTCCTTGGGGATTTTAAAAACATCAATCAGTTTCACAGCTGGAGAGAAAATACTTTCTTAGAGAACAATTTTTGCTAAAAGAAGAACAGGCTTTGTAAGTCCTGAAGGCACACAATGAGTTAAATTTAAGACATTGCAAGAAACAGCTTTTCACTCACAACTGACTTGATTTGAATAGAATAAAAATAGGGTAGGCAAAGTAACTAAACACTTTACATCCCAGTTATGCTGCAGTGAATGGTGGTGATGGCTACTGGGCAGAGTGGGCCTGGGGACATTACCACTCCAATCTTACAGGAAGGCCTTGATGTAATAGTGCTGAGACAAAAGCACTTTATGATTCCTGGTTCTTCCAGAGTGGAAAGGTATTTCAGCCTCAGGTCTGAATCTTGACAGAGAAAGAAATATAAAATCTCAAGTGAAAGAATTGCTCTTTACATAGTTTACAATTTGTGTTTTATTTACCTTTCACTTGAACTAGATTGTTTTTACTCACAAACATGATGAACACAGAGATAATTTCATAAAGAGGTCTCCATTATAATTTTATTTTCAAATATTTATTGTAGTTATTATTAGTTCATTTAGACAGAACATGGTAGTGAATTGTATCTTTTTGACATTTTAAAGGAAAATATACTTTTTTAAAAGGATAATTATTTGACATGTCTAATAAAGTTTTGTTCAGAGTAACTTTGCTTTTACCAGTATTTTAAATAGGATAATTTCCTTCCCTACGTCATTGTCACAATATTTTGATGAATATTGTGACAGAAGAAGAATCAAAGGGATACTTTTAGTCAATTAAGATAAATGGAAAAATGCATTATTGAATAAAACTTGTTCATTTTTTTCATTGGTTCATACAAATGAAAAACAAGTACTGTGTTATTTAACAATTGAGCTAGGGCTCTTTTAAAAATTTATAAATATGTGTGCCAAAATGCATTCATCTCTGTGGCTAAAACATGAAATAATAATTTGGTAATTGACAGCTAATTTTACTGAAAGATTTGTTTTAAATAAACCATTGAGATTTTCTTCAGAAAAAATCTATTAGAGTTAGAGGCAAAGAAGAATGCTTTATTTATTTTGTAATTTTAACTAGATTGTAGGGCTGAAAATAGGGAAAAAAATATCACCAATTGTGAAGATGGGTTATTGTCAAAAATATCATTTGAAATCCTTATTTTCATGTTTATTGTGTAAATAGCAGTTTACGACTAGTACGAACTCAAGTGTACTCTGAAAAAACAACTTGAGACTTTCAGTTTTTTATTATAGATGTCTGCTAACGTGATTTGTCTTGTGTTATTTGTTCTGACTGGCTCTGTCTTTGAAATGATCCATTTTATCCAGAATTTATTTGCCAGAATTTTGTTTAAAATTCAAATGTGCTATTTTTGCTATCATTCTATTTAAACAGTTTATTTTTTCCATTAAGAAAGAAAATATGGAATGAATTGGAAAAAAAAATAGCCCTGTACGAGTGGGGCGCCATGGGAAGGACAGGAAGAACAGCAAACATTGCAAAGGAGAAAGCAGCAGTTGAACATCTACATGAAATGAGTCTAGGCACTTTATTTTTAACACTCACAAGTATGTTGTCAGGTAGCTATCATTTTCCAGTTTTATCAATTAGGGAACCGGGGTTCAAGAAGATTAGGTAACTTGCCCCAGATCAGTTAATAAATGCACAACT
This sequence comes from Rhinolophus sinicus, assembly GCF_057876585.1. Lineage (NCBI taxonomy): Eukaryota > Metazoa > Chordata > Mammalia > Chiroptera > Rhinolophidae > Rhinolophus > Rhinolophus sinicus. Next base: position 86,185,789 of record NC_142504.1, read on the forward strand.
ATGGCAGACAAAGCCAGATCCAGTTGACTCCAAGGCCTATGAGTTAAGAAAATACAATATTTTGATCCGTCTACAGAGACCTATAGAGGTGAGAGTGAGCTAGGACCTTCTCCATTAAAAACTGTGTGTGGACAAAACTTTGATTTAGTGTCTCAGGCATTTTAATGCTTTGTTTCCTATACCATACCCCAGATGCAAGCTCATCCACTCACTGCACCCTGAATCTTCCTCATCCCACCCATTTCTTCCTGCCCTCTCCTTCGCTATTCATTCATCTAATTGTTCATTCATTCATGTAGTTATTCATTCACCAGATACTGAGTGTCTGCTATGCTAGACATTGTTTTGGCACTGAGGCTACAAATGTAAACTGGAAGAACCCTATCCTTGCCTTTGGGGAATTACCGCCTATTAGGCTCACCCTGTTGGTAGTATTCCCTTACTTATGCTCACCTTTCCAACAGCCTCTACTTCCCTCTACCAATCCAGTGCACCCCTGATTTCTGACCTTTTGATCGGTCTCTTGTATCTAGCCTCATGTTCAACATTGCTCCGGACAGAATTCAGTTCTCATCCTTGGGCCTCAGTATTCTCTATGTCAGTGCTTGAGCTCACCCTTCAGTTCTTCCTGCTCTCAGTTGCTTTGGAAAACCATAAAGTGTAACCCAACCCCTATTCCTGGAAGTGCATTTCAGTCAGCGTGACCTGATATCCTGCTCAGGCCTACTGTAACTCCTCAGGAGGAGGAATTAAACTCTCACATGCCTAGACCTCTTTGAATTTCCTGCCTACGTGCGTGAACAGCTAGAATCTCAAATTTAGCATGGATTCCACTGTTGGATTCTCTCACTGTGGACTAAACTCATCTCTGTCTTTGGACTCAAATGTTCACTTTCTCATCTTGCTCCCTGTATCTCTTGAGGTTTGGCTTAAGTGTTAGGTCAGGTTGAGAAGAGCTATCTGGCTTTTCTCAGTCAGAATTTTTCACCACCATGGAGGCTTCTGCTTCTTAAATTCTATGCCTTAACATCCTATGAAAATATCTGGAAAACCAATTGACTTTCTATTTGGATAGAGTATAGTTGACCAATATAGGATTTCCTATCCTTAAGAATTTCAGACTTCCGTCATCTCTCTAAAATTATTCAAGAAAACTTCAACACGCCCAGAACCCCACCTTTACAATATCTCCCAGATCTTGAGGATTCAACTCTATCCTCCCAGGAAAAATTCAGCAAAAAATGTGGAGTAGGTTCTACCATTTTAGACGGATATGAGGCTTTAGCCCTAGAAGCCTCACACTCTCTCTTTTCTCAGATGGTATCCTGTGATTCTCAGGTTTAAAAAAGACATAGCAGAAATACCAGAAATTATCTCCTTCATGACTCTTGGTATTAGTGAGTCAAATGTTGGCCTGAATGTCTCTACACATGTTTGTTATATTCTCTCTCTCTCTCTCTCTCTCTCTCTCTCTCTCTCTCTCTCTCTCTCTCCCCCAATGCAGGAAATAAAAAAGAATTGACTCAAGTCAGCTGTTACTCATTTCAATGAGGTTAGTACAAATTTATCAAGGTGCAAAAAGGTCTAGTTCAAATCATCACTAGAATTTAGGTATTTGAATTCTTACTTACATGAAGGACTTTATCAGTTAAGACATACTTGCTTAAAAGGAAAGGAAAAGAAGGGAAGGGAAGGGAAGGGAAGGGAAGGGAAGGGAAGGGAAGGGAAGGGAAGGGAAGGGAAGGGAAGGGAAGGGAAGGGAAGGCAAGGGAAGGGAAGGGAAGGGAAGGGAAGGGAAGGGAAGGGAAGGAAAGGAAAGGAAAGGAAAAAAAAAAACCACAAAAAACACAGATGCAACTAAGTTTATCCAAGGGAATCTTTTGTTTTGAATTCCAGAAAATCATTGTGCCAGTGTAGAAGTTACCATTTCTTCAATAGATATCCAAATATGTAATATTTCTTTTTTGCCTAAGAGAAGTGTTATGCTTTTTTCCCCATTGAATAAATGCATATTTAGTTGTGTTTATAGAAGAATAGAAGAACATTCAGGCAGAAAAAAAAGGAGGGTACTCAAGGGCAAGCGTGACTTTCTGACCTGAGATTTACGGTCTCTCCTTGATGTGGAGACAGTTATGCACATAAATCTTTGTGCACTAAGAAGTGAATCTATTCCCTATGTTCTGTGTTAGGTTGGGGGGGGGGGGTGAGGGGAGAGCTCAGCAAGAACAGATGTGACCATTCGCTCAGTTACCCAATGAAAACAAGTAATTGCCATGGCAACTAGAGAACATCATGTGGGACACAAACTGACCTCTAAGACTCAGAGTGCTTTATGCTATAGGAATTGCATATGTATACTTGCTTGTCATGTAGATTTCTTCCCTATATGAGAGTACTACAGTGTTAAAAACATTTTTTTTTTCTTTTCCCCCCCAGTACCCTCTAGTTTTATTTTGATCCCAATCTGAACAAACTGGAAAGAATGCATAGCGTCTGATGTCAGAACTACAAAATTACTTTTAAAAGATGTAAATAAAAGATGAACTATCATGAAACATGAAAGGACTCCTACTTACAAAGAGCTCAGGGAATGAAACGCTCAGGTTATGTTTGAGAGCATTTCAGCTGCCCTTCAAAATAGCTATACACTGACCCAAAGCAGTATTCATAGTTGTATTTGTTTAATCCCTATTCTAACCACAGGTCATTTCAGCTGGAAAAGCAATAACAAAAAACTGAATGGATAAATTGATTTCTATAACAAATGATGTGTATATATAATGTAGATACACTAAAGGTAAAAGTAAGTCATTAAGCATTTACAATGGTTAGTGCTTTTCCACTGACAGGAAATGGTTGTATAAGCATATAACTCAAACTGGATAATTACAGTGTAATTACTCTGTAGTTAACATTCTCCATATTATGAACAACATCCGAAACTTTTGCACGTGGAAACGTGGGCTGTTTGTAAGTAGAAGTCCTTTGCTAGAGAATTTCTCTGAATATGAGAACAGTTTTCTAGGAGCTGAAACTGGTCAAACTTCTTCAAGTTAGATTCATTTCCGGTCCCTGCCACCTACTGAGTGGAGTCAGCCAGGAAGAGCAACATGTGTGGTGAGTGTGTATACTTGCCCTTCTCTTTAACTCACTGGTTTAAACAGTCTGATTTAATCGTGTTCTGACCTTCTGCCATTATAAAGAAAGTTGGTGTTATCTAAAATCTGAGTACTGACTGTCCAATGTTACTCATTTCTAGAATGAAAGGAGACATACTAGTTAACAATGCCATTAAATTTAATTCTGAAATGTAAAATACATCTATTTGTTCTTAGAGATGCTTTGATTATGGTTTAATGGAAACTGCTGTAAACTAGGAATAAATAGACATTGATTCTGGCTGTATATTTCCCATGGATACTGGGACTTTGGCTACAACATTCTCTGAATCTTAGTTCTATCATGTATAAAATGAGAAAAAGAGTATCTCTAAGGGTACTTTCAGAACTAAAACATAGTAATTTTGTGAAACTAGTGTTTAATCAGTAACACATAGTTCCATATCTTCTAAGAATTTAAAGCTCATTGATGTCAGTCATCACAGAAGCATAGTAATTATAAAGTATTCACAATAGGGTCATTCTTTCAAATATATATTTTCTAAGAGTTAAAGTATTACTTCTCAACCTGAATGTTAAATTGGAATTATAAGTCAAGAAGAATTTAACAAGAATTACTGATAGTATACTTTCATGGTCAATAAGAAGATACATTTATAATCTGCATTTTTAATAATTAAACACAAGTCACAAATTTAAAGCACCATAATCAAAGTTAAAAGTTCAGCAACATTCTATCAGATATATGCAACATAGTAAACATATTGTTTAAAAATAGAATGTATAAGGAATTCCTGCAGATAAGTAAGAAAAAGACAAAAAATGCAATAGAACGTAAACAAAGCATATGAGTAGGAAAATCACAAAAGAGAAAAGTCTGAGTATCAGAAAAAGTGCAAATAATAACATAACAAAATTTCTCACTCATTATGGTGATGAATAGTAAATGTCTGACATCATCATATTTTGGCTAGTAAGTAAGGAAACTGAAACTTCATTCACATCTGGTGGGAGTGTGTATTGATATTACCACTTTGTTTGACACTTTAATGGAATCGAGCAACACTGAAAATATTCCTACCCTATACTATTAGCCAACAATTTTCAAATATCTACTGCAACAGAAGAATATTTCTCACTTAGTCAGTCATAAAGAGACAGATACAAAATTGTTCACTGCAGAATTACTTATAATAGCAAAAACATGACTGTATGGAAATGGGTAAAAAAAGTAGATTATCAAAATGGAATAGTGTACAGTAGTAAATTAAATAAAATAGGTCTATACATTGGCAAGGATAAAATTTCAAAAAACCAATAGCAGAATGACTGAATAATAAACCAATTATATAAAAAAATTTAAAACACTTACAAATTGTATTTACTTCATGGATACACATATAGAGCTTAAATCAAATTCATAATATGAAGAGCGGAAGGGATGGGAATGGTGGACAATAGAAATATTTTTCTTTTTTTTTTGACAATGGAAATTTTAACTGTATTTATAATTGTCCTTTTATTAAAATTTATGAAGCAAATAACACAATATTCTAGTGTTTAGTAATTCTAGTATGTGCCTGTAATTGTTTATGATATTTCTGGGCTCTTTTCTCTATTTTAAATTTTTTCAAAAATAATTTTGGAAGTATGTGATTTATACAGACACTTAAGTACTTCTATCCTTCAAAGTAAGCATAAATATTTAGGAATCTAAAAATATATTTAATTGAGTCAGCCATAGGATATGTAATTAAATCCCCATGTATTTGTTGATACTATTATTTTCTGATCATACAAGTGACAGTAAAAACTAAATGAACACACTGCCTCTTTACTTAATTTAATGTAGAATAAAGCGACTTCATTCAACAAAATTGATGAGAGTTAAGCATAATCTGGATACAAAATCTAAAGAATGCCAAGAAAATGTCAGAATTCTCAGCTCCACTGACATGGGAGAGGAGCTGTAAGCTAATATTCCACATATTTGCACGTTAGAAGTCCATGCAAACTGAAGGACCAAAGAATTAGTGGTCTGAAAAATAAATATTTAATATTTATAGTATTTCAAACTTAAAGAACTGATGTATTAGGACACTGCCTTGCTTAACATAACTGAAATACTCTCAGGAACATTTAAAAGCATTATATATCACAAGTGAGGGAGATTGCAGATTTTACTAGTGAAGTGTGATATATGCCAGCCCAGCACTTCATTGTAATTACTCGGCTAAAGGAAGAGCGAAGCTGAGTTCCGTGAACTTAAAATATAGCATGAAAGAATCTCCAGGGATATGCGGCATTTACGTTGTCTAAGAAAATGTAGAGAGAAATTCTGGGACCCTTTGTAGGGCATTTGGATATTAAAACAGCAAATTAAGAACGTTTTAATTCAGATGTTAAAACACTTCAAATTAGTATTTCCTGGGTGCTATGCCCTTCAAAATAATCTGAATAATGCCACTGAAAGAAGCAAGGAAAAATTGCCTTTAGTTTGTAAAGAATGGTAAACAAAATGATGAGAGGTGGGTGGAAGTCCACTAGAGGGTAGTTTTAAAGCTTTCTGGTTTGGAGAACATTTCCTCATAAAGTTATAAACCATTAAGCAAACAACGGGAAAAAAAAGTCCAGCAGATCTAGTTCTCCATAGGGCAAGGTTTTTACTTTCCTCATTATCTGAAACCAGAACCAATCGACTCGTTATTTTTAATGTACTCGTGGTTGGTCTCTGAATAGGATCAGTCCATTTACAAAAAGTGTACTTATCTGTGAAGGAGTCTATTTTCAAATATGGATCTTAAAAGAGTAAATATAAAGTTTCCATAATTGGAACCAGCCAGTGCATGACAAAGGAACCAGGGTAAAACCAGGAGAGCAAATGATGGTAGGGTCAGAATAAGAGAGAACGGGGAAATAGAAATTAAATTGGGATAAAATGGAGAGAGGTGTTTTGGGAAAAAACCCAGACAGGGAAGAAACAAGAAAAATACCTAGGAAAAGAGAAAGGAGGTAAAACCTAGTTAATCTTGGTATTGTTGACTTTTTAAATAATTATGAAAACTGACTTCTCTTAAGTAGATGCAGCTAATAATACTTGCGAGCAGCCAGATCTTCAGGTAACACATGCAACAAAGCACTTTCTTCCAAGTTAATTTCCAAGTGTCGAGGAGCTAGCAAGTTCATTTGAGGACTTAAATTGAGCCCGAGAGACCCCTCATGTAAAAGTGTTAGGCCAGAGACTCAAGCAGAAATTTCTGCAGGGATTCCCCTCACCCTTACTTAGCTATAAAATAAACACCTTTCTAAAGGCCCCGAAATTCAAATCTATTTGCGCTGTGTTTAATGTGGGATTAAATGTAGTTGAAGTGGTTCAGACATCTTAAGGATTCAGGTTACTTTCTCTCAGTAGGATGAATTTATCCTAGAAGTACTCAAGTCACAGAAGTTAACAGCTAAAAGGTAGATAGCATTTGAAGATCTTCATTCATATAGGAGAAAAAATATTTCCAGATAAAGGAACATCAAGAAAAATGTTGCCTGTTTTTTTGTTGTTGTTGTTTGTTTTTCTAAAATTTGATTCAATAAACTAATGGGGCCGGGGGGAGGGGGGCATGGGGGAGGAAAAAAAGTCCTTCTACATAAAGATCATTGTTGTAAGGCAGTGATTTTCAAACTTGAGCCTGCGCCAGCCTGACCTGGAGAGTTCATTAAAACATAGGTTCCTGGGTCCCACGTCTAGAATTTCTAATTCAGTAGATACCTGTGGTGCTAAGAAGCTGTTCCCATGTGCTGCTGATTTGGCTCCAGGGACCTCACATTGAAAGTCACTGATGTATGAAATACACATAGTTAGACATTGCCAATTTTGTAATGGGAAGTCTAAGAATTTTACATAGATATTTTAACAGAATTTTGTTTTTCCTGTTTCCAGCCTTTTACGTTTTGATGGTGGTGGTGCAGGGTACCAGGGGGACACCTAGAAAAAAAGGACTACAATATTAGAAGAGAAGTACAATTTCTCCTCACTGAAGGGCATTTCCCAATATTTCAACACAAACAGCCCTCGGGGTCGAGGGCATATTCTTTTACAGAAGATTTATTAACCAGACCCTCCAGGAGGATCTTCACCAGAACTCCATTAGGAATTGCTATGGATTACCATCACACATGACGGTGCAGGCACAGTAGAGTCCGTTTTGAAGGAGGATTTGTGAGTTTAAGCAGCATTATTCCAGTTCACACAGTTAGAGTTACAATATAGAAACAATGTGCCAAACTGCTCTCATACCAGTTTAAGTAAAACATGTTGACAATATCAACTCAAGAGAAAAATCTAAATTAATCTCTATTCCAACCAGCACAAATAATTTATTGACCTTTGTGAAGAGAAAGGACAAGTAACTTGAGACCTCAAAAATGGATGTCAAGTGGGGAAGCAGTTAGATGTTTATTACATCAAAGCTATACTTCAAATGCCTGTTCTTTAAGACGTGCATTATTTTCACTTGTGTTTGAGTCCGTCTTGCTGCTTGATTGTAGACGCCTGGAGAACAGAGAGCGTGCTTAACTTGTCTAATATTTTTCCATGACCACAACTAAATTCTGATTTTTGAGAGGAAAGTTCTATTTGCAGAATAGAAGGAAGATGTCGTATACTCATTCAAACTTAGAAAATATAGATTACTCGGGAGCTCTGTAGGCTATTGTATTTTCTGTGGCACAATGTTGACTAAATTCTTAGATGACTGATTACTTCAGAGCTCCACTTCTGAAAGCTTTCTGGTAAACTGGGGCATAGGAAGTATTCATCTCTGTATTTTTACATTCCCCCAGTCTTAAATTGGTTATGGAATAGGTGAAAATATCAAGTGACCCAGGCAAGATGTAAAAGCTAATCTAAATCTAAAAGTATATGTGCTACTATCCCTTCTCCAAATGCTGCCAAATGCTGTTTTAGACCCTTGGAGATTAATGGTGACTTCTGACCAGTGATATGCTGGGGCTGAATCACATGGGCTCATGAGAGCTTATTGTTTACATCTCTTCTCAACTTTGCATTCAGTGACAACCACGTTGGAACTCTGGAAATTGGCCATGGTGAGACTATTTATAGAATAGTGTTGGCAAACCCTACAAACCAAGACTTCTGGTTTTCTGGAGAACCAGTTGTTAAATATTTGCCAGCACACAACTACTTCCAACTCAACACAATTGTATAGCATGTGTTTGTGGCAAGTCAACAAGTTTCTGGTCTGATTTTCCAAAGTGTGTCACTCTTTCTTATCTGTGTTCAAAAGTTCATAATATTTGGTGAAAGTACATATGTACTCCAAATAATGCACTGCTGAGGCCTACTCAGGCAGAGAACTTGAAGAAATATCAGAAAAACTCTCCCGCAGCATTTGTTGATTCCACAAAGGAATGGTAGTCTATTTAAAGAGACCAATGTCAGATGTTTGTTTTATGCATGTAGCAACAATTTATTCCCAGACCATTTAATGAATAAACTTTATTTTACATAGATGCACTTTATTTTATTAGAAAAGCCTAGCAATACAAGCAATATGATCTTATGCCCTTCAAACAACGTTTACTTAGATCCTTGGTTTATTTACCTGTTTGCTTGTTTTATCTTTAAAAGAGAGGAGAAAAATCTTTTTTTTGTTGTTTATCTCAAACCTTTGTTGTAAGAATAAAGAGATAATGTATGTAAATTGCTATGTAAACTTTAAATCAATATGCAAATATTTAGTGTGAAAGGCAGAAAGGTAACCATGCAATTCCTCTTATTTCTCATTCACATTTTGAATAAAACACATGTATTCCCACAAGTAATATAAGTTAAAAATGTAGCTTTTCTACTTTAGGATACTATTTGAATACATCCATTATTACAGTTACACAGCAAATTCGTATACTATCCATATATGGTTTAAAGAAATTAGTAAAATCATCCTGGATCAAAATAGCATTTGAGAAAATAAATTTATCAATCTAATATTCAGGGAGATAAGACATAGAAGGAAGTGATTAATGACAGTCATTTACATTTTCACTTGAAGGATTTCAAAATACTTTGTAAACAATAAGATTACTCACACCTTACAGTATTTATTGTTTATTCTCTTCCAACCTGCCTCATTTAATGAAATAAGCCACTTACTTAACTTCCTAGTGCACTTCATTAAATTAACTCTAAAATGTCTTGTCAGAGGTAATTTAGCCAAGGAAAAACTCAATATCGTATTCATTAACATCCATTTAGTCAAAGAGACTATGGTGGATTTACCCATAGACTAGTCCAGAATGTGTATTAGACCTTCCAAGACAGAGCAGTAAATTGATTAGGGGATGAGGCAAAGAAATTTGTTTTTAAAACCTGAATCACCTGGCCAATAAGTATGAAATCAGGCTGTGGACATGACTTTCGCAATTAAATGATTCTCAGTTCAATTTGCCAAAAGACAATTTTTCCTAAGGCTCAGTTATTATAAATTTATAACTACATTCAAACGTAATTCAAATAATGAAAGTTCATGTTTTCTTTAAAACTCCCACACGGATGATTCTATATGAAAGACATAATTATAACAAACATGTTTCAGAAATAAAGTGAATAATTGTTCTAATACTTCTAATTCAAGACAGTCACTGTGAAGCCATCCACAGTTTTTTTGTTTGTTTTTTGTTTTTTTCCATATTGGGGATATTAGCATTTTAGCCATCCTATAAATTATAATTTTTTCTCCAGTTTGCCATTTGTTTTTAGTTTTGTTTTATTGTGTTTTTCTTTTTCATGCAAAGGTTTTGCTTTTTCTAATACAGTAGAATTTACCAAGTTTTCAATATTTCATCTGGATTTTGAGTCATACTTAGAAAGCCTTTTCTACACCCAGGTTACTGAGGAACTTACACATATTTTATTTTTACTACTTGCGTGCACTTTTTTTATACTTAAGTTCCTGATCCATTTGGAGATGTTTTTCTTATATATAGTGTGTGACATTGATCATCATCATCTTTTTCAAAATGGCTAGCCAGTTATCTTGGCATCATTTATGAAAAAGCCTATCTTTGCCCAGAGATTTGTGACACCATCTGTATTACATACTTAATTTACATATGTACCTTGGTCTGTTTCTGCAATTTCTACTATCCACTGGTGTATCTATGGGCGAATACTATACTATTTTCATTACAGAGGTTATCTCTTATGTTTTAATATTTTGTGAGATTGGTCCCTTATAGTTTCTCTTTTTCGTTGTTTTTCTAGTTATTTTTGCATGATTATTTTTCCACATTAAATTTAGTATCAAGTTTTTTATCTGCATAAAAGTAGTTTATTGGTACTTTATAGAATTGTATAAAATTTACAAATGACTTTTGGGAAAATTGACATCTTTATGATGTTGATTTGTTCTGTTGAAAAATAGGGATGTATTTTCCTTTGTACAAACATACATTTGTGACTTTTAGGAATATTTCAAGCTTTTCTTCATATTAGTTTTGCTCATTTTCTGTTAAATTTATTTCTAAATACTAATTTTCTTCAAGAATTGCAAATGGGGTTTTTATTAACATTTTACTAACTGGTTATTTATGTATATGAACATTATTGATTTTTGTATATCATTTGTGTATTTTGCTACCTTATTCATTTTTTTATTGTTTGAGTATATGATAATTGATTCTCTTAGGTTTTCTAGATACACTATTGTTATCTTCTAATAATAGATAATTTTTTACTTCTTATCTAATTCATAGGTCTCCAACTGATTTTATTTTTTTTTTATCTAACTGCATTGGGCAATACCTCCAGTGCAATGTTAAATAATAGAGTGGAGAGGGGGAATATTTTCCTTTTTCTGATCATATATGTGTGTGTACATACATGTATATGTGTGTATATGTTTTAATGTGTGTATGCATAATGTGTGTGTGTGTGTGTGTGTGTGTGAGAGAGAGAGAGAGAGAGAGAGAGAGAGAGAGAGAGAGAGAGAGAGAGAGAGAGAGAGAGAGACAGAAGAGGATAATTAACCTTGCATTCCTTTACATAGTGGATTTATCTTCATGAATATTTTATTTATTTGTTTGTAACTTCCTTTTTGTGGTATTGCCATTTGGTCTAATTATTGATTTTAAACTAGCTTCAAAGAAAAAGTTGAGCTTTTTCTTCATTTTGCTCCATTCAAAGCATTTTACGTAGCACTGCAATTATTTGTTCTTTAGACATTTGGTAGGTTTCTATTGGGAAACTAACTGGGCCTGGTGCTTTAGAGTGGGTCCTTATAATTTTTAAGTTTCTTCTACAGAAATTAGTCATTTAAATTAAACTTTTTATCTCTAATGGGATCAACTTTGGTGAAAATGATTTTCCTTTATTTATATATTTAAAGTAGGTTTTCAGATTTATTTGCAAAGAGGTTTTCAAAGTAGTCTCTTCCAATATTTTTAAAAATAGTTCTGTTTCAGTGTTATTACCTTCATATAAATTCTTACTTTGTATATCTGTGTTTTCTCCATTTTCTTTATTAAATTAGCTAGATTTTTGAATGTTTTGTTGTTTTTCAAAGAACCAGGGTACTTATTTACATTGGAGCTATCACCTTTTTATGCTTTACCTCATTAATTTATTTTTTTGAAAATCACTTTATTGAGCTATGATTAACATACCAAAGGCTATATATATTAAATGCATACAACTTGATGCGCTTGGAGATACAAATATACTACAAAACCATCATAATCTATGCCATAAACATATCCTTCACCTATAAAAGTTTTCTCCCATGCTCTTTGTTTATTATTATTATTATATTTTGTGATAAGAGCACATAACATGAGATGTACCCTCTTAGCAAAATTTAAAGTATACAATACAGTGTTGTAAGTAGATCTCTAGGACTTACTCATTTTGTATACTGAAACTTTGTATGATTTCATTAATACTCTCCATTGCTTGCTCCCCCTGGCTTCTGGCAAACACCATAGTTGTATTGCATGGTGATCTGAGAATGTTGTTCATAACATTTCTCTGAAAATTAATGGTACTTTTTTTGTGACCTAGTCTATGATTAATTATGGCAAAAGTTTTATGTTTAAGGAGTTTTATTCTCTATTATAACAATATAAAACTTGATATGTATCCATAACATGTACTAATTCATTATGTTGTCTAGGTTTTCTGTATCCTGACATATTTTGTTCTTACATTAAGAGTGGTATGTTAAAAATCTCCTATTATTAGTATCTGTATCTATTTCTCATTCTATCTTGTTTTTTTTTAAAGATGAATGTTGTGTTACTTGGAGTAAAAATATTCATAACAGTTATATCTATATTGTAAAATATGGCTTTTAAAATTAAAATGTGTCCTTCATTGTCATAGTTTAATGCTTTTTTAAATTCTATTCTGTCTTGTATCAGATTGCAAAATTTGCTTTTCTCTTGTTTTATTGTTCCATTCTTGTCCCCATCTTTTTGTTAGTCTTAGATCTACAGCTATCTACATTGAATGCTCACCATTCTCAAGTTTCCCAGTCAACACTTAGATAATTTTGTAGCGGGTTTGAGATTAAAATCAAGGTTCACTTTTTTTGCTTATAGATATCTAATTGCCCCAAGACCATTTGTTGAAAGGACTAATCTTCCTCACTGAATTATTTTGAATCTTAGTCAAAAAATGAGTTAGCTGTATTTGTTTGGATTGTTTCCTTGCTTGCTATTCTGTTCCATTGATCTTTGTATCTATCCTTCTGCAGATACTACCCAATCTTGAGTATTATAGCTAAATAATTAGTATAGTAGACTGATTCCTCATACTTTAATCTTTTTCCCCAAAATTTATTATGTTAGTGATTCTAGTTCTTTTGCTTTGCCATATTAAATTTTAGAAAATCTTGTATATGTCTACAAAAAATATATTTTTTAAGCCTTCATGGGGGTATTTGAACATTTTTTAGAATTCCATTTTGATTTATCTATACTGTTTTTTAGTGTCTCTGCACAGCTTTTCTTAGTGGTTGCTCTAGGTACTACATTATATATTCATAACTTGTCACTCTGTACTAATGTTGAAATTTTACCAATTCAAGTGAATTCAGAACATTTACCTCCCCTTATGTACTTTCACTTTTCCCCATTTATAATAAATTGTCTATAATATACCAACATACATTGGGGACCACATTAGACAATACTGTTAGGTTGGTGCAAAAGTAATAGCGGTTTTTGCAATTATTTTTAACCTTTTAAACTGCAATTATTTTTGCACCAACCTAAAATAATTTTTGCTTAAACTGTAAATATAACTTAGAAAACTCAAGAGAAGGAAAATCTATTGTATTTATTCAGATTTTTGCTTACTGTGTTCTTTCTTCCTTCTTAATATTCAAAGCTTCTGTCTTTCATTATTTCTTCTCTGTTTAGAGAACTTCCTTTAGCCATTCACTTAGGGTAGTTCTGCGGCAATACATTCTCTTGGTTTGCTTTTATCTGAAAATGTCTTCTTATGGAATTTTTCTGGATATAGGATTCTGGGTTAACTATCCTTTTTTTTCAGCACTTTAAATATGTGTCACCTCCCTCTGGCCTTCATGGTTCTTGATGAAAAATTTGCTGTTCAATCAAATTGATGTTCCCTTATAAGTAATGCATGAGTTCACGGGCTGCTTTCAAGAGTTTTTTTTTTTTTTTTTCGTCTTTAGTTTTCAGATGTTTGACTATGATGTACTTTAGCATGGAATTCTTTGGGTTTGGGGATTCACACAGCTTCTTAAATATGTAGATTTTTTTCTTTTGTCAAGTTTGGAATGTTTTCAGCCGTTATTTTGTTGAGTACTTTTTCAACTCCAATTTATTTCTTCTCTCCTTCTGGAAGTCCAATACTAAATGTTAGATCTTTTGTTAAAATCTCACAAACCCTGAGTCTCTGTTCATCTCATTTTAGTCTATTTTCTCTCTGTTGTTTAGATTGTACAATTTCTATTGTACTATCCTCAAGTTCAATGTTTGTTTCCTCTGTCTTCTCCATTTTGTTGTTAAGCCCATCCACTGGATGTTTTATTTCAGTTATTGTATATTTCATATATAACATTTCCATTTGGTTCTTATTTATGTTTTCTGTTTCTGGCTGAAACTTTCTACTTTTTCATTTGTTTCAACTGTGTTTATAATTGCTCACTGAAGAATTGCTATAATGACAGCTTTAAAATCTTTGCCAGTTAATCTTGACATATGTGTCATCTCAGTGTTGACATCTATTGATTGCATTTTCTTATTCAAATTGAGATTTCCTGAGTCTTGTTATGAGTGATTTTTTATGGATACCTGAACATTTCAGGTATTATGTTAGGAGACTGGATTTTATTTAAATCTGTGTTTTAGCAGATCTCCTCTGACACTGCTCTCATGGGGGAAGAAAGGACTCAGTCTCTTTATTGCCAAATGTTAGTAGAAGGTCTATGTTCTCCCCTTAGCGTCCTTTAACACCTGGGTGGATGGGAGAGGCTTCTTTTTACTGCTGGGAAGGGTGGGATCAGGCTTTCCATGTAGCCTCCCCCATGAGGGCTAAAATCCTGTGCCCTGGTGAAAGCCCTGATTCTCTCATAGGCCTTCTCTGACACTATCTTGGCAGGGAAGGGAAGGGTTACCTTGAGGATAAAGGTCCAGGCTCCCCATCTGGTCTCCATTAACATTGCAGAAGTAGAGAACTTCTTTAACACCTGGAATGAATGAAAGTTCCAGATCCTTACTCAGCCTTTCTGACAAAAAGTGGCTTGGGGCAGGGGAGGTAGGGAATGAGGGGTCTTGGGGCACGTCAGTATAATCAGGTGAGAGTGGAAGTATAGGCTCTCTACGGCCTTTACTGGCATGCATGGAGATACAGCCACAATTTTTTTCTGGGGGTATTTGGCTGGTATAGGACAGTAATTGTCTAAAAGTGTTCTGTCTTACCAGACTGCCCCTTTTCTATCCTTTTGGCAAGAGACATTTGGCCTTTGGTTTTTATTTGTTTTTCTGCACCCTTTGGTATTTCTGGGTAGTCTACTTCTCCAGGATCCTGTTTGGAATATGGGAGGCAGAAACAAAACCTAGGAAATTCATCATTTTTGGGATTTGGATCCTAAAGTTTTTTAGCCAATCTTCTTCCTTCATTGATCTTTCAGAGCCGCTGTGTATTTGTTTATGTACAATAGCCAGAGTTCTTCAGCTGTACATAGCAGGAGAAATAGGAAAAAAGTATGTATAATGCGCTGTACCTTCCGCAAATATGCTGTCCCCAGAGCTATCCTCTTTATTTTATAAGTAAGTTCAGCATCAGCCTACGGAGTTGGTTTTGAAAATACAAACATTTGAAATTAGATTAACTTGTTCTTTCATTTATCAAATATTGAAATCTTAAAAGTAATAATAATGATAGCTGTCACCCCTGGCAGATCTTCTAGAAAAATGCCTACCTGAGTCCTGACCCAAGGTAAGACTTCCTGAAATAGATGTTCAAGGCATATTGCACCTCCTGTTACTGAATTCTGCCTGAATCACAAACAAGTTTGAACGATCCTTTACACTTTCACTCCCCAGAAAAAGGATGCATATATCCCAGGGAACATGTAAAATCATGTGCTGGGGAGCTGGAAACAAGTATCAGCTTGTTCATATTTATAACTTTTTGTTAAAAAAAAAAGAAAATAGAAAAAAATACACACTTTCCTGTTTAATACATAAAATGACTGGTATGTATGTCATGAAGAGAATGTTATGTATCCTGAAGGAAGAGAAGAAGTTATACAACATGAAGGGCCTAATAGAAGATCTCTGAAATCATTGATTCGGTTTCAAGTCATTCAGTGTACTTGAAGTAGCAGACTGATGGAATATTTGATCTTAATTAGTAGAATCTGTAGAATGAACACCTTGTGAAGAAATCAGGAGTCACCATGAAAACCTTTGTTCCACGCAAGACTTTGCAGATTATTCAATTGTGAAGTACTTTAAAGTTACTGAGCTTAAAGATGAGTTATGCATTTCTTTTTCTTTTAACAAAAATACTTTATCCCAATTTTACAGGTCCTTTATATGATAACACATGGCTGTCAACAGTATGTTCTCTACAGAGATTAAAAAATAAAAATACATATATTTGATTATTGCCTTACGGGAGAGATACAATTTTAACAATAATTGAGAAAATAGCTGCTTTTTCAAAAGAATTTCATAGAATAAAAAAACATTGAAAATAGATGTTTTGAATGTTACTATTATTAAGTGAATTTTGTTGGCTAAAATGGTACTAAATATTTCAACTCTAAAGGAAAGATTTTCATACTTGATTAAATTAAAAATAAATAAGCAAACAAACAAAGCACTTGGAAACAGAATTTTCTAACCTGTTAATCTTCCAAATGAAGAATTTCAAGAACTTATTTTTAACCAATTTGCTAAAATAATTAAAATCCAACATCTAATTAGTTTGCTAAAGCAGCCAATTGGCATTGAGCAAAATAGAAATGTATTAGCTGAACTTTAACAAAAACCTTTTCATTATTGGAGAAAGTGGTTGAAAAATGTGCATCATCATTTAGTGAGCACAGCCAATGAAACTTTTTTTTCCTTTAGTTTGATGTACCTTTATGAAGTACCACTTTCAGTTACATAGCCATTAGAAATTGGACTTAAAGTAAACCTAATTTATAACTAAACTAGCTTAATTTCTAATTTAATTATTTAATTAATAAGTTAATTAAGAATTAAACTAGCTTTTCAAAAAATAATAAAATATTTTAATTATAGTGCTCTCACAGAAAACTAATATTGATTATTTAATAATTCAATGAGAACAGAAGTATTTAGTACCATTGCTAAATTAACTAAATGAAAAATAATAAATACATTTTATTTAGTCTTTAAAAATGTCTTTTTATTTTGTACTTTTTCATGTTTGATAATATATAAATTGCTACCATACTGATATAGTACACATGTAGCAGCACATGTGCTGGATTTTAAAATATTTTTTAACTCTTTGGGGTCTGTGCTTAGAAAAATACATTGCAAGACTACTGAATTTGATTGTGTGTGTACCCTCTAGGTCTATCCTGAGGCTAATTGTATGATAGGACTCCACACCCACATGAACAAGAGACAAAAAGAGAGCTCCTCACCACAAACTCACAAATTCACAGCTAAAGCTATTGATATATATTAAATTGATATGTATATAGATAGATATGTAGATATAATAAAAAACACAAGCAAACACACAGAGCAAATACAAAGTAATACAGTAATTTTTGAATCTAAGTGGACAATATATGTGTCTTCATTCCTTCAGCTTTCAGGTTTGTTTAAACATTTTTAAGATAAAATGTTTGAAAACTAAAGCTCTTTATGCATACATCTAGTATGAAAAAAATTATTTTTTCATTATTATTCCTTAAACATCACTTCTATACAATAAGTAATAATTGGGCTTCTATTACATGAAGATACTTATTTGAAAAGAATTTTTTTCTGATATATACGTTAATTTCCCACTTCAATTTTCATATATATATATATATATATATATATATATATATATATATATATATATACACATACACCTTAGTTTCAACTACAGCTGGAGTGGAATCTTCACTGAGTAAGAAATGTCAAGAAGTATTTTTCCCCCATAAAACAGTTCTAATACATGATGTATTCTTGGCAGAATATATTCTACATCTGCTATTTATATTCATTCCATTTTAATATTTTCTTTATCAATTTGTAAACAGGAGGCCAGATAAAAAAGATGAAAAACTCAAGAGGGTTAATGTTGCCTGAAAAAAAAAGGTGCTGAATACTCTTCACCATGGGAACCATCCCGAAGACAAAAATGCACACAGATTTCCAAAACAACCTTCCAAATCTTGAATGGCATTAAAGTTGAATTTTATAGGTTTTTTCCCTTCTGCATATGTATAAACTGAGAATAGAAACCATTCCCTGTAAGGAGGCTTCTATACATATATCAAAAGATTTTGATGACATTATAACCACTAGAGTGGCGCTAGGGCAGTTTGTGATGATTTTGGAATCTCAAGACACTTTTTGTTATAAAATATTAATGAAACAGCTGACAAGCCAACAAAATTCTAAACGAGCATATTTCACAGGAAAGAAATTTGTTGACATTGATTTGGACTCCAAAGTGGGTTTTATGAACTCAGAGTTATGGACGTGCCTACTATTACATTTGTGTTAATTGTGTATTCAACGAAGAGATGCAGTGCTTTCAGAGTCAGACATCATCTTAACCCCTTTCATTATCCAACATATTTCCAAGCTATGGGGCAGGACAGAACTTGAGCTGGTGCTATTTTTATTTGCTTTTAAATAGAAGTGACTTACCTTGAAAAATGAATGTGAATAGGTTCCTGTTGTTTTTCCATTAGGCATTTGTGGGGATTTTTTGTTATTGTTTTTTTTTGTGTGTGTGTGTGTGTGTATTTTTAATTGCTGCAAGAAATCCAAAGCATGGTACTTCTGATTAGGAAAAAACAAAACAAAAAACTCTGATGCTGATCAGAAACACTTTCATCCATCGTGGGGGGTGCCATAGCATAGGTTGCTATAGCCACAAAGTTGATTCCTAACTGTTGGGATCTGAAAAGTGCTGGAATAATAATAATTCCCAGCAAAAGAATATACATATATATTTTTTCCTTCAGTTCTTCCCCCTAGCTCCAGGAGTTAGGATGATGAGCTGCAGAATCAAAAGTTGTCTGCAATTCTACTGCCTGCTGGGAAAAAACAACAGACTTCCAGAGTATTTAATATTTATTTGGCTAGTAATCCAGCACATGATTACCTATTCCCTGGGTATTTTTTTATTTTGTTTTGTTTTGTTTTATACCAAAAAAGCAATAAAGGCTCACCATTTTCACAATGTATGCTTTATGGTGTTGGGTTTTAACTGAGTAAGCTATTTAGAATATTTTTTCTACAAGCAAGTATGTACATCTGCAAATCAGCAGGCAGAGTTAGAGTAGAAGACTAGAAAACTACCACCACACAGAGGCATATGTGTCCAAAGCATTTTGTTTGTATTAATTCAAATTGCTTGTGTAAGATTTAACTTTAGTATTGACCTCAATAGCACCATTTTTTAAACAACCAAGTTAACTGCGTACACATATTAAATAGCTATGCCTCAAATGATCTTGGACAAAATTTCAAAAATATTTAAATGGAGAAGGAATAGTCTTTTCAACAAATGATGCTGGAGCTGTTGGCCTTCTGTATACAAAATAATGAACCTAGACATATACATTACTCGTTTCACACAGATTAACTCAAAATGGATCATAGATCCAAGAGTAAAATACAGTACTCACGAAAAAATAATAGTAATAGAAAATCTCTGTGATCTTTGGTTTGGTAGTGAATTTTTAGTTACAACACACACACACACACACACACACACACACACACACACACACACAGATGCCCGTAATCCATGAAAGAAAAAAACATTGGTAAATTGGATTTAATCAAAAATCTATAACTCTGTTTTGAGAAAGACTCTATTAAAAGAATAAAAGACAAGTCACAGACTGGGGAAAAAATCTGCAAAATCATATCTGATAAAGGATTTGAATCCAAAATATACAAAAACTCTTAAAATGCAACAATAAGATAATCAACAAAAACTGGGCAAAAGATACGCATTAACAGTTCACCAAAGAAGGTATAAGGATGGCAAATAAGTATATGAAAAGATATTCAATATTATTTGTCATTAGAGGAATGCAAATTGAAACAACAATGAGGTACCATCACACACCTATTAGAATGCCTAAAATCTAGAAAAACTGACAATTGGTGAGGATGCAGAGCAATAAGGGACCCTCATTTATTGCTAGAGGAAATGTAAAATTGTATAGCTACTTTGGAACACAGTTTGACAGTTTCTCACAAAGTTAATAATAGTCTTATTTTATAATCTATCAATCTCACTCCTAGGTATTTACCCAAATGTATTGAAAACTTATATCCACACAAAAACAAGTGTTTATAGCAGCATTATTAATGATTACCCCAAACTAGAAGCAACCAAGATGTTCTTCAAGTGATAACTGGATAAACAAATTGGTATACCTGTATAACGGAATATTATTCAGCAAGGAAAAAAAAATAGTTCTCAAGCCAATGAAAGATATGGATGAAACTCAAATACATATTGCTAAGCTAAAGAAGCCAGTTTAAATAGGTTATATACTGTATGGTCCCCATTACATGATATTCCAGAAAAGGCAAAACCATTGAGATAGTAAACTGATAAGTATTTGCAAGGGGTTCTGGTGATAGAGGAGGGGAAGGTTTGAATACACGAGGCACAGGAGATTCTTTTAAAGTGGTGAAACTATTAAGTATGGTACTGGAATGGTGGATTCATGACATTAAAGAATGATAAAGTGGATGCAGAATATGACAAAAGAATCTAACTTTATTACAAATGTATGAAATAATGTCATTGAAGGCGGTGGAGGGAAACACTGTTAACTAACTTTGGAGATGAATGGAGTTTACAAGAGTAAAGGCAAAAAGAACTACATACAAGGTTGGACAATTAAGTTGGCTAACATGTTGCAACGATGTTGCTAACCTTTTTTCATATCACAGGGATTATTTATTATGAATTTGTACCAACTGGACAAAGAGTTAACCAAGTTTTACTATTTGGAAGTCCTGAAAGGCTGTGTGAAAATGTTAGATGACCTGATCTTTTCACCAACAATTCATGGCTCTTGAATCATGACAATGCACCAGCTCACAGGGCACAGTCTGTGAGGGAGTTTTTAGCCAGTAAACAAATAACTGTATTGGAACACCCTTCCTACTTACCTGATCTGGCCCCCAATGATTTCTTTCTTCACCCAAAAATAAAGGAAATATTGAAAGGAAGACATTTTGATAACATTCAGGACATCAAGGGTAATACGACGACAGCTCTGATGGCCATCACAGAAAGAGTTCCAAAATTGCTTTGAAGGGTGGACCAGGCACTGGCATCAGTGCATAGCTTCCCAAGGGGAGTAAATAATAATAATAGAAAAAATAAGGTCACTTTGAAGGTGACCTTAGTGATATTCAGCATCGAGGTATATAGCACTTTTTCTAGGGTTAGCGCAAACTTCATTGTCAGACCTTGTATAAGGACTGTACAGTACTTGCGTAAGTATTTTTCCCCCCATGGGGGCGCTGGTTAATGATTCTAATATAGGTATTCATGTATACTGGAAATGAACAGTTAAATAAATAGATGGCAGATGGTGAAAGTCAGGTTTCTCACTGTTGTAGTGGAAGGTTATAAATAAGCAAGGGAAGGAGCCTAGAATGTTCTTTGTGGTAATGAATTAGTTGAAGACTAATTGTGTGAACTCATGTTTAGCTTAATACAGATACAGATGGTTACATTTAGAAATATAAATGTATGTATATGCACATGTATATACACATATGTATATACACAAATATATGAATATACACACATATTTCCTTGCTCTGTCAGCTTAGAGGGATTAGAGAAAACATCTCAGGAACAACAAGCAAGCTTAGCACTCAGTACCCTTCTTCAATAGAAGATCCAGGTTTCTCGGAGACATGGCTAATTCTAGGACTAAGGAAATATACAAGCTGAGTCTGAAGCATCTTGAAGTGCCAGAAGGTAAGGATGTGACTTAAAAACAAATAAAATAAACAACATCAACAGAAAAAGTTAAAAAAAAAAAAAAAACAACATCAAAACAATAATGGAGGTGTATCACAGGTACATAGGCAGAGGCCATCTGAAAGAGCTTCCAATGGCCAAAATGGGGACAATTTGAGCACCAAAATAAATAAAGTTGTATTGATTTATAACCAAAGTATAAAATATCCATGACACCGTAGTGATATTAGTAATTATTGCCTGCATAAAATGTGGAGAATACACAAATCTCTCGTGCAGAAGAAGCCAAAGGATGTGTGCCGAGCTCTCCCGAAGTGTGGGCTGCACATAGTAACAGACTTCCCAAAAGTACAGTATGGAAAGGAGAGGGAAACTGAACTGCACAACGGAGAAAACTGACGAACACACCTCAGTCAGGTGATCAAGGCCAGCAGCAACAGTGACACATCATTTTCATAGTATGTACTCTTGATACGATGTGATAAAAATGGCTGTTTACCTCTGTGGTCTTCCTCACAAAAACACATAATCTCAACCCAATCATCAGAAAAACATCATACAATCACAACTGAGGGGCCATCCACAAAATACCTGTCCAGTAGTCCTCAAAACTGTTGGGGCCATTACACACACAAAAAGTCTGAGTAACTATTGCAGCCAAAAGGAGCTTAATGAGACGTGGCAACTAAATGCTATGTGGTCCTGAAACAGAAAACGGACATATGGTAAAAGCTATGGAAACATAACAAAGTATGGACTTTAGTGAATAACAGTCTATCAATATTAATCCATCACTTGCAACAAACGTTCCATAATGTAAGAAATTAACTGGGAAATTGGGTATAGGGTATGGGGGAAATAACTCTCTGTATATCTTTGTAATTTTTCTATAAATCTAAAATTATTCTAAAGTACAATGTTTATTTAAAAAGTAATGGCCTCTAAGGTCCTAAGGAAGTTAAGCATATGTTGGGTATGTTTTTCCAAATAAACGTACATATTCACACACAAACATGAAGAAAACAGAGGCACATGCTTCTTCTAAAAATATATGTGGCTAAATTATGTCCATAATTTAGTGGACTCAGTATTTTTATTCGTGCCATATATATTTCAGCAGAATCCCACATATAATAACAAATTTAAATGTAGGCTTATTTTCACTTTTAACAAAAAGTGAAAGTATTTCATAGTAGAAAAATGTACACTATTGTGCTGAGGTGTACTTAGTTGGAATAAGTGAAAGTAAGAAATTTTGACTAGATTGCCTAAAGTTTTAGCTCTGTCACTTGCAAGTTATATGAAATTTTGCAATTAATCTCTCTGTAATCTAGCTCTTATCTGTAAACGAGATATAATAATCATATATAGCCTGTAAAATGCTCTTGCAAATAACAGGACAAATCCTTATAATAGCCCCTGTGGCATAATAAGTACTCAATAAATGTTGGCTGCTGTTACAACTGGCATGACCCCAAGAACCACCCATTTCCACATATGTATTATCCTTAACGCAGACTAATATTGGACGTAAAAATAAGTTACTAACATTTCTCCAAGCGTAGCCTTGCAGATGTGAAGGTCAGAAAATTCCATAGTGATTATTCAGGCATTAAAAAGGAGAATCCAAGTACATCTCCTCTCTTCTCCCCTTCCACTCCTTTCTCTCTTACATTTTCCTTTTCTTTTTCTACTCTTGTCAAATGCAGGATTTGCAATAACAAGGAAAAATGGAAAAGGCATATTAGAATGTACTGGTCTGAGATGGTTGGACTTAATTGGGCAAGCCTGAGAATTATATTAATCCCAACCAGTAGTGTATAATCGCTTAATTATTTCTAGCCAATGTAGGCACACTACTTAACCAAAATAAGTTAGTAGAATTACTACTGTCATTGTTGCTTGGAAGTTCATGCATTAGTTCTTCCAGACATTGGTTAACTAATATGTACTAAGCCCCGAGCTAATCATTGTATACAATACTGGCAATAGAGACATCATTCCTTTTCTTAGAAATATCCAGTTAGTAGGGAGGATGGTGAAGGTTAAATACTAAATGGAAAAGCCACTTGGAGATATAATGGCTAAAACATTTTCAAATTTAGTGAAAACTAAACATTCAGATGTGGGAAACTCAACAAACCCACAAGCAAGAAATGAGAAGCAAACTACACCAAGCCACTGTATAATAAAATCACTCAAAACCACTAATAAATTTGTTAAATATTTTCAAGTAGCCAGAAGAAAATTGTCTCCTTATAGAGGAGCAAAAATGAGGACTACTGTAGATTTCTTATCAAAAATGATGTAAGTTGAGGAGATAGTGGAGGCATTTGATAGGGATTGTGTACCAGATGCATCTCCTCCATTTTTGTGACAGAACTGATAAGCTGATTCTAACATTGAAGAATCTTAAGTAGCTGAAATAACTTCAAAAAGGGAGAACAAAACTGGAGATCTTACACGACCTGATTTCAAAATTTATAGTAATGCTACAGTAATCAAAACAGCGTGATATTGGCGTAAGGACATACATGTATAAATGCAACCTAATAGATAGCCCAGAAAAATATCTATATAATTATGGTCATTTGATTTTCAGCAAATGTGCCAAGACACTCCAGTGGGCGAAAGGATATTCTTTTCATCAAATGGTGCTGGAATAATTGGGTATTCATATGCCCAAAATAATAAAACAATACCTTTACCTCACACCATACACAAAATTCACAGATAACTCAAAATCGATCATACACAAATATTTACAAGCTGAAACTAAAAGATTTATGGAAGAAAATGTAAGAAATATATTTGTGACATTAGGCGAGGCAAAGATGTCTCACATAAAGAAAAAACTTGATAAATTGGATTTAATCAAAATTGAAAGTTTTGCTCTTCAAAAGACACCATTAAATAAATAAGATAATAAGTCATAGACTAGGAGAAAATATATGTAAATCCTATATCCAATAAAGGTTTCAAATGGAGAATATATGAAGAAAACTTAAAGCTCAGTACTAAGAAGATAAGTGACACAATAAAAAAATAGGTAACATATTTGAATACACATTTCATCAAAAAATGCAGTGCCACTTTGGAAACCAGTTTGACAGTTTCTTAAAAATGTAAACGTATACTTAAAATAAGATACTGCAATTTGAAAACTTAAACATATACTTATGATAAGCTATAGTAATTCTGCTTATAGGTATTTATTAAAAAAATGAAAACATATGCCCACACAAAGATTTGTAAACAAATATTCATCACAGTGTTATTTATAATACTCAAAAACAGGAAACATTCTCGATATCCTTTAACTGGTGAATGGATAAACAAAATGTATATCCATACAGTGGAATAATACATAGAAATAAAAGGAAACAAACTACTGATACATGTAGCAAAATGGACAAATGTAAAATAGACTGTGCTAAGTGAACGAAGCCAGACATAAAAGAGGGCATGTGTGATGCCATGCCCTTGAGGTAGCAGTGGGGTTTGACTTCACATGGGCATGGGGGCACTTTTGGGGATGATCAAAAGATTCTAAACTTAGATTAAGGTGATGGTTGCACAACTGCATAAATTTACAAAAATAAGAACATCAAACTATACAGTTACATTGGGTGACTTTGTAGTATGTAAATTACACCTTAATAAAACTGATAAAACTTCAGTAAAATAGAATTCTGAGAAACAATAGAGTAAATTAACAAATAGCTTTTCATATATTAAAGAAACTGAATTTGCTGTCAAAATCGTTTACACACATGCACACAATTATAGCTCCAGATCCATGGGGTTACAACAATGAATTCTACCAAACATTTAAGAAATAATACTAATCCAACAATAGTTCTTTCAGTATTTTGGCATACTAAGGAGTAAGAACTATTCCAAGTGATTTTATGCATTCATTAATACAATGAGACCAAGATATCTCAAATATATTAAAAGAAAATGAAATTAAAGACCAATATTCCTCATGAGCCTAAAGACAAAAACATCATTAAGAAAATAGTAGAAATATATAAAAGTATATATAAAAGTATAATATATATAATGTTATACTTTTAAAGCAATATATAAAAGTATAATTAAAAAGACCAAGTAGGATTTATTATGGAAATGTAAACTTGGTTTAACATTAGGAAATTAATTAATGTAACACACAATATAACAGAATAAGAAAAAAATCTTAAGATCATTTCGATAGATGCAGAAAAGTTTTTGATAAAATTTAAAACTCACCCATAGCGGGGAAAGGAAGAACTGTTAGCTTTCTAAGAAGAGAACTTCCTCAGTCAGATGAACGTCATCTAAAAAAAACATACAGTTAATATGATACGTATGTGACACATGAATCTCCTTACTCCAAAATTCCGGAGCAGGATAAGTGTGTTTACTCTTGTCGCTTATATTCAGAATTGTTCCAGAAGTCCTAGCCAGTGCAATTAAGCAAGAAAAAAAATGCATTATATCAGAAAAGAAGTAAGTATAACTTATATTACTTGTAAACAACATAATTATAGACATAGAAATTCTACTTGAAATTATAATGACACCCATAAATGAGTTTAGCAAGGTTACGATATACAAGATCAGTATTCTAACTCAATTTTATTTCTATATATCATCAACAAATAATCCAAAAATACAATTAAAATACTATTTCTAAAAGCATAGAAAGTATCATAACTTGGGACTAAAAGATAGGAGAATATCCTCTTGAAGTTAGGATAGGCAAAGATTTCTTGGACAATACTCAAAAGACCTATTCATAAATTTTAAAAAAATCATACATTGGGTCTCATTAAATACACCAGACACCATTACAAAAATGAATAGACAAGCTGCAGGCAGGGAAAAATATAAACAGTCCATTAACAGGCCAAACTCATCTGTTGTGATTGAAAGCAGTTATTCTGTGAGGGGTGAGGAATGACGAAATGGCATAATATTCTGGGGGTGATAAAAATGTTCTGTATCTTGTAAACGATAGTTACTGAGGTGTATATAATTATCAAAAGTCATTGAACAGAACACTTGAGACCTATACATTTTATTTTATATTAAATAAATATAGGTATATTTAAGGTATATTAACTATACCTTAAGTTAAAAAAAATTAAAAATACATTTTTAAAAATTTTATCAAAACACTCTTTGCCTCGATAGAAAAATGCAGCAAAAAGCCCACAAATAGAAAAGGAGAAGGAATTAGTTTTATAAAATGGAAATTAAATAAGTGATTATGGGTTAGGCAGAAGAGTTGTGATCTAGACATTTTGGATCTACTACAGAATTAATCACCTCTTGGTCTAAAAAGGGGAGAGTCTCCAGGGAAAACAATTTTCTACTAAAAAAAAAAATGCACATTGATCAAAATTCTTACCAGCAACTCAATCCACATATTGTTAAAAAGCATGATTCATTATTTTGACATCTAAATGTCATAACTGTCTTTGATCCTTTTCCTTGGGGATATCTTGCCTAAATGTGATAGAGTGGTAGAAAGTCAGGGGGAGTGGGTGAGCAAGAATCTCTTTTTCCGGATCTCTCTATTCTCACACAAAAGGTAAATGTGCTCAGCTCCACCCCCACCCTCACTGGGGCTATGAAAATTCTGGACAGAATTCAGACACTGCAGAGTCATTGTTCTCTTTTCTGAAACACAGTCCTGCTGCCTTTCCTCACTGCTAGGTGTGTCTCTGAGTGGAGGTGGCAATTCTTGCTCTCTCTCTCTCTCTCTCTCTCTCTCTCTCTCTCTCTCTTACACTCCCACTTCTTTTCTCTCATCACATGTCACATAAACCAGTAGACAATTGGATGGCATTTCCTTGGCTACAATGGGCTCCTAAGAGATCTTCAAGTTATTCCTGCTATTTAGCTAATCAATCATGTCACCCCATAGTTCCTGGAAGTGTGTTGGCTAAAATGATCAGCCTTGTCCCCTACAATAAACTCAATGGGAAAGCAATAAGAATTCTTTGGTTTCAAAGGGAACCCTATCTCCCCATTACTTCAAGCTATCCTTGTAAAAGTTGCAGCATGGCCTTCTATCATCCTTTGAGCTTTTGGTACTCTGCATGGAATGGAAAGGATGTTTCACTGCTAGATTAATACCTACAAGGTATACCTTATACACCTTACTGTATAACAAAATAGCAGCTAGGTGAAAAATTACTAGAATGAATTATTTTTAGTGATTCCTCTGAAGTTTTATGGAGGAGGGGTCTCAATCACAAAAGTTACCCTTTTGGTAAACATGGAAACTGAGACAAGCTGAATATCATCAGTAATATGGCCAAGATTCTTCTGAATTATAGAGTCTAAGACAGTAGATGTAATCAGAATTCTAGTCTTCTCCTTTGTGAACCAAGAACATTCTTTCCACACAAAGATGAATTTAGCAGCATGTAATTTTCCTTCTTATTCAGTAAATGTGGGATTGAATTAGAGTTTACCTACAGTAATCTAATTCGTAGTTTTGAAAATAAGCAAAAAGCTGTTAGACTGCAATGTTGATATTCTGATCACATTACACATACATAAGAAGATAGTATCAAGCAAAGCTTTATTTACATTTCCTAAGTGTTTTTTTTTTTTTTTTCATTTTGTATAAACTAATGAGTGGTGCTGTTAGGGAATATGTGTATCCCTCTTTGTGTAATGGATTAAGTGTGAGTCCTGTTAAACACTAAGTCATAAATCACACTTGTGTCCTCTATGCCTAATTAAGGGTTTAAAGGGGGGAAAGGTAAATTCTTGAATGAAGGGCTCTACTCAGAAGGAGAGTTTGTTATTTCACAAAGGAAGTAGATGTATAAAGCAGAAAAAGGAGCAATTTGAGAAAGTGAAAAAGGGAACAATTTTAGCCACTTTATTCTATTTCTCCTCAGATTTAAGAATGCTTTACTTGCTAAGGGTCTGGCTATAACACGAAAATTTTTATTTTTTAATGAGTGCATTTATTTTCCAATGAGTACGGAAATGTAATAGTAGTACAAATTGACCAGAGAATTAAAAGATGAGTCTTAAAATAGTTCTAATCAACTAAAGATAGAAAACTATATGCATTGACAGTGCAAATAAAATCAGCTACAAAAATGTTTTGAAGAAAACTTACAAGGTTTTTTTTTCCTTTTTAGCTACATGTATCTCTATAATTGCAGTACATTGAAATCTTAAAATATTAAACTGTTGTAGAATTCAAGTAAAAAAAGAAGAAAGTTATAGTTAATCCACTCATTTCCTAGTGGAAGAGTTTAGATACAATTAGTCTAAGATAATATTATTAAAGCACTTCTGTATGTTCCTGGAGCGCAGCTAATGTTTATATTCATAGTATAAACTTACTTTAAATGAATATATTGAGAGGCTTGAAAAGTGCATTACATAAGATATATAGGATTAGAATAAGAGCGATAAGGTCAAAATTTATTAGCCCTTAGGAGCTTCACGCAGTAATATCTAACTATACATAATTAATGCTGATATTTGGCTTTATTTCACTTCACTTTGTATTACTCTTGGGCTGCTCAGTGAAATATAAGAGGGGGTGGGCGAAAACCCAAAACATTTTGCTATTAGGAGGAAAAAAAGGAAATATGTCTTGATTGGCTGGATTTTTATTGTACTTACCGGTATAATAAAACGGATCACATTATTATATTTCCAATCATTTATTTTTTATTCAGAAAATATTTATTGTGGCCTAAATTATGACAAGTGATTTGCTCAGTGCTGGAAATTCAGTGAATTGGGCAGTGGACAAAAGAGACAAGGTGGTCATGAAATTTCCTAACTGATCATTAACAAAAGATGTTTGGGAAAAATAAGATTATTAAATGTTCTTATTTGTAGAATTCAGAGGTTCTGTTTATGTATAAATATATTTCAGAAATAAAACTCATGTTGCATGGTCATCAAGACCACCTCTGACCTCTTCCATCTCCCCCGTTATCCTTGCCTTCATTCTTTCCCCTCAACTTTTATTACCCCCTCCTCACCCCACCTTCAGCTCTGTGTTCTGCTTGCTGGTGGGCATGTATGGGGGAGGGGTGGAAGAGATTTCCATTCATTCCAGACTTCCACATGAAATGGGCCTGTGGGATGGTCATAAAAGCAATCCCAGTCCCTTATTCCTGCCTGAAACACCTAAACTTTTCCATATTTGGTCAACACTCTGATTATATTTCCTGACAGACCAGTCATGACACAATAACTTCTGTCCCCAAATTCTCAAGTCTGTCTTCTCTTAGTATTGAATGGAGTCACTTATGAACATTAACCCTTTTCCAGTACACCATCACCTGTATTTTGTCTTACATAAACTGGCATTTATTGCTGTTTGGGTTTGCTCTGTATTGAGTGTTTATCAATTGTTAAACATCTTGTAATCTAAAACAAAAGTCTATTTCAAGTGATGAAAAGGTCTTCTGGAATTGATGAGAGGAGACCTGCACAACAGGAGTTTGAATTGTTGAATTCCAAACCTAAAAGCAGGAATAGAAGAAAACAAGCAGGGGAGTTCAGAGAAGGCACTGTTACATGCCAATTGAACTCTGGAGCAATCCCCATTGCTGCATAGTAATTGGGATGGGACTCTCGAAAAAGGATGTGTAGGACAGTTCTAACTGGAACCTATGCTCTTCGAGTTAGTTATCCCTCTTTTCTCATTTAAAGTAAGGGTTCTTGAAATACATGTGATCTTATATGAAATTTAAATGAATGCTAGCAGCTTGGTAGGTGTCATCTATCCATTTGAATACTTTCCTAGTTCTAAATTGTCCTGACTTTTACTGCACTTATATTGGTAAAGTCTCTCTCCGTTCCTACAAATTTGAATGTTCAAATCTTACCCATCTTTCAAATCCCATTTCAAAGGATATCGTTTTCTTAAAGCCTTCTTTAATCTTCCCAGCAGAGAGTTGTTTCTCTTATTAATTTTCACATAATTTGAATTGTACATTTCTTGTGACATTCATCATTTTCTGCCTCTTTTAAAGAAGATATTCATGTAATTTGCCAAACTGTAAAAGGCCTCTAATTGATTTATATATTCCCTCCTCCCGCCACAGACATTTATGGAGAAATTGAGGGCATCATAAGGGAAAGTATGGCTGAATATACACAGATACATGTAGAAGAAACAAATATAACAGCAGCAACTCCTTCTATGGAATGGTGGCCCACCACTATTCTTGTGGTCTGTGAAATATGTATTATTTTGGCACAGAATATTTACCAAATCTTTAACTAGACTTACCTGCTAGGGAACATTTATACTCAAATACCCTAAAATAGAGTTAGAATCTAAGAGTCAGTTTATAGTATTGATTATTTATACTTGGCTCATTTTCAAAGAATGGGTGCATAAAAAACTACCTTTTGTTTCAGTTTTTTTTTTTTTTTTAAAGAACAATCAATCTATATCTGCTTAAGTGGGATGGTGTATTTCTCTTCATTAATATCCAGAATTGGTTATTAAAGAATAATAAGTTACTGCAAAGCAACTGAATATGTATGTTTTCCTTTAGCTGGCTCCGAGACTTATTAAGCACTATTTCACAGAAAATAACAAATTATATGTTATGATCTGATTGCTTAAAATAGGTATTTCTGAGTGGAAGAGAAAACATTAGAATGAGAATACTTTGAAAATATATCCATTACTTTAGCCATAAAGAGGATTCTTGAAAATAAAAGCAGATGTGAATGTGATTCAAATTTAATATATTTGAAATGTAAAGTAAAAATATAATACACCTGGATAGAGTTATGCAAATTGTATGGGTAAATTTTTCCCCTAGGGATAACTTCAGTGTGTTCTCTAAATCCATTTAAAAAAAGAAAGAAAGTGAAGATAACTTTTGGTATTTCCTTAAACTGATGCATAGCTTTTTCTTATTCTAGTGAATTAATAAAGCACATATTTTTAAAGAATTAACATAATCAGTTCTTTATGATTATGAACTGCATCTGCTTAAATTTTGGTAATCAACCATTTTTATTACTTCAATCATTCGATAGTGTTCTCAAAGGAATCACCTTACTATAATTTTCATTCTTAGACATGTGTCTTTTCCTTAGATATAGATGTTCATTTCTAGTTAGTATTTTAAGCATTGCCATTTAGAATAATAGAAACAACATGGGATTGGGGTCAAAAGATTTGAGTTTGGTTCTTAAAACTGATTTAGCAAGAGACCTTGGATACAGTGTAATGTTTTAAGCTTCATTTCTCATTTGTGCAGTAGAATGAAAAATGTTTAACTGCGCTGTTCTGAGAATCAAATGAGATGATGTATATGAAAAAGCAGAAAGTACTATTTACATACCATTATTATATTCAGGAAATAATCTTACATAAATAATCAAGTATGAGTGTCCTTTTTGTTTTTTAGCTACTCAAGATAAATATACACATAATTACTGTGTGGGTCGTAAAGCCATTTCTTTCTTTGCTTAACAATAACTTTATTGACCTAAACAATTCACCAGCGATCTAAGAAGCTGGAAAGGTTACAATAAACTTTCAAGTCTTCACACATATTTTTGTAGTTCGCTAACAAGGTTAACAATCCAACTCTTCATGCGTCCCAAACCTGGCAATTATAAATAATTTAAAAGATATTCAAGTGTTAGGTGTGCAGTTGTTTACATATGCATCTTATTTTACTCTCCAGAATGATGACTGGACGCGATGTAAAAATAACTAGTGCTAAGGCACGGCATGGCATTGATCCATCGCCACAGCTCTTGGGTCCTGCATTGTTTAAGCTGATGTAGGTGGCTCAACGTTATGTCAAGTTACACGTTTATTATTAGTTCCGTATTAGAAGAGGCTGGTTTTGCACCCTGTCAACAAGGCTCTGGGAATCCACCCAGCCAAGCAGAAAAGGGTTAAAGGAGTCCAGCACAGTGGAGTAGTAGGGAATGTGTGTGTGAGAGAGTGTGTGAGTGAGAGCGCACAGGACAGAGGCATCGAGTTGCGGAGCGGACTCGTTCATAAGTTCCAAAGGCCACGGTGTCCACGGTTTTCGGCCGTAGCGGGGCTGGGGGCACCCGGCCTGCACCGAGCGAGCAGCGCCCCGTGGATTTGGGGGGCTGGCTTGGAGGGACAGGGGTCTCGCGAGGGTTTCAGGGCGTGGCTGGAGTGGGGGGCGCGCGGCGAGTGTGCACGGGTGTGCGCGCGCGAGAGGGCGAGTGTGAGCGCGGCGAGTGTGAGCGCGGCGAGTGTGCGGCCGCGTCGCCATTCCCCGTGACGTCAGAGTGTATTGTTGCAAGCGGGGCAGAGCAGAGCATCCCCGGAGCTGTCACCGCGGCGGCCGCGGCGGCGGCGCAGCGCGAGCCCCGCACGAGCGAGCCCGGCCGGCGCCGCCCCCGCCCGTCCTCGGCCCCGCCGCCGCTGCCGCCCCCGCCCCCCGCCCGGCCGCCGCGCGCCGCCGCCGCCGCCGCCCGCGCGCCCCCACCCACCCCACCCCACCCCCTCGCTACATCCCTCCCACCCGCCGCCGCCGCCCGCGCGCCTCCCCCCCGCGGAGCGAGTGCGGGTCACCGGGTCACTGGGTCATTGTCTCTGCGCCCGAACCCCGAGCACCCCGTGGAATCCCCCACGTCATCATCAGAACCATCAATGAGATGCAAACATGAAAGACAAGAGGAAGAAGAAGGACCGCACCTGGGCCGAGGCTGCCCGCCTGGTACGTACCGCCCCCCGCCCGCGCGTCCCGCCGGCCCCGCGGCTCGCCCCGCGCCGGCCCGCGGCAGCGGAGACGGCCACTTCCAGCCGGAGCCGCCGCCTGTCCGCCGAGCTCCTGCTCTTTGTTATTCTGCGGGAGTGGGCTTGCCCAAGGGCCCCCGTGTGTGTGCGTGCGCGCGCGGAGGGGCGCAGCGATTATCTCGGGGAGCCCCGCGCCCGCCGCGCCCGGGACCGCCCGGGACACTTCTCCCGGTACTTCGCTGTCGGGGCTCGGCTGTGCCTTCTCCACGGGTGAATTTCCGAGCGCTCGGCCCCGCTCCACTTTCCTCTCTACCATTCCGGAGACCTTTGTGTGGCAATTACCACTCCCTCCCGGCCCCTCCACCCCCCGGAATTTCATCAATAACTCTGTGCACGGTCTGTGTGTATGTTCGGCGTTTGTGAGTTCATACATTTTACACGTGCATGCACGGTGTGTGTCCGACACGGACTTGTGGGGCGTGTGCATGTGGGCTAGGTCGTTGCGTGTCTGTGTGCCGTGTCGTGAGTATTATGTATGCACACCGATACGTGCATGTTTTGTGTGGATCAAGTTCGTTTGTGTTTGTAGGTATTGTGCTGTGCTCCATGTTTGTGTGTACATTCTGTGCACGTGTGTGCAATTTGTGAGTGTGTGACTGGGTGTGTGTGTGTTTGGTGAAGTTGGGTCGGTGTCATTTGTAGTGGAAGGTTATTAAGAGTGTACAGCTAGGTGTGTTTTACTGCTGGCTTCCTGGGCAGTGTTACTTGGCTGCTTTTCCTTTTCTTTAACCTTTCGGAGCTTACATTTTAATCATCGAAAGAATGTCTCTATAGAAATGCTGGTTCGCAGAGGGGCGTCGGCGTCTTTGGTTTGATGCATGTGTATGTGTGGGTTTTTCTTTTTCTTCTTTTAAAGGGCAGCTGTAAATGGATTTTTTTAAAGTATATTTCTGTACAGTGTGTCTCACGGGAATGCAAGGCATTACATTTGGAGCTCAGCGTTTCAGGGTTTCGACTGCATATATTAAATATTTATTCACCAACTTACTATCTGTTATAAATTGGCCAAAAGAAAACCGACTGCGTTCAGGGTGAGGGGACCCCAGGACGTGTTTTTTGGCTTGACTTTGTAAAGATTGTTTTACTGTAACTGTGGTCTTTTTTTTTTTTTTTTTTTTTTTTATGGTTTTGAATAACTACACCATGCTCAAAGAGAACATTTGTCAAAAGTAATTATCTGAGTTTCGCTGAAGGGCCTTGCTGGTATGTCTCTGGATTCTAGCAAAGGGTTTTAGGTAATTGGCCCTACTGCCCTGCGACGAAGTAACAAAAGTCCTTTTTAATTGCAGTGTGTAGTTTTTGATTGAAGAAGTGGCTAGATCCCTTCACTTCATCTCTTAATTTGTTGTAGTGTAGGATATGATTTTTCCTCTTATCTGTGATTGTATTAATCACTAAATCACTTACTCTCTGTGGATGCATGGGTAGGTGATAGTCATTCTCTAATGAACTGTGTCTGGGAGAAGAAACTTATTTGTCAGGAGTATGTGTTAAGTAAGCAGTAAGTGTTAAGTAGATGCCAGATGGATATTATCACTGCATTTTTGCTAGAACATACTACATTACTTATTGTTTGCCCAGTCATTAATTCAGAATTGTATGGGGGTGTGGAAGGCTTCTGAAAATGCATTATTCAGGTTCCTTCTAGTGGCAATCAAGTATTATTATAGAGCTTCAGTGTATGTATTTTAAACAAGTGAACAGTGTCTATTTATAAATATTTAAAAATAGTGACTCATGAATTAGCCATATCTTCCTGCAAAGAATTACTTAATAAATAACATTATTCTGATAGAATTTAAAGCTAATCGTTTATATTCAATCAGGATACTTTACTATTCTTGAAAATACTGTGCTTTATTAGATCTAATCATAATATATCTGTATTGACAAATCTTGAAATAGACTTCTGAGTCACAGATTTTTGTTAAAAGTTGCATTTTCCTCTTGCAAAGTTCATGGATGGGAAAAGACACACTAGGAGTCAGCAACACAAAAGAATTAATGATAGACCAGATGTCTCTATTTTAACCAGACATATTGAACTAGTAGTTATGGTAATTTTTCAATTTGGTTCAAGTTATCCCCCCCCCTGTAGTTGTACAAATGTGTATGATTTCAAAATGTGACAGTTGAAATAAAATAATAAAATAGCAAGTGATTGTATTGGAAATATCTTTTTCAGAAATTTGTGATTTGTAAAAGTGACTTATGATCATTCTTAACTTATTTTGTGAATAAGAGAGAAGTGGATCCATTTGGGTAATAGTGACATTTTTTCATTATGATTATGATTTTCTTTATGATTACATGAGTGCATTTAGACTTAAAATCTCTTCCAAACTTGCATGAAAAACGTTTTATGCATACAATTGATAATAATTTATACTCAGTGAAAAAGAAATGATTTTCTTCTTAGCACTTCTGTGATATAAATACTATCATTACATATTTTATATTGCCCCTTGCTGTGCTTATTGTAGGTAAGGACTTTTAGCCTTTTCTTCATCAAATGTTAAACCAGGTATCTGATTTTAAAAATAAAGACTAAGAATTGATGGATAATATACAACTCAGTATGTGGTTCCTGCAATATATGAACTAGAGAAAGAATATCCAAATTAACATGAAGAATAGCCTTCCAATTAATACGGTGTACATTATATAACATTACACACACACACACACACACACACACACACACACCTCTATCTCCCACTGGAGGGAAGAAAAATGGGGGGAGGAGAGAGAGAGAGAGAGAGAGAGAGAGAGAGAGAGAGAGAGAGAGAGAGAATGAATCTTGAAGGAGAGGATATCAGGGAAGAGGAAATGCAAAATAGATTTTTTTGAACTGTGACCAAAAGCTTATATTTAAATGTAGCTTTGCATTCATTTTAAAGAAAAATATATGTGGAAGAAGAGCAATTCTTTCCAGAGTAAGAACTTCCAGTCGACAACAGAATTTTTGTTTTTCTTTGTGAGAAAAGTATGTGGTCTCCAAATCTGTAAACTCTGTGTGGCAACTCCAGGGATTTTGTTTTAGATAGAGATGCAACTATCAAGCTCGACCAGTTTTTTCATAGAAGTATGTAATGTTTGTATGTAGTGGGCTTGCTTAGTTTAGGAGAGAAAGGAATGGTGGTCTAATTTCCCTGTGTTTTTGAGAATGCAGTGATTATTAACAGGCTGCCATTTTAAAACAGTAATACCACATCTTTTTTTTCCCTTTTTTTTTTTTTGTTCCTGCCCTGCATCAGTTGTAGAAATGTCAGCCTTCAGCCTCTTCCCCTCCCCCTCGGCCTTCTGCAGTTGTGGTTGTTACTTTGCGCATTGCCATTTAATATGGAGTCTGCTCCCAAACCAGATGCATTTTCATCTGTTTTATCTGCTCTTCTAAGGTTGTAGAGTCTCTGAGGATCCCATAATCACATGGAAGTATCTTCTGTCTTAATATTTGTAGACCACAATGAGAATAAAAATCAAAACCATAACTCATGTTGAGCTGGGGCTTTGACTTTAATCTTTTTTGACTTTTATCTCAAGTCTTCACTCTGTTACTATAAATACAGTTTAAACCATTGTGAAAGGATCTTCATGCTTCTTTGTAAAAAATGGGGATTTGACAGGACTTTGTTTTACTGCTCTAAGGGGTTTCTTTGTTACTGGCTTAACACAGAACATACTGTTATTTATATATTTGTTCTAGGTTAATTCTTTTTTTTTGACATGCAAAAATGTTGTTGCTTTGAGAAGTGCTTTTTGATAGTTGCATCGCTTTGTTCTATAGGGAATGCTGCTGTTAAGATAATGGTTCAATGTATTAATTTGTTCCCTGAGTTTCCTTCTATTTGTTTCATTCCTTACAATCTTCGTTTAGTCTCACTGGCACCTGAAAATAAATTGTAGCAATCTTCAATAGCTTTGTGCGTGGTAACATGGCTGATTTATTTGCTCATAGTTTAGATACATTTACTCAGCTATGAATATCAGTGTTTTTGTTTTTGTTTTTTTTTCTTGGTAGTTCAAGGTGACCTTTGGGGGGGGAATTTAAATAGCAATTTTGCCTCATTGTTGGGAGAAAACAGGCACATATTTCTTTATGCCATAGCAAGATTACTGAAGATTTTAAAGAAATTTAAATCTTGTATATCATATTGTATTAAGTGGGGGGGTTTATTAATTAAAGGAAATCTGTATGAATCTTCCGCACAGTGAAGATTCTCTTGCGTAATGCATTTTATTCTAAACAAACTGGTAGGGTTTCTAGAAAATAAAGCTGAAAGATACTGATAGCTGTTAAATAGAAAACTGTTCATAATTGTTAACTTACTGGTTGCTTGGACTTTTGTCTGTGTTTTAGAAATAAGCATCATTTTTTCAGGAATAATGAACATGGGGATGGAGGAGAGAGCATTGGCGCGACTCTTGACATAGCTCACTATGCTAGTGGTGCTCAGATTATGGGTTAGGACCAGGCCCTAAACAGTTGAGGACACTTTAACTTGTGATTTGGGGTAAGCCCCAAAGGCACACATAAGCATAATTATGACACTGCTTATTGGTTTACGAGCCTGTCTAATGTCTTTGGCAATTGGAGTTTTATTTTCAGTCGCTTTCATTTCACTTGGTTTGATTCAGCTGTTTTCTGTGCTCTACACGTAACATCATCCCTTTCTGTCTGATATCTCATCATCACTTCTTTCAGATATGGAACCTAAATTTCCATTTTGCAATGTGAAGAATGGAAGAGGGTAGCAATCTCTATGCCCATCTAGGGGGAAAAAAAAAGAGTTTCACGTTGAAAAAAAATGTGTTCAAATTAATGAGAAATGTGAATTTAGGACTACTGTTTAGGTTGTTAATTTTTTATTTCCTGCTGACATGAAAGCAAATTTTAAGAATTGATTCTTTCTTAAGTTCTCTTCTTTGACAAATTCTTTGGTAGCAGATAATTCCTTGGACGTCAGAAATGGCCTATCTCCTTGGTGTATGATAGCTTTTAGACTTGTAGAATTATACCTGTGTAGAGGAGGAACAAACTTTCCCCTACACTTAAAGTTCTTCTGGCTGGTCTAATAATCAAACAGACATGAGACAGATTAGCAAGAGAAAATAACCAAATTTCATACATACATATGTATGGGAACCCCACATACACAAGAGAGTCAGAGACCCCACATGCTCGAGAGGTTCAGAGATAGAAAGGGAACATGGGTGTATAAGACATCCTGAGCTAGGGATGAGGTGAGGTGCTGTGGGGTGTCAAAGGGTCATTACAGGGTGATAAGAACAGATGCTTAGTAAATAGAAGTTTGTCCTCCCCTGTAGGTAGGTCCAAAGAAGTTATCCTGATAATCCCTTATGGGCAAGGCCCCAGTTCAAGTTTTCTCTAGGTCGTTAAAGAGAGGGGCAGAAGTTCCTCTTGAGCCTGAAGCTAAAATTGCCCTTAGCCCAAAACAACCTGAATACCACAGAGGAATCTCTTGGGGTGACTCATTCTGAACCCCCACACCTGTAAAGGAATTTCATCATAGAAAAGTTAACTTATAAAGTAATTAAATTTAATAATGTAATAGTTTCAACACTTCACTGAAATACATTGGAAATATGAAGTATGGTCCTTAAACATTTTAAGGGCTCCTACATATATGGTTCAAATGCTGGGGAGGGTACAAAGCTATATCCTCCAGGAGTATAGAGTTCGGCAGAGGAGACAAGAAAAACTGGAGGATGACTGAGCAGACACCATCTGTGGGTGTCACATTAATGATCAGGCAGATGCTAGTTTACAGACTTACAGAAGGGAGAAACTTTGCAGTATATGGTGATTGTAGAAAGCCTAATGGATTACATGAAACTTGGTAGCCCTTGAAATATGAGTAAGATTAAACAGGTGATGAGAGGCGAACAATCTGAGCAAACTACATGAGTAAAGGTGTAGAGTCCAGAAAGAGGATGGGTTCAGGGGGCAATAAGCAGACAGGTCTAGAAATATCAGAAGACTTGAGGAGGTAGGGGCTGCAGTAAAGTTGAAAATAGTTTTGAGGGGAGGGATTTGAAAGTAATTTTAAGCAGTTGGACTTTGTAAATTGTAGCATGGGGCTGGTGGGTTAGGTGGTAGCAGAAAGAGAATTAAAAAAAAAACACAAAACAAAATGACTATCCCTTATTAGAGAGGGTATCCCTGTGGTCTGAGGTATCTCTGAATGTTTCCATTACTTGGAAATAAAGAGTCTGAAACAAAATTGATGTTAGAAATATTTTATTTTAAATAACACAACTTTATTCTCTATCCTTTGCCAAATGAGGCAAAGTAAATATTAGTAACCAACATACATTACATTTGTACAAAACAACACAGAGCACTGTGTTTCCTCGGATACACTCTTGAGACCTGTACATAGGCAGGCAGGTAGGTAGGTAGAGTTATCTCAGTATCTTGGTCTCTGAGGATGGTTTCATGATGTGCTCAATATCATCACGCTGTCTATAAGGAGCGGGACTGGCACAGGACTTCTTTTTTTATTCTGTTCTGTCTTTTCTGATTTTTTAAAAATAATACAGACATTTTAACAGATGTGAATTTAACTGATTTGTTGCATGGTGGAGCCAAGCCGTCATTAGACTCACCCTGCTTTTCAGATTGCCTGATTTTCATTTTTCTCTCTCTCTTTTTTAATCATCAAAAGTCTGCATGAAGTTGTTGTTAATTTATAGTTTTAAATTTCTCCCCCAGAGGTTGTCAGTAGCAGATCTTGGCCCCTTCCTGATAGGGTTGGGAGGAGGGGGGTCTGTATAGAACCACTTTCAGCTATTTGCCAGCATTGAGTGCCTTGATTGTTCTGCTTTTGTCCCTGCACAGTTGGTAGCTGGAGAAATCTAGCCCTGACTGAAACTTTCCCTGAAGAGCCCTTGGGGAACAAATAGAAACATTATATGATTAGCCACATTGTTTTCATTATTAAACAAATCTACATAAAAGGGTAGCAATTAACAGCTTTATCAGCCTGAACTTAGACACCTACCTCTCCTCTTCCCTCAGTATTCCTACTTGAAGTGGTAACAATTAACTGTTGCTGGTTTTAATGTCAGCAACTGACTACACTAAATTGGGAGTAGGCACTTCTCCAGGTTGATTGACATATAGCCCTCTGACACATTCTTAGGTAGTATTAAGGCAAATTCATGCCCTGGGGTTAGAGCCAAAGGGCTTGTCAGAACATTGACTTTAATAGCTGAAATATATAAGTTAAATGATATCCAAGACCTTAGCTTTGGTGGAACTTTTAGAACCTGAGGAATTCTCCCAGGTAGTGCAATTCATACTCAGTGGACAACCTCAGACATTTTCAGATTTTTTCCTAAGTATATAGATGTATAATTTACTATATTATATAGTTATTTATCTTGGTTTATTTTGCCTATTTTTAGCATAAAGTAGTCCATGAAAAACTAGATAATGATTTTTAAAATAGTTCTGCAATTGGTATTTTTTTTGTGGAAATAGTTCTATTTTTCTTTACTTATGCAGTAGTTGATCTCTGAATATATTATCTGCAGTTTAAAAGAAAGAATGGAATAGGATGGACCCTCGTCAGAGTCCATTATTCAGAAGACAGGAGATTTCCAGGATTTCATTAACCATAATGTATTAAAACGTATTTTAATAATTTCAAGGAATTGGAAATTGAGATCAGATTTCTGGGTTTGTTTTCCAGCTCAGTCATAGAGAAGACATGATATAGTGAGGGTTTTTTTTTATTCTTCTTAGTTTCTTTTAATGTGAAATAAATGACTGCATATATAATTTATACGTGTATCAAAGACCTTGTTGATGTGGTTGCTGAACTAAGTTGCTATCTGGACCATGGGACTCTGTATGACCCTTCAACCTCTCCTCCTCTCTGCCGTGCACGTACACAGATAATCTCTTAAAAAGTATGTATAAGTAAACCCCCTCCCTTTAAAATATGCATTATAATTCTTCAGAATCTTACAATTAGAAATTATCTTTCCTGAATTATTTCTGTTTAGTTTAATTTCTTGTCTCTTTGAAATCAATCCCAGAAATTCAGTTAAAATATTTTGAATCAAACTTCTTTGATATTCTTATTCTTTTGTCATCATTGTTCTTACCCATTCCTGCTTGCTTGAGGGTTCCTTCTCCTCTTGGTATCCCTCAGAATAAGTGGTGTTGCTATATCTCAGAATTCTGCCTGCCCCCATCCTTTTTGTTTTAGTGTCCCTCGGACCCTTC
Source organism: Rhinolophus sinicus (assembly GCF_057876585.1). Taxonomy (NCBI): domain Eukaryota; kingdom Metazoa; phylum Chordata; class Mammalia; order Chiroptera; family Rhinolophidae; genus Rhinolophus; species Rhinolophus sinicus. Next base: position 86,227,671 of record NC_142504.1, read on the forward strand.
TTTAGTAGTTTTAACCACCCAGTGGTAATTCTCCCATGATGAGGACTCCAGCCTTCATTTTTTCCGCTAAATTTCAGATGTATATTAACATTCCTATTGTTTTTTTTTTCTATGTACTATGGATATTTCAAATGAAACTTATCCAGTTCAGCTAAACATCTCCCACAAATGTGTTTTGCATTTGACACAGAAAGAGGAATGCGACAGCATTCCTGTTTGGGAGAGACTTATCTATGTATACCTAAACACATGTTATCTGTGGAGAGTAGTAAATTATGTCTTCTAAATATAGCTCACATTTAGCTTTTTTTTTGTTTTCATTCACTATATTTTGCGTAGTTCTGACCTTCCAACTAATTTTCTCTCTCATCTCTTCTCCATGTCTTGCTTACGAAAGCTATAATTATTTTTCTAGAACAGATCTGATCTTACTGAATCATTCTTCTGCCTAAAAACTTTTGTGATTACCTTTGAGTTAAAGTTCAACAGGTCACAGGAAGCTCTTTCCAGTATTGGCAAAATTTTTTTCTTTAAAGCATATGTGATTGTTTTCCCTAACAATATGCAGAATTTGGTATACATCACACTAGCCTTCCCATCTTGTAGCAGTTTCTATAACTTTAGATTTATTTTACCTTTTTTTAAAACACAGAAAGTAGTTGTTTTTAACAGTAGATAATTAAATTTATTAACATATTTTATCAACGTATGTGTTCAACTTTGTTTCTTGTGTCATAATCCCCCTTTCTAAATTGCCTCCTTTAATAGCATTTTTTTGTTTGTCTGTTTGTTTGTTTTTAATGAGGGCCTCTGGCTGGGTTCATAAAATCTTTTTATATCTAAAATGTTTTTGTTTTACCCATGCCTTTAAAAATCTATTTTATTAAACCTTTTTTTAAGTTAATTATAGACTCCTATGAAGTTATAAGAATTAAAAAAGAAAAGAGTGAGTGAATGACTACGTCTTCTCTCTGTTATCCTCACCCTCTCCCTAAATTATTCCTATCCTCATAAATCTAATACAGTAAAGATTGGGTGTATGAAAGTGGTCAACAGCAGCCTTTAGGAAGCATTATCTCCAAAATATGTGGTTAATGATTCAAAAGATCTCTTCATAGAGCTTAGCACATCCTTCTCTTAAAAAACGTGGAGAAACTTGTAGGAAAACATAAGTGATTCCATGTATCCCCTACCTTTGAGTGATAATTTAGCTAGTTATAAAAGTCTTGGTTGATAATTTTTTACCCTTACTGCTTTGGAAATACGTCTTCATTATGTTATTGCATCAACAGTTGTGATACCTTGTTTGTGGTGGGTTTTGTTTTAGAGGGGATATACTTTTTGTATCTGAAAATTGTTACATCTTAGCTTTATCCTTGAAGTTCTGCAGTTTTACTACTCTGTCTTAAATGTTTATGGGTGGATTTGTTTGTATCCCACATGATTCCTAGAGTATACTTGTACTTTATTTTTTTTTTCTTTTTGGAGTATACTTGTTACGTTTTTTATGCTTTAGAATTTTAATCATGTTGTGATATAGAACTTACTTCTGCATTGTATCCCCCACCAAACCGTGAATTCTTTGAAGTCTTCTAAGAGTTCCATAAGCACTTAGCAGATTTAGCATATCTAGCTTATAGGTTGGAAATGATTTAAGAACAACGCAGAATGGGCTCCACTAATACTGAGCAGGATACAGCAATGAATATGTTGGCTTTATCAGTCAGAATTATGGGATACATGCAACTGAAAACAATTCTTGCTAACTTAAGTAGAAAAGGAGTTTCTCGGAGGCCACAAAGTAGTTCATATAATTATCGGGAAGAATTCAAAAAACCAAGCTGGGAAAACAGGCAGGAATCAATAGAGACTGGGCAGCAAAAACACATAGACAAAGTCATGCTACAAAACTAGTCTAGTTGGGATATTGCAGTGGGTACTGTTATCAGCACTAATAGTCACAACTGTGACTTAGTACTGAGATGGGATACTGCCACTGCTGTCAATGTATCACATGAATGTATCATAATCTGCTATGTCTTTGCATCTCAATTTCAAGAATAAATTCACAGGCAGATGCACCTAGTTGTCAGCCTCTAGTTCCCATATCTATACTTCAGTGGCTAGGGACTAATGAGAAAAGGTATATGGCCTCTTCAGTGCTATAGTGGAAACGTTTTCACGTTCATAGCAACAATCAAGTCAACAATATTAAAACTAAATATATCCTCTCTCCCCCACCTCCTGCTCCCAGCATATCTGCTCCCCCTTTCTGTCATTTTTCAGTGAAAGCCACCACCATCTTCATAGTTTTTCAAGCTGAAAACCTTCTTGTCATCATAAATGCCTTTTTGTATGTTTTGCCTTTTACTTCATAATCATTGAGCTCTGCCAGTTTTATATCCTTTTCTTCAAATCTTCAAATTCCTATCTTTACATCCTATGTTTATATCCACTCCACTATAATTTACCTTGATACTGTCAGCATATGGGAAACTATAGATTAATGACAGGCCTTAAAGTCAACAAGATTTATGCTTGAGTCTCAGTTCTGCCATTTACTATGTTTGACCTTGGGCAAATTATTTAACATCTCTCCATTGTAGCTCCATTATCTATTAAAAGGGAATAATAACATTAAAGAGTGGCTGGAATAAGTAAGATAATGTGTATAATGTACTTAGTACAGTGTCTGACATTAGAAGATGCCACTTAACGATAGTGTTGGTAGTTTCGATCTTCTCATTAAGTTGCTACAACAACTTTATAACTGATTTCACTAACTCTAGATTTGCTTCCACTTGGAGTCATTATCCTTATTGCATCCATAACAGATTCTTCAAAGGTAAAACTGACTTATGGTACCTACCGTTGAGTTCTGACTAAAGGTAAAACTGGTCCGTGGTACCCTCCACCTTGAGTCTGAACTGGTTCCTGTGGGAAACAAACAGCATTATCTTAATGGGGTGATTAAAGAAAGTTAGGGCACAGGAAAAGAAAAGAACAAAGGATGGTGAGGAAAATCAGGGATATCATCAGCAGGAAGCTGTTATTAGCCTTGGACTTGAAGGGCCAAGAAGAGCAGGGAGTAGTTTACTGCAGTGTTGCAGGCTGTGATTGTAGAAAAAGAGTGCCTGACAAGAACTGTGACCGTAGGTAGTAAAATATAACCACAGCTAGGGGGAAACATGGACATTAATACTCTGACCCCTCTCCCCTTCCATTCTCTGATCCTCAGTGGGTGCCTCCTATTGGCTGAGCCCATCCAGAAGCCAGAGCACAGGGGATCTTCATTGAGGAAATTCATAGATGTCAGCTTACTGGGTCACAGAGTTGGATGGAGAAGTAGAGAATGAATCTGGAGGTGCTAATGGGGAATATACAAAATACCTCTTTTTCAAAAGCCTTTTAATAGCTTCTCATTATTCTCAGAGTGTAGTCCCTTGTTTCAGAATTCTTTAGGTTTGTCTTTTGCATACTTCTCCAATTTCAATGCTTGATTCTCTTGCCATTGGCATTCTAAATGCCAGTCATATAAAAGTACTGTTAGATTTTTGTATTTATCGTACTATTACACATTTTGCCTTGACTTTGTACTTGTTGTTTCTTCTCTTTGTAAAGTCCTCCTTCCCCACTCTTCCCCTTCATATTATCTGGTATATTCCTATACTTTCTCCAGATTTCAGTGTCCTTTGAGATACTTTCATGTGTTCCCAAAGCACTTTGTAGTTGTGACAGTATATTATTATTAGTTGTTTGCTTTCTTATTTATAATCATTTCCCGAGTGCCTAATGCACTCCCTCATGTTAAGTTCGTGCTGATTATAGTTGAATAAAGTGAACAAGTTAAAGAAGATTTTTTTCAGAGGAGCTGTTAGAGCTAAGTTTTTAAGAGTTTTCAACAGAACTGTGGAACTATAAAACTACGTCTTCTTATTTCTGTGTCATTGCTGAATTATCACTGTACAATCTAGAGAAGGTATCACATTTCCTAAGAATTATTGGACAACTGATGGATTTTGAAAGTCTGTGTCTACTTTCAGCCCACTAACACCTTTTATTTCTTTGGGATAATAATTTGATAGTCATCATGCTTAATGGCACTGGAAAATATTCAGTTTCTGCCATTATGTTAGGTGCCATGTGAATGAAATAAGATATGGACTTTGACCTTTGGAAAATCAGTGTAAAAATATAAACCACTTAGGGCCCAAGAGATACTTCTCTGTAAATTTAAAGTTGTGTAGTATAGTAGAAATTTAATAACCTAAAAGTAATCTTTTTCTATGTTTAATTTTAATAAGCTATAATAATGATCTATTAAAGGCTTACAATCACTTCCAAACCAAGAGAAGAATTAATTATCTAATACATTGATTCCAACACAGATTGGAAATATTCACAAAGTAAACAACCTCCTTTGTAAATGTAAATCAAATGTTTATATGCTTGGTGTCATAGCCTCTTTTTGAGAGTGTAGGATTCTGATATAATGATGGGATAGTCTTACTATATCAGTTATCATAAAGTAACACTTATTAATAATAATGGTTAAGAGCTAATGTTTTTTGAGTACTTATATGCCTGATACTGCACTACCTTATTATAAGCATTATATTGTTTAATCCTAAGAGCAAACCTAGGAGAAACATTGTAATATTACCCACAGTTTTTCAGTTAAGAAATTTAGAATGTCTGTTAATTGAGTTTCTCTCAGTTAAAACTGAAGTAAATTTACCTTAAGCTAGTTTAAGCTAAAAGGCTCACATCACTGAGAAACCCAAGGATGGACATCAGTTGTAAGTGGATATAGAGATTTAAATGATGTCATCCAGGTATTTGCTTTCTCTCCATCCTTTGTCTTTGTTCTTGGCTACATACTGCAGGCAGCGTTCCATCTAAGTCTTGGGCAAAATCAGGTGGTCACAGGCACCCAGACATGCATAGATTAGCACACCAGCATAAAAGAGAATGAATAGCTATCTATCTACCTACCTACCTACCTACCTACCTATCATCTCTCTCCTCCTCCCCACTCCATCTCCTATTCTTCCTCCTCCTCCTCTTCATTATTATTATTATTAGTAGTAGTAGTAGTATTAATACCAATCCCGGGGAAGTCTTCACTTTGTCCTACTTGGCTGATACACACCGTCCCTCACCAACAACAATGGCCAGGATCAGGTGACATGATAGATTGCCACACAAGGATTACATGGAGCAGAGGAAATTTACACAAAAGCACCAGTAAAGGAAAGATGGAAAATATGCTGGGAAAACAAATTATAAATGCCATTGCCTTTACTACAGACAGGGTAAACTTACTTGCTGAGCTAGTAAGTGGAACGATTGAAATCCATATCTGCCCAACTGTAGAGCTCTTGACCTTAAGCCTATTAATGTACATACTTTCTCATTCTCATTCATTCTTTCTGGTGTTATTTTTTTATGATACTCATTTTACATTTAAAAAATGTTAAAGCCAAAGCAGCCATTGAAAATTTTCTGTTTCCTCTGAAACTTTCCTGATTTAGAGGCTAGAAGTTACAATGGATGGTTTCTGTTCTATTTTCCCTCATAGACCAGTTCCTTTAGAGTTATATATAAATAATCTATATATACCGTGTTTCCCCCAAAATAAGACCTAACTAGACAATTACGTCTAATGCGTCTTTTGGAGCAAAAATTCATATAAGTCCCGGTCTTATTTTACTATAAGACTGGGTCTTATATAATATAATACAATATAAAACTCAGTCTTATTTTAATATATTATATTATATTATATTATATTATACCCGGTCTTATATTAATTTTTACTACAAAAGACGCTTTAGAGCTGATTATCCGGCTAGCTCTTATTTTTGGGGAAACATGGTAATATTTATAATATTGTTTAACACAATTCAGGATCTGAATTCACAAAATATATAATTCTGAACGAAGCTTCCAGGTTCTTTCTGTATGCACGTGAAATTTTTATTCACTGTAAAAATGCCAAGTTTTCTTCACAGGTTAATCATGACCCTTAGAAAATGTTAATTTAGCAAAAGGGAGCAAACTTATCTTCTCTACAGTATAAATCCTCACTCATTTCTTTGAATATTGAGATAAGATCAGCATAACTAATGACTCTTTATTTCATGTAGAATTCTACAGGCATCACAGTCTTGTTTTTGTCACTTCTTGTTTACTCATCTAGTGGAATTTCTCTTCTCCTAAAGCTGGCATGAAAGAAAGATAGTGCTTTAGAAGTTTTTTCTTCTCCTTATCCACCCCCTTTTTTCCTAGATTTGTGGACATTTACCCATACCTCTTCAGTTTGGATGAAGGTGGATGGTACTGAGATTTGATGTTGTTCATGGTCTGCTCTAGTCAGAGATGCTATTGTGTATGCAGAAAAAAACACATGTAACCCACTAGGATTTTTTAATGAGAAAATGAGAAAAAGAAATAAAGACACTATTAAAACTAAACAAAAGTGTTATCTCCGTTCCAATCTTTTCTCCAATTTTCATATATCTGTCTTCACTTTTTGGCTAATGTTATCTTCACAGACAGAGTTCCAGTAAAATAAATAGGAATAGATGGACTATCAGCAGGAGAAAAAAAAAAAAATCAATGCGCAAATACAGATATTGCATTGCCTTTTAATCTTCTAATGACTCTGCCTTTTTTTTTTTGGTCAAAATTCACTACTGAGTTCAGCTTCACGGTAGGAAATGCAAGATTCATATAAGTTAAACAATTTTTCATTTGTTAAAAGATGGAGTAGAGAATGAGATCATCTCCCACTCCATCTTTTCATGAAATTTTATTTCTTAATCATGCTGGTGGTAGGTGATAGTAGTAGGCAGCTTTAAGGAAAGAAGCAACTTCAAGGACATCAAAGGTGTCATTCAGAAGAATGGATGACGGAGAAACACAGAGTAGAACTTTAATAAAACTTAGTGTTTTGTAATAATTTTTTCTCTGTGTTTGTTTATATAGCTTTAATTTTGTTGGATAGCGTTTACAGAGAAAAGACTGTGTTCTAAGTTATTAACTTTTTTTTATGTCTTTAATGAATGGTTGACTGGATATTTCATTATAGTCAATAGGTTGGTACACAACTCTTTCATTTTCCTTCCTTACAGTCATGTGGTAGGGGTACATTTCTTTGCCCTCTTGAAGTTGGACATTATAATGTGAGTTGTCTTGTTCCCTCTAGCCAGTGTTTGATTCATCTTATTTCTTTCCCGTCTGTGTTGATCTCAGAAGCTGGTGACAAGATGGAATTTCAGTCAGCCTGGTTCTTGGTTGGACATACAGATGTGAGTGAGAAATAAGTGTTTTTAATCTACTAAGATTTGGGGTTGGTTTTTACTGCTTTGTATCCCTGCCTATCCTGACAGATACAGTCCTTATAGCAAAACAGGTGTTTTTATTCCCGGCCACCTTTTACCTTTGTTTATGAGATACTAAATGCATAATTACACTTTTAAGAAGTAAGTAAGGCAAACAAGGTCAAACCCCTTTTTTTCTTCTTCATTACATTAAATTGCCTTGTAAAATCATCCTCTCCAGTATTTATGCTTTGGTATTTTTAAACTAGCAAACAATAGAGAATTTTCATTATAAGGACAATTCTTTTTTATTCTCAAGATAATTCTGTTTATATTTTTGCCTTATAAAATAATTGCTTTTCCTCCCATCTGTCTACTGAGGAGGAAAGTTTTGTAACCAGAAAGAGCAGAACAATTATTGTTAACAGGGAATTGAATTCCCAGATAGTTAAAGAGATAGAAAAAGGTCACCTGGATAGTGTAAATGAGTTCAAGTTCCCAAGTCCAGACAAATTGTATTTCATTGAAAAAGGTATGGCCAGATTTCCACACACCATTGAGAAGAGGAAAGCAGACACTGTAATAACACTTGCTTATTTCTCTCTCTCTCTCTCTCTCTCTCTCTCTCTCTCTCTCTCTCTCCCTCCCTCCCTCTCTCTCTCTCTCTTTCTCCCTCTCTCCCTCTCCCTCCCTCTCCCCCTCTCTCCCTCTCCCCCTCTCTCCCTCTCTCCCTCTCTCCCTCTCTCCCTCTCTCCCTCTCTCCCTCTCTCCCTCTCTCCCTCTCTCCCTCTCTCCCTCTCTCCCTCTCTCCCTCTCTCCCTCTCTCCCTCTCTCCCTCTCTCCCTCTCTCCCTCTCTCCCTCTCTCCCTCTCTCCCTCTCTCCCTCTCTCCCTCTCTCTCTCTCTCTCTCTCTCTGCCCAGAGGAGTGCTGATTGAGAGGAGCACCCCCAATAAGGGATTATATTTCCCAGTCTGTCTCCAAGATTCCTGGCTACATTTCCTTCCATTGAAACCTCAGTCTCCCTCAGGCTATTTCCCACCAGTTTCCACTCTTCTCTAGATATGGCATACAGAAACTTCTGACAGCTGACAGACTCCCCATTGAGCCCTACCCCTTCATGTAGGAAAAGGGGGGAAAATGAAGGAAACTGTCTTGAAAGCCTGCAGACTTTCATACCACGAGGAATGTGTTGACCAGATGCATCTTAAACCAGATGAACAACGTTTGTCTAGCCCTTCAGTTCACCGGTATGCAGCCGTATCTGTTCCATGCACTAAAGCTAAACCTCAAAACCAGATTTCCTAAGATTTTCTACCAATCTTTTGCTGAAATGAGGATGGAGTTGTTAATGCATAATCCCTTCCATGTCAAATGATATTTTTCATTACGGCGTAATTTATCTGCAGGAGACATTGATTTCACAGTGAATTCCTTAAAAGATGTTTGGCCTTTATATGAGGGTATAAGTACTTAATTATAATTATTATAAGTAAGGCCACCCTTGAATTGCTAGGTCCACAAAACAGATTTTCATCATTCCTTTTTAATTCCCAATATGGAGATGACATATTTTACATTTATATCCCTTTTGCACCAGAATACTTACAGAATATCCCAACGTTTGTTCTCCTATGTGTTCTTTATACCTGATGGCAGGTGTAGGTATCTCTTAAAATCTGAATGTCAAAGTAGCTAACAGAAATCTCACAGCCTTTCCTACATACAGCTTTCATGGGGAGGGTTTGATTCCTTGTGGGCCTAGTGCCTACTGACTATAGTTGAGTGAATCTAAGAGAAAAACATCTGGCCTAATTTATCTTCAGGCATAATTTAATAATGCTGAACGGCAACCTCTGGGAAAAATCTAAGTAAGACTTTACGTAAGTGTTAATTTAGAGTTGGTTAATAGGTAACTCTTATTTGTATTTCTTTCAAAGGAATAGATACTTTGATCACATCAGACCTCATCATTTTTCTTCTTTCTGACATCTAAACGTAGCAGTATAGTATAATGAGCTCCCAGCCCGCTTGTACGGAGAATTCGACTGGTAAAATCAGGACTGAGGAAGTCTAGAAAGCAATAGGGACTATCTGATTTCATAAAGAATCTTTTGTTGGCAAAGGTAAGTTTTCATGCTCCACTGCCTCCTTAAAGAGACCCAGCCCATATTTCAGATCAACAAATATTGGCTGATTGAAACCAGTGCTGTTTGCTTTGTGCTGTGATAAATATGGCCTTCGTTCCTCTAGCCTGTGCTTTACGAAACAGGAGCCAAAAATAGGTAGAGGGTTGCAGAACTTGGCTGATATTGAGTAGGACATCAAGTAGAATATAAAAGTAATGGTCCCAAGAATGTACTTAGCGTAAATCTTGGTGCAGCTACTTTAATAATATCTTAATTACTTGAGTATAATAAACCTGGTGGGAAATCTTTGACGTGTTTTTTAGTATAAACAGTTATGGTAGGTTTTTATGCATGACTCCAGTTAGGAACAGGGAAATACGTATCACGTAAGCTTTTTGACCAATAGAAGACTTCCAGGTCATGTTGCTAAAATGCTGGGATACCTGCTTCATATTTTTAAAATGTTAGCCTTTTTTCTGAAGCCTGGGGTTGAGAAATTCTTTACTCATCACACTTGCGTTTTAGGTAATGACCTCTTACTGCTATAATTATTTATAGCTTTGCCTGGTGAGTTCCTTATTTTATGCAGTCATTTAATTTTTGAACTATTGTCTCTGGATGGGTCAAAGTGCGTACTTGACAAAGGGCTGCCACTGCCTTCCCAAGTTTCATTTCATTAAGAATTAGGTTTGCCAATGATGAAGAAATAAATTTTACCAATAGCTACTCTTCTATTCATCTTTAAAGGAATCAAATTTAACATAAGACTTAGCAACATTATATATTTTGTCTATCCTGTGAAAGGAACCAACTAAAGGCTTAATTAGTATAACAAACACATTGGTCGTGAACATTTAGCCATGAACAGAGACTAAAACCCAGTTTTAAGCAAATTAGTGAAAAGGGGAATTGATTGGAAAACTTGTATGAACATCAACCAGTATAGGACAATAAAGATCCTTAGAAACACCTGGAAAGAAGGAATGCCTGTGTCCGGGACGCTCTTATCCCTGTTTCTCTCGGTACAGAAGCCTTACTTTCGGAGCCTGGCTTCTTTCACATGGCTAGGAACCTGGCTTCCAGCAAGTATCAGGTTCTCATCACATGGGCTTATTACCAGAAAGCAACTGGAATTTGTTTTCTTGAGTTTTAGGCTAATGTATTCTGGGGAAGATTAGTGACTGGCCTTTGTCGTGTCCCAGACCCCTGCCATCCCAGCACCCCGTCATTAGTAGGTAACTCTGTGGTCTCTAGAGGAATATGGCAGCTCCCATTCCAATCAAAGTAGGAAACGGCATTTTTCAGAAGTTGAGAATGAGGCATAGAGATTGGTGTACTGAACAATAAATTCAGTACATCAATCCTTCTTTGTCCTTTGTTCATCGTGTTTTCATTCATTAAGTAAGTTTTTATTAGATGCCTACCACGTGCCAAGTACTGGAGATAAAGCAGTGACCCAAAAGAAAAAAATACCACGATGATCATCACTACTACATAGAATCTGAATTATAATACCACCCCTAGAAATAAGATATGCATGGGTCATTTCTATGTAGACTAAACTGGCGTTTTGAAAGAGTATGAAAGAAGGTATATGGCCTAGTCTCCTTCCTTTTATTTTAAATGTATTTCTGAGTAAATTAGATGTTTGCCATCCTCCCCTCCCCACCTTTAGTAAACCAGAGGATAAGTGTCTCCAGAGATGGTGATAACATGTTTTATTGTATTTCATTTTGGTACATATGTGTGCTTGGTAAATATTTGTTAAATCAATGAATTATTGAGGAGGGGTTGCTGTTGTCTAACTATATTCAGGAGAAAAGGGTTACTATTAACTGTAACAAAGCAAGCATCAACATCTTTGTCCTTCTTCAACATTTAAGTGGTCAGAATTAAATAATTCCATATAACAAAGTAATTTTCTACAATTATCTCAAGATATATTTTGCAACTAATTCCTTCTGGCAGCTACATCTGGATGCGGTGTCATTTTAGACTAGTCTGTGAGAATAACACTGAAAAATTTGCTTGACTCAGATTGAATTGATGAGTAATATTTTCTTTGGAAAAAATTCTCTACATCTATATTTTATTTTCTGCACTGTGCTTTACAATATAAGGTCTATAACTGTTTCTTTTGTTGTATGAGTATTCATTTTTATTTGGTTTCGGAACTGATTTTCTGACTAGTTATTAAATTAAATTATATAATTTATATAATAAATGCATACATTATATAAATTATGTAATATGGAGATTTGTATTAATTTATAAGTTAAAGATTGCGAAAGTGATTTTTGCTTCTAAATACAAAAACATTTTTTAAAGTATGAAATTTCCTCTTTCAACTTTTGCTTTTCTACCACTCTCCAGGGTAACAATTTTCACTGTCTGAATATTTTCATATGGTGTGACTGTCTGTGTGTGGGGGGGTTGTGGGTGTCTGTATATGTATACCATATGCACTTGAATATATGCTTCCTCTATAAATATTGTTCTTCAGCTTGCTTATGTTTACTCATCACTTTCTCATGGACATACTTCTATGTTAGTGTATAGTTTGTTTTCTTTGTAATGGCTGTGCACTATTTTATGGTGTGTTTTCCTTTATTTGTTTCACCATCTTCCTCTCATACTATATCTTTTTTCTTTTTTCAAATAATAACTTCACTGAACGTGCAAGATGGACTGTGGATTTCTATGAGAAAAATACTTAAAGATGGATTAGGTTCAACAAATGGGACTGCCTACCTTTTACATTGTAACGGTACTGCTAAATTACTCTCCAAGTAAGTTTGCCCTCTTTGCTATATAAGGTAGTATATTGTGATGGTAAAACACTTGGAGTCCAACGGTATGGATTTTAATCCCAGCTCTGCTTATTACTTGGAAATAGCCTGGTATATAAAAATTAACATATCTGTGTCTCAGTTCTCTCATCTACAAAAAAATAATACCTACCTTGATAGGTGATTGTGAGAATTAAATATGTTAACATAAGTCAAGTTCTTATAAGGGTGGCTTGCTTATTTCTATTACAAAATGCTTTCTAGCATTATATAAGTAGTACCTGCTGTTATTAAATGAGTCCCTTGTAAGGATTCCCAGGATATGGAAATTTGTGGTTTCAACTGATTGCTGCTTTAGAATGTTATCAGAGGAGAATGCTGGCTTTGATCATAGACTTCTGTACGGACAGGTGTTTGTTTAGTCTCCCATGTGTGGACAAAAGTGCACGTTAAGCTCCTTCATTTTCTTTTAGTTTAGAAATATGAGTTTGGTGCAAAAGTAATTGTGGTTTTCGCAATTATTTTTAACCTCTTAAACTGCAGTTACTCTTGCACCAACCTCATAGAAAAACCTTTATCTACTCTGACAAACTGATGTTTCTTTTGTTTAGCTAATGGGCGTTAACTGATGAACGTTTGCCTCTACAGTTTAGCTGCCATGAAATTAGTACAATGTTCTACATTAGAGTTACAGCAACTTTATCATCAGGTGTGATTTCTCACTTTTGAAATACTTCATTAAGTGAGATTATGTACATGTAAGAGTAACGTTTCATGCAGAATACCTGCTGTGTGAGCATTTGCTATTGTTACTACACAAAGAGGGAAAAGAGCATTTTTGAAATTACAGACTATTGAGCTTTATCTCAACTCTCAGTAAAATTCTAGAGTATATTATTAAATAGATTAGTGTGAGCACTTATAAATGGAAGTAGTGATCCCTGGAAGGCATTATGGATTCTCTAAGTTAATTCATGTCAAACTAAATTAATTTACTTTTGATAGGATTATTAGACTGAGACATCAGGAGGATGCTCCTGTTGGAGCTAATTTCAGCCAGTCATTTGACATAGTCTATTATGGACCTTTTTGAAAAGTGATGGACAAATTACAAACTTGGTCATAGTAGAATGAAATGAATTTGTAGCAGATTGAACAGCTATAGACAAAGTATATTGATTGGCTAATCAATATCAGTCTGAAAGGAGATCCCAGAGGCAGCTACAATAGCTTGCTGCTCTGTTTCTCATTGCCTAGTTCAGCTCTGCCATGAATAACTTGGAGGAATACATCAAAGTCATGCTTGTCAAATGTGTGGGTATCATAAAATAAAAAGGGAAACTGAACAGTTGGACAAAAGAATAATGATTCCAAAAGAACTTTATAAGCTTGAACAAATAACCTGAACCTAAAAAGATGAAGTTTAAGTATTTTTCAAATGTGTGGATGCCACAAAGTATAGCTATTACCTTCAATAATCAGATATTTGGGGATAAGATTTCAGAGGCTGTAAAAAACGTATTGAGACAAACACTAGTGCGTTAAACAAGGATACATTCATGTCTAGCAAGTTTGGAGAATACATCACTAAATTATGCTTGTGATTTTAGAAGCAAATGTTGAAAGATCTGGAGGTTTTCGTTGATTGACAGTGTGAGGACTGCTTAAAAAAAGCAAGTGTCATATTAAGTTGCATTAATGTAATTATAGTAGTTAGCAAAAGGAAAGGAATCGTTTCACTATACTGTATTATGTTTTGATCAAATTACATGTAGAATGTTTATCAGCGGTATTTAGCTAGTTTATTTCAATTAGTATAATTCTTAAATACATGTTGTGTTTTACAAGTGACATTGGCAAACTGGGAAGTATTCAAGGAAGGGTGATTCAGGAGGTAGTGTTGGCAGGCTATTTTATGTGAGGATTGATGGGAGAAACTGAGGATTTAGCCTGGAAATAAAGGGAGACTGGGCCCTTAATAGTGTTTACAACAGGTAACAATATATTATGTGAATGAATTATTGGACCTATTTTGTAAATTCATAAAACATAATTACCATACTATAAGCTTACATCTTAGGAAAGTGTTTGGAATTTAATATTAAATAATTGTCACATTCAAAGGCAAAAACTAAGACTACATGGTAGAAATTATAGGAAAACAGATTTTTTTCACTTGATGCACAGAAAAAACTTTTCAACAATTAGTAGATTCTGAATAAACTGCCTGAATATTTCTGCGGTAAAAGGATTTATTTTTGATTAAAGAGATGTTTTACTTTTTTAAAAAAACAGTTCCTATGTGTTATCATTTTAATAATTATTAACTTTTTAGCCTTTTTGTGGAACAGTATAGAAATCCTGTGTGTCTCTCATTTCTGTTTTCTTTCTGTTTTAAGAAAGGAATGTCAACTGTTTCAAAAAATTAGAAACTTACTGATGTAGAGAAAAGTTGCCAAAATCCCACAGGAAATTTGAATTCAATTTTCAATATTGTCTGCAAATTCAGGTAATAATCAATCTCTGAACTGTTCTAGGCCCAGAAAGCCATTTTTCTACCCTCAGCTATGCTCAGGTTATATGAAGCTGGGCGATTACAATAATTCTGCTGTAAGACAGAATTTCCTTCTGATGGATATTCTATGATACCATATATCACAGTTGCTTGAGAGTGAAAGTTTGTCTTTAAGTATGTATTGTAGGAAGTGAGTTGTTACTGTTGGTATATTATATTTTTACTTGATTTATAACCCAAGTAAAAGAGGATAATGTGTAATGTGCTAGTCTTCCTAGATAAGAGAGCAGGATCTAAAAGAGTACCATATTGTTAATCCCACTTGTTAAACATAGAAAGGAAAACTGTTGGACGATGAAAGTAGGCACGTGTAGTGCAGGGTTATCTATAAATCTGCAGTGAAATAAGTAAGTTGGATAGTGATGAGGGATGGCAGTATGGGGCCAACCTGTTTTGTAGAAACTCTGGTACAGTTGATGCAGGAAATCTCAAAAAGATACCACATCTAATGCCCATCTTTTTTTTTTTTTTTAATAGCTCTTTTCTTTGTGTTGAAAAGATTCACGTTTCTATGCTGTGCTCAACAGGGGCTCCCCCCAGCTAATAGTATTATCTAATGTTTATTAACATATATTGCTGTACAGTCATTTGTCATTGGAATAGTAAGTGTTTTACATTCATTATGTCATTTAGTCCTCACAACATTTTCATAAAGGAGGAAATGAAGAAATGAGAGTCAGAGAGGTTAAACATCTAAGATCAGATAGCTAGTGAATAAGGGTTTCCTGTTCCACCTGACTCAAAAGCTCATGCCCTTCTTTATTATTCTATAAAAATTCCTAATATACAGTGACTCGAAATAGCTCTCAAAATTAACTTGGTCTTTACTGAAGCCTGCTTACGTAGTAGTGCTGCAATCAGGAGATACAGATAGGAAGGAGGACTAAGGTCCTTGATCTCATGAGGCTTGCCGGGTAGCAGGAAGAATATCATTAAACAGCGAATACTAATTAATGACAGTTTTGACAGCTGCTACCAAGGGAAAGTGCTGTTTAAACCGTTATCTGAGAGTTCAAGAAAATATTTGATTGTTCTTATGTGTAAGATTACTGAAATGGGGATTATGAAGTAGATACTGGGTATATCTTGACTATACGTCTTCAGTTTCCGTAAAACCCCTGTAATCACGACAAGAAACAATTTAACTTAGTAAAAGGAGCAAAGTTCAGTGTCAGGTGGGCTAGATTCATCATTTACTAGTTGCCAGGCCTTATGGGCACTTTATCTTCTCGGAGGCAGCTTTCTTCTGGGTGAAGTAGACCAAATTTTAAAGGCTATTGTAACAAAATTTCTGTGTCTTTTAAGTCACACATTCACAAATACTGCTACAGCATACGATTTCCCCATGAAACGCATGCAAGTAGAATAGAACACTTATAAGTATCATCTTTAGACCCTTAACTCATAATCACATATGTTAGGAGTAGAAAACAACCTAATTGAGCTTTAGGCAAGGTGCCGTCACTTTTTATGTGATTTATTTCTCTTCTGATTACTACCAGGGATCCAAATTCATGTTTCATCAAAATGACATGGACCGTTGAGGTTTCTCAATATATGAACTGGAATCTATTGTAATATATGCACAGCCCCTAGAGACAGCATACAGGAGCTGTCTAATAAGTATTAACTGCTCTTATTATATTTAAACATTGTCATCATTAGTATCATTATATATACGAGTAGAAGTCTCCTCCTTCCACTGACTAACTTTGTGATCTTGGACCAATTACTTCAACTTTGTGCCTCTCAGAGAACAGTTAATTCTGCCTTTTCTATGCATTGCACTGAGTTGATGTAAAGGCCAAATAAAGTAAAATATGTTGTATGAGAGCAAATGAAATAATATATATTGTGTGAAAGCACTCTGTAATTATAGAGAACTGTATAATGGCTTATTTTATAATCCCCAAATCATTTACCAAAGATATGAGACCTTAATCAGCTAAACATTTTAATGAACAACCAGTATGGATAAAGGAAGTTGCAAGGCTTTTAGAAAAAGGGAGAGAGTCAGGTGTTTGATACTCATTTCAGATTCCACAAATCTAAACATATGTCATTGAGGTAATTTTAAGTTGTGGAAATCTTTTCATTTTGCAATCAAATAAGCTCCAAATATTTTATTTAGGGCCCCCAAAACCAATATATATATATATATATATATATATATATATATATATATATATTTTTTTTTTTTTTTTTTTTTTTTTTTTTTCTGGTCTGATGTTGGTGGACATCTGGGTTTTTGTCGGTTTTGGCCATCACAAATGATGCTGCCTCAAGTATTTCCGGCTCTGTTTCTTGGTTCACATGGTCCCTGGTCTCTTTTGAGTAGTTTGCTAATAGTGTGCTTCTCTTTAATTTTCATTAATGAGCCCTACCTTTTTTCCAGATTGCACCAATTTATGCTTATTTTCCAGCATTTCTTCAAATCTTTGTCAACTTTTGAAATTATCTGCCTTTTAAAATTAAGTCATCTGGTTCATATTTTTGAAAAACCAAGATTTTTAACCACTAGACGAACACTGGTCTAATGTATTTATTAATATCTTAGGGATACTTGAAATGACTTTTGTGTTTGAGAGACACCAAGGAAATCTTGAGTAAGCCTTAAAAAATTTGAAGTATTTATTAGTTTAAAATGTTTGAACCTAAAACAGAAAAATGCTTTCTTGGTTTGGCCTGTGCCCTTGATGATTTGGCAAACTATCTCTCTTCTTTTCTTAACTATTATTACAATCCTTTTTTGCAGGGTTTTTTTCCCTTTCTACTGGGCCATGTAAGAAGTCTGGGGGAGGAGGTTTCTGGGATGAGTCCATGTTGTGTCAAAATTGCATGAATCTAGATATCTTTGAGATACGGTCTGATATAGTTAGTCACATAAGTAAAGAAGATGAAATCCAGCGGTGTATTTACCAGTTTTACACATCTATTCACAGTCTCTGAAAAATATAAAAGGATCCATTGCTAGGAAGGTCGTTGATTGTATATATCTATGTCCCTAAGCCATTGAAATCCTCCTTTTTGGAGAGCAATGCTGAATTTGAAACCTACTGGGGAATAGCAGTACAGGAGAAAGAAAGTGGTTGAAAATTGAAAGGACTTTAGTGTATGAGGCGGAAGCATAAGATACAACTCTTAGAGAGTAAGAGTGAAGTGGAATCACCAATATATCTCTAACACCGGAGTACAATTTGTTTTACAAAGAAAGAAAGGACATTTTACGTAAAGATTGAACACTGTGACAGACTGATTTGTATAGAGACAGTGATATCTGGCCAGTGGTTTCCAATTACAGTCTTGGCAGTGAGAGTTCTATTAATTCTAGCTACAGATATTCTTAGGGAAACTCGATGGTTTTAGGGGCCTGTTTTTGAGGAAATAAATTATAAAGCAGCTCAATTGTTGGCAAAAAATTTTTGACAGGGACTAGAAAAGATCAGTTTTTATCCAAAGTAAATTATGTAGGAAAGAGAAAACATAGAGCTATTGAAAAGGAGACAGAATTCACATTATTTGTAGAAAATATGATTCTGTATTTCTCTACTATTGGAAGTATTAAGAATTCAATTTGCTGTTCATATAAATAATAATTATCACAATTCAGTGACTTTCATATGTATTAGCAATAAAATGTGAGAATATTATATGAAAAAGTGTATTCATGGTTGCAACTAAAAATATAAAACACGTAAAAAGCTTATTACAGTTTATAAAATAAAACTTAAATACATGGAACAATGTGTGTAAATTTCTTTAAAATTTAATCAGGTGTCTCATTTAATTCTAATCTAAATTTCATCTGGAAATAGAAGGAAGTGAATAATTAAAAATTTAAGAAGGAATAATGAGAGCAGTGTCCTCTCCAGATAGTGAGATGTATTGTAATATAACAACAATTTAAAACAGTGTGGTGCTTGCACAACAATTGATTGAAAGGCCAGGAGAACACAGCAGGACCTCTGGATCAGCCCATGGACAGGACAGTGGTTTGCGGTGTATTTCAGAGACCCTGAAAATTCCCAGAAGTTCCTTTAGCCATTAGAGGAAATAAGTATGGGGGGCTCTGAGCTCTTTCATCTCCACCTCAACAAAAGTAGGTCTGCTTTTGTGCATTTTATATATTGGGTTCCCACATTTATATGTTGGTTTTACATCCAAAAGAGTTTTCATTGCCCTAATACTATAACGTGGTGGAGGATGCCTCACTAACCATGACTGGCTTACTAAACTGATTATGTTGGGGAATCTTAATAGGAAATGGGGGCTTTCAGTTAGTGTTACGCCTTGGTACAAAAAGGTAAATTCCAGATGAATTTAAAAATAAAACATAAAGATACTTGAAAGAACTATTTGTAAGTATTTGCATGCTCTCTAGATAAAAGGAATTTCTAAACATAAAAGCAGTAGAAGTCACAATGGAAAAATCTGATGGAGTTGTTAATATGAAAATAGAAAACTTTGCATATCACCCTAAAATATCCAACAAGTAAGCAACAAAAGGACTAAATATGTATTATTAATATGCAAAACAATATCATTCCTATTTTATAAAGACCTTTTTATACATTTGCAAGAAAAACAGAATATCTCCTGTTATATTCTAGCCATATGATATTCATTTGGAAAAATACCTTTATCCTCTTTAGTATTTACAGAAGTATAATAAAAATAATAATGAATTACCTCTTATTTGACCTACTGAGTTGGCAAATATTACCAAAAAGATAATACTGGTAAAGTTGTGGTGAAGGAGGCAGATTCAGTTCTGAGAATATAAATTGTTAAACTCTTTCTGGAAACAATTGGCAGTGTGTCAAGAGACATGACAGAACTCACATTTTTTGACTAAATAATACTCCTAGAATGTTACATTCAATATAGTCTTTGGAAATTTATTTTTATTAATTGAATTTTTCAAATAATGTAAATGCCTATACTCAGTGAAGTGTGATGATGCCCATTTTGAAAAATTCAAATTATACTGAGAAAAGTAAGACAGTTAATAAATAATATGTGCACGTACTTTATATAATTATATTAAAAATAATATGCATGAGTAAGAAAACTAGAAGGAAATCGCAAATATTAGCAGTAGTTAATATTCTTGCTTGTAGGCTTGTGGGTGCATTTTCTTTTCTATAATATGGGTATGAGTTTGCATCAGAAAGCAAGATTATTTTAAATAATTATCCATGGCATACTTTAAAATTGGATTTCCTGTTTTGTCACAATTACATCAGTGTTGCCCAAGCCAGTCTGAACCTGTTTTAATTATCTGAAATATTTATTGGACCTATTTCTGGAAAAATCTTATCATAATAAATAAATGGTCTTAAAAATTGTGGCTAATCCTACTCCCTTCCCTGCTCTGGTGCATCCTTGATCCCAGTTTTTAAAGAGGTTGTTACAAGATGGAAAACAATTGGAGGAACATACTAAATTCAAAATAAGTATTGCATAACCATGAAAACATATCCAAATACTAGTTGTATACGAAAATGTCATGAAGGCTAATCCAGAAAATGTAATTTTGCAGGATATATGAAACTGGAACACCTCATAGCCTAGGATTGTTGGGGCAGTGGGCAGTTCTCCGAGCTAATGTTTGGGCCTGGTAGCTTAGGATGCCATTTCACTCTGACTGTGGCTTCTTCCCACCGTAGCGTTTGAGTATGGCTGCCTGTGTGTCTGATTCATGTCTCTGCTACGTGTCACATTATTTGGATGGTATCAATGTTTTGTTTTGTGAAGGTAATTTCTCTCTATCTTTTGTTCTAGTAATGTTCACACAGCTAGTTCAGTGAAGCTTGATGGCACCCAGGACCCTCTCCTTCTCTGTCTCCTTTCTCTGTCTTGCAGGAACTAAGGGGTGGCTTCTGGTGTTCTGTGTGGCTTCATCATTTCCTTCCTGCCTCTCATCCACTTCATGATGTAATTCTTGGCACTTTTACTTCCTTTGTAGAGTAGGATGTGATGTCATAGAGAAGGGGACAGGGCTATCCAAATTCTCTCAATTGCTGGGAGGAGCTGCCCAGGTGTGCTGAGGGGCCTGTACTCAGGAAGAGAAACAGGGAATCCTCCACAGTGAGTAACCCCACTTTTGAGTGCACCCAAATTTCTGTTAAAACATTGCCCAGTACACTGGAGTTTCCTCTTCGGCTCTTTCTGGGTTTAATCAGTTTGCCTTTTGGACATTCCCAGTTCAGCTCAATTTTCCTCCCTTCTCTCCTTTCTCCTCTATCCCCTTCTTTCTGCCATCCTGTGCCTCTCCCCGCCAGTTCCCCTGTTCCTTGCTTGCTTACTTATGTATGTCTGTGTCTACTGACCTTCTGCCCATATCTTTTATGAGAGACCATCAGTGTCCCCAGCATTGCCCATCATTTGGGGGTGATGCCCACCCTGTATATCGTCCATGTGAGCACAGCACCTCCTTTTAGTAATTCATTAGTATGCACTGCTGTACTTACAGTTCTTGTTTTGAAAATTCTGTCAGCATTTTTTGTTTTCATGTCTATTTCTTTCCTTCCCTTCTTTGTGATCTAATCTTTCCCCTTTTCAGCTCTATTGTGCAGTTTCCTTCTTGCCTTTTTTTAACCAATATTTTTGCACTTTAGTCCTCTTCCCTATACAGCTTTGCCTATGTTTCTTTCCCCCCCTTTCCCAGTTTTCAGTTCAGCTCTGCAGTATCCTCTGTGATGACAGTTTTTCTTCTCTCCCGATAACATACTTGTTGCCCTACCCTCTTTCTAGTGTTGCTCATATTTCTATGTTCTTTAAAGAACCTACCAATTATGACTGAAGGACTGATCCAGACTGGGAAAAATGGGGGAAATTTCCTGGGAACTAGAAAAGGGACAGCAGGAAAGTGGCCCTAACTGTGAGGTGGGGCTGCCTGCTTGTAACTCATTGGAAGACCTTGAATAGAACTTTTGCTAGCAACCTAGTTGAAATTTGTCCATGGATAGTAGAAGAGATCACAGAGCTATTTTAAACAGATTTGGAAGCCTTCTCAATTTTCAGTTTTTAGCGTACCCTTTTAATTCTTAATAGTTATGATCCTTCTAGTAAATACTCACAAAGTAGAGCTCTAGAATCTTTCAGTTGCATGGGGCCATGCCTTGTGCAGAAACTCCTGTACAGCATCTTTAAGTAGGTGTTGTCTACCCTTGAAGGAAGTCATTGTGAAGATGTATGTAGACTCTTCTCTTGTACCCAGAGGTGGTCCCTCTAGTCCCTGTTGATGAGCAGTGTGGACACTGCTGTTTACAGCTTTCAATACATGTAGCCAAGTCCCTGGATAAATAAAGGAACTTGATTTCCAGGGCTGATGGTCTCGTACCTGTGGAAATAACTAGGTCCCATGGATTCCCCATACTTTGTTTAAAAGAACTCCCTTCCTCTCAAAAATAAGTAGGACAGAAGGGGAGAGAAAGAAAATGGGATCCAGTTTATTAAACTGAGATGGGCTGCATGGGAAGAGGAAGGTGTTTACTTGAAATTAATTGGAAAAGGCAAAAGAAAGGAAACTGAGCTGAACTGGAAAACACACTGTCATGAGTTACTTGGGTTTCTGTATGCTGCTTCCAATTTTGGCCATGAAGGATTTTTTTCTTTCTCATTTTTTTTTTTTTTTTTTTGGTAATATAAAAGAGGTTCATCAAAATATGAATCCAGTGAGGTTATTTCTGACCAGTACTTTGTTCTCTGCTATTGGTAGTATTCAGGCTCCATGTTTCCAAGGCCCTAGAAATTTAGGAAACATTTTAACAGCCTGAAAGCATATCTTTAATAATAAAATACTAGCAATTTTAATAAAGCAAATTATATGTATTTAATAACTTGGTCTTTTTAGGTTTCACATTTCTTTTTTTGGTGTATACACCCTTGTGACATTTATTGAAGAATGGCCCCTAAATGTTGCAGAAATTGCCATAAATCTCCAGAAAAGAAATTATATTACATTCTTACTTTGGACACCAGAGCTGTGTGATGGGACCTTATTTTGATATAACAGCTCCTTCCCCTTTAAATTTTTAGGAAACATTGCATGATTCACACACATTTTCATCTTGTATGCTTCCGTGCAATAATCTATGAATCTCATGTTTATTTTTATTTTTCAGGCACTAGAAAAACATCCCAACTCACCAATGACAGCAAAGCAGATATTGGAAGTCATTCAGAAAGAAGGGTTAAAAGAAACAAGGTCAGTATTTATAACATTTCCTGTTTTCATTGATTAATAATTGCCACTAATTGCAAAGCAATAGATGTATTTGATTGTGATTTATAGTTGATTGTGAATTAAGTAACTATCTACAAATTCTTTTGTGACTGCCAAATATTTGGATGACCCAGGATTTCCTTGGAACGGCTTGTTGCCTTAATAAATTACATTAGATGGACTGGTATAGAACATACATTGTTAACAAAGAACAGCACTATGTGAATTAGCCACTCATGGGAGTCACTCCTCTTTCTCTTCCTTATAAGAGGAGATTGTGTTTTTGAAAGTGAATAGTGAAAGAGAAATACTTTTACAGGCTTCATAGATAGGACCCAGTATATAAAGATGAGCTCACTCTGATAATATTCAAAGTGCCAGTGAATATGGTTGAAAATTTAGCCCTCTTATATTTAGAACTCCTCTACTTGGAATGTCATTAATTAGCTATCGAGCCTTTTAAAAAAACCCCAGCAGTTTTATTGAGATATGATTTAGACAGTGTAAAATTCACCCTTTCAAATGTACAATTCAGTGGTTTTTAGTATAGTCACAGAGTTGCGCAGTTATCACTACTTTCTTATTTTAGAGCATATTTATCACCCTGAAATGAAACCCCAATACCCATTAGCAGTCATTCCCCATTCCCTATTCTCCCAACCCCTGGCAACCACTAATCTACTTTTTGTGTCTATGGATTTGCGTGTTCTAGACATTTCACATAAATAGAATTACATAATATGTAGCTTTTTGTGATGAGCTTCTTAGCATATTTCCCATCAATGTTGTGGCATGAATCAGTACTTCATTCTTTTTTGTTGCCAAATAATACTCCACTGTATGGATAAACCACATTTTGTTTATCTATTACAGTCCTTTATTTTTATTAATTTTATGGTTTTGGCTTTAGCCAACAGTTTAGGGCCATACAGATATTACTCAAGGAGGGAAAGAAAAGTTTGTTAGAGAATAAAATAACCACAGAGTTGACATATATGTGTATGTAATCATCCGTGTTACATAGTGCATTTCTTTGTATGAAGTTGTCTACCTGCAAGTGACTGAGCATGCAGTGGTTGCAATTTGGTGAAAATTCAACCTGCTGAGCTACCTTTTGGATGTTTTGACTGCTATTGAGCTATTACTGATGAGAGAAGTGAATATCCTCCTAAGGCCAACTTTTCCTAAAAACTCAGTAGTACTACAACTCCTCTAACTGTAAAGTATGCGTAATATCAGCCTCTCCCTGTTTAAAATGCATCTTTTGGAAGTTCGATCCATGAACATCATAATTTAATGGGGCATAAGACAACTAGGCTGAAATTTTCATCTTTGTTTTAAAGGCTTTTTCAGCCTGTTCTGCAGTAAAGAGCCTGAGACAGTGTAGCTACACTGTGTTTGCATTACTTGTTCTCCCACGAAGTGGGGACAGCAGCGGGGAGGGAAGTTGCTGACAGAGCCTCATAACTCTGGTAAAGGAGACCCTGTTCTGCTAAGCTAGGTGTCAGTGTGAGGAGTTAGAAAACAAAATGGGAACACCTGGAAATTCATTTTCTCTTTGCTGCCTGTCAGAAACCCTGAAAATATTTATGCCATTGAGAGAGAACTGAAAATGTTTGCACTACAGCCAAAAGAAAAGAGGGGGTAAAAGTCTTAAGGATATCAATTCCTGTCGAATGTAGGCTCTGTGCCAGATGAATCTGCCAATGCAGACATAAAAGCATATCCTATAAGCAGACTCGTGAAATTTGGTCATTGTGATATTCTTCTCTACAGGAGTCACCATGCTGCTGTCAGTCATTATGGACCTTGAGATGTAAAATCCCCATACCATGGCTCTGAGCAGCATTTTGATTACACTTATTGGAACAGCATTATTTCATACTTTCAAAATGTTGGTCTTCCCAGAATGGTACCGTAAAGGGTTTTCAGCATGCGTAGTCATGTTAACAAAACAAAAACAAAAGCAACAAATAGTTTCTTTAAAGAGTAAAGAGCAACAGTCGCTGTAAGGAATTCACAAGTTGAACAAGCAAAGAAAGGGACCATAATTCTACTCGAGTTCTATTCCGTAAAATCAGCTGTGCATTGAAGAGCCTCAGATCATGCATTTTATGTTCTCATTTCTAAGTTTCTTTAAATCTCCCTCCTGTCAGTGGGGACCTGTTTCTTATGGCTGGTGTGTCTGTGGCCACTCTTCCCTTGTTTCCTAGTTCTAGTTTGCTTATTCGGATCATCTCTGAAATTAAAGTATGTAGATTTTGAGTGAGTTTTGGGCTTTCCTACATGTTATGTATGCTTTAGGGAGCAGATTCTGACATATATTTTGCCTACTTAGTCTACTATTTTGCTACGTTCCAAGTTCTTAAATGTTTTGCAAATATTTAAGGTAGCTGAGTAAATGAAGTATAACTATCTATTTTTCTTAAGGAGAGTTACATTTAGAAATTCCATCATAAGGTCAAACAGTTTTTTTATTTCTAGGTATTTATTAATGATGTGTTTTTCAAGAAATGCAGGTTTGTGATATGCCTAGTTAAAATGCAGGAGAGTGATTGTGACAGTAACTAATGTGGCCACAACCTTCTGGTGGTCTCATCTATGGATGAGAGGTCATGTAAACGGTCCTCCCCAAAACAATCCACCACTGTACCTAGCATTCTAGAAAAGACAAGACTGGGATTTGAATTCATTATCATTCCGAATCTGGCTCTAAAGTAACACCACTCATTTCATGTACCCTGGGGGTCCTTTATTCTGTGTGCCAGGTAGAGTTCCCACAGCCTCACTGTACTGTAATTTTGTCCTTCCCGCCGGTCTGGGAGCTCTTCAAGGGCAGGATACCTAATACTCCTGGCACTCAGCAGATATGCAATAATTATTTGTTGAGTAAATAATCTTCTGTCTCAAGATGTTAATTTGCTGGCACTTAGCGACGACTTTGGCTTGCATCTAGAGTTAGAAGCTTCTTTTTAACATTACATGTTGTGTTTTTCATCCTGTTCAATAGTTTGTTTTAATCAAAAGGAATCTAACAGTTTTATGGGGATTCCATTAAATATATGCATCTTTATAGTCTGCAGCAGATTATCCGTGAACGAGTAAGATTATTATACTGTTGCTTATTATCAAACACTGTAAGTGCTGCTGGTTTAAACTTGTAACTTACAATAATAATAAAAAAATACACCAATCGTATTGGCAAAGCTGATGTGAATACTTGAATGTGTTCAGTACATGTGATATTGTTAATTTATTTGACTGAAATGAAATTCTTGACACTTTATGCTATCTTTTCCTCTTTTCAAGTGACACTTTAAATTACATACTTTTCAGGAAGATGTGATAAAAAGAGGACAACTTTTCTATATCGTGTTCTGTGTATCTTCTTCATGTTATTGATGAAATGTGTAGTATATCATTAGATTCTATTTGGAAATGCCAGACTGAAATAAGTATTTTCCATGTGGTGTGAAAAAGGTATATGAATATAATAAATTGTCAGAAGGACAAATGGTTTTTATTGAAAAATAAATAAATAAATATATCACGCCATGGTATCTTAGAATTGTTTTTTGTTTGTTTGTTTTTTGATAAAAATATATTTTGGTAAGTTTTAATTCCCTTCTGTATAACAGCATAGAAGATTTTATCAATACAGTTATACTCTGGTCCATCTATGTACTTGGTTTGCTGATTCTGAGTGACTATTTTCAGGCTTCTGTTACTTTGTATTTATGAGTTGTCAACAGTTGATAAGACATAGCAGTTTGGAATACTTTTCAGATGATCAGAGTCTTAAAATCCGTCAAATAGCCATGTTGTCTGTACAGAGGGGATAAAAATGTGCATATTTCAGTCTGCTGCTTTTGTGGATAGATATGTGATACGCCTGCTTGGACTCTTGGCTAAATATTCCCACTTCCTCAGGGAGTTAGAGTGCTACTGTAGAATATGGTCTTGTCTACAGTAATTAAAAATATTTGTAGAAAAAGAGGAGTAACTCCGGTTACCATGTTGGTTTGGCTGACTTTTGGGGTTGCCCTAATTCTGCTTTTCTGTTTTTGGTTTGCTTATCCAGAAGTGATAATTCCTTTACAAAGAAGACTGAGGGATTTCTGATGCCTGAGAATATGTTTTTCTCCACTCATGTAATTGTTAAATTGATGCTTCCAAAGAAATGTGGACTCATTTATAGTGACACATCCAGGTTGGAAGGTCAAGGAGAGAGGCTTGTAGCACTTACTAACTAGAGCAGAACAGCCGTTCATCAGTGAGGCTTAATTTCTTATGTGCTGGTCATTATCATTACAAGATACCTGCCATTAATTTAGCATGAACTGTGATATGATTTTCATATTAGTTGATAATAGGAATCAATTTTTAATGGAGGTGAGGCAGTCATAAAATAAAGGCAAAAAAAAAAAATACCTCACACAAAGCAATTAAAAAAACCTCATTTGGATTGGAGTAGGGTAATATTTATGAGGTATGTTTTCACAATATTACAGATGCCTTACTTTAAAAAAAAAAAATCTATGTTAGATTTTGTCGGCCATTTACAGAGCAGCAGCCTATAATTACATATCACAGTAGGGATAATTGAAAAGGTTTATAAACAATCTCTGTTGTGTTTAGTGTTACTCATAACATGGACATATTTTAAATTTTGTAATGTGGAACATGCAGTTGACAACCCAAGATTTTTAATTATTCTGGCATCAATGAAAATTTTTTATTCCCACTGATAATTCTGAGAATAAATTTGTTTTTAGCTACTTGTCTTAAGGTTTCGCATGTTTTCCATTTTGTAATCTCTGTTATGATATGCTGAAATTAGGATCTCTACTTTGTGCGGTGGTTTATTAAAGATGTTGCATTTTTCTAGGGGAATAAAATGTCAGAAAATTCTATTACCATGTATAGTGACAAACAATAAAATTTCTTGGCATTGCTCTCGGTGAGATTTACGTTTCTAATTAGTGCTATAGGAGATGATTCTTTCTTGCTGCTGAAATGTTTTGTCTAGAGATAAGAAAGAAACACAAATAATTTCTACTGCAAAAATCAATTCTTATCTCCAGACTCCATGTTGGCATCCATCCTTTCAAACTGAAATTGTAGTCGAATTTGTTTGTGTTGGGACATTTTAGAATTACAGTGTTAACTCACAGTGTCATCCCTGCCATTTGCTAACATCTA
This sequence comes from Rhinolophus sinicus, assembly GCF_057876585.1. NCBI lineage: Eukaryota > Metazoa > Chordata > Mammalia > Chiroptera > Rhinolophidae > Rhinolophus > Rhinolophus sinicus. The sequence continues at coordinate 86,255,919 of NC_142504.1, forward strand.
ATCCTTTCATTGTGTAAATGGTGTGCACAGTCAGCTGCTTAGGAAGGGCTGAGTGAGACAATGATGTTATTAAACAGAAATATAGGACAGTCTGCATATAGTTATATGTGTTTAGGTATGTACATGAGTGTGTATAAGCAAGCTTTTAGAATAAGTCATCTCTCTCTCAGTTGATATAAATTTTACTTGTCATTTCTCAAACTGAAATCTAAATTAGAGTCATTCCTCTCTTCTCCTCTACCCCCGTGGCCAGTTGGTTCTTGGCTAGTGTCTGTGGCTACTTCCTAACTACATCTTTCTTTCTTTGTATCCCCACTCTGCCATTCATTCTTTACACTTACAATTTCTTCAACAGATTAACACACTCTCTTCTTATCTGGTCTCCTTAAACACAGTCTCCCCCATTTTAAATCCATTTTTTTTCCTCCAACACTACCACTTATCCTAGCATTTCTTATCTTGTAACCCATAATATTCCAGAGGATATATTGCAGCTAGTAATCTATGAGTTGAAAGATATCATCAGTTGTATGTATGGTGATAATTAGATCAAACCAAGTATGATACTATTTTTCCTAATCACTTACTATCTAAATAAATGCATGACATGCTGATAATGTAAGGTTTATGATATGAATAATGAAAGCATACATTATGACTTACAGTTAGATGAGGTTTTGATTTTCCAATCTGCTGATTTTTATATACATTTAGTTCCTCCCAAAGTATGTCATTTAAAATGTTGTTTGTTGGCATCGAATGCTTTTTTTGTACATCATTAATTAGTTTTAAATTAACTGATATAAAACTGATAAATAAGAATTCATGATTTATACGTGGATATCACTAGTTGTTTAAAAATAACTTTGTATTCTGTCATAAATTAAAGTATTTTTACTTAAAGTAACTTTTTTATAGGAGCAAGTGATGGAAACAATTCTTCAGGGGGATGATAAGATTATATATTCCTGTGAAAGCATTTCCTGAGTTAAAAAATAATTATGTGAAACATGACCCTTTGAGGTCGGGTTCCAGCTCCTCAGCACACCCCTGCTTCATCTGGACTTGGGCCACTTTAAAGCCTTTATAGTCAAGCATCTGATATTACAGCCACAGTTGGCTTACTTGCCTTTCACTGTGAAATTTTTCCCATTATCTTTTCATGATTTGGAAAGCAGAAGTAGAGCTCCATGAGGCACTCATGAATTGTGTCATGTGTGTATATGGGGGTGTGTGTACTCATACTCACATGCACTTCTGGTAGTTATCACATTGTTCCATGAGAAGCCTACACTATTGGATTGCTAAATGGGGAGGAAGAATTTTTCAGGCACTCACTCCAATACAGTACATTTAGAACAGGACTCTCCCTGGTTCTCAGGGTGAGGTCATATTTATAGTGATTGGCTTTGTCTGCTCAGGATGCCATAACAAAATACCTTATGCTGGATGGCTTAAACAACAGAAATTTATTTTCTCAGTTTTGGAGGCTAAGACATCTCATCATATAAAGAAGAAGTAGGATAGGTTTCTGGTGAGGCCTCTTTTCCTGGCTTGTAGAATGCCACTTTCTCGCTATGTCCTCCCATGGCCTTTTCTGGGTGTGTGCGTGCAGAGAGAATGGAGTCTTTGGAGTCTCTTCCTGTAGGCACACTATTCCTAGGAGAGCAAGGCCTCCTCCTATAACCTTATACAACTTTAATCACTTCCTTAGAGGACCTGTTTCCACATACAGCTACACAAGGGGCTAGAGCTTCAACAGATGAATTTGAAGGGGACACAAAAGTTCCGTTCATAACAGCGATTCAGAATTTGGAACTTTACATGTCTATAGTTCATGCCTTACCATAAGAATATTTTAGAATTTTGAGTATCTGATTCATCTCAGAATGTATTTATAACAATATGCGTAATACTATGTTGTGCTTCGATTTTTTACATACTTTTAATATGTGTTTTCATATGTTATTCCTAACATATAAGCCAATACTTATATTCCTAACATATAAGCCAATACATATAAGAATACTTGGGTTAAGGTTCGTGTTTAAATATAATGTGTGTATTCACATAGCATAAATTGATTTGAATTTTATTTGAAGCCTTTGGTAAAAATAGCTGTGGTGACTGCATATAAGCCTCAAGGCATCAATATTCACTAAGGTATGCAATTATAGCTATGAAATGACCACTTCTTAATATGCCTTTTTATTTTGTCAAGCTTTCACCATTCTTCCAAATAATTGAACAAAAAGGTAATTTAGGTGATTTCAGCTTTATCAAGATGTAGGTATAATTTACTCCAGAAATACTGAGCACTCTATAAATATTTCAGTGCAGAAATAGAAGCAGAAACGGATATAAAATTACATTGTATGAGTCTTTCTAAGGATCCTATGCAGGTGAAAATCATTGGGATTTTATTTAATTTGTGTCTAAGTGGTTTTATATCTTCATTTCATTGCTTGTGCTCTTAATTGCCACATGCCTAAATGATTTTAGTTTTCTTTCATTGTTTTGAACTTGACGACATAATTCAAATGCAAAACAGTTGATATGCTGACATGAGGATTTCTTTTTTAGTTGATTTGTTTTTAGAGGAAAAAATTGTGACATTTTGTTAAGCCAGGTTTCCTAAAGCTACAGTGCATAATTCCTAAGAATAAGTGTTAGTTCTTTCAGAGCAATTAAGGACTATTTATCCTACAGCTCCTGACAGGCTTATGCAAAATCAAATTGATAATTATTGACTGAGAGTTTCCTGAAATTTCGGTGATTTTTATTAGCATTATTTATTATTTATTTATTTATGTATTTATTTATGTATCTATTTTTAAGTTAACGCCTGTTCTGGGTGCTGCACAAGGCTTGTGTTCTGCCTGTGTTCTCTCTGCATTCTGTTGGCAGTCACGTTCTGGCCAGGTTCAGAGTGCTCAGGTGTGTTGTAGGTGCAGAGCTTTGCCAGGTGCTTAGTAGTCAAATTAAAGGGCATTAATGAAAACAAAGTTGTGGAGATGTAGATAGTTTAACAAGAAATTAATGAAAGAAATACTGTACTTACTAAGTGCCTACTCTGTGCTCACTGTGTAAGATCCTGGGGTGAAGGTTGGTGGGGGGCTGTGGAAGCTTTAAGGCATGTATTCATTCCAGTGACATTTATTAAGCACAGTATGTCCTTGAGACTATAGAAGTTGCTGAATTCATAGATGAAGAAAATGTAGTGCCTGTTTTTGAGGATTTAACAGCATGGTTCCAGACCATTCTTCACTGTATAATTTCATTAGATCTTTTAACCTCCTCTGAAGCATGTTTTCAGTCCAGTGCATAATGTTTTTTTATTTTTATTTTTTTTAAATGTTTAAATTTAGGAATGTCTAAATTCTCTCTTGAATTCTTAACAAAATATATGATGTCCCAACATGTCACGAAGTGTTGTCTTTTCATCACAAACATAAGCTCATTAAGGTAAGGAATGCACATGTTTGTGCCCATTAATTTATTTGATATAGTTTGACCATGTAGTATGTCAAACAAATTAATGAGTAGGGCTAGTGATTAAAATAATAATTAATATTTTTGATCATTAACTTATATGAAGCTAACGCTATGGACTTTACACGAAATATCTATTAAGAAACTTTGAGGTGGGCTGATGAGATTGTACTTCCAGTTTTACAGATTGGGAAACTGAGGCAGGTGAGGGTAAGTAGCTTGAGACAGTTCATCCAGCTCGCAAGTGACAAATCTGGGATTTTATGTCTGATTCAGAACCAATTGCACTTAACCTTTTTCAATATTTGTAGCCTGAGCCTAATAAAATTTTGATTTAAGAAAGTATTGGTTATATGATTATATTAAATTCTGCCTCTCCCCTTTAGCAGCTTTTCTGGCTAATTGTTGGGGACTTAAAGTCCAGCCTATAGGTGATAATGTTAAGAGACTTTTTCAGTTTATAGCCTAATTGTAAATAGGGTTGAAGCGCGAACAAAGCATTTCCATAACCCATTCAGATTTGGAGGATGCAAAGCCTTAAATGAACTTGAACAGTTATGATTGTCCCACATGAAGAGGACAATCTGGCCTCGTGGATAGCAGCAACACATATTTGAATTGTAAAATTGTAACTTCTTACTGTGTGTGTTTTTGTTTTTTTTGTTTTTTTTGTTTTTTTTAGAAGACAGTGCCGTGAGGGTGTGAAACATATCTTGGGTAATGGAAGAACCAAGAACTTCATAAGACTCTCACCATTTTGCTGTTGATATTGGATTTATAAATTAGAATTTGTTTCTGGGAACTCGCTAACTGGGACGGGACAAAGCATAGTTGCTAACAGCATGTACAGAATCTGAAGGACAATTATAGAGGGTGATAGTTACTACACCTGTGAAACAACGGAATGAAAATAGCTGGATTGACAAAATCATGTTTAGGTGAGGGTAGGGAAAGCTAAACTATTAACATTGTTCTTTTTTAAATAAATAAATAAATAAATCTATGGAAAGGAAAGGGGGCCCAAATGAATAAGTTAATACAGCTTTAGAAGCAGCATTAATGCATTTTTTAGGACATTTTCTTAAGCAGAGAATAATCAGATGTACTTTACCGATGTTGGTAATCTGTGTCGTGACCACTTATCCATCCTTCCTCATCACATCCATCTGTTGTATTTCCGCTAGCAGGTATATATAAAAACACCACTATTTCTTTTTCTTTTTTTTTCCTTTTTACAAAAGACAGGTGTAAAATTTCCAGGCAGACTGCATTCTCCTTCAGGCCACTGCGGCTAGCATGAATTCATGAATTAGATCTCTGGCATGTCTGCATGAAATACAACAATTTGTACGATGATCATTATTCAGTTTGTTGCTTAAATTGTGTTATTGAAGGTGACACGCTGGTTGCTATATATAGAAAAATGACACTCATGAAGATTTAAAACAAGTTGTTGCTAGTGGGATAGTCTAAAGAAGAACTCAAATCTTAAATTCTTCAGTGTTAGGATTAGCAAAGATCACTTCCACCCCAGGAAGGAAAGTGCTGAAACATTGACATACAGTATTATATTAGTTTCAGGTGTACAAAACAGCATAGTGATGAGACATTTATATACCTCACAAAGTGGTAGCCCCAATCAGTCTATTACCCATCTGACACGGTACGTAGTCATTACAGTATTATTGACTATAATCACTATGCTGTACTTTACATCCCTGTGATTATTATTTTCCGATTATAGTTGACATTCAATATTATTTTACATTAGTTTCAGGTGTACTAGGATAGTTTTTATTGCTCATTTCTTTTATCCATCCTTAATATAGGGAACGTTAACCTGATTTATAAAATTAAAATTTACTTCATTTACTTTTTTTTAGACATCATCCTTTTGAGTCAGCCACTTGTAATGTTTAATTTTCAACATTTTATAAATTAGTTTCTATGTTAGATATAATGATACGTTCTTACCTTTTTTTCATAAAAGAGTGATAAGGAGTTGTGAAATCCTGTCTATATAGTTTCAAGAAGGAGAAGATAATGATCTACATTTTAAATCCAGTCCTTTCCCTTACCCGATTTTCAATCACCTGGTTACCGAAGCAATTCACAGTTTTTATTAGAAGCATTTCTTGTGATAAGAGAGTAGAGGGCTGAATAATTCCTACTAGCTGAGGAATCACACCCTTTGGTAAAGTCAGGAATAGTTTACACCAGGGCCGTTTGCCAGTGTCATCACTGTCCCAATTTTAAGCCATTCTTTTGAGAACTTATTTGAAAACAAGCTTCCTTAAAAACAGGACATTCAGAGCAGCCTCTACTACACTAGGATGCAGTCTAAGATGTGAAAGAAGTTTAAGGCAGACCTATAACATTTCGGTTTGGTTAGGGCTTAGCAGATCATATAGTCCTAAACTTTTATTTTACAGATCAATAAACTAAGGCTTAGAGAAGATGGGTTGTCCACCATAATAGAATTAGTAATTGTTTGACCCATCTTCAAACTTAGAAGAGGCTGCTCATTTCAGAATTTCAGAAGAATGTGCAAAAGCGCAGTAGTAAGTGAATGCCAGACCATATAGAAAAAAGAAGATAAATCTTCTATTCTAAGGTACTATTAGAAGGGACATGTCTTTCAATTGATTTTCCTAAAGTGATAGATTTTCATCGATCCAGTCACCCTCTATTACCTGATTTTATTTGCCTTCAGTAGTACATATTTGTAACACTGTTGGCAGGAATTAGGGGCACAAAATAGCTTGTACTGTAATTTATACTTCAAATGGTGATCTAATATTCTTGATTCTGACCTCATTGGCTTCTTGTTACCATCAAGACCTTGCTCAAAGGAGGACAGGGGAAGTGGCTGTGGCTACCTTACATTCCTGCCTCTGTGGGCTGATGTAGAGAGCCAGTGAACTCAATAAGGCACAATACCTTAGATCATTTTATTAAATATGCTTATTCCGTTTATCCTTTGGAATGCCTATGATATGTAATGAATGAAGCAAGCAAGGGTGAATAGATTTGCCTGCAGACAATTTGATGCAGATGTCATCTAGCACCCATTGTTCTTGTCTCAGAATTTTCCCTTTGGACTCTTGTAGACCATATGTTTATTTATTCATATTGTGATAATATAGTTATGTTTACTTATTAAAATTTCCTCTGTTCTCTATAAAACATAAATGGATAACAATTAAGTATTCAAATTTAATAACAAAATTGAAGGGTCTGAGATGTCCAATAGGTAAATGAAAACATTGTTAAATAATGTAAACTTATAGCAAAAATCTAGTTTTCATTTATTGATTCTTTTTTCTGGCATTAATAACTCATTTGATTATGCTTTATAAATGGATCTTTAGCATAGAAATGCAGTATGGAATATATGTAATGATGATTTTATGGACTAAATGAGGTTAAACCCAATGCAATATGGAGCTATCAAGTACTTTTGTAATGAATTCATGATATGTTGTCTTTTTCTTCACTTTCAATATAATAATATTGATCTCTGACCTTCTCACTACCTAGGGTGTTTATACAGATTAAAATTTAAAAGTACATTTGAAAGTATTACAGTTCTATATTACTGATTATATTAAACCATTTACAATTAATTTAAATATTTTCAGATTATTTTTCTTAGGTTTTGAGAATTGAGAACCAAGACATTACTTTTAATTTGTATTTGCTTTATAGCATAGCCTATAAACTAGTGTATATGTTTACAAAGGTATCATGGAGTCCCAAAATAAGTGGTTAAATCAAATGAAAGTTTATGTGTCATATCACAGTCCAAAGGTAGATATTCCCAGGAATGATAAGATAACTTTGTTACATCAGGGTATCTAGGGAGCCAGAGTCATTTCTGTTTTCATGGCTTTGTCATCCTGAGAATTTTGTCCTCATCCCCATGAGCTAATATGGCTTGCCACCAAATCCATGTTCTAAGCAGCAGCTGGAAAAAGGGGCACATGCAGTCCTTTTACAGAAATGGTCTGAAATTTCAGTGCCTCAGTTTTCCGCATGTCCCACTGGCCAGATGCATAGTTACACTTACCTGAATGGGAAGCTGGAGAATACAGTCTATTGCAGGAGCCATGTTCCCAGCTGAAACGTGACAGTCTTAACTGTAGGGAAAGGTAGTTATTGGGGAACAACTGCCAGCTTCTACTGTATCTATTTTTAAATTAAACCTCATGCTTGGGTTTGAGTTAGGTTAAATATATATTATCATTTTTGACAGTTGAAAAAAAAACACCCATATACACTTGACTTTATGCAAATATTCCATATATTTTTAAGTCTCTCTGACTCTGCTCAGTCTGTAATAACCTTCACCATTTCTTTTCTTCTACTTCCTACCTTCAAATCCCAATTCAAATATATATCACCTCCTCCGTGAAGAGTTCTTTAGCTTTAACTCATCATTTTGTCCTTGCTATTCCATTGTAACACAACATATGTATTCCTTTGTTGTATTATCTAATAAACTCTGTCAATTTTTCTCTTGTTATAATAGGACTATAATTTCCTTAATGGTAGAATTTATGTCTCATTGATCCTCTTCTCCATGGCACCCTTCATATAATAGGTTCTTGGTAATTCTTGATGTTTTCTGATTGAGTGAATGGTAATTTCAGTTCTAGTTCTACTTCTGCTTCTAACATGTGTTATCTTGGATAAGTCACTCAGTCTTTTTGTTGTTGTTGTTGTTGTCCTACATTTCCAGTAAGATGGGGAAAATTATAACTCTTTGTCTGAATCATAAGGCTGTTATGAAGATAAAATAATTTGGAAAATGTGCTCTCAATTGTAAGATACCTGATTTATAAGATTTCACTGTTTGCTGCATTATTAGGAATTTGGGGAAATTAATCAAGATTGAATGGTTTGTTAAGTCAAATATGTATTCTGAGATATTTCACGTTAGTATTATGATACACTGGTGCCAAAAGGTTCGTGCTTCAATAAGAAGTATATAATGTTATTTAATGCTCAATTTTTTTAGTTAAAATTTCCTGAGAAGTAAGAAAAGGGATTCTAGTTAGTTTGTGTTCTTGGCTCAGATTTAATGATAAAATTAAAACCATGGTTATTTGCATCAGAGCCTGAGTTGATATCTGCCAATGAGTAATGTTGGGACTTTAGGATCAGGGATTTTCCTTATTTACAATACACCAGTCAGTAAATTCTTTTCATTAAATGAGATGCTTTTTGGAGGCTCTTATTTGTCAATCAGGTGTATTTCTCTAGCTAGCTATCATACTTGGTCCACTTTAGCTTTTTGAATATACAAAATTGATGCAGTATTCCCTCTGCTTTCTCATCCTCCAAACATAAATGTGTTAATGTGTATCTTGACAGTGCCTGCTGCTAATGATCTAGTTGGTATATTTTGTGGGGAAAAGATGTGTCTCAGAATCCAAACTTTGTTGGAAATTTGCTTATGAAGCTTCAAATACACAAAATGCAATTTTGGAGAATAGACTGTAGTGAAAAAAATCACTTTGCTCTCTCTGAGGAGGTCTGTATTTAAACATGTAGGTAATGATTAATTACATGGAAAATCTATGTCATTATTTGTGTGCTTCTCTCATTAAGGTTCTCACAGTTTTGGTTTGCTTAATATTTATTGAGTGTTCATAGTATACTAGGAGGATTTCATTACACTGAAATAGTTTTGCTATCTGTTAAGCTATAAGATAGAATATATTTTACTTTTGAGTAGTAGGATTTCCAAGATTCTGATAAATTACATATATGCTAATGCCTTGGCATCTATTAGTTACTACTGTCACCACCACCCTTAATACTTACTTATCATTTAAGATGCCGATTGTCATCTCCCCTGGGAAACTTTCCCCACAATTCCCAGGTGTAAATATGGTTCCTTCTTTTGTATTCCAAGGGAGGTTTTTAATGTATCTTTTTCATAGTTCTTTTTGTTTATATGTGTTTCTCTTAACTAAACTCTGAATTCCAAGATAGCTAGTGACATATCTTATTCATGTTTGTATATGTTGTATAGCTCCTAAATCACAGCAGACATCTCAGCAAATGTTTATTTGATTGAACATATATTACTTATAAACATCTGTAGCTGACCTGTATAAGGGATGGTTTGAGAAAACTCTTATATTACAGTACATGGTCAGACCCTCAGGTTATACGAGAGATAGCCAATGTGTCAAACATGAGGATTTTAAATTTTAGGAAGAAAAGCATTGTATATTGCTAAGCACCAAGTGAACTGTAACTTTGAGCTAAACAACCAAATATAATAATTTCTGAGTTCTTTGCCTCCATTTATTCTTTGCATTTTCCTTATGAGAGACATGTCACTTTGTATGAGATGCAGTAAAGTTGGTGGAGAATGTCCAGAAAAACATAATGAGTATTGCATTTGGTATAAGTCTCAGGTCCAAACCTGTCTAAAAGGTTTTGGATATTTGACATCAGTGGAATGATTGACTTGGGATCCAAAGTATCTACTGAGTGGGTAGAGGAGGCAGTGTATCAGGTGGACATGCCCAAGCTTTTTCATTTTAGTACAGACTCAGTGTAACTGACAAGGATCAGATGAGTCTGGCCAGCATAGCAAATGAAGTGGAGACTAGAAAACAAAATCCTGTTAATTTTAAACGGAATTATATTTAACGAGCAGTCTTATAAATAGCCGCGTACTTGATGCAAATAAGAATTTAGGGTAAGTACATAGAAAATAATGCTGCAGTGATATAACCCATTTCATTTTATTTTAGACATATTCTGGAAATAGAGAAACTGAGTAAAATTTTGTGCCGGGATTGAAAGTTTTAGTTTTCAGTATTATATTAGTTTAGGAGAAAAGAGCAAGCAAAAAGAAAATGTATAGTCTTTAATCTTGTAATAAAGGTCTCAAGAAGATAAAAATAGTGACTTCTCTGGTTAAGCTTTGAAAACTCTGTATAATGTCTCACTTTGTTTCTAAAAAGCCTATTCATTAAAAAGTGAGAAGGAAAATTGCTGTATTTTAAGTCCATTTGTTCCTGCTTTTTAACATATGAAAGTTCTTGGGGTTCCATTGATCATTTTTTTTTATTATTCCTACCACTTGAAGTTGTTATTCATTCAAAGGTTCCTGCCCTGTCTGCATGATTAGCAAGTGCTGTCAGTCTAGAGCTCCGTGATCAGTGGAGAGTCTGATAATGCAGTCAAGGCGATGGTTGTTAGGAATATGGAAGTGGTGTCACACTGTGGGATTCAGGAGGAAGAAGGCATGTTTGGAAATACCAAAGAGAGCCTCAGGGGTTAATCTGGCGTTGCTTTCCCATTTCCTGAAAAAGCCAAGGTTTTCCTTTTCCTTTTTTTTTTTTTTTTTTAAATATATAATATTGGAATAGTTTGATCCTGTATACCAAGTTTAGAAGCTTAGTCTTGGAAACCAATATTGTGTTTTCTCTCTTCCCTTCAGGACAAAGTATGTTCCATTTGGGACCGCCTCAACTACCTTACCAGGCAGCACCAGGTCTTCATATGCTTTCAGTTTACCTTCTACTATGGAAAGGATCTTTCCCTGAATGTTCATATTTTCACCTTGAGAAGGCAATATATATGTATATATATAGGATGGGTTAAGCAGCTGTAAATAAATATGACATAGTAGAAGAGTGGTTTGTGGGAGTTTTACTATATATACACATATATAATATTTTCCAGTCTGGTTTCAGAACCCGGCATGGCTTGGAGACAGCGTTGGTGTGTATGAAGGATCTTCCTCGAATGAAGGATTTGGGACAACTTTCCATGATGATTATATTAGAGCCTCAGCTGCTTTCGTGTTGGTCATGAGGTGATGCTGAACCGAATGCTTGAACTAGCAGGAGTGGCTGGGATTGCATTGGAGTGGTTCCATTCATTCCTTCCGGGTAGGTACCAGCTAGTGACGATGGGAGAAAATGAACATTGAGGGTCTTCCTGTGTGGAACCCCGGAGTTGTCACTCAACCCCCCGTCCATGTTTAGTGGGTTTGAGGAGACAACTGGACACCTGAAGGCCAGGCAGTGTGATTTGAATGACTGTGTAGAAGGTTATGAGGGTGATTCCCAGATGGACGTCGCTCACATATGTTATTTCTGTTTCGTCAGTGTGACAGTGCAGACTAGAATCGAAACGGAGAAAGTGTGATTTGTTGGAAAGTGAAAATTTGGGAGGCCCCGGTGTGCTTGCTAATTTCTCTGTCTGAATTACAATTTGTGTAAACTGTGGCCATATTTTGACTACAAATTTATCTACATGTGAAAATCCTATTACAATGTTAGCTAGAAATGTTTTATTTTCCTTTCTGGTATATGTCCGAGCTTTCTTCCCTGTGAACATTGCATCTCCATGATCTTTCTTGTTAAAGTGGTAGTCTGCTTGTTCACCCTTTTGCTTGGGGCTCTTTTAAGCAAAGTAGCCTCACTACATTTATAAATATTCTTGAGGGTGATGACTGATTTTTCCCAGAGAATGCTTTGCTTTATCTTCACTGAGAGTACTTCATTATTCTAACCCTGTTTTACTAAGAATCAAATTGGGTTGTACTGTTAAGCAGTTTTGCAGCATAAATACTGCCTCTCTTTCTTAAACTGCTCAGGCATTTTAATTTTTTTATAGAGAATGTGCTAGACTTTTTTCAATTTTGAACATGTTCTTTAGAAATTTGATGCCTCCTCTTGGCTGTTATTTATTTATGTAATATTATTTTAGTTATTTTCCTTTAGGGTAATGAAAAGCTTGCTGAGTGTTAAACATGAAGTTTATTAGATCTTAGAGTAGAATACAGGTAAAAAAATGAAAAGAAGAAACAGATGTATGTGTCTGTAAATATCATTAGAACTGTCTGTTGAATGTCATTTTGGCAAAAGGGCAGGAAACTAACATTTATGCAGTAACTGATCAGTGTCAGGCACTGAGCCAAGCAGTTTCTATTTTTTAGCTCATTTAATCCATACAGTAACTTTGAGAATTGGGTGCTATTTCTTCATTCTACAGATGAGGAAATTGATGCTGAGAGAAGTTAGGTATCTTGCTAACATCGCACAATTATAAGTGGAAGATCTGGTATTTGAGCCTGGGTCTGGCTGGTTCCAAAGCTCAGTCTTTCCATCACAGTCAAAATGTAGGCTACAGGAAAATGTTAGACTTGAAGTAGGGTGTCCCAAAGGGGTGAAAAAAAGAAGGAAAAGAATGCCTATCCGAAGGCATGAACAAACCAAGGAAAAATGAGAGACCTAGGCCTATGCTAGCATAATGTTTGTTTTGAAAATTTCCAGAGTTTTCTTAAAACTCAGTTTAGCAAGCCAAGTGACAAAAGGAACCACTTTAGGATCGTCAGAGGTTTACCATTGAAGGAATGAGCAGGTTTAGAATTTCTGATTTTACCTCCTTGTTCATTCACTGTTTTGAAAATGAAGTCATGATACCCACATGAATCCTTGGAAACTATAAAGCTTAGTGCATGGAAGTCTATTAGGTAGTTAGTATTTATTGGACAAGGTACAGCCTTTGAAGACCAAGACAAGGTGTTTACTATTTATGAAAGTTTTGAGTTTTTTTAATATGTCTGTGTCTACAAAACTTTTCAGTGTGGAACCTCAGTTTACCATTGCCTTTCATATGTAACATGGTGCTTGTGACTGATAATGTGGTGAATTTTTATGTTCTACTTAAATAGTAATATACTGAATTTCAGTATGTAACTTGTTTTCATCTTTGGATGAAGTTTGGATCAATATTATCAGCTTTCCTTTTTGTACTGATGGGCAGCTGTCTCCCACGATCACAATAGATTCACTATAGGCATAGCCAGAGAGAATGTTGTTTCTGTGCTTACAGACTGGCATTTGGCAATAGAAAGGTACTGTCTCGTACATTAAAGTTGTTAGTGTTATCCTAACATGATATGCTGTTGTTAAGTATGCTAATGGTACCTTAGAAAACACCCCACCCAAATAGAGGTAACGCTCTTTAACTGTAATGATTTTCAGCTTCAATGCTGTGTTTTATTTACTCGCAGCTCATGAAGTAACAGTCATAATTGAATTCAGCACCTTAAGATTTCCTGACTTAGCTTAAGTGAAATATTGATTTCATGGAATTAGGTGGCAGGTGCATCGAGGAACTATTTCCTGAAAGCTTTAGTGGCTATATAAAACCTCGAGAATATTAATTCAGGTCAAATGAGTGGATTGGAATTGTGCTTACTTAAGTAAGATGTTTGCCAAATGGCCAGAAGCCATGATATTCCAGGTATGGTTTTTTCAAACATTGAAAAATGAAGGAAGGCAGAAAAACATTTCTCTGATTGTTATATAAACATGGATCTCTCTAATTTTAGCAACTGTTTTAATCAGTTACCATTTGGTGAGTTGATTAAATAAGGCTACAGTTTTAAAATAATTTTTTTCCTTGAATTATTACCTTGGCTCACGTAATCTTTTTCTTTCCACCTTATTATATTTACATATTGTTCTCCCACTTTGCTACTGGAGTAGGTGTCTGGAGGATCTCTGTGTGCCTGGTTGAAACACTGATATTGCTGTAAGATAATGTACAGGAAATCTTAGTTTGTCTAAAGATACATTTCTCCCCATGGGTCATCAAAGTGAGCACTTTTTTCCTAAGGAAGACGTTTATTTCTGTAAAACAGAGGCAATACGTATATAACGTATTAGTGACATCGCTTTTGGAGTTTATTACTATGTATGTATGTTATAATTTTATAGTTTTCCAAAACCATTAGCCTGGAACCATATTACTTACTCCCTTTTTACAGCTGCATTGATCCTAGCCTTCTTACCTTTGTTTCACTGTTTGATTCTATATGGAAGAGCATTATATTAATATTGCTTGTAGCAAACAAAGGCATTTCTGCAGTCCCTGCTCTCAACAGCTCTCATGAATCCTATTTCCCTGAGGGTGAAATGAAACAAGACCTAGGTGTATTAAATTTCTTTTAGGCCTATTGCTGGATTCTTAGATGTATTTTTAAGTGTTGGATACTAAGTTTGGGGAAGGGAAGGATGCTGAAATTCACTGGTCTATGTATCTGTTCTTCCTTTTTCAAAGCATATTGTTTCCCTAAGAGATCTTACTTAGAAATTAGGCCTTCTGTAAAGTTCGTTTTTACTTTATAATTCTATCTGAATTTTGTGGATGTATTTCATGCCATCCCAAGTAACTATGATGTTTAAATTTCACAAAACTGTTTTATAGAAGAAATATATGTTTATTAAATATCTTTGTATGATAACACTTCTAATCAAAACAGATGACTACCCCTGAACAAACTGGCTTGAGAACATAAGTGGACAAAGAAAGAGGAGGAGGGGGGGAGAGAAAAAAGTGAAATTAAATTGACGTTTGCCCTGTGGTATGAATGCTCATCTTAACAGTAGTTATTTTTAGACATTTGCCTTATCAAACATTTAAAGGTAAAAATTTTCAAATAGCCAGCAAAACTTTAGCTGAATTCTTTTGACATTTCTGCTGATGAAGGGATTTCCAGTGAGTAGTACCGGAGTCTTCAGAGAAGGAGTAGAATGATGAATCAGAACTGAAGTAATGGATAAGGGAATTCTGCTCTTCTTCTTTGTGAACCAGAGAAAGCCATTAAAAATGATAAATGTTTATTAAACATGTAATGTGCTAATTGTGTCTATATTAAGGAAGATACAGACATGATCCAGAATATGAAAGGTCACATTATTGGGAAAAAAAATTACAAAAATTCAAATCTAACCTCTCAAGCCACTTTTGACAAGGAAATGACTTTTCAGAGTTAGAAGCTGTAAACTAAACTACAAAGGAAAAAATGGACACATTTGACTATATAAAATTTTATGTGTCTGCGTATAAAAAACAGAACATTAAGTGACACTGGAGGAAATGGTTTTAGTTAATATGCTAGAGGTGTTATATAAACAGATTATTAAAACAAGAAAAAATAATGAGCTTAGAGCATTGTGGTCAAAGCATGTGAGCAGAGGAGCTCCAACCCATAAAACTAAGGAATAAACTGGTATGTGGATAAGCATTTGCTCTTACTAATAATCATAGAAAGGCAAGGGAAAGTATCCAGTGGAGATTGTTTTTCAGTTTACCTAATAAATTAATCAGTCCATGCATTTCACCCTGACACCAGATGATGTTTCCTGTTTATATACTACTGGTGGGAGCATAAACCAAAACATTTCATTTGAAAAGCCAGTAGGCATTATTTGCAAAAGGACATTACACATCTCCTGAATTAATAATGCCATTTCTGCAGTTCTATCCTAAAGTATTCTTGAATATAAGAAAAAAATTTTATGTGCACTAAGATGTCCATATCAATGCGATTTCAGTTATAAACAAAGGATATAATTTAAATGTTTAGTGGTGACATCAGTGGTTCTCAATCTTGGCTGCGTATTAGAAGCATTTGGAAAGATATATGAAAGCTCTGATGCCAGGGCCCCACCCACAAATTTTTATTTAATAAGTTTGGAGTTGCCTCAATACTTGCATTAAAAAAAAAACTGCCCTAAATATTCTAATATACATCCAGATAGAAAACCACTCACTTCAAACAAGTTGATAGAAAATGTTTAACCATTTTATGTATATTTATGATGGTTTTATAGGAGTATGAAAAGGGTGTAATATAAAATGAAATATTGTGATTCAACATGTAGCTAAATTATAACTTTAAAATAGAAACACACCAGAAAAATAGGCTAGAAGAATTTTTATAAAATGTTCAGGGTTGCTTTAAGGAGTTGGGATTTTGAGTGATTTTTCTCATGTTTTCTTCAATTGACAGATATTTCGTAATGTTCTTATATTGCTTTTTAAAAGACAAACTGTACTTAAAAGAAGGGTTCCTACTGGCAAAATCTAGGTAATTTCCTACTTACAGGTTATTTCTACATATGAATACAGAAATTAATTCTGACTTCTAAAAGAATCGTATCCTGAAGTTAGAATCACACCTCATATTATTATAATGAAATCCTTCTTAGGAATCTTTTCCCTTTTTTTATCTCAAATATTTTCTCATGTAGTTTTCTGCCTTTTGGAATGTAATAAGCTCAAGTCAGTCATTTTTCTCTTATTATTTTAAGTGGCACCTCTGCCTATCAGTTTTCACCTTTCTATATACCATATATATGCTAATGGTTCCCCAGTGTTTATCTCTAGCCCCAACTTTAACTCTGGGATGCAAGTGTGTATCTGAATTTTGGATGCATACCTTTAAATCAGTAACTCCAGAACTAAACTCACCATATTTTTTCCAAACCCACTTCTTATATTGCATATCTTAATTATACCATCATTCACCCCGGCCCCTGAAACAATCCTAAATTCCTTCTTCTCCCTTATCTCACAGATCTAGTGAGTTTCTATGTCCTTCTGATCCCCCTGCCCGTATTTCTTATCATGTATTTCTTGAGTCTTTTTGTCCATCTTTGCCCTGCCCTTGGTGCTCTGGTGAGGTTCTTGCAATCTTCCCTGCAGTCCAATACTGCAGGCTTCTTCTTCTTCTTTTTTTTTTTTTTTTTAATTTTATTGGGGAAGGGGAACAGGACTCCATGGGGAACAGTGTGCACTTCCAGGGCTTTCCTCCAAGTCAAGTTGCTGTCCCTTCAATCTTAGTTGTGGAGGGTGCCGTTCAGCTTCAAGTTGTCCTTTCAGTCCTAGTTATGGAGGGCGCAGCTCAGCTCCAGGTCCAGTTGCCATTTCTAGTCAGCCCACCATCCCTTGCGGTGTCAACCAGCAAACTTGTGGTTGAGAGGACACGCTCCCACCAACTGAGCCATCTGGGAGCTCAGCGGCAGCTAAGCTCAAGGTACCATGTTCAATCTTAGTTGCAGGGGGCGCTGCCCACCATCCCCCTTGGGAGTCGAGGAATTGAACTGGCAACGTTGTTGTTGAGAGCCCACTGGCCCATGTGGGAATCGAACCGGCAGCCCTCGGAGCCAGGAGCACAGAGCTCTAACCGCCCGAGCCACCGGGCCGGCCCCACTGCAGGCTTCTTATTGATCTGTCTTCTAGGCATGTCTTGTTCTAGATCTATCCTCATGCTACAGAGGGACCAGGGCATTTCCCTCTTGAAAACTTCTAGGGCTTCCACCCTCCCCTGCATGGAGTCTAAGCTCCTTGCCACGGGATTTCATCTGTGGTATAAAAGTCATGCACACAATATGATGCATACCTTCCCTCTAGAATACGATCCCAGCCCTACTGTGCCTCCCACTCACTGCTCTGGAAATACCAAATAATCGTGTTTCTGTGTGCCACATTTCAACTGTGTCCATCTGCGCCTTCTTCATGCTGCTCCCTGTACCTGGAGTGACCTCTTCACCTCCATTTTGATTAGACTAGTAATAATTTAAAGATTAATACTGTCTACCATTGACTAGAGTAGAGAAAATAAGTACTCTCAAGGGAAGGAATTTGGAAATAACTGTCAATGTTTTAAAAGCATCCTTTTAATCTGAAAATTCTACTTTTGGAATCTATCCTAGAGAAATAGTTATGCATACTGTCTTAGTTTGTTCTGGCTGCTATAACAGGATACCATAGACTGGGTGGCTTGTGAACAGCAGAAATTTGTCTTTCACTGTTCTGAAAGCTACAACGTCCAAGATCAAGGTGCCCACTGATTTGGAGTCTAGTGAAGGCCCGTTTTCTGGTGAAGGCCCGTTTTGAACTTCATATTGAGTCCTTACATGGGAAGGGAGGAGAGAGCTCTCTGGAGTCTCTTTCATAAGGACACCAGTCCCATTCAGGAGGCTCCATCGTCATGACCTAATCATCTCCCAAAGACCCCCACCTTGTAATGCCATCACACTGGGGATTAAGATTCGACATATGAATTTTGGGAGAACACAAACATTTAATCGGCAGCACATATATAAGGGGAATACCAGATTCTTTATTGTAGCACTGTTTTAATGGGTAAAATTAGATGCAAACTAAGTGTTAAACAATAAGTGTTATTTAATACTTTAAAATTATGGTATAACATATTTACTCTATAGGATATTAAGGGTATTATATGAATATTAAGAGCATTCAGTATTCTATAGATTATTAAGACCAAAAAATATTCTATGGGAAAAACTCCCAGTCATGTTATTAAGTAAAAAAGCATGTACCTACCAGTGTGCACTAAATGTTTTCATTTGTGTTGAAAATAAATTTAAAATAGCGAGGCATAGAGTTGAATATATGCATACAAATAAAAAAGCTCTGGAAGAAAATATGATAAATCTTTAATACTCATTACTTCTGAAGTAGTTGGCATGGTTGGGGGAAGTTGAGAGGGACTTATTTTAACTCTGTATAATGATGCACCTTTACACTTTCCATATAATTTCCATGTATTTATTTATTTGCTTGCACACAATGTTTAAACATTAACATACCTTGAAACAAGGGAAGAATCTGATAGATTAGAGAGAAGCCAAATTGTGGGTAAAAGAACAGAATCATCAACAGTTTGTTTTGAGAATTTTTCAAAATACAGTAAAATACCATTGACTAATAACTATAATACCAGCTGGAATTAATAGTTGTGGACATGTTTTCATAGTTGCTTCAATTTCTTTTAAATAAAGTCGAGCAGAAAAAGCTGAAGTCCCTTTGATTTCCTTCTCTTCTCAGAGGCAATCAGTGTCATAGATTTGTTGTATACAGTTCAGAATTTTATAGTTTTACTATCAATATATATGTAAAAGTATATATATATATATGTACATATACATATATGTGTATAAAAAGTATATAAATGTACATATATGTATATGTGTATGTGTGTGTGTGTGTGTGTGTGTGTGTGTGTGTGTGTGTATGTATAAATAAAACTATTGGTCGACATTTAGTTTACGGACAGTTTTATCTTTCCTAAACAAATAATGTCTCTGAATATGAGTTTTCCAGGGTATATACCAAAATTTGGAATTGCTGATCTATAGAGCATGTGCACTGTTTTTTGTTTGTTTGGTTTTTTTTTTTTTACTAGATATTGCCAGATGTCTTTCCAAATTGGTTGTGTCAATTTATTTTCTCCCTAGAGTATTTCATAGTTTTATTTCTGGACATCCTCACCCAGTAGTTGGTATTGCCAAGCTTCAAATTTTGTAGTATTCTGTAAGTTATTAAATGTTAGCTCATCAACAGTCCCTGAATGTTTTCTGAGCCTCCAAGTCTGGCAGAACCCTATGAGGCGACCGAGGAACCCTAATGGCACTGGAGTCCTGAGGAGCTGGCTGCCATTGAGAAATGTAATGCCAGAGGGCACTGAACTAAATACTCGTCACAGGACAGGCTGTAATGCAGCAGAGGTTCAGAGGTGATTATTATGTACTGCAGAGGTAATTAGAAGTTTTTAGGAGGTGAAGGTAAGGAAGAGAGGTGAACAGGGCATTGAAGATGAAAGGAGGAGAAGGCAGGCAGTGTGGCTGGAATGAACACTAAAGCCAATAGTCAAATCATTCCCAATTGCCCTTAAAACCTTAACCAGAAAGTCCTTTGTAGAGCTTTAAACTCATTTTAAACTTGTTGTAAACCTGTTTTAAACTCATTGTACAGATGAAAAAATTGAGGCCTAGAAAAATGAGGTCAGCTTTGTAAATCACTTAGATAAGTGTCAAAAATAAAACAAGCAGGTGATGTATTGGTTTACTTAACTTGGACATCCAATAGGGTGGTCTTCAACATAACTGGATAATAATGCAGGAGTGTGAGTGATTATCTTTTTACCCCTCTTATCTGTCTGCGTTTCGCTCTGCTTTCCTCTGGTTAGCTTTATTCTCAGCAGGTTCTGTCCTCGTGGAGGTAGAGGTAGGCAACAGCTCCTTTTTTTTTGTTTGTTTCTACCAAAAATAACGTATGCCCTTTCCCTTTATTTCTCTGTCAGTTCCCCCAAAAGATACTCAGACTCCCAACATATGACCAGATACCAGATAGCTTAATCTGGCTGGCCTTCCTGGTGGGGAAATCAAAACCATTCATTGATGGCTAAACTGGAATCACACTGTGTTTCCCTGAAAATAAGACGTAGATGGACAATCAGCTCTAATGTGTCTTTTGGAGCAAAAATTAATATAAGACCTGGTATTATATTATATTACATCACATTATATTATATTCTATTAGACCCGGTCCTATATTATAGTAAAATAAGACCGGGTCTTATATTAATTTTTCTCCAAAAGACACATTAGAGCTGATTGTCCAGCTAGGTCTTATTTTCAGGGAAACACAGCATTACTGAGGAAAGGCAAGTCCTTAGGAGAAGGGACACAGGACATGCAAACAAAAGATGGCCAGTAGCTTGTATGGCATGTAGTGTGTATAATACACATAATTATTGTAGTCACTTTAAGTAGAATATAGATGATATTCATTGCAGGTGCTCTATGTCCACAAATCCATGGTCATAACAATTTTTATAACAGTGATTCAGTTCATCCCAACAAACACCTTTTGAGTACGCTGGAATTGCTTGTCATGTTACACAAAGATAAATCAATATGTGTCTATGGAGTTCCCAAACTTTGGAAGTGGTAAAAGCAGGAAAGTTAGAAATGTAAACAATTTTGATGAAAAGAAATCATGAGAAACATGCATACTCTTGAGATTGTAGTTGAGGAATATTACAGAAGGTGTTACCATACAGGTGGTAGTTAAAATTTTTATTCTTAGTGGTAAATGGCATGCAGTTCATTGTAGAGGGTTTCATATGAGCCAAAATAGAGAGATAGGAAACCACGGAGGCCCATGATTAACTGAGTTGGGTCAGATTATAGGGGAGTATTCTGAGAGTGGGAGAGTAATCTGAGCGCTAGAGAGGATGAAGATGAGCTAGGTGCCAAGTGTACTGTACAGGACCTTAATGTCATCTGAGAAGTCCATGCTTCCTTTGTTTGATAGGCTAGGAAAACCACTGATTTAAAAAAATATAAAATAAATACAGTTTTTAAAATACAGTGTATGGCATGACCTGAGGAGTCTGGGTAGTTTGTGTGTGTGTGTCTTTTTGTTTTGTTTTTTTGTTTGTTTTAAATAGGAAAATTGCTATAGCACCAATGGGGAGGCTAAATTGGAGCAGGGAGATATTGAAGGCAGGGTTAGGGTTAGGGAACTATAGAACTGTCCTCTTGCAATATAAAGGTTGTTTGAATTAGGACTTGAGGGAGTTAAATGTAAATTTAAAGATGAACTTTATTGAGACAATAGTTTGAATAGTCTTGAGAAATGTTTCCATTCTATGTGGTGAGGAGGACGCTTTTTCTCTCACCCATCACTGAGTGAGAGAAATAGAAAATCAGGAAGTAGCCCTCCACTGGGAGAGATGAGTAAGATGATTTTTATGTTGGGTAATGTAATATTGCAAATATACAGTGTTTTCAATTATATGTGACTACTGTTTGTAAATTTTGCAATGCTATTTAAACTTCCTGGATACATTATTTTTCAATGTTATAAATTTACACAGCAAAAATAATCACCACACTGCATTATTTTTACCCAGAGAAACAGATATTTTATATATTTAAAAAATATTTTAAACCATCTGGCTGATAAAATTAGACATTCCTGGGAGTATAAGTGCTAGGTACATTTTCCTAATGAGTCTAATCATAAATATAATACAGCACTACCCCAAGTGTGTTTCTTGGCATAATGTAATAGGTGGGGAGGATTATTCTAAATTATTATATATGTTTTGGAAACACTGAGTTAAGCAGCTTCGAGTTAAGTGGGATTTTTCAGAGACCTTAGTATATATTGTTAATGCATTTGGTGAGTTTATAAGAAGGGAATGCAGCATGCTGCTATTTGGAAACTCATTTGACAATTTTTTTTGGAGCATCACTTGGGACTAATATCCTATGGAACACATGCAAAAATGCTGCCGTGTTAGCCATTGCTAACAAGATGGAAGACTATGAGTAGCTACCAGTAGAACATAGAAATTTACTTTTTTTTATGAAGCAAATTTATCATACCAAATATAATTACAATGTCTGTTCTTTTCTTTAATATATGAAATTCACTTATTTATTTTGGAAGATATGTTTTTGGCCTGATTTAAAATATTCTCTTTGAGACTGCAGTGGTGAGAAAATAGTACGAAGTCCTGAAGAGCCACCAATGGCGATGGGTTGGCTACCTCTGCACTGGAGTTGGTTACATGAGAAATGTGTACATGATCCTGTCTCAGTTATCTCCTTGGAATAAACTAAGGATAACATTTAAATTCCAAATGATTTCCTCTCATTGTGCCACATGCCTCAAGGCTCCTTTCTCCTGAATCCCTTATTTTGTATGTATTCAGAGAATTCAGCTCAGCTCAGCCTGGCATTTCTGTTACGTGCAAAGCACTGTCAGAGTGCAAATTTATTTCAAGTTGAGTTTGACATATATAATGTGCTCAGTAAATGAGTATTTAGTTAATAGATTGTGTTATTTTTTTTAATGATCCAGTTCTACATGGAGGCATCTCAATTATGGATCTGAATTCTCTACGTTATTCTCTCAGAGTTCTTTCTTTCTTAGGTTTCATAGGTAGCATTAGCTGAAGAAGATAACCAACAATGACAACTTCTGCAGCCTAGTTCTTTCTTTATAATATTTGAAATGTACCCCAGGCGGGAGTTGTTGCTATAGGCAGCATTGAGTGAAGATGGAGCCAACCACCTGAACCATTTGCCAGCATCTGGCATTTCTTTGTGTTTCCTTCGAGTGCTAAGAATTCTTTTTTAGTATTCACGGTTAATTAAGTGGAGAAGGCAACTCTGTGGAGAGAGAATGTAAGATAATGGGAATAGCACTCACTGGCTTTCAGAGTCAGTGTAGAATTTGAATTTCAGCTGTGTCACTTATTTGACTGCCATAAGATTCTTAATCTCTACACTTGATTTTAGCCAAAAGGCTGAGAAGCGATGAGATTCTTAATCTCTTAGCCTCTGTTAAGTCTGCAAAACTGGCGATCATGCTTACATTTTATGGTGGCTGTAAGGAATGTAGATAATAGTTGTGAAAGCCCAACCACATTAGAGATGCTGAATAAATGGTAACTATACTAATAGATATTTATTGTTTTCATCCTTTTCCCTCTACGTTTACAGAATCACTTATTTTCAATTTTATTCACAAGTGAAAAGCTATGAGATAGGAGTATAGGTACTCCCACGTTGTTACTTATTTTTGCTGATAAAATGAAAGTGAAATTTGACTAAAATCTCACCTGAACCAATTCTTTAAACAAACCAAGAAATGTTTAATTTCTTTCCACTTGCCATCCTTTGTACCTCTAGTTATTGGTTAATTTGAATAGTAATACTATTCATAATAATAGCTCACAATTTTTGAATACTTAAAATATGCCAGACATAGGCCTATTTTACTTGTTTTAACTCTTTAAATCTTTAGCATAATCCCTTATGAAACAGTGATTTTTTATTAGCCACATTTTGTAGTTAGGGAAACTGAGATGTAAGTCCAAAGTCACACAGCTAGTACATGGTCTAGACTTAGTAGTTGAACGTAGGCTGACTGGCTCCAGAAGCCACAGTCTTACTGCCTTTCTCAGTACAGCAGTGTTAATATGCCATGCCACGTGTCATGCATGGCTGTAGAGAAACAATTGCCAATATCCAGCTATACATGCGACTGTTCTTTACTCAGTATCTATAAACAAAGATAACTACCTCACCTCATACTTCAGTTGGAGGGCTTTAAAAGTTAGAATTAGATCATACGCTTTAGCTGATACTTTTATGGGACTATTTCTTAATTTCCTTATAGATCCTATTCTAAAATAATACTAAGTAAACTTTTGTCCTTGTATTAATGTTTTGAAGTTCTTGTCTCTTCAAACAAAGGGTCAATTTAGTAAATATGGTTGTATGAATCTCTCTAATCAATCTGGTGGTAGCTTGGTAGCACCTATAAAGTGGATAAAAGGTCTACGTTCAAATGTCTGTTTATATGCAAGAAGAATATCTTTTTATATTATTGAAGCCAATCAGAGACACATGTTTAGGTTTGGAGTCTGAAGTTGTTTCTCTAAATTTAAGAATTAAATTGTACAACATATGTCACTTGATAATTATTTCTTGCCTCAATATCCCCACCTCATGAAAAGTACTGGGACTACATTTCTAATTTTACCATGGAGACATATTGAATTATTGAAAATCATGTGGATATTCTTCACATAGGAATATGCAAATATCTTAAGTATGACCCATCTCTTGAGTTAATTGGTTGTTCCTATCTACTTTTATATATTTTTAAACTCCAATCTTTGTTATTTCTCATATGTCAGTGCTCATTAGTGATCTTTTTAAGGGGACTATGAAGTTTGGAACACTGTTCTTGTGTTCAAAATTAAGTTTCAGGGCTGCTGTGGGTCATTTTTTGGCTAACATTTGATGTGCTAGGATTATTCAGATAACGTATGTAAAGGACTCTAGCTTTTAAGGTTTTGTTTTCAGTCATTTTAGGAGTTCCAGACTAGCAGTAATGTCTCTCAAAAGTAAGAAGTTAGTTTGGCCTTGACTTTCTAGGGTAGTTTTTAATCATCTAGGTTGTTGATTTATCAACTGATGTGCATGTAGTGTGCCTATATCTAAATCACACTCATTGGTAGAAATAGTTTTCTCCACTAGCAATGACATGCCTATTAAATATGTGAATAAATAGATAAATCCAAGGGTACATTATTCATTTTTTAACATTAAATTTTTGTGTGTGTGTAGCATAAGGTTAAATGTACAAATTCTAAGTAAATAATTTAATTTTACTCGTACATAGTGAACACATCTGTGTCAAAAACTGAATAAAACATTACCTGCACCCCTGGGACCCACATAATTTCCTCTTAAAATATATCCTTTATAATTAAGATATTTTCTCTAAGCTATCAACACTGGAAATATTGAAAGGATATATTGTTAATTTTTTTGAAAGGAGAGTGAACACATAATTATTTCTATTAATTTATATTAGTAGCATTTAACACAATAACTGTCTAATAATTCTTAATACATTTCTTGAATTTGTTGAAATTTTAGACTTATGTTGTTCAGGATTAATTTTTTTCATGTTCCCATATTTGAAAAATAAGATTTAAAAATGTCTTCAGGAAATAGCTTTTAGCTGATATTTTTATTGAGGAACCTAATAAAATAAAGTAGTTTAAGGTTTGAATTACTTAAATATTATCTTGTAAAGCATTATTATTCTATGTGTGAAGGGAAGAAAGACCACAATTATGATATTTTCTTTGTCGTATCTACAGATATTTTTCCAATTGCAATTCACCAGGTACTCTTCCTGATTTTTAAAATTGTTAAAACATTCCATCCATTCCCTTCATTAAATGTGTGCTATTAGTAAAATTTTATGTGTTCTGTCATCAATTTGGTGTGATAAAGCAATGTTTTTTCTGTATTTCACACAGCATCAGGGCTCTGCAAAGCATCTCTGGGGGTTCTTTGATGTCTAGACAGTTTAAATTATGCCTGCTCCCCTGCCTCCAAATTCCACCCCTGTTCTGCTTCAGGGGTTGTGGGAAATGAAAACAAACCAGAAGGGTTCCATAACACTACAGTAAAAACAAACAAGTAGAATAAGCTGTATATCTACCCTGGCAGGTGTACAGGAAAAGACCGTATTATAGGGAATGGTAAAAATGAAAGAATTAGGGACAAATATTGTCCTGTTGATTTATTTCTAATTGTATTCCTAATATGGAAATACATGTGCATCGTAGACAAAATGAAAACATTAAAGAAGTTTTAGAAAAGAGAGTAGAAGCTACCTTTTACCCTACTCCCTCAGTTTTATTCCCTCCCCAATGGCAGCCAAATCTGAGTTTGGTGTGTTTCTTGTACATTGCCCTATTATTGAAATAATGGTAACATGCAGAATTGCATTTTAAGTTGGAAAACTAACTCCTTTTCTTCTCTCTTTTTTGTTTTTCTTTCATAAATCGGAATATCATGATTCGTCAAATTCATCTTTTTAGAAAGTAAGTAACTTGAAATTTCAGAGATATTTTTTGGTTAAATTATTGATGTGTTTTATGATTATATATACACGTATACACATGCACATATTCTATTACAGAATTTTTAACATTTAAATTCTAACAGGTGATTAACTTTACATTAAGTGAATTGAAAAAATTTTAATTAATTAAAAATAGGAAATGTTACATAGAAACTGTTCATGCTGTCTAAAAATACATACTTTTAACACGTATTTGTCTCATCTTCTTTAGTACCCACATTAAATCATTGTGAGATATATATGTATACATTTACTTGTTAAAAAGAAAAAATATATGTATATATTTGTGTGTGTGTGTGTGTGTGTGTGTGTGTGTATATATATATATATATATATATATATATATATATATATATATCTTAAAGTAGGCCAAGGTATGTTTGCTAGTTCTGTTTTATTCTGAAGTTAAAAATTATAGAAGAATACAAATAATACTTTTACTTATTCCTGTTCTATAGCGGTTAATGAAGATATTAATTTCTTCAGGAGCAGTCCAAATTTTCTAGACTTTATGGAATTATTGAGGACAGCAACAATAAGTTCTGAAAGATTTTAAAATATATTTTCCTATGTATATTCTGCATTCTATGAAACAGTTACCTTGTAATAAGCACTTAACTCTTTTGATGCTAAAGTTTTATTGTTTTTAAATAAAATGGATCATATCTATTTTTTTCTGTACAGAATTGCAAGTGATATGCTTAAGACTAAGTGACTAATAAGCCAGTGATTTGACTTGTAAACCTGCATTTGATTGCAAAATATTTTGTCGTTCTTCTAAAATGCAAATATGTATACTTTTGAAATAAAACAAATTTCATGTTTGTTTTGGGAAAGATTTAGGAATATTACAGCAGTGATCAAGACTTTTGGAGATATATTGTCAAGTGATTGTGAATTACATATTTTTATAGTGAACCTTGAGTTTATTGATTTAATAAACAGTATAAATAATATAGTCATGCTCAACAAAGCTTTTATCTGAAACTGGGTGCTTATCAGTTATATTTGCAGCAAGCACAGCATTAAATTTCTATTTATTAGTCAATTTACCTTCAATTATCTTTCATTTACTGTACCTTAGAAAAAAATGTAAATTGTGGTGATGTTAAATATATTTGTTCAATATTTCTTAGCTGTCTTAAATTGGTATTATTCTGAGTTCTTGCAAGTGTGTATATTAGTATCTTAGTAATAAAAAGGAAGAATATGTGTGAGTGTTTGATGTTAGGTGGACAATTTCATTAAGTTATATTTTGTAAAGTCTACATTGTTTCATTTTTATATACTGCATTCTATTTTACTTGTAGTATTAACATCATCTTGCCAAGTCCCTACAGAATGTCTGTGTTTCTGACAGTTTCACTAAATTAAAACTCTACAAATCTGGCATAATAATTCCTAGCTTCAAATTGTCTGTGCTTTTGCCGGAAGAAAAGAATGATAAAAAAATACATATTTTGTAGTGTTCAGTGTACCATGTGTAGCATTATTTATCTGGAATTTATTCGTGGACAGATATTTCTGGGGAGATGAATATATTATACTTTATAAGGTATGTCTGGCCCACTTTAAATATGAGCAAAAAATCTTTTGTGAGTAAAAATAATGAAATGAGGCTGTAAGCTTGTAACTTTCATGAGGAAATATATTACATAAACACACAGCATTATAACCATGTGTACTTTAGTGTTATAACTGCATTGTTCTATGACCAAATTTATATTAGGTCTCTTGCTTCCTGTCAAACCCAGTGTAATCATATTGACGTGTTGGCACAGAGAGTTGCTTTCTAAAATAATAAAGAGTGCTCTTATGATTATAATACTTATAAACCTTTATGACCATGATGTGTATATATGCTGACTTGCTATTAAGTGTGTTGTGGCAACTCAGCGAATTTGGCTTTTTCATTTTCCTGGCGAGTTTTCATATTAAGTCAGAGATTTGATAATCTTGGTTTTCAGAAAACTTTGAATTTAGTACATAAAATTATATTTCTATTACAGAAAGTCAAACTTAAAAATCTTAATATCTTAAAGGTCCCCTTGTCCCAGAATATTTTGGATTAAATATCCAGAACCCCTAAGAGGCTAATAGGGGTGGAATAGGAATTCTAATCAATATCGGCTCAACCAAATATTGATCTTTCAGCATATTAAGATGTAAAATATATGTAGAAACATAAGTAAATGAAAGTGATAATTCTAACTCTAAATTCTAGTTTGTAAAGATAGCAGTTTGCAAGCAAAACACAAAAAAAGCTCTAAAGTCTACCCCAGGAAATACATACAGGTCATACATTTCATAAACATCTTTCTTTGTGTATGAGTACATTTCAATAATGTTTGTACATATGTGCTTTGATATTTTTAATCACTAGTTTAATGCTGTTTGATTTCTTTAAAAAGAATCTGTTGATTTCATAATTCAGTCACTTGCATTTTTGCTGCAGAACATAATTATTAGCTGGGCAGAATTCCCAAACACATATTTCTTTATTTGACAATCTGAGAAAAGGATGTCATTGCTGAAGCTGTATCAGAGATATAAACACAGATACAAATTTTTATTTGGCCTTGTGAGAAATGCAGTCCCATGAGTAACTTAAATGCTTATAATTTCAAATCAGTTCTTCCCTGGTTTCTTATTATTCTTTTGTTGCTTTTCAACCTATAGGATGGAGCTGTCCTTGAACTTGGTTTATTTGATCATTCAAGTGCAACCATCAAGTTGTCTGTAATATTTAACTACTGAGGCTTCATGGTACTATTTGTAAAATAACATCACATAAGCGTTTGGCTTTGGTTTCTTTGAAATATAGTGTTGGTTGCTTTATGAATAAAAGCATAATTTCAATTCAGGAGACTTTTTGCCTGAAGCCTATAATACAGATGCATCTGATTAACTTTGGCAAAACTACACTGGCCTGTTATTGTAATGTAGATGTTTTCAGGGTTGGGAGGATATTTTTAAAAGGTATGTGAGAGGGTCTTTTTTTTTTTTTTTTTTTTTAAGAGACTGGGAGAACAGTTTTGCCACAGAAACTGCATCTCAGACTGCTTCATTTTTGTACACTTTTATTTTCTAGTGGAACTTCTCCATTAGCCTGTCTGAATGCAATGCTTCACACTAACACTCGAATAGGGGATGGAACATTCTTCAAGATCCCTGGAAAGTCAGGCCTCTATGCTCTCAAAGTAAGTTGGATTGTTCTGCATATTATGTCTGTTATTACTATGTATCATGCTTTTTTTTTTTTTTTTGCCGACATGTGAAGGTAAACAAAACTAGATTTGGGTGAAGGGTAGAAGAATGAGCCCTATGCCTTTTAAATGTTTTCAGATGTCTTAAAAATGATTTCATATTAAGAATAAACAATGACATTTTTCTTTAAGGAAAGAAAACATATCTGTGGTTTCACTCTAACATATGGTAATGGAAAATAGTTGTGGCTTTCTTAAAATTCTTGATTCTTAAAAATTTACATGGAGGAGTGCCATGGCTCATCAGCCAAGAGCTTAACATGATCACAGTTGCCACAAACTATTTGACTTACGACCATTGGTTGATAGACAGCTTCACACCTGTATGCCTTTCTGTCTTACATAAAAATAAGAACTTTATCCATTCATCTTGAAAACTTGCTGATTTAAATGTTATTTAGTTTTAAAACTGTGATTGTCAGGAAGTTTTACTTACAATGCATATTTATTCTATAAGAAAAATAGAGAAATTAAAAGCTTCAGATAACTGCATCTTAATTATTTTAGTGCAATTCCCGTCTAGAATGGGAAATGCCATCTAAGATGCACAATTCCAGAGGATAAAAGCTGATATTCTACAAATGGTTTTTTAGCTTGGAACAACTAAAATCAGTGTATTATTTCTTATAAATTAAAAAGAAGTCACTGCTTTAATAAATTACAGATTACTTTTAAAGGTCATTAATTTCCCTTGAGAAGTGTTTTGTTTGTTTGTTTGTTTGTTTTAATGCTAAAAGTTATACCTGGCAAAGAAACAAAAGTTATTTTTCAACTACAGAGCATCAGGCTCTTGTCACTGTGTGTGTTTCTGAAAATAACACAGGTTAATCAAAAGGACTTAAATTTAGTTCATTTGCTTTTTGTAGCTATTTGGGTGTTTACCGATAAAAAATCTGAGTTGTTAAGCCATTTCCTAACATAAGCATGGATGTAGAATTGAAAAAAAACAACAACATATGTCAAAAGGAAAGTTTATTTTTGTATAGATTTTAAAAGGTTATCCAAAAAAATCAGCTATGGTAATGTACTTTTCCCAGTTTTGTGGGTTTTTTTCAAGGAAGGAATTTACATTAAAAAGTAAATCAAATTACTGTGATAATACTTTAGGACTCTGAAAATATTTTGAATGTTTTCAGTTGCTAATACATCTCCATAAATCATCATTTTAAAAAATAATATAGAAAGAGGAGTCGTCATGCCCAGCTGATGGGACATTGGAATTAGACTGTGAGTCTGAATTGGATGGCACAGAAATGGCGGAGGCCAATGCCAGTGGGGAAGGAAATGGAGGTAAGTGTGATGGGTTTCAAACATAAATGCTGTTTTCTTAAAAATTATACACAATTCCAATAATTCATGAATTGAATTCCCTACCATTATAGATGCAATTTTCTTCTAAGTTTTTACCACCTATTTAGATTTATCGTTAAACAATTTTGATTCATAAGATTAGCACCTCAAAAAAAGTATACAGTCCTTTGCTTTTTTCAATTTTGTTTTTTTTAACAGTGTGGATTTCCCTGGGTAATATTCTTGAATGTTATCAGTATATTTCTCCTGCAAGGTGAGAAGGTTACTGGGGGTATCTAGTGGTTTTATTATTATGTGAGGCCTGAAAATGCTAATGTTTTATGTCTGATTATACTGATATTTTCTCTGATCACAGTAGTTTTATAATAGCTTTGTTCCTAGGTTTGTCCATAGTAAATTAAGGTTAGTGTTAACATTCCATACAGTGAAAACAAGGGCCTAATAAATTACATTCTTGTGAATCACTTTTGCAAACACTTCATGAATTCAAGGGGCATTTTCCACCTCTGAATTCTATCCAAGTTAATTCATTTTTATCTTTCTCTAGATAGTTGCATTATGGTTCTATTGGTATACATAATTCCTATACTGCAGTTTTGGCAAACTTTTTTTCCACAAGAGCTGCTTTACTTCTACTTCTTTGTTTCCTCCATACCCACTGGTCCCAAATGTAGACCCAGATCATGATTTTGGAGGAGAACTGTGTCATTAAAGTCTCTGTCGATAGACTCATAGAAATCAGTAACTTATCTTTAAAGAAACAAATCTTAAAGGATCCTTACAGAAACATCGCATTTCCTTAATAGCCCAAAGCCATTCATTTTATTAATGGCCAAGGAGTTCCTTTGTATACTGACTGGACACTCCTGCCCTTTAAGTTGGTGTGCTTTCTGATATTTCCCCCAAGACTGATTCTGCTTCAGAGCCTAACTGATCGGCAGCAGAGTTTGTGCCTTAATGACGGAAACACAGATTCTTGTCCTAGTAAAATGGCTGAAGTAAGTAAGCCTTGTAGACTTTTTTTTAACCAACTCACATTGAATTTGAAGTCCCTATTCTTTTACCTTTTGAAAACTCAACCCCCCACCATTGTGATTGGACTGTGAACTTTGGCAGGGCCTTGTGGTTCAAGAGAGAATGAGGCTGAGATGCATGGCAATTTCTGGCTCTCTGGAAGGGCTGGTGAATGGGGCAAGCTCTTCTTCTTCAGTAGGATGAAGGGGAATCTTACTGAGTCATTCCTCTAGTTGTACTGTCTGCAGGAATGCGCACTTGCGAGCTTCTACTGTGTGCCGAGTACTGTCCTCCACATTGCAGTTACATCAGTGAAGAAGAACAGAAAGAGATCTCTCATTGATCTTATGTTGGTAGAGAGACAGACAATAATCAAACAATTATGTACAATTTATAGCCTATTCAGTGCTGGCAAGTAACATGGGGCAAAATAATTTAAATAAGGAAATAAGAGTGGGAGAGAGAGGTACATTTGAGAAAAGACCCGACGAGAGTGAAGGAGCAGGTATTTAATAGGAGACAGTTTTAGGTAGAAGCAGCAGCAATTACAAAGGCTTTGAAGAAGGAGAGTGCCTAAAATGTTCCGGAAACATCAAGAGGCCAGAGTTCTTGGAGGCCAGAGTGAACAAGGGGAGAAAATGGTAAGATACTGAAGTCAGAAGTTATAGGGCCAGATTGTAATAGTGCCTTGATGTTGGCTTTTGTTTTGAGTGAGATGTTAAACTATTGTTGGGTTTTGAGCTAAAGAGACAATGAACTCACTTAAATTTTAGCAGGATCACTAAGTACAAAATATATAGATACAGATATAGATGTAGACATAGATGTAGACAGACATATAGGGGAATAAGGGCAAAAACAGGGAGACTGATTAGAAAGTCATTGCCATAATACAGATAAGAGGTGTGATGGTGGTTTGAATAAAACAGGTAGCAGTGGATGTGATGATAAGTGATTGGATTCTGGATATATATGAAGGTAGACACAAGAAGACTTGCTGAAATTAATGTGGTTATGAAATAAAGACTGAATGATGACTCCAAACTTTGAGTGTGAGCAAATAGGAAAATAGCATTGTCTTTAACTTAGATGGCTAATCTGCAAGAGAATCAGTTTGGGGCAGGGGGTTGTTGATCAGGAGCTTAGTTCTGGACCTATTAAATATGACATTCAAATAATTGGACTTACCTGCCTTAAATTCATGGGATCAATCTTGCTGGAGATATGCATTTGAAAGTGGTCAGCTTATAGGTGATATTTAAAGATGAGAAATTGGATGAGATCACCAAGGAACTGAAGGTAAATAGAAAAGAGAAAAGGCCCAAAGGCTGAGCTCACGGGTACTTCAATTTTAACAAATTGGAAAGAGCAAATGAGACTGAGGATAAATAGACAGAAGAACATGTTGTCTGTTCTGTAAACCAAGTGAAGAAGGTGTTTCTGGGGAAACAAATGTTTTTGATACATCAACTATAATGAAGACTAAGAAATAACTATTGGATTTAGTTTTGTGAAATTATTGATGAACTTGACAAGGACAATTTTTGTTGAATGGTGAGACCATAGCCTGAATACAGTGGGTTTAAGAGAGTGGGAGAACAGAAATTGGAGACCCCAAGTGTAGACAATTCTTTCAAGGATTTTTCAGGTAAAGGGAAAGAGTGAAATGGAAAAATGGATAGAAGAGAAAGGGTTTTTGTTTTTGTTTTTTTAACATGAGAGAGAAACGTTAAAATAATTGGACACTGTTGGGAAAATCCAGCTGAGGCAGAGAATTTGATAAGGAGGAGGGTGTCCTGTTGCCATGTGATTAATTAGATGAGAGGGAATGGGATCTTTTTTAAACAGATGAAGAGATTGGCCTTATTTAGTAGTATGGAGAGGTGCTCTACGGAAGCAGCAGGAAAAGTGAGGGTGTTGAGGTAAAAATAAAGGTAGATGAATATATGTGGGAGGGGCTTATGAAAGTTTGTTTCTTGTTGCTTCATTTTTTTTCTCAGTGAAATAAGAAACACTTTCATCAGCTGAGGGAGAGGTTAGAAGAGTTAGTTTTGTAGATTTAAGGAGAAGATATAAAATGTTTAGAGTCTGACAGCGTTAAGCACACTCTTCAAGTTGCTAATCCTGCATTTAATATGAGACCAGTCAGCATGGTTGTACATTTTTCTCCAGTCACGTTCATGACCACTGTGGAAGTGCAGAGTAGATGGAGAGCTACATTTGACCAGAGTTGGGGTTTTGCCAGGTGGGAATGATAAGTGACCCAGGGACAAGGGAGTTGCAGGTGCATGAAATAGAGTAAAGATCAATCTTTATGGAATTTAAGCTGGTTGTGGAGATGGGTGAAGATATGATTGTGTGAGGTAAAAGAGGAGGTCCCCTTGGGGTGGAAGGATTGTTTGATTTGGTATTGTAGAGAAAATGAATTAGAACAGCAGGTGATGTGAGAGTGGAATACACGAAATTGAGTTTAGGGTAATACTATGGAGTGCATATCTAAAATGAAAGGAAAGAAGGCAGCTAGGTTTAAGACTGTTGCAAATGGTTGGGCCATGTGTGCACTCTTCAGAGCGGCCTGGCTCGGGGCCATCATCAGTGGCTGAAATTCAGCAGCCCTCCATTTATCCAGTTTAGTGTCATGGGATGAAACAGGGTCTACTGGGAGGAAATGCTGCCTTTTCTTATTTGCACAAAGGTGTTGTAAAGGCTGGTGGCCCTGACACAAAATATTAGAGAATCATCTGTGTGGATACTGAAACACACAATTTTTATAAAACTAGCATTGAAAGGGTATGCATTTGGGAGCTAAAATCTTCATAAAATGAGGGGAGTACCCCAGGAGTTGGTAGATAAGTATGGTAAGGAAGGGTAGTTAATACTGTAGTCTGACAACATGAGATACACTGCTGGAGGCAGCGACGAAGCAGGGAGGGAGAATAGATGTCACCTATCCCATATCCAGCCCCAGAGGGACAAGAGACGTGAAAAAGAAAAGGGCTACGACCTGAGAAGTTTCCAGGGGAAGAAGTGTCCATAGGAGAGAGCCAGGTTTTGTGGATCAAGATGTGAAGATAGTGTTCAGAGAAAAGATGGAGGTTATAGAAGATTTTGCTGATAACTAATCCTGAACTTCAGAGGAAACAGTAGGAGGGTTTTAGTGGCTAGGAAGGGGTCGGGGGGAGAGGGTGAGAACACCTAGCCAATAATTAAACCAAAGCAGATATAAGCAAACTCCCCTAATTGGAAATGTGAATAGGTAGTTCACAAAATTACACATCTCCAGCTAATGTGACTAAAACAAGATTTTCTGGCCTCTCTGAAATTGCATTAGGGAAATTGCTTTGGGGAATCATTGAGAGAATAGTAAGTAGCTTATTTCCTTGAGTATTTCTTGATTTGCCCACTTTTGCATCTTATTGTAAACCACAATTGCTTCTTTTAGGACAAGTATATTTCCTATCCACATAAATACTATATACTTATATGTGTATAGCCCATTAACCCAGCCTTAGGATACATTTTCAAACCTAGATATTGAAAATAGATTGTGGGCTTATAATGACCAGCCTCTGTAAGCCCTTTACATATATGTCATTTATATCCTATAACATTGTTGTAAGGTAGTCACTCAAAAGCTTTATTTTTATTTTATTTTTTTTACCAGTGAGGAAACAGAGAGGTTAAATGTCTCATCCAAGTGGCAAGCCCTGGTAGATGTGTGTGACACCAAAAGTCAGGCTCTAACCCCTGTGACACTCTGCCCAAACCACTGGGAACACTACTACATAGCCAGGAGTCATTGACACAGTTTTACTTTCCAACATTTTTCCAAATCTGCTCTGATGATAAGCTTGCGAATTTAACAAAAAGGAACCCCTGGCTTATCCAAATGAAGAAGAGGGATACCACAGGATTTCTTACAAATTGACAATAAATTCCATGAAACTGAACTGGTTTAGGTAATGTCTTTGCTTATTACTCTGTTTCTAATATATATTTGAACCAGAAGTTAGTATGGATATAATTTCCACACTTCTTACAGCTGTGCAAATATACTTTGAAAATATAATCAGAGAAAGAAGGTAGAGCATGTGTGGGAATGCGTGGACATGGGAGAAAGGGCAGGGCGAGAGGAGGAGGGTGCCACCATCTGTTCTTTTTATCTTTATTCCACTGCTCTTTCATTCCTTTCATTCCTCCTTTGGAATGAAAGATAGGTATTGAGCTGAATACTAAGAACTATCAATCGGTAAGATACACGGTGGCAACCCAAAGTACAAGCCCTCTGCTACCGTAGAGTTATTTCAGATTAACAAAAATGAATTGACATTTGCTGCACCATTAAAGGGGGTACCCAGAGAAATATTTGAAAAGAAAGCACTTTATAAAAACTGATAACAAAAAAGAAATCTTAGCAGCTTGATTCTAGTCAGTAACACTCGAGTCCTTAGGTGGAGTTAAGATAATAGTAATGCTTTCGTCCTCTTCTCACAGTCAACTGGCCAGCAATACAGATTCTTTTTAAATGGGAGTTGCTTTGCCAAGATATTTTGTTTTATAGTTTTGTTGAAAATTTTTACAATGTGGGAAAAGTGGTATATTATTGATTATAGAATTTACAAGACACAAAACTATAGTTATGTGTTATGTTTCTCTGACTCCTAAACAGTTTCTCAAGTTAATAAGAATTAGACTTATAGACTCGAGAAAGTAAACTCTTCAAATTTTACAAGCTTAGCTCTGGAGATCGAAGAGTGATTTAGGTGAATCACTTGATATATTTTTGTTGACAACCCATGACCATTTATGCCAATGTAAGTATAGATCTATGTCAGCCAAAGAAAATACTTTGAATTTTATGGGCTATTTTAGTCAGAGATTTATGGGTATGTTTGTGTCTGAGTTGTTTTCTGAACATAATACATTGGTATATCACAAGTTTGCTCACACATATTAAATTGACTTACAGCGTATTGCTGGCTGCAGACCCATACATATTTTATGTAAAATGATACCATCAGTATATAGTCTTCAGCGTCTTCACCTTCTATTTATAAATTATTATTAACAAGAAAATGAGTTTCTCTTTGTGGTCCTAATATATTTCATGTTTAAAATCAAAAGCAACCATCATATTTGATTTTTTGTAAAATGAGGAAATTGGAGAATGTACAATTTTCATCCAGAGATCAAAAAAGGTTCTGCTTGTCATTAACCCTAATGGCATCAGGGAGGGGGCAGCAATCTAGCGGGGGAATTAGTATTTTAAGTCTCTATTTAGGGGAAAAAAATTATAGAGAACATATATCCTATGTTTTAGTCCTTAGATCCCAGGGTAAATAATGATTCCAGCAGTTGAAGAATTTTGTATGGCCCTTTTTCATTATTCTTCATGGCCAGTTTTATAAGTGGGTTTCTGATTGTATGATTCTTGGCAGAGTTGTGTTAACTTAATGAAACGTTATTCAGCTCACTCTTTGTTTTCATTGGCTCTGAGGCCACACTTTGAGGGGTCTTTTTTCAAAAGTGAAAAGTGCTTTAAGATGGCCTGAAGTGTGTGGATAGGCTCTCTGTTGAGACATCAATTACATACAGATGAGGAGCTTCCTGGAGGAAGTGAGATGTGTACTAATGAAGGGCTAGGCGCCCTCAGGGAGTACCACTGACAGTTTATCAGTGGAGATTTTATACAAGGGTAGAGGAAAGGAAAATGAGGGAATTGTGGGGGTGTGAAGGGAGTGTTTTGAGTAACTTTTAAAGATGTTGCCAACCTGCTTGGTGTCTCATTCCTTGTGGTGTTACTGGTCTTGTGCTGGAAGTTTTTCAGTAGCTTGCCTGTGACTGCTTCCAGTGTTATTTTATGAAGGATGGCCTGTGTGTCTTCGTGTGTTCATAATCAATTTCCAACTGACAGCCATTCATAAGAGTCTTGTAGATGAGAGAAGGTAATTCTTTTCGTCACTGTACCAGGTCCCCTGATTTTCCTAGGTTAAACTAATAGGTCTTTTATCCAACATCTGCATTTTCATTAACAGCTCGGATAGCCCACAGAGACACCTGTTCTACATTGGTGGCCTAGAGAAACTTCAGTCTGTGAAAATTATGTTGTTTTAGTTACACATGAAAGAAAAGACAGAGGGAAGAGAATACTGTTCACAGTCAGAAAGGACCATTGGCAGGATATAAAACTTCCTCTGCCCACTCTTTCTCATTCTCCCTTCTTTCATCCCAGCCCACAGCTTTCACAGTTCATGAGAAGTATGAGCGACTTCATGAGTTCATGTGGACCTATATCCTCTCTCCTGCCAGCATTCTACTTAAGCCAGTTGATTCAATAGACATTATTCTAACAGTAATTGTCCAGAGGGATAGGAATCTCACAGTCCCTTTATGTTTGTCTTTCTGTGTTTTTGTTAACCTTATAGTCAAGAACGTTTTCCTTATGCTGAGATCTTTTGTGCTTTTAATTTTTTTTCCCCCTTGATGATAGAGAACATTTGGCCATCATGTAGATCCCACCCCCTGCATCTCACCTTCTCCAAATGACTTAGCCCAGCTCTTTCAAACATGACTTACCGATACTACTTTCCTTCCTCTCCCCCCACCTCAATCAGGAACTTCTTTTTCCTACAAATTTCCCCTTGAACTATGAACCTTGTTCTTGTATAAATGGATTTTGGTCAATTTTAACAGTTCAGAGCCATGAAGCAAAAGAAAGTTTTACTTTTAAGTAGATAATTAAATTAGCCCATTTAAGTGTACTTCCCCCCTCATTTTCTATGCTATGAGAGAAATATTTCATAATATGGAGATAAAGATTGGAAAGAGTATGATCTCATAGTAAAAACAAACTCCTTCTCAAATAAAATCAAAATTAAGTTATTTCACAATTGCTCATTTTAAGTAGCCAAATTTCTGTTTGATGTGTGTAGTTTGTGATTAATAGATAGCAACAAAGTACCCATGCTCTTTAAAAAATAAACTACTTTTTAAATTGATACCAGATAATCCATTCTCTCTTTTTTCTCTAAAGTGATGGTGTATAATCATTTCTCTAACAGTTAGCAACGTGAATACCTTATCTAACGCTCCTTTATTTTACACTGGCGTTATCTTTTCTATGTGGAAGTATAAAGTAATTAGTAGCGATGCCCATGAGTGAAGCACTTACCATTGACCTGTACCAACTTTGAATGATAGTCTTCTTCCCTGTTTTTGTCTGTTTCATTTTGTAGGTGTAGATGTTTCAGGAACCTGATTCCATGTAGAACATCGCAGGTGTTGTGCAGTATAAAAGAAATAGCTTCTAATTTTTTCCCCACATAAGCAGCTTATTGTATTATTACTGTCCATAATTCTGAGAGAGGGAAAAAGGGTTAATTAGGTGGCTAAAAGCTGGTACCTTTAGGATATGTTTTTACCATTAAGTACTTTTATTTCTGGTTTGTGTTTCTCTTTTCTTATCTGGGTTTAAAGGGATGTTTTTATGGTTATCCAGAGATATTAATATAACTAAATTGCTCTGGTGATAAGTTGAGTGCTTTATTCATTAGCTTTAGCTAATGAAGCAGTCTATAAAATACAGTAAAATTTCAGTTTTATTAGGTATATTTTATTCATAGATTATATTGTTCTAAATATTATCAAGTTTCAATGTTCAGATGCTTTTCTCCCTTGAAAGTTTCTTAGGGGAAAATTGCTATTTCCATTATTTTATTGCTATTATTGCTCTTCTAAATTGCTGGTCTCTCCTGCCATCTCATACCCTTTGAATGTTTTCTTTCAATGCAACAAGGGAAATTGTTTAAATCCAAACACCTATATCTATCTTGTAATGCTTTGAGAGAGGGCAGTTCTGCTTAGTCTGGATCAAAAAAGGATTAAGGAAGTGTTTTTTTCTCTGAAAGAAATGAAGTTCAGCAAAGATTTAGTTGGGGTCAGATGGGTTTGCCTGTGTGGGTTTTTGGCATGTGTTTTGTTGCTGTATATATCCAGAATATCTGATATACACAATTTCAAATGTAAATATGATACATAAAACATACTACAATCCAAACAATCCAAACATAAGCTTTTTTTTATTTGCCATCTAGAATACTTTTGAATTATCTGCTTATTGATCTTTCAAAACAAATTATAGTTATCACCACTAGATATTTGTAGACTTGGTTTTTCTCAGGTAGATTTAATAATTCTATGCTTGTTCTTTGAAAAACATGTTTAACAAACATAAAGTCTCAAAGTCAGGTCTGGGTCTTACTCACTGTTTCTCTCCCTGCACTTTATACAGGGATTGGCATGAAAGTGCTTAATAAAAATTTTGCAAGTGAATGAATGGTTAATTAAAACACACACACACACACACACACACACACACACACACACGCAAACTACTTTTAAGACCCAGCCCTCTTTTAAAAATGTGATTGAATTCTAACATTATACCACACAATGC
Source organism: Rhinolophus sinicus (assembly GCF_057876585.1). Lineage (NCBI taxonomy): Eukaryota > Metazoa > Chordata > Mammalia > Chiroptera > Rhinolophidae > Rhinolophus > Rhinolophus sinicus. The sequence goes on from NC_142504.1 coordinate 86,296,563, forward strand.
CTGACACACTGTGTGGTCTTTGATTTAAATTTTTTATTTGTAAAAACTTTATTAAGCCTATGGTCTATGTCAAGATAATTACTACAGATAACCATTTTGATTTGAGAGCATCTAATTTGAATGTTCAGAACATTGAAAGGAAGTAGTTGGAGGGGGAACTGATAGAAATCATATTGGTCAAAGCGTGCCCGTCTCTGCCTTGATTAGACCTTTGAACACCAATTACCTCAGATAACTTGTTACTTATTGTGTAGTTTAGTGAGACATATAGCAAGGAATATGTTTGTTGCAGCAACTATATTATTATGCCAAATCCTGGTCCATTTTGCAGTCTGTCCCCACATAGCTCCTGCCATTTCAAGTAAACATTGTGATGTCTGATTTTGACATTTAAATTATGTTTATTTTTATTTCATTATGCAAAACCTCCAAACAATGATGCTTTAAAATTATTTTTCCCTAATTGACTTTAGAATAATTTAAACTTTTAAAAAAATAAACTTCTGTTTTCAGATTTTTAAAAATTCACCTTTAGATATGCTTTTCCACAACAAAACACTGTGCCTTGCTGATCTCCTCATCCATGAATTTTTATTCAAGACAGTAAATAAAAGTTAACTTTAAAAATACTTTAAATACATTTAGTGAAAATCAAATTTGACAGTTTTAATAAACATTTATAGATCAAACTCTTGGTGCCTCACTTTGCATATATGTAAGTCCCTGAGTTGTTGATCCTGTGGGTGGTGAAGCGGACACAAGCACTAATATTGCTGGGACTGTTGTGCATCTATACACTAAGTTCCAAGGACACATGGGTGGGAAGGAGAAAGTCTACCTCAGAGACTGGGGTAGTCAGCAAGCTCCGGGGGAAGCTGTTTGAGTTTGGTCTGTTATGGTGAGTTTGTCCAGTCATCTGTCAAAGGACACTTAGATTATCTCCATGTTTTGGCTATTGTAAATAATGCTGCAGTGGTACATGCATGCAATGGAATATTAGTCAGCCATAAAAAGATGAAACACTGCCATTTGCAACAACAAGGATGGCTCTTGAGAATATTATGCTAAATGAAATGAGTCAGATGGAAAAGGACAAGAACCATATAATTTCACTCATGTGGGATATAAAACAAAAAGCAACAAACGAACAAACAAAACAACAAAAAAACAAACTCATAGATACAGGCAACAGAATGGTGGGTTATCAGAGGGGAAGAGGAGGTGGGAGGAGGACACAGTGGGAAAAGGGGTGTTAAATACAAGGTGATAGAAGGAGTCTAGATTTTGGGGTGTTGAGCACACAATAGAGTATACAAATGTATTATAAAATTATACACCTGAAATTTATATAATGTTATTAACCAATGTCACCCCAATAAATTTAATTTTAAAAAGATAAGTTTGTTAGGCAGAGAGACGGAGTACTTGGAAGAGAGACCATCAGAGCTATTGCAACAAAGACAGCAAGTATATGTGTTCAGGAAATAACACAGAGTCTCAACTGGCTGGATCAAAGAGGGTGGGACTTCAGGAGGCAACCAAGATGTGAGACTGAAAACAGAGACCGTCAAGAGGGCAATCTGATTTCTCCCTTCTTTGTGCCTCAGGTTAAAGATCAAAGCCCTCTTGGACACCTGTCAGTGGATTAGTAATTAGATTGGGGGGAATATTACTCATACCTTCTCTCTAGCACTCAACGTTAAAAATATGAGCTCTAACTCATATTTTCCAGTTTAGTTACATTTTCAAGTTGAATGGTGACTGAAAAAGAGGAGAGAGAGGGTCAGTTAGGAGACTCTGAGAAAATAGGCTGAAATGCAGCCTTGTTGGAACTTAGTCACCAGTTTCTCTAGTCTTCAAGCTATCTCATGATTACCCATAATCCTCCATCTCACTTTGCTCCCAAGCCTCCTAAATAGAATATTTTGCAGGAGGAGTTTAGGAATCTGAGTGTGAGCAAGAGTGCTGGTAGATAAGCAGCAAATACTGAGAATCCCATTTACTGTCTGAATTTAAAAGTAGCAGATTAGCTTCTAACTGTTTTTGGCTTGCCTAGTTTGGGCAGGCAAACAAAATGTAGGCAGCAATATTATTTCTGTACCTTTGAAAAAGTTTTTCCTCATCTTCAGTTTGTCCATCTACAAAAGTGTAAGCAGTCTTGTGGGGTTTCAAGGTATAAAAACCTGGCATTCTTTTTTTGATGGTGCCAGTGCCATTAGAAAAACACAGCTCCCATTATGTTCCGAGTGCCAAGAAGATATCACTTGCTAAGCTGCATGTTAGTGTTTGATATTTATTGGATAAAGCATCTGTCCTAATTCTTCAGTTTCCTGATTCCTGTTGTAATTTCACATACAGGGGATTTCCCTGGGTCTTTCTTTAACATTAATTTTCTTTGGCTTGTATTTCAGAGGCCAACTCAGTCCCTTAGATAAATACTCAGGCAACTGTTTAAAATAAGCCTTGTATTATTTATTTATGACATCTGTTATTAAGAAAGCTACAAAAGTAAAGTAGAAGACGTGTTTTGTCAGAATATGAATCGTCATGAACCTACACAATCCAACTACTTAGCGTTTTTCGACTGAGCCACCCTCATCAGATACATGGCAAAAGAATGAACGGTGCCTCATATATGCCCATGGTATGTTGTCTGTATTGTCAAGGCACGCATACACACGTGTACACACACATGCACATATGCACACACATATACCATACACAAACACATCTGCACATACACACCACATGCATTCACACACTCACACATATACCATACACACATGCACACACACATACACCACACAGACATACATACATGCGCGCGCACACACACATACACATACACACACACACACATACACACTAGTAGACACACTGTTTGGAGTCTAAGGATTCATTACATTGTGCCCCACCTATTTTTTTTTTTTCTCGATTTTTTCCCCCTAAAAATACGTGTTTTTAACCCAAAGGAACACTCACTTACAGATTTTAATTTTCATTACATTTACTGGCTTTCAGATTCTATAATTATTTTATCAGAAATAACTAGGAGAAAATGATTTGACCCAGAGAACCAGGGCTAAATTCCAGAATGAGGGATCAGGGAGGAAAATGATTGTGTAGGAAAGGAATTCTCCTAATGCTTCACTTGGGTCCAGGATGGAATGTAAGATAAAGAAAAATAGAGTTGGGTTAAAGGAAAATGAATTATCTTGAGAGAAAACCTTCGAAGTATTTCTTGATGCTGTTTCAATTTTATTGTCCTGCCGTCCATCTGAAGTTCGGGGCTCTAAATTTGACAAAATCTTCCTTTTGGGAACACTGTGTAATATATGTGAAACACTATTAACACAGTGCAATAGTGAATTTAAACCAAACTACACAGCGTATATGCTGATACTGAGATATAGGTGTCACAATAGCCTATGGTTTCCTAAGTCAGAGAAAAATAGAGCAAGTTGTGAGATAGATATCTATCATCCACAGGAAGGACCACAGATTATATACTGCTTATTGTGGCAGAAAATATAAGGGACATGAGGCTTTAATTTACATATACACTGATTCAGCATTTGTTGTAGGGTTTTTTGTGTTGCTTTTTTTTTTTTTTTTTTTTTTGATCATGCTGTATTCAAGTTAACCTTTGAAACACCTAAGAAGACTGATAAATTTAAACGTCCAGTAGGCAGCAGCATTCTTATATTATCCATAAAATCCCTAAAATCCATGTACTGCATTTGGTCATCCTTTTTAACCAGTAAGTTTCCATTTTTCTAGGTAGAAATACTACTCTAAGAATGTGAAAGTAATGAAACATATTTGCTGACACACGTTTTACTTCTGGCTGGGCTTACATCACATCCATTTAGGTCTGTTCAATTGGGATCATATATCCCACGTTCCTGTCACACACATACCCCCCCCCCCCCAATTTGTCACACTTCATAGAGACTTCAAAACATTGAAAAGGCCATCCATAATCAGTATAAAACAAATCTTTATAAACTGAAGATTATTTCTAATATTTCTTGATAAGTCAGCTTTGGCGAAGTGTTACAAATTACTCTAGCCATCGTTTCAAGTAGAGAAGCCTGGGAGCCATGGTTTATGCAAGTAGTGTTATAAAATGTTCCTTAACTAGAACATTTAGACTGTTTTAAGGGGAAAATGTCATATTGTATCAAATAGAAAAAAAATCACCTGATCATTAATTCAAGGACTTCTCTCATATCCATGGGCAAATACTTTTGCTACTTCAACCATAGTGTTTCCTGGGCCAATCACTCTCATCCACAATTCTCAATTTTTTCATGTCGGGCTACATGACTTGTTTCCTGTGCCCTTCCTGTTTCAGTACTGCCAACATGATGCAAGTAAATTAGGCTTCTTTAGACACTGAATTTTCTGCATCAGTTCTTGGCTTTGAGGCCAAACATTTTAAGTGGAAAATTATGGGCCTAGCTTTGGATCCCAGTTCTGATGTTTCATTGGCTGTGTGACCATGGGTAAGTCATTGAGTCTTTCTGAACTCTAGTTTTCTCTCTCTAATATGGAGATAACTTTCCATCTTGCAAGGAAGCTGTGAGGATGAAATGAGATCACAGATGTGAAGTGTCTGGCATTAATAACTAACAATTATTTTATCTTCCAAAACTTGTTCGTTGTGGCTTGCTGATTACTTTCCGTATTAAAACAAAACTTGATTGACTCTTTTTTTCTCAACATTCTCTTTCACGAACCACATTTTCATCTCTCGGCAGTATGTGCTTGAGTCTATCTAGAGCAGATTGAGTGTTCTCAACACTGTGCACATCCACGTGCTTCCATTTGGGGCTAGAATCATTTTTACTCCACCTTTTAAAAAACAAAACAAACAAATAAAAGAACCTCAGGTCAGAATCCTCCATAGTTACTGTTCCTTGGAAAATTTTCTTGGATTAGTATTAACCCTGGTACCCTTAAAAAGTCATGTTTTGAGCTTTTACAATATATTCTCAAGTTACTTTCTTCCATCTGACTTCCACTTGCCTCCTGCCTTTCGCATATGCCTCCATTCTGCCGCGAGTCATAGAGCTTCTTCACTTGGATTTTCCAAATACCTCCTACCCTGGTGTGACAGAAAACAGCCCATATCTGCGCTTTGCCAAGCCACTCCAGGGTTAAAGCTAATCTCCCAGGTGGAATGTGAGGAGGACTGAAAGAAGTGTTCTAGTTCTACCTCAGGCTTCATAAAGCAGGAGGTGAATGTGGGCCCTTTGGTTATCCATGTCAATAAGTCAGTGGTTTTTTTAAAAACCAGCGTCTTTTCTAAGGAAATGTTTTCTGTAGAAGAGGCAACAGGAAAGCTTGCCTCTAGTACAAATGACCAGATTATATTGTAATCTGTAGAGGGCTCGATTTTCTTGAAAATAATTATCTTAAATTGACTGACACCCAGCATCTCAAATTTCGTTTTTTTCTTCTCCATGCTATATGACTTGGCCCATAGGAGAGGATGAACATTCCCCAATGGGCCATAGATTCTACAGAAGAAGGGCTGGTAAATAGAAAAATCATTTGTTGCTGTTAGTTTTATATCCCACATAATGAGTGAAGTCTTATGGTTCTTGACTTTTTCTGTCTGACGTATATCGCTTAGCAGAAAATCTCAAGATCCTTCCATGTTGTTGCAAATGGCACTATTCCATCATTTTTTATGGCAGAGTAGTATTCCGTTGTGTATATATACCACAGTTCTTTATGCAGTCATTTATGGGAGGACACTTTGTTTCCATGTTTTGGCCATCATAAATAATGCTGCAACGAATATCAGAATATATATATATCTTTACAAATAAATGTTTTCAGATTTTTTGGGGGGTAGATATCCAGGAGAGGGACTGCTGGATTATATTGTAACTCTATTCTTAATTTTTTGAGGAACCTGCATACTGTTTTCCATAGCGGTTGTACCAATTTACATTCCCACCAACAGTATATGAGGATTCCTTTTTCTCCACAACCTCTCCAACACTTGTTATATTAGTTGCCTTGTTGATAATAACCATTCTAACAGGTGTGAGGTGATATATCTCACTGAGGTTTTGATTTGCATTTCCCTAATAGCTAGTGAAGTTCGGTATTGTTCCATGTATTTGTTGCCTGTTTGTATGTCTTCGTGGGAGACAAACAAATAAAGAAACAAAAACTCATAGGCACAGGCAACAGTTCAGTGGTTACCAGAGGATAAGGAGGAAGGGGGATGGTAGAAAAGATTAAAGGGGGTCAAATATATGGTGTTGGAAGGAGAACTGACTCTGGGTGGTAAGCATACAATATGATATATAGATGATATATTATAGAATTGTATACTTGAAACCTATGTAATTTTACTAACCATTAAATAAATGTAATTAAAAAATTAACCCCAATAAATTTAATTTTAAAAATAGAATAATCATGATACCTCTGAGGTTGATAGATTTAAAACAGCTTCATTAATTTAGATTGTTTCTTCACAATACTATGCATTGACCAATCTCCTTATTCAGATTTGGATAATAGCTACTGACTCCCAACTTTTGAGGCAGACGTTATGCTCCTTTTTATATCTCTACAATAACCCTATGACATAGAAATTATCATCAATTAGCGGGTAAGGAAATGGAGACTTAGGCAGGTTAAATGTAACTGTGGCCACACAGTTATTAAATGATCCCTTCTTTCCAGTCTAGATACTCTTCTTTTTACTGTGCTATTTTGCTTTATTTTAGGTATCCATTTTCAATTGAAGAAAAGCTCCAAGTTAATTACAGTGGATATAAAAAAAAGGAATTCAAATTAGTAATATCATTCTCTCTCTGTTTCTAGTTTGTGCAAAGCAGGTAACTGATGAAGCATCTTCCACTCGAGATTCGAGCCTTACTAACACAGCAGTGCAAAGCAAGCTAGTATCTTCCTTTCAGCAACACACCAAAAAGGCTCTTAAACAGGTAAGGCAGCTGGTATTGGTTCCTTGTCCTTTGGGTCTACCTACTTAAGGTAATGGATATTAAGCAGAGAAAGTAAAATAAATAAAAACATAGCAATCAGAAGGCAGTAGAAATTGTCCTGAATTCAACCACTTCCTTAATACTCAGAACAGTGATTTTAATCTTTTCTAAAAACTAGGAGAAGCTTGTCTGAGAAGTTTGATATAAAATAAAAGAGGGACAATATGCTTGGAAACAAAAACTTGTATTAAGATTTTTGTGTTTGTGATTTATAGTAAACATATTGAGTTTATGAATGTATTGCATGTTTATAAAATAGTGTCTCTATGGTTTCATGTTTATCTGATGGTTAATGTAAAAATAAACAGATGATTTCATTCTCATTACTGAAATGCATTAAATTACAAATAAGAAAAAGTAGTAATCGAGGCTTACTTACATATCTAGAATATCCATCAGTGAGTGTGTGTGGTGCTTAGTTGAGGTTGACTTTGCAGTATCATCCTTATATTACATAAGCTGTTTTGACCTGTGTGTCCTTGTCTAGTGGTGGGAGGTAATGGTCATAAGACTGTACTCTGGGGTATGACGTACCCTAGTTTCAATCCTTGCTATTCACTGTGTAACTCTGGACAAGCCACTTTTCTTCTCTGAATCTCAAATCCCTTTTCTAGAGAATGTGGAAAATAATTGTATCTTTCACATGGGACTGATCTGAAAATTATGTGAGGTGATATATTGAAAGCATGTGGTGATAATCACTCAGTAAAGGTTAGCTACTGCTGCCACACTGGCAAATGCTGAACTGTGCAGGCAAGAAAAGGCAGTGATAACACGGTTAGATGGGGACAGGGCATGATGGTAAGTAACGCTAATAATGTCAATAAATGGAAGGCTCACATATTTAATCCTGAATTCATGGCTTTCCCTTGTGTAAGTGCTTTGCTCTTACATTTTTATTTTGATGCTTCTGTGACCATCTACATCTTAACCCCTTGGTGACCTTTACCAAATCTAGTGTCATTCTAGTGATACAGTATTTATACCAAGCAAAGAGAAACCGTGTTTTTAAATAAAGTTAAAATTTTCTTTGAAAGTCCCACCAATCTGTAAAACTTCTTAATATTCACATCCAGTCTCCTAGACTTAGAATATTCCAACTTTTCTCCTCTACTTCATACAAGGTAACTTAGGAAAGAGACTTAACATTTTTGTACTGAATTACATTACTTTTTTATTCTATAGAAATTATTGAAATTGCAGTATTTCCATTCATTGGGATTATATTTATAGTAGTAACAGTGTTTCATCCTACGTAGGTCAAATAATCTTTGCCATTTATATCATTGCTGTTGTAAAATGTTTTAGATGACAAAGAACAAAATTGAGTTCAGTGTTGAGATCCCTTTTTAATGGCTGAAATAAAGAGTGGATGATGGTAGGAAAGCCTAGGAAAGGCTTATTCAAGTGGCAAATAGGATGCAGGTAATAAAATACTAACCAGGACAGAACGAAAGATACAAAACTGGATATTTGTAGTCACAGCATTTAAGAAACATGGATATGATCATAAATGAAACTCACTTCTGAAGAGCAGTGATTTAGAAAATGTGCACACTATGAAATTTTCCTATATGGGAATGTAAAGATAAATATTCACATCTCTGTATTGTCCTGTCTCACTAGTTTTTACTTTCTCCACTTGATTTCGTATCATTTAAACATTTTTTACAGTTACTAAAGCGTTACACAACTTTGAGTTAGTGTGTTTTTTTTGTTTGTTTATTGAAGAGCATGTGTTCATGAGAAATGCCACTTATTTGCTTAGGATCTAAGCCTTGTTTTAAGAATCTGTTCTGAAAAATTCTTAATGTCCTGAAAGAGCTATTTATTAATTTTTAAAAACTTGCTATTGTATAATCAAGTAACAAATTCGTTACCAGGAGAATATGGCACACTATATAGCAGATATGCTAATATTTGATTAATAATCAAATTCATATTAGAAATACACTTAGAAGAAAAGCTGTCCTTGCAGAATTTTGCTCAGATTCCCTGTAATTGCTGAATTTCTTAAGACAGCATTTCAAAAATTGACTGAACATGAGGCGTTTTAAATTGTAGCCTCAGCAAATCTGCAGCTTCCTTTCCCTTTGGATAGTTGAATGGCCATGTAGAATCCGTTCTAAGTGTATATATCCATATATACCCATATATATGTGTTCTGTATTTGTGAGTATATGTTTTGTGTGTATTTTACATGCACAAATCTTAATTTCCTGAACGTTAGGGCCAGCTGAATGACCCTAATAATAATTATATTAGCTGACATTTACTCTTCTGAATTCTAGACATTATGCCATTCATTTTAGAGGTACTGTGCCATTTAATCATACAAATCCTTTAAAGTATGTACTAGTATCCCTGTTTTTAAAATTAGAAAACTAAGGCCCAGAGAAGTTAGATAACTTGCCCAAGATTGCCCAGGGAGTAAATCATGGGGATGCCATTTGAACCCAGAAGCATAGTTTCAGATACTGCCCTCTTAACTAATACTGCCTTTCAGCATATGGATTTTTTACATTATCCAAAGAAATTTACATTTTTGAATATTTGTATAGTATAAGGAAAGGAAAACAGGGTAGTCATTAAGAATATTATTTCCAAACACAAACTGATTACATTCAGTATCAGCATATATTATTGGTAGACACTCAAATTTATTAGCTCTTATCATTTTCCTGGAAGTATATTGTGTGTCAGTTGGGCTTTGGTATTTCAAGTATGCCTTGGCCAGTGGGATTCTTACAAAGAAGTACCTGAAAACAACAAAAAGCCAGTAGCTTCATAAGCCTAAGTATAGTGAAAAATAATTTAAAACAAACCTCCATACAAAATAAGCCAGACATATTTCCCACTTGCGCCCCCATCCCCACTCCTATCTGAAGCATGTTGCTGTAGAGAGTGGGTTATTTTACTTTGCAGTACTGTTGACTGCAGTGTATTTATAGGCTGGACAGTATGGAGGCTGTAATGCCCCTTGGCTATTGACTATTTTCATTGTTCCTAAATACCTGGGTCCCTTCTACTTTCTAATCATCAAAACATTAGTTTACATCATGTGTTGGGTATAATTGCTTAAATAATATATTGCTATTTCAGTAGATGTCTTTTTTTCTTCTGAATAAGGATATTCAGAATAAGCATATTTAGAAGCTTGTGGAGAACAGCCGATTGCTGATTATTACCTTATTCCCTGTCTTCTTTCTGCATTGTTATTTTAGTTTTAATGATCCTAAAAGGTGTGAAATGATCAGATTTTGGATTTTTAAAGAAGGATAATTAAGAAAGATTAAATTTTGGCTGTTGAGAAACAGCCGATTCAAATGAAAGGTTAAAGAAGGATGAGGACAGTTATGGGAGGTAACCTGGTGGAGAACAGAACCTTTCTATGTTGTTTTCTGTTGGTTTATTTTGCTTCATTTATTTAGGGTGGTATAATGGAATTTATTCATAAAGTTGCATATCCTTTTCCCCCTTCATATTACAAAGCAGATATATCCTTGGTGCTTTGCTTTAGCTTTATATGTTTGCCAATACTGTGAAATTCCAAAGGTTATGTTGCATGATAGCAGTTTCTGAACGTGGGTGTTGGCATTTAGTGCACTAACAACAATGCAAGTTGTTGGAGCCTGACACAGCCAGCTGTTTCATATGTGTGTATTTGTAATTATTTTAGCATTCACAGCATGTGATATTTTCAGATTTTTCAGTGAAGTGCTTATTGCATTCAGTGCATTCTTAAGTTACGTTATTGTGTTTCTCTACTAAAATAAAGAAGGCATTACTTGGTTATTGCAAATTCCAAGATAACACAAAAGCCTCTGATTTCAGATTTTATTTTATTTTTCATTAGGGTGGAAATGAGAACCATTTCATATTTGTAGAGTTATCTGACAAGCTTTCTGTTTAAAAACTAAAATGTTTATCTAAAGGGTTTTTGTCTCTTTTTATAAGAGAATAATGCAATACATCTCTAAAGAAAAGTATGCTGAGTCAGAATCTTTTGATTTCTTTCTTTTCCCTTCAACCCAGAATTGCAATGCATGTATGATGTGATCTTTAGTTTTCCCAGACTGGTTTAGCTCTGATATGTTTGTTTCCTTTAAAAAGTAAGTTTATTTCCAAGTTTAAGCCTGTAAATTTCTTTCATACTGATGGTACCTGGAAGTATTACACTTGGCAAGTCCGATGTGCTCTGTATAGTTTGGACATGAGGACATTATACATGTGGACAACTTGAAGGTACATTCATTCTTTCATAGTAGACTGCATTTATACTTGCCATCTGCATGTTTATTTAGGTTTTGATATTACATCTTTCTAGATTTGAAATTACAGGATTTAAAGCTGCTCAATAAGCTGTTTTTTAGCTTCCCAATGTATGGCTAAGGCTTGAGTACTTAGAGGTGCTTGTTTGATGTCATTCGCATGAAATAAATCTAGACTAATATAGTAAGACTTGTTACGAAAGATTAATGTCAAAATGAAACTATGTTACAGATCAATCGGCAGGGCCACCAGGATGAATTAAGACCTTTGGTGTGGAATAGGGAAAGCTGCCCTCACACCAAGTTGTCATCACAACAAAAAATATGTCCCCTTTCATGGTACCTTTGTGCAGAACAAACCTTCCATGACCAAACTACAGCGGCCTTTCTAATACTATTTTCTTAATCTGTCACATGGATTTATATTTTCCAGGTTGTGGGATAACCAAACTTAGATCATTACAAGTTAAATTGTATTTAACTTCTATTATATCCGTAACAATATAAAGTAGGAATTTTTTGTTTTCTTGGAATTTTAGCTAAAGCTCAGAGTGGAGAATGATGGGATGCAAGTGTACCCTGTAGTGAAAAGAGGTGCTATACACAGCTTCAAAGGACTTACTGAGAGAAGGCCAGATGGTCATTGACCATCTTCTAGTAGTCTACTGTGTTTCCCCAAAAATAAGACCTAGCCGGGCAATCAGCTCTAATGTGACTTTTGGAGCAAAAATATTAATATAAGACCTGGTCTTATTTTATTATAATAAAAGACCGGGTCTTATATAATATAACATAATACAGTATAATATAATATAACATAATATAAGACTGGATCTTACAATAATTTTTTGCTCCAAAAGACGCATTAGAGCTGATTGTACTGCTAGGTCTTATTTTCGGAGAAACACTGTATATAACAAATGGCACTGTGGATTTCCTACTGAAAACCTCTTACCAACACTACCAGCTCTGTTTTACAGGGACATTTCCCAAATTATTTACCCTGCATCACCTGGCTGGTTAAGTCTTTCTCTGACTCTGCTACCTCACCTTAATCATTGCATCACATACTCAATAAGACAGCTCCCCATTCTTCTGCAAATCAGCACATTAGAAGAGGCGGGTTTTGCTACTTCTTTTGGACAGTGGTCAGACGCATGTATTTGAGGAGGTGAGGAGCATTGAGAATGGTGTTTAGTAAGTTCAAAGATTGGTGCCCTCAGGATGAATTTGGCTCAGATTCATCTCGGTGTTGTCTGGCACATTGTTTAAAAACAGGAAAACTCATCTAAAAATCTTAAAAATCCAGTTGTGTTTGTTCTCTTGAGCTGTTACCTCCTCTTCCATGGGGGTTTGTGTGTTCCCACTCACTTCAGCCACCCCCTCCGTCATTGTCTTACCCCAGCCGATGTGGTCCTAAAAACCTTGCACGTTTTTCAAGCAATTGGGAGGAGTTGACAAGCAATATATGTGTGAGAGGTGAGTGTGCAGGTGGTTGAAGAAGTATAGTCACATAACAACAACAACAAGAAAAACATGAATAGCTAGTTTCTTTACTTGCAGGGTGCGAGCCCTACAACAAGGGGCCAAGAATATAAGAAACATATTAATATGTATAATAATATAAGGCAGGATTCACTATACGACCAGCCTCATGGACATGACAAATACAAGAGTTCTTTTGCTGGGAGCCAGTCCAAACTATCCCAACCACCTCAATTGAATCAGCATTGTTTTTTCCCCATCCATCCACATCCTCATCTGCTTGGAGGATGTCCTAATTGTCCAGATTCAAATAAATCCTTTCTAGAATGTGGATTGGAGTCTTCAAGGAACCTAAAATGACTGTGGGTCTAGTAAGTACAATCAAGGTGCCCCTTCTGATAGCTGCACCCCAGTGCTCCCCAGATTTTACCTGATAGCCTGCTGCTTTACTGCTGTGACTAGCGTCATAGTAAGCAGACGTTCCAATTTTTGCCTATTTGTCCCTAGAAAAGCTATTTGGGGTCAAATTTCATGCTTGTTTTTCAGAAATAAAATAAAAAAGTATATATATTTTTCATACACTTAACACAATCATTTTCCTTCTATGGTGGGCATTTAGTATTGGTCGCCTGCAGGCACAGGGTTGTATTTCAGTATTTTTAAAAATATTATATGAAAACATTCAAATTTCTGAACATGAAATACATGGAAGAAAAAATTGAACCGGGCTCAATGTTGATTAGCATTCCTTTGTCCCTACCTAGGTTCAACTTTGACTCTTTAAAATTCAAAATAGCTATAGGATTTCTTGTTATTATGTTATTTCTATCATGGTTTCTTTTTTATTCAACTACTGATTTTTCTATAGTAGACTCTTCTCAGCTCTAAACTTTGGGGATGAAATTTTTATTACTTTAATTATTTACCACAAATGCTATAAAAAGGCATGCCGTCTTTGACTTTATGATTCCAGCTTCTAGACCTTTTATTTCACCTCTTTTTTTTTTAACCAACATTTTCCAAAAGACACCTCACCACTGTGACATAAAATAAATATTTTTAAATGCCTTATTTAGATTGCCAAGGGAAATAGTTTTGAGATCTATGATACAGATTTCCTAAAAACTTGTCTCTCTTTGTATAGGTTTTGTTGTTTTGTGAAGTCTTACCTAGTAGGCAGAGATGGACTTAATTGTAGTTTAAGGCACTGTATTGCCTCTTTCTATTTTATTACTAAATTGTTAAGTTAATGTCTGTGAAGTGCTTTGTGTTCTTACGCAAAGATAGAGAAATTTACGTGATTATTTACACACCTTGCTAAAAGAATGAGCAAATGTCTTATTTTATAGCGCACATACTTCCATTAAATGTATTATTGACAGCAAGCTAAAGGTGAGGAGGATAGTGGATGACATCTTAATCATTTTTGCTTTTTTTTTTTATTAAATTTATTGGGGTGACAATTGTTAGTAAAATTACATAGATTTCAGGTGTACAATTCTGTATTACATCATCTATAAATCCCATGGTGTGTTCATCACCCAGGGTCAGTTCTCCTTCCATCACCATATATTCGATCCCCCTTACCCTCATCTCCCACCCCCCACCCCCCACCCCCCTTACCCTCTGGCAACCACCAAACCATTGTCTGTGTCTATGAGTTTCTGTTTCTCATTTTTGCATCTCTTGTCCCTCCTCAGTGCCTGTACTTTATTTATTTTTTATTTTTTCTCTTCACAGTCCTATTGAATTTTTTAAATTAAAAAAAATATTTTTACTAAAATAGTGCTAACATGTACTATTATATTAGTTTCAGGTATACACAATAGTTATTCAACATTTATATATCTAAAGAAGTGATCACCATGATAAGTCCAGCAACTATCTGTCACCATACCACACTATCACAATATTATTGATTATATTCCTCATGCTGTGTATTACATCCCCATGACTTACTTGTTTTATATCCTGGAAATTTGAACCTGTTATTCCTCTTGACCTCCCTCCCTTTATTAATTTTTCAATTACAGTTGACATTCGGTATTATTTTATATTAGTTTCAGGTGTACGGCATAGTGGTTAGACATTTATATAATGTAAGAAATGATCCCCCTGACTAGTCTAGTTCCCACCTGGCACTATACATAGTTATTACCATATTATTGACTATATTCCCTGTGCTTTACCTTATGTCCCTATGATTATTTTGTAACTACCAATTTGTATTTCTTAATGCCTTCACCTTTTCACTGTGACCCCAACTCCACTTTCATTTATCACCCCAATAAATGTAGAAGCCATCTGACACCTACATAGTTATCACACATTATTGAATATATTCCTTATGCTAGACCCTAGATCCCCCTGACTACTTTATTAGAACCAGTTTGTACTTTTTAATCCTTTCCCCCTTGTCACCCATCCTAGGTCCCTCTCCCATCTGGCAATTATCAAAATGTTCTCTATATCTGTGAGTTTGTTTCTGTTGTTTGTTTGTTTATTTTGTTCTTTAGAATCCCATATAAGCAAAATCACATTACATCTGTCTTTCTCTGTCTGACATACTTCACTCAGCATAATACCTTCCAGGTCCATCCATGCCGCTGCAGATGACAAGAACCCATTCCTTTCCATGGCTGAGTAATACTCCATTGTATATATGTACCACCTACTCTTTATCTACTCATCCTTTGACGGACACCCAGGCTGCCTCTACATCTTGTCCATTGTAAACAGTGCTGCAATGAACATATGGATGGACATGTCCCCTCGAAGTAGTGTTTTGGATTTCTGCAGATAATACCCAGAAGTGGGATTACTGGGTCCTTTTTTGTCTCTTATTATAGCCTTTGTTTTAAACTCTATTTTGGCTGCTATAAGTATTACTACCCGAGCTTTTTGTTTGTTTGTTTCCATTTTCATGAAATATCTTTTTCCACTTCTTTACTTTCAGTGTGTGTGTCTTTTGATCTGAAATGAGTCTCTCATAGATAGCATATGTAAGGGTCTTGTTTTCTTACTCATTAATTCACACTATCTTTTGAGTGGAACATTTAATCCATTTACATTGAAAGTAATTGTTGATAGATATGTAGTTATTGCCATTTTATTATTCATATTTTTTATTTGCCCCCCGTTTTTTTTTTCCATCTTGAAGAAATCCTTCTAAGATTCCTTATAATTCTGGTTTGGTGGTGATGAACTCTTTGAGCTTTTTCTTGTCTGTGAAGCTCTTTATCTGTCCTTTGATTCTAAATGATAGTTTTGCTGGGTAGAGTAATCTTGGTTGTAGGCCCTTGTATTTCATCACTTTGAATAATTTCTGCCAGTCACTTCTGGCCTGCTAAGTTTCTGTTGAGAAATCACCTGACAGTTTTATGGGAGGTTCCTTGTATGTAACTGCTTTTCTCTTGCTGCTTTTAAGATTCTTTCTTTGTCTTTAACTTTAGGCATGTTAATTATGTTGTATCTTGGTGTGGGCCCCCTAGGCTTCATATTGTTTGGGACTCTCTGTGGTTCCTGGGCTTGAATGTCTATTTCCTTTGCCAGGTTAGGGATATTTTCATCATTATTTCTTCAAATGGATTTTCAGTTCCTTGCTCTCTCTCTTCTCCTTCTGGTACCCCCATCATGCACCTGTTGGTACACTTGATGTTGTCCTGGAGGCCCCTTAAGCTATCCTTATTTTTTTGGTTCCTTTTTGCTGTTTTGTTTGGGTGTTTTTTGCTACCTTTCTTCTAAATCGCTGATTCGGTCCTCTGCTTCATCGAATCTACTGTCGATTGCCCTCTAATGTGGTCTTCATTTCAGTTATTATATTCTTCATTTCTGACTGCTTTTTGTTTTCTATCTCCAATTTTATGTTTCCTATTTCTTTTTTGAAGTTCTCCTTGAAATCATTGAGCATCCTTATTACCAGTGTTTTGAACTCTGCAGCTGATAGATTGCTTTGTCTCCATTTTGTTTAGTTCTTTTTCTGAGCTTTGCTCTGTTCTTTTGTTTGGGACATGTTTCTTTGTCTCCCCATTTTGGATGCCTCCCAGTGTTTGTTTCTATGTATTAGGTAGGACTGCTATGTCTCCTGGTCTTAATAGAGTGGCCTTATGTAGTAGGTGTCCTGTGGGGCAATTTTGATATGGTCATGAGAGAAGATATGCACAGTGTTTACCTACTCTGCCATCTTGACCATATCTAGTGCCTGGTACTTTATAAAAGCTCAATAAATCTAAGAATTGAAGGGAAGACATCCTATGTGTATATTATCATTAGCAACACAAGTATTTGTAATAGATTTCCCAAGCCATTCACTTTTACTTCTGGTTTTGAATCTTACTTGAATATGCCTTCTTTCCTTTAACTGGGTATTTAATTTTTCATTTCTGTAATTATTTGATTACTAAATGTTATGATCAACAATTTGGACATTTAACTAACACCCTTTTGCAAATAAAATGGCATAATTTCTGACAGCAAAGGGATATATAATCAATGCAGTATTTCAGGAGATTGTGACAACTCTTGGTCAAAAAACATTAATCAAGTAACTGAGGTGTTATGTAACATTGGTAGAAATTACATGGAAACCAGGAATAAAAAGGTTTAAGACTGTCTGTGGTCAGCCTTTTAACTGTTTGAGGAATTTTAGCATTCCTCTAATAGTGAATTTAATGTCTCTTCAGTTTGTGTGCTTAAGATCCTTTTTATCTTTTTATTATACGTAATTTTCGGTGTAAAGTGATCAGCTAGATAAGCTGTATTTCAAAACTTTCAAATGCCTTTTATTTACATGATCATCACCATGGTTGATGCATTTGTGAAACAAAAAGCACTCCTGTTTGTTGAGATTTATTCTATCAGGGTTTTTTTTTTTTTCCCTGGATTTGCCAGAACGCCGTCATGTTCGTGTTCTGAAGGTTAATGCCCAAAGTCAAGCAGACAGAAGCCAAGTGCTGCAAGGTTTCCAAGATTAGGACTGATTCCCTTCACAGAAATAAATGATTCCTGCCATGTTCAGTGATTTTGTGCAGCGCTCCCCACGGCTGAGTGAGTGCATCAATACTGTAGTCCTTACCTGCTGTACATACTGATGACACTCGGTGTTAACTTGATTGACTGAGCAGAGCACTGGAGAGGACGCACCTGCAAGAGAAGTGCAGACACATATATTTTTATCCTGGTCTCGAAACATTTATTTTACATTTATTTTACTTGGGAGTCATGGTTTCAAATTCCATGGGCTTTCAAGCCATACTGCTAAGGTAGAAAAAAAAACCTTTAGGTGCTGCTTTATTTTCAGAATTATACCAAAAATGGTCTCAGGTTTATACCCTTCCCAAAGCCTGATTTTATGCTTTTGAGGGAAAAATGACATAAAGGTGGCTATTAAGAATCCTGACAAATTAGTAACTCTGTGGAATTTAAGTCTCGTAAGAGGTTCTATCTAATCATGGACAAATGGATCATTTAATTCAATTATGAGAAATCATTTTGGCTATATTTTTATGTTATATTTTATTATCATATTTTGTAGGCTTTGAGGCAGCAGCAGAAAAGAAGAAATGGAGTCTCAATGATGGTAAACAAGACTGTTCCTCGTGTTGTTTTGACACCATTAAAGGTGTCTGATGAGCAGTCGGATTCGCCTTCAGGTAAAGAGCTAAAATATGGTATGCTTGGCCAGTTTCTTCCCGGAGGAAACTTTCTCACTGAGAGAGATGTCATGCATTTTCTCTGCAACTGAATAATATTTCTACATGAGGTTTTGTTTATTTTTTTCATACCTTTGACTCTTTCAGTGATTCAAAAAAAAAAAAAAAAAAGGATATTTCCCTCTTTAAAAAAGGCACCAGTTCACTCCTCATCAATGGACTTCATTTTCTAATGTCAATAGGTGTAAGAAAATGTGTGGTACTGCTAGGTGGATTTTTTTGTTTGTTGCATTGGCTTTTGTTTGAATGTTGAACTTTAATGGTGGACCACATGCTGATGTGTAATGCCATCAAAAGCAGTTCTTCTGTGAGTGTGAATTTGTTTTGCAGTCTTCCGCTGCAAAATCAGGAATCCTTTATTAGTTTTTGTGTTCTGGCAACATTCTTCTCACCTCAGTGCAGCCCTGACCTTTTCTAATTTACCTTCTGTCACTTTATCAGCTATGTACCATTCTATTTATTATAGACTGATGTTTGCATTTTCTGTTCCTACTTCAACATAAAGTTATTGATAAAGGTATGATCTCTCTCTCTCTCTCTCTCTCTCTCTCTCGCTCGCTCGCTCTCTCTCTCTCTCTCTCGCTTAGCCTCTCTTTTTCTTTGTCTTGCATTGTCTCTAAATGATATAATATTGTCAAAGCTTATTCGTGTATTTTTACAAAAGACCTGAGTGTTTCTTTTAAAAGCTATCAGATCAGTGAACGTGTTTTTGACACCACTATTAGGCCATCTGTTCTTGCTTTTTGTTCTGATGGATTGATTTATTGGGTGTTTCTCTTTGTATCCAGTAGAGGAATCAGATTGTGCCCAAAGGTAGTGAATTAACTTTTAGAAATGAGATTATATCTACAGTTTTTTAAACAATTTTGGATTTTTCTTTTCAAGGACAGCAAGAGGAAGATGACATAATAACTATTTCCTTTTTTAGGATCTGAATCTAAAAATGGTGAAGCAGACAGTTCAGATAAAGAAATGAAACATGGACAAAAATCTCCCACTGGAAAACAAACAAATCAGCACTTAAAACGATTAAAAAAGTCTGGTTTAGGTGAGTGTTCACTAGATTGTGACATTTCACATTTTAGAGATTTATATCTTTTTGAATGAAATTATAGAAAATCTCAAAATTTTTAATGGTTAAATAAAAAAAATATATTTCCAATTTCTCTAAACCAAAAAGGGTGCTAAATAAGGAAATGTAGTTATAACAGAATGATCTTAAGCATTAAGATTATTAAATATTAAATATTGCTAAATTTGTGAATGACACTAGATGATGCAGGGGCTAAAGATAAGAGATTTAAAATGATATATGTATTTCAGTAATTATCTGCTTAGTCATGATTCTAACTACTATACAATGTTTTGTTCCTGCAACTGGATTTCATTTTATTGGAATATGCTGTATTGGGAGAAAAAAAATACAACTTTTATAAAGAGTTCATTGAACTGGAGAGTACATTGTCACTGGGGTCTGCTGCAGTAAAACTGTTGTACCTTGCTTTTCATCTGTGCTGCTTGAAATACTCAGTAGTGCTTGTCTGAAAAATAGTGTAAAATTGCTGAGAAGTGTGGGAGACACAGTCCAGGGGTCTTGCAAGTCAGCAATGAGTTTTCTTGTGAATATTTCCTTCCTGATAACTTTTCGTAAGGAACCCAACAGCAGCAATCAGGAAAAAAGGAATATGAGAATTAAAAAGATGAAAATAAACGTATCCTAGGCTGAACATTGCAATTCTCTACTGAATCTGCTTGTTGGATGTCCGGACCTAATGGCTTCATTTCTCTTAGTTATTTCACCTCTGAGTAAGGGTAATGATAATGACCTGGATCATTGTAACATTTTGTAAAATGGTTGATAGAAACTACCAGTTTATTGGCCTGAACTTTATTACTGGTTCTGCCACTGATTTTCTTGGCAACTTAGGGCAGTTCTTATTTGCAGAATTTGTCTGTTTGTAAAGTTCAAGCAAGATTTTGACCCATTTATTTTGATTTTTTAGTAAAGGTTTATTGATTGCTTACTGTATACCAGGAATTATGCTAAATCCTAGGAACATACTTTGAATAAAAAGCCTTTGAATTGGATTTATATATCCTTAGATAAGATCTCTTTGGGGAAGCAGATTTATTTTTGTTCTAAATTCTTTAAATGTAGCATGATTACTTTGTTTGCATTATTTCCAAAGCTAAATAATTTTATAGTTTTTGTGTAGCCCAAAAATGTATGAATGTGTGTTTGTGTATAACCACACTTACACATATACTGGTGTGTTATTTTTCTTCCAGCCTTTTGGGTTTTGTAAAGTAAATACTTTGATATGAGTAATGTACTTACAAAACTGTAAGTACTGAAATACAAAACTGTAATGAGAGAATGCTATGTAAAGAATGTCCTTTAAAAAAAAAAAAAAAAGCCCTGTTATGATACCCTAACTAAATTAAAAGTCAGAGACCTTCAGTTCAAAATGGTCTGCTACCAACCTCTGTACAGTCAGTGTCATATCATGAATTTAAGAAAATTCAAGGCACAGGGCCCACCCTATTTAATTACTTAGCTCACTTCAGGACTGAACGTCAACAAGAGTGTGGACTAGGTAATCAGATCCTCTCAGGTGCTCAGGTCTTCAGTCAGGATCTCTTGTAATCGAATTTTTACCTAGAAGTCTTGCACACCAGTAAACACCTTACATGTTAAAAATTGTATTGTCACAGTATTTTAGCTGACTTGTTCACAAATTAAAAAGGTGATAAAGGGATCATTTTGTTCTTTTTCACTGACTTGCTTTAAGACTACAAAGTAGTAAAAATCATGAAGCTTCCTTAATGAAGGAATGGAAAAGTAAAATCATATTTAATGCAATGGTCTAGGTATTTCGACAAAAGTCATCTCTGTTAGTCCTTGATTCAATTATGTACAGGAGAATTATTTCCATTTTTAAGCTGATGAAACTGAGGTCCAGAAGATTAAGGAGATTTATACATAAAGGAAACAGCTAAGATAACAAGCTAAGGCATTGCTAACTCCAAAGTCTAAACCATTAATCTTGAATATGGTCTGACTGTCAAATCATCTAGCCATATTGTAGACCTCTAGGCACCACTGAGAAGCACTGTGGCTCTCTATGACATCAGGAGTCTTCCATAGGTCTTTAAATGCAGGTAACACTAGTTACACATAGACGGAGAGTGATCAACTATAAGATTTCCTGACTGATTCATTAAAATTAAACAGACTGAGGCAAAAGGTGGGATTTAAATAAAGGCAATTAAGGTAAAAAAATTTGTCAAAAGTAAACTAAAGGTGATACTCGTACGGAATTGTGAGTAACTGACTAACCTAGCAAGCAGCTGGGTGGAATGGCTTATTTTGTGGAAATGAAGTCAGTAGTACTTATTAAGCCTCCAGTATATGCCTATTACTGTAAAATGAAAAGTCAAAAAATGTAAAATGAAAGAGACTTAAATGTAACCATCCAGACAGTAACCCATGTCTCTTTTGGAAATTCATATTTTTGATGTTCTATGACCTTAGGAATGTTACACGGTAAAAGATTCTACATGCTCTGAAGCATTTTAGAGTCAGTGTGGCATTTATTTACTCTGTAAGGCACATTTATGTACATTTTGCACTCCCTTCTTTGCCATTAAGTTGTTAATTCCTTGGAAATAGTGAACTTCTTATCCATCTTTGAGGTTCTCATCACACCCATTATATCCCTCTTATTTAGTAGGTTCTGAATACATTTTGAATGAATTATTTATAAGTAACTGAATGGGCTACTAAGTTTGGATGGATGAGGCATCCTGTAAGTTTCAGCATAGTAAACAGCTCCTTGAATAAAAATGATCCTGTGCTCTTGGGAAAGGTCATTCATTGTGAACCAATTTATAGCCGCAGAACTAATGCAAAGAAAGATGAACCCACCCAACAGACCTTAGCCAACTAGACAGGGAGATCTGCTTCTCTGTTATCTGTTTTTCCTGCCAGAGTTAGACATCTAATTCGTACAATTTCAGAAATGGGGTTTTGACCTTCTTTGCCCACTCTAGGTAGAGGTAACTGTATGTAAGTCCTAACCTGTTGAAACCATTCTGAATTAAAAGAAATGCTATAAAGTCTTTTCTAACTTAAATTGGTAATTCTGAAATCTAGTCAAAATCCGAGTTTAGAATGTAAATCTAAATTTTTATCTTCATTATGCGATTTCTCTAGCAGGATATGAAATACTTTTAATTGTCCCCTAAGTGCTTCCTTTCGGTCTCTGGCAATTACTTAATTTGTCATATTGCAGGATATTCATCCTATTCAAGATGTAGGTTTCACCTGGGTCTTGGAATCTCGTGTGTAGCCCAGCACACAATAGACACCACTGTGTTTCCCTGAGGACCCTACAGTAAAGGGTGCACCACAGACCTCCTCCGATCCCTCCATATACCATCTTCCTTGGAGAGGACTAGGAGCATACTACGAGTATATGTATATACATATATAAGAGAGAGAGAAAGCTTCAACATGCCTCAGTCATTCAAGTTCTGATCATGATCCTGAAATTTTTATAAGCAATATATCACTCAGCATAGGAACCCATTACTTTTGACATAGGTGTTTTATTTTGTTTTGTTCGTTCTTACCCAGGGCTGTATATATGAAAATATTTCTCTGAGTAGCCATCTGACTGAATAGGCACGGTAACATGGGGCAAGTGATTGCAGTTGAAAAACGTAGTGGATCTATAGAATATTTCTTTAATGATCTTTTGGTAAAAAAACAAACAAAACCTTGTTAATCCTCTACCATTCTTAATCATGCATGGTAGAAAACATTATTTTTATATGCATAAAATCAAATACAATATCTACAAAGCTCCTTTATATCTTATATCTTGAAAATTATTAAAACAGTAAATATTAGACTACCAAATAATCAGGCAGTAAAAACCACATCCAGTGAGATGAAAGGTAGGTGAAAATGGGGTTTGAAGTATATGTTTTTCTTGCCTAATCAGTTGTTTTAACATCCTGTCTCCTTATCTTAGCAAAAGAGTTTTAAAACCTCCCCTATGGCATTTTCTGAGCTAACCCTGGTACATTATCATCTCACAGTCTTCAGGGCATTTAGAGGATGGATTGTGAACATTTTTTTAAAAGTGTTTAATGATATTGTCTCTTACCACTAGTTTAGTGTTAGTTTCTCACATTTTCCCCTAACTAAAATAAAAGCTCCTTAAATTAGGACCATTTATCTAAACCAGTGTTTAATTATACTTCTTCCTACCATATCACATAGTAGGAGTTTCAAAAGTGCCTGCTAAACAAATCTGAGATTCTAATGAATGTCTCTGAGGGTTTTGTAATAAATGTCCTTGCTGAGCCCAACTTCTGGGATTCATTCCAGTAAATTTTATATTTGATTTCAGCTTTTTTTACTGAAGAATTATAACTTTACTAGTTTTGTAAAATGTTATATACTTTTAAAATAAATTAATGCAGAAAAATGAAAATAAAATTTGAATAACCCTAAATCTGTCATGCAAAATAATTTCTTCTAATATTTTATAAACGTTATTTGACATCTCTTCCTGTGTATGTATAGCCAGAGATCATCTTAGAAAAACTGTATTACACAATTTTAATTAAAAGTATTAAATTTGATTGTTTAGGCTGAATAATAAAAAAGAACAGAATTTAAAAAACAACAGAAAATTGCTAACTAAACATTGTTACAAGATATATTCATATCTAAAAGTATTCTCCAAAGATGTTAAAAATATGAAATATGAAATATGTGTGATTATCATTTTAACTTTTTAACTACTCATTTGACTTTGGACAATATATTACAAAGGATGGGGAAATAATTACACTTACGGTCCCTGCTACCTCCATGTTTTTGTTATTTATATTATTTTTTAAAGATCAAAGTTGTTAACATTTATATAATTCTATTTTGTAATCAGAATCTCCATAATTCATTAACTCAAGTACTATAATAGATTATTTACACAGTTTCTTCATTTGTGAAGTCTATATGGATTCATGTTGTAGATGACTAGATTTTGTCCTCTGATAAAATTTTTTTCCCTTAGACTTTACTCTTTGAAAGCCTGTTTTTGTCTCAGTTCTTTCAGAATCATCCCTCTCTAATTTCTTTAAGACAAGGAAGAACTCTTTCATTTTGTACTCTTTCTGTATTTCTTTGGGCCATTCCTCCTGTAACAAAAGGCCCTGGTCAGCCTCTGGCATGTTCTCCTTCCCTCTGCATACCTACTATGTCTCTGTGTTTGTGCATTTTATGCATAAATCCTGTGTGGGTCCCCTTCTGGGAAATATGAGTCTTTCAGCAAGCAGACTACCTACTGATCAACAAGAGCTCCAGAGGCTGCAACCTTTCCACAAATTGATGAGCTTCCAATCCCCTTTGGTCAAAATAATAGAGAATTTCCATGACCCTAATTGGACACATTGCCATGATTTTTATCAGGGGTCAACCTAGTGTCTTTTTATATAGCATAGACCCTGTGCTATATAAATATAGCACTGTGCTATATTTATATAGCATAGACCCTGTGGCAATTTGGCAATTGTTGCTTCTCTTCCCTCCTTCTTTCAACTTCAACTACTTTACACTCCGGTGTTCAGGAATTAGACACTAAAATTACTACATCTTTTTCTTCTTGTGAATACTGTAGGGAGATGAGGTTCCAGCTTTAACAAGATAATACAATCAGATATAATTGGATTGTTCTTAAGCCAATTAAGAGTAAGTGCATAAGGATAATTAAAAAGGAATTAAACATTCTGTGTGGCAACAAATTTAGCAATATATTCATCTGCTCCATTTTTGTTCCAAAATTATAAAACATACATTTTCTTAGATGGACATTTTTGAAATAGATCTTCATTTGGTTGTCATAAAAGACTATATAACTCTGTGAATCTTTTCTTTTTTTTCTATGATAGTCTTAGTAAAGATTTTGAACCATACTAAATAGTAACTAACAGCATATACTTTTCACATTGCTCATAACATATATTTCACAAGTTTTTCTTTTCTTTTTTCATTTTGCCAACACCCCTCCCAATCAGAATCACTCTTGGTAAAAGACCTTAATTCCTTCATATTGAGAATATTTAGGCCATAAAAATGAATTAAGCAAATTCCTTTCCTATATTTTTCAACATTTCTGCCTCTAGGTTTTACCTTTGCCTCTGATGAGAAAAGGAGACTTCTTCCTAATTCTTCTCTGCCTGTGGTCAAATTTTTTTTTTTTATTGTGAAATACTTGTAACATATAGAAAAATATAGATGTTAATAAAGCAGACCTTTATATATCCATTACCTTGACTCAACAAATATTAGGAGTTTGTCAGATTAGATACAACTTTTGTATCTAAATAGATACAACTTTTGTGCTTTTCTGCGTAAGTGAGATTGGCTAATAAATTTTCTCTCTCATTCTATTTTTGTTTATCCTTATTTTGGAATAAAGGTTATATTAACTTCATAAAGTGAATTAAAGAACTTTCTTTTGTTACCTCCTCACTGAAATGTGTATAAAATGAAATGGTGTGAGAGTTCTTGATGTATTGGTAAAATTCATCTTTAGAGCTATTTATGATAAGTACTCTGTGCATACGGGGTGGAGGCTTGTCTCTTTATCCATTTTTTTTTAAGTTTTTACAAATTTATTCAGGTTTTCTATTTTTAAATTAAATTTGAAAATGTATAAACTTATAGTTTATCTGTCTTCAAAGATATTGGCTGAAGTCATAATATTATATTATGCTTTTTAAAATCTAATTTTATCAAATATATGGTGATGGAAGGAGAACTGACTCTGGGTGGTGAACACACACAATGCAATATATAGATGATGTATTATAGAAATGTACACTTGAAACCTCTATAATTTTACTAACCAGTGTCACCCCAATAAATTAAATAAATAAAAAATCTCATTTTAATGATAATATATCTGCTTTGTAAATTTATACGATATCTCAAATTATGTCCCTACCTTTCATTCCTATTCATGTTCATTCATGTCACCTCTCACTAGAGGTATGCCTATTTTATTAGTCTAATAAAAGAAAAACTTTTTTTTGTTTTTGATGATCTTCATTGTCCTTGTTTTGTATGTCCTGAATGTCTAGTCTTATTCTTACAATCGTTCCTGCCTTCTTTCTTAAGTTTGTATTATCATGTTCATTTATTAACTTCTTGATTTGTACATTTAACACTTGAATTTTCAATATTTTTTCCACTCTGTACAATTTACCTTAAAACCAATTGAGTTGTATTTTACAAATTTTGACATTATTTAGAATGAAAGATTTTGTTACTTTTATTGCAGATTTTTTCTTTAACTTATGAAATACTTAGAAGTGTGCTTTGGAAAGTTCAAATGTGTAATGGATATAAGAGGATTGGAGAGTTGCTGTGTTTGTGTTATTGATACCTAATTTTATTTCTCTGTGGACAGAAAGACAAAGTTTTATGTTATTCTTTAGTATTTGTTGAGACTCACTGGTCAGGTTTTTGTTTTGTTTTGTTTTTGTTTTCTTACTGTTCCTTGAGTACCGACCAAAAAAAAAATTACTTTCTCTTAAGGGCTTAGTGCAGTGCCTTATGTCAAATTCATTGGTTCAGAATTGAGTTGTTAAAGTCCTCTATATTCTTAAAACAAGTTTTTTGTCTGATATCTCAATTTCTGATAAAATATGTTTAAGACTTTCCACTAGCATTGTGCAATACCAATGTATCTTTTTTAATTCTCTCAATTTTGGATTTTGAATGCTATGGTTTTTAAATGGATGCAGGCTTAAAGTCATTATATTTTCCCAATGAATTTTTCTTTTTACACTTAAGAAATTATCTTTTTCATGCCCAATATGTTTTTTTAACTTTGTTTATCTTGTCTGATGTTAATATTGTAGTATTACTTTTTTTATTGTTTTGAATGTCTGCCTAGTGTTTCTTAGTTTATCTCATTTTTATCCATTCCATGTGATGTTTAAGTATATCTCTTGTAAGCAGCATATAATTGGATTGTATTACTTTTTAAATCTAGTATGGAAATCCATTTATATTTATTTTGATTGTATTGGACTTGATTTAAATTTCTTTTCTGCCTTCCATTTGATGGATTGAGTTTTCCTTCCATGCATTTATTTGAAAGTTATGAGTCTTTTTCATTTCTTTCAATGGCTACTTTACTTTTAACAAAGTAAAGCACTAGTCTGTATCTCTCTTGTTACCAAACAATGCCCAGGTTCTACAGAGTTCTCATTTCAATTACACCTTCTCTTCTTGCATGCAGTTATTGTCTACTATTTTATTTCCACTTTGTTTTAATTATCATTAATTATTAATTTTCACCGTTAATGTCTATTTGGAGTTAGTTGTGTCTATTAGTCTTTCAGTTTACTTTGCCTCTGCTACCCACTCATTGTTTCTTTGTTTTAGTTTCTTTATTTGTTAAGAACATCTATTTGTTGTTATTTCAGCAGGATTCTCTAAGGGATAGAGTTTTCATTTTAGATGCTGAAATGTTCTTCTATCATTGCCATTTTGATAGACTTTGTTATTAATGAAATTCTAAATTGACACTTATTTTCTCTTGGCCCTTTGAAGATATTTCACTGTCATCTGTTACTTATTGATGATAAGGTTTCTGTGTCTTATTATCATCCCTTCGAAGGTAACCTATTTTTGTTCAAAATTGTTCTAAATTTTCTTTTTCTTTTTGATGTTTTGTGATTTCAACACAGCAAATGGGAATTTATGCTTCTTGAGATTTGGTATATTAACCTGGGGACTCTTGTCATTTTTTCAATTCTAAAAATTTCAGCCATTAGTTTTTTTTGTTGTTTTTTTTTAAGATTTTATTGGGGAAGGGGAACAGAACTTTATTGGGGAACAGTGTGTACTTCCAGGCCTTTTTTCCAAGTCAAGTTGTTATCCTTTCAATCTTAGCTGTGCAGGGTGCCGTTCAAGTTGTTGTCCTTTCAGTCTTAGTTGTGGAAGGTACAGCTTAGTTACTGTTGCTAGTTGCAAGGGGCGCAGCCCACCATCCTTTGCGGGAGTCGAACCGGCAACCTTGTGGTTGACAGGATGCGCTGCAACCAAATGAGCCATTTGGGAGCTCAACAGCAGCTCACCTCAAGGTGCCGTGTTCAATCTTAGTTGCAGAGGGCTGAGCCCACCATCCCTTGCGGGATTCGAGGAGTTGAACTGGCAGCCTTGTGGTTGAGAGCCCACTGGCCCATGTGGGAATCGAAATGGCAGCCTTTGGAGTTAGGAGCATGGAGCTCCAACAGCCTGAGCCACCGGGCCAGCCAGCCATTAGCTTTTTAAATATTGCGTCTAGCATCTGTGGTTTTTCATTCGGCAAGTACGATAGATGTGCATGCTTACTGCTATTTCATTCCCTGTATTTCTTCTCTCTCCTATTTTTTGACGCATCATTTTTATGCTGCATTCTAGATATTTTCATCAACTCTATATTTTAATTATTTAATAATTCTTTCCTCTGCTGTTTCAATTGAATATTGTTTAATTTTTTGTTAATTTTTTTGTTTCTTTTATTAAATTTATTGGGGTGGCATTGGTTAATAAAATTATGTAGGATTCAAGTGTACAATTCTATAATACATCATCTATGTCGCATTGTGTGTTCACCACCCAAAGTCAAGTCTCCTTCTGTAACCGTACATTTGACCTCCTTACCCTCTCCTAACCCCCCCTTACCCTCTGGTAACCGCTAAACTGTTGTCTGTATCTATGAGTTTTTGTTTCTTTGTTTGTCTTGTTCATTTTTTGCTTTCAGTTTTATGTCCCACATATGAGTGAAATTCTATGGTTCTCGACTTTTTTTGTCTGATTTATTTTGCTTAGCATAATAATCTCAAGATCCAAGTTGTTGCAAATGGCAGTATTTCATCTTTTCTAATGGCCGGGTAATATTGCATTGTATATATGTACCCCATCTTGTTTATCCAATCATGCATCGAAGGACACTTTGGTTGTTTCCATGTCTTGGCCACCGTAAATTATGCTGCAGTGAACGTAGGGGTATATATATTTTTACGGATAAATGTTTTCAGATTTTGGGGATAAATACCCAGAAAAGGAATTGCTAGGTTATATGGTAATTCTGTTCCTAATTTTTTGAGGAATCTCCATACTGTTTTCCATAGTGACTGCACCAATTTACATTCCCACCAGCAGTGTATGAGAGTTCCTTTTTCTCTACAACATCTCCAACACTTTTTTTTTTTTTAGAAGTTCTATCTGGTTCATTTCAGATTTGCCTATGTCTTGATCAGAGTGTCCTGTTTTTTATAATGGTTTTTGTTCCTTCTTTTGTCTCTAATTATTTAAAACAAGAACTAATAATTTTTCTGTGAGGGCCCAGAGAGTAAATACTGTAAGCTGTGCAGATCATGCGATTTCTGTTACAACTATTCAACTCTGCATTGTAGTGCAAAAGCAGACCTAGGCAATATCTAAACAATTGGACATGACTGTGTTCCAATAGAACTGTATTTACCAAAACAGTCATTAGTGTGGAAATAGCTCTTAGGCCCTTGATTTAAAACATATTCTGTTACAATCACATTCAAGAGGTTCTCTTACCTCAAGTAACTAAGAGTGGTAATTCTTCCATTTGATGTTTCAGCTGACTGTCCCTCATGGTAGATTATTTTCTTGTGTTTCATAATTTCAAGTTGTGAACTGTGCATACAGCCTTCTTTTTGAGGTCAGGGTGTCTTGAGTTGTACAATTATCCTTCAAAACATACTGGTATTTCAGACCTTGCAGGTAATATTTTTGTAAAAGATTGCTTTTTAAGTTATTACTCCCTAAATAACTTGGATAAGAATCTTCTGAACTAATCTAGCACTTAGTGTTTTACCAGACACAGGGAGCTCACAGCTATCAGTGCTACCATTATCTCTATTAAAATTAACAGCACTGTTATTAATGATCCTAGGTCTTGTAGAATCTACAAAAATTGTAATTGTTACCCATTATGCTCTATAAAGTTTTTTAAAATCCTGGTTAATCGGAAGATCATAATTAAAAATACCTCTTTATCTAGACCTGATGCTACTTTGAGTTAAAAATATAGATAGTATTGAGTGAAGTATGTATTATGAAAATGAAAGACAACTGAGGCAAGACAGAAAAAGAAGCTTTGGGGATTTCCTTCTGAAACATCCTTTTTATAAGGGATAGAATTAAACATTTATGAATATATATACGCATATCTATATCTATATCTACATCTATATATATATGCATGTATACTTGTGTATGTTCAATATACATATGAGTGTGTACGCATACATGATTTTCCCAATCTGTAGTAAATTCATGCCTCTTGCTTCTTTATCACAGGGCACTTGAAATGGACCAAAGCTGAGGACATTGACATAGAAACCCCAGGATCTATTCTTGTCAACACTAACTTAAGGGCATTAATAAACAAACATACGTTTGCTTCCTTACCTCAGCATTTTCAACAATACCTCCTGCTTTTGCTACCAGAAGTGGATAGGCAGGTAAGTAGAAGTTTAGACATTTGATATTAGTCACCAGTTATATTATTTGAAGTGGCAGGTCTGTTATCGAAGATGACTGATAAGTGGATGGACCATTTTGTAATAATATAGTACATTTATGTAATTTATATGCTTAGTGCTAGCATTGGTGTATTTATTTAATCTGTCAAAACAAAACCATTTTTTATTATCAGTAGCTAGCCAATTCAAATTTTAAAATATAGTCCATTGCTGTAGAGAGAAAACAACAGACCTACCCACATTAGGAAGGGAAAACAAAGAAATCAAACATTCCATTATCAAATAAATGTTTAAAGTAGCTGCTCCTTTGCCCAGAGGGAATATTGAAGTGCAGCAATAAAAAGCCAGGGTTTCTAAGAAATTATGTAAATGTTTTTATTCTCAACTCTTTCCAAAAAGCATTTAAAATTTATGTTTGCAGTTGCCTTCTGAGAGTCTGTCATCATAAATATGATTGCCTATAAATGATCACCTTTTATCTTTTTTTAGTATAACTGGAAATGCTTTAAATATATTTTTATATTTTTGAAATGACTCTAAAATAAGGAAATAGAAATACAGACCCATAATAGCAGGCACCAATCATATTCTAAAGCTATTTCTTTAGAAAAGAAAGGAAAACAATTTTTTTCATCACATAAACTTTTATTACATTTCACAAAAATTATTAAATGTGAAATAATTTCCTTGTGATTCTTATTTCAATAAATGTTGACACTGTATATAACTTCCAGTTGATAGACGTAATGTGTGTATGTTTATGAATTTGTATCTCAAAATGATAGGTACATCCATAAATTGAAGTGAGCAAGATTGATTCAATTATTTCTATATTAATTTGAACATTTTTTTAGCTTTTATTTGATTCTGTTTTCTACTAACTTACACATCTTCTTTCATACAACTTAAAATTTGATGAGCTATATAGTTTTCTACCATTCTTATGTATCTCTTTGGTAGAGATTATTGCTCATATTTAGAAAAATGGTATTTTAATTTTAGGTACCTTTTTAAATCATAGTAATAGCTGTCATTTATTGAAGAAATGCTATAAATTTACATGTATTATATCACTTAATCTTTATACAAGCCCATAAATTATTTTTTTTTCTAATTTGGGAGTTTGCCTGTATTGTACCAAAAACCAAATGTGTAAGATATGTTTTAGGTGCTTTGGAATAATGGAAAAACAGTAAGTGCCTATTAAGTGTTTATTGAATCTATGATTAAATACACTCTAGTTAGATACATAAGTGATATTTATAAATAATCAAAAATGAGGTAGAAATAGGTAAGCTTAAGGAGTAAAAGCACAAAGCATATTGAGTTTTCATATACAGAAGGTAAAAATCAGAGATGAATTAAGATCCCTGAATTGGGCCTCGAGATATAGGCAGAATTTCAAAAAAATAAATGGAAATGTACCAAGTAAAAGGTTCAAAGATTCAAAATCAAGAGTTAATCTTATGGGAGTCTGGGTTGTGGGAAGAACAGTGTGAATGAACTGGAAAGACAAATTGGAAGTTAGTTTTGGAAGATTCTTGAGTATGAGACTAAAGAATCTAAACAATGTTCTCTCTGTACTGTGTTTACAGTGCAAAACCATTGAGGGCTTGTGAGCAGAGCTGTAATATATAATATCATTGCTTTTTAAGAAAATTATTCTGACAGTACTAAAAAGGAATGTTAGAGATGGGAAGCATGAAAATGGAAAGAGTTGTTAGAAAGCAATTTTTGTTGTTCCAAAAGCAAAATGAGGGCTTGAATTTGTACAACAGCATTGAAATTTTAGAGTAGGAGAATAACGCTGCCGCCATCATCATCATCATCATCATCATCATCGTCATCATCATCATCGCCATCACCATTATCCAGTGGTAGCAGTTTACATTTTGTCAAATGACGGTTGAAGTAAGATATAGGGAGAAACCACAGATGACTCTTGGGTTTCAAGCTTGTATGACTGAGAATCGAGTTCAAGAATTAAGGAAAAACTTTATTCATTTATTTATTTTTTTGTGGTGGGGGCTACTGATTTATTGGCTACACAACTGTCCTCCACTTCAACATATATGTGGTTGACCTTATTTACAATTCTGTTCCCAGCTCCTGGAATAAGATTTGGCATAAATAAGATACTCAGTAAACCTTTTTTAAATGAAGAAATGACAAATTGTCCTAGGTTTAGCCAAATATTTCAGTAACCCAAGAGGTCAGTCTAAGCCAATATTTTATTCAACCTATAGCAGTTTCTTACTCAGTATTTTCTAGTCACTGTGAGAAATATAAATGAATAAGGTACAATACCTGTCTTCAAATAACATTTAGTTCATTGAGAAATTATTTATTCAAGAAATATCTACTGAGCATGTATTATGTGCTATGTACATTTTGCTAAATATAGAGGATTCAAGAATCTTCTGGAGGAATAAAAGAGGAGACAGACAACCTCATTCTGAAATACTGTAAAATATACTCTTCCCTCATTACTAGGAAAGAAGTCTAATAACTGGATAGACCTACACCAAATTTAGTATAAAATGAGGCAAAGTAATACAAATGTCAAAATGGAAGAATAAAGAAACTCCACTGAGGGTACAGAAGATGAAGGACTTTAGTCTGAGAATAGTATTGGAGAAGATTTCCTGGTAGAAGGGTTACTTAAAAGTTGACCCTTGAAGAACTAACAGATGTTTTGTAAGTAGAGCCAAGGGAAAGTGAATTTTGTAGAGGGAGAACATGTCTTACAAATACTTGCTGCTTGTGTTTCCAGAATATTCAGTAGTTCAGTATGACTGGACCAGGGGAAAAGTGGTGGGATATTGTGCCAAAGGATAGTATGATTGACAACCTAATGACCGAGTTGCAGAGTAAGCTCTTTGAACTTTTTCTGAAACCAATGGGTAACATCACAGATTTTTCAGATAAAAAATGGCATGCATAGAATAATTTATACAATTATTTTAGGGCCTGGACAGAAGGAAGGGAACAAGGTCCAAGGGATAAATAAAATACAGTCTTTATTTTCTCTTAGGAGCCAGTAGCCCTGTAAATGATGGATTGGACAAACAGAAAGATAAGACATAGTGAAACTGGTTAAGAGGCAATTGTACTAGTTGAGATTTGAGATAAGGGTCTGACCTTGGGCATTGGCCTTGGAAATGAAAAGAAAGAACTGAATTCCAGGCATATTTTCAACCCGGATTAGTAGGAATAAATGACAGATTGCCCATGAGATGGGGTTGTAAAAGGTCTAGAAGGCAACTGGAGATTTTATCTAGGGTAACTTGGGAGTACAGAAAGGGTCTGTGGGCCTATCCACATTTGATACCAAGAAATTTAGAGCTATTTATATCTCTTTGTTTCCCTCCTAGCAGAAAGTTAGCTTGATGTAACAAGCTACCAAAACTGTGGGTGTTTCAGTCTTGCTTGTAAATATGAGGATGAAAACCACTATTTTCTCGACCAGAATCAGTAGAAATATGAATCTCATACACAGACTTATTTGAGCCAGTGGAAGTTACTATAATTATGTGAAATACCTAAGAATTTCATTTGTATGAAAACGATCTTCACATATTTTTACAGAATTTGAAATCCCCAGCTTTCTTGTTTCCTTTGTTTGACAACCCCCGGTTTCTGCCTGATTTCTCCCCTGAAGCAGTCTTACAGGGCCTCCTACTCTGGAGCACATGAAGCCAAAGTGCATTCCATTATTACATCTTTAAAATATGGGAAGCTACGTTCCCTTTATTTATCTTGCCAATGCCAACTGTCATTAAGCCAGCCTGTCTGGTATTTTGTTTTCCCATATTTGTACTTTTCTTTCTTTTTTAGAGGTTTTTTTCTAAATCTTAGATTACACTTTTATTTACTCCTAGTTGTTTTATAACATTGTTGTAGCTAGTTTTATATTGAATTTTACTCGCCACACATTATGCTACAAGTAACAGAAAATTAAACTCAAACTGACTTAAATATAAAGGAGATTTATTGGCTCAGGCAGTTAGAAGAGGTGAGAATGGACTTCTGGTTGTTGGTCCTGGTTTCAGTTATTATCAACGACCCATTCAGTTATAATTTAATGAATTAATTTTCAATCTTATCCCTTGTTGTTGTATTGAATCCCTTTGTGGTAGGATGGCTACCTGAATCAAAAAATGGGTACTTGCCTCTTCGTTCACACTCATGGAGAAAATACTTTTATGTCAGTATTTCAAAGGAAAGACCTAATAGGTTATGGTTCTAGAGGAGACAGATATGTAAAAGCTGGTAGTTACAGAATATGCCATGGTGAGAGTATACGCATTTTGCTATGGAAACATAGAGGAGATAATTATACTCTGTCTGTGGGAGTTAGAGAAGGTTTCAAAGAGAAGGTGCCATGTAAATTGGTTCTGGGAAGATGGAATAAGTTTATCAGGTTGAGAAGTGTAGCGATATCCTAGTAGAGGAAACAATATGTACCAGTGATAACATTCATTACTTACAATGCTAGGCCTCCTACATAGATTATCACTAATCCTTATAATAACTCTCCAAGGAGTCTGTATTATTAACCCAACTTCATGTATGTGGAAAATGAGGATCAGGAAGCAAATAGGATGTGTCCAACTCATTCCAAGAAAAACTTGGGAGCCAGAATTTGAACACAAATTTGTCTGACTCCATGCTTTTTCCCCTACATGATGTTCCTTGCCCCCAAGACACAAGCAGAGAAGTGTGTGCAATCTATCAGCACACAATTGAGATGGCTGGGGTATAAGGGCAGGTTGGAGCAAGCCTTTAAAAATGGCCTCATTGGTCAGCAAGCAATGTAGAATATACCGCAAATTTACATTTGAAGCATGACATTAGTATTATAGATTTATATTTTAGAAAAGGGACTGTATTGGAGGAGTGAGGCATGAAGCAGAGGAGGGAGATTTCCCCCACTCACCACCTTGCTGTGGTTTAGTCACACTAACCTCCTTCCTGTTCCTCAAACCTAATTCTCTCTCAGCCTCTGTACTTGGTGTCGGCTCTGCTAGGAATGCTTTTCCAGTATCTTTTGACAAGGCCAGCTCATTCTCATCCACCAATTAAGTCTCAATGGTATCTCCTCCCAGAGGCTTTTCTTGCCCTCCCCTCCCATCTGTCATACCCTCTTTAGTTGTTTTCTGTCTTTATTTTTCTGTTTATTTCCTTCCTGTACTTACCATAGTCTATAATTAACTTACAAATTCTTTGTTTTGTTTTGTTTTGTTTTTGGGGCTTTCCTCATGAGAGTAAAAGCCCCAGGACAGTGGATTGCTTTCTTCTGTTCACTCTGCCTGGCTTATAGTAAGTGCTCAGTAAATGTTTTCTGAATGAGTGAATGAGCATAGGCTGGACAACTACTTACAAGATTAGTTTAACATGTCTGATAAACATAAGAACTTCAGCCAAAGCCATTATAGAATGAAAAAGGAAGGCCTAATTTATGAGACATTGTATTAGTTCATTAGGCCAGCCATAACAAAGTCCAGACTGAGTGGCCTAAAAACAGAAATGTATTTTCTCACTGTTTTGGAGGCTACAAGTCCAAGATCACGGTGCTGACATGCTTGGATTCTCCTGAGGCCTCTCTCCTTGACTTGCAGACCTTTTTCTCATTGGGTCCTCGCATGGCCATTTCTTTGTGCAACCACATCCATGGTGTCCCTTCCTCTTTTCATAAAGACACCAGTCATTTGGATTAGGGCCCACCCATATGACCTCATTTATGCATAATTACCTCTTTAGAGGCCCTATCTCCAAACACATTGGGTGTTAGGGCTTCAACATAGGATTGCGGTGCAGGGAGCGGGGGACACAATTCAGTCCAATACAGACATTTGAGCACTAAAATCATCAAGTCTTGATAATTGGATTTGGGGGAGAAGGGGGAACCAAATAATATATTTTTAGGCAAGGTTTATTGTACATTTGAGAATAGCAAAAGATTGGTACTTTGTTTAAAGCTAGGGTGGACTTAAACATGTTTTTGTCCTTAAAATTGAGGGACTTGATGGAAGAAATTAAACACGGAAGAGCTAGGATTTGACTTAATGACCAAAATTTTAGAATTGATGGAAAGGCGTGGGGATTGGAGAAGAAGCTGGGTTAAGGGGGGAAAAAAATGCCGATTTCTAAGATCAGAGAGAAGAGAAACAGGAAGGAGGAGGTGAAGAAATAACCAAATTGAAGAGTACAGTGGAAAGTGGGGGGTTTTCATCTGGGTGGTAGTGTATTTGATCGAGACTAGAGGACCACGGGTTTTAGGAGAGGAAACAAGCTCTGGGAAATAGCTTGATGGCTTAGTGTATATTCTCCTGGGGAAAATCACTGCTGAACAGCACTGAGGCTCCATTTGAGGTTAGATGGCAGTGGACACAGTTGTTGTACTTCTGTTTTTCACCCCAGCCATACTAAATAGTTGTACATTTAGCTTGGTAATCGATGTACCGGAAGTTGGGTTTTGCAAGGGTTGGAGGTTTATAGAGGCTCAAATAGAAGGAGCTGAGAGATTTTAGAGGACTTGTGAAATGCTTGTTGGAGTAGTTGATATGGGGTCCAGGCTAGATAGGGAGAAAAGTAAGGTCAGAGGAGCTAGAGTGAGTAGAGGTCTCAGAGAGTGGAAAATGTGGGGTTAAAGGAAGAAATACATGTTGTTGAATGATGTTACAGAGTCTCAAAATAACACTTCGAATATGATCAGGTTTAGGTAAACACATAGGTCCGAAAGCGTTCTCCTTGGCTACTGAAGTTACGTTCAGAGATCAAATACAAAGAAACTAAAGGGTCAGAGCAGCGTTGGCCAGTGCTAGTGAACAGAGAGAATTGTAGCTAGTTCTTCATTCAATCCTCATGTAGGAATATTGGTTTAATAAATTCAGGGCTTGGGTTTGTAGCCAGACATTCCTTTGTGCATAGCTCCCTGCAAGATGCGCTTGGGGAATTTTTAGAACCTCCTTGATTGTACATAGCAGATCCTCTTTTCTCTAAGGATTTGTACTTTATAAACTGTGTCTACATAGAACAATTTTGTGACCTTTTAAAAATATATGGCAGCTGGTGGAATAAATGTCAACTGAAGTGGAGTCATATTTAGGTTTTTATTACACTTTCAAATCGAACATCACTGATGAATAGGTTGTTGTCCCTTCTGTCATCTGTATCATTCTTAAGTGATGTTCTTCTCTGCCTCCATTTGGTGGTATCAAGGCTATCAGGGCTGTCTCTCCAAATACTTAACAGCACCATTCCACAACTGCTTCTAAATAAATTATGCCTATTATTTTTTGTGCAAATGGTAATTGCAGTATTTCAATCCTTTCTTACTGATCTTCCAATTTTGCTCTGCATTCATATCTGTGTGGCTGTGGTCTCTTAAATGACTAGCCACCGAAGGATATGTACTGTGTAGGCTCTTTAAAATCACATCTAGCTTTGTGCTCTTCAGGTTTTTGCACTCACTAGCAATAATGCACATAATTTTAACTGTGGAGAATGTCATTAAACTAAAATGGAACATTTACACAGTCCCTTTTGCAGAGAATTTTGGACTAGGAAAATGAATGTGTGTGTCAGACATTTTACAGCACATGAGAATGTGATTTATTGATTTCTGATGGCTCTGTTGGCATCAGTGTATATATTTAAAGAAGTCACGCAGCCTTTATAAATGCAAATGGGAAAGGGCTTTCCATCTTTTTCCTCGATGGAAATAGCTCATACATTTTCAATAAGTCAGGCTCCTCTTAGAGATTGCTCTATGTACCGTATATATTGATTTAAAAATTATACAGTTATTTTATTCTACAAATAGCGTATATAATGAAATGTCAATTTACCTAACAGATTATAGAAATTCAAAAGTATTAAAGATATGAAAAAATACTAGTATCTTAAGCCTTTAGGTAATACTAAGTGTGTACTTGAGATGTAATTATTTTAATGGAACTGACACTTTGGCTTTTTCCCTGCTTCTGAAAGCATATCTTAAAGTACTTAGGAAATCCAATATTCCTTCTAGCCTAAGTCACTTACTGGTGATAGTAAATCATACATGGCCTAAAATATCCTTTTAGACCACGCCTGGAGATTTCTATTCTCGCCATCTGAGCATTACGCTTATGAAGAGAAGTGATTTCATTTGAATTTTATTCATTTCTTAGCTAACTGGGTAGTTAACATCAAATCCTGTTTATCAGTATCTACTTCAGTAGTGTATTAACTGGATTGAATTACTGATGAACAAGTAATTGCATGTAATTGGCAATCGGACAAACAGAGCTTATTTCAATCCTATACGTAAAGCAGTTCACTGAGGAGCTCACACTCATTTAACCTGGAGAACTTCTAATTCTGTACAGTAAGCCACTATCTTCCTCCTTTTTTTAAATTTTATTAGTTTCAGGTGTACAAAACAATATAGTGATTTGACATTTATATACCTCACATATAACCCCAATAAGTAAGTCTATTACTCCCATCTGACACTGTACATAGTTATTACAATATTATTGAATGTATTCCCTATGCTGTACTTTATGTCCCTGTGACTTTTTAAATTATAGTTGACATTCAGTATTATTTTATATTAGTTTCAGGTGTACAGCATAGTGGTTAGACATGTATATAATGTATGAAGTGATCCCCCAATAGGTCTAGTACCCCACTGACACTATGCATAGTTTTTACAGTATTATTGACTATATTCCCCATACTGTACTTTACATCTCGGTGACTATTTTGTAACTATCAATTTGTACATCTTAATCCCTTCACCTTCCTCATCCAGCCCTCCAATCCTCCTCCCATCTAGTAACCATCAATTTACTCTCTGTATCTATGAGTCTGTTTCTGTTTTATCTGTTTGGTTGTTTTGTTGTTTAGATTCCACATATAAGTGAGATTATAAAGACAAAGATAGTATTTGTCTTTCTCAGTCTGACTTGTTTCACTAAGCATAGTACCCTCTAGGTCCATCCATGTCACAAATGGTAAGATTTCATTCTTCTTATGGCAAAGTAATCTTCCATTGTTTATATGTACCACCATTTCTTTATCCATTTGTCTATTGATGGGCATTTCAGTTATTTCCATATCTTGGCTTTTGTAAATAGCACTACAGTGAATATAAGGGTGCATATATCTTTTTGAATTAGTATTGTGGATTAATTTGGATAAGTACCCAGGAGTAGAATTGCTGGGTCATAAGGTAGTTCTATTTTTTAATTCTTTAAGGAAACTCCATACTGTTTTCCATAATGGCTGCACCAATTTGCCATCCCACCAACAGTGCACAGGGGTTCCCTTTTCTCCACATCTTCACCAACACTTGTTGTTTATTGATTTATTGATGATGGCCATTCTGACAGGTGTGAGGTGATATCTCATTGTGATTTTAATTTGCATTTCTCTAATGATTAGTGACGTTGAGCATCTTTTTATATGTCTATTGGCCATTTGTATGTCTTCTTTGGAGAAATGTCTATTCAGGTCCTCTGCCCATTTGTTAATTGGATTGTTTGTTTTTCTGGTGTTGAGTTGTATGAGTTTTTTATGAATTTTGGATATTAACCCCTTATCAGATGTATCATTGGCTAATATCTCTTCTTTTATGTATGATACCTGAAAGGGTATGTTTGAGAGGCCACGTATGATCAACTACCTCTACCATATGAAATTATTAAATGTTTAATATTGTCATTTAATATTTACATAATTACCTTTGTTGTCATTTTATCTAAATCTTTTAATAATATGTGTATGTGTACCACTTAACTGTCAGTTTATATGGTAATGGAGAATAAGAACTTTAACCTTGTTTTATCTTACAAATGACTTGAGTTTGAGAAAGGGAGTCATACGTGTGGCAGCTTGTCATTTTAATAAGGGACATTCTAATGCCAAAGTCACCATGGACCCTTATGAACAGGTATGATTCACCCCTAAATTAGGCTCAAGGATAAGAAGGAAGAAGACTGATCTCACTTATTAAATCACCTTTAGAACTCCTAGTAGTTATTAAACACTATTCAAAAAATATAGTTATCTGAGAAAATACTTTGATTCCATTTGTACCATTTATTAAAGATCACTGTAAAGGAATAAAGAATCAAATAGAAGCAGGAAGTGAACGCTGTAGTAATGTTTCAACCTCTAGATTAAGGTGGCAGTATAAGTATGCATATTTAATTCCCATTCTGGCTTCTAAATTCTCATTAAAATGACATTGGCTTTCCTCCATTGTTGTATTTCTTTATTAGTCTTGGAATTTAGGGGAATCCAGATGCCAAATACTGTGAAGAATTTCTGCAGGAGATAATGAAGGTGAGACTAGATTGAACAAAGAGATTACTAAAGTGAAAGTGACTGCCTGGAAAGGCAGACTCTGTGGGATCTGACTGAAAGGGCTGTGGATTTGCCCTAGACCAGACCAGCTCTGAGTGGTCAGTGCCAGAAGCAAGGGTAGAGCCTTCAGGAGGAGAAAATGTCTGTACTGCTTCTGTTCTCTGGAAATATTCACTAGGCTTTAGTCTCCAAACAGAAAGATACCACTGCAGAAAATGTTCCAGTCCGTATTTGCTAAGGGGTTGCCTTGTGTTCTATGTCCAAAGGCAAGCTGTTTTGCTAGCTAAAGGGAGGTCTCACCTCATGGATATATCCTTAAATATATGGTTAAGACATTCTTTGTTAAAGAATCCATCCCTTCTTCTCACAAGTCCCAAACTTCTACTTGGGCAAGCATCAATGAGGCAAACATGCACTTTTTCCTGATCCCTTATCTGAGCCTGAAAGATTTATACAAGGTCCAACAGAGTTTCTGACAGAAACAATCTCAATATCTAATACAGAGACAACACCTACTGACCTCTCTCTCAGGATAAAAAGACAGATCAATAATGTGACATAGGAAAGATTTGGCAGTTCAAAAACGACATGCAGTGTGACAATTCAGAGAACAAGATCCTCTATGTGTTAGTGAAACAGGATAAAAATGATTTCGACAGTGTCTATTAATAAACTGAAGGTGATTCAGGAGAATTCAGTTATTTTTTAAAACATTAATTGATGTGTTATGGTGGCCTATGCAATGAGCCAGACCTTGGGGATGTTATATCATACGAGACTGTCATACATCTGCCTTCATCAAACTTATAAGTCTAGCAGGAGAAAGTAATACATGTACGCAAAGATCCCTGGAAATGTAATTTTGAAGGTGAGAGAAAACGTTTGTGAGTGGGCATATGAGTGAGCTTGATATAGTTATTTGGAAACAGTTTGATACTTTGGAATCTTAAGACATCTTTGGCAGAACAAGAACAGTGCTCAGTGTATGGCAAATTCTTTTCCATCACTGGGGCATGTGCTTTTAGTCTGACTGGTGGGAACAGACACTATGAGCACAGCGCACTGTGACCTCTGTTTGTTTCAGGTTGTTCTTCCCAGCCTCTGGTACTTCCTCACATTTGTGCACTGATCAACACTCAGCTGAAGAGGTCCAGAATTTTCTCTCTGTGATGCTCTCCATTGGTTCTCTGATTTTCTTCCTTTGAACTGTAACTGCCTTGGTTTCCTCAGACTGTCAGCTCCAGGGTCTTGTTGGTGCAATAGATGGTGGTGGTACCATTTGCTGAGGAAGGAAAAACTGGAAGAACATGTTTTCAGTTTCAGACATATTGCATCTGAGGTGCATTTCAGAAATCTATATGGAAATTTTGAATAAGAAGTTGGCAATGTAGGTCTGAAGGTTAAACTAGAGTTCTAAGCTGGAGTTAATAAAAAATTGGGAACCACCAACATACGGATGTTAATTAAAATCTTAGGTATAAGTGATATGGACTATAGAATGAGAAGAGGGCCCAAGATTGAGGCTTGAGATTTTCAAATCTTAATGCCTGAATTGAAGAGATTAAGCTTGCAAAGGACACTGAAAACGAATGGACAGTGAAATGAGGTAGAGGAAAACCAAGCGTGTTTCTCACTGAAGTCAAGGGAGTGAATATTTAAAGAGGAAGATGAATTTTTTTTTTTTAAATAATTACTGAATAAGATGAAGATTGAGAGTTAACCATCAGATTTCACATATGCAGTTCACTGGTAATCTTGTCAAGGACCATTTTGGAGGCATGGTATGGAGGAAACACCAGTTTGGAGTGGCTTCAAAAGAGAATGGGAGAGGGCCTGTCCGGTGGCGTAGGCAGTTAGAGCTCCATGCTCCTAACTCCAAAGGCTGCCGGTTCGATTCCCACGTGGGCCAGTGGGCTCTCAACCACAGGTTGCCAGTTCAATTCCTCAAATCCCGCAAGGGATGGCGGGCAGCGCCCCCTGCAACTAAGATTGAACATGGCACCTTGAGCTGAGCTGCCGCTGAGCTGCCGCTGAGCTCCCGGATGGCTCAGTTGGTTGGAGTGCGTCCTCTCAACCACAAAGGTTGCCAGTTCGACTCCCACAAGGGATGGTGGGCTGTGACCCCTGCAACTAGAAAACGGCAACTGGACCTGGAGCTGAGCTGCGCCCTCCACAACTAAGACTGAAAGGACAACAACTTGAAGCTGAATGGCACCCTCCACAACTAAGATTGAAAGGACAACTTGACTTGGAAAAAAGTCCTGGAAGTACACACTGTTCCGCAATAAAAAGTCCTGTTCCCCTTCCCCAATAAAAAACAAACAAACAAAAAAACAAACAAATAGAGAATGGGAGAGTCTGGATACACTCTCCCCCTACATGTAAAGAGGAACAAAGAAATGG
This sequence comes from Rhinolophus sinicus, assembly GCF_057876585.1. Taxonomy (NCBI): domain Eukaryota; kingdom Metazoa; phylum Chordata; class Mammalia; order Chiroptera; family Rhinolophidae; genus Rhinolophus; species Rhinolophus sinicus. The sequence goes on from NC_142504.1 coordinate 86,340,417, forward strand.
AACAGTACATCTTAGATTTTCGTGTTGAGTACATATAGACCATCATTCTTTTTTAAATTGCTATTGTAAATGAGGTCTTTTTTTCCATAACATAGTAGTTGTGTTTTGTGTATAAGTATATGAAAGCTATTTCTTAGCCATCTTACTCAATTTTGGATAAATTTTAATTACCATTTTATGCTTGCGCTTTCCAGATAATCATGTCACTTACTATGAATGATCATTTTATCTCCTCCTTTCTAGTCACTATAGTGTTTAGAACCATTTTTTTGATAGGGAAGAAAGCCAGATTGGATTGGGATGAGAAGTGAGTTAAAAAAGAAAGGAAGTAGAGAATATAGACATGTCTTTTAAGAAATTTGATTATGAAATGAAAGAGTCATAAGGGTAATTAGAACAGTATAATGCAAGGAGAAAGGTGGGATTTTGTTTGTTTGATTTATTTTTTTCACCTGGGAGAAGTTTTATTTAGTATGTTTAGTGATCAAAAGAATAGAGGTCCCTTTGAGAGGGAGCAGTTAAATAATCAAGATAAAAAAGGAAATTGGTTGCTTACTATAACGATCCCTTAAAAGACAGGGGGTTCAGAAGACAGTGGGTGAAGAAGATGGGTGGGAAGTTTCCTAGTGGGAAACCTAGGGATTTCCTGTCTGATCACCACAGGTTATTTTTTTCCTAGAAAAACAGAAGTCAAAATTATGGATGGAAACTGATGGGTATAGTGAGAATAGGGAGGAAGGTAAAAAGCTTGAGGAGAATGGAGTTTGAAATGGTCACTGAAGAATGAGAAGAGTTCACTGACGGAAGCCAAGTAGACTAGCTGGAGATTGTAAGTTGCCCACTGTTGAAGACTTAATTATCAAACCAGTTTGCTTAAAGAGAGTGAATTTTCCAAAGTACTGGCTGCAGAATGATAAGGCTTACCATGAATTGGGCTTTTGTCATATGTGTGTATCCAAATGACAATAAGGGCAAGAATATTGAGAACATGACAGACCAGAAAATCTAAATTTTAAAAGGAAGGAAATAGTGCAAGGAGAGGAACAATGGACGAGGTGAAAGTAAAGAGATGAGTGGACAGCAGATCACAATGAGATCAAGAGTGATCAATAGTAGAGAAGGTGAACAAACCAAACCAGCTGGAAGGAGGGAGGTGGATCAGCATAATAGATGATAAAATGTAATAGTGATAGAACAGTTTGGGGGATTTTTCTCCAAACATGTATAGTCTTTCATCTTTTTTTTAGCTGTTAGTTGCTCTCCAGAAAATTTGAGTTTCTTCTTATGATTTCAAGTTTAGTGTCTAGTAAAAAATATATTCCCTACATCAATTTATACAAATATCCTTCAAAGTATTCTAATAATTTAAACAATATTTTAAAATATTTCCCTTTAGATTTTTAGAAGTTTGAGTCCTACAGTTTTGTTTTTTTCTTTTTCAAGATTCTTTTATCTATTCCCGAGCCCTGAATTTCCACATGAAATTTAGGACCAGCCTATCTGTATTTCTGTAAAGAGTTTCTGTAAAGAAGCCAGCTGGAAATTTAATTGGAATTGTCTTAAATCTGTAAATCATTTTGGAGAGTATTGTCATGTTAACATTATTAAGTCCTCTGATCCATAAACCTGGATGTCTTTCCATTTATTTAGAGCTGCCTCTTTAATTTCTTTCAACTATGTTTTTTTTTAGTTTTCAAAGTGTAAGTTTTACATTTCTTTTTTTTATTACATTTATTGGGGTGACATTGGTTAGTAAAAATTCCGTGTTTCCCCGAAAATAAGACCTCGCTGGACAATCAGCTTTAATGCATCTTATATAAGAACCAGTCTTATATTGTAGTAAAATAAGACCTGGTCTTATATTAATTTTTGCTCCAAAAGACGCATTAGAGTTGATTGTCTGTCTAGGTCTTATTTTCAGAGAAACACAGTGTGTAGGTTTCAAGTGTACATTTATATAATACATCATCTATACATTGCATTGTGAGTTCGTTACCCAGAGTCTGTTCTCCTGTCTTCACCATATGTTTGACCTCTTTTTCCCTCTTCTTCCATCCTCCCTCCCCCCTTACCCTCTGATAACCACTAAACTGTTGTCTGTGTCTATGAGTTTTTGTTTCTTTGTCTTATTCGTTTGTTGTTTTCAGTTTTTTATCCCACATATGAGTGAAGTCATTCATTTCTTTTATTAAATTTATCCCTTACTATTTTGTTATTTTTATTGTTATAAATGGATTTTTTTCTTCATTTCATTTTTGGATTCATGAGAAGTCAGCTGTTAATGTCATTGTGGTTCTCTTGTATATAAAAAGCCATTTTTCTCTTGCTTGTTTCAAAATTTTCTCTTTGGCTTTCAGCATTTTTACTGTGATGTGTCTAGGTGTGGATCTCTTCACATCCTACTTAAAGTATGTTGAGCTTCTTTGATTTATAGATTGATGTTTTTCATTAAATTTGGGAAGTTTGAGCCATTATTTCTTTGAATATTTTTCTGTTCTCTTCTCTCTCTCCTCTATGTTACTCCTGTTACCCATTTGTTGCTGCACTTTATTGTGTCCCACATTTCTCTAAGGCTCTGTTCAATTTTTTTTTCTTTCTGTTCTTTAGAATACATAATCTCTATTGCTTTGTCTTCAGATTTTCTGGTTCTTTCTCTTGCTAGTTCAAATTTACTTTTGAGCCCCTTTCGTGAAATTTTCATTTTCCTTAATGTTACTTTTCAATCCAGAATTTCCAGTTAGTTCTTTTTCATAGTTATTCTGTCTCTTGACATTCTCTATTTGATGAAACATTGTCCTCATACCTTCCCTCAATTTATTTAAACATGGTTTCATTTAGTTATTTAAAGATAATTACAATTACTAGTTTGAAGCTTTTTAGTGTTAAATTCTACATCAGGCCTCTTATAGGCAGTTTTCTCACCTGATTGTTTTCCAGTCGATGAGGTCGCTCTTTTCTGTTTCTTTGTGTCCTTCTCCTCCTTGCATTCCCCTTCTCCTCTCCCTTTCTTCTCCTTCTCTCATCCCTTTCCCCTTCTTCCCCTCTCCCTCTCTGGACATTTTAGGCTGTATCTTGCAGCATCTGTCCACTGATTCCACATGCTCCCCAGGGAATTTTTTGTTGTTGTTTTCTTATTAATTTGATTAGATACTGCGCTGGTTACTTGAGTGAAATTGATTTTCCCTGCAGTGAGATGCCCCTGATGTTGCTTCTCAAAGGGCACAGCCTTGGCCATGATCATAGTCTTGCTAGCGTTCCCTTTGTTCCTTTCCCTGATCTGTTAAACTTTCCCGGATCTATTATAAATATGTATGTTACATGTAGTTAGTGTTTAAAGTATTTTTCCTTAAAGAAGAGTATTTTTAATTGTAACTTCATCATTATTTATCATAATTTTGAGCGGTTTCTTTATATTTGCTTTGAGGAATGGGGTAATTAATTTACATTAGGTTTTCAATGGTCATGATAAAATTACATTTGCCATTCATAAACATTGTGAGCCTGCTTCTAAGTGGTCTGTTTCCTTGGTAAAGAATGGGATAAAATGAATTGGTAGGTGTAGCGAATGTGCTCAAGGACTTTACAACCCCATTTGGTGTCACACTTAGCCCTTTGGCTCTATCAGCTGCTACCTAATTGCTTCATCGGTTTCAACAATGCCCTGGGGCATAAATTTCTCAACAGTCTTGATTCATTAAATTAGAGCTCCTTTGCAGGGATAGTTTTGAGGCCAGTTTTTGAGGTTTGTTTGGACCCTAGGAGGGGGCTTTTTGGCTGTCTCTTTCCCTAGTTCTCTCTGGTAAATTAGTTGACCTATGGTTTAGCTTATTGCTCTCAGAGAGCTAGCAGTCTCCTCTTAGTTGCTCACTAACAAAACTCTCCATGTCTTTCAAGAGAACCATCCGACTTACACTCTGTTTTCAGTAAAATTAGTTCCTTTGGGGGAGACCTTGGAAGCTCTTATTTTTATGGACTCCCTCTGTACCTGGGAAAAATCGAGAGCCACTGTTCCAGAGCTGGGGACAGGAGTGATACTACTACTTTAGTAACAGAGCATTGGGTGCAGGTGGCAGCCTCTGGTCTTTTCATCTTGGCTCTGCTGGGATGGAGCTTTCACATTATGATTGAGCTGGAGTGAGGGCATTCAGAGTCCCAGTATTGGCCTGCCGTACTTGGGATCGGGCCACCACACCTGAGCGATCACTGGATCGAGAAAAGGAGCCCCTTACCTCTTGGTTGTACTGGCCAGGAATTTGGCCTCTGTAACTCAGGGCTAGAGGGAATGAGAAATGCTGTTGACCTGCCCCTCCCACGGAGTTACTGCCTTCCTTTCCTAGGAGCTGAGAGAAGAGGGAGATACCTCTTTCTGGTCACAACCACTTGGAGAAGAGTTTTCCTCACAGGAAACTGTTGGGTGGAGGGAGTGGGTTGGGGCTTAAGTGGCACAGACTCTTACTGTGGTTACCAAGATGTAGTAGATTTTTTGAATAACTGTTTCCTCATTAGTTGTACTACCTAAGGACAAATTCTAGAAACCTTAAATGGTTGTTTTTTTTAAAATAATTTTCACCGTTATGGTTGTTGCACTGGGAACAGGGTCACAGAGCTCTTCATGCCAGCATTCTGAAAGTGGAACTCTACTACCTTTAGATTTTTAATGTAACTTTTATATATGGCCATAAACAATTTACTTAAATAAATAAATAAATATTTTATAAAAATAAAATATTTTTCTCAGCTGAATTACCAAGTATGTCAAAGTCGTATATTAACTAAGCCATCTTTTTTCCCAAAGGTGACATATTAATAATGTTAATATTTTGATATGTGCTATAATAGGTATTTCATAAATATTTTTTCAATAAAATTCAGATTTAGCATCTTATTTCTATGAGTAAAAACACTTCAAAAAACTGCTTTTAGTCTTCCTACCATCTTGGATTAAATTACACATTCAGACTTCAAAGAGAAGAGTTGCAGTTTTGCTAAGCCTTTTTATATTACAAAGTTTGTAAAGAGAGGGTTCTATTAACCCTCTGACAATCTGAAAAATAGTAGAGAGCTTGACGGTTTCCGTTATTAATACCCATAGTAATTATTTAAAGTACTTTTTCCTCAAAGAAGGAGAATATTTCTTTTGATTGTACCTTTGTAATTATTCTTTATAATTTTGAGGAGTTTGTGTATATTTGCTTTGGAGACTGGGATAATTAATGTTAGATTTTCAGTGGTCACAATAAAATTGTGATTTTGCAACTCATAAGCATTGAGCCTGTTTCTAAGTATCCTATTTCTTTGGTAGGCATTGGGCATAAAATTAATGAGTAGAAACCTGTACTTAAAGACTTTACAGTCTTGATGAAGAGTCTGATATGCAGCCTTCGAAACAGTGTGTTAAGTTCTAAAACGGAAATACGCCATTGAAACATGGGAGTTCAGAGGTGATAATGACACTTAGAACATATTTCATTTATTTTTCTTGCCTAGAGTAATCTTCAATGGAGCCTTTACAGATTTGTTTTTATTAATTGATGTTTCAGTGCCAGAGTTTTGGTTATTTAAATCCAATGTTTTGTACATAGAGCTATCATTAAATAAATGGTTAGTGAAAGGAAGAAATAATGCATTAATGGATGGTTAATGAAATGCTTCAAGTGGTTCAATTTCCATGTTTTATTTAATCTCCTTTTGGGGTTGTTTCCAGAATGTTACCTTTTGTACTCAGTGTTCTCATTTAAATTATTCATCTAATGTTTTATCTACTCAGAGATTCCATTGAAAGGAAAAGAAGGAAGCTAGAAAAAAATCTGTTAAACAGGATTTAATAAGCTCTTATTGATACTCAGACATTATTTGATATGTTTAATACTTTAATATTTCAATATATTAATATACATTTGATTCTTACAAAATAAGGAATATTTTTGCTTTTTTGAGATCTTAAAATGCACATGCATATATTTCATATTACAAAAAAGAAAACTTTATAGCAATAATAAAACTAACATTTATTGTGCTTTTTATATCAACTAAATATATTTCATTGGGCAAGGAAAAGTATTGGGATATCATCCCACCAACTTTACACACATCCATTCCAAAACTTGAAGATATGCTGTAATTTTTTTTTAACTGAAAATATTTTCCTTATACCATATGTGTTGGACAGTTTTATTTAAACTTAAAAATGGGCCAATCAATTACTAAAAGCTCTTACTTTGTATAAAAGGAACTGTATTCAGCAACAAAATCAAGTTTTTACTTGATTTTAAAACATATGCTGAACTACTAATTGCAGAAAATGTTAAGCCTACATTATTTTAAGCCAGCCCCCAAATTTACCTTGGCCATTTCTGATTTTACCAGTGTTAGGTCTTCCTTAGTTGCCACATTTATCTTTCTTGATATTCTGTAGGTCAATCATTTCTTAAAATGAGGAAGTAATGGCAGGAAAACATAATTATTACTTTGTTTTAATGTAATGTTTGTTGAAGTGTAACATGCATACAGATGAATGTTCATCTCATAGTTGTATAGTTTTATGAATTTTTAAAAAATGAGCACAAACTTATAGCTGGCATACAGATTTTTTTTAAAGAGGGAGCATATCCTATTCAGAACTTTACTTACTTAAGTAACATTCAAAAGAAATCAATATTCTCTTTTGTTGCCATCAATTAGTTTTATCTTTTTTTGAACTTTATATTGAAGTCATTCATTGTATATCTAAATATTGTAAGTGAGATATATAGATTTTGTTGCATGTGACAGTAAGTAATTTATTTCCATTACTGTGCGGTATTCCATTGAGTAATTATACTATGCTTTCTTTATTAATTCTCTTGGTGGACATTTGGGTTGTTTTTATTTTGGAGCTATTTTGAATAGCACTGTTCTGAGCACATTTTTAATCTCTGTTTTTTGGTTCGCCTACGTACAAAAGTCTTTGGGGTTTCTGCCTAAAGGTCTAATTGCTGGATTACAGAATTTGCATATATTCAGCTTTTTAAAATAATATTCCACAGCTTCCCAAAGTGATTACCCTAATTCCACTAGGAGTATGTGAACATTCAAGCTATTCCTTATTTTGACCAGGACTGGATATTGTCAGTGTTTATAATTTTATATTTTGGGTTTAATTTGCATATTTCTGATGGCTAATGCAATTGAGCAACATTTTATATGTTTTATGTGCATTTTGATTAAGGGATACATCTACTATATAGATTAATTTAGGGGTGAATTGAAACTTTTACCACATTGAATCTTCTAATCCATGAATATAGTTGTCCTATTTATGTCTTCTCTAATTTCTCTCAATAATGTTTGATAGTTTCCTTAGGAAAGGTCTTATACATCTTTTAATAGATTTGTTCCTACATACCTGCTGATCTTTGCTGCTGTTCTAAATCGTTTCTATCTTTTGTTAATGATATAGAAATAAATTTTTGTATATTGAGTTTTCCCAGGGAATGTGCTAACTCATTTTTTAATACTAAAGTGTGGAGTTTCTTTTGATTCTCTGAATACACAATTATGTTGTCTATAACATAGACAGTTTCGTTTATTCTTTTAAAATTCCCATATCTTTATTACTCTGGATAATATCTTCAGTACAGTGTTGAATAGAAGTGATAATAGCTTCCATCTGTATCTCGTTTTCAATTTCAATAGAAGATTTTACTATTTCACTGATATTTAGGAAGATTAATGCAGATTTTTTAAAATAGGAGCTTTTTATCATATTACGGAAGTTTCACTTTTAAAACCACAAATAGTGTTTTCTGCTTCTCTTAAGATGATTGTTTTCTCCTTTATTATATTAATGTGGTAAATGACCAATTTCTTCTCAGACATTGAACAAGCTTTGTATTCCTACAGTTAACAAAACACACACACACATATAAATGCAATTTGCTAATATTTTGCTTAGAATGTTTATATTTATGATCCAGGGAAAATTTGGCTTGTAATATTCATTTCTGGTAGTGTCCTTGTTAGGTTTTGCTAGTAAGAGTAATGCTGGCCTCTTAAAGTCATTTAGTAAATATTCTGTTCGATGGAAAAATTTGTATAAGTGTCTCTTTTCAAAATGTTTGGGAAAATGCACTTGTAATATTCTCTAGGTTTAGAGATCTCTATGTAGATCTCTAGGTAGAAAATTTAATTACAGATTCAATTTATTTAGTAGATTTATAACTTTATAAATTAAGTCAATTTTTATAAATTTTGTGGTTTTGAGAATTAAAAAATTAATAGTTCTGTTGAATTATAATGACATAAAATAAACTGCACACATTGAAAGTATAAATTGATACATTTTGACATACGTATACTTCCATGAAACCAGTACCACAATTAAGATAACGAATGTATTCATCACCACAGAGAATTTCCTCATACCCTCTGACACCTATACGAGTGTAAGCCTTCCAATCCATAAGCATTGTATGCCCCATTCCCCTCTTTTACTTAGATGTTCTTTATTTTTTTAAAAAAAAAAAAAAACATTTTGTAGTTTTCAGTGTATAACCGTTTTTCAACCTCTGCAGTAATATTTTGTGCTGGATCATCGTCTGTTGGGGTGGGGAGGAGGCTTGGAGAGGGCTGTCCTGTGCATTGTAGGAAGTTTGTCAGCACACCTGGCCTCTCTCTACCCACTAGATGTCAGTAGGATCCCATTCCTCTAGTCCTAACAATGAAAAATATTTTGTAGATATTGCTGAATGTCCACTGGGGGACAAATCTCCCAAGGGTACAAGGTTGAGAACCACTAGTATAGAGTCTCACACATCTTATATTTGGATTTATTTATTCCAAAGTATTTTTCACAATGGTGTATATGGTATCTTTCTAAAGCGTCATTTTCCACTTGATGCTATTTGGTGATGACATTGATATCTACGGATTGTGATCTAATAATTTTGCTAAATTTACTTATTAATGCTAATAACGTTTATCAACATAGATAAAATGAACTGGAACTTCAAAAAGTATGTTATGAAAATAGCTGATAAACATATGAAAAAGTGCTCAGCATTATTGGTCATGAAGTAAACACAAATGAAACCATGATGAAATACAACTACACACCCAGGAAGATGGCTAGTATAACAAGCAAAACATAATTTATTTTTTTTTTAAGATGTGAAGACAAAACAAATGTTGGTGAGGAAGTGAAGCACATGGAGCTCTTACTGTGGTGGGAGGATACAACCACTTTGTAAAGTGGTTTGACAATATTTATTAAAGTTGACCCAGCATTTAAATTCTAAATGTTTACACCAGATGGAATTATATATATGTTTACCAAAAGACATGAGCAAATATGTTTATAGCCATACTGTTTACAAGATTCAAAACCTGGAAACTACTAAAATATCAATGAACAGTAGAATGGATAAATAAATTACTGTGTAATATTACAGTGTTTTAAATTACCAAAATGAGAATGAACTACCTCTACATGCCACAGTATAGATGAATCTCACAGATAAGTTGAGCGTTAAGTGCCCAATACAAAAGTATATGACTATGTAATTCCATCTCTGTAAAGGTCAAAGACAAGCAAAACAAATCTGTAGTATTACATTATCCTTGGGGATTAGTACCTGGGAGATGGCACGTCTGAGTGCTGTTACTATTGTTTCTTACTCTGGATGCTGATAACATGAGAGTGTGGAGTTGGTGAAAATGAATCAGGCTGTATACTTGTAACTTGTTTTCTCTACTCCCATCCCTACCCCTAGCCCATAATGTCCTGAGGTTAGCAGGCCTGACGTAAGAGCTGAGTCATGGACAAAGTGTGTTTATTTTTCCCCTACTTCTACTTTGTTTCATTAGTAACTCATTAAGGGTCAGCAAGGAAACTCTAATTAGCATTAGTTTCAGTTTAAAAAAAAATGTGTCCACAATTGGAATGTTTTGTCTAGAAAGAGTTGTTCATAATTAATTTTTTCTTTAATCTGAGTTTTCTCTTTCACTTGATCATAGTTCACTTAGAGGGAAGCCTGTGAGCTTCTGAATATATGTTCAAAGACACAAAAAGTAGATGCTCCGTCTTTGTCTTATTTAAGACATGTATTTCTGTAGTCATCTTTTTACATAGTATTGATTCCAACCAATATAAATTTTCCTTGAGTTTTTGTCTTTGATTTGATTATCGAATTATGAATTAGCTACTTATGTCGATATGAATCTATTGATGAAAATTTTTAACAGATTTTACTTTGTCTTTTTTTTCCTTTCAAACATGAAAGGTTTGTGAATTAAATTACTATCTTTAACCATATGATGAAATATATGTATTTTCAGTTTACTGAGCCATATTAAATTTTTTATCCTATTGCTTTCCTGAATATTTGGGAAGTTTTATTTGCTTGTTTTTGGAAAAGAAATATTTTTCCAAGCCCTTTTAAATATATTTTTTAAATTTATAATAAATTTATATGTAAAGCACTGTTGCCTTATGCACATCATTGTATTATTTCTTCTGTTTTAAAATATTCTTACCTTTTTCGTTTTTGTCCCAGGTTTATTATTTCACTTAGAGTTTCTGTTTAGTTCCCTCTATTGTAGCCCAACAGAACAGTTTTGTCATTTTAGAGTGAATGTAGATATCATGGTTTTTCTTGGATTCATTCGTAAATTACCTAAATTACATCTTATTTTGTAAACAGATGTTTGAATTTATTTTATAGCCATAATTTCTCTATTTCTTTTGGGGGAAAAGATCATTTTTTATTTCTAATGTTGATGGCATTCACATTTGCTCTTTATTTTGCCTTTATATGCAAATTTGATGAATATTCTTCCCATTTAGCTTTTGATTTGATTTTGTGCCATATGCTTCAAACTGGCTTATAAAATATACATGATTTTCTTCCAAAATTTAGTTTGGCTCCCCTTTCCAAATTTTGTACAATATTTGTATAACTGCATTTTATCCCTGTTTATGAGGTGAGAACCATATCATGGACTATCTGAACTCCCAAATGACTAATTGTTAACTTGTCAGTATATGGTTATTATTTAATTAGATGGAAACATTTCTCAGTATTATGATAATGAATTGTGTCATTGGTAACTGATTTTTAAACAGCTTGGAATTTTAAAAGCCATTTGTTCCCTTTATCATTTGAATAAAATACAGTTATTGACTTGATTGTTTGCACTTAGGTCAGATGTGTCCTGTGGGTGAGAGCATATGGTGTGATTAGATCACTCTGTTTGGGGTGGGGGGAAGTCTGTGGGTATCCCTGCAGTGGCAGTGCTGCGTTTTTACAGTATTGTTTCCCTAAGAATTCCTCTCAGGGCTCCCACATACGCACATTTTTTTATCTAGTCACTTGTATATCATTTAGCAATATAAAACTTCTGTCATAAAGATTAAAATTGTATCCATTCCTGTGGTTGCTGGAGAAGAGCGATGGAGTCATGAAATATGCAATCCTTATTTTCTTACATTTTCATACTATACAAAATTAATCAGTTTCACATACACTTGCAATTTCTAGTTTATGTACAATAGATTATTCTTTAGGCATTATTGTTTGCTTGCTAAGAGAATAGAATTCACTTAGGAAAATAGATAATATTTTGGCAAAAATTTGAGAACCATTGTTGATCCTGCAGTTGCTAATAGTTTTGCAATTGTTGATCCTGCAGTTGCTTATTCTTTTTTTGTTGTTTATTATGTTTTTATAATTTTTATTAAATTTATTGGGGTGACAATGGTTAGTAAAATTATATACGTTTCAAGTGTACAATTCTATACTACATTATCTGTATATTGCATTGTGTGCTCATCACCAGAGTCAGTTCTCCTTCCATCACCATATATTTGACCCCTTTTCCCTCTTCTACTAACCCTCTCCCCCTTTACTTTCCAGTAACCACTAAACTGTTGTCTGTGTCGATGAGTTTTTGGGTTTTTTTGTTGGTCTTGACTGTTTGTTACTTTCAGTTTTGTATCTCACATATGAGTGAAATCATATAGTTCCTGAATTTTTCTGTCTGACTTATTTCGCTTATTAGCAGGATCATCTCAAGATCCATCCATGTACTTTTTTAAATGTATGTGTTCATACTGGTTAATCATAAAGTTTGCTTTTAGCTCTTTGTTTTCTACTTCATGTATTTATTGTAAGATGTTTGCTTTAGTAATTCACCCTTTATTAATGACAGAAAGAGAATATGGATGACACTATATTAGTGACTTGTCTCATTTAAAGAAAAATTGTATTATAGTTTTAAAGTCTAAATGTTTGTTGCTCTTGGTATTTACATTGACACAGCTAAATAAGCTTGATGTTCATTAAGATTACTTGCTTGCAGGCCTGAACATAGAGCTAAGAACTATGGAAGAATTTAGGTTATTGGGGAAAGATCCAATCATTTAATCATGCTTTTGTATTTCAGAATGCTCTCCTGTTTTACCTTTTTACCTATAGATTCCAATACAAGCTGACAAAATGAGTTTCCTTGTTACTGCCCCAAAATAAAAGCTCCTCTAATGTTTTTTAAGCTAGTCTGCCTAATAGACTTTTTAGCTACCCTGAACACCACAAAATTTTTAGCTCAGAGAGCCAAGAAAGGCTTCAGGGGGATCTATGAAATTCCTGAAATTTTGTGCAGTATTTTGCATATATGTATATATGTATACTGAAGATGCCAAAAAAGTGACCCCCCCAAAAAAAAATACAAGTGGACACTGGTCAATGTTGCTCAAGCAGTAGTTCTTCATAATCAGAAGGGTCTGGATGCTGATGGTAACCACTTTGAGCACCTTTTGTAATTGCAGAAGTCAAACTTGACTTGTATTCATCTTTTGTTATTGGTATGTATTGAGTATTACAATTTTAATGCAGTTTTCCTTTCTTAAAATATGTATACATTTTTTTGGCACCCTGGGTATTTGTGTGTGTGTGTGTGTGTGTGTGTGTGTGCGCACACACACATGTGTGCGCATGTGCTAGTGCATATGTTTATTTGTTTATTTTCAGGGTGTATTAGTCAAGGTAGAGAGGCTGTGTTGCTGTAATGGAGAGTTCCAGAAAAGGGCAGCTTAAACATAATAGCAATTTTTCTGTCATATAGCAATGCACAAATAGACAGTCGGTCCATAGGGATTGGGCAGTTCTACCCTTTAGAGTTGCTCATTCCCAAAGGTTAAAGCTGGGACATCCATTTTCAGCTCAAGGCTTGTGGAAAGCATGCTTACCGAAGTAACACACAAGGTACATACATCACATTGGCTCACATTCCTTTTCTGAAAACACCTTCATCATCACATCTGACTGCAAGAGAGTCTGGGAAATATCATCTCTAATGCTGTTCAAAGTCAGGAGAGATGTTTATTAATATGCAAGAATGAAAGACAGAATGGAAACTGGGCGACAATTAGTAGTCTGCCACACAGAGTTTTCATCCAATATAGAAGAGGCATTTTGAACCCAAAACATTCAAAACTACTGATGCAGAGTAAAAATTCTCAGAAGCAATGACGCTATTTTTAAATGCACATTTTGTAAAGCCCTTTTACTGTCTTAAATGTCACAGAAAAGGTAATTTTCTGTCACACATATTTTTTAAATATATATAAATAATATATTGTAATTATAGTACGAAAGGGAAACATAACTTTTTTATTAACAAAAACTCATGTGTTCCAGTATGTAAATGTCAGACATGAATATCTTTGAAGGCATGATGGAGAATGACATATATGTGGAATGACTGCAATTGCCATAGCTGCAAGTGGAATCTGATGCATATATAATACATTGTAGATAGAGACTCAAAGTTCACTTTCGTAATGCAGTTTCCCGTGAAGAACTTTTATAGAAGTTTTGAACACAGCAAATTGCAGTATTTTCCCAAATACACGTTAGTGTATTCCTAGAAAGAAAATTCAGTATATATTAAAAGCCACGCAAAAAGATGGTGTTCTCATCTAGTCTTGGATAATTATAGCAGGTGTTTTGCTTGCATGCATGTCCACTGAGTCATTTGTAAGGCACATGGGGTGCAGGGAAATTCTCCATTGTGTGGCACCCTCTGTACATTGCAGGGCTTCTGTATCTTTCTTTTTGTCCACCAAAGGCCAGGAATGCCCCCATAATTGTGGAAAACACACCCCTCACTCACACACACACACACATACACACACACACACACACACACACACACACACACACACACACAAGTGTCATTTCTTATTTGCAGAGAATTTTCCCCCTAGAAGTCCTCTTTGCCTTTTGCTCTTTCGGTTCTTCAGTGGTAATGATGCACACACTCCAGTCCTTTGCATCTCCGCGACATCAGCTCACGTGCTTTCATACAGCCACCTTCAGGAATTAAGTTTGCCTTCTGTGCAGGTGGCCACGAGCTCAGAGAATCACACCACTCATTGAATTTGTCAGCACCTACTTTCTTCCTAACTACATTTCATCCTATTTTCATTCAGTGGCGCTTCTGGGGGCTTGATCTTTGGGATCACTATCATTTTTTCTCCTTTGCTCTACCTATGTCACAGAACATTGGATCTGCAAGAAACATTAGAGATCTTCTATTTTAATCACTTCATTTTACAGACCTTTTAAATGAGTTTCATATGGTTATAGGCACTTGCCCAGGGACATATGGTTAGTTCTAACTCTAAAGCGAGCCAAGGATATTTCTTATGGCTCCCATATTTCCCCTGAGAAGCAAGCATCCTTTTTATTCTGTTCAAGTCTTCCCCCAGCTGAGCTTTAGACCACAACTCATTTCCTGAGTTGGTATTCTCTAGACCCCTGGTGTATATGTCTCACCCCCACCCACCCCACCCCACGCTCCCCTATTCTCTTATCCTGGTCCTTCTTTCTATGATGAATTCATATTAGGAGGACCTATGTCAGCTCTACTCTATTTCTACTTGTTTAAATTTGCTTATTAGCATTGAATCTATTTCTTTGTAGAAACCTTTTCAAGCCCTTTATCCATTTTTTGAAGACGAGTTTAGTTAAAATTTAGAGTCGGTAAAGTTACTTATCTGGGAACAAATTGAGTGCAATGGTTGGAAATACAGTGAACAGGAAGGATGGTGGAAGGTTCTTGGCAGTAGGTCACTCTCCCCTCATCACACTCCCCAACAATGGACGTGAAGGTTAAGTGAGGACTCACTGTTTTATTTTATTCCTGGTTCCCAGTGAAGCACTTCATGGTGTCCGTATGCTAGGGCTGAGTACCATGTTGGAGACCACTGTTTTAGACCCCCTGCATGCGTTCACTGAACTAACTAGCTTGTTTTAATTGAAATTCCGGATCTACATGACCCTACTGAGACTTCTTAAGCTCCCTGTTCTCTCTTGATTTTTTCCTTTTTCCTGCATCTGAACCAGCAAGTTCTCTTTAAAACAGCAAATTAATTCCTAACACTCGAAAACCAATCTGCCATGTACATGTCTGCCATGTATATTAGCATATTAAAAAACTCACAGTAGGCCTACACATTTCATCCCAGTATTATCTCCTTGATTGTCACATTAGCTTTATAAAATGTCATTTAGATATTTTACGACATTTAATTTAGCCCTCTGCTATATTCTTTAAGCTACAGTAACTGGAGGAAAGGTGATTTTGCTGTACGGAGTGAGGACTTGTAATTATCAAATGCCTAAAACATTGTCTTTGAATAAGTAATATTTTTGTCATTGGCAAGGATATTTTTATTTTTATCTTCAGCTTTAGCAAAGAAAATACTTTTTTTCATATTTATCAAATATTTACAGAAAAAATAAGGGTCTTATATCTGGTTTTATTTTTTATGATCTCTTTACATTTAAAAAGTATTGGGATACATATGATTGAAAAATTAAACTTTTGAGATATTGGTAAAGAGACACATGGCAGCTAATAGATGGGGTAGAATGTGGTTATTACGTCAGAAACCCTCCTGAGTGAAGGCCCTGCATTTGAGCACAGAACTTATATTTCAGAGATTCCTGAGATCAAAGGCAAAAGTCAAACACAAAAAGTCACATGGATCTCATTTTTTTAAAAAAGGAATCATTGGCTTATATGTAGGAGGTACCAAACAGCATTTGAATGATGTTTCAATGGCAGTTTTGTAAGAATGGAGAGGACATGGTGCATAAAAGCCATTTTGTATTCTGGCCTTTGACAACAGGTCGAGAGTTCATTGAATTGGAATTTATAAAGACATGTAAATTCAGGGATAGAGTAATAAAGTCAAGTCTAGCTCTATACTTCTCAGCGCTCCGACTTGGTATATTTTAGATACTGTAAGACAACATTTCCTATAGTGAACATAATCTGTACAACATCGTTTCCACAGAATAGTCTATGGGAAGCAATGCACTGAGCTTTCTGCACTCATTTGCATAGTAAAGGCTCCAATGCTCTGTAGTGAGGACAATTGTTAAACTTGGTGTAAATAATGTTTCTCAAACTGAAGTGGTCATAAAATCCTTTATTTCCTTAGGAACATCCCATGGATTACTGTCATAGAATGTATTTGGGGAAATGAGGAAGTACAGCAATGAAAGTTTGGCATGTCACTAATCTATGACATAAGTATTTCAAATACTAGAGAATAGTATTTCAAATACTAGAAAATATAGAGAATAGGAATTCTCTATTACTATTGAAAAGAGAGTTGCCTATCTTAGGATTTTCTTCTAGATGCTTGGTGTCAGTGTGATTTAGGTGGCACATTTGGCATTTTATTATGAAAATTTAAAGGTTGATTTAGAGTCTTATCTTTATGAAACTCTACCCTTATAGTCTGCTACAGTTTGGACTGTTGGCTTGTTATTTGTATTGCAGTTCAACTTTTTTCATGGTCTTTGGCTTTCTTTGCAAATGGAATTTCTCTCTCCAGTTAACTGTACACTCTCTTCAAAGTGGAAAACGTTTAAAAGATTACTCAGTGTAGTCCTCCTAGTTGTATTTATTTGGACTTTCTCAGATTGTGAGACATAGATCTATTGGAGTGGGAGGGTGAACTTTAACTACAGGGGAGGAGGAGGGAGTTTAACATGCATTGACCTCCCTGTTCTTTTGTAATATGGTTCTGGGATATCTTTGTTCCTCTTTTATGGTATTTCACACTTATCTCTTTCCCTGAAACACTGAGGAGGTAATTAATTGATTATTTTAATTCATAGATTGTTGCTTTGTGACAGCTTTGTGTCTGGCACTGATTGCTGAGCCAATCGGCTATGGCCTGGGTAGTCAGACCGATTTTGCTAAGGGGGTGATTTCTCAAAAGGGGCTGCAGAGGTCAGGTGACCAGCCATCACTAAGGCAGCAAAGCCTACCCAGTACACTAGACTCTCCAGTTTCAAAACTGATACCCAGTTTCAAAG
This sequence comes from Rhinolophus sinicus, assembly GCF_057876585.1. NCBI lineage: Eukaryota > Metazoa > Chordata > Mammalia > Chiroptera > Rhinolophidae > Rhinolophus > Rhinolophus sinicus. The sequence continues at coordinate 86,357,789 of NC_142504.1, forward strand.
CACATAGTCACTTCCAAATGTTGCTTCTTATATATCATGGTATCTGTGTTCAGGTGTTGTAAACTTAAGAGGACATGCTTGAGAATTCCAGGATTTAAAAGATCACAAACTAAGCACTCAATAAATGATGGTTAGTATTATTATATGTTAGTCTTCTAAAATTGTACTCACATGTGGTATCTTAAAATTTCACTCCTCACCTGGTAGTATGTTAAATTCTTTACATTTATTATTTCTAATTCATGTAACAGCTTTGCAAGTATGTTAGCTGTTCCCATTTGAATAATGAGACAAGACTCAATGCTGTTAAGAAACTGGAGGATCTTCAGGAAGCTATGAAAATGCAGAGCTAGGATGAGCAGCCCAGTTTTGTTTTTTTTCTTTCTTTTTTTTTAAATTAAATTTATTGGTCTGACATAGGTTAGTAAAATTATATAGGCTTCAAGCATACAATTCTGTAATACATCAGCTATGTATTTCATTGTGTGTTCACCACCCAGAGTCATTTCTCCTTCCATCACCATATATTTGACCCCCTTTACCCTCTTCTACCACCCCACTTCCCCCTTACTCTCTGGTAACCACTAAACTGTTGTCTGTGTCTGTGAGTTTTTATTTCTTTGTTGGTCTGTCTTGCTCATTTGTTGCTTTTAGTTGTATATCCCACATATGAATGAAGTCATATGGGTCTCGACTTTTTATGCCTGACTTACAAGTATTTCACTTAGCATGATAATCTCAAGAGCCATCTATGTTGTTGCAAATGGCAGTATTTCACCTTTCCTTATGGCTGAGTAAGATTCCATTGTGTATATGTACCAAATCTTTACCCAGTCATCTGTTGAAGAACCCTTTGCTTGCGTCCATATCTTGGCCACCATGAATAATGCTGCAGTGAACATAGGGGTACATATATCTGTACAGATAAATGTTTTCAGATTTTGGGGGTAGATAGAAGAGGGATTGCTGGGTCATATGGTAGTTCTAGTCTTAATTTTTTTGAGGAATCTGCATACCGTTTTCCATAGCAGCTGTACTAACTTGCATTCTCACCAACAGTATATAAGGGTTCCTTTTTCTCCACAGCCTCTCCAACATTTGTTATTACTTGTCTTATTGTTAATTGCCATTCTTACAGGTGTGAGATGGTATCTCATTGTGGCTTTGATTTGCATTTCCTTAATAGTTAGTGAAGTGGAGCATTTTTTTCATATATCTGTTGGCCATCTGTATGTCTTCCGGGGAGAAGTGTCTGTTCAGATCCTCTGCCCATTTCTTAATTGGGTTGTTTGGTTTTTTATTGTTGAGTTGTATGAGTTCTTTATATATTTTGGATATTAGCCCCATATCAGAGGTGTTGTTTGCAAATATCTTTTGCCATTCAGTTGGTTGCCTGTTTGTTTTGTTGACAGTTTCTTTCGCTTGTGCAGAAGCTTTTTAGTTTAATATAGTCCCATTCATTTATTTTTGCTTTTTCTTCCCCTGCCTTTGAGGTCAAATTCATTAAATCCTCTCTGAATCCAAGGTCCATAAGCTTAGTACCTTCTATGTTTTTCAAGTCTAATGTTTAGGTGTTTGATCCATTTTGAGCTAATTTTGTTTGTGGTGACAGATAGCAGTCTAATTTCATTCTTTTGCACATGGCTGCCCAATTTTCCCAGCACCAATGATGAGGCTTTCTTTTCTCCATTGTATGTTTTTGACTCCTTTGTTGAAAAGTATCTGCCCATATGGATGTGGGTTTATTTCCTGGGTTCTCAAATCTATTCCATTGGCCTGTATGTTTGTTTTTCTGCCAGCACCATGCTGTTTTGATTATTGTCTCTTTGTAGTATAAATTGAAGTCAGGAAGTATGAAACCTCCATCCTTGTTCTTTTTTCTTAGGTTTGTTTTGGCTATTCAGGGTCTTTTGTGATTCCATCCAATTCTGATGATTTTTTTGTTCTATTTCTTTAAAAATGGCACTGGGATTTTGGTGGGGATTGCATTAAATCTGTATTTGTTTTAGGTAATATGGCCATGTAAACTATGTTGTTTCTTCCACTTCATGAACATGGAATATCTTTCCATTTCTTTGGGTCTTCTTCAACTTCTTTTAATAATATCTTGTAGTTTTTGGTGTATAGGTCTTTCACATCCTTTGTTAAGTTTATTCATAGGTATTTTTTTATTTTTGTTGTAATTGTGAGAGGAATTGTTTCTTTCATTTCTTTTTCTGAAATTTCATGGTTAGTGTATAGGAATGCAATGGATTTTTGTATATTGATTTTGTATCCTGCAACTTTACTGTATTGGTTTATTGTTTCTAATAGGTGTTTTTTGTGTGTGTTTTTGTGTGGAGTCCTTAGGGTTTTCTATATAAAGAATAATGCCATCTGCAAAAAGTGACAATTTGATTTCTTTATTCCCAATTTGGATGCCTTTTATTTCTTTCTCTTCACTGATTGCTCTGGCCAGTTTTTAAACTTTAAATCCATTCCTCTTCCCACATGTGACATGCTGGGTTCCTTACTAAATGAGAATGAATACCAGAGAATGATGTGCATATATCAGAAGTTTTTGTTTTTTAATTTCTTAAAGGATATTAGAGGAACCAGGATATACATAAAATTTAAATCCTACTGGAGTATTCCTTTCATTTTCTGGTTTGCACACAATGGGTTGATTTAATTTGAAAATATATATCGTTCACACTTTGGAATGTTGTGTTACAGGAACACAACAGTAACCCCTAGTTAAAGCTAAAATCCATTGTCTGCTTTTTTCCTCTTTGTCACTTTACATCAAAACCAACAACTAAAAGTAGCTCCCGCTATCTATATGTTCCTTATAAAACTAGTTGTTTATACACCCTAAGAAAATATCTTTTGGACACCATAATCAAAAGACTGGATCGTCTTAGATACATCAAATATTGATACAGGTATACTGCAACAAAATTAGTTCATTCAACAATATTTATTAAACACCTACTCTGTCATGGTATGCAAATCCCAGCCCTCATGGAGATTACAGTCTGTTCTTTCTTCATAATCCATTTTCTTTGGTAAAGCTCCAGTGCTTTCTTCTCTCCTCCCGTTCCCTAGACACAGATACACACACACACACACACAACACCAACCAACCAACCGATAATTTTCTCTCTCAACTTACAAAGAAGAAACAATCAAATTGGTTTTTCCACCTCCCTTGTATTAGTTCTCTGTGATGTTAACAAATTACCACAAATTTAGAGGCTTAAAACAAAACATATTTATTATCTCACAGTTCCATTGGTTAGGAGGCTGGACAAAGCTTAGCTGATTTCTCTATTCAGATTTTATCCGGCTGAAATCAGGGTCTTGGTTAGGGGCACAGGCAGCTTGGGTTCCTCATCCAAGTTCGTTTGGATTGCTGGCAAATTTCACTTCCTTAAAGCTGTAGGGTTGATGCCCTCATCTCTTAGAGGCCACTTCTCTCCACAGACAATTCACAGCACAGTTTTTGCTTCTTCAAACCAGCAGGACAATATTTCTATCTCCTTTGGCTAAAATGCAGTCTTACGTAATATAATCAAGAAAATGACAGCCCATCCATCACCTTTCCCATTTTCTATTGGCTAGAAACAGGTTGTAAGTTCTCCCCACACTCAAAGGGAGGTAATTATACAAAGGTGTGACTCACTGGGGATACCGAGGGTGCATCTGTCACACCTGCTACCAAATAATAATTATTATTATAGCTAAACTTCTTGAGCTCTTTCCTTAAGCCAGCACTATTCAAAGCATTTTACATATGTTTATTGATTTAATCCTCACAAAAACTCTATGAAGTAAATAGTTTGCTATTCTTGGTTTACAAACTGAAGCAATGGGAGGTAGATCCTTCTCAGCTAAGAATATCCATTAAGAAATAAATAAAAAGCACAAACAACAACAAATCTTGGTTCCGCATGTTCCCTCAGCTGCCACACTCACGCTGTTTAGCTTCTGTAAAAGCTTCTTTACCTCCCTTTTCAAAGTTTGGTGGCTTTTCCTTCTTTACTCACACCAGGATTCACTCCTCCCGTCTTTCACATATACCTCTGCCTAGAAATTAATACCTCAGAGACTCCTTCCTGCACACACATACACCTAGAACATTCTCACATTGTACTTGTTACTTTTCTTTCAGATGCCTTCATACAATTTGTCATAACTTTAGAGGACAGGGACCACATTTTTTTGATTCTTGTCGTATTCCCAGCACCCAGCTCATAAAGGTTTTCAGTGGAAGAATGTTATGCATGTTAATTAAAGGAAGGCCGTGGTATAATGGGAAAGGTATCATTCGGGGTGTGGGGGCAAATCCTGCTTCACTCACCTACCTTCATAGCTACAGGTACTAAATTAATAGGTATTATTATAGTTATTCATTATAGCTTTTATTAAGCAGTTAAGTGGATTGGGGCCATTATGTAACTGGAGAGAAGTATAGACATAGATATTCACAGACTACAAAGGGAGAATTAAAGGCATGCTATGCACCCAGACCTGGGGGTTCTTACTGCATCTTTTCCTTCTCTGGGATCGTACTATACTATCACAATGGCCATTACCCTTTTCTTTCCCATCCTAGGTACTAAGTTCTTGTGGCAACAGAAGCTGTTTGTCCATTTCACAGCTCCTGGCACATAGTAGATGCTTATGAGATGTTTATTAAAGAAATGAGTGACTAAGCGATAGTCACTTAAACATAGCTGTTCAGTGTACTACAAATGGAAACAGTGATTCATTGATTCCCTCTGCATTATAACATAACCTTATTTTAGCTATAAAAGAACATGAGCTTGATTTTACCTAAATAAAGCATTAGTATTCTGCGTCATGCTTGGGTACATTGGAAGTTTGCTTTTGTATTTCCCTCCCACATAGGGAACCTTGATGAAAATGCAATTATAAGAGAGATTGTCTTTTAAGACATACATACATTGTCATATTTTCTAAAACTTGTTCAAATTTTATTTATATGCATTTGGGGAAAAAAAAATAAATAAAAAGACACTTCTCATCAAGGCCTATCAAATTGTCCCAATATGTAGGCAGGCATTGTCCACAGCATTTAATGAAGAAGATAAAACAAATATCAAAATACACTTCTCTAATTTTGAGAAGTTGATTAAGGCTTGATCTATCAGTGACTTTACGCTTGTCTTTAGATGCCTTTATTTTATCATTCTTACCTGTCTCACCACAGACTATCTCTTCTGAGCAGGGCTGCTAAAGCACTGGAGACATTACAGACTTGAATAGAGAGTCTTCCTTTTGAAATTTGAAAACAGGGTGATTCTTAGGAAAGGTGGCAGAAGGGAAAAGTGTAGAACGATGTCATTAGAGAATGATTTTTGTTTCTAATATTGTATAGAAGTTAAGGAAAATCCCATGTAAGTATAGTAATTGAAACCTCTTAAGAATCAATATCAAGATTCTCTTTCTTTTTTAAATATGTCTCTAAGAGTACATACATCCCTCACGTGTGGTTTTCTCCTTTGCAGAGGTGGAAATTCATAGCAGCAATTATGAGAAAATCTTTTTCTCTTATTACTACAGAATTCCTGTTTTTCGTTCATTGGCACTCGTAGAATTGCTTGCCAGTAGGTCTTGCTGTAGGAGAGGGCCTTCCAGCCTCTAATGTAGCATCTCCTCTGCCCACCTGTAGGCTTGGGCAGGTCATCCGATAGGAAGATGAATGTTTCTCCTCAGAGGTGCAAGAGATTCCATTCCAAAAGAGACCATTCTCTTAGCCACGTGGTTGGATTGCTTATAAATTGTGTTTCTAGAGGAGGAAGAACACTTTATATATATATACATGTATATGTATATGTGTGTACATCGTACATATGTACGTATGTATATATGTATGCATGCACAACACATATGTATACATATATATAGATATAGATATGTAGCTACACAAATACACATACATATGTTTATATGTATTTTTGAATGAGGAGATAATCAGTTCCCACAAGACTAGTTATTATTATGTCATCTTATAATCTTTGCTTTTCAGAGCCTTTTGCAATTTATATCCTCAAAAATCTCATTTAATAATTAAATGTTGCTGTGTATTTCCCCTGTCCACTCCTTTGCTCATAAAACTTTATTCTAGTGAATAATTACACCTGGCATCATCCTGAGTATGCAGAGCTTCCATCTCCCAAATCCTTCCATGCTGAACTGCATTCCTTGTTGGTTTCTGCCCCAGTGTGATCCCCAAAGCAGCAACAGTGGGAAGAGGTATTGGCCTGTCTCAGAAGAGAGGCTTTTATTGCAAAAGCAACTTTAAAGCCCTATAGTAACAGTGGTGACACTAAAAGCCTTCCACTTTTTCATCTAAATGTTGACTTTTTGGGTAATATTTTCTCTCTTAGGTGTCCCTTTTGTTCACATTAGCTTAATTCCATGCATATTTTCTTTTTAATTAAGTGGAGGGAGGATGGAAATGGTGTTGCTATTTTTTCCCTTTAACTTCCATATAATTCCAGATAGTCAGGATTATAACTTTAGAATGCCAATCTCTAATTTTCGTTTTAAAGAAAAGTTGTTGTACATACTTACGTTTTGACATAATTTTAAAAAGGAATGTCAAGTAACTGTGTCAAGAAGTGAGCTTTGAAACCGAGGTTGTTGAGGTTTGTAGATAAAAGTTTAGTACATCATCCGTTGTAAGTTTTCACTATTTTGTTTATTTATTTTTAATATTTGATTCTTGAAATATACTGAAAATTATCCCATGTTCAGATCTTAGAGATTTTCATTCATTTGTTCAATGAGGATTTAGCGTGTAGCATGTGCAAATCACTGTGCTAGGTTTATCTCATTTGACTGCTTCTGACAATGATACTTTTACAACTCTTAATGCATCACTTCCCAAACTATATTCTGGAGAACCTTGTTCCATGAGATGTTGATAATTGTTCTCTGAGAGGGTTACAGGTTAAAAATTTTGGGAAATACTGCATACAACCCCTACAGTCTCAGGGGGTTTAAAATAAATTCTAGCATATCACAGAATACTTACAGTAAAGAAAACTAACCATGTTTAGTATATGTTGGCTATATTTACTGGGTGGTAGAATTAGTTTCCTTTTAGATAGATTACCCATTAATATTAAAATTCCTATTTGGCAAAGCACAGTTTGAGAAATATTGTCTTAATGCAGTTTTGGAAATAGCATTCAAAAAGTATTGGCCAAATTGTCTTGAGATTCATTAGTTGGTCCTATCTCCCTTGCTGATAATCTCTCTCTCAGCAGCCCTCTTTTATTTTTATGCCTCACTTTATGTTTACAGAATTATATATTCTCTTACGGATAAAACTTGAGCCATACCTTTAGATCTGGGTATAAGAGGGTCAGTGGTAACAGCTTATAGTTCATGTGCTCATTACTCTTTTGCTATTACATTAGACTCCTGGCTGGTCTCTCACTGCCTAGGTTAGCTTTGCTCTAAAGACCCTATTGATTGTTTTTATTGGACACAACAGCTAACATAGTGTACTGCACACAGTGTTGACCTAAATAATTCTACAGAGCTTTGTAGATCTTAGCACATACAGAATAGAGATCATCTTCTTGAAACACTTTCTTCTCTTGCATCTGTGATGCTGTTTGCTCTGATTTCCTTCCTACCTCGGATTGCTTTTGTGCAGTCTTCCTAAAAGGGTTTATTTATTTTATTTTATTTTTTTTTGCCCATTTCTTCTATTGTGGTGTTCCTCAGGGCTCCGCTTTGAGCCATTCTCTCATTTGGTAAATTCTTCCTGTTTGTTCTCATCCATATCCATATTTTCAACTATACTTCCTTTGGTAATTATTCCTAATTTTTTGTGTTTAATTCCTCCCTTAAGCTTCTTGCCCTAGTCTTAGTTATTGATTAGACTATCTTGACTCGGATGCCTTCAAGATAGCCTTATAGTAGCATATCTGCAGAAAAACCCATTATTTCTTTGTCCGAGACACTGTTCCTCCTGTGTCTTTTGCTTTCCTGATGTCTGCTACCTTCATCTACCCAATTATCCAAACCTCACTGATGGGAGCCGCCTTTTATGCCTTTACTTCATTCACCACCCCCACACACGTACTCACTCAGCCTCAATTCTGGTCCCTGTGCCTCTCTTTACTCCCACTGCCTGAATGATCTTTCTTTTTCTTCACTTTTTTTTTTTTTTTAATTGGGGAATATTGAGAAAACGTGTGTTTCTCCAGGGCCCATCAGCTCCAAGTCATTGTGCTTCAATCTAGTTGTGGAGGGCGCAGCTCAGCTCCAAGTCCAGTTGCCATTGTCAATCTTTAGTTGCAGGGGGCGCAGCCCACCATCCCATATGGGAATTGAACTGGCAACCCTGTTGTTAAGAGCTCGTGCTCTAACCAACTGAGCCATCCGGCCACCCTGCCTGAATGATCTTTTCATCATTTGTTCCTTGGCCTTTTCTTGATGCTTCTTGACAGGAGTCCGTGTCTCTAGTCTTGCCTACATCCAGGGCATCCTCTACATTCTATGCAAAACAATATATGTAAGACATCGACTGGAATTATAATCGGCATCTCAACCTTAATTGGTTCAAAACCAAACCTCCTCCTCCCATAGTCTTCTCTATTTTAATAAATAGCAGAGTCGTGATTTTAAATACCAAGGCCCAAAGTCTCTGGTGTCATCCTCGCCTGCTCTCTTTCTGTCATCCAATCCACATCAAGTTCTGGTGGCTCAACTTGCAGAATACAATCAGAACCCAACCATCTCTCACCACCTGCGCTGCTATCACCTTAGTGTATGCTGCTGTCCTCTCCCTGGATTTTCACAAACTCCACACTCATGTCCCTAGTAAGTCATTACCTTCTAAAACTGCGCTGCCCAGTGCAGTAGCTTCTAGCACCAGTGGCTGTAGAGCAACGGAAACATGGCTGATCTGAATTGAGATCTGTTGTGAAAAGACACACTGGATATTGAAGAATTGGTATATGAAAAGCATGAAAAATACCTCATGAACAGTATTTCATGTTGCTTATATATTGAAACAGTAACATTTTGGATAGGTTGGGTTATAAATAAAATTAATTTCACACGTTTCTTTGTACTTTTTCAATGGGATTACTAGAAAAATTAAAATCACGTGTGGCTCATATTGATACTGCTACCGGACAGCAACACTCTAAAGTCTTCTTTAAACACAACAGTCAGAGTGAGCTTTTTGAAATGTCAGATCTTTTCAGTCTTCAGGCCCACATCCCCCAAAGGCTCTCCAGCTAACTCGGGGGAAAAGCCAGTCTTTCCAGGGGGCTCTAGGGCCAGCATGATCCTGTCCCCTCAGCTCCTGTTCTTCCCACTGTCTAAGGCCTCTCCAGTTTCTAGGACTTCCTTGCAATCCCCACCTGAGGGCTTCTGTGTTTACATTCTTTCCTTCACTTACAACACCCCTCCCCAGAGGACTGCGTGCCTCACTTCTTCACTTTGTTCAGATGTCTTCTCTAATGCCCTGTAGCACAAGTGAGCATCCCCCTCTAACTCACCAGTCTGCATACCCACACGCACTCAGCATGAACCTTTTCGTCGTGTTTTGGCTTCATTTGAATGGCTCCCCATTGCCTGTAGAATGAAGTCCAAATTGCTTAGTGTATCTTGGAGCCCCATTATCATTTCGCCACTTCCTAACTCTCCAGCACATTTCTCACGATTCCTCTCAGCAGCCCACATGCCGTGCATTCTGAATCACTTGCAAGAACCCAAGATAAGAAAAAAGTGATAAAGAATATGTTAGAGGGTTAAAGGATATTATGAAAAGTAGACATATTTTTGTACAGAATTAACATTCATTGACCTTCAAACATTTGGTGTTAAAACATTTTAATCCTTTGAATTCCACTGACATCCATCTCATAAAATGTATATTAATATAATTAACACCAAAGGCAAATGATATACTCACCAATCAAGGGTTTAAACCTTTGTTAAAGGATCTCTATATGAATAAGTTTACCTTTACTAATATTTATTTCCTCTGTAGTAATTAGTATAATCAGAGTTTTTCTCCTCCTAATTTAAAAGGAGGCATAACTTATCAATAGCTTAGTGAGACACTTTATTGTAAGAGCGTGAGGGGAGTTTTTAGAATGAACATTTCTTTTGTGGGTAATCAGAAAAAAATAAGAATTTATAGCTCAGTGATAAATAAATAAATAAACCTTTCAGAAATGTTTATCGTTCCAGCTCATTAAAATGTTATGTCTTTTGGGCAGTATTTCCTAAAGGCCATAAAATTAATAGTGTATTTTAAAAGTTTTATTGACGTGCATTTCCTTAAGCCTAATTTAGCCCTAGTGTTTAATTGTGGTGTCTCATACAGGCTGGAAATCTGGCCGTTAATATTTTTCTGTTTTAATAGGCAAACATTTTCCTCCAGGGCTAGCTTCCATATTCTTGAATGTGTTTATTTCACAGTGGCTTATGTTTTCATGTGCTGAAATCCTGAGACTCTGTGAGAGCTAATCTGGAACTGGTATTTTTGTGTGTCTTAAAATTATGCTGAAATTTCAATTAATGACTAATCATGCCCCTGGCCTGACAGAATACACAAAACTAAACTCCTGCTTATCAGCTACCAGAGTTAAATTTTACATCTTTCACTACACACAGCAAGGACAGTGCAATAAACATTTATGGAGTACTTGCAGTATAGCAGGCACTTTCTGGACTACAGAGGATTCTAAGGCATACATGTCCTCAAAATGTAGAAAATGTTAACATTTTCTATCATGCCTTATATACATGCACTTCCTAGCAAGCAAATTCCTTTCCTCTTTCAGGGAACTTGACTTCCACCTACTATTCTATTTAGACTGCGCAATATGAATACCTCTTCCTTTTTAGTCTTCCTAAGTGGAGTTGCTTTTACTCAGGGCTCCCAAACCACAAGGACAAATATTCAGAGTCAACATTCACAGAAAATTTCATACTTCCTTGAGGCATATCATTCTCCTTACCTTGTTATCTTTGCTAGACTCCCTTGATAACAGTCCTTGAACTCTACTCAGGCTCAGCTGCCTTTTTCCTGCACCACATCTCCCAGAATCATTCTGAGCACGTTTAGTGTCTCCTGAAATATGCTCCCAATGCCTTTACCTCCTCAGTCCTGAAGGCCTTCACCCCATCCGGAGTATCTCTCAGATTTGCCTTCTCTTATCGTGTTTTATGGAAGTATTCCATCACGCTTCTAGCAATGTTATTGTATCTGTCTTTTCCTCTCCATTTTATGTTTTCATAGCTAACTAAGTCATCTATTTAAACACAAATCTTTTTAGGCTTTTCCCAGGCTTAAATCTTTTTATTAGTTTCCCATTACCTAGAGCAGTGTTTCCCACCTTTCCCCATCATGGTACATGTTGAAACAGGCAACATATATGCAGGGGAAATTGAGGGGAAACTTGGACCTGGAAGCCACTAACCTAGGGCCTCATGCTGATTCAAGCCCTGCCTCGGGTTTTCCTTATAGTTCACTCACTGGGCCACCCCATGGAGAGGACAAAGCCTAAACACCTTAGATTTGGTGATATGGGATTCTTCCCTGCTCCCTCCCTCCGAAAGTGGAGCCTGGAACAAGAACTTGAGTACAAGTGGCTTGGAAGCAGAAGCCAGGTATTAGATAGTATAAGACAGGGGAGGAGAAACCCTCTGAGAAACTGGGGCTCAGTTCTGCTGAGGACCTTGTGAAAAAATGTGTACAATGTGCTACAGAATTGTCCCACAGAAGGACAACAGGAGAGGGAGACCTTTGACCACAGGCCTTTGTTTCAGAAATTGTGAGTCGTCCCCAGGGCCAATCTCTGCATTTCCAGGCCATCTCAATGGCCTTTGTGCTTCCGAGACAGTCCTAGAGTTTTATCAGCTTAGGTAGGACAAGCGTGTTGAACTGTTTATCCCAGATTCTCTGGGCTCACACAGGCCAGATGATATGGAATGGAGCATCAGAAATATTCAGTATAGTCTGCCTCTGTACCACTCAGATCTTGTGCTTCCTCTTAAGTCTGCTCTGTCTCTAACTCTTTGAGACATAACAAGATTTATGACCAGAAAGTTAGTGGACCAACTGCAGGCTCCATTACTCTCAGGCCAGTCTTGAGGCTGTGATTGAGGTTCATCATTTCCATTCTCTGATATTCATTTCTGATTTTCCTCATCCTTAGCCAGTACTTCTGCTAGTTTGCCTGGTAAAATGTCCCAGATGCTCATCCCTGAGGATTTTGAGTCTTTGGCTGCCTTGCCCTCTCTCGCTGTTATTGCTGTAATCCATGTTCACTGTTACCACCAGGCACGGAGGCACCAAGAGAAGGCCCATGAATCCCCAGCGTTCCCAGCATCCTTCTCTCCCACCCCCACCTCCCACTATAGTAGCAATTGTCTTTCCTCATGACCAGTTATACCTCCTCTCTTTGCCTGCTGATCCATCAGCTTGAGAGGCACAAAGTGACCAGACAGAGCTTTACTACAGTGGAACCCTTACCGTGACCACTAATGTGATGGTTCTCAAGTGGGGATGATTTTGTCTCTAAGGCACATTTGTTGATGTTTGGAGACCCTTTTAATTGTCACATCTGGGAGAGGGCTGCTACTATTATCTAGTGGGTAGAGGTCAGGGATGCTGCAGGACATACTCCCAAAGTAAAGAAGTATCTAGACGTAAATGACAATAATGCCATTTAGAAATGATTCCCCCTGAGAACATGGACTTCTAAGCCCACATTTGAAGCTGTGGGGACATGACATACCCAGTATTCAAGTGGTTCCCTGGGAGTGATGATACAAAGGTTCATTCGTTCCAACCATTGGTTCCCAGACCCATGTCTTCTAGCTGTTGGGAACACAGCCATCAAATAGCATCCACTGGTTCAGTGCATATACTGCATTCCAGAGTATAGTGTCCTAGAGTTGTCCAATCAAAAGATGGGAAGGCTGGGACATTTATCCACTCACATCTTGGGGATATGGTCAGACTATGAGGTGGGACACTGGCATGGTGATACAGATGTGAATTAACAGCTGTGCAGAGCTCACATGGGTGAAAGAGATATACAAAGACCAGAAGCTTCTGCTGTCTGTAGAATATATTCAGAATAAAAGGGCAGGAGCTTTTTCTTTATCACCACGGTATTACTAGCACCCATGCAAGTGCCATGTTTATAGATTCATATGAGTGGCTCAATAATTATCTGTTGAATAAAGATGAAATAACTGAGTAAATAATGAATCAATGAAATCGTGCCTGAAATTTTCCAAGCGTATTGAATATTTTAGTGTTTCTTAAATGAAGAAACTTAGGATAATACTAGATGAACATTTTTTAGATGAAGAAACTCCAGGTCTCAAATCTGTGGCTTTCCTGTAAGTCATGATGGCAGCTTTTGGTATACGTCACGTTTGTTCACAGTGTCTCTTTTTTCTGGATTTGATTAACAATTATCCAGTTTAAAGTAATTAGTATAATATTTACTTCTAGATTCAACGTTCTCCTCTGCTCCTAAATGGTGGTTTAACTGACACATCCATGAAGGCATTGTTTGAGTTAAATTTTAAAATAGGGGTAGTATTTCAGTGGGTGCAGGTGGAGTGTAGAGAAGACCACAAATGAAAACATGGGGATAAGAAATCTGAGTGCATTTTCAAGCAACAGTTACTAATTCGAGCTTATGGCATATGAATGTGTATATAGGAGCAAGAGAAAATCTTTGAAAATATAATTGGAGCTACAATTTGCCGGGCCTTTGAGTAGCAGGCTGAAATATCCTCAGAACTTCATAAATGGTCTAGTTACTGACTGTGATGTCTTGCCTCTATAATAGAGCTCACGCTTTCTGGTGGTAGACGATATGCTTATCTCTAAAACCATTCTGTCCAAATCCTGTCAGTCTCTCAAGGCCCTGCACCAGTGTCACCTCTGTCGTCCAGGTCCTCTTAACCACTCAGCTCCACATAGATATCTTCCCCTAGCTTTTATTTTTGTCACTTCTTAATTCCCACTAACCAAATGCTTAGCATTGTATAACTAGTCATGTGTTTTATCTTCACTCTTCAACTACGTAAGAAGCCAGTCAAGGATGACACTAATTCTCTCTCTCCTCAATGTCAGTAAGCAAACTACTTGACATGAAAGATGCAGTAAATACTTGGAAAGGCAAAAGCATCCAGTTTGGTGATCCTTATCTGAATCTCTTCTATATGTGAATTTTTTTTTAATTAGTTTGTTTAAGGGAAAAGTTTAGTAGCATCTAGTCGCACACATTTTAAACTTTGCTGTATGCCTGATTTTGTGTTCATCCAAAGAGGTGAGAAGAATAGAATGAAGGGTACAGGAATATGTACAACAGTGTGGGTGTATTTGTTTTAATACGTTTCAGAACTTTTTGTCTAAATCTCAGACAGCAAAAGAATCCAAGTGATCAGACTGGATTTCTTAGCTTTCACAAATTTTAGAAAATTTCACTTTAAAAAAACCTAATCTAAAGGTGTAAACAGTTGTTGATTTTGCACAATTTAAGGCTGATTAGAATAATAAACATGTAAAACTTCTTGGATTAAACCACACACTTTTGTTATACTCACCACCAATAATGGAAATGCCTAATAAAGATTTCCTTTAAACTGATGTGTTTTGTCATTATAACAGTCACTGTAAACAGTGAAGTTTTCATGCTAGGAGATTGATCTTTAGTTAGGTTCCTTTCCTCCCTTCCTACTACCTGCACTTGGTCACACACGCGCACATACACACACACACACGCGCACACACACACACTCACACACACCCTCAGCTTTTGCTTCTTTCCTGCATATCTTTGCTTTGAATTATTCTTGATGGAATCTTGTTTTTGTCGGCTTATTTCCTAGATGGGAAGTGATGGAATTTTACGCCTCAGTACTTCAGCTCTAAATAATGAATTCTTTGCGTATGCTGCACAGGGATGGAAACAGCGACTTGCAGAAGGTAAATTTCTGTTTTCCATTATTTTTTGACATATTTGAGTACACATACTGTCCAGAGCTTTGCATCTTTCTCTGATTTCCACATCTTTTTTCCCCCTGAGGTAAACTTTAATGTAGAAAAACTCACATCCTATTCCGAATAACTTCATTAATTCTTTTGTTATACTTGGAATTTTTAATAGTTGATATTTTTGAAGAAAGGATGATGTTATCTGGAACATAAAAATTTTGATATACTAAGATTTTCTTTGGAATGGTAATTTTAATTCCTTGTTTGACGTATTATGTATTCTATTAATGTCCTAGAGCCCAAAGAATCTTCTTTTAAAATTTTCTTCCCTTGAAGCCACCATTTTACCTTATCCTTCCTTTAGTCACCAGGCTCCTTGGAAGACTGAAAAAAATAGCCAAACTGTACCACATTTTTACTCCCTTAACCATTCAAATCGTTATAGTTGGGTGTGGCCCCACTAATGCAATTGCAATAATCTCCCCCAGAGAATACTAGTGGCTTTTTAATGGCAAAGTTCAGTTTGCTCTTCTCAGTTCTCATATTTCATGTTCCTTCTCCAATATCTCATTTTTTAAATCTCATCCAATTTTAAGCCATCTACCTTAGAAAGTCATAATATGCTTTAAATTGTTTCCTGAAGCTCCATTTCTGACAGCCATCTCTCAGCTTCCTTCAGGATCTCCTGTTCTTTCATCTGAGGGTAAATGTTGGTGTGTCTACCATTTTCGTCCCTGCTATTTTCTTTTGTGTAACTATACGTATTCTCTAAGCAGCCTCATTCACTTTGGTATCAGCTATAGCCCATATGCTGAAAACTTCCAAATCTGGCTCTAACTCCTCTTTCCTGTTTCTCAGTGTTCTATTCCAAATGCCTATGGGATCTCTCTAGCTGATATCAGGCATTTTAAATCCAAAACGTCAATATTAAACTCACTATCTCCCCTTTAATGTCTACTATTCCTTCTACCTTCTATTAGTCTCAATACTGTCCTCATAGCACCTCACTTTGAAACCTTCATGAGATCTTTGATCCTCTTCCTTCTCCCCAGGCCCATCTGGTCACGAAGTATTAATTGTGCTGTGACTCTCAATCCTCTTCAGCATTTTCACAGCTACTGGTTTGAATATAATGTCCTTCTCTCATGTATGCTATTCAGTTGGCTCCTAGCTGGAATCCTCCAGTTTCTTCACCCTGTTTCTAAACTATTATTTGGCCATATTCTTCCTTCATTGAATACCACCAGGACCTCCCTTTCTCTGTCTCTTCACACTCTCTTTAGAATACGCATTGAGTAATAGGCCTCAGCCTACCTTTCCTATTTTATCCTATCCTATAGTCTGCTCACAATTGGCCACTCAAAGGAATATAAATATTCATATCTCTGTTCCTTTTGAGTTAATTGCTTTATAAAAGCTTGCTCATCCTTCAGAAGCTAACTCAAGGATCAGTTCCTATATATGGTCTCCCCTAATCGATTTAGACAGATTTAGGTATTTTCCCTTCTATACTTTTACTACATTTATCCTACACAGAGCTTTTGACATTATATTACAGTCGACTGTGTGCCTTTTCTCCCACCAGAAAGATTTCATTAAAGACAGTGAATATATACTCTTTCATCCACAGCCCCAGGCATGCAGTACATTTGCTAAATGTTTTAGAGTTCATATATGACTAAATGACTGTTTAAGTGATCTTCATAAAAAGAGAAGCTATAGAAATATTATCAGTACTCGACCTTTTAGTTTTCAACATCCATAAAGGGTTACTCAAATTAATTACATGTTTTCTTTATTAATTGGCAAAAGATATGGCCACTTTTACTCAATATATAAGCATTTTCTTTCTAGGAGAGTTTACTCCAGAAATGCAATTGCGGATAAGGCAAGAAATTGAGAAGGAAAAGAAAACAGAACCTTGGAAAGAAAAATTCTTTGAAAGGTTTTATGGAGAAAAGTAAGTGCTAGAGCATTTTTTTTTCTCATTTCTCTTAGAAGGAAATGAAAATGTAATTCTCTGCTTCACATAGCACACGCATATGCTGTAAAACTTAATAAACCTGTGATAAAAGGCAATAGTCCCTCAGTGTAAGAAATCACGGGTAAAATTATAATGGCATATCAGCACTTAAATTTTAAAAAAGGCATTTTCAAGGGTTTATAACTTGTCCATGAAAATTCATTTTGGACTGAAAACAGCTCATGAAATCCTACAGAAGTCAATTTGGGCTTTCCTAACTGGATTTTAGTAAAAATTTAATGTTTTTTATTTAAGTATTTTTATTATTGAACACAATAGACACAAGTAGTTTTAGATACATATTTAATCCTCACATTTTCCCAAAAATGTTGACTGAATATGTCTTTGTTTAGTCTTTATTTTGAGGCGAGCTTGAGGTGTTACCCTTTACTCTATCCATTTCCTCTTTGGGTATAACCACTTTTTAATTTATTATTTTTTTATTTCTATGTGTGTTTCTTTTAAAAAGAAAACTGTCCACACATAAATGTGGTAGTGACTAAACTCAAAGTATTTCTCCTTTGCTTCACAGTTAGCAGGGACGTATTCTACTTGGGCAGAATTAGAGTCTCAGGCACAATCAGATCCCTGAAAAAGGAAAAGGGATTAAGAAGCTGACAATTGACAGTAACTTTAGACCCTCCTTAGTAGAGAAATTTAAGCTTTAACTCCCATGTGTACAATTAAGCTTGAAAGTTGTTTTGTGTAAAGGACGCGAAGGTGGTGCAGGTAACAAAAACTGTACCATTTGATCTAATTTCACAAAATTTCTCCTTCCTCTAAATGGGGGGATAAAACATCAGCAGGAATCTCACATGATTGCTCTTCATGAAAAGGGATCATGTGACTACAGCCTGCTTCCTCAGAGTAGGCTACCCTTCCGTGAATTGTTCTAAAGCAGTACTCTTGAGTAGGAAGGCT
The DNA here is from genome assembly GCF_057876585.1 of Rhinolophus sinicus. Lineage (NCBI taxonomy): Eukaryota > Metazoa > Chordata > Mammalia > Chiroptera > Rhinolophidae > Rhinolophus > Rhinolophus sinicus. Next base: position 86,375,740 of record NC_142504.1, read on the forward strand.
TGTTTTCAACTGCTATTCTAGCGTATTGGAGGCATAAACATTCAAGCGAAATCAAAAGGACATAATTAATGTTTTTATCTCAGAAATTAAAAATGTGGCAGGTTAGTCCTGTGCCTTCAGAGATAGTCACCGACAGTATTACTCAAGTCTGGCTGCATCGAAATCCTCATTGGAGCTTTCAAAAATAGATACAGATTTCGAGGACCCACCCCAAACATATGGATGGAGAATCTCCAGGACTTGAGCCCAGGAATCTGTACATTTAGATGCTTCCCAGGTCATGCTGATGCACGGAAGGATTAAGAATCCTGGAGGATGACCTTGAAGACCACCCAGGAGGCCTCCCTGCTTGTGTCTGACAAAGGGAATGTTGGGAGCACTCTTTTCAGTAAGGGCAGAAGCACAAGGGAGGTAGTTACCTCCAAGGCACTGGTCCTTAATTGTTATTGAGTATTGGCCCATTATTTCATTAATTCAACAATATTTATCCAACATCTCCTCTGTGCCAGACACTATCCTAGATGCCAGAGGTTCAGTCATTTGTAGGGCTTCCTAGGCTCTCCCCTCAGAGAGCATACATTCTAGAGACCACGTGTTACAGGTAGCTTTCCTTCATTCAACAAATGATCATTGAGCATACGCTAGATCTGATATGTTTCCCAGAGTTTTGCAAATACTATTTTCACTTAATTCTCCCAACAGTCCTGGAAGGTGGATAACATTATTCTTACATTAAACAATGGTTTACAAAACTGAGGGACAGGAACATTTAAGTAATTTCCCCAGGTTTACACAGTGTGGTTAAGTAATTGGCTCAGGTCTTAATCCTGAAAATTCGTCGCAGAAAAGTTCACAAACGTACAGTTTCTTCACATGAAATTTGGGGGCTTCACAGACTCCCATGGGTATCAGGTTAAAGGCCCCTGCCCTGGAGGATGACAGCCACAATATTGTGAGTAAATATGATTCCCCATCACGATCCCTGAGCTCTGAATACAAACAATTCTTTCACTTGACCCATTTCTTGCTGTACTTCATCCATTGAGTTTCTCTGCCCCCTTACATTACTGGACTTCTCGCTTGTCTTTTTCTGTCTTCATGTTGGATAACAGATGTATTTAGGACATTTCATTGACTGCCCTTCTAATTTTGTTACTTTCAGATTACCTACATCCTCCCAATATTTAAGGGATTTTTTTTTCCCTAGCATCAGATAATTTTCATGTGCCTTTTCATTAATTTAAATTTTCCCAAGAAGGCTGCCATCCAAACTCACGTCTAGTTAATATCTGTCTTATTTCATTTTTTGCTCTTTGTTTGAGGTCTTTATTATGGTTCTTATTGGCTTCCTCTGTACTGTACTATATTCATTTAAGTTACTTAGAAATCACCCATATATATGCTAACTCAGAATTGTAAGAGACTGCTAATTTGCAGTTTAGATTTCTGGAAGACAGGGTTTCCTTTGTGTGATTATGAGGTGTGCTGTAAGCATCTTCTTTGTATGCCTTATACCCTCTTAAATCTATTTTCCCATGAAAATAATAAAATATTGACATAGGCATATCTTATACAGTTTTCATTTCCAAAAGATGTGTATATATAATATACATATATATTTAATAATATTAAACGTGTTTAATAATATTCTTATTAACCAACCAGCAGAAATTTGGCTTCCAGTGGATAGATTCAATATGTTCTGCACTTATTCTAGTATCTGTCAGTGGATCTCTGCTTGACCTAGTCTCAAGGGACCTTATTTCTAGCTGATAATTCGGCTTTAAATTTATCCGTAATATAGTCATTCTGTTCCTCTCATTATAGTATAGTTATAAATTGTAGCTTAGTTTGAATCCATCTTAGAGAAAGCTGAAATAAAAGAGAAAGCAATATCTCTTACTTTCTTTTCAGAACCTTCTGAATTTTAGTAAAGAAGGCAATTATCAAATACCCAAACAGTATATTCAATTTTATTTCCCTTTCATTTTAAGGATTTAAGTAAAGGTTGAAGATTTCACTGAGGTATTTTCCTGCATTGATACTACTGTAGGTGTATTTCAACTATGTTTCTTCCCTGGAAATGTCCTCTCTTCTGCTTGTATTTGTAGTTGCCTACAGTACTACAACTTCATTAAGAGCATGTTCCTCTATCATCTGATGTTCATATTGTAACAGTATGACAGGAAATAGTGATTCACAATATCTTTTATTGTAATCCTGTTTACTTTTGCCTTATGACCTGAACATTAGGCTGGATTATTTCTTAATCTTCTTTACCTTTTTACGGAATATTTTTACAATAAGAGATCTACATGAAAGAATTTAAGTCTTGCCTCACACAAATGTAATCTAGTAGAATCAACTTTGATGACCTCAAATATGTTTGTTATTCTTTAGTGAAATTTCCGAATTGTCTTATTTACATACATACTAAAATAAGGTGACTGAGTAACACCTCTTACATTGAAGAGAGCTTAATTTTCAGAAGTCATTTCAATTTCAAGATTTTACAACATACTCATCTTTCATTGATCCAAATTATTTGGTTATGTTGCATCTTTTGAAGACTATGTAATTTTCATAAGGACACATTTCTACTTCATGACTTAAAAAATTTAGATCTTACATATTGTTTTGCTTTTCTGCCCATATTTTCTAATCTTTTGTAGTATGTAATTTTTTTATTCCTATTACTAACAATTGGTAAGGTTCATATCTCCTTGCTTACAGAATGAAAATCTCTACTTTCTTAACCAGAAGTAGATTTTATTTTAGTTAATGATTATAAATCAGTTGAAAAACTAAGTCATTATAAACTAGTTCACATAAATTAAGTATGTTACTTAGTGATTTTAAAGTTAATTTGATGCATTTCCTCCTGTTGAGTACTATATTGGTGAGAGATCCAAGTTGTACCTTCTTGTTTTGTGGTTGAACAATAATGTTTCTAATTTCTGTTCAGGTTGGGCATGTCAAAAGAGGAATCCACAAAGCTCACTTCTGGACCAAACAGTGATGGAGCTGAAAGTAGTTCTTCATGCGGGACCTCTAGTCTTCCAGGTCTTTCTTCACAGACTCTCTTAGAAGAACAACAGCCAACAAACATGAAAAGTCCAACTTCTCCAGAGCCTGACTTCTGTGCTATGGTAGATGTAGGCAAAGATGTAATGGCAGAATTGGAATCAGAGGATATCTTGATCCCTGAAGAATCTGTGATTCAGGAGGAAATTGCAGAAGAGGTAGAGACTAGTATCTGTGAATGCCAGGATGAAAATCATAGGACAATACCTGAATTTTCTGAGGAGTCTGGAAGTCCAGCCGACTCTCATGAAGAGCCCCAAATGGCACCTCCGGAAGATAACTTGGAATCCTGTGTTATGATGAATGATGTTTTAGAAACATTGCCTCATGTTGAAGTTAAGGTGGAAGAGAAGTCAGAATCTTCCCAGGAAGAAATGTCAGTTGTTATTGATCAACTAGATGTCTGTGACTCTCTCGTTCCTTCCACTTCATCAGTGACTCATGTCAGTGACACAGAACAGAAGGAGCTGGAAACTGCTATACAGAACAATACTCCAAAAATAAAAACAGGGTCATCTTCTTTAGAAGGCCAGTTTCCAGGTGAAGGAATTGCTGTAGATATGGAGCTACAGAGTGATCCTGATGAACAGCTTTCTGAAAATGCTTGCATCTCTGAAACCTCCTTCTCTTCTGAGAGCCCAGAGGGAGCATGTACTAGCCTGACATCCCCAGGAGGGGAAACACAGTCCACTTCAGAAGAATCATGTACTCCAGCCTCCTTTGAGACAACGTTTTGTTCTGAGGTGTCCAGCACTGAAAATGCAGACAAATATAATCAGAGAAATCCCACTGATGGAAACCTTCATGCATCTTTGATGTCAGAAATATCCCCAGTCTCCACTTCACCTGAAATATCAGAATCATCTCTAATGTCCAATTTACCTTTAACCTCTGAAGCATCCCCAGTATCGAATTTGCCTTTAACATCAGAAGCATCACCCATGTCTGATTTACCTTTGACATCAGAAACTTCTTCAGTGTCTTCCATGCTTCTCACATCTGAGACCACGTTTATATCCAGTTTGCCACTTCCCTCAGAAACATCTCCAATTTCTAATTCTTCCATGAATGAAAGAATGGTTCATCAACAAAGAAAGTCACCTTCCATATCTGAAGAACCACTCTCTCCACAGAAAGATGAAGGTTCTGCCCCTGCCAAACTCCTGGGAGAGAGCCTTCTCTCTCAGCAGAACACTTTATCAAATACTACTGAACCCATCAAAATGGGTTCTTCTTTCATAGCTCCTGAATCATTTTCACCTGAAGAATTGCACAGTAAGACCATGAATCAGCAGCCTTGTAAATCCCATATTGAAACTGAGAAGCCCTATTCTGCTTCAATTACAGAACTTCCTTCTACAGAAATCATAAAAGTTAAAAATCATAATGTCCTGCAAAGAACAGAAAAGAAAGGGGTGTCTTCACCATTGGAATCATCTGTCTTTTCTGAAGAGACAGAGAGTAAAGGAAATGAGCTTCCATCAGCTAAATTACAGGACAAGCAGTATATCTCACCAATGGATAAGGCTTCATTTCCAGAAGGCTCTAGAAATAAAACACATAAGCAAGGGAGCTCACAGAATCGGTTGGAGACCTCGCATACTTCCAAGTTGTCAGAGCCCTCCAAGTCACCGGATGGGCTAAGAAATGAGAGTAGAGAATCTGAGATATCAAAGAGGAAAACTGCAGAGCAGCACAGCTTTGGAATCTGTAAGGAAAAGAGGGCAAGGATAGAAGATGATCAGTCAACCCGGAACGTATCATCTAGCAGCCCACCTGAGAAAGAGCAGCCTCCAAGAGAGGAACCGAGGGTTCCACCTCTCAAGGTATGGTATTTTAAAAAAAAAGAAGAAAAGAGAAAAGAAAAGGCAATTCCACAAATAGGCTTTTTCCTATTTAGATACTTAACTTTTCAAAAATAAATGAGATTTTCTTCCTTCCTGGTTTTATGTAGCAGTTGCTAATCTAATATTCCCAGCACCAGTCTAATATTAAATGATCCTTTTTCATGCTGCACATTGAGCTCATATAAGTTTAGATACCTGTATATATTTAGAGGAAAAAGAAGTGGGGAAGGAGAACAGGGTCTGGAGGAGCCCATAGGCCACTGCAATACAGGGTCTTTTGGGGATTCCAAGGTGTAGGACAGAGACCTACATAAACTTGGGAGAATTTGAAAGATAACTCAGTGTCCTATAAAAGTTCAGAAGGATGAGAGAAGTAGTCAGGAGTAAGAGGCATACACTAAAAAGATGAAGGTACATATTATCCCTTCATTTTCCAACAAATACTGAACACCACCATTACCTAGCAGAGAGGGACCTGGCTTAAGGAAGAACCTCATTAAATTTTTCTTAAACAAATCAAGGAAATTGCTTTGTAAACCCTGAGAGAAAATGCTGTGCATATATAGGCATACAGACCCTATTTGATTACTTCCAAGATAGTAAAAAGGTATTTAACTTCACAAAAAAATTAAGCCTGTAGACAAGTATTCCTATATATATGTTTTCATTTTACCCCAGTAGATTTTAACTCTCAGAAAACAAACCCTTTATATAAATTGGCTCTGCCTAATAAACTTGAAAATTAAGGTTGATTCAAAAGAACCTCTGTTTAATAATAATAATAAAAATTCTACCCACCATAATTTAAATTTATTTGGTGCTTTTATCTCAGTCCATTTATTTTGTTCTACAATAAAATAGATTATTCCATCATAGTTGGTTTAGAATTATAAACATACTCAAGCTTTGTTTTTCTTAATCTCTCTTGATTTTGCTCTGCTCTGTAAGCAGATAGGTAGGCAGGTAGGTCTCTTGATTTTGCTCACACACCTTTTTGTGTGTCACTCATGATCGCCATAAGGTTGACGTTTAAGAGTGTGGTTGTTACTCTGTTTAATACAGCAAGACCCTATTAAATGAGATTCTAGAGATGTAAAAAATAAACATAAAATCCTACTGTGTATTTTAATTTCTGAAGCAGTGGAAAGAAAAATGTGCTTTCCGTAGGAAGTATTTTTAAACATACCAGTCTAATTGTGTATGTCAAAAGCTTATTTTCAAAGTGATGCACACTTTATGTAAAGATTGGTAGGCAGGTAGGTTGACAGATACTATACATATACTTGATGTTTGTTTGGCCTTGAGGTCTTGCTTAAGTATATCTAGGCTTAATTTTTTTAATGTTTTAATTTTTTTTTAACTAGGGGAAGTATTTAAAAGGCATAAGTGAATAATTTATCTCTGAATCCATCTTTTCTTGGCGCCTTTGAATTAGAAGAGAGATGTTACAAGTTTGAAAATGAGAAATGAGATAGGAAGATGGTTCCATCTACCAAAGTTCCAAAATATAATTCCAAATTGATATGATCCTCTAGTATGTGTCAAGTGTTTATAACATAAATATACACACTTTAAGAAGAGGAGATATACAGAGGGTGCCAAAAAGTATACACATTTTAAGAAAGGAAAAAATTATTAAAATTGTAATACTCAATATATACCGATAACAAAAGATGAATACAAGTCACGTATGTATGCAATTATGAAAGTGGTTACTATCAGTGTCCGGACACTTCTGATTACAGCGAACTACTGCTTGAGCTTGTATACATTATTTTGGTAACCACAGTATGTTTTCTAGGAAAAGCTTTTACTAGAGGGGAAAAAAAAGGAAGCATAGTACATGTCAACAGCTCTGAATGGGGAGCCCAAGACTCTTCCTCTCACTACTGTTATGTGGCCCAGAGCAGTAACACCTCCAGTTTTTACAACTGTAAAATGAGAGACTTTAACTAGATCCCTTCTAGCTCTACAAATCTATGGTTCTAAGAATGTTCTTCGTGACTAGAGCATCATAGCATTGCTATGGGATGTGGGTTGGTAGGTCTTGTGCCTCATGACTGTGGTGAGGACTGCAAATCTCTTAGGTAGAATAGGTGAACAGTATGGATTGGGACATTTATAAAATTCAGCAAATGGTAGATCACCGATAGCAGAAGAAACTGTCCAGCCCATACGAAAAACTAGAATTGCCCTTTCTATCGTCGTGAAAACATGATGATCATAAAATCCCCTTGGAAAGTGGAGCACTCTTACAAATAGAGTCTTATTCCATCTTTATAACAGTCCTGTGAAGGAAACAGACCCGAAATAACTAGTCTCATTTTACATTTGAGTTTACAAACTCTTTTTGTGTGCTTATTATATGTGTCTAAGGCAGCATACTAGGCAATTTGCGAATACATAAAAACCATAGGATCTCTGGCTCAGGGAGGTTATTGAACACCCGAAGGACGCAGTGACTTGCCTAGTGTCACAGTTCCTTTGAGAGAAGCTAGGAAGACAATTCTAGTCTCCTGACCTCTTGGCTAGGGTTTTTCTGTGTGTATGAAATGAAGACTAGAAACTCAGATAGAGTTAAGGTCCCAGATTTCCATGCCAGTGAGGAAAATAACATAAAAGCTAAATATCTCTAAGCCTTTTCAGCTAACCTCGTTTTAAGAAGCATGGATTTTGTTTCCATTTAGATGAGGCATTAAAAAGATGTTTCATTTCCATACCAAATGAAGTCACCGGTTGATGTTTTTTATAGAATAAAAACAAATTAAAAATTTTCATTTTCACGATCATGGTGCACTTCATGTTGTTTTGTACCCTGAAGACCCATTCAGGGATTCGGCTGTATGTAGTTCATGCCACATTCTGAGAAAATGCAGTTCCTTCTCCTTTGCACTGTCCTGTGCCCCGTGTCTCCTCTGTGATCATGGCCTAAGCATTTTATCTTCCTTCCCGTTCTCCCCTTCCTGTAGATCCAGCTTTCCAAAATCGGTCCACCTTTTATTATCAAGAGCCAACCCGTCTCCAAACCTGAGCCTCGAGCATCCCCCAGCTCATCTGTCGGTGGGAGGAACACAGGAGCCAGGACCCTTGCCGATATCAAGGCCCGAGCCCAGCAAGCGAGGGCCCAGCGAGAGGCAGCAGCTGCAGCTGCTGTAGCAGCAGCAGCGAGTATTGTCTCTGGAGCCATGGGGAGCCCCGGAGAGGGTGGAAAGGTGAGAACCCTGGCTCATATCAAAGAACAGACAAAGGCGAAGCTCTTTGCAAAGCATCAAGCCCGAGCCCACCTCTTCCAGAACACTAAAGAGACCCGGCTGCCTCCGCTTGGCTCAAAGGAAGGCCCTCCTAGCTTAGAAGTTCCTTCTACCCCTGAAACAAAAATTGAAGGTTCAACCGGTGTCATTATTGTCAATCCAAACTGCAGATCTCCTAGCAACAAGTCTGCCCACCTCCGGGAGGCCACCACTATATTACAGCAGTCTCTTAACCCAACTAAACTTCCAGAAACTGCCACTGACTTATCTGTGCGTAGTTCTGACGAAAACATACCTGTGTCACATTTATCTGAGAAAATTGTTTCATCTACCTCTTCTGAAAATAACAGTGTGCCCATGCTTTTTAATAAAAATTCTGTCCCTGCGTCTGTCTGCAGCACTGCTATGTCGGGAGCAATTAAAGAACATCCCTTTGTGAGTTCTGTTGATAAATCCTCTGTTCTAATGTCTGTTGACAGTGCGACCACTACAATTTCTGCTTGTAATATAAGCATGTTAAAAACCATCCAGGGACCTGACACCCCATGCATAGCCATTATACCAAAATGTATTGAGAGCACTCCCGTTCCTGCCACCACCGAAGGCGCCAGCATATCGAGTTCCATGGATGACAAGCAGTTACTTTTATCAAGCAGCAGTGCTGGTAACTTAGTCTCCAGTCAGTACACCTCTGTGCCAACTCCTTCCATTGGAAATAACTTGCCAAACCATCTCTCCACTAGTTCTGTCTTGATTCCCCCAGCGGGAATGAACAGATTTCCTCCTGAGAAGATAGCCATGCCTGGGAGTGAAGAACAGGCCATTGTGTCCATGGGAACCACTGTGAGAGCCGCCCTCAGCTGCAGGGAGTCCGTAGCCGTGACGGACACGCTGGTTGCACGCCCACCTGTCGCAGTGTTTACCGGAAGCATGCTGACCATAAACTCTTACGATGATAGTCCTCCCAAGTTAAGTGCTGAAAGCTTGGACAAAACGCCAGGGCCTCGCAATAGGGCAGACAATTCTGGGAAACCTCAACACCCTCCAGGGGGCTTTGCACCCGCAGCCATAAACAGATCGATTCCATGTAAAGTCATCGTTGACCACAGCACTACGCTGACCTCCACTTTGTCTCTGACTGTCTCCATTGAAAGTACAGAAGCCAGCGTGGACATCCAGAGCAGGTCGGGGAGGACAGAAGCAGCCACACAGCCCGTGGCATGTCCTCAGGTGTCTGTTATTAGCAGGCCTGAGCCGGTTGCAAGCGAAAGCATAGATCACGGTTCTAGTTTCCTTGCTGCTGCTTCAGCAAAACAAGACTGTAAAATGATGCAGGCCCCCTGCACCAGTCTCCGAGAAGTACCCCTTGTTGTGCCAGATAAATTAAATGAGGTGGCTGCTCCTAGTAATAGCTTTGCCGAGCAGTCACGTGGCCCGACCACTTTCAAAAGTGAAGCAGACACAACCTGTAGCAATCAGTACAACCCAGGCAACCGGATTTGCTGGAATGATGAGGGCATGAGGAGCACGGGACAGGCCCTGGTTAGTCACTCGGGTCCGAGTAAACAGAAAGAATATCTAGAGCAGAGCTGCCCAAAGGCTATCAAAACGGAACACACTGGCTACTCGCACATGTCAGAACTTCACCCTAGGAGTCTCATAACTAGTGTCACTCTCCCTGTGAAATCGGAACCTCATGAAATGGACAAGGGCTTTAGAATGGATACTGAAGACTTCCCTGGCCCTGAGCTGCCTCCCCCGGCTGCAGAGGCCATCCCGAGTGTGCCACAGACACAGAACACGAAGGCTCCCACCTCTGGTCCCTTGGAAGAGGCGATTTCCTTGGCGACAGACACCCTGAAAAGAGTTCCTAATGCAGGGAGCTCAAGCTGCCGTCTGTCATCTGTAGAGGCAAATAATCCACTGGTGACACAGTTACTACAGGGCAACCTGCCTTTGGAAAAAGTGTTGCCGCAGCCCAGACTGGGAGCCAAGCTTGAAATTAACAGGCTTCCTCTGCCTCTTCAAACTACCTCAGTGGGTAAAACAGCACCAGAGAGGAACATTGTTGAACTGCCGTCCGGCTCTCCGAACCCCGACGGGAAGGGCTACTTGGCAGGGACCCTTGCACCACTCCAAATGAGAAAGCGAGAAAACCACCCCAAAAAGAGAGTGGCCAGGACTGTGGGGGAACACACCCAAGTGAAATGTGAACCAGGGAAATTGTTGGTGGAGCCAGATCTTAAAGGGGTGCCTTGTGTCATCAACGCCGGCCTGAATCAGCTAGGACACAGCCAGCCGTTTAAGCAAGAGTGGCTGAACAAGCATGCGGTGCAGAACAGAATTGTTCACAGCCCTGAGGTCAAGCAGCAAAAGCGGCTGCTCCCCTCATGTAGCTTCCAGCAGAGCCTCTTTCATGGCGACAAGAATGGCAGCTTCCACCCTGATGCTGGTACCTCCCACAGACAACCGTTTTACCAAATGCCCATGGCTGCCAGGGGCCCCATTCCTACCGCAGCTCTGCTGCAGGCCTCTGCCAAGGCCCCAGTGGGCTGTAATGCATTCGCCTTCAACAGGCATCTTGAACAAAAGGGACTGGCAGAGGTGGGCCTTTCTTCAGCGCCTCACCAGCTAAGGTTAGCCAACATGTTATCCCCCAGTATGCCCATTAAAGAAGGTGAGGACGTGGGAGGGGCTGGGCATGGGATGCCAAACAAAGCACTAGTGCATCCCCCACCACCCCCACCCCCACCCCCTCCACCCTTGGCTTTGCCCCCGCCTCCGCCCCCACCACCTCCACTACCTCCACCTCTTCCTAATGCAGAAGTCCCAGCCGATCAAAAACAACCTCCTGTCACCATGGAAACCACTAAGAGACTTAGTTGGCCACAGTCCACGGGCATATGTAGCAATATAAAATCAGAACCTCTTTCTTTTGAGGAAGGTTTAGGCAGCAGCTGTGAACTGGGCATGAAACAAGTTTCCTATGACCAGAATGAAATGAAGGAACAGTTAAAAGCATTTGCGCTAAAAAATGCAGATTTCTCTTCCTATTTGCTTTCTGAGCCACAAAAGCCTTTTACCCAATTAGCTGCTCAGAAAATGCAGGTGCAGCAACAACAGCAGCTCTGTGGAAATTATCCAACAATACACTTTGGTAGCACGAGTTTCAAAAGGGCAGCCTCTGCCATTGAAAAGTCCATTGGGATTTTGGGAAGTGGCTCCAACCCTGCCACAGGCCTGCCTGGTCAGAACGCTCAGATGCCCACTCAGAACTTTGCCGACAGCAGCAACACGGATGAATTGGAACTGAAATGCTCTTGCCGGCTGAAAGCCATGATTGTGTGCAAAGGCTGTGGGGCCTTCTGCCATGACGACTGCATAGGTCCTTCCAAACTCTGTGTAGCTTGCCTGGTTGTGCGATAAGAGCTATATGAAAGATGCAGTATCCCTTTTCAACATGGGAAAGCCAAACGGCCTCAGCAACAACAAATTGAATTACTCAGTGGTTTATAGCGTGCTAATTTATTTTACTTTGGAACAGGTTATCTTCTCTCTATGGAATTACTGTTTTCTTGCATTTCTCGGAAAGGGGCGATCATGTCCCATCTGAGTGGCTCAGCAGCATGTCTTTTGCATATTTAGTTGCCATTCCCAGCTTTGGAAAATTTCTGTCCATGTGTATACAGGTCACTACCCCATTGTTTTTTGTTTTTGTTTTTTATTTAGGTGTAGCTAGCAAAAGGACATTTTAAATTAATACTAACCAGAAATGCAGATATAGAAAGAAAATGGTAAAAGTGATTTAAGGTGGGTATGCATTCTTCTCTAGATTAACCGTTATATATACCAAGGATTTTCACAGTTGACTCTTCTGGAGCTGCCTTTGCCACAGTGATTAAATCATATTTGGAAAGGGGAATCTGATTTAAATGTATGATTCCTTGTATTTACTCATATCACAAAAGATACATTAAAGGAGGTGTGTCATCAATGAATTCCACTGTCCTTATTCTCTTTCCTCCCTGTTTACTCTTTTCACAGACTGGCAGAAAAATGTGTCTGCCTTGGACATTGTACACACATTGTAGTGAAATGTATCCTAGGCCTGAAATTGCAATGTGGACCTCATGCCTAGTAGTCTGGTTCGAGCCCTTTGACACCTGATACTATAAGATCAGTTGGCCAGCAGAGAGCCAGAGGCTCAGGATTTCAGAGCTTCATGTGTGGCTTCTAAGAGCCAGTATTGAAAAACAGCGACAACAACAAAGTGCCCTGAAATTAAAAGAAAACAAGTAAAATGCTGTGTATGCAAACACATAAAAATGGGTGGATAATGTAAATATTGTTCCATTCTATTCATTCTGATAGTAGATATAAAAATTGGGGGGAGGGGGGCAGGGGAATAATGGTAGCCCTTTGTTGATGATACCAGTGCATTCTGGCTTCCAGCTTTGCAGAGGTTGATCACCTCTTTTTAAAAGTGTCATTGATGATCAAAGGGACTACAGAAGTCTGACGTGTTGAAACTTTTCCGGACAATTTTTTTTTCCCCCTCATGATTTTACTCTGATATAGCACTCAATTTAAAAACTGTTCTAGATATTGCATGTTTTGTTTTCTTTCCCCTTAGATGAATTCAGTGCATTCTTCATATTTGAGAGAGTGGAACTGCTTTTGAAAAAGGGATACTGCATCTTACAAATATTGTCAGTGTTTCTCCAGTAAAGTCTGAGTGTTGACAATTTGAGCTACATTCTGTATACTTTGGCCACCTTCATGCCAGAGAGAACAGTTTTAGTTCAGGAGGCTCTGTTCCCTAAAGCAAGTTCAAAAGCACATACATATTGTGGGAAAATGGAAGACAACCAAACCACGCCCATTTAACTTAAGATTACAGAGCACAAAATGTGGAGTGCCATTAACCCATTGATTGATTGAGGCTATCGAATTAAAAGAAAAACATGGAGGGAAAATGTCATCTGTTCAGCGTAAGAATGACAGATATTTTTACATGGGATCATCCTAATCAATATAAACTTTTGACATTCCCTTAAAATATGTCTTAAAAGTTAACTGGAATGAACAGAAATTACATTCCTGGGGAAAAAAATACTTGTGATTTTTTTTTAATAGTAATCAATCATGGTGTATGTTGTTTTTTTTTTCCCCTCAATATTTATTATTGTGATGTTGCCAAATGTTGTTAGGTGACAGAGACATCATTATTATTGCTGATAGTGGAAGAAGATACTTTATCTTAAAAATGAAAGGAAAGCAAAGGAGGGCCTGGCTTTGTGGCTGTGTTGGTGCTTCAGTATTATCACTTCTGTTTTTCACATTAAAATTAACAAAATTAACTAATGACTGAGAAAATTAGCAATGCACTTAACCAGCCCTTTCCAAGAAATGCAGCGTAAGTTCCAGTAGATCCTTAGTTCACTCTACGCCAGATTTCGTTTGGGTGGCATCCTCACCGCTGGTGTCTCAATGGTCTGCTTGGCTCTGATGTCATCTTGGTTCAGAAGATCATGCTCTAGTCTCACAGAGGGGCACCCCTAAAATACAGACACTTGCATGTCAACTCCTTCCAAATTCAGTTGCCTCTCTACCAGTGTCAGATACTGTCTACACCAGCAGATTCAAAACTACCACATCAGTAACTGACACGGTGTTTAAAGACGCTCCAGTCTACAAAACCTTTGCACTCTGTATACAATGGAGGCTAAAGTGATAATGAGCCCATTATCCTTTCCATCATTGTGGAATACTGCCTGAGGTTGCTTACTGGGAATAAAGAAAAGTGCCCTTCTGTATGTTTTGATTTTTCACGCAGTAAGTTGGAAGAATCAATTGTTGGTCGTGCATGGGATTCTATCACCCAGGTCCAAAGCGCATCATTTTTCTATGCCCTGGCTCTTTTTTTGCCCAGTTTAAATTCCTAGTGTTTACCTATGCTTTTTATTACTGAAAAATTAGTATCTTTGGGCTAAAAAATAATGGACAGAAAGAAAAATTCACAAGTAAAAACTGGGTCAGATATTTTACAAGTGTCCATTATATATATATATATATATATATATATATATATATATATATATATATATATACACACACACACACACACACACACACACACAAAAGCCAGTATCTTTGGATTAGGTGAGTAGGTTCTTAGTTTCCTGATTTCCACAGGTGTCTGCCTATGTGCAAATGGAGTATGTTATTTACTACATGGTTATTGTGGTGTAATGTGCAAATTTTAGTGTGTGCATTATCCTGATTATTGGACACTATGCTATCCCCTATCAGGAATAGAGCTTGCACATGTGACATGTACTTTTTTTTTTTAATCACAAAGGATGTACTTACATAAGTAGCACTTTTTGGAGCAGGGGGAGGAAGAAAACCGCTATTCCCTAATCCCCCTCCTATATAATATGCATATGCCTGAGTGTATAAAGACGTTTAGTTAGTTAATGGGCATGTTAATAAGAACATTCTGATGCAAATTCATTTCCAAAATGAAAATAATGTCCTTCCCCCAAGTGAGAATAGCAGAAATGTTGGTGAACTGAGCACCGTAGTTATATTTCCCTGCTAAAGTCTATTTTGAAAAAGCAAACTTGAAAACAAACCTATGAGGATGAGCCTGGTTGCTATAAAGACTTGGTAGTGGTATGTGTTTCTGAGATGAGCTATAAAAGGTTTGGTTAACTTCTAGACCTTGGATAGTCTTACTCATTCAACATAAACATACGAAAACAAGCTGGTGGCGTGTGGTATGCATAATGCAGTCAAGAGTCACAATACGAGATGCTGAAGCCGTTTCCTTTACACAATCACACAATTTCAAAAGAGGAAGTTACTATGGCCTTGGTTTCCCAGTTCCTCCTTGGTCTGGTGAAGTCCTGGGTTACAGAAGCTGAAACCAAGGATAGGGTTGCATCGTCTCTCTGGTGTCACAGCCGAGCACCATGCGAGCTGCCTGGTGGGAATGAGGCTGCTGAACATGCGGAGCCCAGAGTCACTGTCCATTTGTGTTTCCAGAGAACAATGTGAAGAGTCCTAGCAAAGGAACTCAGCAGACTGTCAGGGGCCTATGTAGCCAAAATGTCACTGAATATAAAAATCTTGTCTTCAGTCTTCATGCTTTGTCACTGTAAAGCAAACAAAAGCATTTTTACTATAATTTAAAGGAGCTGCTTTTTTATAGCACATACTATTTCGCTTTGTACTATATTTGATAGTTGCAGAATAATTTAGACAGTAGAAAAACCTTGTTGTATTTGTACTGTTCATGAATGTTTCAGAGAAAGTGCTTTACTTTGTTGCCATAATTTTCTTGTACTGCTGTATTTTCCCCCTGCTTTATGGAAACCTAATCTGATTCCTATTTTCAGTACAGTTTCTTTTTTTTAAAATGTGTGTTTGTGTGTGTATGTTTTTATTTTTTATTTTTTTTTATTTTTTATTTTTGGTTATTGTTTGTTTTTTTGGATTTTTTTTGGTCAGTATTCTGAATGTTTACATCTGTTTGACATTAGCCATTTAATGCCTTTTTTTTAAAGGCAGTATTATACTCTCACAGTCTAACAGGAAAATGTGAAATCAACCCAAACATAACATGCATGACAAACACAGATTGGGGCTAAGACCCTCAACATACAGACATTTTGTATCAGCATACAGAAAAGTAAAACCCTCCTTCAGTCCTTTACCAAAGAATATATTATTCCCACAGGAAAAAACTCAGAAAAGGTGTGTAAAATCCTCAGAAGGGGGAGCAGTTGACTCAGTAAGACTGCTACAATTTAAAACTGTTATGCTTGCTTTGATACCTGACTAAATGTGACTGAGTGCAACAAGCATTTAAACGATTTTTAGGCAGTGTTTTGTTTAGAATTCAGGGATCATGCATTCTTTAATGGTGCTGTTTGTTTTTTATTTCTTCTTTTCTATAAAGAAAAAAGTGTTGCCTACAAAAGTGACTGCTCACAATACCATAAGTTAAATGAAATGTTTGTCTTTTCATGTTTCTCTGTTTTTCTCTTTCTCAAACTAATAATTTGGGTTTAAATATTAAACTATTCTGGAGAAAATAAAGAAATTAAACATTAAATAATTGTCATTTTTATTTTTTTGTGAAATGTGTTATACATGCATTAAATGTACTAATAAATACATTGAAAATTTTACTTAAGAAAAAAATGTATAGGGAAGGCAAACCATATGCTGCTGTTAAATTATCTACCCTTCTTGGTATAGTGAATTGTCAACATAGGATTATAACTATTTTTAAAATACTAAAAACCAA
Source organism: Rhinolophus sinicus (assembly GCF_057876585.1). Classification (NCBI taxonomy): domain Eukaryota; kingdom Metazoa; phylum Chordata; class Mammalia; order Chiroptera; family Rhinolophidae; genus Rhinolophus; species Rhinolophus sinicus. Next base: position 86,392,239 of record NC_142504.1, read on the forward strand.
AACTGAAACCTCTGAAATTAACCATATCTACTATGTTTATCATTTAGAAATATATTTGTACCTTTTTGTTTTCATAAAGATCTTGTTAATTATTTATACTAAAAGACATTCAGATCAAGCAAATTGTTACTACCATATTTAATTTTAACTTTCAAAATGATTTACAAAAAAATATTTTAATTGTGTGTTTTTTTAATCTTAGATTACATATTATAGCTACAGCTATTCGAATAAAGTGCTGGGAACCATTAGAACAAAATTGCCTCAGTTATATTTACATTAGTTTAAAAATACGCATATCGTTACAGTAAAATGAATCGGAAAGCATTAAACAATTGGCTGTTAAATCTGAGTTCAACTGTTTTCATCTACATGGAAAATGTTGTCTTCAGCCACCAGATGGCGAAAGAGGATGTTTACTTTTGCAAGAAAAAAAGAACAAAACAAGCTTTTTCCTTCTCCTTTTTAGTTTAGAAACTAAATTAAATGATTATAATAAAGTCCAACTCATTGAAGTAAGTAAATGGAAGATAGGTACTTCTAAGGTTGATAAGTTATTTTCACTACAATAATGACATTCCTTTTTTGTCCTATATTTTCTATTAAAATATTTACAAAATACTTTTTACATTTTATTTAACATTCAGTATTTATTTTACTGTTTGCATTGCTCCACAGGCGTCATCTATTCCAAAGTTTATTAGAAAAATTTGAACAGTCCAGCATTCTTTAAAATGACGTTTATGGAAACTAATCTGAATGTTACATATGTTTTAATTCATTTATTCTCATAAAACAGGTACAGTTATACAATTTTTATATAAATATTCCATTATTCTTAATACATTAATGTGGCCTAATTTGAGAAATAGTTCTTGGGATCTAAAGTATTTATTTACATCTGTCATAGTGCTAATCTGAGGACAAGTGGCTTACCCAATGATTCGTCAGTTTTCACACAGATACTTTACTTTTATCAAAGGTAAGTATATTATTTTAAAAGAACGTAACCGGGAGAGTAGTTGACACAACTTTTTTGGGCTTCTTTCTGTAGAATACAATGAACAGAAATCCTAAAAAGTGTTTCTCACTCCACATAATTATTTGAAAATGTTAGTTATAGGTTGCCTAGACTTAATACTTCAACTTCGTATCACATACAATTATCCACAGTGATATGCAGAAGTGAGAAGTCGGAATAATCCAATGTCACAGCTAATGTGGAAGTCTAAATTGAGCAATGAATCTAGTTCTCCTCTTAAAGAAACTTTTATCCAAGTTGCCAGTGTAATTAATTACCATACACTCTCACTAACTGGAAAGGTCACTGGATTTGCAAAGAGTTGATTTTTTTCCTTTGTCATTTTATTTAAAATATCCAGTTTTGTTTTTCAGCTTTATTAAATAATATCCCATTGTGATACCTGACTATAAGTGAAGCTGATATTGAAAATATTTAGCAATCCTGCAAAGCATGAGCCAATCCAAACAGATGCCAGACAAATCAAAAGAGATGGCTCTATTACAACAAACTAATGAAGATTGGCTGAATATTAGTTTTTTTGAACAAAGGAACTCTTGAATCTGCTTTTATTAATAGTTTGATTTATTATTAGTATATCCATTGCATTTATGGGAATGTTTGTTTCAGAGGTACTTTTCTTAAGCTAAAATTTCCATCTACAATCTCATATTATTTTTTGAAGGAATTCATTTAGAGGTGATTCAAAGGTGAGCTTTAACCCAAGCACAATAAAATATCCGGGAGTTTCCCCTTTTTGCTTTTTATAGATAGCCTGTTCAGTGGACACTCCCCATAAATAGCAATGTGACCAAAGGATGGGAGCACCAGATGCTTCAACAGAAGGTCCTGGACATTTGAGGTCATATAAGATATATCTTGTTTTCTGTGGGCTCCTCAGAAAGTCTTTATTATTTTATGATAAACTTGTAGATGGAAAATAGGTTTTACCTTTCACCAAACTTGTCTCTCTAGTTTCAAATTACAGTTATATTTCAGGAAAACACTGTGCCCCAAAGCCTTATTCTTCAATGATAAGGGAACATGGAAGGATTTCAGAGGAGTGCAGAAAATATGGGTGTATTTTCCTTGATACATTAGGTTTTCAGTATCCAATTCTAGGATGCTCTAACATCTTCCATATATAGGAAAGTGTGGTTGGACTCAATGACTATTGGAATCACATGAGCTAATCACGACACCCCCTTCCTATACAGAAGCTGCAGCATGAAATTATGTCCATTTATATAGAAATAAAAAACATGATTTCTTATTGTAATATAAAATTCATTTGCCATCCAGTTTAAATTTCAAAATGAGGAATCAAAAGTCTTGGTGTATGAGAGGGGACAGTTCTCCATAATGGCTTCTAAGCAGAAGCCACTGAGACATTTTATACTTTCTCTTCCTTTAACATGTGAGCGCAATATAGATTTTTTTTTTCAGTACTACGTGCTTTTTGGTAAAATAATTTTTAAACTTCCAGGGGGGGATAAAGCTATGGGAAATGAGTTGGCATCTTAAAAGGAAACATTCAAAAATTCAGAAACATTTTTATAAAACTACTTTTAGAGTAGCACTCTGGAGCTTGGAAAGGTTCTTTTGTGGAGTCTTTTCTGTCCAAAAAGCTTTGCTTGGCAAAAACTGGGAATAATCAAAGATACCACTTTCTACATTGTGTTTTCTAATTTTGATTCAGTAATAAATCATTTCCAAGTCTTTAGCTCTCATAACCTGAATATGAAGGAGATTATAAAAATTCATATAAACTTTTAGAGATTTAACTGTATACTACACCAAATATAGGCAATTTTCCAGAGTTGTTTCAAAAGGTCGATTGTCTTTATTAGAAAATAATAGATAATACTTGTGAAATGCTATGGACCGAGTGTTGCAAAGCATTTCATAGGTAGTATCACATTTATCCTTAGAAAAATCCTGTTAGGTAGGCACTTTTACTATATCCATGTTATAAATGAGGAAACAGGCTTCGAGTGTTAAAAGAAAAGAATACAGCTAAGATCTAGAGTATGAAAGGTTTTTCAGAGACCAAAGCCCATCCTCTTATTTGCTACAAGATGCAATGACTTCTACACAGACTATTAGGTATTGGGGATTCTGAGAAAAATCGGAAGATCTCAAATCTTGAAAAAAGTTGTAGGATAGGAGGAAAGATGATAAAATAATTTTAATGTGACAAGAGAGTGACCAAGACATGTCCAAGGTGCAGTGGGGCTGAGAGCAACCAAGTGGACGAAACCTTTTAGGATTGCCAATGGATGAGATGAAACCTGCAGAGGAGCAGCCATTGCTCACCTGGGTGTAGTTTCAGGGCAGTCCCACTGGTGGGAGGGCGTGCTTTTCCCTGTAAACACCCCAATCATTTCCCTTGAACAGGATTCAGTAAAAACATAGTCCTTCCTGACAATGATTTCTGCAAGGTGTATAATCCTTTACATATTTTAGAGATCGGTCCCTGAGCTCTTCTTACGTGCGTCTAGGAATTTGTTTAGATACTGGTAATTGATTTTGTAAACGTTAATGTATTGAAACGATGTTTGTGGTACCCCAAGTTCTCAGTGGTCATTGAGTTTGGTTTGTTTTTAAATCAATGTAATATAGTCTTACGTTAAATGTCAAATAGTATTACAGAGCCTATAGCCAAAAAAAGGAGCAGTGCCCTGATATAAATTACAATGTGGACTATATATTTTTTTAAGGTGAAGACATTGCTTCTGACTTCAGGTTCTTCGATAGGATTCAGATAAGAAAACAGTGAATCGTGTACCTGCAAGTTGCATTTTTGGATTGAAGTAAGAGCGCTCATAGTACCTTGTCCAGTACTTCTGAGAAATAAAAGCTTCCCACTTTCCTGATGATCACAAGAGGAAAGCATTTTGGCCATTGGGGAAAATGAAGAAGCATAAAAGAGGCAGCCAACAGATAACACCAGGATATATAGTGCCAGAGATAAACTTCACTTGCCTCAATATTTTTTTCCAGACAAACAAGTGAATCTACTGCTTCATTCTTTCCAGCCTGGGCACTGGGAACATGAATGATAGCTATTAACATACACAGAAGCCTATTCTGTAACACTCAAGGGAATCTACCCTCCTGTCCGTTATTATGCCAGAGCTGTAAGAGCATGAATTTTGCTTAGTCACATTTCTATTCAGTGTCTCACTCACCATCTTCCCCACAGGACAAAGCCATCTTTTATCACTTCTTATAAATATTTTTTTCTTAAAGCCATCTGGAATATTTTCAGTATTTTAATAAGTAGTAATTTGAAGATCTGTCTAAGTAATCATAAATCTATTTATAAGGTTAGCTTGTATGAGAAATTGCATTTTGCCATTTCCAGAAAGAGATACTTTAACTTTCCTTCCTACTTAAGTGGAGTGTGCCATCTCACTGAATGTAAGCAGACCTTACTCTTTGACTCTCAGTACTTGTAAGGGGATTCAACTGGGGCACTTTCGGTGCCAAGATTCATCCAACATTCAATGAGCAAACACTTTTTTTTCTTTTTTAATCACGACTTCTATGGTAGGTACTGAATTATAGGGATACAAGATTTTACTGATGAATACAAGATTCTTTAGTGTTTTGTGCTTCAGCATCGTACCATGAAACATTGTCATTAGACAAAACGGATTTTCTCAGAAAATGCCATTCTCGAAAGTACCTTTCTAGGAAACATCCTGTTTCCCAGAACAGCTTGGGTGTGGATGGGGGGAATAATTGAGGGGATGAAGTTTTGGAAAGATAAATCTCTTTGAAGTCGTTATTTAACTTCATGACTACTTGGGGTTCAGAGTCAAAATATTTAGGCGATATAGTACAAGAAGCAGAATGCGTTTCTGCATTTTTTACTGGAGAAATTATACTTTCTCAGTTAAAATAGAAAAAGAAAATCTCCTTTGTATAGAGAATGGTTTGTCACCAATTTGGGCCCACTTGGAGAAAACAGCACAGATGGTCTGGTTTGCTTCAGGATGTGGTTCCAAGCCCTGCGTGATTTACCAGAGAAGGTAAGTCAGCATCTGCTCATTTCATTTTGGTTCCACTATTGTAGTCATAGATAGCAATGTGCATTAACATTCTTTTGTCACTCACCCTTAGCAGGAAAATGAATGTTATCTTCTAGCTAGATTAGACAGTATTTTCCCTATAGTTTTACATTCAAATTAATGAAGGAATGCTTTAAAATAATCTTTGCAAGCTTAATAAAATTTGGGATGCCCTGAGTTAGAAAGCTCTTTGGCCAAGATTTAGTAAATCATACTTTTTAAAGTTAACATCAAACTAATTTATCATAAAGAAAAAACTGGGCTCTGCAATTGGCTATTCTTATACATGGTCTGACTTAGAAAGCTCTTTGGCCGAGATTTAGTAAATCATACTTTTTAAAGTTAACATCAAATTAATTTATCATAAAGGAAAAACTGGGCTCTGCAATTGGCTATTCTTATACATGGTCATGTATTAAAATATTGTCATGGGATATTTCTGTCTGTAATTTGCCTGTGAAGATGGATATTTAAAAGGTATTCGGCACATAGATTTGACCTGTTCTTATGGTTTGCAGTTGGCTCATATAAATATTACCAAGAATGAAGGATAACTTTAATAATGGGAAATCTGATTTCTTGATCCATTGTTCAGCAAATAGATTTATGCAAATCTGAAGAGGTTAGCTCCTGCATAGGAAGCAAATGTCTCCCCAGGCTATGCACAAATGGAGGTCTACATTTCTTTTCAATCATTTCCTGAGTGATAGTTTATAGTTAGAGAGAGCTGCCATTCATTTTATAGTGAGCCTCGTATGTGTAACCGGACTGAAACCGACTGAAAAGCAGATATAGGATTGGGTCTATTTTGGTATCTCTAGCAGCTACCATAGCGCATAACATAGGATTGTCCAGTCATGTGCCCGACAGTGTTTATATTGTTGGCTTCCTCTGTGCCAGGCTCTGTCATGGGTACTACAAGTACCGAAATGAACAGTCAAAAATCTCTGAGTTTTTATTCATGTATCGGGACCGGTAGCAAAGAGATAAATATATAACATATATATTATGTTTGAAAATGGAAAGTTCTATGAAGGAAAGGACGTATAGAGTATCATGGTATGGAGGTTGTAAATGCATATAGGGTTCCCAGGAAAGGTCTCACTGAGACAGTGCTATGGAATAGATTGTGTCCCCCAATTAATACGTTAAAGCCCTAACACCAAATGTGACTGTATTTGGAGATAACCCTATAGAAAGGTAATTAAGGTTAAATGAGAATAAAGATAGGGGCTGATACTATAAGGTTAGTTTTCTTACAAGAAAAGGTACCAGAGTGTCCTCCTTCTCTCTCTCTCTCTCTCTCTCTGTCTCTCTCTCTCTCTCCCACTCCCTCCCTCCCTCCCTCCCCCTCCCTCCCTCCCTCCTTCTTGCTCTCTCACTGTCTCTCGCTCTGCCATGTAAGGATACGAGAAGACATCTGCAAGCCAGGAATAGAGGTCTCACCAGAAACCAAATCAGCCAGCACCTTGCTCTTGGACTTTCCAGCCTCCAAAACTGTGAGAAAATAAATTTCTGTTGTTTAAGACTCCCTGTCCATGGTCTTTTGTTGTGGTTGCTCAAACTGACTAACATAGAAGGTCGCCTTTGAGTAGAGAATTGCAAAAGATGTGAGGATGCGGGAGCATGCCAAGGGGACATCTGATGGAGCACCCTTTGGGTGCAGGCAAAAGCAAATGCAGGGCGCCTGGGTCTCAGTATGCTGTGGTAGATAATTTACATAAAATTATCTCTGACTCTCAGAATGTCCCTCTTAGAAGGGGAGGCTCTTACACAAGGCAAAATAATGAACTTTCTGGGACTTTCATTTACCAAGACTCTTGCATGACTGACGGGATCAGTTATTTCCAAAGGCCTAACCTGAGAAAAAAGTAGAATTTTCCCAGTAAATGATGAAAATCAATTATTTTTCCTTTGCCCATGTTATTAGGCTTCTAACAAAAAGTTGGATTATTTATTTACCAAGTGAGATACTAAAAGGGCCTCAAGTATCATGTCATCTAGTGCCTTGCTAGATCTGAAGCCACCCCTGAGAGCTAAGAAAGTGGTGTGATCCCCATTTTCAGATAAGGAAAGTAAGAGTCAAACATATTAAGTCACCCAGAAAGGGCCCTCTGTCTCCAAAGGCCATGCCTTTTATAAACCATGCAGTTCTAGGTACGCGCCAGCATGAATGCACTGCTCCAGAATTAGCTCCTCTCCCTCGGCTCACTTCTAGTTGGGGGGAGCTGTAAATTTTAAAGAAACTGTCAGCAGGGATATGTTTTTGTCTGGTGGAGCATTTTATTACTTTTTTTTTCAAAACCTTTGAACAATGTATACACCACTGTCTGACCTGTACTTGATAATTGCACCATTTAAAATGCAAAAGCTTCAAAAAAATTGAATGAATAAATCCAATTTTTGCCTCTCAGTTAAGTCTATGATGTATAATAGCATCAGCTCTGAAGTATTCCCTTGCCATTTATAAATAGCATGAGGGAGAGACAAACTAGTAACCATACAGTAACTGTGGCATCAGGAAGAAACTTCATCTGCCTACTTATACATGCACGTTTCTGCCTGACAGAGTCCTGGAGTTGAATGAATACAGGTCATAACACCAGAAAGACTTGCTTGAATTCTGATTTTGACATTGACAAAGAATGTAGTCTGGGTTAATTTACTTAACCCACCTAACCTATGGAGCTTATCCATAAAGATGCAGTGATGGTAACCTGGCAAGATAGTTGTGAAGGTTAACAATACATGTAAACTGCTTAGCATAATGTTTGTTACATATTACACTCACAATAAATGATCTGTGGTATTCATAGAGGCATATTCTTCCCCATAGTGTTTGCAAAGACTGCATTTTGATGTTGGAAATAGACTCAGCATTCCCTTGACATCACCGTAACTTTAGGATATATTATCATTTCCATTTCATAAAGGGACAGAGACAAATGAAATGTAAATGTTTTTCCAAGTTTGTGTTATTTCCTATTAATATTATTGTTGAGGTTCTCTGAGTATACAGTTTTACTCAGAGTGCCAATGGTTCTGAAACTTCAGTATGCATTTAAAAAGCTGAGGAAGTTTGTTAAAATGGGCAAGTCTGGGCCTCAACCTTGGGGTTCTGATTTAGGACCAGTCTAAGAAATTCTGGTCAGAAAATTCTGATGAGAAATCTGAAAACACATTGCACGAAGATCTCTCACTGTATAAAATATTAATTTACCACTTAACATTAGAAGGCTGAAAACTATCAGCTACCTAGCTTTTAAAATTAACAACAGTTGTCTGTAAGAGTAAATAGTAAAAAATTGGTAAATAATTGGTAAATTCTTAACAAAAAAGAATTGGTTAAATATTGGTTTAGCCATATGATATAATGCAATACAATCACTAAATATAATATTACAAAAGGATATTTAGTGACATGGGGAAGTAATTCACAGTATGTTGAATGAAAAAAAATAGCAGTTTAAAGTGTTAGGTTAAAAAAGACGTTGTTATTGAAAAACCAACTATACATCAAAAAATACAATATATAGTAGCAAGTGACTATCAATGGTTAATTTAGGTTTGGAGGTTTTGAGTAATTTTTGTTTTATTCTTTGTCTTTTCTGAATTCTTCAAGACTTATTCTTTGAATATATAACACTTTTGTTAGCAGATTTTTAAAGCTATTAAAATTAATGGCAGCTTTTAATTATTATGAAAACAACATGTCCATCTACAAAGTCATTCTGAGTAATGTTAAAATTTTATATTATATTCATAGAATATTGGGTGATAAGGTTTAATGTTTTATATTTTTTTCTCATAGTTGAATATGCTAGTTTATATTAGAGAGCTCAGTTGGATGACAAAAGGTCTTTTTGTGGGTAATATTCATCCAACTGAGCTCTCTAATATAAATTATCCACAAAAAGACCTTTTGTTGAAAATAATGTTGTCTTTTACTTCACTAAACAGTAAGAGATAGGATAAAACAATAGGAAAGTATATTCATGTAGTATATTTATCAAATTTCTGCTGCCACCCAGTGGCTGCCCAATCTGTTTTACATGTATTTTTCACAGAGCCGACTGGCCAATAAAGTTGTTCTTGAAGAACATCATTTATTTGTAGGTAAAACCACTAAGATGTTTTGGGTCCACATGAGTGACTTGCCTACACACCCAGTTTGTGCCACCAATTCTAGAATCTCTTTCTTGCTGTAGCACAGTCCTTCTTAAGCTAATGTTCCACGGATCCTGTGCGAGGGATAGTTGCCACACAGAAGCAATCGTCAACACCCACTCACTGAATTAGATCCAGTCACCTTTAAGTCTCAGAGAAGAGAAAAGGTGAGGGTGAGGCCAAATTATACTTGAACGTCCCCAGAGTTTGACAGGGACACACATAGATACAAAGGGGTTTGCAAGTCTACCACTAGCTGAAGCGAGGTCCCCAGAATATGATTTGAATGAAAACAAGTACAAATATGAAGGAAAAGTAAGAAAAAACAATATCTGAACAAGTTCCAATCCCAATAGAAAGAAATTTTAGAAAACATGCCACCTCTAGAACACCAGATGAGAAGTGTGAAGGTCAAATTTGTAAATCAGTGTTTCCATAGGTTTGCAAAAGCCTTAAGAAAAGAATGGAGAGATATACACCAAAGTACTATCACTGCTTGCATGACGTGGGTGAAATAAAAGGGGAAAATGGTCTTTCCCCCACCTCTACTTTTTTTTATTAATAATTGTTACAGTGAATGCACATAATAATAAATATATATATTTAAAAAGCCTATGAAATATTTATTGTGAAATGAAGGACATTATAAGCACTGGTCTAGTGGCTCCTTCTTGCATTTCCATTTCTTTGGGTAGAGAAGAGAATAAACAACCTGGAATTGTCTTCAGGGCTGTCAAAAAGTCCGTTTTCTCAAAGAAGACATGAATATAAGAAAAAGTAAAGGTTGAGATGCCTCAACACAAAGCAAGGCAATTTAGGGACCAAATAGCAACCAGGTCAAATACATGTAAAAAATAGAGACATCTTTTGATTGAAGGACAGCTCACAAAGTTGAAGCCAATACTAAATCAAGCTTTTGAAAGGGCAGTGTCAAAAAATAATTTAGGAGCTGAAAGAAAATGAATAAAAAAGCACTTGTATGGGATAATGGCACATTTCAAATTCTGATTGAGCCACAGTGACCTACAATGGTTGCTCTGTACAGGGCAGACTGGAAAACCCTTCAATACTTGTAAAAGTCATACTTATGACTGGTTCCTATGGGTTATTAATTCTAAAGCAGGGAAGTGGGCTTTCAAGTTGTTGGAGAGTAGGGCAAGGATTGGTCAGTTGTTAAGACGTGGGTCTCAGAGTCTTTCATTCCTGCATAGATCTTTTTGGATCAGGTCCTATTTTAAGCTTAGAGAGATGAACATGATTTTCACTATTTTTTTTTTTTTAATTTTGTCCCAGGCCTCTTGTATTTATGACACCTTTTTTATTTGGCTCATTCCTGTCAGGTTTTTACTTTGGAAGTCTTGACCGCAAAAGCATATGGAGATCTGATTTTTATTTTTCTCTTCTTGGAGAATTAGCAAACATAAAAGAGGTAAATTTTTGATTGCCTTCTATTGACCAATTTAGAAACATAACCGACTGAAATTGTTAAATTGAGAACATGTAAAATGACAGCACATGTTTGTTCAAATTATCTTTTTGAACTGTTTGAAAATCAATTACTCAAAATTTATCTTATGAGTTTCAGAACAGTAGCAGTTGACATACATGTATATTACTGAGGAAACTGCTAATGTTGTGTAAGCAACACAGGAAATACATTAAGACCAATTAAAGTATTTGTTGCCATGCCTTTATAAAATTAAATACTTGCTGACCACCTGTATGCAATAGCCTTTCCCACTCACCTCTCTCTTTCCCTGCTTTATTTTCCTCTATATAATTATCATTATTGAAGACAAAGGTTAGAGAGAGGCTTTGAATAAAAATAAAAGCACAGAAATCAGTTATATAACATAGATATGGTGCTTTCATATTTTTCTGATCTCAAGTCAGCTCAAACATGAGGTTATTTTTTCTTAAGAAAGAAAAGAAAGAAGGAAAAAAAGGACAATTTTCAAACATAAGCTGTCTTCAAAGATCACTGAAATCTATTTGAGATTTGATCATGACTATCACTTAATACATACTGTAATATTTTTAGACATTCTTATTTAACTTTGTAATCTAATAAATTCATGCATTAGGTAATTAAATCTTTATTTAGTATTTGTTTACATTTTAATTCCTATTCAGTAGTTATATATCTTATACTATAATCAATATTATTAGCTTGAAGCAGAGGTTATTAAGTATTAGTGTGCCAAGAACTAACTTGGATGCTTATTGAAAAGGTATATTCTGGGTCTCTGCCATCAAGAATTGGTATATCGGGAATGGGGCCCAAGAATCTATATATGCAATAGGTAACTCAGGTAATTCTGATATGCATAGGGCAGATATTTAGAAAATATGATTGTCACCTTGTCACCTGCTTTTATTATATGCTGACAGGTAGTGTAACTCTAATATAATCTCTTTAGAACGTAATTCCTGGACGAAAGTGGGCAGTGAAAGCCATAATATAGATACCTCTGACGGGTAAGATTACATTGAGAAGGCTGATTTGTTGGATTTGTGGAAAAAGTATATAGGCTGGGACTTTGCAAACATATGAAATGAGCTCATTTCACAGTTTTGCACATAAGCAAATGATATTTTTCCTTTTCCTTGCTTTTTAAATTTAGTTTCAGCTGCAGCATTTATGTCTCTTCCACTTTACTTTTTTAATTTATTTGACTGTTTGCCCCGTAGGCTATTTGAGTAGGGGGATAAAAGAAAGTTTTTGACAAATTAAATCCACTTTATGAGTTTCATATACTTAATAATAATTTTCTCTTAGTCTTTTCACTCAACAGTGTTTCATCTGAAAGGTAAATGTGTCCTCTGGTTAAAAGTGAAGTCTCTTAGCTTTAATTTATTTTCTAACTTGTATTCAGCCCTTATGCTGACTTGGAGTTACGTAATTATTTATCTCATCTGATGGAAACCAGAAGTGTTTATTTCTTGAAAGGAAACTTCCATCATTGAACAAGTTTGTGTTATTTTAAATATTTTGTATCTTTATTTACATATATGTGGAATCATATACTACAAATTTAATACAGAGTTAATTTATGTATAGGATTAATATTATTCTATTCATAATATCCTCCAACTAACTTTTGAATTTGCACAGCTAATTGCTAAACAAGATCTTGGCTAATTGTGTAGCACTTGCCTTTGTAAATACTAATACACAATTTAATAATGTTAAGTTTTCTCTTCTCTACTTTTTCTATTTATGCTTTGGAAATAAGTACACATAGTCAGAATTTGAAAAGAGACTATTTCAGATATTGGGTAATTAACTGCTACTGTGGTGTTAAAAATTGACTGTTGTAAAGTGAACTAATTACATTTTTCTCATCCTCTAGATTATAAAATAGTAACAAACCATAACAAATTAGGTTACAGGTGGAGCCTTTAAGCTTTTGATCCACAGTGACCAGATGACCTGGAAAAAAGCTCATAAAAGACACAGCAATAAAGATTCTTTAGATGTGAATAATTGAGTTAACTTTGTTCTCATTTCATTCCTAAGTATGGTTCTTTGAACCATTACAGAAATAAATTTGACTCATTGGTTTCACTATATATATTTCCTGTTCTGTGTCTACACAATGGCTATCTCTGTATTCTCCTCCTGAAACGTACTGCCTGGCTTTCTCAGACTATGTGAAATTTGCTGTTTCACATATTCAGGTGAATTTGCCATAAGCATAAAGTAGCTTGCTTGAAAGAAAAGAGTGTGTTTTATTTTTGGTTAATTTCCCACAGTGCTTTTTAAAGCACTCCAAAGGACTCTAGAGTCTTCTAAAATCTGGGGTTTGAATCACATCTTTGTCATTAGTAACTATGTGAGTTTTAATTCTCTGATTTTTAATTTTTTTTGCTCTTTTGCACACATTACACTGAGGAGTACAAAGAAAATGTATCATCTTTATGTTCTATTTAAGAAAAGCATGAGGGAGATTCAGAAATCAAATCTAATCAAACCTGGTAACCTCAGTTTGATCATAACGTCAGTTAGATCTAGTTATTTAAAGTTATTTTTAAAGTAACACTCTTTTGTTTTGTTTTTATAATGGACTTAATTTTTGGAGTAGTTGTTAGATTTACAGAAAAACTGAAGACATGGTAGAAAGAATTCCCATACACTCTGTACTTAGTTTCCCCAATTATTAACATCTTACATTAGTATGATATATTTATTATAATTAATAAAACAATATTGATGTACTATTATTAACTAAAGTCCCTAGTTTATTCATACTTCTTTAGCTTTACCTAATGTCTTTTTCTGTTTCAGAATCCCATCTCGGATACTACATTACATTTAGTCAGCATATCTTCTTATGCTCCTATTGGCTGTGACAGTTTCCTGGACTTCCTAGTTTTTAATGACTATAATAGTTTTGAGGAAAATTGATAAGGTATTTTATGGGATGTCCCTCTGTTGTAATTTGTCTGATATCTTTCTCATGATTAGACTGGGGACATAGGTTTGGGGGAGGAAGAACAGAGGTAAAGTGCCATTCTCATTACATTATCTAAAGAGTTAATACAATCAACATGATTTAGCACTGTTGAAGTTGACCTTGATCACCTGGTGGACTTAGTGTTTTTTAACTTTGGTTTGCAATGTTTTCGTCAGTTCGGCTTGTTACTGGCTGCCCTGACCTCTCTTCATCAGTGAAATGTTCTCTCCCCTCAGAAAAACGTTTAATCCGTTTATACACTTCCGTTTTCTTCATGGCATTATCCCCATAAACTTAGACTACCATGTTCCTGATTTTACTTCCACTCTTGTCAAGTTTAACAAGAAATTTAATGTTTGTTCTTTGCTTTAATTCAAGCTCATATTCTCTCGATAGCACACAAAAACACACAACAATAATGAGTGCCACTCAGCAAGACATTGCCTCACGTCGCCATGAACACAGCTGTGAGACACTAATATACCAAGGTTATGAAACCTTACCGAGCTGTTTGTACAGTGCTGCTAATATAAGCACACAGTGGCAAGCTCGCGAACTTAATTGTCACACTCGTATAATCCTAGTCCCCTCCCATTGCTTATCTCTAAATTCCCACTCCACAGTAAGAAGGTTGGCTCCCACAATCAGCCATCCATTTGTTTAACTGTTCAATTCTAACATACATGCATAGCAGTATCAGAAGTGTCAGCCCACACCACAATGGGAAACAGTTTTATCAACTAGAGTACAGTGCTTACGTGGAGTTCCTATTGCTGGTAGTCTAACAAACTCCACTCCTTCCCAAAGTTACTTAGGTCAGCACCTTTTCCTACAATCCCTATCAGTGAGGTTGTTTCATACATTTATAATACCATTAGATTCTCTTGATCAGTCTGCATTCCACCTTGCAATCCCCTGACCTCATAAATGATTGTTTTTTAATTTGCTTATATTAATGTTACCCTTGTTTTCTTTTTGAGTTAATTTGTTTTTTCACATATGATTTCACTGATATGTGGTGTATAAAACTGGAAACAACAAAGGAACAAGACAAATGAAGAAACAAAAATTCATAGACACAGGCAGTAGTTTAGTGGTTACCAGAGGGTAAAGGGGAAAGGGGTTAGTAGATGAGGTTAAAAGGGATCTAATATATGGTAAAGTTACTCTTTATTTTATGGGTTTTGACAAATGTCATGTATCTACCATTATAGTATCATACAGTAAAATTATAGTGCTCTAACTATACCCTGTGTTTTACCTATTCCACCCATTTTTTTCCCTCCAGACCCCTAGCAACCACTGATGCTTTTACTGTCTCTATAGTTATGCCTTTTCTACAATGTTATATAATTGGAATCATACATTATGTTGTCCTTTCAAAATTTCTTGTTTCAGTTAGCAAGATACATTTAAGATTTCTTCATGTCTTTCCTTGGCCTAACAGCTTATTTCTTTTGTTCACCAAATAATATTTCATTGTGGATTTATCACAGTTAATTTATCCATTTATCTATTAAAGAACATCTTGGTTGTTTCTGATTATGAGTAAAGCTGCTATAAACATTTGCTTGCAAGTTTTTGTGTGGACCTGAACTTTGAAATCAATTGGGTAAGTACCTACGAGCATACTTGTTGATTCATACTCGTGTAGTAGACCAAGTGTAACTTTGTAAGAAACTGACACACTGTCTTCCACAACAGCTGAACCATTTTGCATTCCCACCAGCAATGAATGAGAATTCCTGTTGCTCTGCATCCTCACCACCATTTGGTATTGTCATGTTTTTGAAGGTTAGCCATTCTAATACATGTGTGGTGGTATCTTGTTGTTCTAATTCACAATTCCCTAATGACATTTATGCTCCGCATATTTTCATATGGTTATTTTGCATCTGTATATGTTCTTTGGTGAGTCCTCTGTTCAGATCTTTTGTCCATTTTTTAATTGAGTTGTTTGTTTATTGTTGAGGTTTAAGAGTTTTTTGTATATTTTGGATACATATGTCATCAAATTTGTGTTTTGCAAATATTTTCTCCAAGACCATGGATTATATTTTAATTCTCTAATAGTGTCTTTAGCAGGGTAGAGATTTTTAGTTTTAATAAATCCAAATTTTTTGTTTTTGTTTTTTCATGAACCTTGCTTTGGTGTCGTACATGAAAACACATCTGCAAACCAAAGGTCACATAGTCTTTTGTTTCCTCGAGAAGTCTTATAGTTCTGCTTTTTACATGTAGATATTCAATTGAATTTGAGTTAGTTTCTGTGAAAGGCATAAGGTCTATGTCTAGTTAGTTTATTTTGTGCACACAAACATCGGTTTCCAGCACCATTTGTTGAAAAGACTGTCCTTTCTCTATTGACTTTCCTTAGCTCCTTTGTCAAAGATCAGTTGACTATTTTTGAGTGAACCTATTTATCATTATGTTCCATTGATCGAGGTGTCTACCCTTTCATGAAGCTCATGCTGCCTTGATTACTGTAATTGTACACAAAGTCTTGAAGTCAGGTAGCATAAGTCATCTGAATGTATTGTTCTTCCTCAGTGTCGTGTTGGCTCTTCTGGACCTTTTGCCTGTCCATATAAAGTTTAGAATTCGTTTGTAAATATCAACAAAATAGCATGTTGGGATCATGATTGGGCTTGCATTGAATCTGTAAATCAAGTTGAGAAGACGTGGCAACAATCTGAACCTTGTAATCTATAAACATAGAGTGTCTCTTCATTTATTCAGATCTTCTTAGATTTTTTTAAAATCAGAAGTTTATCATTTGCTGACTACAGATCCTGTTCAGGTTTTGTTACATTTATACCGAAGTATTTCATTTTTTCATTCTGTTGTGAATGGTATTGTGTTTTTAATTCTAAATTCCAATTGTTCATTGATTGTATATAGGAAAGCACTTGGCTTTGTACAGTAATTTTGTATCTGAGTATGATATTAGTTGTAGGTTTGTTTTTTGTTTTGTTTTTTTTATGTCAATTTGAGGATGTTGCCCTCTCTTGCTAGTTTGCTGAGAGTTTTTATCATGAACTAATGCTGAATTTTGATACATGCCTTTTCTGCAACAATTGATATAACTGTACGTTTTTCACCCTTTAGCCTACTGATGTGGTGGCAACAATTAAAATGTTCTCAGTATCTATGAGTTTGTTTCTGTTTTGTTTGTTTATTTTGTTCATTAGATTCCACATATAAGCAAAGCCATGTTGCATCTGTCTAACATACTCCACTTAGTACAATACCTTCCAGGTCCATCCATGCTGCAGATGGCAAGAACTTATTCCGTTCCGTGGTTGAGCAATATTGGATATATATATATCCTCCTCTTTATCCATTCATCCCTCGACAAAAACCCAGGCTGCCCTCACATCTCAGCTATTGCGGACAATGCTGCAATGAACATATGATTCACAAGTCCTCTTGAAGTAGTATTCTGGGTTTCTTCGGATAAATACCCAGAAATGGGATTACTGGTTTCTTTTTTGTTTCTCGGTATAGCCTTTGTTTTAAAGTCTATTTTGTCTGATATAAGTATTGTTACCCCCAATTTTTTGTTGTTTCTTTGTTTCCATTTTCATGAAATACCTTTTTCTATCCCATTACTTTAGATTGTGTGTCTTTTAGTCTCACGTGGGTCTCTTGTAGGCAGCATATATAAGCGTCTTGTTTTCTTATCCATTTTGCCATCTCGTATCTTTTGATTGGAGCATTTAATCCATTTATATTGAAAGTAATTGTTGATAGATATGTAATTATTGCCATTTTATTATTCATATTTTTTATTTTTATTTTATTCATCTTAAAGAAATCCTTCTAACATTCCTTGTAATACTGGTTTGGTGGTGATGGACTCCTTTAGTTTTTCTTGTCTCAGAAGCTCTTTATCTGTCCTTCAATTTTAAATGATAGCATTGCTGGGTAGAGTACCCTTAGTTGTAGGTCCTTGCTTTTCATCACTTTGAATATTTCATGCCAATCCTTTCTGGCCTGCAAAGTTTCTGTTCAGAAATCAGCTGACAATCTTATGGGAACTCTCTTATAAGTAACTAGTTGCCTTTCTCTTGCTGCTTTTAGGATTCTCTCTTTGTCTTTAACCTTTGCCATTTTAGTTATAATGTGTCTTGGTGTGGGCCTGTTTGGGACTCTTCATCTTGTTTGGGACTCTCTGTGCTTGTATGTCTATTTCCTTCAGCAGGTTAGGGAAGTTTTTGGTCATTTTTTCTTCAAATAGGTTCTCAGTACCTTGCTTTCTCTCTTCTCCTTCAGGTACACCTATGATGCGAATGTTGTTAAGCTTGATATTGTAACAGAGATGTCTTAAACTATCCTAATTTTTTTAATTCTTTTTCTTTTCTGTTTTAATTAGCTGTTTCCTACTACCTGTCTTCCAAATCCCTGATGCAATTTTCTGTTTAATCTAGCCTACTGGTGATTCCTTCTAGTGCATTCTTCATTTCATTTATTGTATTCTTCACTTCTGACTGGTTCCTTTTAATGGTTCCTATGTCCTTTTATATGCTTGCTATCTCTTTGTTGAAGTTCTCACAAAGTTCCTTGAGCATCCTTGTAATCATTGTTTTGACTATATCTGTATCTGGTAGGTTGCTTGCTTCTATTTTGTTTAATTCTTTTCTGGAGTTTCTTCCTGTTCTTTCATTTGTGATGTATTTCTTTGTTTTCTCATTTTGGCTGCCTCTCTGTGTTTGTTTCTATGTATTAGGTAGATTTGCTATTTCTCCCAGTCTTGGCCACGTGACCTTATGTAGTGGGTGCCCTGTGAGACCCAGTGGCACAGTCGCCCTGGTCCTGCACCAAGTGTTCCTGGAGTGTCCCTTGTGTGGGTTTTGTATGTCCTCCTGTTATAGTTGAGCCTTGATTGCTCTTGGCACATCAGTGGGTTGGATTGATCATCTGGGCACATCCACAGCTTATGGGCTGCTGTAAAGGGGGTTTACCCCACTGAGTGGTATTTGCCCCAGTGGGCTCTTGTGCCTGCTGAGATGGCCCTTTGGGTATGCCACTTGTGGGGCTAAGTGGGTGGTACTCTGCTGTGGTCTGAAGCTGACCTCCAGGTATGTTGGTTCTGGGGCCTCTTGGGAGGGGCTCCAGTGCAGGCCCAGGTCAGCAACTGCCTGTGACCAGCCAGAGACTACCTGGTAATAGCTACAAAGTGATCTGTGGTTGGTCTCTGCCTCTGCTAAACCTGGAAGTGCATGGAACAGGCCAATTTGCAAACTGAAGACACCTGCCACCTGCTGCCTCCTGGCTCTCATAAGGTTAAGCCGCTGATAAAGCCTCATGAGGTACTCAAGTTGGGTAGGGTGGGGTTCCAGGGAGTCACCAGGGTAGAACATGCCAGTTCAGAGTCAGATTTGATAATGGGCATGAGGGAAGGGCTCAGCGCAAGAAAGATGGCACCCGTCTGTTGGCTGCAGGTTTGAAGGGGACCTCGCACAGGGAAAATGGCAACTGGCCCTCCATTCCTCACCTGGAAGCCATACCACTCAGTCTCTCCCCATATGTCTGTGATGCATACCCCACCCCATCCCAAGTCAATGTTCCTCCCCTGGAGCCCAGGGTGAGTGCCTGCAAGCAAGTGAGTCTGTGTGCAGGCCCTTTAAGATGTCATATGGATTTCCCGCAGCTTTGCATTCCACCCAGAGGGTCGGAATCCCCGCTAAGAACTCCTTAAATAATGCCTGTGCTTTAAAGTGCTTCACACTAATCCACTGTTATTGTACTAGAGCCCTATTGATATAGTGATAAGGAGTCAGGGAAAGAAAGCCTTCTATAATCTTATTATTAAATTTCATTCTTTTAGTGGACTTGAGTCCCTGGAGTATAACTTTTATAAGTGTACCTCCTCCCTCTCCATCCCCCACATACATACTTTAGGTGGGCCAAGAAGCCTAGATTGAGATGGCTGGGGTTGTGTAATTGTCCTTCTGTTGCCTAAGTGAGAAAAGGCTCTGGTAAATTCTTTCTACCTGGAGAGTAGACCTGTATTATGGAGAATTCACTGGGAGTATTTCATAACGACTACTTTTACCTCCAGTCAGAGACAGGAGGTGATTTTTCTTGGCAGTTCACCATAAGAATCTGGATCATCAATGTAAAACCCATGAAAGTATGGATACTTTGATCCCCAGAAGTTTCTCACTTTCAAATTAGCCCACACTCAACCTCCAGCAATTTGTTAAAATTACCACTTAAATATTCCTACAGTTATGGCTCTAGCAGCTTCTGCTTCAAATAAGCACATCTTGACTGTGTTTCTCTCTACTCATCTGTCTCTCTTCAGATTTCAGGGGGGCAATTTGTCCTGTGATGTCAGTTCTCTCATGGATCCATGAAAAGTATTGATTTTTAGCTTTTTCATCACTTTTGTTGTTGTAAGGATGGAAACAGCTATTCTAAGTTCTTTTCATGTCAGAGCTGAATCCAGAAGCCCAGGAAACCTCCTCTTTTAAATAACTGTCTCCATCTTGGACTGGCATCTGGGAGAAGGGGTATATGTAATCTTATAGTGGAGGGTACAAGGGAGCCTTTCTGTATGTTCCCAGGTTCTTGATCTGCTTTGTGTCTTATCAGGTCTTCCCATAGATGTCACGTGCATATCTGGTTAATGATGATTCAGCAAGTATCAGCAACTGAGGTCTGTGGCTAGTGAGTCAACGATCTTTCTTTTGTGTCTCCAGTGGTTTTCTCTGCTGACTCAGCCCCAACTTGGCCTTGCTGGAACTGCAGACCTCCACAGTTATGACAATGTAGGCCATTTGATCTGCATCTGATTATTCTTCATGTATCTCCTCACCAGGGCAGGGGCCAATCTGAGAGAGAGGAGTCTTTCTCAGAGTCCCAAATAGTCAATGGGCTAAAATCCTCTCTGCTTTTGACTTTGCTCTCCACTTATTTAACTATGTTTCCTTTGGAATTTTAGCTCAAAAGGAAACTAGGTACACTGATATCTGTTTAAGGGCTCTCTTAAAGATTAGGATAATGTAGTTACAAATGATTTGGGAAAATTTTATCATTATCCTAATGTGAGTTTTTATTAGTTGATACTCTAAAGATAATTGCTAATCACTGTCATATAAAATAATACTAATACCATAATTCAGGGGTATATATTATGTGTGTTTGAGACATTGTATTGGAAATGTTCAGCAAAGAAGTGGCTACCACCTGGATTTCTAAAGATTCTTAAACTGGCTGCTTTAATTCTGAAGGAAAAGAATAGTAGCAAATATTAGATAATTGTTTCAATAATGTTTCAGACCATTATGCACTATAAAGTTCTTTGTTTTGCCTCAAGCATTAATAACGGATGAAGTCCTATGGTTGTATTTTCTTTTTCCTTGGAGAAGTATGCCTTAGGCATCTCAAAACAATCCTAAGGAGGAAAGATAATAGAGATTCCAAATAGTAGACTCATACCAAACGACTCATCATTTATTTGATTACTCTAAAAGTAATCAAAGGAATGTATGCTGTTTGGGGAATATCATGACTCTTCCATCTGGTTCAACTAGACTGCAGAATAGACACCTTTTAAACAACAAACACACAGAAGAACAAATTCCTCAGGACCAAAGCAGTAATGGACATTTCAGGAAAAATTTACTGTGTTCCTATCATAGGCAAGGCCTTGGGGTAGGCTGTGGAGATAAACAATTAACAATGGTAAGTGTACTAAAGGTCTTTTAGTTTAGATGGGAAGATGGCATGGAAACAGACATTTTAAAACAATGTTATAGGTACTATGATACCATGTTTCCCCGAAAATAAGACCTAGCTGGACTATCAGCTCTAATGCATCTTTTGGAGCAAAAATTAATATAAGACCCAGTCTTATTTTACTATAATATAAGACCGGGTCTTATATATTACATAATATATAAGACCCGGTCTTAATATTAATTTTTGCTCCAAAGGATGCATTAGAGCTGATGGTCTGGCTAGGTCTTATTTTCAGGGCAAAAGGGTATAGGTAACTGTGGAAGCACAGAAAATCATCACCTACATCAGATTTGGGGTTGAAAATTGGCTTTTGGAAGAAGCAGTTCTGAACCTAAATCTTGTATATTGGGTAGGGTTTATCCAGGGAAAGAAAATTAAAAGAAATATTCAAAGCAAAGGAAGAGTAGAAAAATATATGTAAGTATGGCAGAGACAGGAAATTGAAAGCTACTTAGTATTGCTGGAGCATAAAATGTAAATAGGGAGTAGTGGTGGGAAAAAGGCTGGAGAGGGGTAGCAGAGCCAGGTCGTGGAGGGTCTCCTGTGCCACACTGAGGAGTGTGGACTTCAGCCCACTGGCAACGGTAAGCCCATGAGGGAGTCTTAGCAGAGCTGACACATGGTTGGTTCTACGTTATGAATAAACCACTCTGATATCACTGTAGAGAACAAGGAGAGCAAGAGAGCAACACAACAGACAGAGGCCCTCAGGCGGAGCCTGTTGCAGTAGTTCAGAAAAGAGATGATACCAGAGATCATAGGGGATAGATCTGAGAGATATTTAAAACCTAGGTTAAACAGATTTGGGGAACCCCTTTAAAGTGTGGGTGTAGTGGGGGAGGAAATGGATCAATGGCAGGGAGGATGAGACTAGGAGGACTGCGCATTTTTAGTGTTGAGTGAATAACAGCACTGATATCTAAGTTATCCAATACGGGAGGAGCGCCATGTAGGGAATGGTGTAAAATGCAACTGGATACTTTATGTGTCTGTGAGACAGCAAAATTATAATTGTTATCAGCAATTGAATAAATGATTCTGAAGCCTTGGAGAAAGATGTGGCCAAAGATAAATATTAGAGTGTCATCCGCTTATACATGATTGCTCATAGCATTAGAATGAATGACAATGTTCAAGGTTAGTGTGTGGAGAAAAGAAGCCAATGGCCTGAGGACAGAACTCTGGGAACAGAGGGACACACCAGCACTCCCAAATGTGACTCAGAAGTAACGGTCTAAGAGAAAAAGCGAGAAGAAATGCCGTGGGGGGCAAGTGTGTCAGCAACATCACACACCGCTACAAGGGCCAGTAAAAGTCAGAATCTAAAGATGTCCTGTGTGTTTGGACTTAAGATTTTCCAAAGCATTTTTGTGATACTTCATATATATGTCGTAAGTGATAGAATGAGTAAAAGAATAAGGTTCTACAATAATTCAGGGTGTTGTTTGTTTGTTTTGTTTTTTGAAGGGCCAGAGGTCATAACACTATGGGTTGAGGAGTGGATGAAAAGTAAGAAATTGAACACAGCAAATATGGACAAAACTTCCCAGAAAATGGAAAAAACTGGGAAGATGAGTAATAAGAAAAAGGTGATGCAGAGTTAAGAGTGTTATGTTTTGTTTCTGTTTTGCTTTTTTTATTATTTTTAAATAGAAGAGACTTTAGCATATGTATCAATTGAATTTCCTTCAGCCAGGGGAGAGAAATGTTGAAGATACAGGGAAGTGAGGAACTATTGAAGGGACAAAGAACTACAGAAAGTGGTATAGAAGTTGAAAATATTGGTCTTTGGAGGGACTAGATCGGGGAAAAGAAGTTAGGCTAGCTGCAATACAGACAGAATGCGGGGCCAGAGAGCAATCAGTCCATTCACTCACAGAAAAATCATGATCTGCTGAGAGGATGGGAACTGAGCATTGAGTGCATATGTAAATTTTTCGTGACTCTTATTAGGTAAGGATTGCCTGTGAAATCATTTAATTAGAAGTACTTATTGAATCAGTGCTTCAGAGCTCAGAGGCTATGTGTTTTCAAAGATACTCAGAATTGAAGCCTTTCATCTGGATTGTCAGGCAGAAATACAAAAACAAGCAGTCACAACATTGACTTTCCTTCTGATTAACCTGCCCATACCATTTTAGGATGGAGTAAGAAGAATCATATTATGCCAGAGAGTCTTTTTGTGTGTTGCCCTCTGGGTTGTACCGTACCATGTTTACCTTCCTGTCTTCCCCACTCGAGACAGTGTGGTGCAGTGGGGAAAACTGGAGCTTTGGAGCTACAGAGTTGCATCTGTAACTCTGTGTTGCATCTTACAGGTCCCATTTAATGGCTGAATATCTTTGGGCAAATTACATCTCGTCTCTGAGCCTCAGTGTCGTCATCTATAAAACGCAAGTTCTGACAATTAAGTTCGTGAACTTGTTGCAATGCTATCGCTAATTTTTTTTTTTTTTTCATATCAGAGGGATTATTCATTATGAATTTGTACCAACTGGACAAACAGTTAACCAAGTTTCTTATTTGGAAGTGCTGAAAAGGCTGTGTGAAAAAGTTAGATGAAATGACCTGAATTGTTTACCAGCAATTCATGGCTCTTGCATCACGACAATGTACCAGCTCACACGGCACTGTCTGTGAGGGAGTTTGCAGCCAGTAAACAAATAACTGTATTGGAACACCCTCTCTACTACCTGATCTGGCCCCTAATGACTTCTTTCTTTACCCTAAGATAAAGGAAATATTGACAGGCAGTCATTTTGATGACATTCAGGACATCAAGGGTAATACGACGACAGCTCTGATGGCCATTCCAGATAAAGAGTTCCAAAATTGCTTTGAAGGGTGGAGTTGGCACTGGCATTGATGCATAGCTTCCCAAGGGAAGTACTTCAAAGGTGACCATAGTGATATTCAGCAATGAGGTATGTAGCATTTTTTCCAAGATGAGTTCACTAACTTAATTGTCAGACCTCATGTATAGTTCACAGACCTGCATAGATTTGGTACAACACACAAATTCTGAATATATGTACCAGTGCTTGGAACTTAGTAGGGTTGTCAGTCCCAAGTACTTTCCTAGGCTGTTGACCCCTAAAGGGCTTAGTCCTGTATTCCTAGTTCTTAGCACAACCCTGGATACACACACACACACACACACACACACACACACACACACACACACCAACTCACTCTTAGTAAACGTTTTATTGGTTCAATGATCAAAAAATGAATTAAGGAAGTTCTTCCACTGTTAGTATTTTTTAATTAAAAAACAAATCTTAATGAGTATAATATACACTGATTTGTTTTGAACGTCTTTAAGCAGAAGCTAATCTGGATCCTGACCTCCTCTTAATGTCTAGCACAATGATAAACGGTAACTTTTTTAAAAATGGAACTTTGTGCTAAGGGTGCCTTTGACACCTAATAAAAAATAACTGTTCATTTCATTCTCTTTGTGATTTGGTATATTCTCTGGTAGAGTAGCTAATGGATAGTATAATGTGAAGGAAAAAAGCAAAACAGACACCATGTGCAATACACCATGTGTATTTCTGAATAACAAGAGTTGACAGTGCATGTGTGGTCTCCTTTTCCGTGTAATTTTTCTCATTATGCGGTTTCCTCTCTAGCTTACTGGTTAGACCTAAAAACTATACATATATAAAGATAATCTGCTGTTCTTTGTTTTAAAATTTTTCCAAGCCCTGTAAAACAGGACACCCATAGAAATCTGATTAAAATCCAGTTTGGTTTCTAGGTTATCAAAAACTGAATGGGGGAAGAGGGCTTCAATATAAAGAGGGCATGAGAGTGCTAACCCTTGCAGAAAACAGATTTTAAAAAGCTATTGGCACATTTTTTCCATGGTTACAGCTGATTTACTTATTTATTCTTTATGTACAGAGAAATTGGTAACAGCATGGTTAGTCATTGAGTGGTGGTTATTGTGTTTTCCATACACAGAATAAGGCTGAGTGGGAGGGATCATGACATTTGTTTGTAGTGGTCATGTATATATTGCTGGCTCATCAGTGGGTCCTTACAGCTCTCGCCCTTCTTCTCTTCCCTGTATCTGGACATGCATGGGGGAAATTGAAAATAGAAGAATGGATCCTGACACCTGTCTTCTGCTTCCACCTAAGAGACCTGGGTAGAATTGCCACTCATACTTTTTCTTTCCACAACTTAGGTTGTTGCCTCAGTTTGCAATTAATTAGTCTGTTCATGCGATGCAAATCATACCTGACATTCTGTGTGGAACATAGAGGACGGTAGAAGAAGGAGGCTGTCAGTCCATGCTTGGGACTCAATGGATTTCTTTCCCTTGAGGTTTGGCAGGAGCATTGGAGGAACACAGGCTCCCATGGACAGGAGTGAAGAGCTGAAAATCAAAGGAGGTGTTTTTTCCTAAAAGGGGATTTGTGGGTTATTTAGACTTCTTTCCATCTCTCTATGTCATCTGGTATCCCAGGGGAGTGTTACCAGATGGCCTTATTTTAGGAAATTTTATTTCACTAATCATTATAACTCACAGGAAAATAGTTGCAGCACAATCACTGAGCAGCATTGATTTTGGCAGAACATTTCTTTGAATGGATTTAAAGATGGATTAATACTGTGTCATAAAAAGGGGAAATAATGCAATATATTTGCTTTTGTTTTGTTTCGTTTTCTGTACTTAGGTGACCAGTAAAGTATGAACTGAAATACTCTTTGTCTTCCTTCCTTCCTTCTTTTCTTCCTTCCTTCCTTCCTTCCTTCCTTCCTTCCTTCCTTCCTTCCTTCCTTCCTTCCTTCCTTCCTTCCTTGCTTTCTTTTTTATTTTTTTTGTATTTATAGAACAAAATTACCCCTTATATAAGGACATCATTTATTTTAAAATTGCCTACTATGTTACCAGTCATAAGCTTTTTCTACCCTATGAGACAAACAGTTTTTCTCTCCTCTTTTGGACATTTGTTTTTTCCCAAAGCTTCTTTATTTTATCTAAGAGTTGTTGTCTTTTAATGGTCTTCCCCATCAAGAGAAGAATTGATTACACATTATTTCAATTCAATTTCCTTGGTATTGATTTTTACCACTTCGGAAATGTAAAGCTGGCATTTCATTATCCTAAAATTTATACTTATCATGTATTATTAAACTGATTTTTATCTCTTGTCCTATGTTAGTTACTAATCATTCATTTTTTAATTTAATTTTTTCTCGTCCTTCCTCACCCTCTTTCATTGGGATCAACATTTCCAGAACGACAGTGATGGTCTCTATGAACTACTGAGCATATACCCATAGAGTGTCTGAGTGCCTTTCAAACATTCTCATGTCATCCTCACAACAATTGTGTAGCACAGAATTGTCACTTGACACCCTCCAAGTTTACACACAGCCGCTGCATGGCTGACCTGGGACTTGCGGTCATATATGGCTAATAAAGTCCCTCTTCTTTTCACTGAGTTTTACTGGAACATTTCAAGCATTTATGAAGCATTTACAATTATGCATTACATATTTTAGAAACCAAAACTTTTGGCCTAAATAGAAAACTTAATTGCTGGCATGTAAACAGTGATTAATGCCTTTATATGAATGACTACTAAGTAGAAAACATGAAAGCTAAACTACTACATCAAATGCAATAGCTCCATCTTTGTACTTGGACTTATGAAACTGCCTTTTTATCTATTAAAATCTATTTTATGTCTTAGAAATGTTTTTTTAAGGAATGTTTAAAGATATAAGAATATTAAATGCAATGAAAAAGGGAAGTAGCATAAATTTCTCTCAACAGAGGACTATTAATATAAATTGTGTTTGCCAGCACAATGGTATTCTCTGTTTCAATTCAAATGAACAAAATCCTATATATTTTGACTTGGAAGAATGACAGTGAGCAAAGCAAGTTACAGAGCAATATATGTGCTGTATTATTCTAGTTTCTGAGTAAAAATACAGATGTGAGTTTATGTACATATGGTTATATCTGTATGAGTAGCAAAAAAATCCAATCTGGAAATATTTTAAATTATATTAACCACAAGTGTTAATAATGATTACCTTTGAGGTCTGAAATGAGAGATAATTTTACTTAGTATAAATACTTAAAAAAGCAGTGATGGGATTAGGGTGATTTTTATAGCATTTGGTTTTTAAAAATTATTTTCTTTATTAATTTTAGTATCTGTCCTATACCTTAAGAAAGGAATTTCTCTGTGCTTCAGCAGGGATACTCTATATCGATGGGGCATATATAATCTTCATACAGTGTCCTCACTCCATTGAAACTGTAAAAAATCACCAGATAACAAAAAAGATCATACATTTATTTAAAAGTAATAAAGAACTATGGATACATGAAATACAAGAACTAAATTAGGACAATTGCTGAGGTGGAGGCAAGGCCGGTATAGGATCAGCCCTGCACAGTCTTTGCCTACACAAGGAGAAATCTTTAAAAAGCCCATCCATTGGCATGCTGGATTTGAAATTGTAGAAGCCTCAAAAGTGAAGCCAATGCTTTCAAGTCATTTTCTTATATAGGAATTTTGACAAGTAAATAGAAGCTGAGGGTGGGGCTGGAAAGTGGAAAGAGAGCTCCACAACCTGTGATCTGCATTCCTACTCTTGAAGTCTCATGGTCTAACAATCTCATGGTTTCACAGATATGCAGTCTTGAGGTCTTCGAGACTTGTAATTTGGTCCTGGGGAACTAGTGTAGGGACAGGACTAAATGTCACACAAGTTAAAGCCAGAGATGAACTAATTTAATCTAATTCATAACCAAACTCTCATTCAATTTAACTTCTGATGAGATCAAATGTGTCAGTGCTGTGGCTGTATAAGTGGGGCTGAAGAGCAAAGAGAAATCTATTAAACTCCTGGTGTTCTCATTCCAAAGCTCTGCTACAGGAATTACAGCCACAGCCAGCTCAACCTTTGATTGAGTCAAGCTGAACAGCTTCTCACCCTATTTCACTCCAGCTACCTAACATTAACAGAAAAAAGTATTTTTCTTTCTTCTTTTAAAAAAGAAATGCACACATATATTTTTAGATACACTGTCCGGCATAAAATAAACAATATAATAATAATAATAATAAAAAGACATGTAAAAAAAGCTGGATGACTCACAGTAAAGGAGACAAAAATCAGTCATCAAATACAAATACACAGATAATAAAGATGTAGGAATTATCAAACAAGAATTTTAAAATAGCTATAATAAACATGTTAAAGAATTCATAAAATAACATAAATCTTATGAGTGAAGCGATGGAAAATTTCAGGAAATAAATTGAAGCCCTGAAAAGGTCCAAATAGAAAACCAAGAAGTGATGAGTATAATTATTTGGAGAAATATTATTTACTGGGGAGGTAGTCAGGGAAGTTAACGCCAAACCAGACAAAAGAAGGGATCACTGAAATTGAAAACAGGTCAATAGACATCATCCAAACGGAAGCCGAGGGAGAAAAAGATTGAAAACGTGAGAACAGAGTCTTAATGGGAAAATATCAAACAATTTAACATTCATGTAATTGGAATAGCAGAAAAAAGAAGAGAGAATGAAAGAGAAAAGAATATTTGAAAAAACATTGGATAAAAATCATCAAATTTTATTTAAAAAGAAGATAGCAACTCAGAGTATTTAGAATAAATACTAAGAAAACCACAGTTAGGCACATCCTAGTCATACTGCCAGAAAAAGCAAATTATGATAGAGAAAATTCTTAAAAGTAGGCAGAGGAAAAAAAACACAAAGAAAATACCCTCAATCCCTGCCCTACCCTCAAGAATTGTTTTAGCTCTTCTAGTTCCCTAGGCTTTCTATATAAAATTTTAAATCAGTTGATTATCTATTTTTTAAAAGTGTGCCGAGATGGTTCTCATTATGCCTCAGTCTTAGGTAGACACAGTCCTTGGGTATTGTACGTGTGGCCTTCTCAGGGTTCCTGTTTCTCCTCGAGCTCTAATTCTGGGCCTAGTACTGTCCACTGCCAGAAGGAGAGGTAACTTTTGTTTCTTTCCCCAGCTACAAAAGCTTACTCAGGTGTCCTAAGGGCGTCTGCATAGACTGCCCCCATCCTGCCTCATTTCAGTATGAGAGGAGAGAAGGATCTGAGTACCTTTCTTGCAGCAGCTTTTGTCCCCCTCTTTTCCCAGACTTTGCTGTCACCAGTTTTCTAATCCTACTCTTTCCAAGTACCTGACCCTTCAGCCAAATCAGTAGCCATTGCCTTAGAATCATGTACATCTGTATTTCTTACCCTCTCACTCCACACGGTGAACAGCCAGATGTATTGCTCAAGGCCCTGCCCAGTGAAAAGGTTTTTCTTTCACTACTGTCATTTAGGGGTACCCCAGGGACTATAGTCTAATCCATTTTCAATTAGTACCATCATATTTTAAAGACCCATTTGGAAACCAGACCTGAGTTTTTTTTCCTTCTGCAGACAACTGGTCATAAGAAATACCCCAGGAGGCC
Organism: Rhinolophus sinicus; assembly: GCF_057876585.1. Lineage (NCBI taxonomy): Eukaryota > Metazoa > Chordata > Mammalia > Chiroptera > Rhinolophidae > Rhinolophus > Rhinolophus sinicus. The sequence goes on from NC_142504.1 coordinate 86,422,195, forward strand.
GTAGGTGTATTATTGAGAGGCAATGCGACATTACTTGATGTTGAAAGAGTCAGTGCTACCTACCCAAGCGACTTACTCATACCTTCCAGATCTGCCCAAGATGCACTATTTTGTACCATTTCCATTTGATTATAGATTGCTGCTGCTGCTGCTGCTGCTGCTGCTGTCGCTGTCCAATCTTATGGTTATGTAGATCAGACAACCCAGTTCATGAATGTATACTCAGATGAATGGGACACGGTCACCTGATGTCCCATTTAGTTGTCCAGTCTCTACTAACACCCAGTAGAAAACCAGAAGAAGCTGTTTCTTAAAAGAATAGTTTTCTGTATATACATATAGATATAAGCATAACTGTATATAGAAAGAAATAGAAATAGATGCAGATAAAGTCTTTCCAGGGTCTTAAAGATACACACTTTGATTTCCCCTGTTGGTGTTTGCCTAGGTCTCCATGCAGCTTCCTTATTTGTCACAGATACTGAGTATTATCAGATACGCTGAACCATAAACTCCAAGTGATAGAAGAGTGTGTACTGCAGAACTTAACTCCGGAGTCTTCTCTCACTCTGGTCTCCACTAAAAATTGGCAGCCTTAGGGGTGACTCTTTAGCTGGGTTCACATCTACGTTCAAATGTGATGTAAGTGGCCTACAAAATCTAAAAAGGCCTACGCCTACCAAGCATTTTTTAATGGTGAATGACGTGCAGTGCCGTAATTTATCTTTCATCTTGATGAAGATATCTCTACATGCTCCAAACTATTGATCCCTCAGAAATCTTACTGAGATGGGCCCCAGAAATTTTATCTACCTGGCACACTCTAGCTCACCTGTGTCTTACTAAAGGCATCTGAAATGCTTGTCACTTTCAGTTGATCATAGATAATATACACAATATCATCAATATAGTAGACTAGTCCAGTAATTTAGGGAATGTCAAAAGGTCAACGTTTTTGCAGACTATGCTCCTGCAGAGAGTAGGACACCTGAAGGAGGCCTCTGAAGGTACACTCCTGCCTGCATATGAGTGGCAGGGCCCATGCTGTTCCAGTGAAGCTATTACATCTAGAGTAGTAGCTACGTATTCATTCTCCAGTATCTATGTGATTTCTCCACAGGTTCCGTTGTTGAGTAATATATGGGTATTATAGGTTTCACCACTTCTGCTTCTTCCAACTTTTTGATTATGGCATTAATATCTGAAATTTCCCCAGTTATGTGGGATGCTTGTGGTATCCCTTCATAGGGAATAGGAAGTTTCAGGGCCTTTCACTTAGCCCTGTCTATAATGTCCAAACCCTATGAATCAGTGTCAAAATGAGAATTTTGACAGTTGACATGTCTTTCTATTCTAATTACACATTCAGGCACTGGGCACATAACCCACCAGGTGGGTCTAGAGACTAACTTGGCTCACTGGAAGTTGGACTTGAGGTATTACTCCATCTATCACCCAACCACAGAGGTATTTTGGGTCCCCAGGAATTAGCTTCAATTCAGAGCCAGCCAGTGTCCAGTAATCCTCCAAAGGTTTGGGTGTTCCACTTCACTAATGCACAGTAATTCTCGTAAGTGGCCACAGGTCCCTTGTGGGGAGCCTTCGATAAAGATTTATAATATGTAGCTGGGGCAGTGGTACAGAGTCCTTCTTCACAGGGACCAGAATTTCTCTTCAATCACAGGTATCTGGGTCTGTGAATTGACTCAGGTTTAGAAACTGGATTCAATAGTACAGTAAACCAGGTCAGGTTTGCGTGTGTGTGTGTTTGTGTGTTTTTTCTGATGCCAAAACTGTATCAGGCAGAGTTCAAGTAGAAGACAAAAACCACACAGAAATTTGAACAGGGAAAGTTTAATATACAAAATTATTACCTTTAACAGAGATTGGCATAATGAAGGATGGAGTAGGGAGAAGTGGCATCTAGAGCTAAGACAGAGTGCCCAAGGAAGAGGCACCCACTTCCAGAACCCAGCTCTACACTTGTTACACATGGCATGGCTATAGCTCATTAGGTGGCAGAAGTCACTAAGGTGCTGGACTAGTGAAACTTGCAGGAAGTTTGCCTTCTGTATTGATGGGATAAGCTGCCCTGAGAGAAGAACTGGCTCTTGAACTCATGGCAGAGCCTCCTGCGGAGTGCCAGGGAAACTGCTGGCCGCTCGGCCCTGGAAAAGCCACACCATGCAGGAGCCTAGAGAGAGGAGCACAACAGAACGGGGAAGAAATACCTTCCCCTTCCCGTATCTCTCCAGTAACTTCTACTGATAAAACGTGACATTGTGTCAGTTCACAAAAGGAATATATTTAGTACAGCTACCTTATCACAGAGCAGGTGACAAAGGATGAATTTGGAGCCACATCAATAACTTGATAACTGGCACAGGGGGAGATGGAGGTATACTCTTGTAAGGTTCTCATTTTGCATATGAAGTATTGTATTTCTCCATAATAGGTTGTGGTAGGTCCCTCCTCTGGTGCCTCAGAAAATTAGCCTTTCTTCACCTGAAAACTCTTTGATGACCTCAACTGGAGTGGATGCCTTGGATGTGTAAAACCTGATTCATCCACAAAAAACAAACAAACAAAATAAATCAACCAACCAAAGAAGTACAGCTGGTAAGCAAAAGAGAGAAAGAGGTAAAATAGAATCATAATAGTGCTCAATTAAAACAAAGAAAGCAGGAAAATGAAAAATAGGGAATATTATAAATATTAGAAAAATTATAACAGTAAACTTGACACCTTACATGAAATGCAGTCCGCAAATATTTGTATTTAAATATTTATAACATCCTATTTGTAGTAGCCAAAAAATTAGGAGTAATCCAAGTATCTTTTAACAGATGAATAAATAAACAATTTATGGCATACTCATACAATGGATTACTACTCAGCAGTAACAATGAATGAACTACTGATACCCATAATCACGTGGATGAAACTCACAAGTATGTTGGGCAAAGCAGTCTGATGAAAGAATATATTGTACACTTCCATTTATATGAACTTCTGTAACAGGTGAAATTAAATATAGTTGCAGAATTGAGATCAGTGTTTGCCTGTTGGAGTCGGGAGGGGAGGGGAGGATTGTTGGCATGAGAGAAAACTTTCTTGGGTGATAGAAATTTTCCATACCTTGATTAAGGTGGCAGTTATATAAGTGCATACATTTGTTAAAACTCATTTAATTGTAGATTTAAAACTTCTACATTTCTTATAGGTAAATTATACCTCATCAGAACTGATACAAATTTTGATTGAATAATTATTTAGGTTCTATTACGTGTAAGGCACAATTCTGGGTGTAAAGCCTTAACATACCATTTTATGTTACTTAGAAAAGTTGATCTCCCTTTTGTATGTAGCTGTTAGCCTCCCCCCAAACTATGTTTATTGATCTCTCCTTCCTGCCCTCCACCTTTATCACTCACATGCAGTATCAGTTATCATGGGTGTTTATTTTTGTTTTTGTTTTTGTTTTTTTTAGTTTTTGAAACTAGCTTAAGGAAGAATAATGATTTTAAGAAGTTTTGTTTGTTTTGTTAGTTTTGCAAAGACATAGCCTCATCTGTGTTGTAAAAAAATTGGCACACAATAGACACAAACAGATAAGCATCCAGCTTTCACTCTTGACCCTTACCAGTTATTTCAGACAATAGTTCCATGAATGTCAGTGGGTTATTGTTTCTGTACTGATGAAGACCCTAAAGCTCAGGCCAAATAATGTTCTCAGATTCACATATACCAAAACAAAAACTCTGGGATTCAGGTGTCATAATAATCCCTTTTATGTCTATGAAAAATTAGTTTTCATTGTATAATTCTATTTACTTACCTCAAATACTCATCTATATATTTCATGAATAAATAGGGCCACTCCTGTCCTGCTATAATCCACATCACGACACTTGCCCCTTCTTTGTATCTGAAATATCTCTTTTCTTTTTGATGTTGCTGCAGATGTTAAAAGAAAGGATAGAATAAGAGAAAAAGAGTGATCTTTTTCACTGTTTTCTTCACACTCCACTTATATAACCTATAGGTCTTGGCTAAAATCATCTAATTGTTCTTTGGAATTTCAACAAATTGAATTCAACAAAACCCTAGAGATTTCCCCACAAATTTCTGAGTATATTTCTTTCCAATTGTACATTGCTAGTATTTTAGTGGTTAGTTAGTATGACCCAAGAAATAGTTGAAAAGTGAAAATTTACATTCTTACCATTATTCTTCATTTATTATGTATAAGGCACATACTTTTATTTTATTAAAAATATATGAATATATGTGTTTGATATAGCAAATTAACCAGCTGCTTCAGGGATGTTATAAAAATAGTTATTTGGTTTAATAATAACTTTGGGGAGTTACATAATTTTTAGAAATGTTAAAGTGAAAAAAGAAATATACTTTGCAGAAATGCGCTCCCAAATCAATAGTAATAAATAATTAACTTATCTCATTGGAAATATTCTTCAACCTCAGACAAGCTCACAATTGCATTATTCTTTTTGATAAAAAAGGCATAAATAGCCCATAAGCAAAATATTCTGTTGGCTTTAGAATCTGAAACAGACTTTTGATCATTTGCCTTTAGGCCTATCCAGTCTTTGTTCTACTAGGCTGAATTTTCTGTGTGCTTGTGATGAAAACAAACAACCTAAAATTTTGTATCTTCTAGTATATTTCCACCCATAGTTCACAATACTCTTTTTTTCTCTCTTTTTCTCAAGGCTGAGGTTATATTGTTGTGTGTTTCTCCTATTGAAAATGTACTACCTCTCTGTTAAACCAAAGCCTGGTTCTTTACCATTTTTAGAAAACAGACAAGTCACAAGCAGATTTGTTCTGAGGATTAAATTGCATACAAATTAATTATAACCAAAGCCCAATGCATCGTCATCTGATGATTCTGAGAATATCGAGTGATTTGCTCTTTGGATTAGCCTCAGGTGGTTTGTCCTTCTCCACCTAGAAGTGCTTGTGTATTTTAGTCCAATCCAGTGCTTTCTCCATTCAGAGAATCGTTTCTGTATGGTAGAAGTTGTGAACAAGGAGAAAAATTCTCATGAACACCTTGGGATTGCGCTTCTCCATTGCTCCCCTTGCTTTCTATTTTTTCCTGGCCTGTGTTCTCTAAAGCCTGAATTGTGTTTCTTACGGAGCCTTGGAATAGATCTTGCTAAAATCTCAGAATAGTGGATGTGTGTTTATGGAGGGTGAGGGGAAATATCAAATGCGGGCCCTATCAAACGTGACTTCACTCCAGCTTCAAAAGATAAAAGCTGAGCTACCTGCTCTCACTTCATAGACCGCGTTTCCCCGAAAATAAGACCTAACTGGAAAATAAGCCCTAGCATGATTTTTCAGGATGCCATCCCCTGAACATAAGCCCTCATGCATCATTTGGAGCAAAAATTTATATAAGACCCAGTCTTATTTTTGTGGAAACACGGTAGTAAAGGTGACAGCTATAGAAGCCCATAAAACACTGAAAATTATCTTTTAAAAAAATCCAGCTGGTCTGTTATAAACACATATATTTTGTGGCAGCCCCATTTTTCTGGTCCTGGAGGCTGAAAACTTGGATCTTTGGGTGGTCAGTGAAAGAGTGTTCATTTGCACCACTCCCTTCCTCCAACCTAAATCTGTGAGTAGCTATTGCTCATAACATAGAAATTAGAACATTAGAGCTAAGTCATCTTTTCTCATCATCCTCAAAAGAAGGCAGAGAGGGAAGGAAGAAGAACTAAAAGGAACTGTTTGTAAGGCAAATTTAACTATTCTGATTTTCATATTGAGGGTTTGAATTAAATGCCCTCAAGAGGCAACCAGGGGCTAAGTATCACATATACGAGTAAAAGAATCAATACTCTAATTTCTACTAATTTCCTAGGTCACTTGCATTAGGATCCACTGCCTGAGTTACCTAGTATCACCTGATTGGCCAGTAGTAAGGTCAGGACTCTGCCCCAACAGGTGCAAAACCTGTTGTTTACTTAACAATGTTTGTGGCAGCAGCTGCTGCCTGTGCTGTTTCAAAGCAATTAAAGAGTGGACTGTTTATTAGGTTGCCAGGTGCTGGCTTCCCTAGGTGCTGTGACAGGTGGGGCAAAATTTCATGGAAACACCTGCCAGCCTCCAAGTCAGGCCTGTGCTAACTGGCTATTATGTACATAGCGTTTAATCTTCCTGGGTTTAGCTGACAGAGCAGAAAGAATAGCTACAACACCCTCCACCAAGGGCTGAAGATATGATATGTAAGCACTTTCTTGCTTGCCCTGGTAGACAAGCATAGTTTGGATATTATGAAGATTTTATTACTTTACATTTATCAGCTGTTCTTAAAGAGCATAGAAAGCACCCCAAAGAGGGTAAAAAACTTTTATCTAGAGACATAACACATTAATTTTTAATTGTCATTACTGAACTGATTTATGAAACAATAAATACAATCAAACAATTTTCTCCCAATGCTGAAAATCTCACTGTCTTTTCCTTTGGTTAAAGTTTTCTTCTTCTTGGAATAGTTGACACAGGAAAAGTACCTTAATATTCATGCTGGATATAAATAAGTGTAAAGAATCACCATAGCTTTTGGATTTATTTGTTTTGTTTTGGGGGTTTTTTTTTTGGAATACTTATGTGACTTGGATCTTTAGTTGCCTTTTTACAAACAATGGGAAACATCTTGTGGAAGAAGTAAAAATCTAGAGATTTCCCAAAGGTAAGATTAAAACTATTTTCTCTTTGGTAAAATAATCCCAGGTGAACTCAGGAGACGCACATAGAGGCTTATTTCTAAAACATGCTTGGTAGGTCTTAGCAATCTACCAGGAAAAACATTCTTCCATCAATTTTATTGCTGTGGAAACTCAATAAATTCAATAAAGAAGTGTAATGATGCTATCTTAGAGCTGTATCCTTTGTATTTTGAATTTTTCATTGAAAAAGTGCCTGATATTCTGTCCCCAGTCAAGGTGGCCATAAAGCTCTAACAGTGTGTGGTATTTGAAGTGTACTTTGAACCTGCCCTCAAGCATCGCTTTTTCCATTTACTTCCCTTTATTTAAAATTGCCTCCCAGAAAGAAGTTTAGAAATATTCTGTGGGGAGAGAGCCAGGAGTGCAGTTTCCAGGCTCTCGGCCTCACTTGGAAAGGTGCTGGCTCAGGTAGTAAATGACCATCAACTGTGATTGGATGGCCATCAGCTGTGGCTAGTTGCCCGTCAGCTGAAACCAGTGAGCCATTGGCTACTAATATAACTGCTCTGGGTACACTAGCAGAAAATGAAGGCTAGCAAGAAGATGGTGGCTGAGCTAGCAAGAGCGGGTTGCAGCTAGCAAGTGAGGTTGGTTGGCAGAGAGAGAAGTGGACGGCGGGTGGCGGATAGTGTTGCTCCTGCTTCCTGTGTCTCCAACCCAGCTGCCAGCGAGACTATAGAGGTATGACTCCCCTATCTATGGCTCCGTGGGTGTTCCTTTTTGGCCTCACCATGTCCTGCGTTCTTATGTGGGGAGCGGGACTAGAGACCCCAGAAGTAACCCCGCCGGACATCCTGCATGACACATTCACACTAAAATATCACTGGCTGATATCAAATATTCTGTTACCTGTCCCTAGAAATTTGCTTTTAGGATAAAATGATAAATATTAAGTCAAGGGCAAACCAAAAAACAAAAACACCTGAAATATTAAGAATCAGCAAAGAGAGGAGGGTATTGGGAATGAAAGGCATTTCCAGTTTGCATGCAACATGCTTAATGACTGGACCTTTCTTGTCTATCCTTAATGAAGCTCACGTGTTTCCTCAGAAGAGGGTAAATGTTGGGTAGAGCAGTGAGTTGAATCCTACTTGCCCACTAGGTCAAGCATTGTCAGCCTCTGTCCCCTCATCTGTGAAAAATGCACATAACAGTATCAACACCTTCAACAGAAGGCTATTTTGGAAATTTCAATTAAAAGGCAATATATGAAAACACGTAAGATAGTCCTGGACACAAGTGAAGCAGTAGAGAAATTATGATTTCTTCCTTTGCTTAAATGCAAATCTAGTTGGTGTTTCTTCCGTAAAGTTAATTCTAAAAGTACCCTTCCTGGTTCGTATTGACCATTGGAAACTGGCCACATCTTCACATTTATGGTTGTAGGAGACCACTCAGCATATGATTTATTACTTTCTGTGGAAAAGGCTTTTGCATGAAATGTGAGTCTTTGATGCTCTCCTCCCCATCGTTCGAGGAAATAGTTCGTAACCACTGATTTACTGCTTGTGAAACTCAAAGTTAGTTTTCTTAAGTCTATCAAGCTTCGTGTGACCTTCAACTTCCCATTTCATCCGGCACAAACCTTCATTAATGTTCACCATTGTGATTAAGGTTGCGTTTAAAAACTTTCACAGAATAATTTAGAGGCGATTATGTATGAGAAAAAAATATATACCACCATTTCCAGGTGTCTGCTAAGAATCTACAATTGCCTCCATCAAAACTTATTTGAAACCATGTTAAGAAGCTGATTTTTTAAATCAGGAAAAGCACCAGGTGGCAACGATACATTTTATATAAAATAGACTTGACCTTTTGCCATTGCTGAGCACAGGAAGAGTAGAATAAAAGGATATGAAGTAGAAGCAGATGGAATTCACACAGAGAAAGAAAACTTTCTCCTGTGACAGGCCAAAGATATACACCAGGATGGATAACTGTAAGAAGTTAATGTTATCAAATAGAGATATGGGACAGTTGATCTTAAGGGGAAAGCAGGTGGTGTTTTTATATGTAAATAACATAAAAGAATAAAAGTCATTTTCTAGGTAGGGAGTCGAGGAAAAAAGAATAATGAACTGTATGGTGAACAACAACAACAAAAAGATTGTAAAGAAAATAGAGAATATACATATCAGAGAACAAATATGAAAAAGGTATACTAATAAAAGTCCTAAGACTATATTTACAAATAGTAGAAATAAAAGGGAAATTATTCTTTGTTTACTTCTGGTTTTAGAAGGACTCAATATTGTCGGTGTGGCATGTGTTTGTTTTTGATGTTCATGTTACAATTTTAGGTGGTTTTGTTGTTGCAGCTGTTTCACTGACAGTGACTGCAGATTAAAAGGATATTGAGTGTGAACAGGATACTATAGCATATACTTGATGTGAGTTGGATGTTGGAAACAGTAATCATAAAATTAAAAGAATAAATTGAGCCAAAGTCTGGCTCAATTCCCAGATTTTTTGAAATTCCCGCTTTGTGCTTTGGACAAGTTACTGTCCCTGTTAATCAGTTTCGTCTTTAGTAAAATGAGATGACCTTTTATATCTCATAAGATTACTGAGGAGATTAAATAGATAATGCAAGTAAAGCATTAAAAATAGAGCCCATCTCTCAGTAAATAAACACCAATTACTATTGTTTTTAGCTACTAAGATTAGAATTTAACTCATTTTTTCTTTTAGTATGTAATTTTCTTTGAAGTAATTCCTACAGAATGCACAGCAGACAGTCCTTTTCTTTCTTGCTTACTTTCTGACCTCCAGAAAGTAAGTTCCCTTTTAGGTAGAAATGGGAAAACTTCATATTGCAAATGTAGAATCTCAAAATTGTTTTCTGCTAATGTAATAATCAATGAAGATGAAATCTGGATTTATATTAGGCTGTTAATGTTGTAATATTTATTGGCTCTCCATCCGAAAGTCAATAACAAAGGAAATGGGTGTTGAGAAAAGTGATTATCATAGTTAAAAGAATGTTATTAATGATTAAGGACATATGGACATGGCTGGAAAGAACAGCCAATTAGAATAGACATATTACTTCATCATAAAGAAATTACTACCTAAGTTAGCTTAAATCGTTTTGATTCACAGAAGAAAGAAATAATTAAAATTATGCCGACACACATAGAGGGTGATTTTGTGTATAGTTGCCAAAGAACTTTGCATTGAAATACAGTTGTGATCTGCTGGAGGCACTGCTTTATTTCATTGGTAATCTATAGGAGAAAACTAGACCCAGAGACAGTGTTTTTCTAACAGAGTAGCCTATGTAGTTTATCTACTGATACACAGGGCTGATCAGTTCATTTTCAATTTAAATAAAAATACTTCACTCTCTGTAACAAATATATTCTATAGGTTCAATTAAAAAATACAGTGTTTTGCATGCTTCATGAAGGTTGAGTGTTCTGTTTCTGGGAGATAAAACAAGAGCTATTTAATGTTCCAGGAAAAACAGACACCAAACTAACTTGCAATTCCCATTGAATATCCCCTGAAGAATATTTCTCCTTTTTCAGTATCATTTCAGTATCCAAACTAAGACATAGTAAGAGACAACCTTCATAAATGTAAATAGAACCTTCTCCCCCTTCTGACTGTCCCTTACTATGCACTTGGTTTACTTTGCGTCTATGATCACCGTATATAAATATTCTAACTACTCATCATAAGACTGCCAAGTATTTTAACTGTCAAGTATTGGCCAATAATATTCTTTCCTCCAAGTTTAAAATATTTGTGTGACCTATAGTTTATTTTAATTTTAACAACACTATCAAAATTTTAAGCTTATAATTTCTATTTCCAAAATGTGGATATTAAACCCTTGTAAAATGTAAAATGTTATGCAATCTCTCAAGATCATAACCAACTATTTAAGGAAATCTCCATTCTTCCACTAGATAAAACCAAAGTATAAAATCAATGCCCCGAGCTGACAATTTTGAATCACAAGCAAACAATCAGAAAGTTCCTCTTTGAGATTATTAACCAACTACAAGGGAAGAAAACCTTTTTCAGATGGCAGATTCCCTCATTGGGTGATATTGGGTACTCATTGGGTGATATTCATGATTATACCACGTAAACATATGTAGGAAAGAAAACCATTAGACTTTTAATTAGGGCACTATAATGCTATTCCAGAAATTTCTAAAGAATTCAGGTCCTGGGGCTGCTGAAGTATTTCATCCACTACTCTATTTACTGCCCACAGATTCGTTCATGAGTCTTCTCTACCTTGACAAGTCCACAGTAATGAATTTTAAGAGAGGAGGTTCCTCACCTTAACGTCAGTGTTTCAGTTGGGAAGTTTGAATGTTTCTATTCCCTGCTTAATCTTCTCACTTTCTCCTCATCTTTCATTCTGATTTTATTCATACAGTTGTATGGTAGCATGCTTGCTTTTTTTAAACGATGTTTTGGCAGTCTTTCCAAGCCTGTATGCATAATTCTACTTCATTCATTTTAATAATTACATAGCATTACAAAGTATGGATGTTCGTTTATTAAGTAGTAATATTTAAGATAAGAGATAAAGATTACTGATTATGAAATTACTGTCCAGTTTAAGAAATGACATATTACCGATATTGTGGAAGCACGGTCTGTAACCCTTTCCTGATACCATGCCATTCCCTTCCTGCCCTCTCCCCGTCTCCAATAACTCCAACCCTGAATTGGAGGTTTACCATTGCTTTGCATGTCTTTCTACTTTTTAATTACATGTTTATGTATGCCTAAATACTATATAATGTTTTTGCATGTTTGCAAACTTTTATAAATAGTATCAAAATAAATTTGATATTTTCCTTCAACAAAATGTTTATGCTATTTAACAGTATTGAGAAAGTTCTAGTAACTTTTAATTTTTATTGATATAAAAAATGTATTATATAAATATAACACAGTATATTTATTCACTCTCCTAGTAATGGCCATTTACTTGTATGTGTTTTCAACTTTCATAACTAAAAATCACATGTTGAGAACTTCTTGTTTCTGGTCCAGCATGGAAAGAGTTTAGAAGTCATTCCTATCCTCAGAAAAGCTGAGCACATTGAAAAACAATAACTCTTCTTACAGTCATTAGAGAATTAAAGACAAACTGTTGACACCAAAACTGAAGAAACAGACAGACACTGAGTATCACAGCTTACTGAAGCAGAAGCTCAGGAGCAGAAATATTCTCAGAAATAAGTCGCAGGATAGAAAAATGTAAACTGCAATTAACAAATTGCTGAAGGCTCAGGACAGACAAATTTGATTGTCAAAAATTCCAGTAGATCCATATTCAGGGAACCCTATACTTTTGTGAGTCTTACTTCCAGAAACCCCACCAAGATCTCACAGTAAAGATCAGAAAAAAAATCACTTGTGCTTATGGCAGGTAGAGTGGAAAAGTAACATATTGAAATATGCCCAAAGCATTCTATTCTTACCATATTTCCCCAAAAATAAGACTGGGTCTTATATTAACTTTTGCTCCAAAAGACGCATTAGGTCTTATTTTCAGAGGATGTCTTATTCTTCTCTTGTACAACAATCTAGATTTATTCATTTATTCATGTACAAAAATCTACATTGATTCAAATACAGTCATGTCATCTTCTTCTGAAACATTGTCATAACTCTCCAAACCCCGAATTCTGGCTTGAATTTCTTGCAACTTAATTTCCTGTAGAACCACTGGCCCCAATCTCTCATGTCCAGCAACAGAGCTCTCCTTAAATGAGCACTTCTTGTCCATGAAGCCTGCTTGTAGTGCATTGGCAACACAGCTGTCAGTGACTTTATCCCATGAACTCTTCACCCACGTCACAACCTCTTGCAGGCTAGGCTTCACAAAGTTTCCATGCTGATGTTTCAATGTAGTCATTGATTTCCGTGTGCAAATGGTCATTGAATGGCTTGTTTATTGCAATATCAAGAGTCTGGAGATAGGCAGTCGGAGATAGGCAGTCATTCCTGCGGGAATCATTATTTAATCTATTCTTCTCTCTACAAGGAAGTTCTTCATGTCTTTAGCACAGTGAGTGCTGGCTGAATCCCAGACTGGCAGACCTCTTTTGCCACCTCGCAAAATAAGTGGCAGCATTAAATCGACCCACTTCCTTATAACTGCTTGTGTGCACGAGGTTTTTTCAGTTTCAAGAACATAAATGCCTGAAACATGTTCGACCTTATCTTTCTTGCCCTTAGTGATGAGTAGAGGTGGGGCTCTCTTTCCATCCAGACGAATTGCCAAAATACAGGTAACACGTGCACTTTGTAACCAGTGGAGGGAATGTAGGTTGACGAGGCACCCCTCTGATCAATTGTCGTTTGAGATCCTTGGCCCATAAACACTGCAGTTTCATCCATAGCAATCATGTAGGAGAGCTGGTATTTAGAAAAGTCGATGCCATCAACAAAGGACTTGAATGCAAGTGCATGTTTAATAACTTCAGTATCTTCCAGCTTGAACAGTGTTGTCGATGTTAGAGATAGTTCATATCGCTGAAGGAAGCCAGCCAGTATCGTGATGCTTTGAATTCTGGGGATATTTCTAACTGTGGTGCTATTGCAAGGGCAAATGCTTGAATATCAGCTCTGCGCACAACCAAAGAATTTGCTCTCCTGTCAGCAATGCATTCACAGATAGTGTCTTCCAGCTCAGGAAATAATGGTGCGGACCTGATCCACACTTGCGTTTCTTAGCATTTCCCTCGTCCACCTTGTTGACTGAGGTTATCGTACCTTGCTTGCCATTTTTGGAGCATTCAGAGATCCAACTTCTTCTCTTTGCAGGAAACTGTAAGATTCTTGCCCCAGGAGTCCTCCAGGATTCCTTTCTTGTACTTGATGGACTAGCTCTTTCTTTTTGCACTCATCTTGTCAGGGGGTCAAGACATTATTCCCTTTAAATCTACAATTGAATCCAGTGTTAATTGAGACAAGAGTGGCAACAAAAATCATGATAGTTAAGAATGATGGTCCACACAAAAGCGACAAAAAAGTTGCAGGCACCAAAACTCAGAAAATGTTTCTTTATTTCACACGAGTACATTAAGTACATCCGTTACAGCATACGACATATTGAATTATGAAGATTCGTATTAGACACAACCATGTCCGTTCGTTATCAAGTGCGCATGTTATTTATGCATTGTGTCTGTGCTCCGATTGGTCATTCACCAGTAAGTCTGGAGTTCATCTGTTTACATAGGCATTTACAATTTCGTCCAAAGGCGCCCGCTTGGGTATTTACAAATACTTAATTTGTAAATGTATATTATATTAATTTATATTATCATTTATTTTAAGTATTAGTGTCAATATTATTTGTTTATATTTAATTATATATTATTTTGTAATTCAATACATCCATCATGTGTTGCACAGACGTACTAAATACGTCCGTCTGTCTGACTGATGATCTTAACTGGGGCTTATTTTTGGGGTAGGGCTTATATTACGAGCATCCTGAAAAATCATGCTAGGGCATGACATAAACGGACACTGTTTTACCATAGCCCAAACAACTGGTGTTTCACCAGAGTGTAACTGACCGAAGGCAAGGGAAATATCCAACTCTGGCCCCTTCTACCTCCCCCCTGTCTTACCTGGGGGGAGGGGGAATAACTGAGAAACACTGGTAAAAGTCACACACTAGAGGTACAGGTTCACTTAAAGACTGAGACCTAATTATAAGACTATAGAATGCTTCCTTTCTCCCCACATCTTGCACTATACTAATAGGGCTCTGGCGTAGTAACAGGAAAATGCAGCACCAAGAACTGCATGTCTCAGATTTTATTAAGACATCTCTAGGAAAATCCAAAGATAGACGCAAAGACTAGACAAGGAAGACCAAATTAAACCCAAAGTAAGCATAAAAAAATAAATTTAAAAATAAAAGCAAAAAATCAATGAAATTGAAAACAGAAAATCAATAGTGAATAATTAATGAAACCAAGAGCTGGTTCTTTGAAAAGATCACTAAAATTGATAAATCTCTTTCCAGGTTAACTAAGAAAAAAAGAAAAGACATAAATTCCTAACATTAAAAATGAAAGAGAGACTATCACTACTAATTTCATGGACATTAACATAGTATGAATACCTCTATACTCACAAATTTGATAACCAAGATGAAATGAACCACTTCCTTGAAAGACACAATCTAGCCTGACTCACACAAGGAGAAATAGGTAATCTGAATAGGTCTGTACCAGTTAAAGAAATTTGATCTATAATTAATAACTTTCCAAAACATAAAATACGAGGCCCATATGAGTACCCTAGTGAATTTTACCACATTTCAGAAAGAAATCATACCAATTTTCTACAATCTCTTCCAGGAGATAGAAACAACTGGGATTTAGTCCAGGTAGACAACGCTGGTTCAACATTTGAAAAACAATATATGTAATCCACTGTATCAATAGGCTAAAGAAGAAAAATTGCATGATCTTTTCAATAGATGCAGAAAAAAATTCTTGACAAAATCCAATACCCATTCATGGTGAGAATTCTGAGAGTCTAGGACTAGAAGGGAATTTCGTTAACTTAATGAAGAACATCTCAAAAAGACCCAAATACTAGCTGCTTCTGGAGGATGCAGTCCATGGTAAGACAAGTAAAATTCGGGGTGACTGTACAGTCAAACTCCTTTTGCTATAAAAATGTTCCAAGGTCAAAGATGAAGTTGTATGGCATATCGTGGTAATAAACAAAGGACTCAGCTGTTCCAAGTACAATAGTTTGGCAGTAACATGTTGGAAAGGGGAGGTAAAGCCACATTTAGAACACATCTATTCTCAGGAGGAATGCAACCATGGCCGGAAGTGTTGCAAGGCATGTACAAAGAACAGGGAAAATACCATGACCTCTCTCTTTCCATGTCTCCATCACTTTCTGTGCCTCTCATTAGCCAAACTCACATGGAAGCCAGAAAGTAGGGATCCCAGTCTGCACACAGTAGGCAAAAAAAAAAAAAAAAAAGTAAAGAAAAAACTGGTTCAGAAAAAGGAAACTGGTTCAGAAAGAAAACTAAGACTAAAAACATTCACATTCTTATATTATTCTACCAAAAAATAATAATGTGTGATACATTCTGAATCTCTGATTCTGTCTCTAGTACTGTATTGAGATCAGAAGAAATACTATTTCAAAATGGTGAAGGGGTGGGTCGGCCTGGGTGTAAATTGCATGCCAACAAGCCAAGGAAGAGAAACATGTCTCATTGATTGTTCTAGTAAACTGTCAACAAGCATGTGGCCAACTTGAGTGGGCAATAACAAACATAAATAGAACCTTCATGTATAAAAGCATTTATCATGGACCAAATATAGTTACTGACACTTGTCGCCTCTCTCAGAATAACGAAGTGCTAGAAGGCAAATGATTATTGTGAATAGAAACATATTCTATTGGCAATTAAATGAAATGAGGTGGGCCCAAAGCCAGAGAATATTCTTGATTGGACTCTTATTTTATTGCCCTAAATTTAGGAAGCCTAATTTTGGTAAGTATCATCCTATTCAGTTTTTGAAATGGAGGCTTTGGCATTTATCATAAAAATCTCATTTTCATTTCAGAAATATCATAAGGCTCTATAATTACCCACCCATAGAGCAGTCTTTTTCTTCAATACAATATATATAGGATACAGTGACATCCCAAATTATATTACAGTTAACAGGTTGCCCTGGAGGAATCCAGACATAAAGATTTGGAACCTTGATGAGAGGAGATGGGAAAAAACTGTCATTTACAAGTTGCCAGTGGTTTTTCTCTTCTCTAGAATAAACCATTTAACTCACATTTGGGGCAGCCTTCTTTTGTGTTAAGGAAACTCCAGGAATTAGCCCTTCAGTTACACAAATATAAAACATACATCTACACATTATGTAGCAGAATGCCATTTCCTGCACAACCTTAATATAGTTGTAATATTATTTTGGTAATATAATATTATATATCTTTGAGCCTGAGCTGGGGGATAAAATGTTTTTTGGAATTTGTTAATCAAGCCCATATTTTTCTAAAATCCTACATATTTTTAAAGAGATAAGAAACAAAACAAAACAAAAAGCCTTACATTTTGAAATAATTGTAGACATAGAGAAAAGTTGTAAAATAGTACACAGTTCTTATATACTGTTCAACCATTTTTCCCTAATGTTAGTATCTTGCATAACTAGTATCATAGCACAATTTTCAAAACTAAGAAATGGACATTGGTATAATATTGTTAACTAAGCAAAAGACTTAATTTTTGGATTTATCAGTTTTTTCACTAACATCTTTTTTTCCCTTCAGTATCCAATCCTGAATCCCACATTGCAGTTAGTTGTCATGACCACTTAGTGTTCTCCATCCTGTTATACAGGTCAGACAATTAGGTTCCTGAACACATCCTAGAAAAAGTGCTACATACCTCACTGCTGAATATCACTACACTCACCTTCGAAGTACTCCCCTTGGGAAGCTATGCACTGATGCCAGTGCCTAGTCCACCCTTCAAAGCAAGTTTGGAACTCTTTTTCTGGAATGGCCATCAGAGCTGTTGTCATATTACCTTGATGTCCTGAATGTCATCAAAATATCTTCCTTTCAATATTTCCTTTATCTTCAGGTAAGGAAAGAAGTCATTGAGGTCCAGATCAGGTGAGTAGGGAGGGTGTTCCAATACAGTTATTTGTTTACTGGCTAAAAACTCCCTCACAGACAGTGCCATGTGAGCTGGTGCATTGTCTTTATGAATTGTTGGCGAAAAGTTCAGGTCATTTTCGTCTAACTTTTTCACACAGCCTTTTCAGCACTTCCAAATAGTAAACTTGGTTAACTGTTTGTCCAGTTGGTACAAATTCTTAATGAATAATCCCTATGATATCAAAAAAGGTTAGCAACAGTGTTGCAACAAGTTCATGAACTTAATTGTCGTACCTTGTATGATCACACCATCTGCATATTATGATAATTTTATCTCCTTTCCAATAATTATTCTTTAAAATTTTTGTTTCATTGTTCTTGAATAAAATTTAAAACAATATTAAATAGTAATGGTGAGGTGTAAATGGGCCTTCTTCTCTTGTTGCTGATTTTAATAAATCTAGTGAAATATTCCCAACATGTACTCCATGGAAACACTAGTCCCACAATAAGAACTGTGAAAATGAAACCAAAAGATTTCATAATTGAGGAAACACTCCTCCCTATACTGCCCCTCTTGGAAGTTAGCAGTTTTCTCTCTTCTATCTCCTCAAATCTTCTGTAAAATACATTTAACTAGGAAATGATTTTGTACTTAACTTCACGGGGTTTTTAATTTGGAGGGCGGGAAGGGGGATACAAAAATGAGCTGACAGTGTTCTCAAGGGAAGTTAGGATGAGCTCACAAGGGCAAATCAGGAGTCCCTGTTACTTTGACAAGGATACAATTGGCGGTTTCATCAGCACATACCAAGTAGGGAATGAGATTTCATCTTCTCCTTCTCGCAGGCATCCCCAGTCTTAATGAATGATTGTTTCAGACAGTTCCTCTCACGTGGTTTGTAGCAGAGGGCAAGAGCAAGGAATGCAGGCAGGCAGCACAACATTTTCCCACAGGCCAGTGATTGCGGACAGAGCTTGTCTCTTTCTGTGCAAGCCCTATTCTCCTTACGCAGCCTAGGAGAAGTTGAGCACCTAGGCGATGGTACAGTGGTACCAGAGCCTTCCGAGGCTGCCTCCTAATAAACCCAGGGCGGATGAGGGTAATCTGACCTCACTTTTTTATAGCTTTCTTTAAAATGTGAAGCACTTTTTTCTCATTGTCCTCAGCTAAGAGTTCTAATAGCCATTTCCCAGAAATAGAAAATGTTTATTGATCATGGTATTAAATGTTTTCAAGGAACACTAACATGTTTATTGTAGATGGGGAAATTATATATATATATATATATATATATATATATATATATATATATTTTGTAAATTAGATATTCGATATTCAGTCTGGGTTTATTGGAAGAAGAAAGTGTAAAGATCTTTGAAAACCTCTCAGAGAACCTGATGTATTTTTTGTTGTTTTGTTTTTTTAATTGGGAGCTTTGCAAATAATTATCAGTTAATAGCAAGGAGTAGAATAAATGATCCCTTGAAATAGATCCCAACTCTAAGATGATGTTTCTGTGAAATGACAAGTGTAAACCACATCACGATAATAATCCTTGTTATTTTGCTGACAATTAATTAATGCTTTTCAGAGAGTGACGAGTACTATAATAACTATGTGACATAAGAAAACTATATAAAAGATGACAAAACCATAGTGACATTATTGCTCCCTAGTGTGGTTCAAAGACAATGAGGCAACTACAAAAATAAATAACTTCATCAGCGATTAAAAGGATAAATGCCATTTGGTTCACTCTAAGTGATAGCTGTAGTTCATTCTAATATTCCTCAGGAGTATACTTAAAACAATACTAATTCACTTATTTGTTTTATTTTATGTGGTGTTAAGGTAGCTTACAAAGACCCGCATTATATAGCATGAGGGGAAAAAGTGGAAAAAGAAAAAACAAAGGAAAAATGAGGCAAAAGGAGTTTATGTAAGATGAATTCAGAGTAATGTGATTTAATCCCCAAAAAGCATGTCATAAAGCACTTTCTGGGGAACTATGCAAAAATCACCAAAAAGTACATGATTTAGGAGATCCATAATTTAGATCAAAATCAGTTCCTATGGGAAGCAAAATTATATCTGATACTGAGCTGGTGTTCATAGAGAGGGCAACTTTTATTTCAGGAAAACAAAGTACTAGGTGATATTATTAGTGTAAACACAGTAAAGAATTTCATAGGACTATTGCAAATTGTGACATTTTAAACTAATGTAAGCCCATATTAAAATGACACATAACTTTTTGTGTAGTGCAGGTACCTATAACAGAGTATTCTTAATTACCCCATTCAGATCTATGACATTGTCATTTATTTCACTTATTCATATGTCGTTACCTTAGTGTTATTATTTTAAACAAATTATTATCTTGTAGATAAATGAAGAAGAAAAAATTCATTTTACTTTAACATATTTATTCTCCAGTACTTTATCTAGATCCAAATTTCTAACCTATATAATTTTCCTCCCCTTGAAGTTCTTTTAACATTTCATAAAGACTGGTCAGCTGGCAATGATTTATGTTAGTTTTTGTTGTTTTGTTTTTTCTGAGAAAATCTTTTATTTCTCTTTCATTGTTAAAGAAAAATTTTGCTGGATATAAAATTATACGTTGGATTTTTTTTTCTTTCAAAACTTTAAATATTTCACCTACTATCTTGTTTGCACGGCTTCTGACTAGAAGTCTGCTTTAACTCTTATTCTTGTTCCTCTGTAAATAAGATACTTCAGCACCCCTTGGCTTATTTCAAGAATTTTTGTCTTTGTCTTTCATCCTGTTGAATATGTATGACTACCTGTAATTTGTTGTTGTTGTTGTTGTTGTTTTTAAATTAAAGTTTACTTTTTATAACAATTTTAGTGTCACAGCAATTTTGAGTTGAAGATACAGAGATTTCCCAAATGGGAAATCCCTTGCCCACACACATACATAGCTTCTACCATATCCACAGCTCCGATGTGGTGATGCATTTGTTACAACTAATGAACGTACATTAATACATCATTATTACCCATAGTTCATACTTTACATTACAGTTCACACTAAATGTTACACATTCTATGGGTTTGGACAAACTTATGACATGTATCCACTATTAATATCATACAAAGTAATTTCCTTACTAAAAATCCCTAAAAAATTCTCTATTCAACTCTCTCTATTCATCTCTCTCTTCCCATAACCCCTGGCAACTATTAATGTTTTTACTGCCTCCATAGTTTTTCCTTTTCCAGAATATCGTGTAGTTATAATCATACAATATGTAGCTTTTTCAGATTGGCTTTTTTCACTTAGTAATTTGCATTTCCTCCATGTCTTTTCATGGCTTGTAGGTTTATTTTCTTTTAGTGCTGAATAATATTCCATTGTATGCATGTATCACAATTTATCCATTCACCTACTAAAGGATAGCTTGGTTGTTTCCAAGTTTTGGCAATTATGAAAAACCTGCTATAAACATCCATAAGCAGGTTTTGGTGTGATTATAAGTTTTCACCTTTTTTAGGTGCTCTTTCTTGGTGAATCGTATTGTGTGAGGTTGAGAAGAATGTGTATTCTGCTGTTGTTGGATGAAGTAGTCTATAGATGGCAATTACATCAATCCAGGTGACTGACAGTGCTCTATAATTCAACTGTGTTCTTACTGATTTTTGTGCCTGCTGTTATCTGTCCATTTCTGAAAGAGAGATGTTGAAATTTCCAACTGTGATAGTGGCTCTCTCTAGTTCTCCTTGTACTGTGTTTCCCTGAAAATAAGACCTAACCGGAA
This sequence comes from Rhinolophus sinicus, assembly GCF_057876585.1. NCBI lineage: Eukaryota > Metazoa > Chordata > Mammalia > Chiroptera > Rhinolophidae > Rhinolophus > Rhinolophus sinicus. The sequence continues at coordinate 86,443,401 of NC_142504.1, forward strand.
AATAAGCCCTAGCATGATTTTTCAGGAGGACATCCCCTGAACAGAAGCCCTAATGCATCTTTTGGAGCAAAACTTAATATAAGACCCGGTCTTATTTTCAGGAAAACATGGTAGTTCTAGCAGTGTTTGCCTCACATAGTTTGATGCTCTGTTGTTAGACACACACATGTTAAAGATTGTTCTCTTTTTGAAGAACTGATCCCTTCATCATTATGTAACACCCTCTATCCCTGATCACTTTCCTTGTTCTAAATCGGCTCTGTCTGAAATTAATATAGCTACTCCTGCTTTCTTTTGATACATGTTGCATAGTATATCTTTCCCCATCCCTTCACTTTTAATCAATATATGTCTTTATTTTTAAAGTGGTTTTCTTGTAGACCATATATATTTGGGTCAAGTTTTTTGACCCACTCTGGCAATATTTGTCTTTTAATTGGTCCATTTATGCCATTGGTTTTCAAAGTGGTTATTGATGTAGTTGGATTAATACCTACTATATTTGTTACTATTTTTTATTGTAGCCCTTATTCTTTTTTTCCTACCTTTAACTGCCACTCTTTCCCTGCCTTTTGTGGTTTTAACTTAGCATTTTATGATTTCATTTTCTCTCCCTTCGTGGCCTGCCAGTTACATTTCTTGGTTTTAAAAATATTTGTAGGGTTTACCCTTGAATATTCTGTATACATTTACAACTAATCCAAGTTCATTTTCACATAACACTATACCACTTCACAGGTAATCTGAGTATTTTGTAATAATGAAATTACTCCTCCTCTCATCCTTTGTATCATTGCTGTCATCATTTTATGTATACAAAAGCATATATGCATATAGTTGAATATATTATTGCTATGATATTTTGAACTGATGGATGATGTTGTGTTCATTCATGGCCTAATTCAATTCAGCTCTCTATTCTTTTTTTAAATTTTTAATTAAAATTTATTGGGGTGACAATGATTAGTAAAGTTATGTAGGTTTCAAGTATACAATTCTCTCATCCATCATCTATATATCACATTGGGTGTTCACCACCCGGAGTCAGTTCTCCTTCCATCACCATATATTTGATCCCGTTTACCCTCATCTACTACCCACTTTCACCCTTATCCTCTGGTAACCACTAAATTACTGTCTATGTCTATGAAGCTCTCTATTCTTAACTTATTACTAAATCCTTTTTCAGTTTTGGTTTCATAAAAACTTTCATATAAAATATAATGTTCCTGAAATAGAAAATGTAGCCCATTTCCACCCCATAAGCTGCACCTTGACCTAATGATTTTATGCTTAGTATTTGTGCCTACTGTAGTTCCTTTTTAGGGTTTGCTGAAGATGAAGTTCTATAGGCTGTATTAGCAAAAGTTAGCGAGGTTTATCAGGTTTTATTGTTTATACAACAGGCTTCTTTAGAGGGATATAAAGCACCTCCAGGTCCTTTGAGTTTTAGGCTGTTACTAGCAGTATTCTGGTGACTAATTTTGTTACAGAAATTGTTTGGGTTTAGCTCTAAGCATACTGGGGTATTTAATCCCGGTTTGGGTCTTAGTTATAGTGTAGTAAAGATTCTTAAAGTCACTTTCGCAGCTTATTTTTATTTTAGCTATAGCTTTTACAGCCTAGTTAAAATATAATTTATCATTAAAAAATCTTTAACACACTTTACATGCAGGGTTCTATTAATTTGGGTTAATCATATTACCATGGTGGCTAGTACAAAATTTACCAACTCTCATTGGTTAATATGACTTAGTCAAACTTTCATTTATGGCTTAATTTTTATCACTACTGTTGTCCATGGGGGGTGTGGTTAAGCAAGATGTTATGAGTTACTTTTAAGTATGCTTGATGCCTGCTCCATTTAATCATTTTTAATTTGATTTAAAGAGTGTTCTCACTGGGATGCAGATGCTTGCATTTATAATTTTACTAAGAATTAATAGAAAGGCTGGCACGAGTAAGTGCACTCCTCTAAGTAAGTGAACTCCTCTAGGTATTTTCAGTGACTTGCTTTGATATTAAGATATATTAACAGATTGAGTTTAGGTTGCATTTAGATAATGGGTTGGTATGAGGCCTGAGGTGTTAATTGGGCCCTAATTTGGGAATATTAGTGATTTTGGTAAATTTCTGGGTATGTATATATGGTTGTTTTTGGATGATTAAAAGGAAATGACAGATTTAGAGGCGTAGCTGTCTAAGGAATATTAATTTATCAAAGTAGCATGGTTGTATCAAGGGGAGGATTTTTCTTTTGAATGGTTTCATAATGATTAGGCTGAGTAGATTTTGTTCAATTTTGCTTGATTATATATAATAGGTTTATTTGTGTATATATATAATGGTGGGGGATAGGCCTTATGAATTATTGTATACTTAATCTTGTTTTGGGAGTTTGGCAATATATTAATAATTGCATACATTATGTTTAACAGGGTGGGAGGAGGGGTTTTTTAAGCTAGTTATTAGTACAGGCTAGCACATGTGCATATGCATAAACATGCGTAAACATAGGCATATACATATATATATATATATTTACATATATATACATATATATATGCGTAAACATATGTATAAATCTTCATTATGTCCTGTAACCATTGACTAAATTGTACCTTATGCTTTTTTCATGCTGGCAGATAATATTTAAATCATTGTACATTTAAACCTGCCATGCGAGAAAGCCATGATTATGTCCTGTGACCATTAACTGAACTACACTTTGGTAGTTTTTTATGTTGGTGATATATTCAGTATAAGCTCAGCTACAAGTTGCTTGATTGTGTTAAGGCCTTTGGAGGCCATACCTGGATCCTAGCACACCCCAAATTTAAAACATACCAAAGACATGACACAACAGTATGTGTCTGCATGAGCTTATGAGTCATTAATCCCTCAAGATGTCTAATTTAAGGGGAAAGAGTGAGTGATTTTAGGTGAGATGATCCTGACGTAAGAACCAGATGCTGGGAAACCCTAATGATCAATGGGCCTAGAACGATAAAAGGGGTACTTTTGTGGAAGGGTTACTGTTTTCTTGAATCTTGTTAATTAAGAATTGATTATCAATTATGCTATGCATGTTTTGACTGGAAATGGTTTGCCAATGTGGTATGTATGATCAATAATAGTTTGTACTATGTAACATCAAGCATGTTATTGTGGCATGTAAATTCATGTGGTGAAATAGGACTGTCGGAGGGCCATTTATGTGTTATATAATACCAGGGGTGCCAAAAAATGTATACGCATAACTTTTGTTCATCTTTTGTTATTGGTATATATTGGGTATTACAATCTTAATAGTTTTTTTTCTTTCTTAAAGTGTATATACATTTTTTTGCATCCTCTGTATATATAGTTTAACATGCATGCTTATATGCATGCGGTAAATAATTAATACACAGTTCTACAGAGTGTGTATTATGTACTATAAATCATTTATGTACTATATATGTGGTATATAAGCTAATGCATGAAGTATATAATGACGGGTGAATTGTAAAAATATTTCAATACTGGCATAATACATAAAATTAATTTCGTTCCACTCCTGTAGGACCTTCCAAGGAGTAGTTGAAGTAGAATTTCAGCTTTTGGTGCTGATGGTGGAAATTGAGCTTCTTCCTTGATGTTTGGGGAAATTGTTCTTCTCCTCTGGTTTACATGACCAGGGTAATAAGTACACAACAAAGACTCATTTAAAGATATTATTTTCTGTAATATTTTAGGGTTATTTATATACAAATAAGGAAAAAAATATAGACTGGATGCTAGTAGGCTGATGATAATAAATGTTCAACTAGTTGTCCTCCAATTCATGTTAGTGTAAATAAGTCTGCTACTAGTAGTCCGAGCAGGCATTGGCTAAGGGGTCGGAATGTCATGCTCCATTGTTTTGGGGTCTGGTATATAGGTGTAATAGCAAGGATTAAGACTGAGAGGATTAGGGCTACTATCCCTCCTAGTTTGTGGGGAATGGATAAGAGGATTGCATAAGCAAATAGGAAGTATTCTGGCTTGACGTATGTGGGAAGATTTAGGGGATTGGCTATGGTGTCATTATCTGGATCTCCTGGGAGGGAAGGTGAAAATAAGAACAATATGAATAATGCTAAAATTAGGAATAAATCCTAGGATATCTTTGTATGGTATGGATGGAATGGAATTGTGTCTGTGTCAGGTGGAATTCCTGTAAGTGTTGTTAGATCCCATTTTGTGGTGAAATAGTGAATGGACAATTACTAGGGCTGAGATAATCAGTGAAAGGATGAAGTAGAAGGAAAAGAATCAGGTGAGGGTGGCTTTATCGACTGAGAACCCTCCTGAGATTCATTAGACTGGGTTGGTTCTGACGTAAGGGATTGCTGAAAAGAGATTTCTAATGGTTGTTGCTCCTCAGAAAGATACTTGACATCATCTTTAGTTATTACAGTGAACAGTACGGTGATTTCAGTATTTCAGGTCTTTCAGAATGTATAAGATCCCTAATATAGGCCCCATCCTACATGGAGAAAAAAGCAGATAAAGAATGTGGATTCCCTGTCGGTGCGTGGATATTGGATAATTCAGCTGTAATTTATGTCCTGGCAGATAAGGGTTACAGAGGAGAAAGCAGTTATTGTGTCTGATGGTGTAGTGTATAGCTAGAAAAAGTCCTGCTAGGATTTGTTGGGCTAGGCAGATTCCTAGATAGGATCCAAAGTTTCATCATGAAGAAATATCTGGTGGGGTTGGTAGGTCAATAAATGAGTGATGATAATTTCAATTAGTGAGTAGGATTTTCGAATGTAAGGCATTATTATTATTATTATAGTTGAAATACAACAATGGTTTTCCATGTCATTGGTCATGGTTAGATTCCATTAAAGAATAATGATAACATATATTATAAGTACTATTTTTGTGGTTTTGTTGTCAGATCAATTAGGGATAAGAAAAATAAAAGCTTTTAATTTTTTCACTAATTCTTTCTCCAACACTCTTCCTTTCTTTATGTGGATCTGAGTTTTTACCTACATCATTTGCCTACTCTCTAAAGAATTTATTTTAATAGTTCTTTGAAGATATGCCTACTGGCAACAAATTCCCTCAACTTTTGTTTGTCCAAGAAAGTCTTTATTTCTCCAATATTTTAAATATTTCAGTTCATTCTCTTCTTTCCTGCATAGTTTCTGGGAAGAAGTTGGATGTAATTCTTTGCTCTTCTATAGGCAAGGTATTTTTTCCTCTGGTTTCTTTCATAATTCTTTTAAAGTCTTTGATTTTTGTAGTAGTTTAAAGATAATATGCCTAAATGTAGCTTTTTGGGGAATTTATCCTGCTTGGTCTCTGAGCTTCCTAGATCTGTGCTTTGGTGTCTGATAAGAATTTGGGGGAAATTCTCAGTCATTATTTCAAACATTGTTTCTTTTTCTTCTTCTCTAGTATTTCTATTAGGTGTATGTTACAAATTTGTAGTTGCCCCACAATGCTTAGATATTGTTGTGTTTTTCAGTCTTTGTTCTATTTGCTTTTTGGTTTTCAGAGTTTCTACTGAGCTATCCTAAGCACAGAGAATTTTTTCTGAGGTATGTCTACCCTACTAATAAGCTCATCCTAGGCTTTCTTCATTTCTGTTTGTGTTTTTTGTTTGTTTGTTTATTTGTTTTTATCTCTAGCAATTCTTTTTCGTGTTAGGATTTCCATCTCTGCTTGCTTTGCCCAGCTGTCCTTGCATGTTATCTGCTTTGTCGGTTAAAACACTTAGCATATTAATCATAGTCTAAATTCCCAGTCTGATCATTCCAGTGTCCCTGCCATGTCAGGTTCTGATGCTTGCACTGTGTCCTCAAACTGTGTTTTTATTTTTGTTTTTCCTCCCAATATGTCTTGTTATTTTTTCTTAATATCCAGATATGATTTACTGGGCAAAAAGAACTGCTGAAATAGGCCTTTGGTTAATGTAGTAAAATGTGGAAGGCAGGGAAGCAGTCTCTAGACCTATAATTAGGTCTTGGTCTTTTAGTAAGCCTGCGCCTCTGGATTGGGAATGTCACAAAAAGTTTCTCAGATTACTCCTCTCTCAGTTGAGACAGGATGGCTGCAGTGGGCTAGAGTTAGCTATGTCCCTTCCCCCAGGTTGTTTGATGAAATCCAAGTAGGTTAGGCTCTAGTGAAATAGTTTTTCCTGAGGGTAGGACTTATTAACAAAAACAGAACACTGGTGTATTTTCCAACTGATTCCTTGTCCCCTCCCACTGCTGGAAGCACAAGGGGATTATTCTCTGAAATTTGTTGTAAGGATCATGTAGATCTGCTGGAGATATACCTCAAAAAGTGTGTAGGGATGAGGGGCTTAAGACTGGATCCTCCTGGAGTTTTTAATTCTCAGACTTGTTCACACTGCGCCTCTAGGAGTTTGTTAATTACAGTCCAGGTTTTACTGTCCAGCTTTTCCTACCCCGGCACTGGTTCCCACCTAGTTTTCTGCTTATGGTGTTTTGCCCCAGTAAGTTGTGATTCTCTGTTCATTGCTGCTCTGTCCAATTTGGGGGGCTGTTTTGCCCTATGATCTCACTTCTCTTAAAAATCTAAGAAGAATTGCTTTCTCAGTTCAGATTTTTGCTTGCTGTTCAGATGGAGGGGCAACTTCTAAGCTTGTTGTGTGCTGGATGGATTATAAACCAGAAGTACTTGCCAGTTTTTTGTTTTTGTTTTTTTAATGTCTATTTGCTTGATAAACCTGAAGTTTCTGTATTCCTGTATCTGAGCTACCTATACTTGTGGTTGTGGTTCTGTCATTCATTTTGGAATGTTCCAAGCCATTATTAATACAAATATTTCTTCTGCTTCATTCTATTTTCCTCTCTTTCTGATATTCCAGTTATGCATATGCCATATCTTTTCAAATTGTTCCATGTTTCTTAGATGTTTTGTTTTTTAAAAATTTTTCTCTTTTCAGTTTGAGAAGGTTCTACTGTCCTTCCTTCAAGTGCACTGTTTTTCTCATCTGTGTCCAGTCTCCCAATAAGCCCAGCAAAGCCTTCCGTTTCTGTTACAGTGTTTTTGATTTCTAGCATTAATTTTTATGCCTCCCTAGAGTTTCCATCTCTCTGTTAACATTACCTGTGTTCTGTCATGTTGTCTTTTTATCCAATAACTATATTGATTATAGTTTTTTTTAAATTCCCTGTTTGATAATTTTAATATTTGTGCCATATGAGTCTGGTCTGATTCTTGCTTTGTCTCTTCGGATTGTGAGGGTTTTTTGTTGTTGTTGTTGTTGTTTTGTTTTGTTTGTTTGTTTTGCTATGTATTTGTATGTTGTATAATTGTTTGAAAGCCAGACATATTTCAGAGGGTAATGGCAACTGAAGTAAATTGGCTTTTAGGGTGAGGATTTATATTCATGTGTCCAGGCCTTGTGCGTGTTTAATGTTTGCTGTAACTGGGGGTACCAGAGGCTTCAAGTTCCTTGAGTGCCTTTGATTTAGGGTTGAGTTTTTTTGTTTTGTTTTGTTTTCCTTCTTCGTGACTTTGGCTATCTTAAGTTCTCCTCAGAGAGAATATACATCCTACTGTTTGTTTAGCTGTAATCCACTATTATAGTGAAACCCTGTTGGTGTAATGGTAAGGTGTGTGGGAGGGAGAGCATTCTATAATGCTATGATTCAATCTCAGTCTTTTAGTGGTCCTTTGTTTCTGGGCTTCCACCTTCTCAAAGGTTTCTCCGGTAGTGTAGCTCCTCACCCCTTAGTTGAGACAGGAAGGACTGGGGGGAAAGGCAGAGAGCGGGGATGTCTTTCCCCAGTTGGGATAAAGTTAACTTTGTTCAGCTTTTTCTTTTTATTAGTATGGGAGAGACAACTTCCAAGGTCTTTACATGTCAAAGCTAAAACCGGAAGTCCCCTTTTCTTGATTTTTGTTCTGTAACATTAAAGTAATTATCTTCATTTCACTGTCCATAAGGGGGCACTCCTTCTCTTCAATGGTGGGGCTATGTGTGGAAATAAGACTGCTTTTATCCTTTAATGGAGATTGTTGGAACTTTGAAACAAGATTTTTCAAAAGACTTGAGGATAACACAGGGAAATTATCATCACAGAGATTATCTGGTTTATAGGATACAGATTACTTCATTTAAGTTTAGGATTACCCACAAGTGACCTCTTTGCCGTGCTTCCAGGCTGCTTCTCTGTGGCAAAGATCATATTATCTCTGACCTTCTGGAGCCTTCTCAAATATTTTTAGATTTATCAAAGATCAGAGACATTGAGAGAGAGAGGAGAGAAGTCTCCCCAAGCATATTCTAGCTGGAGATCTGCCCTTTTCACTTGAGGGCTGCCTTCAGTAGGCAATTCACCCTCTTACCTTGTGTTAAAATCTTGTCTCAAGGTCTCAGTTAGGTCAACCCTCCCCAAAAGGTAACAGTCCATCTTAAGGCAGAGAAAAATTAGGAAGGAATAGCTTTATATGCCTACTGGGTAGTAGTCACACAGCAAGCATTTGTTTAATCAATGAATGAATGAACCTAAGTGGAGGAATTTGAAGCAGAGAAAAATAGATTTAAGGAAAGATAATAAATTAGTTTTTTAATGCTTTCTGATGATCTCTCTTGTAGAACACAGGAGGAAAATATTGAACATTGATTAAGAGAAAAATATCTAAGGAAAATGGTTGCAATAACTTGCCTTTACGAAAGAAAATAAAAAAAGACAAAGAAAAAAAAGAAATGAAAATATTTTGGGCATTTGGAATTGAGAATGAAATTAAGGCTATTGTTTAACAAGCATAGTGGCTTAACTCATATCTTTGCACCCAGCCCTATGCCTACTCCACACACAAGCTTTTTGACCTCCTCCAATTTATTCTCCATTGTGCACTTGGAATTTTCCAAAATATGAATCTGATTAATTTCCCTGCTAAAAATCTCCGAAATTCTAGTACCTAAATTTAATCACATATTTATTTTGGCATTCAAGCCAATTATTATCTTGCCTCAAGTCTCTCTTTTATTTTTTTTCTAGCTGCAGCTCTAGCCATTCTTCCCCAAATAATGTGTCCTCCAATCAAAAGTCTCACAGATTCCAACATAAACCTCGCATTTCCACATTGCCTATAGCTACAGTGTCATATTTTGCTTGTTGAACTTCTATGCATCTCTTAAAACTCAGCTCACTATGTAAAGACTTTACTGAAGAGGCCTTCCCTTTGGCAGGTTCAGATGTTCTGTGCACTATTTCATTATTTAACCTTTTATAGAGAAAAAAGATTACGAGTTTTTATTGCATTATATGGGCAGCTGTGTACTGTTAACCAGTGGGCCATTATTTGCTGAGTAGGATGGGAAATGTGACATCAGAAGCAGTGTCCACAGCTAAGACCACAGACTGGAGTTTCAGCTGCCTGCATCTGAAAGCCCTGCTCTATCTCAAACTGTACAATTTATCTAACTTTTGTCAAGTTATCTCACCTCTATGCCTAAAATATGCAAATGATAATAATAAAACTAAACCCTTTGGGTCTTTGTGAGGATTAAATGAGCTAATCGTTAGAAGAGTGTTGGACATGTAAGTACACAATAATGTTTGTTATGGTCATGACCTTGAGGCTCATGGTGGTGAGGATGAAGATGACATGTAGAATTGGGGGGGTATTGAATTGCTTTGTCTAATAAGTGGTGGAGACATTTGAGTTTGATTGGTGGAGGAAGGGGGGGAATCCAGGAGGAAGAAAAAAGTTAATGAGGCCGGGCAGTAAAGGAGCACATTTATGGTACTATAGGGAAGAATAAGTTTTAGACAACAGACCCATTTGGTTAAGGTTTTAAATTCTTTTCTGGTAATTCTGTGATGTTACTTTTTGCTATCCACATCTTCCTCCACATGAGAGCCCTAAATGTACATTAAGAGTAACACTTTGGGTAATACAGGATTCCTTCTGAGCTGGGAGAAGTATTGAGTACTGTTTCAATGTAGTGGGGGCATAAATATCATTTGCAGGTGGGGACAGATGACTTCACATTTCAAGTGTGTGTCTTCTAACAATGCGTTCTGGAAGACAGTACCCTTATCTTATTTATACTGTAAATAACACTCTCCAGCTTTCACTGCCTAAGAGAAAAATAACAAGCGTGACAAGAATATTAGTATTACCGCTTAAGTGAAACCACTAGAATACTAGCATTTTCTCTTTCTTTCCACTCCTAAAAATTATTCCTTAACCGTCACCTGTGGGCATTCCTGAATAGTTCCCTTAGTCACACTCAGTTGGCTGATAGTGAACAATGATAATGCATATTTCTTGCTGTTTTCTTCCTTTGTTAATAACCCTGTCACCATCTCCACTCCGTTTCCCCAGTAAGACAAACTTGCTCCATCCAGTTTCTTGTGTTGCAATTTTTTTTTCCACGTTTTTCATTTTCAGGCACGTTCCTTTTGAAACTTGAAATAAAGGCTTCCTTAAGGCTGATCAGAGAGCAATAAAATTAATCCTTCTTGTTATGCAGCCCAAACATTCTATCCCCAGCGATTAGGTACCCAGAATAGAACCCTTGAGGAATGATCCCCATTTATCTGGAGGGGCACTCCCCAAGAGGTAAAGACAGCCTTTGTTCATCACTTGTGTTTGAGAGCTTAAGTCATGAGGACACCGATCCATTTTGACAAGTTTTATCCACATTTCTCCCAGGAGGGCTCTAAGAATCTCATGTAAACCAGATCGGTCTGTTCTGATGAACTCCATACTGGGTTCCCTCTTACACCCTTTAACCAGAATTGGACTCTGCTGGAAGCTTGATTTTAATGTATTCCAAACTCAGGGCCAGTGGACAACAGCTGTCCTCTGCTCCATGTTCAGTGAGTTTCACTGAACATGGAAACCCATCAGCACATTTGACGTTTTAAGCGGTATCTCTTTTTATGGATTTATTAAACAATAACAGCAATGTGTGCCATCAAAGTAGCCTCATATGAAGATAAGATATTTTTTAATTCTGGATTTTCCTGCACATGGAAGATCATCCTATTCTAAGATGTGTTTTCTGAAATTGAGGTGACCTTACTTAAGAGTATTTTACAAAGCAGAATATTAAGTAACCTGGTCTGAAATAATTGGCCAAAGAAGTCAAGCTTAATTTAATCTACTTTATTTATAATTTAAATCTTGTTCAAGTCCTTAAAATATTTAAAGTCAGCCTATATTAATAAAGGTGATACTAAACAGATCAATTATATTAAGTAAATCAAAGAAGGAGGGGGACAGACGAAGATGGTGTCTGGGATGAATTAGTTACAGCAAAAGAGTGGGACATTTACCGTAGCTCTGAGCCTCCTGTCAACAGGGTCAGGAGCAGAAACAAATTTGCTGCAGACATGTCTTGAATGCGTACTTTGTGTCAGGCCTAGTTCTGAGGGTCTTTTTATGGGTGAATTTCTTTTGCTTCTACAACTACCCTATGAGGCAGGTATCATTGATACTCACATTGTACAGATGAGTAAACTGAGGCAAAGGAAGGTAAAATAACATGCCCAAAGTTACATAGCTAGTACATAAGAGAGTTGGAATCTGAAAGCAGGCAATCTGACTTCAGAGTTTATGCTCTTAACCAAAATGGTTCTTCCCACCTTCCAGTAAAAATCCAATAAAAAGTAAAAGCTTTGCCTTGTCGTGATTTTAAGAAAAATGTCTTTAGTATGTAGGCTTATAGCTTTAGACTGGTTGATGATATAGAAACATTCAAATCAAGAACTTGGTTCCAGTTTTACAAAAGAAACAATGTATTCTCCACATAGAAATTTCTTGTGTCACAGTCCTAAAGTTAGAGGAACAGCATTAACCCATAACTGGGAGGCATAGACGCTTTGTTCTATAATATTGTAACTTACCTAGCACAGGGGTAGGGGTTAAAGGTACAGGGAGATATGGTAGTAAACCTGTCTCTTAGACTGTCTGGGTCATATATCAGACGTTTTAAACAAGATTTTGGAAATGTCAGCTTGAAAGCAATGCGGAGTTGGCTTATTTAACCATTGCTTAAAAATATATAGTGCAGATTATTGATTAAAGCTGTATACCTGCAGATGTCAAAATGCTGGTTTGTAGAATGGTGTCCTCATCTGGGTGGGCACAGGATTATGGGTTAGGGGTGGCTTTATTTACCTCCACATAGATATGGGGTTTGATAGGGTGAGTTATGGAACTGGAAGGGACAAATTTGGGCAGAAGAAAAAAATCAGTCTTATCTAAAAGAAACATATTAATAGTATCTTATGAGAGTATTTTTAAATTCAAGGGTTACATTTATATATTAAGAGTTAAAGAGAAACTGAAGTAAATGAGTTAATATAATATGAATATGTGCTAGCTCTAATATTCAGAAAATGTTTAATTTTTAGAAGTCAGATAACCCTTACAATTACATTTTTCAAGAGAATGCCAGATAGTAAGAGTTTATATAAACAAATAATTACTAAACAGCTCACACTTTTTAAATATTATACAAAAATAAAAGATTATTTTTGTTCTTAAAACATGTCCTGTATTAGGCTTCTTTTTTCCTGTTTCACTGGAAGCCATCTTATATTCCTGTTGCTTCACTGTTTGTTTATTTTGGAAGTAGAAGGAAATAGAGGGGAGAATACAGCTGAGTATGTAATTTACTCTAGCAAAGTGAAAAATTTTGTTTCCAGATTAAAAAACTGTTGAAGTGCTTTTAAGCTACTAGTTACTGTTTGTTGTTACTCTCTCTTCCAGTAGGGGGCAGGATGTAGCAATCTGAACTCCCAAGCTTCTAAGGGGTTAAATGAGGAGTCCTATCATGTTGATTTGGAGTTACCGTTTAAGTAAAAAGCTGGTATTTTTTTCCTGACATATATGTTCCTGATTATCTCTATTAATTCCCCAAAAGGGTGACTGTGGTAATTTGCCAAATATACTGTATTGCACCAAATCGACACCTAGCCCAGTTTTCCTCCAGAGTACTTATATGCTTCCCGGGATTTCAAGAAAGTATTTTCCACTGTTGCTAAATAAATAAATAGAAATTTACTATATGCTTCAGTCTCTATCCAGATGTTATAGTTTAGGAAAGAAGACAATGTAAACATTTATTATTACTAGGAGAGCTAGATAGCAAATATTTACTGACTGAGCAGCAACATGCATGCTTGGCTTTCATCCAGGCTGTGAGTTGAAAAAGTGAATGGGACAAAAGCTCTGCTTGCAAGGAGACTGCATTCCACTGAAAGGAGACAGAAGATCCACATAGAAATTATCAATTAAATAAAATGATTGTAGGAACTCATAATTGTTAGAAAATGAAATAGGTTAGAGTGGAGGGATTGCCAGGTGGTCAGGAAGACCTCTCTTGGGACGAAGAGGCAGTCCTCAAATTCTATATGGGCTGATCTCTCTAAGGCCCTTTCCTCAGGAATATCATGATTATAATATAAATAGCAAGGTTATTGGGAGCATTAAAGGTAACTTTAAAAGGGGCCTAGTAAAGTGTCTGCCATATAGTAATAGCAGTAGATAACTATAATCTATAATATAATCTTCTAGACCAGGAGTTGACCAGCATTTTCTGTGAAGGGTCAGATAGTAAATATTTTTGGTTTTATGGAGCATATAGTCTCTGTTACATCTATTTAACTCTCTATTAGAGTGTGGAAACACCCATAGACAGCATGTAAGTGAATGAATGTGGCTGTCTTTCAATAAAACTTTATTTACAAAAATAATAAGCAGGCTGGAATTTGCCCACTGGCCATAATTTTATGACCCCTGTTCTGGAAAATATCTACCTATATAGATAGATATCTATATCTATATCTGTATCTATATATCTGTATCAATAAAAGAATCAGTAATTGGAGTATAAGGGAACCCAATCAGCAAATGTGGCACTAATTCTGTGATAAAAAGCATCCAGAGAAAGCTCAGGGTGACAGAAACTTGTCTCTACCCTGTTGGACAGAGAGGGACTGGACTGTCCTCACCACCCAGTCTTTTCTTGTTATAAATCAGAAGAAGTCCATGGCCAGGGCCATCCTTCTGTCAGACCAGAAGCTGCAAAGGGATAAAGTGGAGTCTGTGGGGTGAGAGAGAGGTGGTTTATTTGTTGGGAAAGTAGCCACAGGGTTCAGAGCTTCTCAAGAGCATAATATTGCAGAAGCATCTCTCTCTCTCTCTCTCTCTCTCTCTCTCACTCTCTCTCTCTCTCTCTCTTTCTTTTTCTCTCTCTTTTTAATTTTAAAATTTTAATACAGTTCAGATCCGCACGTCTAGTTCATTTCAGCTCCTTCACTGACACACCTGGTGGCAGGAACTGCTTCAGTTCCTCTGCCTTCTCTTTGTGGTGACCAAGGTGTAAAGATATCTGCTGCATCAAACTTTAAACCTCACATTATCCTTATCTTTCTTGATGTGACAGGTTTGTCCTTTTGCCTGGCTTTGAGCAGGAAGTACTTGATTTCCTCAATTTTGTGAGGCAAGGCTATGAGGCGCGGAGAGCGCACGGCCACACCTCCCAGACACACTCATAAGAGCATCTCTCAACTCTGGGTTCTCAGTATGTCACTTTATTTTCCTTCAAACATGTCCACTTATTGGCCCATTTATCCCCTTTCTCTGGTCTGGGTTAGAAGTTTTGAAACTATCAAGTAGTCTCAGAATCATCTGGGAGAGCTTACAAAAATGACAGATTGCTGTGCCCTAACTACTCTGTGCCCCTCCTCCTCCATGCTGATTCAGATACAGCTATGGGGGTGCTTGGGGGTCTAAATTGTTAATATGTACACACTGTTAATATGTTTAATATGCCTCAGTTCACCTTTTAAGAGTAAAATCTGTTTGAGCAAAAATTGGTTCAACAGGGTAGCTCCAAACCAGAAGCAGTTAGGAGCACTCTGCCAAATGGAGTCCGGGGAAAAACCTGCACAGATAAAGTACAGAAAACAAAGACAGGAAATTACTTGATTGACTATAGCTTAAAGCCTAGTGGGCTATTTGGGATTAGTTGTCCTTAGCGTTTTGATTTTGTAAACTTGAGACATTCACAGGCATAGATTTTGGCTTACTTAGCAGGCCACCACTGCATTAGCACTATATCGATGTAATAGTCTCCTTGTTTAGTTAATTTAACATACCCTAGCTCATTAAGCTGACACTTTCTGAGACATACTGCTCTAGGATAAAGAATTGTTTGGCATTTGAGAGATATAGACTGACATAAAGGCTGGGCTCGCTCTTTTCTGCCCTTTCTCTGTCCTTACCAGGCAGTTCTGCCACCATAGAAACACCTCTCATTACTTTACGTGGTCAGTTGGGTAACCAGGGAAGTACACTGCAGAACTGAGGGTGATGAGAGGGAATTGGGAGGAAAGAGAAGTGGAAGCACGCATAAAAAGTATGCAGACGGGTGGGCTGCCTGCCTCAATTTGCCCTTGAGCCTTGGCCCAGACTACGGAAACTGGCCCAGTGTTAGGCGCCCCCTATTCATATGACAACCACTGCTGAATAAGCAGTGGTTGTCATATGAATCATGAGAGAAAGTGTCAACAATTTCACAATTAAAACATACACATCTTAAAAAAAAATACTCATCTTGCATATTTCCCTCTATCCTCCTCTCCACACGAAAAGGTAACTAAAAGATTACTCAGAACTAACTCAGCATCATTTTATTCTGAGAAATACTGCTCTAGCATAAAGAATTGTTTGGTGTCAGAGATCTAAATTGGCATAAAGATAGTATTTATGGCTTAAAAATGGCATAAAATTTTTTTTTGGAAATTGGAATATTAAAGGGACCAGGAATTAGGCATGTGCATTTGTGTTTATAGTGAGTTCATTTTATTTTATGATCATAGGTCAAGGCTTTATGTAAATCTTAGGATTTTTCACTGATGTAAAATTATTAGCAAGGTAAGGTAGCATGGTAGTTAAGATTCTGCTTTTTTTTAGCTGATTGGCATTGTAAAAACACCTTCCTGGGCTTTAGGTTTCTCATCTGCAAATTGAGAATAATACTGCCTCCCTCATCCATGCATGCATACATATACAGTGGTACCTGGGTTTTCGAGCATAATCCATTACAGAAGACTGCTCGAGTTCTGAAACGTTTGAAAACCGAGGCACGGTTTCCCCACAGAAAGTAATGCAAAATGGATTAATCTGTTCCAGACATTTAAAATCAATCCCTAAAACTGCAAATTCAGCATGAGTTTTACTATCTAATGATACCATATATCCATAAAATATATGGTGTTCGTAAACCAAAATGTTTGTCAATGGAGACATTCGAAAACCGAGGTACCACTATATATGTATATAAATTTTATATACATATACATATACATATATATATATATATACACACACACACACACACACACACACACACATACACATACATATATGGATATATAAAGGGGTAGGAAGTATACCTGCTAGAACAGCATTAATAGATAGTACTGCTTAAGACCCGCTAGCTATTATGGACCAGGGCATCATACACTTGATCTGGTACTGCAGAAAAGTAGTAAATCCTGCACTGATCTTATTTTTTCACTTTAAAAAAAAAAAAAAGTAACAAGAGCTAAGGTTTTATTGTGTTTGGTGGGAACTTCTTATAGAATTATGGAATACAGGGCACAGGTATTTCAACAGAGTGGCCAAAATCTGGAGCTAGACAGAGTAGCTCAAATGACCTCTTCACCACTTGCTAGTGTATTGTGAAGGACAAGTTGTTAAGCCACTGGTGCTCATGGACAGTTTCCTCATGGACAAAGCTGGGGTGATAATAAGATATATATAATTGAATTCACAGTGGGATGGAGAACTAATATATGGAAAACCCTTAGTTCTTGCCTCACAGTAAGAGCTCAGAAAGTATTAGTCATGGGTATTATTTCAACGTAAGAGGGGAAGTGATTGACAGAGGAAGGGGATGGGACACAGAAGGAATCCCATGGCTCAGCAGGGAAAAGGAGGCCTCGTGACTGATTTGGTGCCTGTTTGGATCAGTCTCTTAAAGAATTAGCAAAAATAACCCATACAATGTAAATTAAACTTTTATGTATGATCCTTTGTTTTTGTTTTTGTTTTCAAATGTCCCTTTATCCAATTGCTAAATAACTTGTGTCCAAAACAGAGCAAGCAAACAGATTAAAAATTAGGTCTGGCTCAACTTCATTTTCTGAGTCTATGTTGCTTTTAGTGAACATGCAGACCCGACAGGGACCTTGTGTGAGCAACCTTTTAGATCATCTGTGAATATTGCATTCTGCCTAGAAGTGCAGAGTAGGCTGAGCAGCACGTTTCCTGTAAATACTGGGGCAAGCACTTACATTTTTAGTTTTCTTGGTTTTTTTTCAATTAAAATTTATTGGGGTGACAATGGTTAGTCAAGTTGCATAGGTTTCAAGTGTACAATTCTGTAATACATCACCTATATATCACATTGTGTGTTCACCACCCAGAGTCAGTTCTCCTTCCATCACCATGTATCTCATTCCTTTTACCCTCATCAACCACCCGCCATCCCTTTTACCCTCTGGTAACCAATAAACTATTGTCTGTGTCTATGAGTTTTTGTATCTTTGTCTTGTTCCTTTGTTGCTTTCAGTTTTATATCCCACATATCAATGAAATCATATGGTTCTTGACTTTTTCTGTCTTATTTCACTTAGCATCATAATCTCAAGATCCATCCATGTTGTCGCATGGCACTATTTCATCTCTTCTTATATCAGAATAGTATTCCATGGTGTATATATACCACATCTTCTTTATCTAATCATCTATGGAAGGACGGGTACCTACCAAAAAAATCTGAAAACATTTATCCATAAAGATATATGTGCTCCGATTATCATTGCAGCTTTATTTACGTTTTTAGTTTTCATTTGGTTACATTGGTCTGGCAAGAATTGTTCTTATTTTCCAAAACTAAACAACACTGCTGAGGGCTTCAAATAGAAATGCAAAAAGGAACAGTACTCTGAGATTCTAAATTTTATTAGTGTGTACCTCAAAACCTGTTCTATTTTCATATTTACTGCCATGTTTGTATTTGTGCAAGAGCTTATTCTCATTTTATGCATGGACAAATGGATCTGGCCCAGTGGCTGTCAGCATAAGGCCTGGGCCAAAATCCTCACTGGTGACTTGCAGACCCTTCAGAAGCATGTGTTTATTACTAAATCATCCACTTCTGACTCCAGAGGAGCGTGGGGTTCTGCAGGTTACAGGCATTTCATACATTTTGGTTGAACAACTTTCCTAATGAATTTTTATTAAGAAAAAAAAACACAACAATGTACATGCCAAGGAGGGGAGAACATCAAGATATTTTGGTTTGAATATTTCCAAGGTTATAAATGTGTCAAAAGATAGGTATTGCAAATGATTAGGAAAACATAGATAATATATGTTTGTAACATGTAAAAGAATTATTTGAAATGCAATGTGAAATAATGGGCCTGGGTGGGAGTGGGAGGCAAGGAAAACACAGGATTCAAAATTAGGGGACCTGGCTTCTTGTCTTGGCTGGAACACTTAGGAGAGTCCCAAAACTCTGAGCTTCAGTTTCAGAATATGATTATAAAACCTTCTGTCTTCTCTACGATATGGATCAAATAAATCAATATCACATATGACAGTGATTTCCTAAAAGCTTGCCAAATTGTCCACTAAAACTTGTATTTCTAAACATAAATATTATGTGCCTTTACGTATGTACTATATTAAGAGTACCTGTGCAGTTTCTTACATTCTGCTTTTTATTTAGTGATGTATTGAAAGGGGCTTGAGGTGGTGAAGAGGGTGATAAATGATTGTGTCATGTTGGTTTGTCTAACTAAACCAGGCTTTCCTTTCTGAGCATCCATATCTGCCTGTATATTTAGGATTCATTTCAAGTGTCACTAGAGCTGGCCTTCTGTCACAACACCAGCAGTGATGTTTAGATTAATTAGAAGATGTTAGTGGCACTGAGAAAGGTGCCCTTTGAGCAGACCTGCTGTATTGATGGGCAGATCCCCAATTCACAAAGGTCTTTTCTGTTTCCAGCTGCTTCTCCTTACCCTCCAGGCTTCAGCCTCCCCCAAGGGTCACTGTGGCTAAAAGCATCTGCAGCGACTCCCCCGGGGCCCATGAGCAGGAGAGGGGTGGGCTGCTGTGAGGAAAGATTCCCAACTATACGTGGCTTTGGGAAGAAGGACACACCACACCAGTTAAGCCCTGTGAGAAAGAAATCCTATCCAAACATGACGTTGCAGGCACCAGTCAGAAGTATGACTTCCTGTTTAATTCAAAGATCTTATGCAGAAATCTGAATTTGACCTTTGACATTGGCAGTATCTGTAGCCGAGCTGTGTAATAATGAAGAGAAGGAGGATACTTGATTTAGGAGTGGGACAGGCACATCATATCATTCCTGCTGCTCTAAGGTCCAGCACCACTTCACTCTTCAAGGGACACACAGAGTACAAATGTCACATTGTTACATCTTCCAAAGGAAACACAGCTCATGAGGAATTCTTATGTCATAAGCAAAACTAAAACAAAACCCAACACATATACCGTGTTATGAGGCGGCAGTTTTATTTTCAATCAGGTCCCTCTCCTGTGCCAGGCCCACTAGAGAGACTTCAATGGTCTTTTTTCCCAGCTTCATATATTCTCCGTGGTCTGGCGTGAAATGTAAGGCATCCCTCCTATGTTTCTATAGTGGACAGAAAATGTGTGCAGTAATAGACTTTTTTGTTTTTAATAGCTGTTTATGAAAGATTCCTTATAATGAAAGGTTTGTCATAGGGGACCTTGTTATAAGTTAGGGTTGTCAAATGAGGTGAAAATTGTTCCCTGGTCTTATGGTTGACTGTTACAAGCAAAGCGTTGATTGTAGAAGTTTCATTTTATTTCAAATATAAATATTTTTAACTTTTACAAAGTCTTCTTCCCTGTCCATCTTCCTGCTTTCCATTCTTTGCTGTTGGTTGGATATGTAGGTGTTATGCTGTTGCTTTACAGTTCACTCATATTTATGGGTCATTGTTTAACGTACTATTTCTCCTCAGTATGATTCAATGCTCCCTGGCATCTCTTTCTCCCTCTCTGAAACTCAGACCTCTTCTCTTTGACCTGCGTGCAGCTGGAGGGTTAGGTATTCCAGTTCCCTCTGCTTTTATTTTGCTTGAGGGTATGGAGAGCAGGAGCCTGGGATGTGTTGCTGGCCTTTGAGATTGGGGTGCCAGTTTGTGATTATTTTCTGCAATATCACTGATAGTCCAGTTTCATAACTCACTACACTTAGGCAGGATTGGATGCCACTGGTATTTGGTGATGGGAAATTTGTCTAAAGATTCCCAAATCACCCCCGTTTCAGGCTGGACTTTTTGATAGTTTGCTTTTGACAGAGGCAATGAGACCCAGTAATCCATTTCTCTTGAATCCTGACCCTTTCCCCCAGCAGCTTTGCCTGTTTCCCTCTTATAAAAGGCAAACATGACCAATGGGGCTCCCAAGTTTGGGCTGCTGTGTTGTAATCAGGGGTGGGGTGGAGGTAAAGGAGAGGAAAAAGTGGACAGGACTTGAAGAGGGGGATGCTGGCTGAAATCTCCACTTATTTTTGTAGAAAACTTGCCCTGGGTATCACTGTCTTCCTGCCTTTACTGTTCAGCCTTTCTTTTCCACCAGAGAACACCCAAAAAGTGAAGTCTATCTTGACAGTGGTTCTATTTCTGGAGACTTATGAGGGCAGGGACTTGTATTCTTAAAGGGCTATGTACATACTTACTCCCAGGTGGTTCACCCGCTCCTCATTCTCCCTTCCAAACTAGGGATTTAAGAGTGGGGTTTTCAATATTATTTCCCACTTGTCTGTCTTTGTTTGAATCTATTTCCTGAGAAAGAAGTCCCATTAACTTGTGACATTGACTAAATTTTCCTGGCTCCCACTCTTCCATGTCTAGAGGACAAAGCCATTCCTTCCTTCCTTGTTGCTATGCTGCTCATGTAATAACTTTTGGTTTTTACATTTAGGAATTTAATTTACTTTTGGGAAGGGATGTCCCGTGATCCAGCCTTACTTCATCTCCTTCCCCAGAAATTCATGCACATAGTCAACAGAGAAGCCAACAGACACGTGTCACTCCAGTAACATAGCAGTGTGTCTTCATCCTCTACAGGACACAACCGATCTGCTTAGCATGGCAGGTTAGGCCCTGCACATCTGACTCCTTCATTCCTCTCCAGGGATCTCTCTTCATTATCAGATTCTGTCCTCCAGCAACACTCAACTGCTTGAGTTACTGTGCATACCATGCTATTCCATGTCTCCTCTGTCCTCACGTGTTGTCTCCTGTGGCTGAAAAGCCCTTCACTGACACATCTTTCTTTCTTCTTCTATCCTCTCCAAACATACTCAAAAGTTTTGCCAAGTATTCCCCACAGCTCTAATCTGTTTGACCATCTACCCCCCAGCTCTCCCCTCCCCCACCACGGCAGGGACTGCCGTCCTTTGATCTGTCGGGCATGTTCTTCTCATGACATGTTGCACTGTTACTCTTCATCCTTTTGTATTATAACCATCTGCACTTCTGTCCCTCTGCTCCACTAGATGAGACACGTATGAGACTCTTGAGAGCTGGCATACATTTTCTGTACCAGAGACAATGCCTAGCACATAGTAGGTCAGAGAATACACACTGGTTAAAATGACAATTAAAATGAGCTGAGTGGGTTACTACTCTATGGTGTTTACTTCATGGCATACCGTTGAATCCTTCCACCAGCAAAGAAACAAAGAAAAAATATTGTGAAATCTCTGGCCACTTGTTCTGTCACTGCAGTGGAGTACCTTAAATAAGTTAGAAGGCATTTCTCACAGGCAGCCTGATCAGATCCATCCCTCAATAAACAAATATGAGAAATCCAAACTTCCAAGGGACAAAACATGTGCCAACCCCACACTGTGAGTAATAGCATTCACTCTCTGTGGTCTATGCATTTATTGTATTTTTTCGCTCATAGCATTAAAAAGTCTTGAATTATCTTTCTTTCAGTGAATGGCCTCTGAAAGAAAAAAAAATGAGGGGAACTAAAACATTTAATATGTAAAGAAAAATAGTTTTCTAGCAAAGAAATAAAAACAAAGAGATTTAATTTCTAAACTCAATGGATTATCCTAAATTCAATAAATGTTATTGCCGAACTCTTAATTTTAAAAGACTTGCCATCTAATAACATTTAATGTTAAAATGTCTTTTAATTGTTCAGAGTAAATAAAACTCGTAATTACCACTAGGTATTTTATGAATGTGGTTGGATTGCTCACAAAATTTAATTAAGCTTTGGATCCTCATGTCACCCCTTCTGGCCTAATGAATTGGAGCCTTTTCAAACATATCTCAGGTAATTTCTAAGAATCAAAGTGGAGGAAAGTCTCCAGAGACAGTTGTTTCATTACCCGTGAAAGATTTAGCTGCACTTTTATCATATTTATTTGTTACATTTAATTTGAACATGAGACATTTGAGAAAAATACCATCAAAATTTCCAAAAGACCAGTGCTGCTAATTTAGGATCTTTGCTACAAGAGAATGGACAAATACAACTGGGTACAGACAAGTATTTTTTTTTCAAAGTAGGAAATTAAGGTACAATAATAGGCAGAATAATGCCCCCCCCCCCCAAAGATAGCCACATCCTAATCATAAGATCCTGTCAATATGTTTTGTTACATATCAAATTATAGAATTAAGTTTGTAGATGAAATTAAGGTTGCTAATTAGCTGACCTTAATATAAAAAGCTCATCCTGTTTAACCATCCTGTGGGCCCAGTGTATTGAGTAAAGTTTCTTAAATGTTGACGAGAGGGGTTGACGAAGAGGTCAAGTGTTACAGAAAGACTTGAAGGTGCTAAGCTCCTGGCTTTGAAAATGGAGGAAGGGGCCACTAGTCAAGAAATGCAGATGGCCTCTAGAAGCTAGAGTAGGCAAGGAAATGGATTCTCACCTAGAGCCTCCAAAGAGGAACACAATCGTGCCAATACCTAGATTTTAGCCCACTGAGACTTCCAACCTATTGGACTGTAATAAATTTGTGTTGCCTGTGGTTATTGTTTCAGCCACAATAGGAAACTAATACAGGTGCATTTATACAATGTAGTACTACACAGCCACTAAAACTAATACTTAAGAAGAATACCTGATGTAGAAAATATCAATAGTATATTGTTAGGTCAGAAAAGCAGATGAGGACGCACTATATACAATAATATCAAATACACCCATTTAGATAAAATCTGAAAGATATAAAATGTCATTCATTTGTTCTCTGTGGATCCTGGGATTATTTTGTCCTTTTTTTTCTGTATATCGCAATTTTCTTTTGTAATCAGAAAAATGAAGCATTATTATGTGATTGACCTTAAAACTGGACATGTTACTCTACCAGTAGCATTTTAACTCTTAAAAAAAAAAGTTTTCAAGAAGAGCTGAACTGTAATTAATATCGTAAGCTTCTGTAGGTTAGCTTGTACTCAATCCTTACTTTACCAAATTTCTGCATCCCAAACACACGATTTCATTATTTAAAAGATAAATAACATTAATGTCTACCTGCTTTATTCTTGGATCTTTTCTATGAACTAAAGTTTGTAATCTGGGCCATATGAAATTAGAAAGTATTTTTATCATACAACAATTAATTTTTGCATGGTATTTGTATTAATGGTTTCAGCATTAATTACACTAATCACACTAACAGGGATAGCACTTATATAGTGCCCAAGACTGAAATCTCGTGTGAATGAACTTACCTTCTCAGTTCAGAACTTACCTTTCTAAGTTTAGCTGAGTGATCCCTTTTGTCCTTTTATACCTGATTCACTGCTGACACCCATCCTTGTTAAAAAGTCAGACTTCTCTTCATGCTTTACGTATTTGATTTTCATTAGTGGTGAGTTTCATTGTTGCTTTTTAGAAAGAAAATTAAACCTCTATAAGCAGAATAAAACTCTCAGTGTTTAGTCAAATGATTTATTTGATATCAAGGGCATATTTAATAACTGTTATTTATCTAAACTAATAAAACTGCTAAACTTTAGTGTAAAGGCCTGGTTCTAAGTCACAGTGCTAAGTGTAATTATTTAGTACCTGGGAGGCAGCAGATTACAGGTGACAGGTGTGCCTAGGTTCAAACGATCGCTTCACATCTCACCATTTCTGAGCTCCTGGCAAGTTGGTTCACGTCATGAGCCGCCTTTGTAAAATGGACAATGACTATCCAGATCTCCTGGGGTTATTGTGAGAAGTAAAGGAAACAACATGTATTTCCTTGTGTAAGTGGTCAGTAAATAGTGGTTATCCTTATATCTGAATCCCCTTTTTTTGGAGTGTTTATTTGAATGACATAATTTAAGAAAATTCAGTAACTGCTTGTGTTTGTATTCTCCGTGGTTATTTCAAGTGTAATACTTCTTATTAAGTATGATAAAGTAATACAATTTGTGACCAGAAACTGCTGTTGTACAGAAAGCTTACTGACAGAAGTGACAGAAACTTGTATTTGATCTGTGTTTATGACAATTTTCTATCACCTCATTTGAATGACAATATGAACCCACAGCTAGTCTCTCCAAAATGCTTTATAAAGGGGTTGCAATCTCGTTATTCTCCTGTGCCAGTGTATAAAAGGGCCAGAGTATTTTCAGGTACAAGTCATAAAGGAAACGGAGAACAAAAATGGTATTTCATTTTGGCACCTGAGCTCTCCCAGGGAAATGATGGGATTCCCAGCCCCCTCATTCATTTAGATAAATGTACAAAAAAGAGAAGACACTGGTGAAGTTAGTCCTGGGTGGACGGGCATAAGAGTTGTAATTGAAGGCGAAAATTTAACAAAAACAAGAGTACCTCGCTGGAACTTAGCTTCTCGACTCCATTTGTTTTATTATCACTATTAAGGATTTTTTTATGTATATGCCGAACTCAAACCTGAGTGTTACTTTGTGAAATAACAACTATGTCAAAGCCTCAAATAGTATTACAACAAAACCCAAAGCATAAGACAGGCTCTTATAACAGGTATGTTTCTCCCAAGCTAAATCTGGAGTGACTAAAAGAGCCAGATAACTCATGCAAAAATGAGGAATGAAAGATAATAAATTCTTAAATCATATTTAAATAATAAATGAAATATTCTTGGGTTTGCTACTTTGCTTTATCCCTTCTTGGAATAAATTATTTATTAGACTGAATGTTGAGACTCTGGGACCTTAGGATATTCTTGAGATACAAATTTGTCAATTTTATAGGGGTGAAATACCATTTCCTGTTTTAAAAGCAAAAGGTAAAAGTCTACCATTCAGAAAGTTTATAAGGTTTCGCAATAGCTGTTTTAACACAGAAATCTGTTTATTAAACCCAACAAAACAGAAAATTATACCAGCCCTCAATTTTTGAATTTTCATTTAAATAAGCAAACTCTAAATCCACACCTTAAGAGATGTTTGTGCATCTATGTATTTCCAAAATACTCATATTTCAATAAGATTTTCACATTATATTCACCAACAGTATCACAAAAGGTTTTTTTTTGTTTTGTTTTTTGTTTACATAACTGTAAGGAACAGTAATTCTAGAAACACTAGAAGAAAAAAGCATAGCAATGTCCACAGTTACAAGAAAAAGTGCACATTACTTGGTCACAATCACAGTCATTACTTGAAAAACTATATGTAACAAGTAGGTAAGAAATATCACTGATGCCTTAAACTCATTATCAAAAAACTGAATGACATAAATTTTACATAAAAATAAGGCAAATTCATGAATCCACAAATAATCTGTAATGCAACCAAAGCTAAACAGAAAAAAATTGTACAAGAAGCATAAACTGATGTATTTCTCCTAAATATTTTAAAAATAGGCTGCCTCAGTACACAAAGAAAACACCCTTCATGTGTACCCAACACACTGAAATAAGGAAGGGCAAAGTATGGGAAATGTTGGGGGGGGGGGGGGACAGTTCATTGTAAGTTGCAGCTGTATCCGCTTAGAGTTCTTTACATCATTTTTACCGGGAACTATAAATCATACAACTCATATCAGGAAAGGTAATGGTCTTTTTTGGAAACTATTTCTGAAATAGAGAAATGAAAAGAAAACTACACACAAGAGTGCAAATTTTCAGATTGTCACTTGCAATCTCTTAACATTCAGTCATCTACATCCAATTGCTGCTGTAAGGATGCCTGTAAGACAGCAGCAGCAATCTGGGGTGAGCTGGAAGAAACCAAGGTGTGATTTTTTCCCCCCAGTGATAGGTCTTTTTAATATTAAAAACTTCTGTGCTGCAAACCTCTATGGTAAAGCTGCAATGTTGCGTGGGATGCTTGAGTGCAGAAATGCAGGCTTCTCTTGGAAGTAGTTCCTGATGTGATGATTTAAAGAACGTAGACAAGGGTTGTTTATTTTTGTGTTTTTTGTTGTTGTTGTTGTTGTTTTTCCAGCATCGCGTTTTATCTTTGTAGAAAGAATTTGGAAAGAGAAGGCAAATGGATGTGGAAAGGTACTTACAGTAGTTTCTCAAAACAGTTCTCTTTTAGGACCTATGGAAAAGTTACCAAAGTAAAAATGACAATTTTGAATGAAAAACAAGTTTTCTTTTTATAAAAATTACATATATATATATATTTAAAATACAAGATCCTTTTTATTGTTATATCCTATAGCAACAAGAAATTTTGGCTTTTTATTTATTTTTTTGCCAGATACTGCAGCTTTCAGTCCAATAGGTCAGTAGCAAATTCCACTAATATTTCAGTTGGATCTTGAACAAGTTTTATACCACAAGCTTCTTCTCTTTTATCCTTGAATTTGGAATATACAACCTTTTTTTTGTTTTTGTTTTGCCCCAGCTAGTTATGCTGACACACTAAAAACAAAAAAAAAACAGTCGGCTAGACACAAAGTATCTCAAGTACTTCAGAGGTCAGAGTTCCTTTGAAGCACCTTAATACATCACTTTAAGGATCAAGAACAATGTGGCATAATGGAAGTATTTCTCTTAAGACTGCAGTAAGACCACAAGCATCTCTGCTGGGAAATCAAAATGTCATTAGTGGAAACTGCAAATTTAGACCTCAGTGAATAGGCCCGTCATTTGAGTCAGTTCTGTTGTAAAATAAGATTTTCCAGTTCATCTGCAGAACGTAATAAAAATGCAGCTGATTCTCGATATCCTGCCACGAGCTGTCTCACGGCATTGATTTCAGTTGGACTCAGCTGGGGTCTGGAGCTTGAACTGCTAGAGGATCCTGAGCCAGTTGCCAACTGCCTCTTCATGCTGAGATCTGTGGGGCCTAGGAAAAAATAACGACAAAATTAGATGCGAACAATTTTTGTTCTGATACGGTGAACATGAGCATCAATCACCATTGACTTAATTCCCGAATTCTTTCGTGAGAAGCTGCTGATACCTTTAATCAAAGGCATCTCTCAGAAAGACTAAAGAGCAACACTGATGCAAAATGAGCAGCTAGGTGTTCTCTCAGACTCCTGGTCTAGCCTCTGGCAATCTCCTCTCGTGGTGGCAAGTCAGTAAAGACCTCTCTTAACATGTGGTTTTTGGAAAATTCAATTTTAAGTCTCCTTTCCACAGGTAGAAGTTTTTCTGTAGTAGGTTTACAACGATGGGACTTACAAATGCTTTTTATTGGCTATGTTCGTTATCAAATAATTTAGACCCCACTAATTCAGAAGTTGAAACATCCTAGATGGTGATGTTAATGACACTGAATTACAAACTCCTCTATTTAAAACAAAGGAAACTGAGAGCTGGGGGAGTTCAATACATGTTTAGAGTTCAACTTTTAAGTGGCACAATGAGAATGCGAATTGGGTAATTTTTCGTTTCAGGCCAATGCTTTTTTTCCCACCAGGTTGACTAGTATTTAAAACTGTGGACATACTAGAACGAAGTTTGCTTTAGAAGTGTTCAATAAGTAAAGGATCAATACAAACAATTCACAAAGAAACTTGGAGTACTCCTTTAGGTATTAATGTTCCTTCTGTGTTTATCTGCACAAAATACTCATGTGTCAAAACTTTTTTTCTTATATATATATATATATATATATATTTAAACCAAAAGAGATACATCTGGTTTTTGGACACTTTGTAAATTTTTACTCAAAAATAATTTATATTTTGTCATTTTTATGTACATATGTACCACATCTTCTTTATCCAATCACCTGTTGTAGTACACTTAGGTTCTTTCAGTGTTTTGGCTACTGTGAATAATGCTTCAATGAACATAGGGGTACATATATCTTTACAAATATATCTTTACAAATAAGTGTTCTCAAAATTTCTATGTACATACCCAGAAGAGGGACTGCTGGGTCATATGGTAATTCTATTCTTATTTTTTTTTAGGAACCTCCATACTGTTTGCATTGTGGCTGCACCAATTTACATTCCCACCAGCAGTGTATGAGGTTTCCTTTTCTCCACATCCTCTCCAACACTTTTTATTTCTTGTCTTATTGATAGTAGCCATTCTAACATGCATGAGGTGGTATCTTGTCGTGGTTTTGATTTGCATTTCCCTAACAGCTAGTGAGGTTGAGCATCTTTTCATATATCTGTATGTCTCCTTGGGAAAAGTGTCTGTCCAGGTGCTCTGTCCATTTTTTAATCGGATTTTTTGTTGTTGTTGGACTATATGAGTTCTTCATGTATCAGAGGTATCATTTGCAAATGTCTTCTCCCATTTGATTGGTTTCATTTTTGTTTTGTTGATGACTTCTTTTTTGTTTTTTTTTTGAAGCTTTTTTTAATGTAGTCCCATTCATTTATTTCTGCTTTTACTTCCCTTGTATTTGGGGTTCAGTTCACAAAAATCTTCTGAGACCAAGGTCCGTAAGTTTAGTGCCTATGTTTTCTTCTATGTATTTTACTGTTTTAGGTCTTATATTGAAGTATTTAATCCATTTTGAATTAATTTTGGTATATGATGTTAGATAGCAGTCTAGTTACATTATTTTGCATGTGGCTTTTCAATTTTCCCAACACCATTTATTGAAGAGCCTTTCCTTTCTCTATCGTATGTTTTTGGCTCCTTTTTAAAAAAATTAGTTGACCATTTTTGTGTTGGTTTATTTCTGGGATCTCAATTCTATTCCATTGGTCTGTAAATGGTGAAATATTGTCATTTGAGACAATATGGATGGATCTTGAGAGTATTATGTTAAGTCAAATGTCAAATAGAAAAGGTCAAGAACCATATGACTTCAGTTATATGTGGAATATAAAACAAAGCAACAAATGAACAAACTCATAGACACAGACAACAATATGGTGGTTACCAGAAGGGAAGGGGGGTGGGGGGAGGATGAAGAAGGTAAAGTGGGTCAAATATTTGAGACTGGGTGGGGAGCAACCAAAGTAATATACAGATGTTATATTATAGAATTTTATATCTGAAACATATATTGTTATTAACTAAGGTTGCCCCAATAAATTAAATAGATAAACTTACAAAGTTATTTTAAAATCTTTAATTCAGACATTTGTGTTAAGATGCTTTGCAGCAGTTATTGTTGGATTAATACTATTTTATTATATATCTAAGTGTTCATTGTTATAGTTCTTACCTTTCAGCAATTGCTGTAATAAATTTGCAGTGAGTAATAACTGTAAAATCCTTGAATATTACTAAGCACATAACTAAAGGTATGCTCAAAAACTATAGTTATTCTATAACGTGAAAATATTTTAACAGATTTGTTTCTAAACATATAACTTCTCAGTTCATTTCATGTACTAAACAAGGGATGTCATTTTATCCTTCTAGTTCTCCTTGAGGCATGGAGACAGGTCAAGACCCAACCCCCTCCACCTCTAACCTAAACGGAGAAGTCTTCTGTCAGCCAGGAGGCAGTTGTCCCATGAGAGAGAAATAGCTTCACTTGGAATTTAATTAGGACAGAGATAAGACTAGCACACAAGAACTCTGACATCGGAGAGAAACTTATGTCTACTTCTGCCATGACCTTTCAAAGCTTTGATTTCCTAGCAGGAGTTAGCTTCCATTTGTTCATGTTATAAAATCATGATACTGACATAACAAGCTGGAAGGGAGAGATGGAGGGAGGTCACACTTGCAAACTGAAATTACTGAATAAGTATTCAGCCACCAGTTTATTTGGAAAGTTTTGAGTGGATTAAAAAACTTCATGACATAACAGGGCTTCTGGTCTCTGGATGAACTATTTTAAATAGGTTTTTCTTTACATTCAAGAATGTACTAGTTCCCAGTACTAGTACAGATCTTTATGAAGGAAAGTTGAAAGAAATTTCCTCTCAGTTATGTAATCTCTAGTGTCTGGTTGGCTGATGATCATTATTTCATTAGAAGGTATAACATTTTATGAGAGTTTTGCTGACTAGCCAAGTTGCTGGTTGTCATCCTTAACTGAAACTGACAAAGTGTGGGATTAAGGCTCCAAGTTTTGAGATGAGAGAGATTGTGATTTTATTTGAATATAGTTGCCCCTTGGTATTCATGGGGGATTGGTTCCAGGATCCTCCCAGGATACCCAATTCTGTGGATGTTCAAGTCCCTAAAAGAAAATGGTGCAGTATTTGCATATAACCTAATGTACATCCTTCTGTATAGTTTAAATCATCTCTAGATTACTTAATACCTAATACAATGTAAATGCTATGTGCAAATAGTTGTACTGTTTAGGGAATAATGACAAGAAAAAAGTCTGTACATGTTGTAGATCAAATGACAGAGTACATGTCAGCAACAACATAACTTTTTTGTTTTCAAATATTTTCCATCTTGGTTGGTTGAATCCACAGATGCAGAACCATGGATATGGAGGGCCAACTGCATTGCAGTTTATAGATTACTCTCCATCTCTGGTTCAAGGCTATAAGCTTCCAAACTAAGATTATGGGCTTCTACTTTCTTACAGATCATTATTAACATAGACAACTCTATAGATAGCTCCGTAATTTAGAAGCCACGCATACCTCTGTCAGTGTTCTGGAAGAAAGTTGACTTCATTATCTTGCTTTCTTTTGGATCTACATGATTAGGATTGAGTATATAAATCAAAACTACAAGGAATTATTCTGGATGAGTGTTTATCATTCCAATCTTCAAAGTTATGAGGTTGGGCAAGGAAGGCAAATATATATAACACAAAAAATATTCACAAATGGACAAATTATTTAAGGGGGCTCTCAGCACCTAGCCCCTCACTAGAGACTCACACTGTCACCCTTTCAGCCTCTCAGCATTTCAGTGGGGACAGTAGAACAGGATGACTGGTCCCATTTTAAAGTTGGGGAAACAGTTCCAGACAGGTTCACTGGCTTGTCGAAAGCCATGATGAGTTCCTGGTCCTCCTTCCTGCACCACTGTGGCCCAGCTCAGAGGAGATTTGAGTAGTAGGATAGAGGAGCACAAATGTCCTGACAGGAAGAGCAAGGAAAAGTGTGGTGCATGGGACACTGAGGGGTGCTGGCTGTGGGGAGCCAAGTGGGGATCGGGTTTAATATAAGATCCTACTGAGGTGGTGTCTGTTGGTGGCTTCATGGTCGGGCATCAATTTAATCATGGTTATTACTTGTCCCAGTAGTTCTAGTTGGCTTGTGGTGATGTCCTCTGACTCCTGGCATCTTTTGTAAGTGGACATCAGTCCATGAATGATGGAAAAGCAATACCAGAAACAATGACTAAATATTTGCAAAGTAGTTCAACATCCTTCTTGCATTATCCTTTGAAACCAGGTCCTCAGATTATCAGCTTGGGTACCTGAGATCATGATGAGTCTCATCTGGAATTGTGTACTTCTAGCCATACAAAATAAATCTGGAAGTGTTCCTTCTTCTATTTTTTTTTTGGAAGAATTTGATAGACTGCACCAGTAAAGACATCTGGTCCTATGCATTTGTTGGGAGATTTCTGATTACCTCGATTCAATCTCCTTGCTAGTAATCGGTCTGTTCAGATTTTCTATTTCTTCATGATTCAGTCTTGGTAGGTTATTTCTACAAATTTATCCACTTCTAGCTTGTCCAATTTATGATCCTATATATTTCAATGGTATCAATTGTAATTATTCCTGTTTTCATTTTTGATTTTTTAAGTCCTCTTTTTCTTGGTGAGTCTACCTGAACTAAAGGATTACAAATTTTGTTTATCTTTTCAACACACCAAGTCTTAGTTCATTGATCTTTTCAATTGTCTTCTCAGTCTATTTCAGTCTATTTCATTTATTTCTGCTCTGATCTTTATATTCTTCCTTCTACTAACTTTGGGCTTTGTTTGTTCCCTTTCTATTCCTTGAGGTATAAAGTTGTTTGAGATTTTTCTTTGTTCTTGAGGTAGGCATTTATTGCTACGAATTTCCCTCTGAGAAGTACATTGCAGACTGATTACTTCCAGTTGAACACTAAGCTGGAAGTTCTTCAATTGAATAGTGAAAAGGATTTTGAAATACGGGAATCTACTTTTGCTATTGCATCAAGGCCCCAAAACCATCTCTGAGCCTATAGGGTGTGCTCAGTAATACATATCCACTAGAAATTTGAGGAAATGGAGATTTAACTTTTTGTTTTATTATATGTTTGACAGTATGGGAAGGTTTTAAGCAGCTAGCCGTTACTTGTGATCAAACAATGTTGGTCAACTAGCACAGCACAAACTTCACATAAAAGCATTGTTTTGCCTTGTAATTTTAAATTCATCAGGGAACTTTGTAATTTCTGTAGCAAATGCTAATTTCCAAAGCCATTCAGTGTTTGATAATAAAACTTGAGGGCAGTTCTTGTTCAGAAAAAAATTAATATTAGCCCTGACCTGAAAAAAAATTGCATTAAAAATTTACCACTAAGCCATCAAACTACTGTGTCGTAGTATGTATTAGGATATATATATTAGGATATGCAGAATCTATTTCTGACAATATTTCACAGAAATGATTAAATTGATGAGAACAAATGAAGATTAAAGTTGACACTACTGTTTCAATAATGCATGCAAGATTCAAATGTTTTCCACACTCTACCTGCTGATAAACAATTCAAAGAACAACCCAATGCCTTGTTTTAACAAACTTTGAAAATTTGTCCAAATAAGCCTGTTTTTGCTTCATGAATCTTAGCAGATTCTACAAGTTGTACTTAGTTGTTTCTTAACTTTGAAAATATTCTCAGCTACAGTTATTTCATTCATACTATTCATAGATGCCCATTCTGTCACTTCAAACTCATCATTGATTCCTCAAATAAACAGTAACAGTAACATCTCAACTTATTAAAATACAAGGAAAACCACTTGAAATCAGTTGACTTGTTTTTTTAATTGGCTATTGATATTCTCAATATCTCAATTTCGTCAACCCTCTAAGCACTGTTTTTGCCATAATACTAATAGTCAAACAAGTTTATTTTCTCTGGACACATTCCTTCAGCTGCTGCAATCAATTTAATAAACTTACCAGGAAGTGAAGTAACTTTTCCTAACTGACAAATACATGAGCTACTTGGAAACTTACTTTGTTTGCAGGCTAATTTTCATTTTATATTTTGATCACATGTTTAATAGAGGTATTTTATTAATATTATTTTCATACTTTTATCTCAAAGAGTGAAAAAAATTATTCTTCAGCATCTTAGCTAAATTAGCTAATGTATTTAAAGCATCCTATGCAGCACCTGGGCTATAGCAGATACACATTACTAGAGTCAATATGCTAATGAGCTACATTTATATTCACAAGTGATTGCAATATAATTTGCCTTTTTAATACTGTTCTGGATGAGAGGATTACTGTAGCATCACAAAATGAGCCAGGGTGATTTCCATTTCTTTCTCTTTTCCCCTTTTTTTAGATCTGTTTGTATAAAATGATTATCTAGTCCTTTAAGTTTTGGTAAAACTTATTTGTAAAACCATGTTGGTCTGATTTTTTTTTTTTTTTAATGAACAGATTTTTATAATAATTCAATTTATTTAATTATTAAAAGTACATTTGGAATAGCTAGTCTTTAGTCTATTGGGCAATTATATTTTTGTAAAACACAGTATTGTAGCTCTAAATTTTCAAGTATACTAGCATAAAGCTATTAATATTTTTTAATTTTCTTTTTTGAATTCTTATTTTATGTTTTCTTTCTCTTAGTTTACCTTGTCCAATATTTTTAAAGTCCTTTCAAAAATTCTGCTTTTGATTTTGTTGGTCTTCTCTATTACTTTGTTTTCTACTTAATTTCTCCCTTTATTTTCTTCTAAAGTCTGCATTTTCTAACTTCTTGAATTAAACGAGTAGCTCATTAATTTTCTATTTTTTTCTAATGTGTATGGCAAAATACCACTATAGTTCTACCCCACAAATGGAATGTGTACTGCTTTCATCTTCATTAATTATAAATCTGAACATAATGTTATCAGTATATTCTTTGTCATAATTTGCTTAAATGATCAACATGTCTGAATGAATATGTATTATCAGATAGTTGGGGACAGGTTCGAGATATAACCGGAATAAATTTTAATTATTTTTTCAAATCCAAATAATTTTATTTTCTCTCTATTAGTTTCCGAGAGAAGTGTGTTAAAAGTCAATGGCTATGATTGTGGATGTGTCAATATCTTAATTTAATTTAATTAATTTGAGGTTATGTTATTAAGGCACATAGTTTCTAGACAATTGTGACTTTCTGATAAACTATTTCCTTCATTATTAGGTAATAAGTCTTTCACACTCCAAAGCTTTTATCTTAAACAATTTTTGACATAAATATACATACACACACTCATGTGTGCATATGTATAAATTTCCTTTACTTCTGGAAGATTGTTTTGTGTGGGTCCATTTTACCAAAATAGAGCTACATTTTGTTTACACATCTGCCTAAGAATCTATCCTTTAACAAAGGCAATGGAAGTAAAAGGTAAAATAAATGAATGGGACTATATGAAACTTAAAAGCTTCTGCACAGCAAAAGAAACCATTGACGAAATAAAGAGGCAACCAACTGAATGGGAGAAGATTTTTGCAAACAGTGCCTCCAATAAGGGACTAATACCCAAAATATACAAGGAACTCATGAAACTCAACAACAAAAAAACAAACAACCCAATTGAAAAATGGGCAGAGGACCTGGAGAGACATTTCTCCAAAGAGGACATACAAATGGCAAATAGACATATGAAAAAATGCTCAACATCACTAATCATCAGAGAAATGCAAATAAAAACCACAATGAGATATCACCTCACCCCAGTCAGAATGGCTGTCATCAACAAGACAAATAGTAACAAGTGTTGGAGAGGCTGTGGAGAAAAAGAAAAGGAACCCCCATACACTGTTGGTGGAAATGCAGACTGGTGCAGCCGTTATGGAAGGCAGTGTGGAAGTTCCTCAAAAATTTACGAATAGAATTACCATATGACCCAGCAATCCCTCTCCTGGGTATCTACCCAAAAAATCTGAAAACATTTATACATAAAGACACGTGCGCTCCAATGTTCATTGCAGCTTTGTTTACGGTGACCAAGACATGGAAACAACCAAAATGTCCTTCGATAGATGAATGGATAAAGAAGTTGTGGTATATATACACAATGGAATACTCTTCGGCGGTAAGAAAAGATGAAATAGGACCATTTGTGACAACATGGATGGATCTTGAGAGTGTAATGCTGAGTGAAATAAGTCAGAAAGAAAAAGCAGAGAACCATGTGATTTCACTGATATGGGGTATATAAACCAAAAACAACAAAAGAACAAGACAAATGAGAAACAGAAACTCATAGACACAGACAATAGTTTAGTGGTTACCAGAGGGTAAGGGGGATGGGAGGTGGGAGATGAAAGTAAGAGGGATCAAATATATAGTGATGAAAGGAGAACTGACTCTGGGTGGTAAACACACAATGGGATTTATAGATGATGTAATACAGAATTGTACACCTGAAATCTATGTAATTTTACTAACAATTGTCACCCCAATAAATTTAAAAAAAACTAAAAAATAAAAAAAAGAATGGATTTCAATAGAACAAGACATGTGTTAATGTAAGGTCTGGGGTCACTCCATCTTCAGGGATTTAGGGAAGAGAGATGGTCAGAAGCTACAGTTCAGTGGGAAATGTTTGTCTCCTCTGAAGTCTATGTTAAACTGAAGCCATTTTTAACCCATTTAGGTCCACTGTAAACCTAATGATGGTGCTTTCAAATACTTAACTTCTCTTGACCTCATTACATACCTTATCTACTTAACAAACACTGATTAGTGAACATTAGGTTACCAAGGAACAGTTTATTTACCTGTAGGTTATGTACTAAGTTGCTGAGCATATTCTACAGACATCTAAGAAAACACAAAAAGCAAGATACAGATCACTGCCAGGGCCAAGTAACTGTTTAAGGCAGTATGCAAGGGAGAAAGGAATATATAAATCACCCGTACTCTCCCCGCAAATTATGTTTCCCATGATGATTTGTAGGCAATTTTGATTGTTTACTTTAGACTATAATAGTCAATATCCCATACATTAAAAAAAAAAAAAAAAATTATACGTGATTGTCCTGGGACAAATTTAGCTGAGTCTTTTATGTACTTCAAAAGCTCTTGTAGCTGCCTTTAAAAATTCATGTATTAAGTTTTCCTTTTACCAGGTCTTCTCTAGTTCATCTTTTTTTATTTCCATTGTTTTTAATCCATTTGCTTTATTTCTAAGTATCTTGTTTTTAAAAAAGATCAAAGAGAAAAATTGTAGTTGAACAAACATCTCAGCATTTTTGTTCCCATTTCAATGTGTTTTCCTCTACAATCAATTTGAAAAGACTCAGTCACGGTCTTTGAATCTTCCCTCTACTTACATTTGCTCATTCTTGGTACTCAGTTCTATAAACTGCCTGAGTTTATTCAATGTGTAAGCTTCAAACGCAAGGTTTTGCAGAGACCTGATTAATCATTTCGATAAACTCAAGGATGAACTACAAGAGTGAGTTACTATCCCAGCAGTCTTAGACATTTGTGAGGGGAAAGACTTTTAGCATGCTTCTGTTTTCTGCCTATTTTTGGCTTGTGGGAAAAGACAAATATTACAGTAGAGAGAGAGGAGTTACTGTTTAACTTTAGTTGAATCAAATGTACTACATGATAGCATAATAAATTACTGCATGATTTATGGGTTTATATATTTACATACATGTATAACTTCTTTTCTCAAGTAACAGAAAGCAACCTCTAAAACCAAAAAAGAGTGTCCATTATTTTTCAGAGAGCTGAGGTAAAAAATATCATAATTGCTTAGACAATTGGGTTCTGCCTTTTTTTGGCCACTGTTAAAGTCTTACCTCTCCAAAGATTTGTAGTAAGTGTAGTAAACAAGGCTCAACATAAGATAAAAACCTCTAGAATACCCTCAGGAAAGACT
Organism: Rhinolophus sinicus; assembly: GCF_057876585.1. Taxonomy (NCBI): domain Eukaryota; kingdom Metazoa; phylum Chordata; class Mammalia; order Chiroptera; family Rhinolophidae; genus Rhinolophus; species Rhinolophus sinicus. Next base: position 86,480,872 of record NC_142504.1, read on the forward strand.
AGATGTTTGCTTTTAGATGTTTGTTTTATTCTTTGACAGTTTTATTTTGCTCCATTTTTAAGGGATTTTTAAAAAAAAAACACAAGCCACAATTTTTCAATATCAGTTGTAAAATGTATCTATTTATGGGTATTTGTTCAATATTTCCAGAAATATTTGAAGACACTTTAAAGATGTAAATTAAATGAAAATTCTACACTTGTGTTAAAACACTGATAACTCAAATAATAAAAACGTACTAATGAATTTGTAGTTGGACATTTTATCTGCAAACGATGACATCTCATTTAATACATAAAAAGATATAGCATACAGTGATAAGATCATAATACTAGCAAGTGGAAAACTTGGGTTCAAATCTTAATGCAGAAACTTTCTAGATATGTGAGTTGTGAATTTCGGTAAGTCATTTACCATCTCCAAGATTCACAAGTAAAATGTGACTAATTCTTAACTGGGATCCTACGCTTACCTAACTTATCAGTAATCAGGGGTTATTTAGGTTAAAGTTTAAACATTTATTTAAAATGATGTATCTCATTATAGGAAAGGTTCTCCAGAAAAGCAGAACCAGTAGGATGTGTGTGTGTAAAATACATGAATTGGCTCACTCAATTGTAGAGGTTGGGAAGTCTCAATTATCTGCAGTTGACAAACTAGCTCCCCAGGGAAGCTGATGGTGTAGTTCCATTCTGAAAGCTGGAAGGCTCAAGACCCAAGAATTGCTGGTATTTTACTTCAGGCCCCAAAGCAGGAGAAGACCCATGTCCTGGCTCAGTTAGGCAGAAGGAGTTCCTTTTTGTTCTATGCAGGCCTTCATTTAATTGGATGAAGCCCAACAATAGTAGAGAGCAATTTTCTTTACTTAGTTTACCAATTTAAATGTTAATCTCATTCAGAAACACCCTCCCAGACACACCCAGAATGTTTGTCTAAATATCTGGTTCTCCTCTTGGCCAGTCAAGCTGACATAAAATTAACCATTACATTCATATACCTTACTCAAGATAATTCCCTCTCTGTTATCTCAAATGGAAGTATTCTAAGTTACTTTTAATGTTTTCAGATACATAAAAATGTTTACTGTAAGATGGATAGATGCCTGTTATGCAAAAAAAAAAGAATGAAAGTTGCTTTTTGTTCTACATTCTCAAATAATTGCCAGATAGTGAATACACAGCCACATAACAGTTTTTATACCAGTGATTTAAAAACATAGAAGAACAACAACCATAGCAGAAATACTGATGGCTCATGAGGTAGGGCACATGTAAATTAGTGAGGTAATTACTTCTCTGAAATTGGGATTACTAGTAATTAACCAAGTTGATAGTTACTATAGTAATATAAAAATGCAACACTAACTCAGCTTGGCCAATGTATGGTGGACAATAATTTTTAGCAAAAATTCCTTAAAGTATGGTAGAATAATTTGTCTCACTGGCTGTTATAAAGGACAAAATTATTTTTTTCTTATTTAACTATTTTACAAAGTTCTTGTCACTATCAGCAACCTGAAAAATGTGTAGGTCTATGACATTGTTTCTATTCATGTGTTTTAATATCTCGCATTGTTCACTATAAGTAGATAATTATGGAAAGCATTTATAGGATATAACATTTATAGATCCCATATATATAAGCTTATAGGTTATATATTTATAGAATTGGATGTGATACAAGCATCATGGTGGAGTAAAAAGACTCTTTTGCATCTCCCCTTAAATCTATAACTATAACTAGTTGGACATCTAGACTTCAACAAAGGTTCCTCTGCTCAACACACTAGCACACCTGAGAAATCTACGCACGGTACACCTGAAAGTGAATGTATTAGAATACATAAGGGGGGCAGCCGGATGGCTTCAGTTGGTTAGAGCACAAGCTTTCAACGAGAAGGCCGCATGGGATGGTCCCCTACAACTAAGATTGAAAACAGAGACAGGATTTGGAGCTGAGCTGCACCCTCCACAACTAGATTGAAGGACAATGACTTGACTTGGAGCTGATGGGCCCTAGAAAAAGACAAAACAACAACAACAACAACAACCAAAAAACACTGTTCCCCAATTAAAAATAAATAAAAAGAACACATAAGGAAGGCAGGATGGGGGGCGGGGCAGAAAGACAGTGTTCACAGATGTGATTCCCTGGATACCACAGCTGAACCTATGGCTCCAGCTAGCATGGGAACAGTGGAAGAGTCGCGGTGTGGCCCCCACACAACAGCCCAGCAGAGAGTAAGAGGGGGCAGAAGCAGCACCAATGCCATCCCCCCATTGCTGTGGTGGAGCCTGGCAGCAGCAGTGGAAACATGTCTATGGCCTTCCAGCTATAGCACAGTGGTGCTAGCAGCCAGAGGGAACCAGACAGCACGATGGGCTCATGAACCCAGCTTCACCCCACATGCCATATCCTCTCACCACTAGTCATGCCCTGAGACTAAGGTGACCTGGATGCAGTGGGGACACCTACCACCATGGTCACCCAGGTGGTGACTCCAATGACCATAGCAACACCCTGACTGAGCATCTCACCCCTCCCCACTAGATCCATAGGCACCCCCAATGCACTAAGTGCTAATACCACCCTTCCCCCCACTCTGCAGCTGGCTCCTTGTTTCATGCTCAGAAGTATAATGTCAAGAGCAAGTCCAGTAAATGGAGAGCTGTCACTAAAACAAAGATCTGTGGGCAAAGGAGAAACCACAAACTTGGACTATAATGCTAACTTCTGTAAAACCCATAAAATGGAGACAAACGCCAATTATAACAGCACCAATAAACAGTATAGCCCACCCAAAGGCAACTTGTAAAGATTTAATGAGATGTCTGCTACACAAAACTACTAGAAACATGTCAAATTGGGAAAACATGTCCTCACTAAAAGGTAATAATTTTCTAATAAACAAGCACTGAAACATGGAATTTTGTGATCTAGCTGAAAAAATAATTCAAAACAGCTATTTTGAAGAAACTCAACAAACTTACAAGAAAACCCAGAAAGACAATCCTATGAATTCAGGAAAAAATGTACAAATAAAATGACATTTACTAATATTATGAAAAAGACCCAAACAAATTCAGGAGCTGAAGTATTCAATTCATGAAATGGAAATTGCAATAGAAATGAAAATTGCAATAGATAATATCTGTAGTTGAATAGAGCAAATGGAAGACAAAATAAGTGAATTAGAGGATAGAAATTTTGAAATAATCCACTGAAAGCAGAACAAAGAAAAAGAATGAAGAGTGAAGAAAGTCTACATGATCTTATGACATTTGATCAAAAGAATAATTATTAGAATAATTAGGATTCCAGAAGGGGGCAAAATAGAGAAGGGGGCAGAAAGTTTATTTAAAGAAATAATACCTGAGAACTTTCCAAACCTGGGGAAAAAGCGGGGCATCCAAGTTCACAAAGATAGTATCTCTATTATCTCAATGCAAAATGAAAACTCTTAAGACAGTTTATAATGAAACTGGCCAAAATCAAAGAAAGCAGCCAGGGAAGAAAAGTTTGTAACATAACAAAGGAAACACCCACTAGGCTATCAGAAGCTTTCTTAGCAGAAAACCTACAGGAAAGAAGGGCATGTCATATTCAGAGTGTTATTTAAAGTGTTGAAAGAAAAAAATAGCCAACCATGAATACCCTATATGCCAAAGTAATCCTTCAGATATGAAGGAAAAATGACTTTTTCAAAGGAAAAAAAAAGCTGAGGAAGTTCATCCACTACACCTGACATGACATGAAAAAAATGCTGAAATTGGGTCTGCAAGACGAAACCAGGCTAATCAGTGACATGAAACCATACAAAAGTATACAATACACTGATAAAGGTAAATACACAGAAAATCTAAATCTGTAATAGGATGATATTAAACATTAAAAATAATTATAGTTAACTCTAATGAATCAAACTATAAGTAGAGGTGAATAATGATATAAAAAATATGAAAAGGGGCAGTAAAAAAGGTAAAGCTTTTTCAGGCAACTAAAGTTAAGCTGCTCTCAACTTAAAAAGGGCTTTTTAATCGATGAGATGTTTCATGTTAAGTCTTAGGGTAACCACAAAGCAAAAACCTACAGTAGATTGACTAAAGAAAGAAACAGGAAACAGAACAAATCAATATAGAAAATCACAAATTTATAGAGGTAGACAGAAACAGAGAAAAAGAAACAATGAAAATACAAAATAACCAGAAATATATCAAGTTCTTGCACATCAAAAATAACTCTAAGTAGATTTAACTCACCCATCAAAAGTCAGAATAGATTAAAAAACAAAAAACAAAAAACATGAGACCCAACTATATGCTGCCTACAACAGACTCACTTCAACTTTAAGGACAGACATAGGATCAAAGTGAAAGGATGGAAAAAGGGGTCAATGAAGAAATAACATTCATAAATATATATGCACCCAACATCAGAGTACCTAAATATAATAAGCAATTACAGGTCTAAAGGGAGAAATAGACAACACAATAATACCAAGTCTCTTCAGTACTCCACTTTTAGAAATAGGTAGATACAGATAGAAAAATCAACAAGGAAACGTCGGACTTGAACCATACATTAGACCAAATGGAACTAACAGATATTTGTAGAATATTCCATCCAACAAAGGCAGAATACACATTTTTCTGAAGTGCATACAGAATATTCTCCAGCATAGATCATATTATGGAATGCAAAACAAGTCTTAGCATATTTAGGAAGATTGAAATCATATGAAGTTTCTTTTATGATCACAATGGTATGAAACTAAAAACCAACAAAAAGAGGAAAGCTGGAAATTGTACAAATATGTGGAAATTAAACAATACACTCCTGAACCAATGATAGGTCAAAGAAGAAATCAAAAGGGATATAAAAATATATGTATCAAAACCAATGAAAATTGAAACACAACATACAAAAATCTATGGAATGCTGCAAAAGTAGTCTGAGAAGGAATTTTATACTGATAAATGCATATTTCAAGAAAATAGAAACCTGAAATAAACAACCTAACTTTACACCTCAAGGAATTAGAAGGAAAAAGAAAAATAAGAACTAAGCCCAAGTTAGCAAGTTAGCAGAAAGAAGGAAATAACAAAGATCAAATAAAATAAGAGATGAGAAAAACAATAGAATAAAATCAATGAAAATGAGAGCTGGTTTTTTGAAAATACTGTTTTAAAAATTGACAAATCTTTTGCTCAAGTCCCTAAGAGAAAAAGAGGACTCAAATAAAATCATACATGAAAAAGGAGATGTCATAACTGATACCACAGAAATACATAGGATCATAAGAGACTACTATGAACAATTATATACCAACAAATTGGACAACTTAGATGAAATAGATAAATTCCTAGAAACATAACGTACTAAGACTGAAATAAGAAGAACTAGAAAATGTGAATAGACCAATAATGAGTAAGGGGATTATAAAAGTAATCAAAAACCTCCAAGGACATAAAATCTCAGGACCAGATGGCTTCACAGAGGACAACGACCACACAATTAAAGAAGAATCAATGTCAATCCTTCCTAAACCCTTCAAAAAATTTGAAGAATGATCATAAGAGACTACTATAAACAATTATGCACGTATAAATTAGACAACCTAGGAAAAAAAAGGACAAATTCCTAGAAACACAATTTAATGATGAATCATGAAGAAATAGAATATCTGAACAGACTGTTGCTAGTTAGGAGATTGAATCAGTAATCAAACACCTCCCAACAAACAAAGTCCAGGACCACACAGCTTCACTGGTAAACCAAACATTTAAAGAAGAATTAATGCCAGTCTTTATAAAACTCTTCAAAAAATAGAAGAGATTGGAACACTTCTATTTTTCAAGGCTAGCATTTCTCTGATACCAAATGAGACAAGGACACACAAGAAAAAATGATAGGCCAATATCTCTGATGAACATAGATGCAAAAATCCTTAACAAAATATTATTAGCAAACCAAATTCAACAGTACATTAAAAGGATCATACAGCACGATGACATGGGAATTTAGTCCAGGAACGCAAGGGTGATTCAGCACAAGTAAATCAATAAATGTGGTACATCACATTAACAAAATGAATGATAAAATCATATGATCATGTCTATTAATGCAGAAAAAGCTGTTAACAAAATTTACCATCCATTCATGATAAAAACTCTCAACAAGTAGGTATACACGAAACATACCTCAACATAATAAAGGCCATATATGAAAGCCCACAGTTTCCTTATATAAAAGCCCACCATACTCCATGGTGAAAAGCTAAAAACTTTTCCTCTAAGTGCAGGAACAAGACAAGGATGCCCTCTCACCACTTTTATTTACCATCGTATGTGAAGTCCTAACCAGAGCAGTTAAGCAAGAAAAGAAATAAGAGCCATCCAAATTGGAAAGATAGAGGTAAAACTTTCATTATTTGCAGGAGACGTGATGTTATATATACAGTGGTACCTCGGTTTTCTAACGTAATCCATTCCAGAAGACCATTCGAGTTCTGAAACGTTTGAAAACCGAGGTGCGGTTTCCCCATAGAAAGTAATGCAAAATGGATTAATCCGTTCTAGACCTATAAAATCAACCCCTAAAACTGCAAAGTTAGCATGAATTTTACTATCTAATGATACCACAGATCCATAAAATTTTCGGCATTTGTAAACCAAAATGTTAGTTAATGGAGACGTTTGAAAACTGAGGTACCACTGTATAGGAAGCCCTAAAGACACCATCAAAAAATAGAACTAGTGAATAAGTTCTGTGAAGGTGCAGTATACAAAATCAATGTAAAAAAAGATCTGTTGCATTTCTGTACACTAGTGGGAAATATCAGAATGACAAATTAAGAAAATCTCATCTACAATGATATCAAAAAGAATAAATACTTCGGAATTTAACTAAGGACATTAAAGACCTGTACACTGAAAACTATAAGGCACAAAGAAATTGAAGAAGATACAAATAAATGGAAAGATATTCTGTGCTAATAGACTGGAAAAATTAATATTGTTAAAATAGCCATACTACACAAAGCACTATACAGAACAATGCAATTACTATCAAAACTCCAGTGGCATTTTTCAATGAAATAAAACAAGCAATCCTAAACTTTGTGTGGTATGACAAAAGCCCCAAAATAGCAAAAGCAATCTTGAGAATGAGGAACAAAACCAGAGGCATGATCATGCGCCTTGATTTCAAACTATATTATAAAGCTACAGTAATCAAAACAGTATGGTATTGGCATAAACAGACACGCTGATCTGTGGAACAGAATAGATTACCCAGATATAAACCCACATATATATGGTCAATTAATTTATGACAAAGGAGCCAAGAATATACAATGGGAAAAGGAAAGTCTCTTCAATAAGTGGTGTTGGGAAAAGTGGACAGCCACATGCAAAATAATGAAACTGGGTCACTATATTACACTGTACACAAAAATTGAGTCAAAATGATTTAAAGACTTGAATGTAAGACCTGAAACTATAAAACTCCTAATAGAGGCAGTAAGCTACTTGACATTGGTCTTGGCAGTAAATTTTCGGATCTCACACCAAAAGCAAAGACAACAAAAGAAAAAGAAACAAGTGGGACTACACACAACTAAAAAGCTTTTGCAGAGCAAAGGAATCCATCAACAAAATGTAAAGGCAACCTTCTGAATGGTAGAAAACATTTCCACATCACATATTTGATAATATACAGTATGGTAATTATAGTTAATAATACTGTATTGCATATTTGATAGTTGCTAAAACATATCTCATCACAGGAAAAAAAATTTTGTAATTATGAATGGTGACATATGTTAACTAAACTTGTGGTGATCATTTTGCAATGTATACAAATACCAAATAACTATGTTATACAACTGAAACTAATATATTATGTGGCAATTATACCTCAATTTAAAAAACAGAATTTTAAGAAGCTGTATTTGGAGATATAATACATGTGCCTGCTTTTCCTCAATGACTTCTTATCAGATATTTTCTTTGTCAAAAATCAAGAAATTTAAAAGTTAAGCACAATCATTTTTATGAACCTAGGCACAATATTTTCTTGTATGGGAAGGTAAACAGGGTTGATGGATTTCCATAGATGCTAATGTCCTCCTCCCAATTTCTTAACCTTTGTTTTTAAGTTGCATAGAATACAAATTAATACCTTACAAGAAACAAGAAATCATGGGAGTAGACCATAGTTGGACAGAGTGGTGGGAGAAGAATGCCCTGTGGAAGATGAGAATATGAAAGAGGTGGTTATATTATAAATAAACAAAAACATGTCTGTTTTGAAAGATCACAGCAAAAATTAACATAATATGACCAACCTTGTTTCACAATTATGAATAAACTGTATTCATGAATATCTTTTGAGGAACAAAGTGTTAATAAAACATGATTATCCCTGTAATATTGCCCCAAAGAACAATAAGAATAATTTATATTTCCAGAAATAGGAACCAGAAAAAAACTCCTCAATTAGAGTAATGTACAAGCTACTTTTAGAATCATTTCAAGTACTCAAGAGGATTATATTCCCTAATAGGTTTAAATTACCAGAAATAATTTGTTTCTCCCTAAGACTGTTGAGATATTAGCCAGAATGTCAGTCACCACACATTTAATTTTGTAATTATTTGTTACTTCTGAATTTGAGTGAGTGGACCAAATATCAACACCAGAGGAGAGTTTGCACTGTGTGGACTCTTATTCAAACGCATATACTTCCACTAGTTCTAGCAATTATACATGGACTGGAGGAGGGCTTTCAGAAAAAGCATTTGTATGTTAGTCAAGAGCCAAATGCCATTTGAAGTGACCGCAAGCCTTGAAATCACAAAAGGAAATATTAGGAATGTAATTGTAATCATACTTGGCATTTGACATTTTTAACATGAAAGAGGAAATAAAGTAAGGCAACTCTGGCCTTCCTACCCTCTGAAAGTGATCCAGGCCGACAGACTCCAGATCTCTAGTGAGGCTAGGGGAGCAGCCTTGTGCCTATTTCAGGAAGATGAATCAGTACCCAAACCCAGGAAAGAGGAATGTAGAAAATGGCTAATTCAATTTCCATATAGAGTGTACAATTTCTGACTTAGTAGAAAAGTAGAATATTCTGAACTCCCCAAGAGAGCTCCTTGCTGAGGAGTAGCAGAGGGCTGTTGAGGCCAGTAAAATGTAACTGATTTGTTCAGCTAGATTCCCAGAGGACGTGTCCAAGTTCAAAGGATGTTGCATAATGGAAACAACTAAAGCCGGCCATCATGAGTTCATACCACCTGGAAAGCCCTGAATGATATACCGCAATACTTACGGAGTCTTCTTTGCATTCCTCCCCTTCCGTAAGTAGGTACAACACAAAATTCTCAAGAGGACCTTTAGCGTACATAAAGATCCATTTTACTGTAGAGAATAGGCTTTCAGGAAGCTGCTGCCAGAAAAGGCTGATCAATATTGAGCTGTAAAACCATTACATGCGCTGGGCAGTTCAGGAAACAACCAGGGCCACTCACCTCTCTTTTCAGAACACTTTCTCTGAAGCTCCCTGACCTACAGAAATACAGAAGCCTAGTGAAAGATTTGAGTGCTCAGTCAGATAGACTGACAGATGGTTCATTTTATTTTGCAGATTATTCATCTTTTTCCTTTCAGTTTTCCAGCAAGTGATTAACATAATTTCCAATCGTTAAAGTTTACAAATAAGCATCATTTCTCTGAAATTCTGTATCTCAATATGTATGTGTGTAAATCGTTCATAGTCTCCGTTGAGTTCTAGGTTGTTATAGTATATGTGGAAAAGCTGGATAAACAGAATAAACTCAGGCAAAACTGTGGTCACATTTCAGGTAGTTTTGGTTTGAGTTTGCTTTCTCTAAACATCACACAATTTTAAATTCTGACACAATGAAATTCCTTAATTTTTTGTTTGTTTGTTTGTTTTATGAAAGAATTTCAATCTAAAGTGGAACCAGAGGATATAAACTGGAAAATTTCACCCATCTGCCCTTGCAAAAACAAAACTTAAGAACTGAGAGACTGATTTCCCATAAAGGCCTGATGTACAGAAAACTAGTAATATTGGAATCTTAAGTGATAGGGACCTAATAAGGGGTTGCCTCATATCAACCTTGGAAAGTTTTGCTTCTGGTTTCCAGAGGTATGAACAAGAAATAACCCAGGTCAGGCTGGTGTTGCAAAATGAGCTGAATTGAGCTTTGTTTTTATGACTGAACTGGTTTTTTCTCCTCAGGGAATTTTCAAAGCTTGTCTCCATTTGTCTTTTTATTTTACCAGATTCTAACAGAACTGTATCCTCTTTACATTCCTTGCCCATAAATACAGTCTACCCCAAACCCTCAGTGGACTGGACTTGCCTGTGGCTTGCTACAATTTGTGTCCTGAATTGCAATTCCTCTGCTATTCCTGAATAAACTCATTTTTTTTTAGCTTGCCTCAGTTTACCTCTTTATTTCGGTCGACAGTTTCTGGTTTTAAACTCATCCCAGCCTATGTCAAAGAGGTTTTCAATACCTATGTTACAACTTATTAATAATTATCAGAACCCTAAAACAGCTGAAAGTTATTTAAAAGCTGAGCAGTTGAAATGGAAAGCATTACTAGTTAAGAATCACCGTTCAAGTTTCCATCAAGTTATTCATTGACTCCACTTGTTTCACTGAATAGTACATACATAATTAAATGCGAGGAGTCTGGTGGAATAAATGTAGCAAAGGTTTTCTGCAATAATAAAACCATATAAAGGCCGATATAATGGTGTAAGGTGAGAATAGTTGAACCTAGATTCAGTGTTCTTGAATACAGTAGCCAGTCACCATTTTAACAAATGAGCCTTTGATTGAAATGTGTCCGAATGTGATTGAGGAACTGAATTTAAAATTTTACTTTTAGTTTCAATAGCCACATATGGCTATCGTATTGTACAGCACATACGTATATCGATAAACTCATATTTGAAAGAAAAGGAAAACAAAGTAAGGATACAAATGATTAGGGTTTAAAGTATGAAAATATCCGATTAAGTCAGAACATCAAAGGTATACACATGGGAGAAATGTGCTTCCTCCAGAATAGACAGTCACAAATTGGACTCTGATGGAAAAATCTCTAGTGACAAACAAAGTTTCACTATGTACTATAGAACGTGCTTTGACAACTCACGCAGGTTTATTGGAACTCTATTGAGATATAATAACTGCACAATACCAATTATGTTGACTTTAATTAGATCACAGAGTCACCTTTCTTCACATGATAATGTTATCACGAGGATCTTCCCATTGTGTAAAGGGCATACAAATTAAAGAGAAGGGATTGCTTAACTTTTGTGAATCAATTTTAGGCTCTACTCTATAAAATCATTATCTACACAGTTCAACATAATAGACCTTACGCATTTTTCACACAATAGAAACACCCAGCTGGTTTCTGGGAGCAGGATGACAATGGTTCTCTCCCCCTGTATCTGCACTACTGTGCATGTGGCTAGTGAGCCAGAACAAGTTATTGAGAGGATCAGGTAAAGAACCTTCCCAGTTCCCTGGATAATTATGAGAAACATTCTTTCCTGAATCAGGGAAGTTAAGCTGAATATGCTTTAAAACAGAATTTCTGTGAGTATTTCAAAATATTTGTCTGAAATGTTTGATATGAAATACTTCTTCCGATATTGTGCTCTTCAGGGGTATTAATATAAAAAGAGAACAAACTTCAATAAGACATCCTCAACTTTATTATTCCCATGCTCAGCTGGATTTAGTTAAGCTCTCCAAAGAGGCACAATATTTTATCGGAATAATTTGTTTCACGAGGTCTTTCAGTTATCCATTTAACATTCATTGAGCACCAAGATAAGCCAGTTACCTACTGACACTGGTGATATAATAGTCACAAAAAAGTCATCTTGCCTGCCCTCAAAGTGTACATAGTCTAATACAGAAAAGTGCCCATCATAGATTAAATAAGACATATGACTAGGGTATTGTGGGAACATCCAGGAAGGAAACTTAATGGGTGAGGCAACCAGAAAATTACCACAGAGAACATAAATAACAGCGGATGACATGTCAGGTTCAGGGGAGGGCATTCCTGCATAAGATAACCCCAGCAACAGGCAACAGTATATGTGGGGATGAAGAATTCATTTTTAAATAATCAAATGTTAGGTTTCTTGGGATGTCTAGATCAAGCTATCTGGTAGACAACTGGATACAAAATTTGAAGCTGAGGGCAAAGCATGGGGAGGATACACAACTTTTGGCATATTCTGCGGTTGAAGCCATAAGAGTCAGTAGGCTCTCCTTTAAGCAGTGTATAGAATGTGAGGATGACAAGACAAGCGTAGGGTGCTGGGAGGATCCCAGCATGCAAGGAAGCTGGAAGAAAGAGGACTATCTGAGGAGCATGAGGTGACATGAGAATGTTATCATGGAAGCCAAGAGTGAATGTTTCAAAACTCTAATCACCAACAGATTCAAATATATCCAAGAAATCTGGTAAGAAAAGAGCAAATATCATCTTTAGTTTTGCAATAAGTGGAATCACTGGTAAACTTAACCTGATCAGTTTCAGCAAAATAATGGGGAGAAGTCGGCTACAGAGGATTAGAGTGAGGGGTAGATGAGAAGGGAAGACTGTAAATGAACAGAAACACTCCTTTGAAAATTTCAAATCAGTGATGTTGCAGAATGTTAATACCTAGAGACAGCACTATCCACATACAAAGCCAATTATACCAGGATGAACCAGCTCTAGTGTGAATCTCATGGCCAGCTTCCTTAGACTCATAATTGTAGGCCCTTATCCAAAGCATCTTTATAGACAATGATCCTGAATGGTAGTGAGGAACAAAGAAGATAATGGATGTAAAGATTCGGGCAAACAAGAAATTGCCATACAAATGTTAGTTATTATGGTCATTATTATTACAATTTGGTCTTGTTTGATTTTGGTCTGTATATCAGCCCAGTTTACGTGCGAGTTGAAAAACAAATTGAAAAGTCTGCCCAATGGAGTTCGTGGAGAGGAAACATCAGTAGTTAACTTATGCATCACGCATATAATTTAAACTCTAGAGACCCAATGAATAACCACAGTGAACTACAATTGCCCTCTTTAGACAACTCAATGTGAACATCCTGATAAAAAGTCCTATGTAATTGGATATGATTCCAAAGTCCTATGTAATTGGATGTGATAATAATGGGAGGATTGGCTGCTTGCTTGCTTCTCATTTCAGGGGGATAATTTGAATAAATTCTTTATGCAGATTGTAACTGCTGTCATTTTTATAACACTCCAACTTGAAAATTTAGATTGTTAGGTGCAGACCCTTGCCAGCTCTAAACAAATGGAAGTTGGCTAACGAAGGATTTCAAGGGCACCCTTTCTATGCTAAGAAGTCACTGATACGGGCAAGCTTTTCCTATTGCTACTATACACAAAATTAAATAGGAGTTTATAAAACTCTTGGGAGCCTTCCTCTTTCATCAACAGAATCCTCAAATTCATTTCAATCTTTCTTCTTTTCTCTGATTCCTTGGCTTTATCAAAGAAAAAAACGCTTCACCCCTGTCATCAAATACACATAAATAATTCTCTTCGCACCTTTTTGTCTTTGGGCACCAAGTGTTCTATTTTTAAAATTTTATTCATTCATTAAGCCACAGGGTTGGGCACTTACTATATGTCTGGCCTTATTCAGGGGATACAATAGTGAACAGGGCAGAATTTCTGCTTTTGAGGAGTGCATATCTACATAGGGAAAGATATTTGAAAACATATGTCACACTTCAATGAAATAAGGGCTGGAAGAAAAGCCCATGCACGAGGCTGGAAGGGTGTCCAGGTAGAGTAAGGTTTCACAGAGGACATACTACTTAATCAGAATCAAAAGATTTTGATGTTTAGACAATTTTTTTTAATCTCTAATTGATCTGTAAGTTTCTTCAGGAGAATGATTCTACCTTACCCAACTTCGTTTCTTTTAAAGTACCTGCTATAAACTTATTGTTTGCACTCGCCTCAAAATTCACATAGGGAAATCAAATACCAATGTGATGGTATTTGGAGATAGGGCCTTTGGGAGGTGATTCGGTCAGAAGGTTGGAGTCCTCATGAATGGGATTAGTGCCCTTTTAAGAGAGACCCCAGAAAGCTCCCCCACTCCTTCCACCATGTGGGCACACAGTGAAAAGATGGCCATCTGTGAACCAGGAAGCAGGTTCTATCTGGACACCAAATATGCAGGTACCTTGATGTTGGACTTCCAGCCTCCAGAACTGTGAGAAATAAAGTGTTTTGTTGTTGTTGTCGAAGCAACCCAGTCCATGGTATTTTAGTTATAGTAGCTTGAACAGACTAACAAAAGTAGCTATTACAGTTATTTGAACATGAGAACCCTAAAATACTTCTTAAATTAAATCCAAATGCTGGTAAGGTATCCTTTTCCATTCTCTGCCTGTACGTTCTTCTTGAACATAGTATAATCTGCAGGGTTCACATTCTTATTACATCAGTTTAAAAGGTTCAGCGAACATTGTATTTCCTACAATCTTTGCCCTCCTATTTATGCTACCAATCCACATCACATTCCCCAGTTTCTGTTAATGGTTAGCATTCTGATTATCTTCACCTGCTTTATAAATTAAGTCAGATATATAGCTATTATAATTCAACTTGGTCTCTTGAAACTTATTGCTGTCTTCCTCACTTTTCAGAAGATCTCTACAAATCCTAAATTCAGTAAGTCCCAAACTTAGATTAACTGGAGTTGTCAGCCATCAGATATGACATTGGCATCTCATATGCTGCTAATCTTCTGCTATGTCCTTTTTAGCTGTCACGATTTATGTATATGTATATAGTTTCTTTCTCCACAGGTCCAAACCTGTCACAGGGAATGGCTTTTCCAATGTCTTAAAAATGAAGAAATAAGCTAAAGATAATACTATTTTTAAAAGTCAGAATGTTTGGGATTCTCAGAATTTATGAAGAAAGTCCTCAAATAAAGGAAATCATGGGTCTTTTCTGTGATTAAAACAAGCAAAAAGTCAACAAAATCAAAACAGCAGTAGCCAGTATCAGTTTTATAGATAATATGTGTTTTTATGTCTTTTTTTAATTTATTGGGGTAACATTGGTTTGTAAAATTATATAGGTTTCAAGTTTACAAATGTATAATACATCATCTACATATTGCATTGTGTGTTGTATTTGTTTGTTTTGTTTTGAGAAGAAAAGTTATTTAGAGCTCTTTCACAACATGGAATTAACCAGTTCCTTTGCTACCATTACTATAACTGGAGTCCTTTCTCAAATGTGAGCTAAAAAATTCTCTGGTCTAAGTCTAAAGCTGCTATTTGCTAAGACTAGTCTTTCGTCATTTTTGTTTTTTTCTTTTAACCCAGTGACACTCCGCCCAATGCTACTGCTCAAAGAAAGTCACATCATTTTTTATTTGCTTCATGCCATACTGGTTATTCTGCTACTCTTGTTTCTTCTCAGCAGTGCACAGATAGTCTGTAGAGTTCAAAGTTGTTCTTTGCTATGTCCCTGAGAGATCTTTGTCTCATCATACAGAAACCAAAAGATGTATGAACTGAACACCCAAAGAAGCAACCTATATAACCTTGAGCAAGTCCCCTAACTTTCCTGGCCTATTTCTTTCTTTATACTATTTTTAAAATAAAGATGTTGTTATTAAAATATTTCTCAAGTCCTTTTAGGTACTATCTATGATAGTGAGGTTTTTCTGGGGGGCACACGTACAGACAGGTGGACCTTACCACAGTACCATAGTAGCTACGTTCAAATTGTGAACTTATAAAACCTACTTTCTAAATACTTACATGACCGTATACCTGGAATCTATACCAGATCACTTGTGGGCTTAGGAGCACTACTGAATAACACGACTGATTTATGAATATCAATGTATTATGATTACATGTGTTTGCACGTGGGTGCCCTGTGGTATCTGTTTCAAAGGACAACTTCAGGATGCTGAGATATAACTATATTTAATCTAGACTTACAGTTCAGGATTTAAAAGATGAACAATAAATTAGGGATGTGAGGTGAAAAAAGGCAGGACAAAGAAAAGTTCAGGTGTGTGGACACTGAGGAAAGCATGAAAAACTGGATAATGTCCTTCTCCTAAGAACAGGGAAAGTCAACTGAAGGGTTTTAGAAGAGGACGTGATGTGATCAGATTTTCCTTTACTTAAAGATTACTTTGTTTTCTCTGTGGAGAATGGGTTGAAGGGCAAAAAAAACTTTTGGACCCTGCTCAGTATTTCATAGCAAAAACTTTACTTTAAATTCCCTCTCAGTTTTTATTCATATTTGGCGCTGCTCCAAAGTTCTCTCCTCTCTTCTCGAAAAGCCTTCTCAAAACATTCTCCCTTGTGTCTTCAATCTTTTCCTTTTCCTTTTTTTGGTATATATATTTTATATATAAAATAATTATATTTCCCCCCCACTAGTAGCTTTTTCATGAAAACACAATGCTTGCTCTAACTTTCTAACTAAGTAAATTAAAGAAACAAAGTGGGACAATGAACATGTGTCATTCCACAGGACCGTGTGCTTAGAAGAGTCGGATGCTTTGTTGTCACCGTCCAGAAATTTTTAATTTTTAAATAAGAGGCCCCACATTTTCATTTGTCATCGGGCTCCCCAAATTACTTAAGCCATTTATGGAGCAAACATTAAGTTATTTTGGTTATTTTTGAGTAGAGATGAGCAATACTCAATTTGTTCTATATTCTTCTTCATATGCCACTACCATGTCCAAAGCTTTGCCCATTTCTCTTCATTTTCAGTACTTCCACTATAATCCAAGTTACCACTGTCTTTTCCTGATGTTATAGACATAGCTAACACTAGGAAAAGAAGACTTAAAGGTTTTCTAGTGATAAAGAGGAATAT
Organism: Rhinolophus sinicus; assembly: GCF_057876585.1. Taxonomy (NCBI): domain Eukaryota; kingdom Metazoa; phylum Chordata; class Mammalia; order Chiroptera; family Rhinolophidae; genus Rhinolophus; species Rhinolophus sinicus. The sequence goes on from NC_142504.1 coordinate 86,497,839, forward strand.
TTTACAATAAAAGAATGACTACATTAAGAAGACATACCAATATAAACAATATATGTACCTAACAAGAGAGTCTCAAAATAAATGTAACAAAACTATCAGAATTGAAGGCAAAAGTAAACAATTCAACAAAGTAGTTGGAGACCTCAATACCTTTCTTTCCATAATGGATGGGAAAACTAGGCAGGTGATCCAGAATATAGAAGATTTAAATGACACTTTAAACCAACTAGGCCTAATACACATTTACAGAATACCCCACCAAAGGCAGAGTATACATTCTTCTCAGGTACACATGGAACACTCTTCAGGATAGACCACAATCTGAGTCATAACACAAGCTTCAATAAATTTGAAAGGACTGAAGTTATATAAAGTATGTTGTCTGATCACAATGGAATAAAATTAAAAGTCATTAATGAAAAGAAATTTGGGGAGTTCACCAATATGTGGCAATTAAAGAACATACTCCTAAATAACCAATAAGTAAAAGAAGAAATAATAAAGGATATTAGAAAATAAGGTGAATGAAAATAAAAACAACATACCAAAGCAATGTAATGCAGGTAGAGTAGTGCTTAAAAGGAAATTTATAGCTACAAATGCCTATATATAAAGAGAATAAAAAAGACTTCAAACAAATGTCTTCCTTTTCACTTTAAGACACTGGAAAATAAGAGCAAAACTAAAGCTAATGTAAGCAAAATGAAGCAAATAATAAGTATGGGTATAGAAATCCATGAAAATGCAAATAGAAAATAGAGAAAAAATCAACGAAACCGAAAGCTTGTTCTTTGAAGAGATCAAGACATTTGAAAAAATCTTTAGCTAGTTTCACCAAGAAGATAAGGGAGAGCACTTAAATGACTAAAATCAGAAATGACAGTGGGGACATCATTATTGACCTCAAAAAAAAAAAAAGAAAAAAAAAAAAGCCTGGATCCAAAGAAAGAAAAAAATCTCAGTCTTTGCAAAAAAAAATAAAAAAACAGAAAGAATTATGAAGAAACATTATGAACAATTGTTAATAAATTAGATAATCCAGTTGAAATGGACAAATTCCTGGAAACACATAAGCTACCTAAACTAACGCAAGAGGAAATAGACAATATCAGTAGATCTATAACAAGAGGTTGAGTTAGTAATCAAAAACCTCCCAGAAAATCCCAGACACAGATATTTATTTCCGAATTCTACCAAACATTTAAGGTATTAATAACATTCCTTTACAGACTCTTCCATAAAATAGAAATATGTAGACTAATGTTTTAAGGAAAACATTCTATCTACAATAGCATCACAAAGGGAAATACTTAGCAATAAAAGTAACAAAACAAATGCAAGCTTGTCCTCTGAGACATAGTTGAGAAATTTTAAAAGAATGAAATAAACTTAAAGATATCTCATGTTCCTTCAAAATGTTAAACATAGAGTTACCACATGTATGAACCAACAACTCTACTCCTAGGTATATACCCAAAACATTGATTATAGAGTACGTAATATATATAATTTGTAAATAAATGTTTATAGAAGCATTATTCATAGTAACCCAAAAGTAGGAAATACCCAAGTGCCCATCAATTGGTAAATGGCTAAACAAAATATGGCATATCCATAGAATAGAATGTTATTTGGCAATAAAAAGAATGCAGTACTGACACATGCTATAACATAGGTGAATCGTGAAAATACCATGCTAAGTGAAGGAAGCCACACATAAAAGATATACTGTATGACTCATTCATTTATATGAAATGTCCAGAACAGGAGAGTTTCTGGAGACAGAGAGTATATTAGTGTTTACCAGGGACAATCACTTACTTCAATACTTACTCTCATTGCACAGATTATTAGTTCAGTAGTTTACAATGTGAATTCTGATGTCAGAGTGCCTATGTTCAAATCCTGGCTCCTCCCTTTAAAAGAGAGGCTTTGGGCAAGTCACTCAACCTCTCTCTGAGCCTCACAAAATAGGTTTCAATCATGTTAGATGAAAAGGAAGTGGTGCCCGGGCATTATGTTTTAAAGTGGGGCAAGTTTAATTTTATAAAATCTCCCCGCCCCCCGACCAAATTGCAGAACATATCCCGTAAAACTGTGTAAGGATTAAATGGAGAATACACTGACATACTCAATAAGTAGTAGTTATTGTTATTAGTTTATGTTAAATAAATTAATAACAGAATGATTTTTTAAATCTAGAAGACCCAAATTTTGTGTCCATAAAATCTTTAGTGACTACACTCTCCCCTCCCCACCCCCAAATTTTTGATTTGGTGGTTAAGTTCTGAACTACTTATCAGTTCTTCTTAAGCAAAATATGAAAAAAGAAATGTTAGCGTTTCCAGCTTTATAGGATAAAAGAATGCTTAGCTTTTGTTTATGTTTCCCTTTTCTGATCTTGGATTTGCTCTTTTCTGCTGATTTGCTGTCCAAAGAAAATTGAGACTTGAAAACAGCTGAGAAGGGCTCACTAACTTTTGAAAAACTAAATATACAATTGAAACTTAATTTCTTTCTAAAATAAGCTACTTTCTTTTTTTCTCCTTCCACTTGAGGCACCACTCTTTTGAGCTGGAAGGCAATGGATATAGACCAAAACTCAGTGATCCTGTCCTTAGGGGACCTTTAATTTTAAGGCACACCAAAGAGCCCCAATCTTCCAGAGGAATCATTCTTGAACACATGCAACAGACTCCCAGTACTATAAAGGTAAGTGATTTTCTAGAGTACATACTCATTTGACCCTAATAATGCGATTCCCTCCTAAATATAGTAAAAGCACACCAAGCCTAATTGACCTCTTCAAATTCAAATTGTTCTTCTTTTTTTTAGGCATTTTCAGTGGAAAAAGACAGGAAACATGTTTTTTAAACAACAACAACAACAAATGAGTTCTCACTGTTACTAGCAATTCAAATACAAGAATTATGGTGTTTTTGCTTTAACTGATTGATTTTACTTACATCTGTTTCTACTTTGCCCCCTACTGAAAATCCTAGCTTTCACGGACACCAACATAATTACAAATTTTGCTTAAACCACAACACACAGATAACAATCCCAAAATAATAATATGATTACTGAAAATAGTTTAAGGTTTTATCACAGGCTTCCATGTTGTGGAGTCAAAGTATGATTTTGTTTTAGATCATGTGGAAAAGTTCCTCTCTATGGGGCAATACCAACTACTCAATAAATAGGTAAAGTTGATTTGAATCATTTTTTTCAATATTAGGGATTCTTAAAGTCAGTTTCTTTCCTAATTATGTGAATATGTAAATTGTTACAAAGCTAAATTTACTAAACAAAATATAAAAATCAAATAAACACAGAGAATCCTGACTTACATTCCATTCCCCATTCTGTTCTCCCCCATCCTTGCCTCTTTTAAAAAATTATATAAATCCTTTTTCAATGAATACTATAAGTACTTTCTTCTCTTGGAGTATAGAAAGATATTTTTCATTACTTTTAATAGCTGTATGTTACTCTCCTGTTTGGATGCACTATAATTGAATCAACTAGCCATCTATTGATGGACATTTTTATAAGGCAACTTTTTTTTTTTTTTTTTTTTTTTTTTGCATTTGTAAAAAATGCTGCAATGAATAGCCTTGTGCATCTATGTATTTTTACCAATGGGTCTTTGCGATAAATTCCTAACAAGATATTCCTAAAGAGATTGCTGGGTCAAATGGTAAATGCACATGTAATTTTGCTAGATAATGTCAAATTCCATTCCAACTTTTTGCATTTCCACAAGCAAAGAATAAGAGTACTCATTTCCCCCACAGTCTTGCCAAAAGGATATTGTGTAAAGATTGGGATTTTTGCTAATCTGACAGAAGCTGAATTTCTCTTATTAGGCATGAATGGTGTTGAGTAACTTTACCTGCATTTATGGTACATTTGCATTGCTTTCTCTGGGAACTGTGTGTTCATATTTTTATCCTTGTTTTTTAAATATATAGTTGTGGGTATTTCTTTTTAGAAAACCCTCAGGTACTGGCCTATTAATCCTTTGTAGTATAAGTACAAAGGTAGCTAATAGGTAGCTAATAATTTTTCCACTTTATCATTTATTTTTTAATTTGCTTATCAAGTTTTTTGTTGTGCAAAAGTGTGTGTGTGTGTGTGTGTGTGTGTGTGTGTGTAATGAAACTCATTTTCCTTGGGGTTTATAGTTTAGGAAAGCTTTTCCTACAACCCAGTTATAAGAAATTCACCCATGAGTTTATTCTTAATATATGTATGACTTTATATTCACCCATGAGTTTATTCTTAATATATGTATGACTTTATATTATATTACATTTTTGGAATTCATTCTGGTATACAAGCTCAAGAAATTCCTAAACACTTAGCCAGCATGAGCCAATATGAGCTGGCTCCAGTACACCACTCACATCGCTGGTGAGCATGTCATTAGCACTGAGAAGCTATTGGCTGAAGGGCCATAGATTGTTTCCAGGGGTTATTTCAGTTTGTATGTTCTTAGGTATAAGAACTGTGTATGTGCCTTTAAGTCAGTAAAGTTCCTGGTGCCTCAAATTTTCCAAATTAAAAACTCCTTTAAACATTGAGAAAAACGTGTCATTATTCTTGAAGAATAGTACATTACAGCTTTAGGGAAGAATGTATAGCTATTTGGTTAAAAAAAATTGCTATGTCTCTAGTTGAGAATTTTTTTTTTTTTTATATAAAACAGCAATCATTCAGTTGCATAACAGTGCTGCTACTTTCAGAAACAGCAACAGAATGGGGAGATATCCTTGTAGGAAGATGGATATTATGTATTAAACAGTCTTGTTTTTAGCAAATTGGCATTGACTATTGCTTGTAACAGTGTTATTTATTTTCTTCTCTCCTGTTTAGAGAATTTACTACCCCCAAGTGGACACAAAAAATGCAATAGGTAATATAGACTTACCACTACTGGAAGCATCATTCAGATTGAGCAGTCCTCCTCCTAGCCCTCTGTAACTATGGTAACTGTAGGTCCCATTTCCGTTGATGTACAACACCTCCTGTGAGCCTGAAACAGCTGAGGTTGAGTAAGTGGCCTGGGCCGCCTCTAGTTTACACTGTTTGTCACCTGGAGCTGACTCGTCCTGCAATGACAACAACAGTCCATTATTACCAAATCCTGTACTATTTCACCTAGAACAGAATTATCTTATTGTTTATCTACATGTCTGCATTGAGTAAGAAAAAAAATATATATTCTAATCCATATTAAGTCAGCACATATGCACATTTTTAATAACCACTAAAAACTAAAAAAGGAAAGCAAAGTAACAATGCGAGATATATTGGAGATGGAGCAATTTCCAATTTCCAATGAATTTAAAATCATATAGAGAGTTGTTCCCAATAGCCCAAAGGTGGAAACAACCTAAATGTCCATTGATGAATGAATAAAAATATGGAACATAAATACAATGAGATATTCAACGTTAAGAAAAGAGGAAAATCCTGTCATATTCTACAACGTGGGTGAACCTTGAGGACATAATGCTAAGTGACATAAGCCAATTACAAAAAGACAAACATGTATGATTGCATTTACACTAGGTATCTAAAGCAGTCAAACTCAAAGACACAAAGTGGAAAGGCAGTTACAAGGGGTTGGGTGGGGAAGGTGGGGAATTGTTCCCTGGGTGTAGAGTTTCAGTCATGCAGGATAGGGGCTAGTTCTGGGGAGTCTGTTGTACAACAATGTGTATGTGGTTGACAGTATTGTACTGTACACTCGGAAATTGTTGTGAGGGTGAATTTTATGTTAATTTTTTTAAAAAGAACTAGCTAGGCTTAAAAAATTACATGAAGAGAAATTACAATTTGCCAGAAAACATTTGCAAAAGTTGACATTCTTGAAATCTTTTTTTTGCAGCTCTCTCTCTCCTTTTCTCCCTCCTGTCCCCTCAGCCTCTCTCCTTCTCATTCCTCTTTTTATTTTATGGTTACAGCAGAATGTATTGCATGCCTACCCCACACCAGGCCCATTACACACATCACAACAGCCTGACAAAGACCTAAATAAATCCAATCTTTTCAGCTGGTTTTTCCTTTCTTAAACTCCACTAGTGTCTACAAACTGTGCTTTAAAACTTCTAACCATGTCAAGTTGTAAAGACATTGAAATTGAAATTTGCATAAAATTGTATATATTTTCAATAGTAAAACTGATTGAATGAATTGCCCTTCAGCTGTGAGTATAAAGTTTAAAACATATACAACATATATGACTTCACTTGCCTCCTGCACTCTTCATTTATTCTTTTCTTTTAATAAGAAAGAATTATAAACAGATTTCTAGTGAATCCCTGGGAGTGTTTTTGTCAATCAGAAGTATTTTGCAGCTCTTAAAATTAGAGTACGTGTTTAGGAAAAATGTAACTTTGTAATACAATTTTTTTTGTGGCACCAAGTACTAGGAAAAGAGGAAACAGAGCAAGTTTGCTCTATGAACCCAGTAGTATTGTTATACTCAGAAATATTCTAATCTTTCACATAGTGAAAGCACAGCCATAACTATCAGAATTATGCAGTTATTATTTTGCTCTTATTCTTCTGATTTTTTCAACTCTAACTGATCTATTCAACTCTGACCTTTACATTCAGCTGTAGACACATGAACTATGAGCTTTTCATCTTTCCATTTCTAGGTAAATAAAATTATGAAATAAACAGCAACATTCCTTATTGAAAACTGAACTGAAAAAAAAAAAAAAGATTTTTTTCCCCGGAATTGCCTTGTAATATAAAACATGAACTGACTGACCTAAACTGGTGTACAAACTGAAATGTCTGATTAATTCTATTTTGTCATTTAATCCTTAGAAATCCCTAGGTAAGTGAATTACTTTAAAATAACACTTTTCCTGGGCGCTAAAGAAGGGACCAAGATTGAATCAAATTTTGTTGGTATCACAGGCTTTACTATTTAGACTAGGAAGTGAGCAACTTATAGTTACATATATAGATATTTTAAATTCTGGAAATTATTCTTTGCTAGTAGAAAATACCCAAAGACAGGGATTTTAGACTGTAGTTTTCTGTAAAAGAAGATATTGGGCCTTCACCAAATTTACCATGGCTAATAGGGACTTTTTCTAAAGATGTAACAATATGTGTGTGGGGAGTAGGGGGTGGTTGATACTATGATAAAATTTTACATTACAGTAGTAAAAGAGGTTAAATAATCTAAGATACTAAAGATGATATTTAGAGGAATCTCATGTTGTTGGAAGTAGGTGTAGGGTAAATACTCATACTAATTACAGTGCTACTGTGAACAAGATTTATTAATAAAGTAGTAGTATTAGTGGTATAGAAACAGCAACTATTAGAATCTGTAACCAATTGTCTTTTAAATGGCATGTTACAATGACAGGGTGAGTGAAGAATGATCAAACTAATGATGACTACACCTCATGGAGCATCCAAAAGCCTTTTATAAAGGTACAATGAAGTGGTCTCACTTCAAGGAATACAAATCTCCTCCCTGTCTGGGGACAGAAATTATTATTCATATAAGAAAAACAAACAAATAAATAAATAAATATGTATATGTGTGTGTGTATATAAATATACACACATATATATATATCACATAACCATATGTATATTATATAATATATATTTATATATATATTCACCCATACTAGAATAGGGACATGTCTTACATATTCATTGTTTAAGCTTATTAAATGAGTAAAGCTTATCAAAAGATTAATAGATGAATTTGTGATATTTACATGGATTACTTTCATGCATACGATTTCTATTTTATATAAAGTAGTAGATTTGAAACTACTGTCCATGAAACTATAAGGCTTCTGGAGGAAACGTCTCAGAGTCTTCCTGAAATTATGGGACAAGGGCATACAGATGCTTGCTTTCACACTGCATCCTTCCTCTTTACCCAGACTAGCAGTTCTGCTGTTCTCTACTCTATACTCATTAAAATCACTGTAAAGCATTATGAACACCACCGGGCTATAAAGTATTCTTTCTGTAAAGACACATAGCCATTGAAACCCTGAAAGAAGGCAGAATACTGTACACTTCAAAGCAATTCTGAGGTCCTTGGGAAGGGGCTGTCCTTAAATAGTTCCATCACTACTAGTGTAACTTCCCAGTTTTGTGACTGAAACTAACTTAGGCAACATGATAAAATTTGAGTTTCTAGTCTGGGAAAATGGGTGGTTCCTCTGAAACATACCAGTCTATTTTTATGTGTTTAGAAAATGACAATAAAATCCACTCACAGGAGAAGAGTTTCTTAATGAAGAAAAAAAGGGGAGAAGGCATTGTCTGCACAATATCTTCTCATTGTTTTTTTGTCTGATAGAATTAATTTTTATTATTAAACATAAGCATACTATATTTAAAATTTGCCTCAGTCTTCCATTATTAATTGTTATTCCAAACCACAGTAACTGCACTGAGCGGGCAGATAATTAATTCCATTAATAATCGAAATAGGCCTTGTAGGGAGCCACTTGTAGTTAAACACAGATTTGCATTATTAATGTTCTTGGCAGGCCACTATATGTTGAGAAATACAACATAAGAAAATTCTAATAAAATCTGGTCTGTAGTGTCTTTTGGGCAAAACTTTAATATAAAGTTAATTCATGTTTTTTCTCTTGAATGATTACTATTACTGGTTTCAAAGAAGCATAGATTTTAATGACATAAAAAATAATGTCCCCAGGAGTCACATTTTATCTCTGTAAGCAACATTTAATCATTAGTTCCCAAAGTCTCAAAGCTGACAGCTTGCCCCCTGGGCTGCTATGAAGACTATTTTCAAAAGAAGATAATATTAATATGTTACAAGACTGCATATACAGGCAACAAAATAAATTGTACTCATCAAACAGAAAAATTCCTATCCCTATCCCAGCTTTTATGAGACATATTTCAAATTTTCTTTTAAAATTCCATGAAAATAAGATAGCATCAGTGACTGAATGACCATCAGCAGTTCACTAAATAATGCAGAGTTGTTTTGATTCAGATTTCTTTGATTAAAAATATACAACAGATTAAAGAAATACTTATGGTGATTTCTGTAATTTGGCTCTGTTCTTATCAATAAATAAATATACCCTTCAAGGTCCATCCATGTTGCAAATGGCAGGATTTCAACTTTTAGTAGCTAAATAGTATTCCACTGTGTAACTATACCACATCTTCTTTATCTAGTCTTTCACTGATGGACACTTAGGTTGTTTTGATTTCTTGGCTTGTGAAGGTATTATACTAAGTAAAATAAGTCAAATGGAAAAAGACAAATACTGTATGATTTCACTCAGATGTGGAATATAAAAGCAAAAGCAAAAACAAAGTGAATGAACAAACAAAACAAAACAAACTTATAGAGGCAGACAACAGATTTGTGGTTACCAGATGAGGATGGGGTAGAGGGAGGGCAAAATGGGTAAAGGTGGCAGATGGAAGCTAGACTTTTGGTGGTGGGCATAATGTAGTACATACAGATGTTGATTTATAATATTGCAGACATGAAACTTACATAATACTATTAGGTTGGTACAAAAGTAAATGTGGTTTTTGCAATCATTTTTAGCCTTTTAAACTGCAATTACTTTTGCACCAACCTAATATAAACCAATGTTACTCAACTTTAAAAAGTAAAAATCTGACCTTAATATATATAATTATGTATTTCATATTTTTAATAAATGAGTTTGCAATCGGCTGGTAATTACTTATAGATGGTGGGCAAGAATGGAATGATTTACAAAAATAAATGTTGTCTATTCATGACCCACTCATTAACACATTCTTTGAGAAGACTGGTTTCTACTCCTTTGTACTCTATCCATAGAATCTGGACAGAAGCAAACTTGAGTTTGGTGAAACTGATCTGGTACTTGGTTCACACAGGTTGAATTACTAACTCACTACAGATGCCTAAGGAATCCTTTGCTTAAATAACTTACACAGACATTTTTAAAATGAATTTTGATTGATTCCACTTAACTTTCTGAGAGTAGGCTTCAAAAAAAAAAAAAAGCATTAAAAATGTTACATTGCCTTTACTGTATCTCCCAAGATCTCTATTTTTGCTTAGACTTTATATCCTCTACCATCTATTAAATATGCTGTACATTTTCTTTAACTTTTCTTTTTCTATGATCAGAAAACTCCAATAAAACTTACTGCTAGATTCAATAATCCAGATGCCTTTCTTCTGTTTGCCTTTTACCTTACATTGTTACAGCAGTTGGAGTTTGCAAGGCATTGTTGCATCAATATCGAATTATATTTTTAGTTCATCACTGGGGTGGTCAGGGCACTTACTAGTCCACTTTTTTTAAAGTAAAGAAATAGACCTCAAATAAGCTTATTAGTGCAAAATAGTAAGCACATAATTAATCCAGACATCAATTTGCCTGAAATTTCTGTAAGATTGTTACTGGGTTTCTCCTACCTTTACATGTTCTTTGTAATCTATATGATAGAAGCATTTGTACTTAAGTTACTGCTCTAAATTTCTCCCTTGCTCTGCTAGTACAGATGGGGTGAGGGAGTGCAATTTATTTTATATATAAACTACTGGAAAACATCTCTACCTTCTTAAAGCTTCTCTACCTGCATTTGATAGAAAGTGTTCCAGAGCTAAGTACATTGCTAAGAGTTTCCAGGGAAATTCATAAAAGATCTGAGAGAACCAGAGATCCCATTTAAACTGTTTTTCTGCTAAGAAAAAAAAAAAAGTCTGCACTTAAAGTAAATGTGCTTACTACTTGGGAGGATGACAAGTGACTTACGATGCCATCAAAACACACACACACTCAGATATATTGTAACACTCAGGAAGTAATTGCTTTCACATAATTAGGAGCATTCCATACAGTTTCCTCCACTTGTTGGCCATACCAATGATTAAGATGCTAAAACAGAAGATGGCTCTTTGCAAAGATGCTCCCAAACCGACTAAGACAAATTGAGAAAGACGTGCTTTGACTAAATCCAAGGAACCTAATGATAAGATTTGAAATAACGGAAAAGCCAGATTAAGTTTGTTTCTAACTTGAGAAACTACAATCACAGCACAATTGCTGTTATCTGAGTTTGATTAAACTCTTGGAAGAACATATTATTATGTTAACAAACTCTCTTTGTAGCAATATTTATATTCTCCCCTCCCCCTCACAATTTTATATACAATACAGGTTAGAAAACTGTTGCCTTAAAAATACAAAATAAATAGTGTCCCCAGCTCAACACTATGGCTGGTAAGAAGTAATCCAATACACTGCAAAGTTATCTACTCTAAAATTCTTCCTGATGGCCAGTTTTATTATTAAAAACAAAAGTAGAGACTTAGCATTTTTTAAATCACAATGTTGAATGCCATTTAGTTATTGATCGAAAAAAATCACATTAAAAATATAAACATCTTTTTATATAGATTTCTAACACTCAATTTTGAGTTCCTTTGTTAATATGACAAAAATGAAAATTTAAAAAGTAATGTTTCTTTGAGGTTCTAAAATCTGATTACAGACACAAAATTTTTAGTCATTAATTTTATATGCATATTATAGTATTTTTCACCTCAGAAAACTCTTTCAGTTTTAACAGAACAACCAATAACCAAATTGGTATCTGTAACAGTAAATTTTAATATATTTTAGGTATAAGAAATATGTTCTTCGTACAATTTTGTTTCTCTTGTTTTTCAGTTTTCTTTTTCTTTTTTTTTAAAATCTACATTTAGAAAAACTCAAGACATCTTTGAAACCACCCCTTTAGTTGCCATTGGTCTTATTGATTAAAAAAACAACAACAAACAAAACTTAAGTCATTTTTTAAAAGTACCCTTGAATGCAATCTTCTCTTGTGATAATATAATTGTAGTGCTCTACCTGGTGTTTCTATGGTAGATATGGTTTCAGATATTAACTATATAATAGTTATTCTCACATTCTTACAGCCTTCTCTCTGAGGCTCATGAATTTCTTATTATTCAGTTATATCAAATTTAACATTTGAAATTAAATTTATTTTTTCTTTAACTCTAGATATCCCTTGCAAAAAAAATTGTAATTAAAAAACAATACCTGTTCTATCACCAATGTTTCTTAGTCTAGTTAATGCATCATGCTAAGATTTTTTTTTCTCCTTACACTGACTTCCCTCAGTTAAATAATACCTAAGTCCTCTCAGCTGCATCTTGGAAATGACCCTCATTGGCATATATGTGAGACACACTCAATGCTAATACATAATTCAGAATCCCCATAATCTCTCATTTGGGCTTTTGAGCTAACCTCTTGACTAGTGTTTCCACCCTCATATCTTGTCCACATCTTCTCAAATGTGTCTTTTTAAATCACTTATGTTGATTTCCCTTTAAGAACTTTTAAGATTTCCTTTTTTTTCTCCCTGGGAATTATAACCTAAAACTTCTGGCATCCAAAGCTCTTCATAGTTTGAGAACAATTTTTACAGACACATGTTGTATCACTTCTTTTTGTATACTCTATTCTCTGGTCATAACTTAAACTTAAAAAAAAAAAAAAAAAAAAAAAAGAATCTTACCACTGTAATACTCTGAGCCACCTAAATTGTCCTGCATGTGCACCAATATATAGAAAGTTTCTCATAATTATCGTATGAGTTATATCCTATGATATATCATTTAATGTTTAATCTTATTTCTAGAATTTTAACACGTATGTAATGTTAAATAACAAACTAAATTTTTTCTTAAAAGTTTTTTAGTACTCCCTTTTACTTTTTCTGTGAAGTCAAAAAGTGTTATCGAGATAAAGCTGGCTTAGAAATGGCTTTCATCAGAAGTAAGGAGGAATTATTAAAAGAAATTGAAGAAGACACAAAGAAATGGGAAGATATTTTATGTTGCTGGATTGAAAGAATCAACATAGTTAAAATGGTTGTGTTACCCAAAGCAATATACAGATTTTATGCAATCTCCACCAAAATGCCAATGGCATTTTTAAAAAAGAAACAGAACAACAAGGACAAAAGTCAAATTTTTATGGAATCACAGAAGACCCTGAATAGCCAAAGCAATCCTGAGTAAAAAGAACTAGGTTGGATGTATCACACTCCCTGACCTCAAATTATACTACAAAGTGACAATAATCAAAACAGCATGGTTTTGGCAGAAAAACAGACACACAGACCAATGGAACTGAATTGAGAATCCAGAAAATCTGTATGTATATGGGCAGATGATTTTTGACAAATGAGCTAAAAACACAATGGAGAAAAGAAAATCTCTTTAATAAATGGTACTGGGAAAATTGGAAAGCCATGCAAAAGAATGAAACCAGAATGCTGTCTTTCACCATATACCAAAATTAACTCAGAATGGATTAAAGACCTAAATATAAAACCTGAAACAATAAATTGCATAGAAGAAAGCATAAGTACTAAACTTATAGAGAGGATTTTATGGATTTGACCTCAAAGGCAAGAGAATTAAAAGCAAAAATAAATGAATAGAACTTTAGCAAATTTAAAAGCTTCTGCACAGCAAAAGAAACCATCAACAGAACAAAGAGGCAACCAACCACGTAGGAGAAGATATTTGCAAACACCACCTCTGATAAGGGGCTAATATCCAAAATATATAAAGAACTCATAAAACTCAACAGCAGAAAAAAATCCAATTAAAAATGGGCAGAGGACCTGAACAAACATTCCTTCCAAGAAGATATACAAACGGCCAACAGATATACGAAAAAATGCCAACACAAGTATATTCTAACAATTAGAAATTTCCATCAAAGCAAGAATCTACACAAGATAGTTTTGTTAGCGTCTTTAGCTATAATACATTACAGCTGTAATAAAAATGCAGAACAAATCAATACTAGTTATAATAAAAATTCAGAACAAATATTTTTAGCATTAACTTTGAGAAGCACAATGGATGGAGGCTGATAAGTTTGTGGTTTTTTTTAAGCAGTTAACCATTAGCTGTTACATAAAGATCCTATTAACATGGTGCTGTCAGAAGATCAAAGCTAATACCAACATAATGGCTAACTCAGTGTGATGTTGGGCAGCACTAGATACATTATTTTATCTACAATGTAATCGAATCTGTGATCCATGAAGGAGCTTTGTCAAGGGATTTAATTAGTTCCTGGTAGTTAACGATTCTAATCTGATAATGTGGCTACATATTTATTTTATGTTGTCCACATATCATATGTATATATCATAGATGAATGCGCAAATAAACTCAGAAGTATCAATGCTGTTTTGACTGTAACATTGTAGTTTAAATCAAATAAAAATAAAGCATGCCACTTTAAAAGATAAATTAAAAGAAACAAACTGACATTCTTTTCATGTCCATGGATATTAGTTTTCCCAAAGCACAAGGTTAGGCTATAATTTATGTTGAAACTATGGTTGGATACATTCTCACAAATGGCTAAGTAACCATAAGTCAACAAAACTCAGGCCAACTATTTTCAAAGTGACCTCTCAGATACTATGCATTTATCCCAGATGTCAGTTACCCCAAATCTTCTAAGTATGGTCCTGGGAGTTTTCACTACTAGCTGAAGAAAATTAGGCTGAAATGGGAAACAGACAATTGAAAGATACAATTAAAGTTTTTTAAAAAACCTGGTCATGGCCGACACTTTTCATCTTTTCACATTTCTTTTTGAATAAATAGAGAAACTTGACTAATGATGCTATTTCAACACTGATGTTGGGAGGTAATCATAAATGGTTTCAAAATTAGAAACAGGTGTGTCGGCATGGATGCATGAGCAGACTGAAGAATGATTCCTTCCTAATGTCACTCAGCATAATGGATTCCTTCATAGCTACTTTCGATGAACATTATGTTCAATCATATAGTAAACGTAATTCCATCTGAACTGTATATCTTGAAGGAGCCATATAATTGAGATCTTAATTCCTACACATTGGAATAAAAGCTTACAGGTTATTGTAATTTAATTTAAACTGGGTGTAAAAATTACCCATCCATTTTGATATTTCAAGTATATTAATTATGAAATAGTCAAACTAAGTTAATTAGAAAAGCCATCAAAATGGTGATGCCTGAACCACTGAGTAATTATAATGCTTTTACATTAATGTGAAATTAAATAATAAAGGGAACATGCATCAAACATGAAATAATCTAAAAATAACCTAGTGATGAATTGAAAACACATTGCTTAAGCCTGACCATGCAGGGGTGTTATGTATATACGTAAGTAGAATACTATGTCTTTTGTTAATGTTCCTCTCCTTAATAGTTCTGTTACTTATAACTTAGTTAAGTGCTCTCATTTATAATGTTGACTGTGGGTGTAGAGAATGTAGTAAGCACAGAAATATCACTGTTGACATATTTCTTCATATGTCAGATATGAAGTTTGAATTTTTCCATCTATAATGAAAAGCTCATTTGTTATTCAGAAAGTCGTTAATTTTTAGAAGTTCTCTAACTTCTCAAAAATATACACAAGTAAACCCATTAATGTTCTTGAGCAAAACTTGTATTTCAAAAATAGAGGTATTATTTTCCTTTAAGATACTGGATTATATTACCCTACTCCATAATAAATTTTGGTATAATAGAAACAATATAACTAAGCTTCTCTTTTCTTTCCATTTTGATTCTCTTTGTGCCTGCTACTTTCTCTGCATAGTTTCCTTGCAAGATGTCATCTGTATTTATGCCTTCATCTACCCCTTCTACTAAAGACCTCTAAATCTAAATCTGTAATTAAGACCTATTTACAGGCCCACATTTCCAACTACCCACTGGACATAAATACGCATACCTACATACAACACAGGTGCTTCCCAGCCAGTATGTCAAATTATATACTTTATCTTCTTTGTCTCTCACTTCTTCTGCCATAATTTGCTCTGCATCCTGAATTCTTAATTTTGATTAACAATACCTTCATCTATCTAGTCTCCTGAGCCACATTCAATAGGTACCCTTTCTACTATTTCACATGTACAACCCAGGACAGTCTTATATAGTCAACTTTATTGATTAGTGAATTATTTAAACAATGTTCTATTGAATGTCTTCTGTGTACTAGGCTACACATTCATCTAGGTGCTGGGGATGTATCATCAGATAAAATAGAAAAATCCCTGCTCTCAAGGGACCTACAGCGGCATGCGACAGGGAAAAGACTAGGCAAGAGGAAGAAATGAAAACTATAAGATAATAAGTTCAGCGGGATAACAATTAATAATAAAATAAAATAGGGTGGTGTAGAAAAGAATGACTAGAGTTGGGTGTCCAACAGGGAAGGCTTTTCTGAGAAATATACATAAGCCAATTACCCAAAAGTAGAATAAAAAAGAGGCATTCATGTGAAGATACAGGAGAAGTTCATGTGTGCATGTGTGTGAGAGAACATGACACAGAAATCCATTCTACACTTGATATGAAACAGTCTTCAGATCCAAAGATCTTTTGATTACAATTTCCAGGGATGTGACACAATAAAGCAGAATGTGCTAAAAGCACCATGCGGATCATTCACAGCTAACAGAATGGCCACATCCAAAGGCTGAGGAATGAAATGAATTGGTGCAACTAGAAGCAAGGTCTTTAGAAGTCATACCACAGCGTTTTGCCCTAAGCCTTAGGCCATTTAATATTTAAATTGAGACACATAAGTACACTGATAGAATACTGAACAATTTCGGTGATAACAAGAAATAGATGCAAAGAGGAAGGGAGAAGACTAAACAATATGCAAAGTCAACAGTAACAGGATTTGAACAATTTCATTACAAGCTGATATTTCATAAGATGAGTTTAACAGGGCTAAAAGTATAGCCTTAAACACTAAGTCTAAAATATTATCTACACAACGTGAGGAAGAAGTATCATAACATTAGCATATCTGAAAAAAAAATATGGTTATAATTAACTAAAACATTTGTTAAAATATTTATTGAGCACATTATATTTTGCAAGACACTGCAGTTGTAGTGAATGATAGACAGAATGCTTGCTTCCAGTGAACTTACATGATACCAGGGGAAACAGATAACACTTTAGAATTAATTATAATCAATTTAAGTCTAACAAAGAGCCCAATTAATATTAGGAATGTATATAATAGGGGACCTAATGTATAAATGAATTAGACAAAAGAATAATGTCATCTTAGGTTGCATTACTAAAAGTATATAATGCTGAGAATGCTGAGCTACTGGCACTTAATTATTTCTTGAATAAAGAATGATGCTAACTCAACAACAACAACAACAAAAAGAGATACATATTATATTATCAGGTAATATTTATTGAGCATTTACTATATGCCAGGCCCTGTGCTCAGTTGACTGTCATATCTTAATCCACACAACATCCCAATGAATTAAATGTTATTAAACTCTCATTTTATAGACTGATGAAATGTAGGCACAAAGGCTGCAAAGGGATTTATCCAAGTTCCTATAGCTCCTAAGTATCGGAACTGAGATAGAAACCTAGGAACTCTGACTCCAGAGTGGGCAGGCTTCAGGAGTATGCTCTGCTGAACAAGTCAAACCTTCCAGACGCCACACTATGAGCCATCAGAAACTAAACCTGTCCAGTAAAAATACAAACAAACAAAACAATGAGGTTGCTAGAAGATCTCAAAACTTAATATAAAATGAAAGGAACTGGAGGTATTTAACTAGAGAAGACAAAAAGTAATATTCGTTTGTTTGTTCATCAGGAAATCACCTTTGTCAGGCTTACTCTGTCAAACACTGTTGGGAACTCTTTTGGCTAGAATGGATGGAAGGAAATTGGTAATCAAAGCAGATCTCACCAATCTGTCTTCCACAGTATAAGTTCATTGTGTTAGACAATTAGGGCAAACACTCACACACAAAAGGCTAGCTATATTGTTTTGATAGTCAATGCTTTGTTATTTTAATCTGCAACAATATGACAACAGAATTGAGAAATTTTTTCATGTAAAAAGTGTCTCATTTTCATATCTGTTTATTGAATAAACAATACTATAATAGATGCTAAATAGTAAGTTTTTTTAGCATATGTAGTACTAAATATATTTTTAGGTGTATCTTCACATATTAATAGGCAATATTCCAACCTGCTTTTTTAATCTTTTAAAATTTGCCAAGTGCCCTAAACTGTAGCATCAAGTACAAACATCATTCAGTTATTAAGGGCTGTTTTTATTCAAAGATAACCGTTAAAATAAAATTAAGCAAAGTGAAAAATAATGGAACTACACAGGCTATTTCTCTATGAATTCAGCATTATCTTCACTTCAAAACTTCCCTTTGATGGGATTTGCTGTTTGTTTTCACCCAGGCACTGTGCAGGAGGCTGGATTCGGTGATAAGCAGTTTCTCCATTTCAATACAAAATCATCAAGGTGATTAATACTTCTAATTTCCAGGAGCCTAACTTATGCAAATACACTACAACTTTCTTTCCATCTCCTTCATCTTTTGCGGCCCTTGCAAAGGGAATGATGGGATACAGTCCTGTCTTACCGTGTTTCCCCGAAAACAAGACCTAGCCGGACCATCAGCTCTACGGCGTCTTTTGGAGCAAAAATTAATATAAGACCCAGTCTTATTTTACTATAATATAAGACCCAGTCTAATGTAATGTAATGTAATATAATATAATACAATACAATACAATATAATATATGTTATATATATAATAAATATAATATAATATATATAAGACAGGGTCTTATATTAATTTTTGCTCCAAGAGACGCATTAGAGCTGATGGTCTGGCTAGGTCTTATTTTCGGGGAAACACGGTAACCCGTGCACAGGGTATAAGAACACTCCATTTCCTGTCTGTGGCTCATCTGAAGTTGCAGTAAAATTGTGGACCCAGCTCTCCACTTTTTTTTTTGTTCTGGTATGCTTTGGTGGACAAAGGGGCACAGTTCTATCTGCCCTGCAGAATCCATCTAAATATGGTTATATTAATTGTTGTGATGCTTTCTGAGTACTGTAGAGTAAAACGCTGTATAGGTAGAGTATTCAATACCACCACCACCCAAAAAACAAACGAAAACCCCCAAAACCAAAAAACCAATATGAACATCTTAAACTCTATAGAAGGCTAATTAAAAAATGAGGACCTCGTTCTCAGATGTGTGCCTTTTGGGGGTTGCTGACTGAAGGCTGCCTTTTCCTTACTGGGCTCTCTCACTCCTTCCATGGCTTTAAAGTGTTTCATGAGCTAACCAGTTTTCAGGACGCTTAATCCCAGGCATCCTTCATTTCAAAGAACTTTATTTAGTGAATTTATTTTTTTTGTTTGCCTCATAAATGGCTTATCATTCTAGCTTAAAGAATCTGGCCCCATTTTTAAACTAAACATATCTTTGCCACGACCAAACATAAATGCTGTGTTTACCTAATTGGGGAACCCAGAGGCTTATCTTCCCTCTGAACTTGCCAGGAATAACAGGTAACTTAGTTCAAAACAAATGCTGATAGACACATGACAAAATGGTGGGGAAAAAAACAATTTTGCTCAATTGACCTTTTATGTTTTGCACCACGCAAGGCTTCTGGTTTCAAGTAGCTCACAGAAATCATACAAAAAGTTAGGATTTTAAATACACCTTAATTCAGTGGTTGGTTAAGGACAAAGTTCATAATTCAGCTTGAGTTTGATGTATAGTCATATATGCTTCACATATTGTTACTGATATATGTATTATTTCCAATATTACAAGTATCCTCTCAAGGGCAAAACTGCTTATTTTTCGATTCTAAAATATAGAAAACAGAAGAGTCAAATTTAAATAGCTTTCTTATTCCTATTCTTTTAACATAATTTTCTATTCTACTACAGCAACATGGAGAGATAGTATCTGTGCATTCATATAAGTTGGAATAGTAAAACATCTAAAGACTATCTTATTTCTCATCTTAATTATTTTTTCAAAGGATTAGCAAAGCTTTAATTTTTAAAGCGAAATCGTTGACAAGTATTTTCAGGTGATAAAAGACTGCTAATACTAGGGAAATCAAAGTCTTGATATATTTCAGGTGGCAAAATCAACTGCCTCTGGGGACCAAGTAAGGTAGTTAAATGACTGAGGAGATTACAGGGCAATAGGAAATTGTGGGGACTGGCAAATTCCACAGCATGTGCCCCATTGAAGAGCATTCAAATGCAAACATTTTATAACCAAGTTCAGGCCAAACAAAACACTTCTGCAGTCTATTACCTAATTGCTATCTTTCCTATACACTTTTGATATACGTAGGTTTAATGTACTGAGCAGTGCTTGTCTGAGTTGCTGACGCAAGTTATGAGTTATAATACCGGGCTAATACTGAATTATTCCTGGAAATACTTGTAAAACCTAATGAGTGTGATTAATCTGTTTTGGACCCTGTGGTCACAGCCACAGCCGAGCCCCATGTTCCCCATCTGTGCTTCATGACCAGGGTCTCCTGAGTTGCCTGATACAAAAGCACCCACTGCATTTACTTCATATCTGAGGTTCGAAAAACACAGGGGCCGCGACCTGTCATGGACAGACACCTGAGTGGCTTGCTCAGGAAGGGGTTAAGGGAAGGAATTTGTAGCCAGGCAGCCCTGATAGTTATCCCCTCAGTCTTGCATGGGGGTGAATTTGGGCTGGTAATGTGCTTGCCTTCATGCTAAGATGCACACAACTTTTCAGAACCTTGAGTGGGTGCCTCCACAATTAATAAATCGCTGTCAAATTTTCTACAGTGCTTTCATATTTAGAGAAAAGCAGTAAGGTAATAAAAGAAACAGACCATACACACATACATACACACATATGTCAATTTTAGTTTGATTTTAGAACAGTATATACACATTTAAAGTAAAGCTTGGTCAGCATTTTATAGCTAATGAATGGATAGTACTTTTCAGGAAGCAGCTCATTAAAAATTGATTTCCTCCTCATCATTAAGAAGCACTTATTAGTAGTCTAATTACAGATGGCCTCAATTAGGGGATACGTACAGGGTATGTATGCATAAAACACTGCATTCTATAAAATCTTTGTCTTTAACGCAGAAAAAATCATTTTACATGTACATGGTATTCACATCTTATACTTCATATTTATTACAACTAGCACAATTTTTAGGAAAAATAAGAGATTAAGATTTGTTTTTAGAAAAAGAACAGATTTTGTGGTGTGGAGGTGTCGGGGTCTGAAGGTACTTTACACAAACTGTTTATTATGTGTTTGACAGTAACAACATACGAGATTAGGTATTTGCTATATACATGTCAGTAAGCAGTAGGGCTAATATTCATCTTTTTAAAAAGTTCCATTTCCAATGTCATTACTCTCCAAATTTATCACTGATTTCGGATGACTAGCATTTCTGAATATTTTGACATAAACTTTCATTTTGTGTAAGAGTTTATCTGTACTATGTACACTACTATGTAAGAGAGAAAGAGAAAGAATCTATGCCAGTTCCCTGGTGATAAAACTCATGCAATTTAAAAAAAAAAAATGAACAGAGATATTGACCCTACGTCAACTTTTATATAAATAAAACTCAAATGTTTTCTTACCATTTAAGTAGCATTGGAAGTAGTTACAGATTTTTCCATTTATAGATATACTTTAAATTCATCCCTTCAGTTCTTCTGGTAAATTCTTATTAGGTGTTACTCATAGGCATAAAGCCATATACACGTTTTTCAAAAAATGGAATGTAAAAACTGGAGTTAACCCAAGCTATGGGTTGAATTTGTCAACACAAAGGAACCAGCACTTGATGTGGAAAATTGTCCAGAAAGCTTGCGTTGGAAATAGGGTGTGGCTGGACAATCCTATGTTAACTAAAGAGATTAGCTGTGAGACTTAACAGGATCCAATCAACCTTCTCAGCAGAGGCCAAGGATAGAGAGGTTATCCAGGAATGATGTCTGAGGAAACCTCACGTCAAATAGTGTGGATCACCTTGACATCCACGAAGACTGACAAAGGTTTTGAGAATTTTATACCGGCAGAAAAATGAAAAGCCTGAAAGAGACAGAAATGGGATGGAATGAAAGAATGACTCTAAGGGCAAAGCTGAAGATGCAGAGACCAGCGAGGCAGAGCTCCCTGTGGCCAGCGGGACCAGATGTCCTTGGGCTGAGAGGACCCAGGTGGGCTAAGAGGCTAGGACTACCACCCAGGTGGGCTTGGAGGACAGAGTTGGAGCTGCAGATCATTATTCTCGGGCTTTGAAATCGAGTGGAATTTATCCTTCTGGGTTTGGATCTTGTTTGGGACCTTTAGCCCATTTCTTCCTTTTTTATCCCATTTTTTCCTTTTGCAATTGCATCTCGGTGGCCTGGGGAAGCAGACAGATGTTCCTTAACTTTTTCCTGGAGGAATTATACAGAGTGTCTCTCTTCATATACAATATTTAGATTTAGATTACATTGGATATACCTCAACTTTTGTGCCATTGAGGTGTATATATTTTATGTTTTTAAATACATTCTTAAAGGTAAGTTCATCATAATAATAAACTAAATTTTACATATACTTCTGTCCAATCTGCTTCCAAGCTTTTTGGAAAACTCCCCTGAAGCAATTTTGATCCTAAATCTTAAATTTAGTTTATCATGTATTAAGTTTATTATATGTGCATTCTTTTATAATTTATGAAATGCTGCTTTGAAATTACTATAGAATCAATGTATATTAATGTTCCTCAAGCTTTAAGCAAAAACAAAATATTACTATTCTAATTATATTTCTATTTTTTCCTTTGTCACTAGCATCATTTACATTTTCATCTGCACACACACAAAATAATGAAAAAATACAATGTTTAAATTTCCCCTAAAGGTGAAAATACATCCTGATTGAGAAAGAAATTTGGGGGTGGGGGGACTACCCTCATGGATGTGAGTACTAATATTTTTGATTTTTGCCTGATGTCTGTTCCATGATACCATGAGGTCATGGTTTAGAAAATATTTAGAAACTCTTTAAGGTCATAAATTAGAATATGCAGGTTCTCTGTTGATCAGGATTTTTATTCTTTTTTTGTTTTAGGCAAGATCATCCATGATTATCATATCTTATTATTGGAAGAGAAATCAATTTATTTTTGCTAAAAGTTGTGCAGTTGTCAACATTTCATCTGCATGTTTAGATTATGTATGCATAATAACTGTTTATCAAATATGATTGTCTAATATATAACAATGTTGCTATTAAGACTTCAGCTTTGGGAGGACATGTCTACATTAATACCAAATTTAGCCTACTAAATCAAAAGTACTATTTAAAAAACTCAAATTATTACTCCAGTAATTATCCCAAAGCCTTTTTATCACACATTGACAGATACCCTCTAGTTTATATGAATATAATGTATTTACATATATGTATATCTTTTTATACATAACTTTAAATAGCTATCTTTTGTGTATGACAGGTATAGGAGGTACATGCATATATTTGTGAAAAAGCGAAGAGTAAACATGAACTAAAATCACTCATCTGCTGAGTATAGACACAGCATGTATAGCTAAAAATTAGAAAAAAATATCTTCTCCCCAAGGAACAATACTCTACACAGGATTTACTCATGGTGGATGGCTCTACAAATCCAAACCCACACAGTTATCATTGCCTTTGAAAATGGACTTCTTATGAAATGAGTACTTAAAAATTAGATACACACTGAATAGAAGAGAAAGATGGCCACTATTAAGGAACGATATACATACTTGTATATTAATGTTCAAATGTGTTGCATTTAGGGCTGAACTTCCTCCAAAGCTCGCAGTAGCACTTGTATCAAGCTGCTCAATTCAGCCTGCTGCTATGACAACTATCCAGGGGCAAATGTCAGGTCAGCTCCCAGCATCTGTGTCTTGCTGTAATTGCTTTGTCAGAAACCTAATAGCTGCCGCCTTTTTCACACTGAACAGTGAAAAGCAACAGTGTCCAAAGAACAAAATGTTGAAACATTCTTTATCCTCTCTCTCCTCAGCCTACGCCCTTGGTTCCTATTGTATTGTATTTGTGATTTTCCTTATTTGATGCTGAAATTGTGTTTATTAGGCTGTCAGACATTTTAAATGACAGTATTAATTGCAGTGATCACTGTTCTATTTGGCCATATTTGCCATTCTCAGACTTGAGCATTCCTATTATGTTAGCACACATCTCATTCAAAGGCTCTTTCCTTCCTTAAAACTGAACTTTCTATCATGCTACATCAAGCCACATGTGGAAATTCATTTTGTGCTTACCCTAATTTCAGTATATAGCTAGGTATCTTTTGGGGCTCACAGTGATGAAAAGCTAAAATTGTTTTAATCCTACAGAGTGATACACAATTGTAGTCAATATTCCAGAAGACACCTGGAGGTCATTACAATGTTAGCTGGGTATATAATCAAGTATTAAATGTGTAGTACTGATAGTGGTTGCTACATCAAGAACCAGGAAAGGCGCATGATTTTGGGGGCTGAGATTTAATCCAAGAGGTGCTTCTTAAAGTAGGCGTACTTTGAGGTGGATGTACAAATAAACATAGGAGTGGAACTGGAGCCAACAAAAAGCCTGGGTAAAGATATACTGGTGCAAGGAGAGAATTCTTAGAGAATTAAGAATCCCGCTCTAGACTTCTGGTCAAGATGGCGGAGTAGGTAAATGCTGTGTCTGCATCTTCTATGACCACATCAAAATTACAACTAAACTACACAACAGCCATCATTGAAATCCACCTGAATTCTAGCTGAACAGAAGTCCTGTAACTATGGATATATAGAAAAAGCCACATCAAGACTAGTAGTAATGGGGTGACACAGACAGACTACCACATGTGGTGGATAAAAATTGGGAGGGATATATTGGCTGTGGAGGTTGCCCCCAGATTAGCAAGGAGTCCCAGCCCCACACCAGGCTTCCTAGCTCAGGGTTCAAGTACTGGAGAGAGAAGACCCCATAACTTCTGGCTGTGAAAACCAACAGAGATTGTGGCTGAGTGAGACTCCTGGAGTCCCAGGCATTCCTCTTAAAGGGTCCATGCACAGACTTACATTCACAGACAGACTCACTTGCTGTAAGCTCCAGAAGTGGGGCAGCAGCTCGTAAGGTGCCAGGGACATACAGAGGGGAATTGTCTAGGTTCATGGCGAGGGCTGAAGGAGCAGCTTTCTCCCAGAGATGCTGGCAGAAGTCATTGTTCTTTTGTTGAACTCTCTCCCCTCCCAGTGTGCAGATGCAGGTGGCCTCCATATTTGAGTCTCCAGCAACCAGTCTCCATCATCCTCTGTCCAGCCCTGGTGATTCCCTGAGATCCCACCCCACTGAACTTGGGGACCCACCTAAGCCGCTTCCAATGTCTTTTCCATACAAATGGCCTGTCTTGGCTCATGCTGTGGATCTTCCTAAAATCTCTCAAAGATTCACAAACCCCATACAAGCAGCATTTGGCCTCAGCATGCCCCGTACCTCTTGCTAAGCAGCCCCAAGTCCAGCACTAGTGGCAGCCAGCTTTGGTTCATGGTTTAGCCTCTCCCAGGCACTGCAAGCCCAAGAAGTGTGAAAGACACTACAGATCACTTTGTGGCTCATGCCAGGTGACCTTTGTAAGGGCACCGGTGAAGACTGAAGTTGACCAGGGGTATGGCTCCTTATGAGAGGCCCTGAGGCCTGCATGCCGTCTGGCTGGGGACCACACTGGGGCAACAACAGGCCACCTCTACATGCAATACACCCAAAGGAAAGACTTGACAGGCACCAGAGCCCTGTAAATCTTGCTCTGTTTGATCAGCCCCTGCACAAGAGCTCCTCCACTGTAGTCATGGACAGTCATCACAACCAATCAGCCGGAGGCTTAGTCCCTCCCACTGAGGTGCTAACTGTAACCAAGGCTCAACTATGACAGGAGGGCACACACAACCTATACAAGGGACATACCTAGAGCACCTGACTCAGATGACCATGAAGATTGCACCACTGGGTCCCACAGGACACCTACTACATAAGGCCACTCTACTAAGACCAAGAGACACAGCAGATCTACCTCATACACAGAAACAAACACAAGAAGGCGGCCAAAATGGGGAGACAAAGAAACATGTCCCAAATGAAAGAACAGAACAAATCTCCAGAAAAAGAGCTAAACAAAATGGAAATAAGCAAGCTACCAGATGCAGAGTTCAAAACACTGGTTTTAAGGATTCTCAAGGAACTCAGAAGAAGAGTAGATGAACTCAGTGAGAACTTTAAGAAAGACATAAGAAATATAAAAGTGGAGAGAGAAAACATAAAAAGGAACCAGTCAGAAATGAAGAATACGATATCTGAAATGAAGAATACATTGGAGGGAATCACCAGTAGATTAGATGAAGCAGAAGATCGAATCAGCATTTTGGAAGACAAGGCAGCAGAAAACACATAATCAGAACAGCAAAAAGAAAAAAGAATCCAAAAAACTGAGGAGAGTTTAAGGGGTCTCTGGGAAAACATCAAGCATACCAACATAAGTATCATAGAGGTACCATAAGAAGAGAGAGAGAGCAAGGAATTGAAAACCTATTTGAAAAAATAATGACAGAAAACTTCCCTAACCTGGTGAATAGACATACAAATCCAGGAAGTGTATAGAGTCCCAAACAAGATGAACCAAAGGAGGTCCACACCAAGACACATCATAATTAAAATGCCAAAAGTTAAAGTCAAAGAGAGAATCTTAAAAGCAGCATGAGAAAAGCAGTTAGTTACCTACCAGGGAGCTCCCTAAGACAGTCAGCTGAATTCTCAGCAGAAATTTTACAGCAGAAGGGATTGGCAAGAAATATTCAAAATGACGAAAAGCAAGGGCCTAAAACTAAGATTATTCTACCCAGCAAGGCTATCATAAAGAGCTTACCAGACAAGAAAAAGCTCAAGGAGTTCATCATCACCAAATTAGTATTACAAGAAATGTTAAAGAGACTTCTTGAAAAAGAAGAAGAAAAAAGATAAAAAACATGATTAATAAAATGGCAATAATTACATATCTATAACAATTACTTTAAATGTACATGGATTATATGCTTCAATCAAAAGACATAGGGTGGCTGAATGGGTAAGAAAGCAAGACCCTTATATATGCTGCCCACAAGAGACTCACTTCAGAGTGAAAGGCATAGACTGTAAGTAAAGGAATGGAAAAAGATATTTCATGAAAATGGAAACAAAATTTTTTTTTTTAGAAAGCCGGGATAGCCTTTGTTTTTTTTTTTTTTTTGAACTGTTATTTATTTTTTAAGTGTATTTTTCCAGGACCCATCAGCTCCGAGTCAAGTAGTTTTTTCAATCTAGTTGTGGAGGGCGCAGCTCAGAGTGGCCCATGTGGGGACTGAACCAGCAATCTTATTGTTAAGAGCACCATGCTGTAACCAACTAAGCTAACCAGCCGCACTGGGTAGCAATTCTTATACCAGACAAACTAGACTTTAAAACAACGACTATAACAGGAGACAAAGGAAGACTCAGTAATTCTACTTCTGGGTGTTCATTTGAAGAAACCCAAAACAATAACTTGAAAACACATATGCATCCATATTTTCATTGCAGCATTATTTTCAATAGCCAAGAATTGGCAGCAACCTAAGTGTCCATCAATAAGTGAATGGATAAAGAAGAAGTGGTACATATATACAGTAGAACATTACTCAGCCATAAAGAATAATGAAATCTTGCTATTTGTCACAACATGGATGTACCTAGAGGGTATTGTGCTGAGGGAGTAAATCAGAGAAAGACAAATGTTGTACAATTTCACCTGTATGGAATCTAAAGAAGAAAATTAACAAAGAAACAAAACAGAAACAGACTCAGAGATACAGAGAACATTTAATGGTTGACAGATGTGAGGGGGTTTGGGGGGATGAGTGTAAAGGTAAATGGATTAAGAAGCACAACTTGGTAGTTACAAAATAGTCATTGGGGATGTAAAGTACAGCATAAGGAACATAGTCAATAATACTGCGATGGTTATGTATGGTGTCAAATGGGTATTAGACTTATCAGGGTGGTCACTTCGTAAGGCGTATAAATGTCTAATCACTATGTTGTACACCTGACACTAATACAATATTTATGTCAATTGTAATAAAAAAATACGTATTTTAAATTAAACAATGATGGATCCCTTTCCTCAGATTTCGCATAAATGAAACATAATATTCTGTACTTTTTGTGTGTTGATATAGGAAAAAGAAAGAAAATACTTTTTCTAGTAATAATGTTTGGGAAATGGAAGTAGGTGGTTTTGAAGTAGGTGGATGGTTTTGACAAGGATGAAATGGGGAACTGGTACTTTTTTTTTAAATCATGAAATCAATTCGGAATAATGGTTCCCTAAAGTGGTTCAGAGTTTTTTTTGGTTGATGGTCTTGGATTATTTTTCTAAATGGACCTTATTTTTCAGACCATTTCAGGTTCACAGCAGCACTGAGTGGAAAATATAGAGATCCACATGAATTAAAATTAAAACGTCAAATGTTAAAGAGAGAGAATCTTAAAAACAGCAAGATAAATACAACTTGTTATGTACAGGGGAATCCCATCAGCAGATTTTTCAGCAGAAACTTTGCAGGCCAGAAGAAAGTGGCATTATATAGTCAGAGAGCTGACAGGAAAAAAAAAAAAAAGGAAAAAAAACAACTTTTGGAGACAATGGCTATGTTTATTATCTTGACTGTGGTGATGGTGTCCCGGTTATGTGCATATGTCCAAACTCATCAAATTGTATACATTAAATACTTGCAGTTTTTTTTTATATCAATTATACTTCAATAAAGTTGTTTGTTTAAAGAAAAATGAAGAATCCTGCTTTACCTTTACATACCTGTAAATCCTCCAAATATCATTTATATAAAACAGCAGTAACAACAATAAGGAACTACATTTCCTATTTGTGTAATTTTTAGTGACAAATAATAACAGTAATAATGTAGGCTTCACTGAGTTTTGGGAAAAAATTAAATGAAGAAATTTATGTGAATTCAACATTAAGGTATATATACATACATTAGTATAACTAGGTATGTATATTTCCCATACATGTCCCGATTATTTCCTTGAATATCGTTAAGCTGATACTTTGAATGGTTAAGAACTGTGAATTTAAATCTGAATCTGGGTATTTGAAATGGTTTTAACAAATTTTGTCCTTAGAATATAAATTACCAAGTAAATGGTAGCTCAAAAAATTTAACGTAAAAAAGTAAAGAAAGGATTCTGTATTTTTAAAAAAATACCTCGAATGCAGAATCGTATATAAAGAATTAAAGAAAATACACAGATAACTGGGAATTCCCTAGAAAGGAAATTTTCCTCACACATATGGAGACATACAAAACTTGACAGCTTCACTGGACTTCTCCAACTTGCTTCATAGGCAGTAACAAATGATAGAAAAATTCAATTGAATTAAACTAATGTGACTTTCTGAGTTCTGCATCTAAAACAGTATTCAAATTCTTGCATGCTATGAATGTATGCTGGCATTAATATCTGAAATTTATGAAGCATTCTGATTTTCATTACTTAGAACATTACCCTGAAATAAAAAAGGGAGCTGAATTCTTTATACTGTATTGGTCTCTTTTGTTTCTTCTTTGTAAAGAGAAATTCTGCTTCTAGTGAAATATGGAAAAATCATAAAGAAAGTAAGAAAGAAAAGATGGAGGGAAGATCTAAACTGAATATAACTTTTCCAGGCCTATTTCTTACATAAATTTATTGAAATAAGTGGTCCGTGAGGTCATCTGTAGCTCTAACTTTTTTAAATGAGTGTAATATGTCCCATATAATAATTCAATCATTTGAAAAACAGCCTCTTCTTTTGCAAAGATGTAAATTAGCCATCACGTATAGCAATTTCATGTAGATGCCTATATATAAATTAAAAACATTCCACTGCAGCTGATTCTCTAGACTGTTTTCCAAAGACCTGACTCAGAGGTTACCTTCTTCCTCTAATTCCTCAGGTCCCACCCCCTAAATTCAATCAAGCAGCAAAGATGAGGAAATAACCAATAGGAAAGATATTGGTATAGTTCAAAGATTTTCTTGAACTGCTGTTTTTTGGTGGAAATCGTAATGCCTCTGGAATTCAGATAAACTTTTCACTTACATCTACCTATTTTATACTTAAGTTTACAGTTATAGCTATGACCTCTTTGGTATTTTTGCTCTCTGCCCTTGTTCTAAAACCCAGAACTATGACATGACTTCTATTCAATCTCACTGACATTTTCATAGAGAAATTTGAAACAGGAGGCTAATCACAAACCTCAGAGATGAATAAAAGTGACTATTCCCACCACGTGCTGGGAGTTCCCTGAGTGTCTTTGTGTATCAGGGCCAGAAAACACTTTGTGTTTCCTAAATAAAACTAGCACCAAAACCAAAAAAATAAGAACATAGAATGTCCCCGGAGAAATGATTTAATGAGAAATTCGATCTTAACATCGGATCTCACTGGACTGGCAATTTAATTTTATAATTTAAAATGCTATGGTGATCTTGCTTGTATTCAAGGCAAAACATTAAAATGAGCTTAGAAATAAAGGTGGCTTGGTATTTGCTGTATATGAGCATCAGTTATCTTTTGATGAAAGAGCACAGGTAAGGACTCTTAGAAAACAGTTTTGCATAAACTCCTAAAACTGTGAGAGGCATTCCTTCTTACATCCCATTAACAGGCTGTAATTAAAAACGTACGTTGTCATTTAGAAATCTATACCTGGGTTGAAGCAAAAAAAAATTTTTAAATATTGTTGACAAGGCAAAGAACAGAGATGTGGTTTTTTATGAGGTTGAGAAACTTGTAAGAGATTGAACCATTTCAGTAAAATTGATTGAAAAACATCAACATTGCTGCCAAGCCTATCAAAAAGTCAGGCTCCCTTCACCATTATCAGAAAAACATAAATCACCAAAGAAAGCAAGTTGACCTGCCTGAGGGATTTTCTCTAGAATCACCTGTCTGTCATGTGTACTGCAGGACCTGTACCTGTAACTAAAGCTCTAACGTTAGCACCGCACAATCCTTAAAATTTATGATCGGAAGACATCGGTTATGAAATGAAGATGCACTGATATTTTTGAAAGATTTCCACTAAAAATGAAAAGTAAAACTATTTCAAAAGAAGACTAATCCTCAACTACCTAGATTACAGGGTTCTCCAGGCTTTACAGAAACACTGCTTTCCCCAAGTGCTGAGTAACCGAGAACAACAATGGGTTTCTTGAGGCCACTGGTTTCATTGCATCTACCACACGAGTCATGTCAAACATCATAAATCTCTTTAGGAAGCATAATCGAAGTTATCAAGCTATTATATTATCTCATTTTACAACAAATTTGTGACTAGGGCTAAATTTCCCCAATACACACAATATTGTCGTTTCACAGTAACTAATGAGGTTTTAAAGTGGCTAGATTGCAGAGAAAAGACAGGATAAGGAATGAACATATTATGAGAAAATAAATAATAAAAATGAATATATTGGCATAAGCCAAACATGTCAGATTCTTCATTTATCTGCTAAGCCTAAAAATAATAGGTTTTAAAAATAAATACTATTAACAAAAATGCTGTCTTCATGGGGAGCCTAGTAAACCATATGCTCCCCTGACTGGCACTGAAAAGTGTATCAACATATTACGTTGCATTTCTCTGTCTGAATTCAAACCACCTACTCATATCCTGACATTTATCCACTTGAAATTAATAACATACTAAGCCAAAGATGTACCTAAAATTAAAAAAAGAAAATCATTTCTATAGAAATGTGGGAGCATTCTCGATGAAGCCAGAATACCAAATAGTAGAATGAGTAACAGAAAGATAAAAAGGAAAAACAAACAAACAGAAAAAGAAATTGAGGCTTCTTCTTACCTCCCCCCAAAAACTCATACATGTCACCCCTCCAAAAATAAAGTTTCTCAGCTTCAGAGTCCCCCATCCTTAAAAGAGGAAAACCATTTGATCTACATGTT
This sequence comes from Rhinolophus sinicus, assembly GCF_057876585.1. NCBI lineage: Eukaryota > Metazoa > Chordata > Mammalia > Chiroptera > Rhinolophidae > Rhinolophus > Rhinolophus sinicus. The sequence goes on from NC_142504.1 coordinate 86,529,876, forward strand.
TCACAGTGCTTTTGAGGGACCAATGAAACAATGCACTGTAGATCACTGCTCAGATAGGAATTGATTGATAAGGAAAATATGTGCACTAAGGAAAAATACACCGAAGTAACTTTATTCTCCATTGAAGAAAAACAGATAAAAAATTGACTGAAAACTGTAATGTCAGTGCTTTGAGACACCATCAAAAGACAGAAAAAGATAAAAAGACATTTAAGACAGAAAGAATAATCTTTGCGTATAGTTACATAAGCTAAAACTATAGGAAAACATTAAACTTTCATTCCTCATTAGCTGAGCTAATGTTGTCATGGAAGAGTAGGTATTCCCCAATCACTCATTTTTAACTTAGAAATACCCTATAACCATAGGAGTATTTTGTACCAGATTAATCTTCATAATTACTTTTTGGCATTTGCTCAAATTTATGTATTTACATAGCAATACATAGCAAATCTGAAATGAGAGCTGGTAGAGAAAGTAATTTCTTGCTGAATCAGAGCCTCATTTTTGCCCCTGGTCTCATCTACACTTCCTTGTCCCTAGGGTTCTGAAGCTTCCTAAAAATTGTACGTGTCACTCTCCTTCCCACTCCACTCTGGCACGTACTTAAAAAGCCAAACAATTTAACAGGACCTATAATAGCATGCACCATTTAGTTTAATCCTTCATGTCCAATTCCCTCTCATTTCTTCCCCAATATTTCACGTTTCCCTCTGAGGAGATTGCTGGTTTTAATACTCAAGAAACTTCCACATGTGAAAATACTCCATGTGTCTGGAATATCACCCTGTACCTTTTTTGTCTCTCAAAAATCTCCTTCACTGCTCAAGGTCCTGGTCAAATACTGCCTCCTCTGGGAACCCCTCCTGGGTTTCCCAGGAGGAATTAGGAGCAGTCTCTCCAGGCTCTCACAATCTGATCACACCCTAATTAAAAGAATATATCTGCAAAGCACAAAGTAAATCCAAATAAATCTAGTATATGACAAAACCTCAGTAAAAGTTTCCCTCCCCTTGTTTTCAACCCTCTGTACCGAGCAAAATTTCTTCAATGTTAGGAATGTTTGCTAAATAAACCACTTTAAGGCTTATTTATAAGTAATTTTCTCCTCTCAATCATATTTCTTACTGATACAGATCTACGAAATCTTTAAGGAATTACCTAGAGCAATTCAAAAACTTGGAAAAAATAAAATTTAAAACTTGTCCCATTTAAAAGTTATCTTGCAAGAAATAGAAGTTGGAATTATTAATAATTCATATTTGAAGCCTAGCCATATTATTAAGCTAATGCTGAAATTCATAAAGGAATTGTTTTGCTCACAAAATACTAACAGAATTCAGATAAACTATCCTTCCCCATCAAGTAAATAAATATTCCACTAATAATGTTTCTCAAATATTATATAATGTGCACAATGAATGCAAAATTTTTAATTAGACTGGTAAATATAGATTATAATTAGCCATAAGTGGTATTTTATATGTCTAAAGTATTTGAATTTGGCATATATGTTTACTTTTCCATAGTTTTTGTTTACAAAATGTTCTATGTTTGCAAACATATAATGTAACAGATATAAGATTTCCATATTGTTATTATTTAAAAATGTGATTATTCACCACTCCCAGAGTCTGTTCATAATAATTTAGAAAACACTACATGAGGGACTATTAAGTGGCTTTAAAAATAATCTGTAAGATTATATAGTCACAGCAAATACTCTAAATGTTAGGCTAAATGGAAGGATGCAATGTGATACTATTCTGCTTTTTGAAATAAGAAGTTTTGCACAGAAAAAGTAGCAGAATTATACTATAAAACCAGTGGTGAAATTACTAGCAAATTGTATTAGGTTGGTACAAAAGCAATTGCGGTTTAAAAGGTTAAAAATAATTGCAAAAACCTCAAATACTTTTGCACAATATTTCTTCTTTATACATTTATTTTTCAAATTATCAAAAATAAGCTTACATGTCTTAAAACATTGTTTAAAATGTAACAATAAGCATGATTTTAAAAAGCACAGGGATTGGATCAAAGTGGGGTCCATCCTGAGCAACTCTGTAAACTAAGGGCTCTCAGCCTCTGTTTCTTCACTTCATTAAAAGCCATGACAATTACACAAAACAGGCAAAGCACCCTGCACACTGCTGCACCCATAAATGTTCTCCTGTTACTGTTGTTATTAATATTAATGATGAAAATAAGGTTCATTACAATTAGATGACTTGGGAAGTATATTCTATGTCAAACAGTTTAAAATTACACGTTACAAAGGAAATACAATGTATTTCAAGAACTACCCTCAGTGGTACTTGGTTTTTCTTATACAACAAATTTTCTCCTTTGGATGAAAGGGCCATGATGAAACAGGTTGAAAGATTCAAAGACAGAAGCTTTTCTTCAAATACTGTATGTAAGAAAGGAAAATGCTAGTAGAATCAAAGCTGAGGATAATTGAGAATAGGGACATGGGAGTGTGTCCCTAATAGGGACACAAAAGTAGGTTTCAAGCCATATCTCAGTTACTATCTCTTTGTTTAAATTTAAGCATAAAACCCTATTGAAAACTGTTGCTTTTAGCTATGTATTTGTTAAAGATTACAAATGTTACTAAAAGAACATACAAATACAAAATGAAATATGAAATGATAGCTGCCTGTCTAAAAATTTGTCTTATATCTTTATTACAAATATAGCTAACATACAATATTATTTTAGTTACAGGCGTAAACCGTAGTTATTCAACATTTATATAGCTGAAGAAGTGATCACCACAATAAGTCCAGCAACCATCTGACATTGTACCACACTATCACAATATCATTGACTGTATTCCCTATGCTGTATATTACATCCCGTGACTCACTCATTTTATACCTGGATATTTGGACCTCTTATTCCTCTTCACCTACCCCACATTTTTTTCAATTATACTTGACAATCAATATTATTTTATATTAATTTCAGGTGTATACCATAGTGGTTAGACATTTATATGATTTAAGAAGTAATCGCCGTGATGAGTCTAGTACTCACCTGGCACTATACATAGTTATTACCATGTCATTGACTATATTCGCTCTGCTTTACTTTACATCCCCGTGACTAGTTTGTAACTACCAATTTGTACTTCTTAATCCCTTCCCCTTTTCTCTCCCAATCCCAACACCCCTCCCATCTGGCAACCATCAAAATGTTCTCTGTATCTATGAGTTTGCCTCTGTTTTATTTTGTTCTTTAGATTCCACATATTCATATAAGCAAAATCATATTGCATCTGTCTTTTTCTGTCTGCTACTCCACTAAGCACAAAACCCTCCAGGCCCATAAATGCCACTGCAGATGGCAAGAACCCACTGCCTTCCCAGGCCAGGCAATATTCCATTGTATGTATGTACCACCTCCTCTTTATCCATTCTTCCATTGACAGAATCCCAGGCTGTCTCCATATCTTGGCCATTGTAAACAATGCTTCATTGAATATACAGATGCACATGTCTCCTCAAAGCAGCGTTTTGGGTTTCTTCAGATGAATACCTTGAAGTGGGATTACTGGGTCCTTCTTTGTCTCTTGTTATAGCCTTTATTTTAAAGTTTATTTTGTCTAGTATAAGTATTGCTACTCCAGTTTTGTTTTTGTTTTTTTCATTTCCATTTTCATGACATATATTTTTCCATCCTTTTACTTTCAGTCTGCGTGTGTCTTTCAATCCGAAGTGAGTCTCTTGTAGGCAGCTTATGTAAGGATTTTGTTTTGTTTTTTAATCCATTCAGCCCTATTTCTTTTGATTGGAGCATTTAATCCATTTATATTGAAAGTAATTGCTGATGGATATATAGCTATAGGCATTTTATTACTCATAATTTTGATTTTATTTTTCCATTTTAAAGAAGTTCCTTTAACATTACTTGTAATACTGGTTTGGAAGTGATGAATTCCTGTAGCTTTTTCTTGTCTGTGAAGTTCTTTGATTCTAAATGATAGCATTGATGGGTAGAATACCCTTGGTTGTAGGTCCTTTCTTATCATCACACTGAATATTTCTTGTCAGTCCCTTCTGGCTTGCAAAGTTTCTGTTCATAAATCAGCTGATAATCTAATGGGAGCTCCCTTATAAGTTACTAGTTAGTTGCCTTTTTCTTGCTGCTTTGAAGATTCTTTGTCTTTAACCTTTGGCATTTTAATTATGATGTGTCTTGGTGTGGGCCTATTTGGGTTCATCTTGTATGGGACTCTGTGCTTCCTGGTCTTGTATGTTTATTGCCTTCACCAGACTAGGGAAGGTTTTGGTCATTATTTCTTCAGGTAGGTTCTTGATCCCTTCTCTCTCTCTTCTCCTTCTGGTACCCTTATGATGCAAATGTTGTTACGCTTGGTGTTGTCCCAGAGGTCTCTTAAACTATCCTCATTTTATTGGACTCTTCTTTGCTTTTTCTTGTTCCAGTTGGGAGTTTTATGCTACCTTGTCTTCCAAACTACTGATTCGATTCTCTGCTTCATGTTGTCTGATGGTGACTCCTTCTAGTGCAGTCTTCATTTTAGTTACTGTATTCTTCACTTCTACTTTTTATGGTTTCTGTGTCCTTCTTTATGCTTGCTATCTCTGTTGAAGTTCTAACTAAGTTCCTTGAGCATCCTTATAACCATTGTTTTGAACTCTGTATCTGGTAGGTTACTTGCTTCCATTTTGTTTATTTCTTTTTCTGGAGTTTTCTTCTGTTCTTTCATTTGGGATGTATTTCTTTGTTTCCTCATTTTGGCTCTCTCTCTCTGTGTGACTGTTTCTATGTATTAGGTAGGGCTGCTATGTCTTCCAGTCTTGGCCAGTTGGCCTTATGTAGTAGTTGTCCCGTGGGGTCCTGGCAAGATTTTCCTAGTCACCTGCTCCAGGAGTGTCCCTTGCATGGGTTGTGTGTACTCTCCTGTTATAGTTGAGCTTTGACTGCTATTGGCATGTCAGTGAGTGGGATTGACTTTCATGCTGATTGGATTTGGGGCTTGGCCATGTGCACAGCTCATATGCTACTATGTAGGAGGCTTACCTCACTGTATGAGACTTGCCCCAGTAGGCACTGGTGTCCGTTGAGACCTCTTTTTGTGTGTGTCGCTTGTGGGGCTAAGTGAGTTGTGCTCACCTGTGGTCTGAAGCAAATCTCCAAGTATGTTTGTTCTTCGAAGGGGCTCCAGTGCAGGCTCAGGTCACCCGCTGCCCATGACTGTCCAGGGACTACCTGGGAGGAGCTACAAAGCGATCCACGGTTGTTTGCTACCCATGATTGTTTGCTACCTGTGCTAAACCTGGAGACACGTGGAAGAGGCCATGCTGGGAACCAACAATAGCTGCCTCTATACAAGGCCCAGGATAGCTCCACAAAAATCCAGGACACCCTGAGGCCTGCCATCTACTGGCTGCCTTAAGGTTCAACCACTGATAACGCCTCGTGTGGTTTGCAAGTTGGGTGAGGCAGGGTCTCAGGGAGTCACTAGAGTGGGAAGAGTTGTGGTCACCAGGCTAACGTAGACTCTGGTTGGATGTCATTGCTGAACCTGGAACTACTCAGCAAAAGTCTCAGCGTAAATGGAGGCCAGTTGCCGCCTGCCTGAGGACCATGGACTCTGACAGTGTTTTAAGAAAGAGTGCAATGTGGGCAAGGCTGGCTGTTCCCTCAGAAAGTGCCTCCGGCATTGGGGGTTAAGTAGGGTAGGGTCCCCCCAGAGCTAACCAGACCCATTTAGATTCAGATTTGGTTGTGTGTGGGGAGGGCTCAGCACAGAAAAGATGGCACTTGCTTGCTGGCTGCACAAGAGAAAGACTCCACACAGGGAAAATGGCAACTGTCCAGCAGCCCTGGCTCTGAAGCCACACACATCAGTCTCCCCTCTATATGCTTCTGATGTCCCCCAAGTCACCATCCCTCTGCTGGAGCCCTAGATGCATGCCTGCAAGTGAGTGAGTCTTTGCATAGGCCCTTTATGAGGATATCTGGGTTTCCTGTGGCCTTCTGTCCCACCCATTTGGTTGAAATCCCCACTATTTTTCACAACCAGATGTTGTGGGGGCTCCTCTTACCAGAACCAGTACTCTGGGCTGGAGAGCCTAGTGTGCGTTTGGGGTGCCTCGCTCCTCCAGGGGACACCTCTGTGGCTGAGATATACCTCTTGATTCTCAACCGCCACACAGAATTGCAGGGCTGGTCCATTCTGCATCTCTGTTCCTCCTACCAGTCTTGACATGGCTTCTTCTTTATATCCTTAGTTATAAAACTTCTGTTCAGCCAGACTTCAGATGGTTCTCCCGGTTGGCTGTTCTATAATTTAGTTGTAATTGTAATGTGTTCATGGAAGGAGCAGGCACAGTATTTATCTACTCCACCATCTTGGATTTCTCCTAAAAATTGTCTTCACCATGGTATTTCAGATAGTTTTCAAATACATCCATGACAAAATAAAAAGTCTGTATGAAAACTGCCACAACACTTATCTGGCTATATTTCAAATCTCTGTACCTACAATTACATTGCTTTTTATAATACGCCCACTCCTTAATACTCTAACACAACAAAGGAAACATCATGAAGAGATACAGGCTGCAGTAAATTCACCATTACTAAAGAAAACAGAGTAGCAGAAACTATGGGCTTACTAAACATTTTTAGGTCCTGGGCCCATGTTTTCATGCTGGTTTACTAGCAGTGATTTTCTTTATTTAACTTAGCGATATATCAGTTGTCAGTATTTTATTTCTTGCAATCTCACCTTTCATTGTGTCACAAACAACTAACATGCCGTGTCCTCTATCCTCCCCACAGTGGTCTTTTCAATAGAGTCTAAATGTCACATCACATCTGTCCTAGTCACTGCAAAAATTCAGTCACCCAGCACTCATACCACCTTGTCTTTCATGAGGGCTGTGTCTGTTGCTGCCGGGGAAGCTCCTGACCATTGGTTTTATGTGATCCCTTCGACAGAACTATAAATTAATTTGACTGAATGAACCAAATAGAGAAAAGCAAAAAATACACAACAGCAAAACAGCAAAAAGTACACACCAATGGAAAATAAATCACCAGCAATTAGCTGGGTCTATTCTCTCTCACTTTCTGCCTCTGTCTCTCTGTTTAGATATGTAATCAAGAACCTTGAGATATCTTTGTTTCTAAGAAAACAGTAATGAAATAATACCAAATAATAAAGTTAGAGAAAAATACCATTTTTCAATTTGTGTCATAGATTTATAAAAGTGAACACTGACATTGCCCATCCTTTGCATTGTCAAAGTGAGAAAGAATTTCCTAGATAACATAAAAGTTCCAAATTTTCATGTTAAAAGAAAAGCAATGCGGAATATATTCTATAACTCATTGGGGACTGACCTCAGTTCTGTAAAATTTGATTCCTGATGGAGCAGAAGATGGCTGTCCTTGCCCCTGGCTTGCTTTAGGGCTGAGGCTGCATAATAACAAGCCTCCTCTGGATTTTGGTGCAAGGTGGACGTATGAAATAAGGTATTTAACACATCCATAATTCCTTTCATGTTCACAGCTCAAAGAACTTTATAAAATCCAATTAATTCATCAAGCTTCACAAACTCAGAAGGGCACACATATTCACAGCCCTACATGTGGCTACTACAGGCAGCCAGTAGTCAGATGCGTGGCTTAATATAATCCAACTTTAACTGTCCAATTTTTTAACTTCCATGTAACTACAGACAGGCAGGGGCACAGTGAAGAATCTGAGTCACCAGAAAATTCTAAGAATTGTGAGTTGGGTTAAGAATTCTCACAGCAAAGGATGATCCCATTGGCAACACCCAAAAGACCTCTGGCTAACGCTACTTGGACAAAAAGAAGGTTTAGATCTAATTAGGAGAGGGCTCCCCTATCTCCATTTTTCGGTAGGAAGTGCAAAATCACTTGCTAGAAGCCACTGTGTAGCGTGCCAAATGAAGTTCATAGAATTCATAGTAAGAAGAAATAGGTTAGATATTTTAAAATATCTGTTTAATATATTAACTACTAAAAATATATTAAAATATAAAAATAAAAACCACAAAAAAACCAACATTAAATCAGTGTTCACAGCGCATAACCCATTCCCCCTGGATGATGTGAAGCACTTTGTCGGAAGTTTATAACCTTTTTCAAGCTCACATCAAAAGAAAAACATCATGCTTGGAATAAATAACTTGTTTACTGGGGAAACCTGGTTTGCTAGTTATGGAAGAGTACAAAACAATCTTTGTGAATGAAGCAGACAGTTTTCCAACAAAAAACTGCACTGTCAAAAATATTGTGAGCAGAGGCACAAATAATGAGTCTGAAGAGTTTGTACCTGAACATAGGTTTTCCCTTAGTGAACATAATGATAAGGTACAGGATCGTGGAGAGATGACAAGTGTCAGCCTCACATAATAGGAACTTATACCGACTGCCCAGGCAGCTGAGCAACCTTGTAGAAATCCTTCCACTTCTCTGAACCTCAGTTTCTTCATACGAGGTCTGACAATTAAGTTCAAGAACTCATCCTAGAAAAAGTGCTGCATACTTCATTGCTGAATATCACTATGGTCACCCTTCAAAGTACTCCCCTTGGGAAGCTACGCACCATTGCCAGCACCTAGTCCACCCCTCAAAGCAATTTTGGAACTCTTTTTCTGGAATGGCATCAGAGCTGTCATCGAATTACCCTTGATATCCTGAATGTCATCAAAATATCTTCCTTTCAATATTTCCTTTATCTTCAGGTAAAGAAAGAAGTCATTGGGGGCCAGATCAGGTAGTAGGATGGGTGTTCCAAAACAGTTATTTGTTTACTGGCTAAAAACTCCCTCACAGACAGTGCCCTGTGAGCTGGTGCATTGTCGTGATGCGAGAGCCATGAATTGTTGGAGAAAAGTTCAGGTCATCTAATTTTTTCATGCAGCCTTTTCAGCACTTCCAAATAGTAAACTTGGTTAACTGCTTGTGCAGTTGGTATAAATTCATAATGAATAATCCCTCTGATATCAAAAAATGGTTAGCAACATCATTGCAACAAGTTCGCAAACTTAATTGTTCGACCTCGTATATAAATGTGAATATTAATACCTGCTCTCATGGGGTTATTGAAAACACTAAATGAAGAAAAAAATGTTAAGCTATTAGGTTTCCAATAAACCTAGAATGTATTATCTATGTCATTTCCTCCATTTTCCCCATGAATCCCAAGACCACTGAACCCTTCTAGGGCCTGCAAAGAATATTTCTATGGGGCAATTGAACATCCTCCATTCCCAAGTGACAGAGCCTTGCAATAAATGACCACTATGTGTAAGGACACAGAAAAAGAAATAGCTAACGTGGGAAGTAGGATCAAGGACCATTGGTCCTGAACCCTTCCATTCCGTACTCCCAAGACTATAGTAAGAAGTGACATGCCTCAGTATCGCTAGCAACTATTCTTCATAGGGTAGAAGCTCTAGGAAGCAAATTTGAGCTCAATTTAATGACCATCAAAATGATTATACCTCTTTGACAATAGGATACATGTTTTAGTAAATAGTAGGTCTTTCTTTCATGGAGGTGAGATTGTCCTATCACTTGAGGTATTCAAGCAAATGGTGAATATAATTTATCTTTAACAATATGTAAACTTATTAAATGCAGTACACTTTTATATGCACCGCCTTATTAAATCCTCAAAATAAATCTATGAATTTGATATTTGTATCCCCATTTTACAGATTAAGAGAAGAATGGTCAAGTAATTGATCACATATTGGTGGAAGACTACCTTTGGGGATTTTGTAGAGTGATATCATAGGTAGTGGTAGTACATAATAGAATCAGTTATTTAATTTTCGTACTCTAACAGCTCTATAACTGATACTATACAGGGATATTCTATTAGGTTGGTGCAAAAGTAATTGTGGTTTAGAAGGTTAAAAATAAAGGCAAAAACCGCAACTACTTTTGCACCAACCTAATAGAATACAGGCTAGGTAGAATATATACAGAGGGTGCCAAAAAAAAATGTATACACATTTTACGAAAGGAAAACTGTATTAAAATTGTAATACTCAATATAGCAATAACAAAAGAGGAATACAAGTCACTTTTGACTTCTGCAATTACAGGAAGTGATCAAAGTGGTTACCATCAGCGTCCAGACACTTCTGATTAGGGTGAACTACTGCTTGAGCAACGTTGACCAAAGTGTCCACTTGTATACATTTTTTTTGTCACGTCCGGTATATTGGCAAGACAACAACCAGGAGAGCCCATTCAATCCCAGAATTCTACCATTCTAATTTCTATAATTATGATCGTTTCTCAAATAGACTTAGTGTGACTTCAAAACTCCTATATATGAGATAGTACCATTAATGCTTCTTTCTGGTTTTACTTACATCAGTTCACTGACAGAAAAGCTAGAATACAGTTGAAATATTCTTTCCTAGGCTGCATTTATTGATGCTTACTATATGCCAGGCAAATACTAAGTATATAATATAAATGTGTCCTTTAGGTTCTCAAACCACACTATAGGTTTATTATTATTGTTATTATTATTATTATTATTATTATTAATTTTGCATGTGAAGAAATCTAGGAACAGAGAACTGGAGTAGCTTTCTGAAGGTCATACAATTAGTAAAGGTAAAGCTGAGAATCAAAACCAGATGTAGTTAACTCTAGAATGTGCAATCCTAATCGCTATGCTAGATGCTCTTGTATATAGTGCTTGCATATAACTCATTTTAAGTATGATAAATTTTAGAGTTATAATAATGATAGAAGTATCAACTGAGGACATGCATCTGTGAATAAATACTGCTAGCAAAGAACGATTAACCAACTCAAAACCAGCTTTTTCATATACATTTTATCTGAGACTAATACAATTTTTTTATTTAACTAAAGCTTTCATTTTTTACATTAAGAATTATTAGCATATGCCATATTAATAACAAGCACATGAATTAAAAATTAATGCCATTCTGGAACATTTTTCAATATGCTAATCCTGGCATAGAAAAACTATTTTCTATTTCTTTGAAGCTCATTGGCTCACAGGAAAAATAAAATTGGATTAATAATTTAGTCTTCTCATCCCAACCTCAATTAGAAATATGAAGCACCCAAATAATGTAAAAGTCATAATAAAGCATAATTTTATGTGTAATACTTAATATTATACCGTGTTTCCCCCAAAATAAGACAGGGTCTTATATTAATTTTTGCTCCAAAAGGTGCATTAGGGCTTATGCTCAGGAGCTGTCATCCTGAAAAATCATGCTAGGGCTTATTTTCTGGTTAGGTCTATTTTGGGGGAAACACGGTATATTATAATTTAGTTATTTATTATAGATAATTAAGAAGGAGGGCTGGAGAGAAAAAGAAAACAGATGAAGATATTCTAGACATGAGACAGGGAGACAGACTAATACACATAAACCAAGGGAAAAACTGAGTCAAACATCAGTGAGGAATGCACAAAAAATATACACATCTACAGGATTTACCTCCTTAGAAAAGAGACAAAGGAAGATGATTCTTAATTGGTATACAGTAAATGATTAATTAATGAGGAAGCAAGCTCTAGACATAGATTTTCATTATTTTATACCTCCATTTTATGGCTTTCTAGTCTTTCAAATTATCTCGTGCTTTCCTCATTCCCAGCATAATCTATTGATATTTAGCAGTAAACCACAGTAAATTAAAGAAAAGTTCACTTTCATTCAAAATGAATACCATCATGTCATTATCATAAACGGTCAGGTAAATTTACAAAACTACTGTGACCAGTTAGAATCCCTTATTTAAATAAGTAATTAGCCTTCACCTTGGATAGTGAACAGAGACATAACTCATTAATTTTACAACTATCCATTGTTCATCACAGAAAATTTTTGCTGTTGAATCCTCATTGATTTCATTAACATGCACTTTCAAATGGAATTCTTATCACAGATAAAAAAAAACTATACATTTGAGTACTTCAAAATTCATTCAAGAATTTTTGCTCTTCTACATAAGTCAGACTAAATTAACCGTATTTTCTACAGCTGGTGTACACCACACCCCAAAACTCCTCGGTACCTGTTGTCTATCGAGACGCATCCTCTTGGCGGCATTTCTACTCTCACTCTCACAGGCTGAAGCCAAGATACTCTCTGCAACTGCTGAAGTAAGGTGGGAAGGAATAGGTCGAGACTAAAAAAAACAAAAGAGAGAGAGAGAGAGAGAGAAAACAAACAAGAAAAAATTATTAACAGTATCATTAAAAGGCCAATGCTACTCTCAGAAGAGCTCACAGGATGTGCAGGAGTATCCATTTATTTCAACTGAACTTATTCAATAAAAAGAGGAAATGGAAATTGCAAAGGTGAAAACTGTAAGCTAGTCAGAGCTTAAAGCTATAGTTACTACACAGATTCATCATTCATTCCCATAACTCCATTGTCACAAGTATTTAGTCTGGGCCATTAAGCTGGAGTTTGAACAGGCAGTGGAAAAACTGCTGACTGGATTTCACAAATAAAACAAGTCCTTTAATTTTTTTGTAACATATGACAAAACAAAACAAAAACAAATGACAGGGCTGAAACATAACTGGAAAAATTGACAGACACTCAGACCATGTCAATCTTAATATGAAATATTATGAATATTTACAGTCTAAGTTGTGAAAATTGATATGATTAAATCCTTTAACAAGTACTTACTTTAGTTTAAATACAAAGTAAAAAGTCAGTCCTAGGACCATTTTGATATAACAAAAATTTGATGCTTTAGATTTGAGATGTGTATGTGTCTACATGTTTTATTCAGAAATATGAGTTAATATTAATTTAATAGTTACATTTAGAAATCCATCATCTATATAGCCCACATACAAATTAATTAACACCCCCAACTAAGGTCCTAATTAACTATAAATTGTTTGCAACTAACCATATCATTTGTGATAATCGGAAAAGTTTTCTATTTTCTTTCCCCATAATTACATACAAAATCATCTAAGTGAAAGATGAAGTACTTAATGACATTGAGGAGTTTTTTAAATGAAGAGAAGTAAATGAAAGATAAGTAACATGAAAATTAAATCAGATTTTATAAGAAAGCAAAATATATTACAAAATAAAAGAGTCTTTCTGGAATTTAGCGTATATGGTGGCATGACATCTTAGGGTTTTCAAAGTCTCAATCTAAAATATGTATGGATGACTTATTAGAAACCTCTGAACTAATAAAGAACTTTTTTTTTGTAAATGAATTTGAACATGTCTTTATGGTACTTGATTCATTTTGCTAACACTGGCATGTAAAATGTGCTGTTTAGCAAACTGAACCATGGGGTGTATGTCTCAAATAACATTCCAGAATAGCTAAATTTAGACCACAATGTTGAAACAGATACTCTTCAGTGGAATTTCTGTACTGTAGAAAGAGACCAGGCTCTGACCTTGCTTGAACTAGGAAGTAATTTCTGTAGCTGCCTCAGCCAACTTCCTCATGCTTCCACCTCCAAAGTAACCTCTGTAGACAATAGGTAGGAAAGGTAAATCATACAGTCTCCATCTGCTAACCTTGTGAGATGTCTGAAAGAATGGTTAGACAACTTTGACAATAAAGCATCAGGATATTTGTAATGTTATTTTTTGCAAAACAAAGAGAAGACAGTCCATTGAAGTGGCAGGGAAAATGCAGCAGAAGTGTTGAGAAGGAAATTAGAAAGCTAAGGCTGTGTGTGTGTATGCTGGGAAGAGAGAGAAGAGTCAAATGAGGCAAACCTAAAAAATTATCATAAAAATGTAAATGTAATTTTAAAACTCATACTGCTTCTTCATTTCATTCTGTATTTCACTGAGTACAGATAAGTTAGTTCAGCCCAGAACCAAAAATATATTAAAGCTACAAAATCATTGTCTGATTAAAAGATGGCCACAGCATGACTCAAAAATATAATCTAAATCACATGGGAGTTAAGTACTCAGTGTTGTCCTTCTCAACTGAATTATGTTTTGAGGCAAAGGTGTTGTGGGAAAACTTTCCATTACAAAAAACAAAAACAAACTTATTTGATTATAGCTAGCATTATTCAAATAGAAGTGAATAATAAACTATATTATTAGAACCTTCATCTAGCTCTAGCAACTGAATTAACAGAACCTAAATAAAATAAATATTGATAGCTGCATGAAATTCAAAAAGATGTATTTCAATTCCTCATTTATTTTTCTATCTTTATCAGGTATCGCAATTCAAAATTATGAATATATAATTTTGGAATTATATGTGTATAAATGTATAATACATAATTTTATTAGGATGATTAAATTATAGTAATGAACACACAAGTATTTAACGCATAAAATTTTGTTGAACAGAGAACACAAGGTAAAATATCCCTTCAATTAAAATTAGTAGCACTTTCTTTCAAATTCTGTTTTAATTTTAAAAATAAAATAGGAAATGACTCTTACTAGAACAGTACAAGTTGTTATGCATGATAATTTATATAATTTCCCTTTCTGAGAAAATGATAGAGTTGGGTCTTCCCCAGATATATTAAATTGGTCTTCTCAAAAACTAGAACGTATTGGCTGAGTGGATCTAGATATTTTTTAAGGTCACTGGATAACCTAATACTTCAGATTTTAGGGAAAAAAATCAGAATAAAGCAATCATGCATTCTTTTGTATGAAGTGGAAAAAATAAATAGAAGCAAAGAGATATGATTAGACATTGCCAGTAATTAAATAGTATAGTTTTGAAAATAGAGTTGTTCTGAGTTTATTGCAGAATTATAATCACTGCAAATGCCATGACAATCAGTACCAAGTTTCTTCTCTAAAGTCTGAAGAAACTGAAACCCCAACAGATGAAATAATTTGCCAAAGGACAAATTGAGCCTGATATAGAACCCAGGTTTCATGTGTCCCAATTCTCAACTCTTTTCACTCTCTTTACATTGTTATTCATTATAAATATAAAATATTATTTCAAAAAATCTTTATATGTAAATTGTTGTGCTCAACCAAGAAAAAAGTCAAACAAACATAGCCCTTTACATGTATGTACTTTAATCATAATATCAGATTCAAGCTCATTGGAGAACAAAGAAGAATGAATTATTAAAAGCTATATTACAGTTTAAAACATATGTATTTTTCAAAGAATTCACTATATCATAAATAAATATTGAAATATGTACTTCAAAGTAGCAAACAGTACTAACCTAATTTTATAATAAAAATTACTACCTAACTCATATTTCGTGCTTAGGATGTGTAGGCATTAATACAAAAAGCTTAGATTCATTATCTAATTTAGTCTTCCAAACAACCCTTGAGAAAAGTACTTATATTACTCATATTTCAGAAAAAAATTAATTGAAGTTTTGAGAGATTATATATCTTGCCCAAGATCACACAGCTATGGATGTGGAAATACCTGGATTGATATTAAAATCTGATCAAAAATTGCGAATAATAACCCCTTGTAAATAATGACATATTCTTATTTTACCACTAAGGTGAGCTTAAATAAAGCTAGAGCTCTTACATAATACACATTCCTGCAGAGGAATCCATTTACAGCGAACTCCATTTTGCATTTAAGCAAAAAATATATTAGGATCTCTCGAAAAACCTTCTCTTAAAGTGAAATCCTTCTAATATATTTCCTTATTAATTCTTCAAAACCCCCTTCATTAATAAATAGCACAAAGGTAAAATGTAACTTACCCAAGTTCTGTTCCATATTCTAAACTGACGCAATCTAAATTCACAAGATTTTCATGTTGGAGTAACCGGAGTGGCAAGAAAGTACTGTACATGAAATGTAATAAACCTGAGTTTCATACCCAAAATGAGAATGAGGAGCCAGGCAGAGAAGTTCTTTCTCTCCTGTGAGGCGATCCTGCTACAAATCCCCTTGGCTCTAATACTGACAAGCTGGTAATAAATGCAAATGCACCTCAATACACGTAGACCTCAATTACGCTGTGCCTGGTTATAAGATCTTACATATGAAAGTTTCTTCATCTGCATAATTTGGCTTTTTGCTTATTTTACAGGTCAGCAGTACTTATATTAAGATGGAAGGAAATTAATCAGTTTTGCTCCTTATAAAACAATTTTATCATAGAGAAATTTAAACCTATTATTTAGTATGAGTTCTGAGAACTATTTTCACGGAAACTCTCCTTTCATTTACCGCATTGAATAGCAGAGAGCTTATTCTAATATCACTTTAGCGTCTCCCTGAGAGGTCACTAGCAGAGTGTGTTAAGGGCTGTAGTCATGGATTCCACCAGGGATGAGGGCTAAAGATTTCCTCTTACATCAGTAGAAATAGTCATATAGCACAAAAGCTAATATCCATGTAATAACCTCAGATAAAACTATTTTAATAAAAAAACCCAAATGCAAAGAATTCAATAGATAATTTATGAAAAACAACACTTCTTCTGGTTGAATATAGCTCAACAAATATGCTATTTATTACTATGTAAATTTAATATACATATTAGTTTTTTAAATAATGATTAAAAATGTTTATAATCTTACACTCTACATGATTTACACCTAGATTGAGATTTGTTACCTATTTCTTTCTCTGGATATAAAATAATGGTAACCACTCCTGCACTAATTATCTCTTCATAATTAATTGTTATTCTCTACTGAGATGAGTTGATCTTTCCCCAGCACTGTTCTTATCATAATAATTATCTATGCCCAAATCAGTGGTGGTTGTTTCATTAAACAGATGGCTAAACTGTCACATGGAGCTTTAGGAGTTAAAAAAAAAAAAAATCATATTTTAATCAGCGATTTAAGATGTGACTGCTTTTGTCACAATATGCCTATGTTTTTCCTTACATATGCATGTAAAATTTACCACCAAACCAACAGGCTATTCCATTTTTTTATCTTAAAACTATAAAGTAAACAATGTTTGAGTCCCCTGAACTTCTGTTGTATATTTAAGATGTTGCACGATTTTTAAAATCATAACAATGTACAAAGAAATTAAAAATACAGATGCTGTTCATGAGTTAATATGGCAATACTTTCTAGACTTTAGTGTTTAGGTCTAGCCTCATCATGTATTAGACAAAGACAGATTGGGAGCAACAGTGATATCCACCCAAGATTTTAAGTAGAATGAGCTCTCCTCCAAAATAAAGTAAATTATTCAGTAATCAGCGTTTAGGTGGGAGTCTAAATTAAGATTGTTTCCCCCAATCTTGTTATTTTATAAAATATATAATTTAAGAATTTTGCAGCTCAGATGATATGCACATCCTATCTCCCTCAAATGGTGTATCTACACCTTTAGGCATAATTGTTACAGGCTGTGTGAGAAGTTTCGGCTCCTAAGGGATCCCTTCTATTAAATAGGTAGCTTCATTGTATACATCAGTGGAATCAAGTAACAGCTAAGCAACTAAATCAGATTGACCTGGATATTACTGTGTAACCAGCTATTGGCAATCTTTATGATTGCTTTTGCTATTTAATACCTCTGAACTTCAGTCATCCTGCCAGATATCGTTATTTCTATTTATGGCAAAATTGAGACTCAGTAAGTTATGAATTGAAAACACATAATCTCTATATCATGGGGCAGTTGTTAAGAATTACTTCCGTTAAGTAATGTATATAAAATCACTGATATCCTCACTTATTTATTCAACAAATATATTTAATTAGCACTCACTATGTCAGGAACTGTGCCAAGTCCAAAGATAAGAAGATATACAATACTATCTCTGCCATTATAGAATTTGCAAAGTAGCACAATGCACGAAGGGTACAACATACATCCAATAAAGTATGTTTATTACAGACTCAGAACATTTATCAGCAATTCTGAAACCCTAACATGGTATAAACTGAAAGATTTCTTAAAACTTGGGGCAAGCTCAGTTGGCAGAAAAAACTGACATGAGAAAAATACTATAACTATAGTATTTTTCTTACTTTCTGTGCATATTTATAACTTTTGTGGCAGAAATAATAATATATTTGTATATGGGATGTTTTGCCAGACCTTGCTGTGAGTGGTATGCAATAAACAGAATATGTACTCTATCATGTTCCCCAAATCTAAAAAGTTCTGAATTCTGAACCATAGATGATGCAAGATTTCAGATAAGGTTAGTGAATGTGGACTAAAATAGCAGATCAACAAAACCACACATCTCTAAGGTTTTGGCGGAAATGCTAAGCAATGCGCCTCATTCACCCTGGCCATGTGATTTAGGGTTGGACAATCATGGGAAGTGATCTCTTTGTTCTCAGTAACTGATCCAAGAGATGGATATATGATCCAAACGGCCAATCCAAGTCCATTCATGGCAATGGGGGCCTAGAGCTGGAAAATTGCTCTTGGGTTGTAAGTTTTAAGAAGAGAGGCTGAAAGCTGCTGATGGCAGCATTTCCCAACAGTTAGCAAGGACCCATCTGAGAGGTAAACCAATACTCAAGAGATAGCATAGTTAAGAAATGAGAGAATAACAAATCCCTGACATTTGAGCCCAGGGATCCAGCTATGTGTGAATCCTTGGACTTTCCTGTTTCTTAAGAAAATTCCCTTGACTAATTTAAAATGAATTTGGAAATTTTTAACTAAAACGCTAATGAACCTTCAACGAGGGTCTGATTATAAATATTTCATTATGAATTAATAATCTGTGCTTTGGACTTAATGTTAAAACATTATGGGCCTTTAATAATGATCTTTCACTAATACTTGGGGAATTAATGTCTTATAGTTGATGCTTAGAAGCCCAGTTTAGCTAATGTCATCTGACAATACCTCTGATCAAGGCAAGATAAACAAAATTATCAAATGAAATGACAGATTTTTATTTTTAACTAAGTGACCACTTATTTAAGTCTACACTAGAAAACATCTTTTAATTTTGAAAATAAGTGACTATATACATTATGATTATTGGAAATCATGGCATTTTTTTGTCCAAATAGTTTACATGTGTAACCTAAAACTGTACACAAATTCTATTCATACAATTTATATCACTACCTATGCATATTAATTGCTAAATAGATGAAAATATTTTACAAATAGTATTTCAAGAGTTAAAAAGATAGTTAAGATTAACATAACTACTACATAACTGCCTTCTTTAGGGAGAAAAAATCCCTAAAGATTTATAATATATTAGGATAGATTTTCAGTTAGCAGTAGCTTTTAAATTCAAATACCAATTGCAGAAAACTATGACACACGTAACACACAATAAAAATCTTTCTCCCAAGAAATTTTTACCACAAAGTAATACCTTAGTAAGTATCCATTCACTCACTCATCTTTCATTCAAATTTTAATTCAAATGAATTGAACTTGTATTGAGCAGCTTTCGTGAACTACTAGTTGCACTGTGTAAGACATTGTGGGTGATACAGAGATGCACACATTAAGAAGCATAGTATTCAAGAAACATAATTTCTTATTAGGGAGTTAAGGTCCATATATAAGTAACAGTAATATAAGACAGGATAAAATAAGACTACAAAAGAGGTACCACAAAGTACAATTTGCACACAGAAAAGAGAGAGATTTAGCTACTCTTAGCTAGAAGTGAGGATTAAGTATACAAAGATATATTTGATTCAGTCCTCCAAGTAGTTCAATAGATTGAGGCAGTGAGGGTTTGCCAGTAAAGCAATTTCAGATTAGACTGCATTTTATCATGTCCCTCAGATACCATGTACTATGCTAGGCAGGAGTTTTTATATTGTTCTTTCAAATGCTACTGGTTTTCATGTGTAAGGTGAGTGCCATTTGTTTCCATTTTTCCCAGGAGGAAACTAAAAGTCAGGTTTATAAGGTCCACAAGTAACAAGCGGTAAAGCACAAATAAAAACAAAGATTCACTGACTATAAAAATCAGTGCTTTTCTTCAGGTTTCCTCATCAGTGCTGCTAAGTTTCCACTGTTTCCATCCGGGTTCAGTTTCCTTCTTGGAGGACATTTTAGTTCATTCAGCAACAGCCTGTGAATGGTAACCTCAGTAGTTGTCTCAAGTATCTCTTTCTTCCTCACTCTGGAGGTGGAGTTTAACTGAGCATTGATTTGTAGATGAAAAGTAGATTTTCTAAGAATTTTGAAGTTTTTATTTATTTATTTATTTATTTTACGACATCTATTTTGAGATTAAAAATCGTGTTCATTCTGTCTTTCTGTTTTAGATAATCTCTTGTTTCTTCTTGGTGAAATTTAAGAATTTCTTGGGTCTGAGGTTTCACTATGATGTTCATAGGTATGGATTTGTTTTTATTTACACTGCTCAGGACTGGTCTATTTTTCTGCTTTTAGGATTCAATGCTCTGCTCAATTCCAAAAAAAAAAAAATTCTCCCTGCTCGTCTGTTTGAATGTTGTCCTTATTCTAATTTCTCCTCTGGAAGGACTAGAGAGCTCTTTGTCATTCTATTCTCCATATTAACTTTTCCCCCCATATTTCCCTTCTCTTTTCTTCTGTAATTTCCATAGCTTTATGCTTATGGATTTTCTCTTTGGTTGAAATTTATTTTCTAGTTAACTCATCTAATAAGGTTTTAATTTCAATGCTTATAATGCCTATTTTATTTCTCAAAGTTGTAATTGAGTATTTTAATTCCCCTTTAATAGAGAAGTAGCCTTTACAGGGTCTCAGCTTTATATACAGTTTTCAGACTATGTTACAAACCAAAATTCATGTCTCCTAAACTTGAGTGGGTATTCAGACCCCACACTTTCTATCTTCCTTTTCTGCTACCCTATCAAATTAAGGGCTTACAACTCTGGCTTTGAGAGGTTTTTGTTTCTGTTTTTGTTTTTTATTAATTTCAGGGCCAGGGAATTTCCTTTTCTTTCTTTTTTTCTCCCCCCCCCCCTTTTCTTTCTTATGAGTTTAGCTAGGTATTTAAAAATTACAATACATTATTCAGGATTTGTATGTATTTGTAGAGGAAAGGGGAGTGGGGTGGGTGTGTGTGTGGCGGGTGGGGGGGGGGGGGGTTTCCATGAAGTTCAGGTCAATTTTTGCTAAAACTAAAAGATCCAATGATGAGTAACTCTGACAACTATGTTGGCTATATTCTTCACATTCTAGTTATTTTTCAGTTGTAATACATTTAGTAAATAATGAGAGAATAGTACCCATAATTCCTGAGTCGGGAAAAATCAGTGGACCAAGTGGAACACTTTGAGAGAAGGAGCAATGGTCCAATGTGATGGCCTAAGGTGTGAAAGGAAATAATTAAGCATATCAAAAGAAAGGGTAGAAAGAGGCTCCATTATATGCTAAACATTTTATATACGTTATCACATATAATATCCCAACAGCTTTCTCCTTTAGAAAAATGGAAAATAAGAAACATCACATAAAATTCTACAGTAATTCAAGTAAGCCAGAAATTGAACTTGGGTTTTTAAGTTTCAAAAAGCTATACTCTAATATGTTTTAGTAAGAAATTTAGAATTTCTTCTAAGATGGCAAATGTTTGACACTATCAAAGCTAAAATTAATGAAAACTACTCCAGGAGCAAAGGGAGATTTTTTTCATAAAACCAGTGAAGGTTAGGCACCAGGATCCCTCAATTCGAGGGAACTCCTGAAGTTTCTGGATATTATAAGCATTCTAGGTAGGGAGGGGAAGCCAAGTTAAACATCAAAAAGTATTTACATGCAAATATGTCTGAAAATTGTCTAAAAAGATAACATAAGAAAAGGCTATGAATCTTCAAGATTTCTCTGTTAAAAAATTTTTGGGTATGGTATCTTTTCTAACTCTAAATCAATATTCATCTTTTTACCTAATGTTTTGCTCATAATTCTGTATTTTGTCTTTTGTACAAAGGCCCTAATTTTATAATTTTCAGGCACAAATCCTAGTTCTGTCCTTACCTAAGAATAGAGGGTAGAAAGGGAGTATAAGACAGAAGTAGGAAATTTAGTTAAAAGGATCATGCAAGAGAATAGGCATGAGGTATGAAGGGCTAGAACTAAAGTGATAGCAAATAAAATTCAAAATGATGAGACTGATTTGGGAAACACAGCAACAGAAGAATAAAGAGAATTCGGTAAGTGGTAGGATGCAAGCCGTAAGTGTAATGAAAAGTCAGATCTCATTCCAAGGTTATGAATACTGGTGGAAATGGTAATAGTGATACTACTACCAGAACTAGGCAAGCAAAAGGAATTTACAAGTGATTTGGTAGATAAGGTGGAAGATCAAGAAAAAGAACGGGTGATGGAGAAAGAGTTCAGTGAGGATATAACAACACATTAGTCAAGTGTGTTGCTGGCATTTGGAATGAAATAACCAAAGCTTTGTAGATGACTGGGATTCTACTTTGAGAGTAGAGTACTGCATAGACAGGTGGACCTCTATAGCCGTGGATAAGGTAACATGCAGTACATGGCCAAACCCAGAATCTGAGGAAAAAGCCCAAAGCAAAACAGGATGCAATTTTTAGATTTGGTGCACAGGTAGTCATGTGATCTTCTTAGGAACCAATTCAATATGGTGGTGAGAACCAGAATTTGAATGTGAGGGACTACCAAGGGAGTTGATAGTAGTAGGTATGATCTGTGAATATAACACAATCTTACAGGAAACCTGGCAAAGAAAAATGGACTCAGATTGTGAAAAAGGAATAATGAGATTAAATATTTTTCTGGAGTTTGGGAACTTATTCTAGTAGACGAAAGAATTTTTCCTCTCAGTGAAGAAGGAAAACGAAATGTGAAAGAGTTGGGATAATTGTCAGAGCAACATTTGAATAATACTGGCTGTACAGGTGTTATAAAGTTTTTAATCAAGACCTTGTATGAAGGGCTAGGTATATTTCTGATCAAATTTTTAGCTTAAAGGAATACTTTAATTCATTTTTTATAATATCTCTATTTGCTAAATAAGGAATAGCAAGTGTCAATGTAGCTTCTGTAATGTTGCTGATATCAGGGAAGCTGTGAATTAAAAACAAATTTTGATCCTTCTACTTTGGGCTGCATTAGACAAGTAGAGGCAAATGATGTGATTAGTCAAATTCCCTTAAAAAAGTACTATCTCCAAAACATTAAATATTTATATTCTGATGAAAGAACTGTGATATCAGAAGGTGAGATATCAACTGAGGGTTGCTAGATGGGAGGTAGGTGGGGATAAGGGGGAAGGTGAGGGGATTAGAAAACAGTCAGTAACCACAAGATGGCCATGGGGTTCTGAAAATTAATTTGGGGAATGTAATCAATAATGTTGTAAAGATTTGGTAGGGTATCTGATGGACAGTTGTCTCATTAGGGAGACTACCTCAGGGATGGTGTAGATGCCTGATCACTGCATTGTACACCTGAAGCTGAAGGTAAACAATAATGAATGTCAACTAAAAGTTTGTGTGTGTCTGTTTGTGTGTATATATGTATATATGTATGTATATGTATGTACTTACAAGAAGCGGAGTACAGCATTAGGAATAGAGACAGTGGAAATGTAATGGCTCTGTGCGATGTCAGAGGGATAGTGGATGGGGGGAGGGGGTTTCACACAGTGTGAGGGATATAAATGATAAACGTCTAAGTATTACTTTGTCTTGTGCACCTGAAACTAATAAAAAAAAAAGGTGAGATATCAAAGTAGAGGAGGGTATTATAGGATATAATTAAAAAGAAATACTATGAATAAGAATTTAGAACATGGTATAAAAGTATGGTGTTTACATAATTAGATTATTTACATACTTGTTTTTAAAATTTATATCTTAGTTTTTCCCCTAAAATAGATATCAGAGAAACCAAGAAAATATGCCCACTAAAATACATCAAGCAAATAGATAATTGGAACCTTAGAAAGATTTTGGCTCTGAATTTCCGATAGTAAGGTGCAAAAGTGAACATACTAAATTACACTAAGTCCTAGTGATGAGGAAACTTAAAACCATTCTATTGCCACAGGAGAAACAATTTTTTTCTTGCATTACCTTCTAAAAGAAGTTTCTGAAATGAGGTCATTTATAGTGGACGTTAAGTAGCCTAGTGGACAATGTCCTTGGTGAAATTTTACAAAATATTGCATGAGACTTATTTATTTAAACATAGTCAATTACATAATACTAAAATGCAAGTAAATAGGTAATTTTTCAAGAGGTTGAGTTTACTAAATTGAAATATGTATGACACGTGACCTAACTTGGTACAATGGAAAACTTTGAGATCCAGGAGGAAGGATGGACAGCCCTAAAATTTTTCGTTTGAGTTTCATAAAAATGCATGTAAACTTATGCAACATAGTGAAAGAGTTGCTAACAATGCAAATTCAGAAAACAAAAAGAGAAATCATATCACATAGCACAGATGATACTCAGGTATGGGCCAACCTCACCTTTTTCATAAAGCTTTGTTTTATGATCTTATCTATTACTGGTACTCTTGAATTTAGGATCAGGATACTTTGGAGAAACACATTTCTTTTCTGGAACAATCAACAAATATTCTTCAAAAATGTAATTGAAGTAATTTGAGAGTCAAAGCCACACAACAGAATCAATAATAATTTGATATTTTTGTCTAAGGATTAATTTAATGGCTACTTAACTGGGTTTTTTAAACCTAATAAACTAAGATAATACTCTGGATCGAGCTTATTTGATTTATTTTCATAAAATATGCTCTTTTACATTCAACACTGAGGATCTTGTGATTTGAGATGGTAGATAACAGTGAATCAGTGAAAATATGCAGAAAAGTATAATATGATATTATACTTCATATATTACAGAGACTATTAGTAGCAATGACACAGAAAATTTGGGTGCTTAAGCAATCAAGATTTGTGGGGTCTTGATAATTCCAGTGAAATAAAAATGCATAAACATACACTCTAATTATTGTGCACAAACAATTAAAATGAAGTCCATTAAAAGCATTTGTGTTGGGATGTAAATTCTTAAGGGCTAGTATAAAATAATTTAACATGAATAGATTTTGTACTAATAACAACAGAAAATTAGTCAAAGTGAATCTCAAATATAGTACTAAAAAAATATGCTGTGATAAACCATTCTATGGGAATATCTCTTTGAATTTCTTAATCAAATTCAACTGGAAACATACAATTCAATATTTTGTGTTGCACTATACTTAAGGAGTCTCCTGGCTTAGATACCCAAAGTAACTGGAAGAGCTATACACAAAGGGTGCTAAAAAAATGTATACATATTTTAAGGAAGGAAAACTGCATTAAAGTTGTAATACTCAATATATACCAACAACAAAATATGAATACAAGTCATGTTTGACTTCTGCAATTACAAGAGGTACTCAAAGTGGTTACCATCAGCATCCAGACACTTATGATTACGGTGAACTACTGCTTGAGCAACACTGACCAAAGTGTCCACTTGTATACAATTTTTTGGCACCTCTAGTATATAGCTCTGTATCATAAAATGATACATTTTCATTTTATAATACAGAATCCCCTACCAAATAATCCTACACTTAACAATTCCATTTTGAATGTATATTAAAAACTTCTTTAGGTTGCCTTGTTGACTTGTGAAGTACTGCAGAATAATTTGCATGTAAAAACAATCATATACTAAAAATCATACATTTTTTTCATGTCTACCTATACTGAACACAATAGAAAAAAAATTGTTTAATGTTTTTTCAATATAAAAAATACCTGTGGATGTTATATCAAAGTGAAATTATGATGGCAAAAATATTCATGTACAATATCTACTTGTGATTACTCTGTCCTACTCATGACTTTTCCTGTCTGTTTTAGATGAGGATGAGTATGCAAAATGACACATAATCCTCCCCAACCTCCAATAATGAAGCGATACATAAAATAAATCAAAATTCCAAGTATCAACTAGATGGTACACTTAATTTGCTATTGCCAGTAGTACATTACTGACTAACGTATAAAAAAATGTATATGTATAAACTATAATATCAATTTTCATCCATGTTGTTCACTTATCATTTATCATTAGGTCTTCTATTATTACTTAAGCATTTCATTTCCCATAACTTGTCACCTCAATAAATCATAATAATCAGGGAACATGTTATATTTTCCTAATTAAGAGGTCAGACAACTCTTCTATTTCTCCTTACTACTTTGCATAATGTTATACACATTATACATATATTGAATAAAGAGTGAATGAAAATTATTAAGTTAAATTTAGTAGTATTTCTTTACAGCGTATTTCCTTCAAGATTAGTCTGTAAAACTGCTTGACTTTGAATTAGTCAACTTTTTGTCCTTCTATATGCATAGCACAAGATTTATAGCCAAGAGATGTCTATTGAAGTAAATAAATACAATTAATTAAAAACCCCATGAATGGCCCAAATATGCCTTAAAGAAATTAAGAATTCTGCATGAAATGATATTTCTCTAAAATAATGATTATTAAAAAATTTATACCATGAAAATTCACATAAATTTTACCAAAGAACAGAATCTCTAAATAACATTAAAAGATTAGGAAGAAATAGTAATGCCAGATGATGTTAAAATAAAAATCTTACTATATGATATTATTTTTTTTGTTATTGAAAGAGAAAGGTGGCATATTGTGCTTTACACTCTAAATGAGACATAGTTTTAACAGGAATTTTACATCGATTACTAAGTGATTCTGAACCAGGTGTCAATGCCAGGATTCTAGGCTTTTACACTTGTTTGGATATCCTTTTTTGTCTGTCATCCCTCTCCTATTGGGTAGCTGATGATAATTTTTAAATAACTCAGTAATAGGGAAAATGGCTTTATTTTCTTCAAGTAGTCTCTCCTTCTCCCTTATACGATGCCACCTCTATTGTCGTAACTTAGTTTGATCAGGTACTGCTACATCATTTTCATTTTAAAATGGCATGCACCACAAACTCTGACTTCAATGGAGTCCTTCTGAGAAGTAAGCAAATACTTAAATGTAGAGTTCTGTGATTGTATAGTATAAACATTTGGGGCAGCTTTTTTCAGATGATGTGTTAAATAATATTTGATTGATAATATTTTCAGAGTTCAGATTTATTGACTGGTTACTATGAGTCAGAAATAGTTTGTAGAGCTTTACATGTGACAATTTGTATAATTCTCACAACTTTATAAATTAAAATTATCATCATCTCAGGAGGAGGTATCTCTCAGTATAGGCAGGTGAAGTGACTTGCCTGGTCACACAGCTACAAAGTGGTGCATGCAGGACTCCAACCAGGCTCTCTGGGGACCAAACCTTGTTCTCATTACCATCTAGGCAGACTGCTTCTCTATAAGAACAGTCATTTTTCGCTTTAAAAATATGACAGATATTTTTGCAAGCCAATGTAGAAAAACTGATAATAGACAGTGGATTTGTTACTTTTGTCATTTCATTTACATCTGAAAAACTACTTCTCATATATGACATACTGTGAAACCTCTACTCTCTATACCCACTCCTATTCCGTAGCACCTAATAAGTGAGAAGCACAGATCACAAACACTAATAGTATTGGCTTTTATAGAGTCAAGAGAGAGAAAACAATAGAGAAAATTCCAATACATTTCTGCTCACATACATAAAACACAGAGAAATAAAAAAAATACATTGTAACTGCACGCACTATTTCTAGGTGTAACAATTAGAGAGCGAGGTGAAATATAATCAAGTTAAAAAAACATTGCTATCTGATTTTCACCTGTAAGTAATCTAATGTCAGCATACTCTCATCCATCTATAAAGCCCAGCTGACTATAAGAGCTCATTACCATCCACAAGCACACAGATATATTGAGTACACAAAGCTTTATATTTCATATGAAGATCTTCATTCCCTGCACTTTATTTTCAAGGCTTCCTATCTGTTAACCATTGGTATGAAAATGGTGTTACTTAGATAGATCCATCCATTTCCTCTCATTTCACAGAAAGCCATTCTCATACCATTAAAGCAACAACTGGTACTTCAGTTCAAGACTTGATTGACCTTATATCCACCTTCAGTAGTGACAGAAAGAAAACAAACATGCATGAGATGCTTGGTTCTCATGGGATGTTACTCATATCACCCTCATTTGCTACAACATGGTACCATGTGGGCCTGTGAGCACTGGTTTCACAAGGTATTCCTTATTGAATAAACAAAGGGGATAAATACTTCAGGGAGGTGAAAAGGAGAAGGGAAAAAAACAAACAAGGCAAACAAAAACCCCTTTGACCTGACATTATGGAAAAAATAAAAAAGACACTAAGATGAAAAAAGAAATAGTGCCATGGTTTACATGTGGGATTTTGATGGAGCCTAGGGCTGTGTTTTAATTCAAAACTCACCATCTCAAAACCACTTCTTTTCATCCGCCTGCAGGACTTGAGGTAAGTACGTATACGTTTTCTGGCACGCTCTTGATACTCAGGGAATTGTCGCCTGCATGAGTCAATGATAGCCTGGATCTTTTCTTTGGGCTGCTTAGAGATTGGGACCATTCGGTCCAAGTTTTCATCTACAAACAGCCTGACAAACATCTGTTGGCAAGAGGGAGACAGAGGAGAAGGGTTTGGAGGGCTGCTCTCTGCTGTTTCTAGCTTCCTGTCTTGACAACCGATAGGAAAATACTCTTTTCTGGTTTATTCACTGGAGAACTTTGCAATGGAAAGCCAGAAATTTTAAGCAAACACCCTTTAAAAGACTTTCTAAATGGTTGGATAAAAAATAGAGAGAGAAAAAGAGAGAAAGAAAGGCAGACAGACACAGACAGACAGAAAGGTATAGACTATTGTGTAGAAAAAAATCAGGAAATAACAGCAGACTGCGACAATTAAGCACCCCATAAAGTTCTCTATTAATGATAAATACGACTGCAACATTGCTACACCACACAGTGTACTAATCTCTGAAAAGAAACAATCGACTCTTTTGTCATGCATAATTAGATAAGCTGAGAAAGCAAAAGAAATAAATGATGACGGGCGTACTCTTCGGAGAAATAAGCTGAGGCCCCCTTCATCCACTAGGTAAACATGCATACTCACACAACACAACTCCAGTTTTCAGCTCACATTTGGCTTTAAAATTCTAAACAAAACACAGCAATTCTGGTGTCTGGTTGGCAAAGTGTGTTTCATGTACTTTTTAAATCCTTCTGTAAATTAAACAAACATGTCTCTAAAATATCCACATTTACCAACAAGCAACAACATGAAAGTGAAGTGGTAAAAATTAAGCCACACTGGAAGTGTGGCAGAACTCACATTAAAAGCTTTCAGCCGCTCTGCCTCAACACCATCTGTCTCGTTAACTTTCTCAGAATCATCATGGTCATCGTGGTCGTCTTCATCTTCATCGCCCCGGTTTAGCGACAGGTCCTCTGCACCTCTGTCTACACTCTCATTTTTGCCAGAGTCGTAGCTTGAATAACTATGTGCAGGAGACTGAAAAGAAAGGAGGAAATTGCTACTTTTAAATTAATTGCAAAAGCGTATGCATTTTGTTTTATTTTCAATTTCAACCATTTCTCAAAAGTCTTGTTTAAATGAGTTGATTTTAGAGCTGTGGCTTTTTAAATTTCAATCCAAATTAATTAAAATTAAATTAAAAATTCATTTCCTTAGTCAAACCAGTCACATTTCAAGCGCTCCACAGCCACATGGAACATTTCCATCACTGCACAAAATTTACTGAATTTAGCTTTTTGAGAGCAATTACTGTTTCTACTCAATATCCATGTTCCAAAGAAAAGAAAAGAAAAACTACCCTGTAATCAGTTTTTAAAGAGAATCATTGAATCACATGTTCTTCAAAATGGAAATGACCTCAGAGCTTAGTCAGTCTAACTGCATTAGTATTCTTTAAATAGATAAGGAAACTGAGGGTGTATATGTGTAATTGCCTTGCACAGCAAGGACTATACAAAATGTTATTGAGACTAAGGGTGTTGTTTGTATACCAACATGCTTCTAAAGAGTTTTAAATTGTTTATGAGTCTTGAGATGGCACCTGATTTTGGTTTAGATAAAAGGAACCAGGATTTCTCCAAATCATCTGTCAAGCTTAGCGTTTCCTAATGCATAAGAAATGACGAATATCAACCAAGACAATTTTCACAAATTGATAATTGTGACCAAGACCAACTATGGGTCCTGCTGTGCCATCTCCTACTTCTCTGTTAGCCCAGCATCTTTTCCTTTCAGAAACAGCCCCTGCTTCACCAACCGAAGGTGCCAATCCTATGGGCATCAACCCTTTCTACTCGAGGCATACGTCCCTCAACTTCACCTCTAGGTGAAGAAAGCTTCCCTATAACTGAAATCAAGTTGAATCCAGCAGAGCTAAACAAAACAGAAACAGTCCTGATGACATCATTTGAACATCTAGATTCAACTGTGCCTGAAATTAACCCATAGACACTTTAGTTGTGTGATACCATATATCCTCCACCCTCCTCCTCATTTTATTTTTTGGCTTAAATCTAAGTTTCAGTCACATAAAATTGAGGCTGTAGTGATACAGAAATCAATAATTATGAGGCTAGATTAATGACACAGATTTTACACACAATAACCTAGACACATAGGTGGCCCCAACTAAATAAATAATATTTGTAAACAGCACCAGCTATTGTCAAATCTATCAGCAAAGCCAAATCCTTTTGAAAGATGTTTACAAAGTGAAATTTAAAATTAACGGTGTTCAAAACTGCCTCCATGCAATAACATGTGTAGCATGCTTTAAGGATCACACTAATATAACTATATAATCAGAGGAAGGATAATAAAACTAGAATAGACCACTGACATTAAAAGTGAAGGTAAAGCTTCTGGTCAAAATGGCAGAGTAGGTAAATGCTGTGCTTACCTTCTCCCATGACAATATAAAAACTACAACTACACAATAACCATCACTGAGAATCGCCTGAAGTCTAGCTAAACAGACGTGTAACTAAGGACACACAGAAGACACCTTGAGACTGGTAGGAGAGGCAGAGAGTGGAACAACCTGGTTCTACACCCATAAGTAGTCATTAAAACTCAGGAGGGATATCTTGGCTTCGGAGACCCCCCTTTCTGAGGAATGAGAGGTCCCACACAAGGCTCCCCAGCTCAGAGATCTAGTGCCAGGAAGAGAAGTCTCCATAACTTCTGGCTGTGAAAACCAGTGAAGATTGTGGCTGAGTGAGAAGGAGGGTGGCTGAAATCCCAGGTATTGCTCTTAAAGGGCCCGCCCAGGAACTCACTTGCTGACAGGCTCACTCGCTCTGAGCTCCAGTGCTAGGGCAGCAACTTGAAAGGCACCAGAGATATTATGAGAGGAACTGAATTGTCTGGCTCCTGCGTGAGGGATGGAGGAGTGACTTTCTCCCAGACAGAAGTGCTGGCAGAAGCCATTGTTCCTTTGTTGAACCCTCCCCACACCCAGCAAGGAGACATAGGCAGCCTCCATATATGAGTCTCCATCAACTTGGCTAACACCATTCACCCCACCCTGGTTATTGTCTGAGACCCCCACCCCAACCAACTAGCTGGACCACTAAAGCCACTTCCAGTGGCTTTTGTGTATAAATGGCTTGCCCTGGGTCATGCTACAGACCTTCCTAAAATCTCTCAAAGGTTGACAAACCCCAAAGAAGCATCATCTGGCACTGGCGTGTCCCATACCTCTTGCTAAGCAGCCCCAAGCCTAGCACAAGTGGCAGCCAGACTCAATTCACAGCTCAGCCTCTCCCAGGCATCTCCAAACCCAGCACAAGTGACAACCATCTGCAGATCACTTTGTAGCTCATACCAAGTCAACCCAGGCAGGACACAGGCAGTGGCTGAACTTGGCCTCCAACAGAGTCCCTCCCAAGTGGCCCCAGAACCAAGACACCTGGTAGTCAGCTTCAAACCATAACTGAGAAGCACACAATAACCTCTACAAATGGCATATCTAAAGGGAAGACTTGGCTGGCACCAGAGCCCTGTTAAAGTGAATCCTGCTCTGTAGGGTCAGCCCCTGTACAACAGCTCTTCCAATGTAGTCATGGCCAGTCCTCACAACCAATCAGTCTGAGGTCAATCCTTTCCACTGAAGTGACAATAACAGCAACCAAGGCTCAACTATAACAGGAGGGCACATACAACCCACACAAGGGACACACCTGGAGCATCTCACTCAGTTGATCAGGGAGACTGGGTTCTACAGGACCCCTACTTCATAAGGCTACTCTACTAAGAATGGGTGATACAGCAGCCCTATCTAATACATAGAAACAAACACAGGATGGAGCCAAAATAGGGAGACAAAGACATGTCTCAAATAAAAGAACAGAACAAAGCTCCAGAAAAAGAACTAAACAAAATGTAGACAAGCAATCTACCAAATGCAGAGTTCAAAATGCTGGTTATAAGGATTTTCAATTATCTCAGGGATAATTTCAATAAAGAGATAGGAAACATAAAATTGGAGATAGAAAACAAACAAACAAAACAGAAGTGAAGAACACAATAATTGAAATGAAGAATACATTAGAGGGAATCAACATAGATTAGATAAAGATTAGATTTATCTAATCTAACCTGATTAGAGGATTGAATCAGCAATTTAGAAGTTAAGGGAGCATAAAACACCCAATCAGAACAACAAAAAGAAAAAAGAATTTTTAAAAATGAGGATAGTTTAAGGGGCCTCTGGGACAACATCAAGTGTACCAACATTCACATCATAGGAGTACCAGAAGAAGAAGAGAAAGAGCAAGGAATTGAAAAACCTATTTGAAGAAATAATGATGGTGAAGGAAAGAGACATATAAGCCCAGGAAGCACAGAGAGTGCCAAACAAGATGAACCCAAAGAGGCCCACACCAAGGCAAATAATTAAAATGGTAAAAGTTAAAGACAAGGAGAGAATCTTAAAAGTAGCAACAGTTATCTACAAGGGAGCTCCTGTGAGACAGCTGATTTCTCAGCAGAAACTTCTCAGGCCAGAAGGGAATGGCATGAAATATTCAAACTGATGAAAAGTGAGGACCTAAAACCAAGATTACTCTACCCAGCAAAGCTATCATTTAGAATCAAAGGACAAATAAAAAGCTTCCTAGACCAGAAAAAGCTAAAGAAGTTGATCACCACCATTTCAGTATTACAAAAAATGTTAAAGTGACCTCTTTAAGAAGAAGAAAAGAAGAAGAAGAAGAAGAAGAAGAAGAAGAAGAAGAAGAAGAAGAAGAAGAAGAAGAAGAAAAGATTAAAAAACATGAATGATAAAATGGCAATAAGTGCATATCTATCCATGAAATTACTTTAAATGTAAATAGATTAAATGCTCCAATCAAAAGACATAGGGTAAATGGATTAGAAAGCAAGACCCTTATATATGCTGTCTACAACAAACTCACTGCAGAGTGAAAGACACATACATACTGAAAGTAAAGGGATGGAAAAAGATTATTTCATGAAAATGGCAACAAACAAAAAAGCTGGAGTATCCATACTTATACTAGACAAAGGCTATAACAAGTATAACAAG
Organism: Rhinolophus sinicus; assembly: GCF_057876585.1. Taxonomy (NCBI): domain Eukaryota; kingdom Metazoa; phylum Chordata; class Mammalia; order Chiroptera; family Rhinolophidae; genus Rhinolophus; species Rhinolophus sinicus. The sequence goes on from NC_142504.1 coordinate 86,563,395, forward strand.
AGACAAAGAAGGACCCATTAATCCAATTTATGGGAATTCATCCAAAGAAACCTAAAACACTAATTTGAAAACACATATGCATCCATACTTTTATCGCAGCATTATTTACAATAGCCATGACAAGGAGGCAACCTGGGTGTCCATCAATGGATGAATGGGTAAAGAAGAGGTGATACATATATACAAGGGAACATTACTGAGCCATTAGAAATAAAAGAAATCTTGCCATCTGCAACAACATGGATAGACCTAGAGGATATTATGCTGAGAGGAGTAAGTCAGACTGATCAAAACAAATACCATATGGTTTCACTTATATGTGCAATCTAAAAAACAAAGTGAACAAATAAAACAAACTCATATACAGAGAACATTTTGATGGTTACCAAATGAGAGGGTAGTTGGGGGGACGGGTGGTAGGGGTAAGAAATTAAGAGGTACAAATTGGTCGTCACAAAATAGTCGTGGGGATGTTAAGTACAGCATAGGAAATAATAGTCAATGAAACTGTAATAACTATATATATATAATGTCAGATGGGTGATTACAGGGTAATCACTCTGTAAGCTATATAAGTGTCTAATGACTATGTTGTATACCTGAAACTAATATAATATTGTATGTCAACTTTTAATTGAAAATATTTAAAAATTATTTTAAAAAACAGTGAAGTAAAAATTTAAAAACCAGCATTTTTGTACAGCTCAAATCATTCAAAAGGTGGAATTACCTAATAAAATACAAGGCAAATATTCTGTAAATTTGAAAAATGTGCCATCTGTATTTTTAAATGGCAATGTGCAACATTTGAAAATGTTATAATATACTGTACTTATCTGAATGCAAATATGCCAGACTTATTCTTTCTACACACCCTGAGACACACAAACCAGCTGTCTGCTGCAAACAGAACCAATTGGAAGCATGAAGGATGGTCCTTGTCACTTAGGGTAAAGAAAGCCCAATCTTATCAACCGTAACAAATGTACCATTCTGCTGAGTGATGTTGATAATGAAGGGAGGTTATGAATGTGTAGGGGTTAGGGGTACATGGGAAATCTCTGTACCTTTCTCTAACTTTGCTGTGAACCTAAAACTGTTCTAAAAAATTAAAAGTCCTTCCCCAAAATGGGAAAATGTGTGTATTGTGGTGATAAAACACAATCACACATTAAAAATTACTATACAGGCATCCTAATAACCCACATAAAATATGGCAGTCATTACCCCATATATCCAGCTTGCCTTAATAAGAACTTTGGATGACCATACCCTAGGAAGCCTTCATTTAAGAAGCAATTATTTTCATATTCCAGATATGCGTCTAAAAAATCCAAATGAGATCTTAATGTTATACAAAGACATTAAAGATTCACAACTTATGCTCTGGGAAGATGCATGCCTGTTTACCCTTAAAACACGGGTGTTGGTTTATGGGGATAAGGTATATTTTTGCCTTAGTTATATATTCCATTTGTTCCTCTTGAGATAACATGTGGCCCTCCTAAGCAAAGACCCTCCCAAAAATACATTTGCACTTTCTTTTATCATATGTTCCCAACGTTATATAACTGCCATCACTGGACCTAAAAAAAATCTGCACAGGGAGGAAGCTAAATCTGTTAGTGTGCTCTGTGGCCAGAGCATCGGATGGCTCAGACAGCAATACCACAGTGCTCGATAGGAGATGCAGCTGGGGGTGGGGTGCATTTTTGATATACAGCCAAGAGACAAAACTTTTATTTCCTCATTATGCCCTAAATAAGGGAAGAACCACATGAATTCACTGCCAGGAATCCACCTTTTCATATTTTCTATACATATCTCTGTCAAGGCACTGATTACAAAGTACTGTAGAAGTTAGCTTATATGTCTATATTCCACAGAGATTAAGACTTACTCAGGGTTGGGGTCACTTAGAGACCATGCCTCTTCCATCTTTATAACCTTGCACAATATCTAGCACATAGTGGAAATAAACTAAATATTTTCCGAACATTTTTACAGAAGATGATTTAATTTTTTTAACTGTTATTTTAAAGTATATCTTGCCAGTTACTTTTAAAATTTCAGTATTCATTATTGAATCTACTGGGCAATCTTGGCATCATTCAAAGTGTGATGACCAGACAGAAACTGTGCATTCTGACATGATGTAAAAGGAAGCATGCAGCATCACTTAAAAAGCAAGCTCATCAAAAGAACAAAAAGAATTTGAATCTAATCCAACCAAAGTCTAAAAGCAGTAGTTCTCAAAGTGTGCCTGCTAGATTGGCAGTATCCATACTTCCTGGGAACTTATTAGAAATGCAAATTATTGGCCCTCATCCCAGACCAACTGAGTCCGACACTTTGGGACAGGACCCAGCAATCTGTTTTAACGTGCCCTCCAGGAGATTTTGATGCACATTCGAGTGCCAGTAGTCTGGAGCTGATTTTCATTTATAGGAAATAAGGCAGATAAAATAACAAGTTAATGACACTAGAGAAAGCACAGAGACAAATTCAAAATATGATATTGTACAGGACAGTTGACTCTAATTCTGCAATAAATTAGTGACACGGGAAAAAATGTGACATAGATTTAAGAAATGTACTAACATTAAATGTTTTTGACCTTGCTCGTATCATAATTCAAATAACCCCAATGCAAAAAGTCACTTTTGAGAAAATTGGTAATATTTGACTATGGATGGGAATATTATATAACATTGATTTTTCACTAATTTTATTAGATGGAATGACGTAATATTTGGTTAGTAAATATTTGTGTAAGAAAATGGCCACATTTGTCAGAGACACAAATTGAGGAATGAAGAGATGAACTGACTTGGATATCTTGGATTTGATTTAAAATACTACAGGGGGAGAAAAGGAAAAGACTGAAAAAGCAAACAAATGCGGAAAGTCTTACTGTTGAATTTGGGTGATGGATACTAATAGTTCTGTGTATTATGTCCTCTATTTTTAAATACATTTTAAACTTTCACATAAATTTTAAACTTTATAAATTCTGTGATGTTTTGCATGTCCTCAATTTTGAATATTTTTTATGACAATCATTTATTCAACAACATTTAAAGAAGCATTACTTTATGCTTAGAGCACTATTCTAGGCTCATAGGATTGAATAAATTCAAGCTTTGTGAGGCCCGAAAGTTATAAAATTTGGAAAGGGGCTCACTTGAAAAACTAGATACAAAAATAAATGTTTAAAATGAGAAAAATCATTTAAAAATTACAAGATTCTAAAAAGTTTATAAATGCTACAAACATCACAATAGCGGAAAAACTATTTTAAAAATAACTCCCTGGTCCATCTCTGTAATACTGTGTTCTTTCCACATTTCTTGGTAGCAGGCTTCTTTTGTGTGTGCATGTGATGATAATTTTTTATTATTATTAAAACTTACTAGGGTGACAATGATCAACAAAACTACATAGGTTTCAAGTATACAATTGTATAATACATCATCTATATATTGCATTACAACTGCTTCTTCATGTGACAATGCTTTTGTATTAGCATGTTCTACAGAGAAAAAATAAAAATTACTCAGCCTTTACTTTGACCTATTTGATGGAAATGTATCCTTTATTGTTGAAAGTTTAGAAAGTTTCCTTTGCTTTTCAAATTGATTGTTGCTAATAGCATGCAAATTGTTAGATTGTTCTGTTTGAGGAAACTCTTAATTAAGTTCCTTTCATGTCTGAACCATGAATCTTTAGAGCATTTCAAGTTTTCCTGGGAAGTGACTGATAATGTCTTCATTAAAGTAGCATTTATGAGTTTTATATTTTCTTCATTAATATCAGTATTTTCTGTCATATCCCATCAGAAACTTAAATTTCCCAACATGTTAATATAATTAATTAATTCCTCTTCATTAAATTTATTTTTTTTCCTTAAAGAAATACTGCCTTTAGTAAGACCTGAAATTTTTTTTATTACGAGTCACTAACTTCTCAGTGTCAGAATAGCAAGGCCTATTGATTTCACTTTTATTGATTTTTAAAATATTCCATTAATATTTTATCTGAGTTTTCTTTCAATCCTTCATTAAATAAAGACAACAAAATGATATAGCCTTCACATATTTCCAAATTAGGAGTAACTTCTCATTTTATCCAAAAGATCCAAAAGACTTTTTCACATGACAGTTAAATGTCATATTCCACTGTGTGAAGGGTACACAAGATATATCTGTATTATTACTTACAACTGCACGTGAACTGACAACTATCATTTGTATAACCATGGAGTGGTATTTGTTGTTTGGTTTACTGGTTTACCATTGTGTATACACTTTCCCATGATTTAGATTCATTCTTCTTAAGCACTTTTGGATAAATCAAGTCACATTTGACATTTTATTTTGACATTTTCCAAGCGTTTGTCCAAAAACGAATCAAATTTAACATTTACTTTGAAGATTCTCATGAAATTTTTGTTATTTCAGAATTACTCCATTTACTCATAACATCTGAAAGGAAATCTCTTTCACTTAATTTTAAAACCACATCTACTTTTTTGGCACTTCAAAATGATATGAAACACTTTTTCAAGCCTGTTCTTCTGGATGTTGGTTGGCTAGCACAGTGGTTCTCTGATTTTGGCATGCATCAGAATGACCCCAAGGGTTTTTTAAAACATTGGTTGCTGGGCCCCATTCAATAGGCTGGAGTGGGGTCCAAGAATTTAGATTTTTAACAGGTGTCCAGATGAGACAGATGCTGCTGGTCTTAGTCCATCTGGGCTGCTAGAACAAAAATACTATAGATTGAGTGACTTAAACAACAAACATTTATTTCCTATAGTTCTGGAGGCTGGGAAGTCCAAGATCGAGGTGCCAGGAGATTCAGTGTCTGGTGAGTACGTGTTTCCTGGTTTATAGATGACCATCTTCTCTCTGTGTAATCACATGGTGGATGGGGCAAGGAATTCTCTGAGGTCTTTTTTTAAATAAAGCCATTAATCCCATTTATCAGTATGTCATTCTCATGATCAAATCACATCCCAATGGTCCTACCTCCAAATACCACCACACTGGCGGCTAGGAGTTCAACATACGAATTTGGGGAGGACACATTCATTTCATAACACTGCTGGAATGGGGAACACATTTTGAGAAGTTAGCATATTTTTATTTTACTTATGTGCAATCCAAATAAAAAGAGCCATTATGAGCTCCATGGAATCTTCATAAACTTTAAGATTTCTTAATATATATTTATCTATTCTATAAACCCAGATAAGTAATGTCTGCTTTGTTCAAGATAGTTTATAAACCAAACAACTGGATATGTGACCTTTGGTTTTCAAAAAAAAATTGCTCAGCAAATCATATCAGTTTGGCAATTCTCCTTCCATTTTTTCCATAAAATATGTTTACAAAGAATTTTTTTTTTCATCAATGTTCTGTTGAAATTCTAAATAATATTTGATCAAGATTTTGGGAGGGAAATCCCTATTTTCTTTTTATTGAATGGTATTGAATGAAGTCAATTCATCCTAAAAGGCCATGATGAGATATCACAGTAATTATCAAAATCTAAATGAAATTGCTGCAGACATTTCTGTCTATTCTCTTGACCTAACAAATTATTTTTTTCTTTACTATCATATTAATCTTCCTTTTGTTCTGCTGTTTCCTGTTAGAGAGGGTCTTGAATCTCATCATCTTTATCTGTTATTTTCATCATGTATATTCTCTTTGTTGTCATCATTCTTTTCCTTATCTTATTTTGACCATTAAAATAAATTTTTAACAATAGTTTTGACATGTTGACATTTTGAAGCTCCTGCCAATATACCACATTTTGTTTTTGACGTCCTATAGGATACTTTCTTCTCCTTATGTATGAATTGTGGAATGACCAAGAATTTTGAATATACAAAATTAATCTAAAATTAAGACTTATGCATTTCTAAATCGCTTCTGTTATTTTGGGCTACATAACAGTATTATTACATTGTCCTTATACCATATACATTAAGTTATTGGTGAATCTATATAGAGGTTTTGTTACTGCACAACTTATTTCTTTAAGCCATTTTATACTGTCAACAGTATGCCCCTTCTGGAACTTCCAGGATTCATCTGGAAAGATTGCATGCTTGATGCAATATATTAAGATGCAATTTGATAGGTAAGATGCATAAAAGAAGTTCCTTCACATATACATGTATTAGCTATTTTCAGATCTGCTAGAGGTTTATGTCATACAATGAAAACATTCATATGAAATTTACTTTGTGGAATACCCATAAATAAAGACAAACAATATATCGTGTGCTTATTGAGTATCTTCTTCAAAGGACTGGCCTTGACTTTGGACTAGGTATCAGTAAGAAGCAAATGTTCCCCTTTTTAAAAATTTACATATATTGATTATTAGAAGAATGTACAACGTTCTAAATTGTGGCTACATCATTATTAGAGAAATAACACTCTAATTGTTCAATCTTTGTTTCTCATGTCTCAATTTCCCATATATTTCTGATGCCAACAACAGCACATGTTCACATCAGGACGTGTGTGGCCAAAAACACTTCATGGCATGACACCAGGACAGTTGGTGTTAGGATTATTCCTGGGAGATCTTCCTATGTTGGCAGAACTAGCAGTAGTTCAAATACACCCAGAAGTGGTGTGGATCTCTTCTTTTCCTCCATTGTTTTATAGAAAGTGCTCTACGTGTGGTAACTTTATAGTTTAATCTAGCCATTACAAAATGGCATCTCAATAAAATGAGGGGGGGAAAAAAGGACATTATTCAGAGATTCCAAAGTTGAAAACTGTTATACTATCAATAAATGTTTTACTTAATTTCTTTTTGTAGAGGAAGGACATATTTTCAGTTTACTAGGGGGAGTTGCATTGTATGAAGTAGGGAAGCATTTTGATATCATAAAAGTGTAGGTATATGATATTGGGTGAACTAAGGGGGAAAAAAGGTAGACATTTGTCACTTTTTCCTATTTTTGAGGAAATCTCCTTGTGAGCAGAGTCCACCTCTCAACACAGAAGCTTAAAATGCCTGCCCTACAGTTGGGGGTACCCTTGCCCCAGACCTCACCTACTGGATATACCCACCACAAACTTTAAATGCTAAGTAGAAACATAAAGAAATAGAGAATATTTGTAATCCATTCTGGCCAGGGTGGTGGTCAGAAGGCCACCAGGGGCAGCAGTATATTCAGCTCCAGGGGCAGCAGTATCTGTGGTTCTAGGAGCAACTGCCTGTGCTCAGTCTTGTATTTCCATCAGGTGACTTTTACAATGTGAATTAGGGAATTGTTCTTGTCTATGAAGAGTCCAAACATGATTCTCCACCTCTCCCAGAGACTGCTTAACATAATCTTTTTTTTTGCTGCTGCTGCTGCAATTAACTAGTATCTGAAACTAAAATCCCTGAATGCCATAAACATCAAACTCTTTGATGGGAAAGTTTACATTTAAACTGGAAAAATTAATTTTCAGTCCACAGAGTAAACTTGCACTCTTTAGAATGCAAGTATTAAAAATACAATTTGAATATATTAAGAATGCCTACAACTCAACAAAAACAATCAAACTGATTTAAAAAGGGCTTAAATAGATATTTGTCCAAAAATGACATACAAATGGCTAACACGCATATGAAAAGGTGCTCAGCATCATTAATTATTAAAGAGATAGTGATCAAAACCAAAATAAGATATCACCATACATCCATTAGGATGGCTACTAATCAAACACTCAGAAAATAACAATTATTGGTAGTTAAATGATTGGATATATATATATATATATATATATATATATATATATGTAACCAATCTGTCAAGGCTTATATTATTCAAATGATGACAGAAATATGTGTTACTAATGAATTTAAAGTTTCTTTCAACCCTGAGCTTCTATAATTATACCACTTTTAAGAGACAAATCCAACTAAGTATATTTTCTTGAAGCTTCTAGAGACAGATATTGTCAAGGATACTGATTTTATCTTTTACAAGGCTAGAATATACTGATATTAGAGAAGCCTTGTGACCCAGTAAGTAATAATGTACATTCCTGATTTAACTGAACTTCCACACTTTAAAAAACAACTATTAAAGATATTAACCTATTACCCTAAGGAGAAATCCCCAAATGGCAAAATTCATCTTCTAGTATTTCAGTTTAGTTCTACAACTAAAATCATGAAAGGTAAATGTAGACATCAGTTCTCTGAATGCCTATTGTGAATATCTGATCTCAGAATATCTATTGTGAATATCAATTAGATTTTGACCAACTACTCTTAAAAAGTTGAAAATGTTATGTATACTGTTAATGCATTTCCTTAAGCCCTGATTTTACTGTAATATCATCTCCTAAGTTTTTAGAACACTTTTCTTTTTAGAGCTAAATTTGAGTTGAAAGTGATTTAAACTCTCAATCATTAATTCCGTTACCAAATAATTCAAATGATTATGATATTGTAGTGGTTTTTGAGGCACTATTATAATTTTTATTCTCAAGGGAGTATAGTTAAATATACCAGATACAATCGTATCCCTTAAAATTGTAAATACAATTATCTGTTCACCTTTTTGTAACCCATCCATTAAATGCTATAACCTTATCGCCTGTCTAGTTAATTGCATAATAACATACCATCTATTGAAGAAATATCTTGAATACTGAGATTAAAAAATATTATTACAGGTTCATAATCTTTTATTTGAAACACTTCATCCTAGATATGTTTGGGACTTAGAATTCTTTGGATTTAGATATAGCTTGTGGGGCATAAACTACATAGTTTGAAATATCCCAAAAGCACACAAAAACATCTTAATATTTCTCCAGAAAATCATATGAATATTTGTACTAAAATAGATAAAGACTATAAATAGTTTCATGTCAATTAAGGTCATGTTTTACCAAAAATGAGTTTGCCACAAATTTATGTAAAAAAAATTATTTTTGACAGGCTTTTGGATTTTAGAATTGTAGAAAAGGAGCTATGGGCTGATAATCCAATTAAATCCTCAGTGTTTAAATCAGATATTGTTTTTAAGCTGCCTATTCATGAAGTAATTTTCATGAATTACAATTATTTAAATATTTCAAAATTTTCAAACAACTTTTGTATGGTCAAATTTGAAACAATGTTTTTGTTGGTTTCTGGTCCAGCGTATTAAAAAGCTCAAAATATATTACTTATTCCTAACAAGTAAAAAGGTGAATAAAACAGAAAAGTCAACAACTCTTTCTAGATTCATCGGAAGTGAGGTCACAGAGAGCGTACATAGAGAGGCAAACAGATAGATAAAGAGAATCATGACTTACTGGAATAGAAACACATGTCTACAGAAACCAGTATTAGGGTAGGAAACTCAACGGTAATTGATGTATTTCAGGAAACTGAATGTAAATAAGTTGAGATATAAAAACTCAAGGGGGACCAAGTCATAGGGGGACCTCACAATTTGTGTTTTACTTCCAGGAGCTCTACCAGGTTATAACAGTGAAGATTAGAGAAAAATCCCCTTGGGCTTCCTATATGGGCGGGTCAAAAGTAATTACTTTCAAAATAGTCAGATAATCCCACTCTTCTTAAGAAGGACTGCTCTAAAAAGAAACTACTTTACCAGATCCTAACCTATTGGGGTTTCATCAGAGCTTATCTGACCTGGTGAAAGAAGAATACCCAACTCTAGCCTACTCTATCCTTCCAAGTGGAGGAAAGGTAATACCCAATACCAACCCTCTCTTGCCATCCAATACCATTTAAGGGGGTTAAAAGAAAAGGAAAAAGACTGAGAAGCACTTGAGAAGTTCACAGCTGAGGGGCATGTGCTTACCCAAATACTGAGGCCTAGTCACAGGACTATAGAACTCTTCTCCCCACACACTTTACCCCTGTACAACTAAAGATGAGATTTACCAGAGTTCCTTTTACCTAGTACAACGTGACCACATTTCAACAACAAAAATTACAAGGCATACTAAAAGAAAAGAAAAAACAAAACAAAACAAAATACAGTTTGAAGCGACAGAGTGAGCATCAGAACCAGGTCCAGATATGTCAGAGATGTTCGATTTATTAATTTTAAATTATGACCAATATGCTAATGGCTTTAATGCATGCAAGAACAATTAGATAAGTAGAGGGATGGAAAATTTTGAAAAAGAATCAAAACAAATGCTACAGATAAAAAAATATTATAACAGAAACTAAGAATGCCATTGATGCCTTCATCAGTAGATTAGACATATTTGAAAGGAAAAAAACATCTCTAAGCTTAAGGATATGTCAATAGAAACTTCCAAAACTGAAAAGCAAAGAGACAAATGACAGAGAGAGAGAGAAAAAACAGAAGAACAGAATATCTAAGAACAGTGGGACAACTATTAAAGGTGTAACATATGTATAATGGGTATATCACAAGAAGAATGTGAGAAAGAAACAGAAGCAATATTTGAAACAAGAATGAGTGAGAATTCCTTGAAATTAATGTCAAACACTAAACTATAGATCCATGAAGTTCAAAGAACACTGAACAGGATAAATGACAAAAACAAAACAAAACATAATCTAGGTTTATCAAATACAAAGTGCAGAAAATCACAGATAAATAAAAAGTCTTGAAAGAAGCCAGAGGAAAAAAATCACCTTACCTAGAGAGGAGCAAAAATAATAATTACATTCTTCTCCTCAGAAACCATGCAGACAAGAGAGGGGAGTGAAATATTTAAAATGTTGAGAGGGAAAAAAACACAGCAACTTAGAGTTTTATATCCTATGAAATCAACCTAAAAAGTGAAGGAGAAATAAAGATTATTAGAAAAACAAAAATTGAGGGAATTTGTTGCCAGTAGATCTGCTTTGCAGAAATGATAAAAGAAGTTCTTCACAATAAGGATAAATGATATAGGCCAGAAACTTGGATCTATTAAAGAAAGGAAGAGCATTAGGGAAAGAATAAATGAAGGTAAAATTTTGTTTTTCTTATGCTTATTGATCTAACAGATAACAGTTTGTTAAAAATAATAGAAGCAACAATGTAGTAAATGATTATAGTTCATATATACGTGAAATGAATAACAGCAATAATATAATAATTAGGAATCTGTTGTTATTAGAAGACACTTGTACTACCTGTGAAGCAGTATAGTTTTATATGAATGTGGACTGGAATTAGTTACAAACTCTAGGTCAACCACTCAAAAAAAGAAGTATCTCTCATAAGCACTGATGCAAAAATCCTCAAGAAAATATTAACAAATTGAATCCAAGACTGTATAAAAAGGTTCTACAGCATGACCAACTTGGACTCATCCCAGGAATGCAAAGCTGGTTCAACATTCACAAATCAATTACTGTAAACTATTACATAAACAGATCACATGAAAAGAAAAATTACATGATATCAATAGATGCAGAAAAAGTGTGACAAGATCCAACACCCATTCATGATATAAACTTCTGGCAGACTAGGAATAAGAGGATCTTCCTCAACTTCATAGAGAACATCTACAAAAACCTATAGCTAACATCATCATACTTAACAGTGAGAAACCAAGATCAGGAACAAGGCCGAGATATCCCCTCTCACCACTCCTTTTTGACATCATACTGAAGATCCCAGCTAAAATAATAAGATAAGAAAAGGAAATAAAATACATACATTGGGAAGGAAAAAATAAAACTGTCTTCATTCACAGATGACATGATTTCCTAGTAGAAAATCTAAAAGAATCAACCAAAAATACCCTGGCATTAATAAATAATTATAGTAAATTTGTAGACTACAAGGTTACTATACAAAAGTCCATAGTTTTCCTATATACAATCAATGAACAAGTGGAATTTGAAATAAAAAAATACAATACCACTTAAATTAACACACAAATAAATGAAATACTTATGTACAAATGTAATAAAATATGTGTAAGAGCTATATGAGGAAACCTACAAAATTCTGATGAAAGGAAATCAAATAAGTAAATAAATGTAAAGATATTTCACCTTCATTGATAAGAAGACTCAGTATTGACAAGAAATCAGTTCTTCCCAATTTGATCTAGAGAGTCAATGCAGTCCCGATCAAAATTCTAATGAGTTATTTTCTAAATATCAACAAACTGATTCTAAAGTTTATATTGACAAGCAAAAGACCCAGAAGAAACAACCTAATAATGAAAAAGAACAAAGTCAAAGGACTGACACTTCTTGACTTCAATGTTTACTCTAAAGCTACAGTACTATGCAAGTATCGTACTGGTGAAAGAATAGATATATTAATGGAACAGAGCCCAGGAATAGACCCAGATAAATATAATCAACTGATCTTTGACAAAGGAGAAAAGACAACACATGGAGAAAAAAACAGTCTTGTCAAAAATGATGTTGGATAAACTAGATATCCACATGCAAAAAAATGAATTTAGACACTGGCCTTTCACCCTTCACAAACCTTAACTCAACGTGGATCATACACCTAAAAACAAAAAACTACAAAACTCCTAGAAGATAATATAGGAGAAAATTAAGATGACCTTGGGCATGGCCATGACTTTTTAAATACAATCTATGAAAAAAAATAATTGATAAACTGGAATTTGTTAAAAATTAAACATGTTTGCTCAGTGAAAGAACTTTGAAAAGAAAATTAAAGACAAACCACAGATTGGGGGAAAAAACTATTTGCAAAAGACATATATGATAAAGGCTGCTATCCAAAGTATGCAAAGAGCTCCTAAAACCCAACAATAAGAAACCTAACAACCCAATTTAAAATGATCTGAGTAGGCACCTCACCAAAGAGGACATATAGGTAGCAAATAGCATATGAAAGGTGTTTAACATTGCATGTCATTAGGAAATAGCAAATAAAAATAAAAATGAGACACTATTAAACAGCTATTAGAATGGTGAAAATCCGAAACACTGATACCACCAAATGCTGGTAAGGATGTGGAGTAATGGGTACTCTCATTCCCTGCTGGTGGGAATGCAATATGGTACAGCCACTTAAGCAGACAGATTGACAGTTTCTTACAAAACTAAACATACTCTTACCACATGATCCAGCAATCATATTTCTTGGTATTTACCCAAATGAACTGAAAACTTATGCACACATAACAACCTACACAACAATTATTATAACAACATTATTCATAATTGCCAAAACTTGGAAGCAAACATATCCTTCAGTAGGTGAAAGGATAATTTGTGGTATAGCCAGACAATGGGATACTTGCTGTTAAAGAGAAATGAGCTATCAAGCCACAAAAATACATGGAAGAACCTTAAATGCATATTACTTAATGAAAGAAGACAGTTGGAAAAGTCTATACTATATGATTTACTATATGACATTCTGGAAAAGAAAAAACTATGAAGATAATAAAATGACAGTAAAAAGAACAGTGGTCCTGGCAGGGGGGTAAGGGGGGGGTGAACAGTGGGAGGGGTGAATAGGCAGAGCACAGAGGATTTCTAGGGTACGAAAACTATTCTGTATTGCACTATAATTGTGGATAAACGTCATTATACATTTGTCCAAACCCACAGAATGTACAACACCAGGAGTGAATCCTACTGTAAACTATGGACTTTGGGTGATAATGACATCCCAGTGTGGGTTCATGAATTACAACAAATGTCCCACTCTGGTGAGGAATGTTGATAGTGGGGAACATTGTGCATGTGTGGAGATGGGGGTGTATATGGACTTTCTGTAGGTTCCACTCAGTTTAGCTGTGAACCTATTAACTACTCTAAAAATAAAGTATATTTTAAAAACAACAACAAAAAACACGTTCTGTTTCTAACATAAAACATTGTTGCTGTCAGACCATTCACCGGATCTTTGGCATTCCTTTTTTCACTTCCTTTCTTTCAATGCTCTTTAACACTCAGCTAAGCCAATAACTTAGTTGCCCATTCGCCTTTATATTAGATTGAATCATATAAACTTGCCATTTCTTGTAAGTCAAAAAATTAAATATTGGCAATGTCAAATTGCACACATAGTTTAAGGAAATAAACTACAGTAAAAAGCCAGTGCCTAACTTGTAAAAATATAACATTTATTAAAGATGATTTCTTTTGCTTGCACACGAGCTGAGTAAAACTAAAGAAATCCTCTGAATGTTAAACAAGATACAGCCTGTGAAAAAATACATTCCAGGGTCATAGAAAAACTGTGTCCTCACATCTTACATATGATAAGATGAACCAAATATTTTTCTTGCAACGGGGCCATATCTGTTCAATAACAAGGAAACAAATGATATATTATTTTCTTCACAACAACAAATTAAATCAGAATAAATTCACAATACACAATAAATTATGAAGAAATGTAATGCAAGCTCAATCTTGATCCAATTTTCACTCTTACCCTACCCTAGGCCCGAATATCCAGGGAAATACACCTCCAGAAAGATACCACCTCAGCCTGACATAGAAATATTCTCCTGGGTTGGCACATGTAATTACAAGCTTCCCAATGCTGGTCAATTTTATCATTAGAAAACAAAAACAAAACAAACAGCAACACAAAACCAAGTGATTTTTGTTCCTTTATCAACTCTGGAGAAATATAATGTGGCTGTAGGTTTTACAAATTATCAACATTTGTCCAAGAGCTGTCTTTAACTTAAGTAATTCAATCCTCCCTCCCTTATTTGCTATCTTTATGACCCTGAATGATTTATTTCACCTGAGTCTCAGGTTCTTCATTAAAACCTGAGGATACTAATAGTACCTGACTCACAGAACTGCAATGAAGAATAAATGAGATGGTGTTTAAGAACAAAAACTGATTCAAAATTATTTCCCAAAGAGAGAAATGCTATAAAGAATTAAACTAGTATCTAAAGTGAAGGCTATAATATGATTAAAAAATTTTTAAATTAGTTTAAAAATTCTTTTAAAAATTAAATCAATTCTAAATAGTTACACCAATTGTAAAACCTCAGGAGATCATTTTTGAGAGGACTGTTTTGACAGCTGGGGAATTGCAGCATCTGAGAGTGTTTACTCAGGCAGCACATACCCTCTGATCAATGGGGAAAATAAAACCCTCACATGCACTTAATTGTGAGTCCTAAATATTGCACCTTCCAACATTTTGACTACTTGAAGTTCAGTACTTTGTGTTTATTTTAAAATGCTATAAACTTTATTTTGTCTTCTATTGAGAAAAAAGTGTTCATGGCCATCACTATAGTTTATCAATGGTTATTATTCACACTTCTGCCTGACCCTAAAAATCTCCTTTTAGACACTCATATTTATTTCTCCTGTAGACTACTATTTGAAAATCCTCATGTCTTCATCTTCCTTAATATATTTTTTTTTATTATAGAGAAACATACAATAGTGGATAATATAAAATACAATCAAACATTTCAGTTTTACAGCAAAGACTATATGTTCAACAAATTTTAGGTCAAATTCTAACCATAATCTCTTTGGTGTGCGTTGGGAGAGGTACAAAATATACAGAAAGATTTTAAATGAACTCTTAAGTTCTGACTTCCTTAATCTCTATAAATGGATTGCCTCATCATCATACGTACACTTAAGCAGATAAACAGCCAATGGTTAATACCCACTTTGATTTTTACAGATGAGGAAATTGGAATATAGAAGTGTAGATAAATAATCACTGAAATTGGTTATAAGCTTTTGATCAGATCAAAGGCAATATAAAATAAACCAATATAGAAAAACGAGTGTGCCTAATATGAAATATCTTTCTACCTATGTTGGGCTATAAGTACTTTATAGCTCAAACTATGCAATTTTAAAGAGTTACTTTGAAAATAGTAATTATAGCTATTTGATCTATTGATTTGTCTATTAATGCACTTTTAATAACTTTTGGACAATAATATTTTATTTTACAACTGGGAGGAGCCGTAAACCAATGTATATGTAATAAAGTCAATTTACATGAAACAGAATTCCAAACAGCATTCTGCTAAAGAGTTAAATCATATACTGAATTTTGCATGAAAACAACTATTTTTAAGGAAAATTGAATTTGAAATTTAGAATTAACCACCAAGTTTATTATTTCCATTACACAGATTCTTTATAGGTTTAAATAAAGACACAATCCTCCTGCAACAGAATTAATATCAGACAAAATTTCTCCTGTTTGACTCTTCCTGTTATAAGTGAGAAGTTTAAAAGGAAACTCTTGGTATAGGTATTGCCTGTGTCAGTTAGTGACTAAAATACACCTTATTGCTCTGAAATAGTTAATGTTCCCCCCCAACGTTCCTAGTTTACAGACTGAGAGCACTTAATTATATTACTCATGAACTGTACAAGGACACAGACCATTTTTATTTAGAAAGTAAATGTTTGTTTAGACTGATGTGGAATACTTGGTTATAATAAAAGGATATCGAACTTTACAAGGAGTTTAATAAACATTAAAATATCTAAAACTTATCGACTATTTGTTACTTAATATTCTACATAAAAGTCAATCCTTAATTCATAAAAATCTAGAAACTTTTTAAATTATTCTCCAGCCTTAGCTGTTTTACATACAATGTGATGCTAATACTCTAACCCACTTACAGAATTTTATCATAGCATCAACATCCAATCTACTGTAGGTCTTAAAGTGAGAAATAGTCACACAACTTTACTTTTTTGTTTTTGGACTAGGGAAAACAAACAAAAAACAGTGAGGGATCACATGATGTTTTCTGGAGGAAATATATTTTATATTTTAGACTTATTAGCTATAAGTCAATATATATCAAATACACACACACACACACACACCTCTTCTTGATTCCATAAGAGAGGGTAGGACACATAGCAAATGCTGACAGATAAGGGAATACAGGGACTCACAGCTTACCTGAGCAGAATCTCACAAGCAGAAAACATTGTGGGAACCAGTGCCAGGATAGGAAACCCTGAACTGTAACTGATGAATTGCTGGAGTCTCAGTGTTGAAACCTCAGAATTGACAAGTCTAGGGGTTTGCTCACAATAATTGTAAGAATAGCCTTCAGGAGCTCAACCAGGATTCCCACAGTAAATACTGGAGAAACATCCCCCTCATACTTGTAGCAGAGGGAGGAGATAGGGAGCCATTTTGAAACACACCAGAGCACTCTGTTCTTAAATAGGCCTGCCCTCAGAAGAAACAAATTAACCAGAACCTAATCTGCTGGGGTTTTATCACCTGCAGGGTTTTTATTAGAGCCTAACTGACCTGGGGAAGGGAAATACCTAATTCCAGCTCACTCTAGCTATTTGGCCCCACTGTCCCACTTAGGGGGAAGGAGAAAACTGAGTGTGGGGACAGAGCCAGGAGTACAGTTTCCAGGCTTTCGGCCTCACAAAGAAAGGTGCTGGCTCAGGTAGTAAATGGCCATCAACTGTGATTGGATGGCCATCAGCTGTGGCTAATTGGCCGTCAGCTGTAACCAGTGAGCCATTGGCCACTAATATAACTGCTGTGGCTACGCTAGCAGAAAAAAAAAATGGGGGCTAGCAAGAAGATGGTGGCTGGCAAGCGCGGATTGCAATTAGCACGGCGGGTTGCGGACAGTGTGGCTCCTGCTTCCTGTGTCTCCAACCCAGCCACCCACGAGAATATAGTGGTATGACTCCCCTATCTGTGGCTCCGTGGGTGTTCCTTTTTGGCCTTACCATATCCTGCATTCTTATATGGGGAGTGGGAGCAGAGACCCTGCCTGACACCCTGCGTGACAGAAGCATTCCATAGTTTTATGATTAGGTCCCAGTCTTTTAGTGATCCAGTGCCTCTGGACTGTGAACTTCACAAATGATTCTCAGTGTCATGCCAGGTGTCATGCGGGGTCTCAGCTCCTGCTCCCCACATAAGAACGCAGGACATGGTGAGGCCAAAAAGGAACATCCACGGAGCCACAGATAGGGGAGTCATACCACTATATTCTCGCTGGCGGCTGAGTTGGAGACACAGAAAGCAGGAGCCACATGATCTGCAACCTGCTGTCTGCTTCTTTGCCAACCAACCAACCCCACGTGCTAGCTGCAATCTGCCGTGCTAACTGCAATCCATGCTTGCTAGCTCAGCCACCATCTTCTTACTAGCCCCCCATTTTCTGCTAGCATAACCATGGCAGTTTCATTAGTGGCCAGTGGCTCACTGGTGGCCCCCTTCATCTCACCACCACACCACTAAAGGCCTATTTGCATTTCCTTTTACCCAGCACACTGAATCTGACTATTAAGAAAAAATAAGGCATACCAAAAGGCCAAAAACAATCAGAAGAGACAGCAGCATCAGAATCGGACATGGCAGGAATGCTGGAATTATACATTGGGAATTAAAACAACAAAAATCTGGGGTGGCCCATTAGCTCAGTTGGTTAGAGCGTGGTGCTAATAACACCAAGGTTGCTGGTTCAATCCCCACATGGGCCACTGTGAGCTGCGCCCTCCTTATAAAAGAAAAAAACAACAACTATGATTAATATGCTAAGGGCTATAATGGATAAAGTAAACATTGGTAAAACCAAAAAAAAAAAAAAACAACAACAACAAAAACAAAAAATGGAGACCAACCTTGAAAATTCCCTGAGCAGACAAAACCAATTGAATAATAAAAACAGCTTAATTTAGTTTTAATGCAAAACTAACTGGACCTCGGTCATTTCTTGCTATCATCTCTGGAAATAATAAGCAAAACATAAACTGTTTTCCAAAATTGACATGAGGTAACCACTAACCAATTCCCTATCATTTAAGAAAATTCTAACATATAACCCATCACTGTTGAAGAATAAACAGTCACCACCTTCTCCTTCTATTACCTGCTTTATAACAATATACACCTGAGCCTCATTCCATGTTTAGTTTGAGTGCTTCCTGTTCATGAACTGTCTTTTTTGTGTGTGCACAACAAACTTTTACTAATTACTACTTCAGTGATTCACTGGTTATACTTCTGCTATTTCTGAACTTTTGACAAGAGCATGCAAGAAGAGATGGGCAATGAAGCAGAAGGATGGAAATCCTAAGGAAAAACAAAACCAAAAAGAAGTGCTAGAGATAAAAAACAAACAAATAAACAAATAAACAACAACAACAACAAAAACCCTGTAACCAAAATAAAGAATGCATTTGACAGGCTTATTAGTAGACTGGACACAGCTGAGGAAAAAAAATCTCTAAGCTAAAGGAATTATCAGTAGAATCCTCAAAAACAGAAAATAAAGAGAACAATGACAAAAAAAAAAAAAAAAAAATCAGAATACCCAAGTACTATGGGAAAGCCAAAAAAGGTGTAACATACACATAATAGGAATAACAAATAGAGAAATGAAAAAAAAAAAAATTTGAAACAACAATGACTGAGAATTTCCCCCAAATTAATGTCAGTTATCAAACTACACATCCATAAAGCTCTGAGAACACAAAGCAGGATAAATGCTCCCTAACATCTACACCTAGGCATGTCATTTTCAAATTACACAAAATCAAAGAAAGGAAAAATCCTGAAGGAAACCAGGGGAATAAAACACCTTACCTATACAGAAACAAAGAAAAGAATTGCGTCCAACTTCTCAGAAAACATGCAAAAAAGAGAGTGAGTGGACTGAAGTGAAACTTAAAAGTGTTGACAGAAAAATCCCACCAACCCAAATTATGTATTTTGAAAATTACCACTCAAAAGTGTAGAAGAAATAAAGATTTTGTCAGACAAACAAAAATTGAGAGAATTCGTTGCCAGTAGCCTTGCTTTGTAAGAAATGATAAAAGAATTTTTTTTAGAGAGAAGCAAAATAATATGTCAGAAACTTGGATCTACATAAAGAAAGGAAAAACACTGAGAAAGGAATAACTGAAAACAAAATAAAAGCTTTGATTTTCCTTATTCTTTTTTTCATCATCATCAAAACAGTTTATTAAATACTAAATGAAATAAATACATTCAGTGGCATGCTGGTAAATGTTTAACAACCAACTCTTTGGGGAAAATAACGAACATATGATAGATAGCACTTGCAAATTTCTGTAGTGTAAAATACTTCTACCCTAGCCAACTTCAAGCTACTAACATGACATCAGTGAACAGAGAGTTAGGAAGAGATGCACAGTAGCACACCCCTGTATATGAGTTCCATCATATGAATATAACAAACATAAAAATAAACATAGCAAAATGATTAGGAAATGATGATTTTGAGTATTTCCTAGCACTATTTTAAAAATAATTTATTTAAATGTAATTCAGTTTTATTTAATTGTTTAAAATTGAGGTAACATTGGTTTATACCATCATATAAATTTCAGATTTGCCACATTATAGTTCAACATCTGTATATTCTACATTGAGTTCAGCACAAAAGGGGTCAATTGTATGATAATTGATGAAAACTAGACTTCTATTTTCTTATTCATAATTAATCTAACCTATAACAGTTGGTTCAAAATAATAATAGCAACATTGTATTAAATTATGCATACTTATGTATATGTCTTCTCTGTATATATACGTATATGCTTATGTATGTGTATATATGTGATATTAATTAGAGCAATAATACAAGGAACGGAGAAAGGAATAAGGATATTTTGTCATTATAAGGTACTCATACTACCTGTGAAGTGGTATAGTGTTATTTGAAAGTGGACTTGGATTACATGTAAATGTATATTGTAAACTTTAAGACAACCAATAATAGTAAAAAAAAAAGTATAATTAATATACTAAGAAAGGGAAAGAAAGAGAAATAACATAAAATGCTCAATGAAAACCACAAAAGACAAAAAAAAGGTAGACAAAAATAGGAACAAAGAACAACAAATAGAAAATAGCAACAAATATGGTAGACATTAATCCAACTACATCAATAACCATGTTGAATGTTAATGTCTAAATGTACCAATTAAAACACAGAGATTGTCAGAGTGGACTGAAAAAACATGACCCAACCATGTCTTGCATACAGGAAACGCACTTTAAATATAGACACATAGAAATGAAATGTAAATAGAGAAAAAAATTATAACATGCTAGCAATCAAAAGAAAGTAGGAGTAGCTATATTAATTTCAGACAAAGCAGATTCCAAAGTAAGGAAAATAACCAGGGATGAAAAAGGACATTACATAATAAGAGGTCAATTCTCCAAGAAGACATAACAATTCTTAACATGTATGCACCTAAGCAACAGACTATGAAACTACATGAGAGAAAAACTGATAGAATTGCAAGGAGAAATAGATGAAGTCACTATCATAGTGAAACTATTAAGACATGGAACTGTAAGTATAAATCCCAAATGCATTTTGCTAAGTGAGAGAATCCAGACTCAAGGCTACTTACTATGTGACTCAATTATTATGACATTCTGCAGAAAAGCAGAGCTGCAGAGAAAAGTCAGATCAATGGTTGCCAGTGTGGTAGGCATTTACTACTGTGAAAAGAGGGGATATGGGGGCAATTTCTTTTGTTTGTCAGAACTCATAGAACTCTACACTAAGAAGGGTAAATTTCACTGCATGTAAAATATAGTATAAAAATAAGAGTGAAAAATAATACCAGGGCCTCATTTCACCTGACCATGACCATCATTGGAGTATGGAGTAGTAAGTCATTCAGTAGTTGGAAGTGACCATGAAAGCTTCACAGAAAAATGTCATGGGAAAATGATAAATGATAACCAGAATGATTGGAAAATATTGCTTAGATTTTCCAAGAACTACCTGGGGAAAAGAACAGGAGAAAAAACTGCACTCTTTGTGAATACGGCCAAGTAGGGGCTCAGAACCATTATGGCATGAGCAATAAAGAGGCATAACCTGATTTCATCATCTTAAACTGGAAAAGAAAAACATACTTATTACATATTATAGTCCTTTGAAGCTATGATTTCAAGTATAAAGTACGTTTGGGTTTAGGACCTGTGATGATCCTCACTATAAAATAAACAAGAAAAACCAAAACACAAATTTAAAAAAAAAAAAAAAAAGAATTATTATTCTTATTTTACAAATGAGTTATATGAGGCTAAGAGAATTTTAATAGTTAACCCAAAGTGACACATCTAGCAGAGCTAGGACTCATTCCCAGGTCTCCTGAGTCCAAATACTGTGCTTTCCACAGGATACTAGTGATCTCCATCCAGCCAACTGCGCACCAGGGGCAACCTAGACTGATGGATATTTTAGTGGGTGGGTGCAGATGGGAAGGCTAAGTTGGGGAGGCCTGGAGCCGCCCCAATGCCCCAAAGCACATTACCACCAGAAGATTTTTGCTTTCATCAGTGAAGCAGAGTGCAGTTAAAGTGCTTTTCCTACTCTACCCAAGAAACAAGAACTCTTCATTTCTTGTCCTTTCCTAGAGGAGGTCAAGCAACATAGGGTGATAAAAATGCTCACTTAGTATGTAAAGACTTGGGGTCCCAGGTCAGAAAAAAAAGGTCCAAATGTCGTTAATACAATGTAAAATTCTCATGAAGACCACAAGATAAAGTGTTTTTTTGGAAAGAACTAATGTCATGGAGCAAGGCTTGATTTTTTTTCTTTTTTTTGTATTTCTGAGAAAAATACAATCTTAGCTAGAGAAGTGAAGTGTATACTGGCAACATTGTTTTTCCAACCTTCTCTACCCAACACAGGCTACCACTTCTCTTTTCTCTCTCCTCCTTTGGAGTTCTCAAGAAACCAAACAGAGGTGGAGAGCCTCAGAGTTTCAAAGGAAGACAGAAGTATAAAATTTTCAAGCATCAGAAGGTACTTGAATCTTGATTATTTCTTTAGGGAAGGATAATTCATCCCAGGAAATGGCCGAGACAGTAGAGTCCTACACACTTAAGAAAAGGCAAGATACGTGGTATTAGGAACTGGTATGGGGTAGTTCTCTTTTATAGTAATTGCGATCATGGGCATCTGACTCATTGTTCACTACTGAAGTGCAAGGAGCATCCACCAAATGATAACCATGGGCCATGAGGAACCACCGGTATGGATGATGATGTAGATTGTGACCCAGCGATCACCCATTCACACACCGCCTCCAACCAAAGTAGCTACACATGCTTCCTGTGGGATAGAGTTTACATATTGGAATTCTATCAAAGGCTAAAGAAAAAGACTACCTTGAAAATCCCTATACTATATATACTATCTTCCCTTTCTGTGGACAACAGCACCAAGTACAATTGAGAAAATTCCATCAAAATTACTTTAAAAAGATGTTTAAAATCAATAGCAAAGTCATCCTGAATCAAGCCCTAAAATATAGACTGATTACTGATATGAAAGGGATTTGCTGTAATTCACCATTGCATCTTAGTGAGATGCATGATAGCATCTGTTAAATAATTATGAACCAGCTGGGTAGGAAAAAATACTAGAAATTCATGACAATGAAGATAGTTTGCTAGAAGCCAAATCAATATATAAATAATAATTTTAATACAGCATCTATTAATAGGGCTTTAAGTAGTTTATATATGGCATCAGACAAGAAGAATATGTTTTTATAAATAGTGCCTGGCCCAGCAAAGAGCTACTAAGGATATTCACTTAACCTTATTGTAATATTTATTTTTTGTCGAGACACAGATGCGAAATGACAGTCTTATGTTCAGCATTTTTAATGGTTGAAGCCAGATTTTTACAAAACCCAAAGCAAATTCTTTAGGGAACTACTAAGGCAGTATCACAATTCATCATTAATAATTAATGAGTTAATATTAGTAAAGTTATTAGAATAACTCCTGGCATGTATAAGCACTATAGAAATGTTTGGTAAAATAAAAATAAGTACCATAGCCATATTAGGGGCACTGCATTAAGTACAGCTCACTATAGCTTTGGCATGATTTTGATGTACAGTATGCAATGTACCATGTCCAATAAATTAGGCATAACCCTTTCAGCCTCTTTTTTTTCCACTCATGATAACATAGCAAAATGTAAATGAGTTATTTAGTTTACCAAATATTTATTAAACACTTCTTATGTACCAGGCACTGTTCTGAGGACTGGAGATGTAGTAAGCAATAAAACACAAGATCCTACTCAGATGGAAGACCACCTTCAAATAGGGAAAGAATATAATCTGGAGACATTTAACCAGGATAATTTCAGACATTGATATGTATCCTAAAAAAGATCAAATAACCTATTAGAATAGTGATGGGAGGTTGAGGTTATCAGTAGCATCAAAACAACTTTATAAAATAATTCCTTTTGGAAAATAGAAGCCAGTTAATTTCTCATATCTCACTTCTAATCATTTTGATCACTACCCAAAATGTAAACACTTCATTCGCTCAAGCATCGTACCATACTATGCATCTTTCTCATAGTTTGCACTCCCCATTTCTATCCATTCCATGGTAGGCACACCCTTCTGTCACTTGAACTTTTGCACAAGAGAACATGCCTCCTCCCTCTCCTTACCACATGTCAAAGATAGCTGTCCTTGAGACCACTGCCTTACCTGTGGAGTTTGCCCATATATACTGCACATTTGTCCAGTTCCTACGTATCACCAAGGCCTAGACATCAGGCTATGCTTTGTTCGTATATTTTATTTTCTACATACTATGATGTTTTGACATTTGAAAAACAAACCTTTCTGACTGGGGAGAGACTGCTCCTTCCAGGGCTAGCCCAAGATAGTAAAGGGCTCAGCCTGGATGACGCCTTTGAGATGCAAACTAACAAACTCAGTGTCATACCTCCTCTGTCTAGCTCCAACACCTCAGAAGGCAATATTCCTCTGTCTTAATCATCCTGGAGCCAGGTACCCGGCAACTAAGGACTCCACTATAGCTTATAGTCCCCTGAAATTATTCAAGTCAGCCAATTCTTACTGTTTACTCTGCCCTGCCTTGCCTTTCCTGCAGAAACTCAAATAGCCTAGGCTCTCCCCTAGCTCATGCCACTTCTTCCTTCTGACCAACACTGGTGCTTCTTCATATGGCCCTGCTTGGTGTGCACTGCCTCCAGTTTCTAGGACTTACAGTATAATAAACTTTGTTTTCCAGAGCCTCTGGTGGATGCACATGACTGACCATCACATAAGAAAATACAGAATACATTGCTACCCTCCTAGATTCATACTGCCCTTTCCGACCACTTATTTTCCACTGTTTTGTGAAAATAACTCTTACTTTAAAGTCTATCTTGTCCAATTAGAGAACCCCTTATCCCTCCTTATTTGTTATCCTTTACCTGTTGTTCTTTTCCCTGTGTTTAAATGTGTATTTCTCATCTGGCCCAGTCTTCCTTTCCATCCCAAATGGTGCTAATTTCCTGAGTGATTTCAATGTCTTTCTAGGTGATGCATTCATCATCCCAGCCGCACAATACTATCTACGCCTCAATTTAAATGACATTCATTTTCATGCCATTTCAGCCACATACACATAAGATTATATCTTAGATCTTGTTATCAAAAGATAGCATTCTTCTTTTGAAATATAAAACCTCAATTACCAATTCTCTGTTTGTAACTTACTATCTTTATATCTTTTTTACTCTTACACCCACTGTCTATTACCTGTCTTCATGAAGTTTTCTAATACTTTGCCCAAAATTTCTCCCAATTTACCAGTCCCTGCTCATTTTTATTATCTTATTCCACCTAAAATGTTAACCATAATTTTAAGCATTCCCTTACCAATACCCACAACTAACTTATCCCTTGATATTTAGCTGAATCCAATATAGAAAACACCTACTCTATAGTCCTCATCTGAGAAAGTTACACAATTGTGAGTAAGGTGTCCCCTCAAAGTTGTGATTGCCAACCTCGGCTATATCTCATGCTGCCCAGCCATGCCTGTGTGTGACCCTACTCATCTATCTGCTCCACTTTCTATATCAGCAGAGTCCAAAATTCTCCCGCCTCTTTCAAGTCCCCAGTCCTATTACCTATTTTCATTCCTCCCGTCCTTCACAGTTAATACCCCTGTCTCCCTACCTACATAGAGAACTTATTTCTTCTGCATCTATCTTTCTCTTATCCTAATTCAGGATTTCTAATTGACCTCTAAGTCTTTACACTGACCTCACTGCCCTAGTTTTGCCCACCTTCAATCCAGTTTCCACACAACCGCATGACGATGACTACATTTCAAAAAAGAAAACTGATAGCCCTGTTTTGAATCCTTCAGTTACCACCTTCAGGATAAAATCCGATATTCCTACAATGCTGGATCTCTCTTTCTTTCAAGACTCATTGTTTTGCCTCTGCATTCACGTCCCTCTGCTTCAATCCAGGAAGCCTATGGTCTAACATGGTTCCATTATCCTGTTCTTACCATGTTGTTTTGTTTTTCTCTTCTTTATACACACTAGTCCTTGAGCTTTGTCAACAGGTGAACTCCTACTCATCTTTCAACACTGTCCACAAGGCAGTCTTCACTGATCCCCACCCACCCTTTCCAAATGGCTCAGGCATCTGTCCTGCGCATTCCATGTCACAAACATTAACACATTTGCTCTCAATGATCTCTACTTGTCTGCCTCCCCTCTACACAGGAATGCCTTTTGAGCAAAACCAATTTTATCTTTCGTCTCCAGTACCTACTGTGGTGTGAATGAGAATAATTATTTAACAACTGACGGTCGCAATTTTAACATGAACAAAACTTTCACCTGTTTATTTATACATATTATACTATTATCTTATATTGCTACACATTTCTTGGACCTTTCCTGTAAAATACCCACCTGAGCAAAACTTTATAAATTAATACATATCTTCATTTCAAATTTAGTTTGCTTCAAAAAATGATAGGGAAAATAAGAAATATTAACTTAGTGGTTTTATCTCCACTATTTAACAACCACTCTTTTACCAGTCATTAAATTGTCTTATATATTTGGTTTCTCTGAAACAAACTATTAACCTTATGTCATTCTTGTTAAATTGAAATAATAATACAGCCTTTATTTATTTATTTTTTTTACAATCCTGGTTGGTGGTGAGTGTTAGTCTGCATGTGTTTGGGAACAGGGAAAGGTAGGGAGGGTCAAGACAAATGAACCAATAGAGCAGAATTACCACTAATTATTTTAATTCTGTGATGTTCAATACAATAGTGTCTAACCAGATGTGTCTATTTTAATTTAAATGAAGTAAAATAAAAAATTTAGTTCTTTAGTCATGATAGCCATATTTCCCATGCTCAAGAGCCACATGTGGCCAGTGGCTACCATACTGGACAGGACAGAACATTTCCATCATTGCAGAAATTTTTATAGGACAGTGCTGCTCTAGCTAAACTAAATTCCATACCGTAAATGGATAGGTATCTATGGAGACATAAACTGAGATAAAATTAAGTCTTAGGTTTTTTCACACTTGACACATCTGCAAGTAAAATAAATAAAATCATTTTTGTAAAATTAGTAGTGTCATCCCTAATTGTAAACAGCCAAATTCTTCAAGCAGATATCTGTAAGCTTTTTATGGAAAACACTTGACATTACAGATTCAGAGGTTAATTCTCCCATCAGTGCACGCATAAATCTTCTATAAATGCTAATGGAAGAATTTTAATGACAGTTACTCTAAGATCAACACAGGAACAATTTCTGTACTTTGGAAAACTATTTTCTCTCCATTCTGATTTACTTAACTTGAAATTATGCTTAGCATTTGCATAACTTTAAGTTCTGATTTATAATTAAATAAACTCCCTTGTTAATGGCTTAACCCTTGATCTATTTTTCTTTTGTAGTCCAAAATTTTGAGCAGTGTAGGATACATTGAAATGTTCTCTGAAAATGCATTCAACAGTTTAATAATTCCACTTAAATTTCATTTGTTTAATTAGCTTTCTGGTTTTCAGTCCCTATAATGAATACGGTAAGCTATACAAAACATTCCTGACAGAAAGCAAAGCTCTTTCTCTATAAAATGGGGTCCACATGGGTGATGAAGAGAAATATTGCCTTTCTCTGAAGTTCAGTTTTGACCTAGCTCTCCCTTCCCATCTGTACTGCATCTTGGTCATCACAGACTTAACCTAAGAAAGATGATGAGCGCTCATAACAAAAATAATAATAATTTATTTCAAAATGAATTTAAAAAAACAGTAACAAAAAATTTAGGAGAAAGTAAAGATCAGCTCAATAGTCATGTGCTTTTTTTAGAAAATGATTCTCTGATGGAAAAAAAAAGCAACCTCTGAGCCTGTGGGCACTAAACAGAAATGTAGCTCTGAAGATTTTTTTCAACAAAATAGTTGAAAAGATGTTCCTTTTGTTGTTATATTTCAGTTTCCTATTATTTTCATTTTTTTCAGATTTTTTTTTAATCGTTCCTTTGATCAAACTTTCAAAGCTGGGTTGACGTCCCGGCGGCATTTGCACACAGAAGAGGGATAATTTACATTTCTTATACGAGACTCCCTTCTAATGTAACACCAGATCTTCAAAAATCCTCAAAATCTTTCAAAATTACTTGGTTTCACTTCCCAAGAGTTGAAAAGGACAGACAAAATTCTGGCATGACAGCATGAGGAGCTCTGTGCACCCACATTCCCAGCAACGCTGGTAAAAGTTATATAAAATATAATAATAATAACGTCTCTGGAAAATGTCCTAAGGGCATACAGCAAATGAAGAAATGTGTATTTTTAAAAATTTACTAAAATTTACTAAAAACAATGAGATTCTATGACAGTTAATCCAAGACGACACCCACACTACTCTCTTCCAGCTCAGTGAGACAGAAATTCCATTCCAGATTGATGGAGCCAAAAACACAGAGCTCCTCTCTTTGCATCTCCGAGTAAGAGGGTAATCTTCCCAGGAGGGGCAGGATGTCATCATTTGTCATCCTGCCTTCAGCTCCCAGTTGCTGAGGCTGTTCTGGTCAACTTCAGTTAAGGTGAGCTCTCTTCTCCCAACCAGTCCCCACTCATGGAATGAAGCCTCTAGCTTCGGCATGGCAGCATAGAGCAATGGGGCCCTAACTGCCTTTGACCCAGACCATAAGGCAGTAGGTACATCCTAGAAAAGAAAGTCAGGGAGCCCTGAAGCTGCTGACCCACAGCTAGATGTCAGCATCTAAGGCAGGATGTCACTCCAACAGAAGTGCACCATTGTCTTTAAGCCCAGCTCCAGAGATTCCACCTGGGGGAAGAAGCAGGCCATAAAATAGGTAGCTCCTAATTTCTTCCCAAAAGAACCAACTTCATTTGCAACAGAACAGAGAGAAGTTCAAGTCTAAGGAAACTCTAAGAAATACTGGAGGTTCTGGAGAAAGGCAATGGGGAAAAGAATGGTACATCAATTAAAGATTTAGATTAAGCTGTAGGCTGGCTAGTTTACAGGAGAGGACTGGGGAAACAGACAACTGGGAGAAGCCCTCCTGGGGTCTACAGATACTGAGAACTGTTCCTTCGAAGGAGCCTGAATTTGACTGCATTAGCCTGTAGAGCAATTATGTCCCAGTGTATTGTTGAAAAATAGAACTATTAGCCAACAATTAGTGGCCAATAACAGCTGGGTGTGACCAAGGAAAGAAACAGTCAGAGAGAGGCCTGACAAAACCACTCTCACCTAGGATGACTGTAGCCATACACAAGGCTTCCCTCCCCTGAAGAGCAGTGTCAAAGGCTTAATGTTGTGTAGTAGAGGGAGGAGAACTGGCTTCACAACATAATCCAGCCCTTCACTAAGCAAATAACAATAACAAACCC
The DNA here is from genome assembly GCF_057876585.1 of Rhinolophus sinicus. NCBI lineage: Eukaryota > Metazoa > Chordata > Mammalia > Chiroptera > Rhinolophidae > Rhinolophus > Rhinolophus sinicus. Next base: position 86,593,087 of record NC_142504.1, read on the forward strand.
AGAGCAGTTATAATAGAAAGAGATTGGTAGATTGGAAGTACACCACCCAGAGTTTCTAGAATATATGTATTTGAAATGACAAGTTTCCAACAAAATAATTCTGATATACGCAAAACCCAGGAAAGTATGACCTGTATATTGGAAACGAAGAGACAACAGAAACTGTGAGAATGACCAGATGTTGGATTTAGTACAACAGACTTCAAAGTCGCCATTGTAAGTATGTTCAAAGAACTAAAGGAAATCATGATTAAAGGAAGGTATGATGGCACTGTCACATTAAATAAAGAATAGCAGTGAAGAGACAGAAATTATAATAAAATGAAATGTAGATATCCTTTAATTATGTGTATCAAACTGTATGAAATATTATTGATGTCAACATTATCCCCATTTTTCAAAAACAGGAGATCCAGGAAAACTCAGTCACGCTAAATCTCTGTTTCTTACATAATATTCTTGCATGAGGTGCAGACATAGTTTTATTTTACATTTTGCTTTTGGCATTTAGTTCTGAAATCTACCCTTTCAGTGAACTTAAGGACAAGTGTTAAAGTATACAATTATCTTTTGGCTTTTACTGATGCTTTCCAGAGATCTGAAACTCTTTCGTGCAAGCACGCAGCCTAGTGCATATCTTTATTATTGCATGTGTTTTATTATAGGTAGTTATCTATTTATGTAACCACCATACTTATGACTGGGCTATTTAGAACAGAGACAGCATTTTACTCATCTCTGCCTCCTCACAGCCCAGCATGACACCTGGCCCACAATAGACCCTCAATACATGCTTGTTTGATGGGTGAAATAAAATTTACCCTTTCACTTTTGCAAATGTAGTACTTTGATCGTATTAAACACCGTAGTAATTTAGAAGAGCATGCTGTTAGGCATTCTAAAATGCAAAAGGAATCACATCTTCCCCCTTGCTGAAAAATCCTGCTTTTGTTCCTTTTGCTCTATAAAATAAAGTCCAATCCCTTCAGCATGCATAAGAGACCCTTGTTGATCTGTCCCTTGCCTGGTTTCCTCTCACTCCTGCCTCTCCATTGGTCTGGAGTGAGCATGCCCCACCAACTGTCACTCACACTCATCCACTTCACATTTATTCTATTCTTTAGCAGGACTGGCTGCTTATCCTTTGCTTAACCAACTACATTGTTTCATTCATTTACAATGATAACACAAATAACGATAGCTCCTTTTCATTTTGTCCTAAGTCTACACTAAATATTTTTATTTTATTTTTATTCATTTGACTCTCATCACATTTACCATATCCCTAGCATTTAACTCAGGGCTTGCACCTAGTAAATAGTAAATATATGTTGATGACTAAATGAAGAATCATTAGCAATAATGATGTACTATGGAAAACTATTTTCTCTCCATTCCGATTTACTTAACTTAAAATTATGCTTAACATTTGCATAACTTTAAGTTTTGATTTATAATTAAATAAAATCCTTTGTTAATGGCTTAACCCTAAAGTCTATTTTGCTTTTGTAGTCCAAAATTTGGAGTGGTGTAGAATACATTCAGATGTTTTCCTGAAAATGCGTTCAACAGTTTAATAATTCCACTTAAATTTCATTTGTTTAATTAGCTTTCTGGTTTTCAGTCCCTATAATGAATATGATAAGCTATACAAAACATTCCTGATAGAAAGCAAAGTTCTTTCTCTACAAAATGGGGTCCACATGGGTGACAAAGAGAAATGTTGCCTTTCTCTGAAGTTCAGTTTTGACCTAGCTCTCCCTTCCTATCTGTACTGCATGTTGGTCATAACAGACTTAACCTACTCATTTTATGAGTAAGTAAATTGAGTTAAAGAGAGATTAAATAATTTGTAAAACCCCACACAATTTAGTCAGTTGCAGAAATCAGGATCATCTTTCTTCCCTTTTCTGGCTGGAAACTATTTTTCTTTTAAAACCCAGGTATGGGTATTTTCAGGAAAATCTTTTCTGACCACCCCATATCCCACTCCCACCACTCCTCTCAATAAAATGAGTCATCCTCTTACAAATGTGACTTATTTCCAACCTTAAATGCTTGCACTTAGCAGAGTATCGTATTATCATGTGTTTAATGACTCCTCTCTTTTCCTGATGTTCCTGGAACACAGATCTTTATCTTTTTCATTTCTTCATTCTCAGTGCTTAATGCATAATTGGTGCTCAAAACTATTTGCTATATTTGGTTGAAAAGTCAATATTAAGACTGTGTTAAACTATTAAACTTATACTTCATTTTTATAATCATGGTATTACTCTCTAACCAAATATAATTTTTAAAATCATACAAATCCAATGAACCCTTTTACTGTACATGCCTTTTTCTAAGGAAACCATATATTGACTCATGCCTCAGTTCTTTGGGTTCTGCCTTTCTTCTAAGCACTCAACTGAAACTGCCTTCTAGAAAGCCTTCAGGGACTTCCAAGTCAATGGCTCCTTTCACTTTTCCTTCTCCCCTACCTCTTAAAATGATCCACGCTTCAAAATGATCTATCACCTGCCTTTCTTGTACTCTGGGATAGTTTCTCTGTATTTTCTGGCTGGGGTCTGCAGATGACTCCTTCTTTCTTCCCATCTTTCTCTTCGCTGTTGGCCTCACATTTCCCCAGTTATAACTAACTGGCCCACATTTAGTGTTATAACTGTTATAACTGTTGGCCCACATTTCCCCAGCCAGGCATAACTAACTAACCTTCTAGCTGAAACTCCATATCTCAAAACAGGCTGGCACTGCTCCTGCCCTGGCAAAGGCCCTGGGCCTCTCCCAGGGGAAGGCTCTCTTGACCTCCTGTCTCTCACATCCTCAAACCACCCCATGTAGGGCTGCGACCTCCATCTTCCTGCTCAAGGCTCATGCCCACTGCATTAGTCTCCTGCTCATATCCTTCCGTGGTTCCCCATGGTCAGAGACACAAACCAAGCAGCACATCAGGACTGGACCTGGACAATATCTTTTCTGACTAGCTTTTATGCACCCCTTACTCCATCCAAACCCATGGTTATTTGCTCGCAGATCACTTTGGTGCCCTCTTACTTTTATGACTGTATTCTCTTTCTTTTTACCTCCTTAAACTTTTCTCATCATAACTATCTTTATTCTTTGAGTTCATACAAATGTTCTTTCCCCCAGGACGCCTTCTTCAATTCCCTACCTTATGTTTTCATACAACATTTTTGAACATAAGAATTGACATTCACATATTTTTATCTTTTACTTTTGTTTATGTGGTAGCTCCTTTCAGAAGCAATTCTGTAGCCCCACCATCCCTGGCAGGGCACCCTGCCTATACAAGAACTGAGGAATAATTGATAACTTGGACAATTGTAACCCAGAGGCAATTTCTCCAATACTAGTTTTGTTGAATTATTTCAGCATTATAGAGGCACCTATGGTGAGAAAGTTAATACCAAGAATATCTTACTTAATAAAACGTAGAAACAAACATCACAGGTTCATTTTGGTTTCTAAAAATTTGTTTTAAGCAGGGGAGGGATGAATAGGGAGAGCACAGAGGATTTTTAAGGGTAGTGAAAACACTCTATATGACACCATAATGATGGATACATGTCAATATACATTTGTCCAAATCCATAGACTATACAGCAACAAGAATAAGCCCTAAGGTAAACTATGGACTTCAGGTAATTATGAATTATCGATACAGGTTCATCAATTATAACAAATGCATACTCTGGTGGGGGATGTTAATAATGGGGGAGGCTCTGCATGTGTGGGGGCAAAGGGTATATGGGAAATTTCTATAACTCCCCCCTTAATTTTGCTGTGAACTTAAAACTGCTCTAAAAAAGTCGTCTTAAAAAAATTGTCTTAAACACCAAAGTGAAACCAATTTAAAAAACCACTTAATTTTCTTTATATTAAGTTTGCACATTTGAGAATAACAGCAAAGACTTCATAAACCCCCAATTATCTCTTTTGCCAGCTGGCTATGATGCTATCCTCCTCAATCACCATATTGGAAATTCACTTTATTTCAGTCACTGCAATTTTTGTTTTCAATTGAAATATATTGGGCACATAACATTGTGTAAATTTAAGGTGTACAACATGTTAATTTGATACACATTTATATATTGTAATATAATTGCCATTATAGCGATAATTAGCACCTCCATCATGTCACATAATTAAAATTGCTTTTTAGTGGTTGGAATAATTAAGATCTAGTCTCTTGGCAAGTTTGATAATTATAATACAAAATTGTCTATATTCACTATACTAGGACTTATTTACTACTCATTGCAAGTTTGCACTCTTAAACAACATATCTGTCCCATCTCCCCACCCTTTATCCCCTGGTAACCATCATTCTGCTCTCTGTACTTATGAGTTAGTTTTTTTCAGATTCCACATGTAAGTGATATCATATAGCATTTGTCTTTCTCTGTCTAACAGTCTCACTTAGTATAACGTCCTCATGGTCCATCTATGTTGTTGCAAATGGCAATATGTCCTTCTTCCTTATAGCTGAATAATATTCCATATAGCTGAATAACATTCCTTATAGCTGAACAACATTTTAAGAAAGGAAAAAACTATTAAAATTACGCTGATGGTAACCACTTTGAGCACCTCTTGTAATTGCAGATGTCAAACGTGACTTGTATTCATCTTTTGTTATTGGTATATATTGAGTATTACAATTTTAATACAGTTTTTCCTTTCTTAAAATGTGTATACATTTTTTGGCACCCTCTGTAGCTATGTGTTAGGTTGGTGCAAAAGTAATTGCGGTTTAAAAAGTTAAAAATAATTGCAAAACCTGCGATACCTTTGCACCAACCTAATATGTGTGCGTGTGTATGTGTGAGTGTGAGTGCATGTGTGTATATATATATATATATATATATATATATACACACATATATATACATGTACATATATATGAATATATGTGTATGTGTATATATGTGTGTGTGTATATCTATCTATCTATCTATCTATCTATATATATATATATATTTATATATATAATTGTATTTATCTATTCATCCATTGATGGCCACTTAGTTGTTTCTGTATCTTGGCTAGTGTGAATATTGCTCCAGTAAATATGGGACCGCATATATCTCTTCAGTATCCTGTTTTCATTTCCTTTGGGTATATATCCAAAAGTGGAATTACTGGATCATATGGTAGATACCATTTTAATTTTTTGAAGAACCTCTACATTATTTTCCATGGTGGCTGAACCACTTTACATTCCCAATAATAGTGTACAAGTGCTGCCTTTTTTCCACATACTTCCCAACACGCATCTTTCATCGTTATGACGCTAGACATTCTCATAGGTGTGAGGTGATATCTAATTGTGGTTTTGATTTGCATTACCCTGATGATTAGTGATTTTGAGCATCCTTTCATGTATCTGTTGGCCATTTGGATGACTTCTTTGGAAAAATGTCTATTTAAAAACCTGATTCTTTGCTTTTTGTTATTGTGTTGTATGTGTTCTTTCTATATTTTGGATATTAGCCCTTTATCTAATACATGGTTTGCAAAAATTTTCTCCCATTGTGTAGGTTGCCCCTTCATTATGATTGTTTCATTTTGCTGTACAAAAGCTTTTACCGTGTTTCCCTTTAAATAAGACCTGGCTGGACCATCAGCTCTAATGCATCTTTTGGAGCAAAAATTAATATAAGACCCAGTATTATATTACATTGCATTACATTATATTATATTATTTTAAAGACCCGGTCTTATAGTATAGTAAAATAAGACCAGGTCTCATATTAATTTTTGCTCCAAAAGATGCATTAGAGCTGATGGTTCGGCTAGGTCTTATTTTCAGGGAAACACGGTAAGTTTCAGGTAGTCCCATTTGTTGACTACTGCTTTTGTTGTTTGTGCTTTTGGTATTATATTCAATTGAGTCACTGTTTATGGTGAAATTTTCAAAGGAGAATCTCTGGTCCAGAGAGATGAGACCGTGTATGTATTACCTGGAATAGGACATACTCATATTGCAGATTAAGATAAGAGTCAAGTGCATAGTGGGGAGTTTGGGGAAGCCAGGCGGCAATGTGAGGAAACTGCTAGTATAAAAAAGTGGGTGGGATAAAATCCATACAACATATTCCTACTTGTTTCATCTTTTTCCTTCAGTAAACATTTTGTAGGGAGCAAACCTCATGCATGTAAATCACTTCAGCGTATGTTCATACTGTCCACCATTGTATAATCCACCACCTGCCACCTTTTCCTCATTCCTCATGGAATTGTCCACTTTTCCTCTAGAAATTCAGAAGGTAAGAGGGTTTTGTTTTGTTTCATTTTGTTTTTTCCCCTTGCCGAGGTGATCAATATAGGTATTATGAAGGAAATGACATTTGAACTGGACAGATTCCAGAAGGGTCCAGAAAGATTTTCACAAGCAGAAATTGCAAGGTATCCTAGGATTTATTTCTGAGTACATGTTATACATTCACAGAAATAGGTCCTAGAATAAGTATCTATAAAATGCTTCTGGGAATGCATTATGTGCTACTGATTTATGGAAAATAGGTATAAATAAAAGGAAATAAGGAAGGAAAAAGGACAAAGTGGAAGGGAAGGAAAGTAGTATTTACTAGTTGAAATAAATTAATATGCTTCTCCAAACTGCGAATCTCAGTAAGTAATTTGTAGGTTATTAAAAATGGATATTCAACTTCCCAAACAAATCTTTATGAATTGAGAACAATTTTGCAAGATTCAGCTAAGCCCCAAATTCTGGAGCCAATTACAAACACCACAGCAATTCCATCTATTAGGTACTTATATGAAAAAATGCACACAGTCTTATTTCATCTTCACAACCGCCTACAGGTTAAGTATTGTTATCCCTATTTTACCGAGGAAGTTTTGAGACTTAAAAGGTAAAGACTTAATCATAGTCACAGAGCTGATAAGTGTTGCTTCCTGATCAGGAAATAACTATGAGGCATAAAAGAGCAGCTGGGGGTCTCAACATCAAGTCAAATTTGCTGCTACTCAGTTTCAGGCCCTACCCCATGATCTCAACTTATACTGTAGTGGTTGAAATGAGAGCTAAATTATTTGGGGGTTAAATCCAAATTCTAGAAATTCCTAGGGTAGCCATATTCATAATGTATTTGGGTCTTAGTGTTCCCATCTATAAAAATGGGAATAATATCTATGTAACTTTACTAACAATTGTCACCCCAATAAACTTTTATTTAAAAAAAAGAAAAGAAAAAATATGGGAATAGTAACAGAGCCTAATTCCATTGGGTCATTAAGATTAGTTCTTACAATGGTGCCTGGCAACAAATCTTACCGTTCATTATTATTTCTTGGAACCAAGTATATGACCTTTTTTTTTTTTTTTAATTCTGTCATCCAAGTTATCTTCTTGACCCCAACCAACCCCAAGATCTCCATTTCAAATATATATTTTAAAAATGTTAGTAGCAAGGCTATAGACAATTGCTTTTAGGGATATACTTTACAACTCAGCAAATACTTAATATTAATGAAAATAATATAAACTATTATATTAAGACAAATTAGAATGTGTAGATCTCTGTCTCTGATATTAATTTTTCTTCTTTTATTCTTTCCCCAAATTTGGGTTAATATTGAGATGTTTCAATGAGTCCTGGTAATACCAATTATTTGAGCAAAACAAATATTTGTATAAGAAGTGTCACTGCACATATTTGCTATTATCAAGGAACTAGTCACTCATTCTATGTTTCCCCGAAAATAAGACCTAACCGGACCATCAGCTCTAACGCATCTTTAAGAGCAAAAATTAATATAACACCTGGTCTTATTTCACTATAATATAAGACTGGGTCTTATATAATATAATTAATATAATATAATATAATATAATATAATATAATATAATATAATATAATATAATATAATATAATATAATATATATAATATATATAATGTAATGTATTGTAACATAATATAATACAATACCAAGTCTTATATTAATTTTTGCTCCAAAAAGACGCAGTAGAGCTGATGGCCCGGCTAGGTCTTATTTTCAGGGATACACGGTTGTATTAGATCTTGGCTTCTCTGAATAGTTTGCCCCTCATAATCACCATATGGCCCATAGAGATGACTAGTCTTACACAGCATCAGCCAGTGTGGGTGTAGTGAAAACACATGGGTTACAGAGTCATGAGTCCTGGGTTCCACACCAGGCTCTATCACTTAACAAATTGTATAATTAACAACATCAGTCAAATAACTTATAATCCACAAGATTTTATGCCCTTATATTTAAAGGAGGTTTGTAATTACACTTGCTCTCCTTACCACACTGAGTTAGTTTGAGTTATGAATATGAAATCATTACACAAGTGTTCATTATTTTTAGAATTGACATGACATCGCAGTATCAGAACCGATACATCCTGTATCCTGTAGCTGTTAGTTTCCTTCACACCCTCCATCATTTACCTACTAAACTCCCAATTCTGCCCATTCAACATTCTAAAATTTCTTAAACCTTTCCATCCCTACCACCTCACTAAGGCAGGACCTCGTCTTGTAACAGCAGCCTCTTCTCTTTTTACGCCACTTAAAGCCATCTTGTAGCAAAGATGCCACAATGATTTACCTCTAAACACAATTTGACCATGCTATTTTCCTTTCCTACATCCTAAAGTGTATCCCTGTCAACTACAGAATGAAGTGCAAGTTTTAGAAGGATATTCAGCCGCCCTAGTCCGACACCCTGAACTACCTCTCCAGACTTAATCTCTCACCACTTCCATCTTCAACATTTACAGGCTTTACCTTAATGCTGTTTATTAAGAATTTCCTAATTTCTTTTGCCAAGTGGCTATCTTAACCATTAAGAATTAACTTGGGAACTTTCCAAGGCATAGTTAGAAGGCCTTGAAGGTACTCCCACATACAAATTAATTTCCATACTATAATACAGTTATTTACTTAATGTGTCTATCTTTCTGACTAAAATGTGAGTTCTTAATGACAGAGACCCTTTTTCCCCTCTTTGTTCTAGCACCCTGGACCATGCCTAGCACATCTTTGGCACATTTGTTGAATATATACATTGTTGCTACCCTAAAAAAGATCTGGACCAACATCTCCATATAACACTAAGAAGCTAGCCACTGAAAAATCATCAAGTTAAAACAATAGTGAGCTGGAATATCCACATAAGAAAGACCAACATAATACTGTTCCAAAAGTGAATCCATTTCACTTATGTTTGAAAGGCAATCTCATTACACCTAAATTATTTCAGAGAGATATTTTGAATAATGTGCTCCCATTCATCATATTCAAATGAAATTACACAGCAATTATTAATAGTAATTATGATAAATATTTTACATACTTTAATTTGAATGATAATAAACATTTTGGTAAAAATTTAAAGTAAAGATTAATTGAATAAATGTCACATAGACCACATTGGGGGGAAAAATATTACTTAAATAAAGTGAAGATTGAAGAGCCTTGGGAACTTAGCCAAAACCAAATATGCAGTAACCACAGTGACACATCAACCCTCAAACAGTAATGACCCTCTTAGCACAGTTATTGCTTGAAACAGTATTCTTATGGGAGATTGATTCAGACTATTTTACTACACTAAGTAAAATGCAGCTGCATCACAAATACTAAAAGAAAAAGAGAAAACTAAAAAGAAAAAAAAAAGATACAATATTTTAGAGTTAGGTATTTCCCTCCATTAGAGTTCTAGCTTTGTTTTTATTCTCACTTATTAATAATTTTAAACATATTTATACCCAGATTTGTGAATTCTTGTCCGTTCTTTTTCTATTAGTCCCTTGACACTTCCTCACAAGTCTTATTTTCCAAGACTTAATCAACATTTCTACTTTTTTCTGAGCTCTTATGTTACTCTTTGTACTCTAAAAATGTGGCTATCTGCAAGTAAAAAATAAATAGCACCTAAACTCTTTCAATGCAACATATTTATTCTTTAGATTGATTAATATGATTCCCAGTTAAGCTAGTGGGTTAATTTGCATAACAATAAGCAATCAATAAATGACATAGTCCAGCACAGATATTCTTATTAAACATTTCTATTAGTGTTTAGTTTTTTTAAATGCTTTATAATCAGTTTTGTTTTATATTCTTGATAATGAAATTTGAAATAAATCAATACCAAACTCACAGGAATCTAAGCTTCTCAGAGATACTATATAATTCAGCTTTTATATTCCTCAAGGTAAAGGAGAGGCTGACCTAAAACATAATGGAAGAAATTGGTAATAGCATCACTATAAATTTGCACAGAAGTGATGGAACAATTGCTACAAAAGGTAGCAACGACTGAACAGATGAGTGCTAAACTTTTAGTATGAAGTTCACCTGATAGGTTTGGGGTAAGACAAGTATTTATCCAAAGCTAGGAACCCTAGAGTACTCTGTGTACGGATTCAGATTGCAAGAAGAATCCCTGAAACAAAATTGCAGATATTGTCTCCTTCACAATTAAAATGATTCAGGTTTCCTACCCAAACACTACACTGTCTCCAATCCAATTTCCCACTAATTCTGTTCGTTTTTCTTCTGCCATGTGGTGAATCTAACTTTTAGAATGAACTCTCCTAACCATTGCCCAAGTTTACACCTAGGTCACTTCACCTAAGAATTACTCCAATTAACCACTTATATCAGTTTTGAAATGCCCTACACTTTGGCTTCTAAAATATCTCTTTTTTATTATCCGGTTGTCTTCATTTTTCCCCTTTAGTGCTTTTTGCTCCACAAACCCCTTTTTATGCCGCTTGCTCCTGATGGGCGGGTATTCTGCAGGATGATATATTTTGACTCTCTTCTCTCCTCAGTCTTTATTTTGAGGTCATCTTATCAACCACAATACTTCTCTAGAATCTTTCAAATGTTTCTTTCTCCAACTGGATGTTTCTTCAGAGCTGACACATAAGTTGCCAATGCCTATTAAACATATCCAATGGATACTGTATAGGCACCACAAACTTTACCTGTCAAAAACTGCTTCAAATGTTTTTTCATTCCAGATCTTGTTAAATTGCATAACCATCCACTCAGGCAACAGGCCAAAAATCCTGGAGTCATTCTAGAATGCTCTCTGTCTTCAAAATATTTGAGAAACTACTATGGACCAGATATTAAGCCAGGTGCTGGACATACTGCAGTAAGCAAGTAAGCGTCATTCTTATACCCATTGAATTTACATCCTATGGGGATGTATAGAGGTAAGGAGCTTATTCTTATTGTACTCTATGTGAAAGACATCCCTAGGAGTTTGGCAACAATCCATGGAGCTTTGTATGGTGGTCCTACAAACAAAATGTCCAAAGAACAAAAGTAACATGTTCATCTTTTTTTTTTTTTTTTTTTTTTTTTTAATATCTCAGCATTATTTTCTTTCTGGATTGCCACAAATGCTCTCGAACCAGTTTTCATCTTTTTTTTTCTAATCCCTATCTTATTCATCCACTATAATGTTGCCAGAAAAATGTTTCTAAAATTCCAAGATGACCACAACCTTATCATGCTAAACTCTACCTCTAGGATACAATCCAGAGTCTTTAAATTGGCTCACAAAGCCTTTATCAATGGAGCCTCTTTACACTCCATTCCTCCACATGTATTTTCTGCTGTGGCCATGCTAAGCGCCTTACAAATCTCCATGCCAACTATTCTCTCTCATGGCTCTATACCTCAAAACGTGCTCTATCATACATAATCCTCCACATCTGAATAACTTCTACTTGTCTTTACATCCATGCCTGGCATCAATCTCTGTATAAAGTCTTCCCTAAGAATCATTGTAGTCCCTTGGGTGCCCCACCTCTGTACTCTCATTTCACCCAGCTTTACGTCCATCATACTACTTATGAAATCAGATTGTAATCATAAATTTGCCTCTTTCCTGATAGATAAGTTTTTGAGGGGCAGGGACTCTGCTTTATTTATTTCCATATTTTTGCTTCCCACAACAGCACCTTGCATGCAGGAGTCTCTCAGTAAATATTTGGTGAATAAATCAATTGGTGGCAAATAGTCTGTCTTGCATAACATCAGGTTCTTCCTCAAATACTGTGTTATGAAGTCATACCTAGTTCTGAATGGACAATGATTCCCTACTGTATGAGATCAGCTCATGTTCCGTCTGTATTCTAGGCCCTTCACAGTGTCTAACAAGAGACCCCTTCTGAAACAAAAATAGCGATCTTATATTTCCTACAAAGTTCAAGGCTCACTTCCTCTAAGAAGCCCTCTTTATTACTTCAATAGAAATAATATTTTCTTACTTTGAACTCTCAATATTTTAACACGGGAGTAGATATTTGCTAATACTTTGCCCAAGAAACTTCTCTGCATATATGTATGTTCTTAGCCAAAAATATTTATCAAGCGGGCCTTATGAATAAAGACTCTTCTCTGTGTTATCTCTGCTAACTACTCCATTGGTACAAGGGTGACAGGTGTTTAATATGTCCTTTTTGAAGGAATGAATTAAGAGTCTCTCCCCAGTGTGCTACCAAAACTGTTCTTAAAACAGGGCCCGGTTGGCACCCCCATAGTAAAGGCCTCTCTCAGTCCCTTGCCTCACCTTTATTTGACCTACCTATAGCTTAACAATAGATCAACCCCTTGTGGCTTGAGCTCAGAATGCCCCCTGTACCACCCAGTTCCCTGTTTTAGAAAATTACCCTGAAACTTATTATTAATATCTTTAGGCTTATTGATCACAATCTCTATGGTCTAGCATTCTTTCCTGGCTAATCCCATCGTTGTTCCTGGGTTCCTGACTCCACCAGAGAATCATGTGGCCAGAGGGAAGGCTCTATGCAGATCCCCGAAACTATCACTAGCCTCTGGAGGAACGCCTAGATTTTCCTTTAAATACCCCAAGCCGGACTGAGAGTGTTAAGGCAGTTTTTAGAGGTGTTAGCTAGCTGCCTTCTCAGACCACTGGTCCTCTGATAAATGCTTATTCTGTGACCCACATCCTGTGTTGGTCTATTGGTTGAGCAGCGCAGGCAGCATGAGCCCCAGACTTGTTTGGCCTCGTTTCATTCTCACAAGTTCAATTATTTCCTATGTTCATCTTATTTGATATCTCAGCACTGTCCATCTGAGCTGACCACTCTTTCTTTCTTGAAAAGTGGACTTACACTTAGCTTCCACACACTATACCCTTCTGATTTTTCTTCTGTCTCTCTGGCTACTCCTCAGTCGGCTGTGGAAGCTATTCTTCCTTTACCAAACCATTAAACTTTCAGTTTCTCAGAGTTGCCTCCTTCTCCCCAGGCCCATTTCTCATCTTATTCCTCACATACAGCACAAACTGTGTTTTTTATAGCACCATTTTAATAGAGGTAGAAATGTAACTTCCTTCTGTTTGATGTATGCTAGAATGTGTTCTAATGAACATCGTTCCTATAGTAATAATAAACAAAGAGATAAAGAGCAAACCACTGTATAATTTTAGAAAAATATTTGACAGATACATAGCATAACATTTTATGATTGTTTAGATTTTATAAAGACAGGATTAGTGGATGGCAGGAAAACTTGAGGGTTATTTTGTTCTGTAAAAAGTATTACAGTGATCCAGATTTTGTTAGTGAATATAAGTCATTTGTGATGTGTGACTTGGCTTTAAGCTATTGAAGAGAATATTTGCACATTTACCACAGCATAAGTTGTAACGGCCTCCCTCAGGCAGAAGTGCTTAAGTGTCTGATAATGTCTAGTGACTTGCTTAAAGAGGATAAAACAACACACCCTCAGGCAAGTAAGAGGATTTAAATAGAGTCAATTTAGGAAGCATGGTGCCTCAGCAAATTCAGAAATTAATTCAGAGTAAGACATTGTGTTTTCAGGATCTCTGTCAAAAGACCAGTTCTACAAATCTAATTTAAAGGTGAGGACTGAGAGAGAGTGTGTGTGTGTGTGTGTGTGTGTGTGTGTGTGTGTGTGTTTGTGTTGGGGGTGGGGGGGTGTCAAAAATGTATATTCTATAAAAGTCCTCATGTGTTCAAAAGTATACCTTCAAAAATTATACAGCAACACCAGTGTGCATTATTTCAAACTAGTAGCAATGTAACCTTAATTTTTTTTTAAACAAATCAATTGGGAATGGGGAAGATTGTCACTTACTCTAATATAAAGAATCTAGAAATTTAGATAATATGTCTGAAACATGTTTCTGTCTTTTGTATAACACAGTTTATGATAAATTACTTGTTCAAGTAATTATTTAATCCATACATTTCATCTAGAACACTGACACATTTCTCTTATGTATGTGAAGTAAATTACTGACCAAATTCCTCAGGTCTTTAAAGCAAAGTTGAGAATTTAATTGAAACTTTATTACTACATAGAGCTATCCAATCTAGGAGAAACAAGATAGTGATTTTTTTATAGTTGAAAATTGTGTTCTGAGAGCTATACTTCCACATCTAAGATCAACAAACTCCCAGAGACAGATCATAAGATTATATAAACAAGAAACATTAAATCAAGTGATTCCACATATAAAAACACCAACAGCTTTGCCTGAGACATGATTCATTTAGCTCACTGTTATTCCTGAAATTTATTGCTTATATTATATGGACACATGGTATCTATGTTTATAAGTTTCTTGTACTGTATTATTGGAATTAATTTAAAATGTTTAGTGACAATAATCTTCATCTCTTGTATAAATATGTATTTCTTTGTGACCTTTTAAAAATTCCCTAAAAATTGTAATGTGATCTTACCTTGCTTCCATTTTCTGTTGCCTCTCGTTCCATCTTGATGTCAGAAATTAGAAGATTCTTATATTTGTTTTTTCCATTACTGCTGTGGTCATCTATTCTGTATTCCGAAGTCAGCTGTGCTGAAAGGGGACTGTCACTCAGGTTCAGTGGCTGCTCGTCCTGCTCCAGCCCAGTTTTGCCATCACCATTGGAGTCACCGATTTCCCTGCTGTGTGTTCCCCCTGAAGCAACTGAACTGTGCCCCAGAGTCTCATTGCCATTAAAGCTCTCTGCAGCGGAATCATCTGTTGGAAAGAAAAATTTACATTTTGATTTTAATTAATGTGCTATTCAGTTTCTGTTTCAACTAGCATTCATTGAGCTCCTATTATGTGCATTGTGCTAATTTTACATATATGTGTAACTTATCCTTAGCAATACATTTGTGAAGCAGTCATTGTTATTTTTAATCTAGTGGGCACATTTAGGCACAAGGAGAAGTAAACAAAAGAAGAAGAAAAAAATAGAAAAACAGTTTAAGCTCAAATGCAATCTCAAAAAGTAAATTTAAACAAAGAGAGTAAGATAATTGTCTATTATCTTGTGAACAATTTTCATTTCTCCAGTTAGAATACCCAGGTTTGGTGAAAATGTTCTGATAAAAGCATCATCTATCCTGCGATTGGGTATACAGTGGTTCAAGCTTTATGAGTGTTTAATTGCATCTAGAACATTAGAAGTGCTGACAAACTTTTCTCTAGCCATTACATGTCTGGACTTTGAAAGTCTAAGGAGTTTAATCATTGTGTGTATTTCTGTGCAGGTGAGAAGAAATTTATACCAGTGTTGTTTATAACAGCAAAAATGTATCAGTGATATATATTACTAAGAAGAAGAAAGAGAAGAAGAAGAAAAAAAAGGAGGAGGAGGAGAAGTGACTTAATACATGTTGGAATGATTAGAATATTTTGGTTATTCAACATTCCATATTAAAGATATGGACAATGTGAGTCATGAAGTATTAAATGGAAAAATCTAGCTACAAAAGAGTGTGGGCCATGTGATCCCCATTTAGTAAAAAGAAAACACATAAACACAGAGGGAAAAGGCTGAAAAGATATAATAAAAAATGTTAATATAATATTGATTTCTTCTTAACTGTGTGGCACTGGATTTTCTAATATTCTTAATTATCTACAATATATATATATAATTTTCCAATAACAAAAATAAGGTAACTATAGAAAAAAAGCAATACAGAAAAGAAGTGGAAGAAGCAGAGTTAATTAAAATTTTCTGGCTTTAAAATAAATAATTTGTTTAGAAAATAGTATATTAATGACACTTTAATGGGAGCAAGAAACAAGTTTATATAAAAATATCAAACTCTATTTCTCTTAATTTCATCTTTACACACGTAAGAATTTGCTATTAATTTTATATGATTACAAAGGACAAAAGTGTTAAATTGTTTCTTTTAGCTAAAAGCTACTGATGAAACCAAATAAATAAAGAGTAAGCAAGAGTAACAATATTCAATATTTGAATTTTTGTTTGATTTCTGAGTATTTTCAAGTATGCTTTATTTTTGCAGGCAGGGGGCAATGAAATATTTAATGCCTTCTAATCAATTAAATTCATGAAAATAATATTTAAATTCCTAAGGAGTAGTATAACTCACCTGTTCGTTCATTTATTCAAAATTTATTGAGTGCCTACACATGGCGTAAAGGGGGTTAAATATTTGGTCTACAGAGAGTCTGCCTTCAATAAGTTCACAGATAACTAAAAGAGACATAATTTAAAATGAAGAACAAAATAAGGCGATGATCCAAAGCAAGGGATAAAGACATCACAAATGTTTTCCAAAAGATAGTGTCATACAACTGAATTCCAAAAGATGAGTAGGCCTTAAGTAGGTGAAGAAATTGGAAGGGAGAATTTTCCCCATAGAAGTCAACAGATGCAAAGTCACAGAGGGAAGAATATGCAGGGCTGAGCACCAAGGAGAAAGTAAAGAAAGAGAAACCTAGAAAGGGAGGAAGAGAATGCCACGGAAAGGCTTTTGTATATCAGAGAGCTTGGATTGTACCTTGAGAGCAAACCGGGGCAATTTCAAGCTATTGTGGAAAGTGATGTTAACAAAATAATGTGTTAAAGAGATTACTGTATTTTGCCGTGTGTAATGTGCTCCCATGTATTATATAATGCGCACCCATGTTTTCAGCCCAAACTTTCAGGGAAATAAATCTTTCGTTTTAATTTTTTTAATAATTTGAGTTTTTATTTGTTTACATTTAGGTACCTGTTTTTTTTTAATTATTAAGGAATTTTAGCATTTATTTTTTAACATATTATGGTACAAGAAATTGTATGAAACAAATAATTACAAAACACAAGAACAGATACAAAGTATAAGAAATTTTATGTAATGGTAACAAATTTTGGATATTTATTCATCATAGAAGGCCAAAAACTCTTCGTCGTTGTAAGTTCATCGTAAGTTCAACAAAACTGATTATCATATTCCAGGGTATTATTTTGCATATGGATATTGTTATTGATTTCCAGAGTTACACTTTTAACTCATAAGCATAAATAAAATAATTAAAAACATGTGTATAGATACAGAATTAATACTACCCATGTATAATGCGCATCCTTATTTTTCCCTCACAAATTTGGCAAAAATTATACACAGCAAAATACGGTACTCAGACTCTGACGAGAATGGTATGAAGGCAACAAAATGGAAGCTAAGGAGACCAGTTAAGAGATCTATAAGTCATCTAAGTCAGCACTGTTGAAAGCTCAAACTAAGGCAGCAAGAGTGAAGAAAAGGGGACTAGAAAAATCATAAGCATAGAATAGATAAGACTGATAGTGGGATAGTAAAGGGTTAAGGATGAAGCATGGTCTCTTGCTCCAGTATAAAAATGAAAACAAAGAGCATCAATGTTTAATTTTAAATAAAATAATATTTTAAAACATTTTTTCTAAAATTATTTTGAGAAAAAGTTAACGTGTTCAAAGATTCTACTATCAAATCACTGTTTGAAAGGTAGCCATTCAAGAAAATACTTTATGTGGAGAGAAACATACATAAGAGAATTTAGAAAACTGGCCATAAATAATATGACACAGCTGTTTCTATAGCTATTAGGTTGAGAAATCAAAATCTCCTTTTAACAGTGAAATATGTAGTGTTTTTGAAATACAGAATTAGGGAATGATATGTATATAAAGATATGCATGTATACACATATGTAATTTGGAAAACTGTGCATGTTCTTTTATGCTAAGTCAAATCCTTATGCTAAAGTTTGAAAGGTCATTTCAGATTATTTTAAGTTACAAGTTCAAAGGAAAGCATCATTGACATATTCATGTTCAATTACCTAATCCATGAAGAAAAATGTGATTTAACATTTTCTAGTAAAATTCTTTTAAAAAGACTAAACATTTCACGTAAGAAATTTTTTATCAATGTGGTAAAAGAATGAATAACCCTAAATAAATATTACATTTTAAAATCAAATCTACATTACCATAAAATAAATCCAGTACCTAGCATAGTTAAAATTTAAACATGCTAGGGTGGCGGGACGGCTCAGTTGATTAGAGCACAAGCTCTCAACAATGGGTTGCAAGTTCGATTCACACATGGGCCAGTGAGCTGTGCCCTCCACAACTAGACTGAAAGCAACAAGTTGCCCCTGAGCTGCCAGAGGGGTGGCCAGATGGCTCAGTTGGTTAGAGCAAGCTCTCAATAACAAGATTGCCGGTTCAATTCCCGCATGCAGCAACTAAGATTGAAAACCGCAACTGGACTTGGAGCTGAGCTTCGCCCTAGAAAAATAACGACTTAGAGCTGATGGGCCCTGGAGAAACACATTGTTCCCCAATATTCCCCAATAAAATTTACAAGAAAAAGAAAAAAAAAATTAAACATGCTATATTTGTTTCTTTAACCTGAAATCATCATACATATTTAGTAAATAATGTACCACTTATTCATTTTGCAGGTAAGATAAACATTTATTAGGAGAGTCTTTAATAAAAATCATGTATCTATAATTTTGGTACAAACAAATGAATAAAGAAGAAAATATTTTTAGACAGAGTAGTTCACTCCAGATGTTACCAAGGTAACTAAATTCAACAGCTTTACATATTTCATTCCTGAGTAAAGAAGCAGTATGCTTTCTGAAGAACAAATAAATGATTTACTCATTTGTATCAAATATATATTCACATTTTTATAAAGTAAATAGTAAAGAATCAATGTCACATGCCACTATTTCTAAATCAAAATTTAAAAGAAAGTTTTTGATGTTTGTATTAGAAAAATTCAATATAAAGAAGTGAGCACACTTTAAACTGAGGATAAATTAACCATTTTTCATTGTCTAGTTTTGGGTAACCACATTAACGGTTTTTATTCTCTCTTACTTAAAGATACTTTTTCAGAATTAAAAATCACAAATCTCAGACTCCTATTTATCATAACCAATTCAGTTTATCGCTTTAAAGGGAAAATCTGCCTCCTTACCCAACATAGTTTGCTGCATCCTGAGTAGGTGCTGGTTTGTGGGTACCGGCTGCTACACAGAGGATGTACATCTGTGGATATGGCCTTTAGGTTCACAGGCCCAGGGCGATGATGCTTCTCTCAAGTTTTAGTCTGGGTATCATAGCATTGGAACCAAAGACTCTGTCTGTATTTGAGTCCCAAAGAAAAGCAGCACCTGGAGCTTTGGAAATTAAGAGTGCCCAGGGTACCTAGCAACAGAGGAGAATGTGGAATGTGATGACAGGGAAGTGTGGAATGTAGTGACATTAGGAGGGCAGTTGGATGTTTTGGGCTGCATTTGTGCTGAGGTTAGTTTTAATGGGATGGACATCGTATTGTGGAGAGGGCTGTCCAAATTAGCTCAGCTGTGGCTTTTGTCTATTAAGGAACAGTAACAGGAACTATAAGTGGCAGGCCATTCACTGTCTTCTTTCTCATTCCCTACTCCCCATTACCTCTACCAATTAGTACAGACCCTAGAGGTACTATTTATTTCAATTATTTCAACATCCCCACCGGCATTTTTAAAATAGTTTCATCAGTATCAGATTCAATGCTTAGCTCTCTCTATATAAAGAGAATTAACCTATAACAGTATGTATGTGTGTGTATTTAAGTATACATCTACATCTATCTATCTATCTATCTATCTATCTATCTATCTATCTATCTATCTATCTATCTATCTATTTATCTAATAATATGTGATAAATGTATTTGAAATCTCCCAAAGCATCTGACCTACTTTCTTACTCAGTTACTTTCAGTAGCTCTTCATTATGGTCTTCAGGCCAAGTGCCTTGGGCAAAATGAATAGGAAAAGATATATATTATCCTTATTTTAAGATTGATACTTGGAAATTTAGTCCTAAAATCCAGGTCAGATGTTGACAGAGGCCTAAAGCTTTTTATCATTTGTCCCCAAATGTACCACAGTCCTCCAGCTCCAGTACTTTGATACCTACTTAGAAAACTTCCCTTTCATATTTTGCCATAAAACTAACTTTTAAACCCAAAATATAGATGTATATAACCTTGCTCCAGAAGATTAGTACCATAATATCCAAAAACAAATTTAAATTCTTCGAAATCTATTTGCAAAGTAGAGTTTAGATGAAATTCTCTGTATCACTCCTGATCTCTGTTCTAAGTCTTCTACCAGCTTTAGGGTCCCCAATTAAAAAAAAAAAAAAAGTAAGCTTATCCACTAGGCTATACCTTACGTCTTACACTATAGCGCCCTCTACTCTGCAATACAAAGCGAGCGATCTAGTCTAAAGGATCCTTTGCAGCCCTCCACTGTCCCATTCCTGACCCAAGCCCAACTCCCTGACTCATCCTGCCTTTGTCATCTTTTTGCCCATCTAGAAATTCCTTCCACATTATTCTCATTTCCCTTCTTCAAATCCTCCTGATGACCTTTCCATTCTTTGAATTTCTGTTTTCCTTATCTTCTATAATATAGTTTTTAAAGCTTAAGTAAACTCCTGTCCAGTGTTTTATCATTTGTTTTCTTATATGCAAAAACTCCAATTATTGACTACAAAAGTCCTGTACTTCCAAATCTTCAATACCACAAAAACCTTTGAAAAGATAGTCAAAATGCAATCATCTATTTTTGTTGGCATCTTCAAAATATTATCCGGATTGTATAATATTTAGTAATGCTCTCTTAAACACATACAAAAAAAGAATGATGCTACATTTTGAAGTCAAAACATTCCACACTAATAAGTTTACTAACGTAAATAAATACATACAAGTGTGTATATATGTATGTATGACTACTGCTAAAAGATTAAAGGACATTGATTTTAAAATGATAAAATCGATATTGCAGGTAAGAAAGTAACAAGGGGATTCAGTTTTCCACTAAATTAAATTCTTCAGGGGGTGTTACCCTTTTCTGGTCATTCCTAATTCAGTCTTTGGCATTTGAAGAATGGGCTCTAATTTACGGAGCAATACAGAGAAGGCACAGAGACGAACTGGTTGTTTCAAAGCATATAACTAAAGGTCAGCACAATAAAAATAATTCCCCATTATCAATAAGGAGGTGGTGTATATTCTTTCTATTACTTGTTTAAAATGTTTAACCAAATATTCATTGTGTGCTAGCCACTCTTCTTGGCACTGTGAATCCACTGAGACTCCATATGGAATCTGTTCATAACTTAGATTATAACAAAATAATCACAGTGCAAGGTAGAAAATAGTGTCTAACCCATAAAGAGTGTCCTATAAGGCACAGTAAATAAACAGGGTTCATCACGGAAAGAAAAGTGAGGATGGTGCATCAGGGAAGGCCTTTGACTTGTATAAGAGGTGTCATTTGGAGAGGGTGAGATATATGTAGAGAAATGATGGTGATGGTGGAGGTTATTCCAATGTAGGAGAATCAATAAGAAGAAGGACCAAAGGCAGGAAAAAGCTGGAAGAGGGTAGGGAATTGAATACATTCTACATGCTAAGGCAGGGAATTGTATATTTTAGAGAGCGGTGGATATTTTACCATATAGTCCTTTTTCTGGATTACTTGTACAATTATTAATTGTTTTTCCAGGGCAAGTACTTAGAGAAACCCACTAATTACAAATCTAGTCTGAGAAAAGTCTATCTCTGTTCCTACCTCGGAACCACTGTCAACTGACCAATAACAAAACTTGCTCCCAATTCTAAGGTGACTCATTTTTTTAAATGGCCATCAACGCAATAACATATCAGTGGTTTCTTAATGAAAATAAATTATAGACTACTATTTTGATGCTTACCCATTAGCTGTTTTAGGGTTTCAAAGAACTAGATATTTTATAGAAAAGGCTATGCATAAACATTTCATATTTTTTACAATGTGAATTGAAACTATGATTTCTTTCTGTTGATGAAATCAACTTTACTATGAATACCATTGTGTTTGACTGCCTACATTAATAATACAATGAAATGTTAAATTTCAGTTAGAAGTGAAAATTTACATATACATATATTCTCCTCCTAAATCATGAACCCCCTGACTTATCCATGGACTCCAAGGCAAGTGGTCTTGAACTAGATGATGTGCTACCTTTTTTTTAAATTATTATTTAAAATTATAGCATACTAATTATAGCTGTCACAGATTTTCAAATCCCTATACCAACCTTCATATTCTAGATTCCACTGGGGGTTTGTTTTGTCCTTTTTCTCACATCACAATACCTTGTCATCGTATGACTCTAAAATCTATGTTTTATTTACCAATTAGACTTGAAGTGTCCACAAGGCATGTATTTTATATCTTATGTTTCTTTGTGCTCTTCTATAGAACCCAGCTTAGTGCTTCACACCAAGTTGACATGATAGATATATATATGTCTGTCTTGCAGATAAATAGATTAACTGATAAATAAGACAATGTGATAGTATAATACACTAATGCAGTTGTGTAAGGCATTCACGCATTGGCTATTTACTGCTACAAATTAAAAGTAAAACAATTGCTACTGTGGGTTTTCTGATGTTCTGTTTTATACAACAAGCAGTCTATACAATGATAAATTCTCATTTTAAATTTAAAGTGAATCTAAGACAATCATTAAATAGCAGTTCATTGTTTTCAAAGAGAGTTGACAGCCAACCACTGGAGAAAAATGTCTCAGAAAACACATGAAATTGACAATAGAAACAAAAAACAATATGATATAGTATTATTATAAAGTCATTCTGTTAGAAAATGATGTGACAATTTATAGACGAAATGGCTCAGGGATTTATCATGAATTATGCTAAACTGATAACTAAGTTAAATTTTTTTAAAATGTCAAAGATTTGGGGTTAATTCAAAAAACAAACTAAAAATAGTGTGATCCAAAAGGAGTTTCCCTAACTTGGCATTTGGCCAAACAACAACTCAAGAGGTTTTCTGCTTGCCAATAATAAATCAAGAAATACTTTATCCTGAAAAACGGAAGAGCAATAAAATAAAGAAGACACAACGATAACAAGCTTATTATTTGAAACAAGTGTCACGAAGCTGGGTAGGTCCTTGGCTCTCTTTACCTGTTTATCTAGATTTCTTTGTTTCCTATCAAGTGTCTGAAGATTAAAAACACATTCCTCATTCCTTAAGTTTTATTTATACTGTTGTATATACAGTGTGGTGGTAGTAGATAACTATACTAGTTAGTCCATTAAGTGTATAATTTCAATTATTATAGAACTAAAAGAGGAACGAACACTTGGTGATCTGGCCACAGGAGAGTGGGACCCTTCAGTATCAACTGTGGGTGCACTAGCTGGACATGACTTAGATTTAGTTCCCTTGGGGGCAAATTAGGTTATTTGTGGTCTATGTGAAATTGGTGGTAAGCATTCAGTGGAATTTTCTAGGGATTTATGAAAAAGTTGTGTGATGTGTGATGGTGTATGTGTGTTCTAGCAGCCAAATGATGGTATGGCCTAAGCACCTATAGGGATGGAAACCTTGTGCATACAATCCCCTCCTAATACACAAACATAGGTTCCAGGAGGCATAATCTCTTGCCACCGTGGATAAGTTTAGAGCTATGAGACAGAAAAAGAGACTCACTAGACTTGGTCTTTTTATGTTAACCTCTAGAAAGAAAGTGTAAAAATTACTGTCAGTGGAGTTCCCATCATTTTTCTAAAATTTGGGCTGCCTTTAGTTCTTACCTTTCCAGATTATTGGGGGACTAATTCCTTTATGAATTTTATGAGAAACTCCAGTGCTCCTCCAATAAAATCCCATTTTTTGTACTGTTTTTGCTTAAGTTAGCCAATGACAATTTTTTTAATTTGAAAAAGCAACTTTAACTAATGCATAATATCTGTTTTACTTCTGAAAAAAACTGAGAAACAGACATTTTAGGTGACTTGACTATGTCCAGTTAAAAATATAACTTATATGTTGAAGGGACTTGAAATCAGGTAATAAAATACAGTCAAAGAAGTAGGGGGTTCTAAACCTGAAAAAAGAACACTCTAAGAGATTATGGGAAGAGATATAAGTGAATCAAACATTTGAAGATTTTAAAGTGTTGTATTACCTGTCAGAAGTTCAAGGATTGAAAGTTATACAGAATCAGTTTTTTTGTACAATATATGGGAAATGATTCTGACAAAATTATCAAAATGTCAAATAAGTTTGTCTATCTCTAAGAAGTGTGTATTAAATGTTAGCTATTGAAGGGTAAGTTCTAGTATAATATTGCTTTATCAGCTGTGATTGGCAGATAATAAATATTCAATAATTATTTGTTGAACTGAAAAATCACAGGAGATCACAATCAGATATCTATTTAGTGTCTATTTAGTGTCAATTTAAGATTGTGAGCCTTTTTACATTGTTATATATGTTCTTGAACTACTTATTGTATGTACTACTGCATTAGATATTGTGGTAGGAAATGTAAAAGTGCCCCTCCCTCCCCCTCCAAGATTCCACACAGTAATTCCCAGAATCAGTAAATATGATATTTGATATTGCTTGATAGTACTCATATGATTATGGTATGTCATATGGTACAGTGGATCTTGAATAGGGAAATTATTGGGATGGGCACTGAATTATTCACATGAGCACTTAGCACACAGCTTTCTCTGGTTAGTGGCAGAAGAGGAAGTCAGAGAGATTCAAAGCACAAGGTTTTTCAGTGATACCATTGATGAACTGAAGATGGAGGAGGTCACATAACAAGGAATGAATGCAGGAAATCTTAAGGAGCTGACAGAGATCCCCACTGACAGCCAGGAAGGAAATAGGGACCTCAGTCCTACGACCTCAAGGAATTAAACTCTGCCAACAACTTGATTTAATTTATCTTGGTCAGGGGCAGGGAATTTAGAAACATTTTTCATATAAGAGTCTCGGGGTCACATGTAGGAAATTAGCATAGATATTATCAAACAACTAATTGGTTGAATATGCTATTGTGGGAGGCAACTGGTGACACCAAGAAAACTAAATATAACTGACAGCCGTCAAATCTAACTTTAATAAGACTGAATCTGAGGTTATTTTAAATCCATTTAATAAATCTCTAGTAAATTGTCAGAAAAAGAAGCCAGTAGGACAAATATTCTCTCCCTTGATTAAAACTAATAAACAAGAGCTAGTCTGGTCTCACTTTTTAAGACTCATAAATGGCTTTGATTTTGCCCAAAGAGCTTATGTGTTTACTAAAGTTCAGGGAAAAGGATCACCTTGATTACCTTGATTACCAAACTCCTGGGAAAAAAGGTTTTTACTGAGGCCAAGTGCATGTTTGCAAAATCAAGAATTTTTACTCTGCCCATAAAGCAGAGCTGTGTACCATCTACGGGTTCACATGCACTGAAATCATTGTTGGTTTTGCTCAAATAGTAAGTTAAGAGTATCACTCTAGGGAAAATTATCAAAAATCTTCAAAGTTTGTTCTCTGGGTCCCTCATGTTCTCTTTTCCATCCTTACGGCAAGTCCTCCAGCTATTTGTATGCACACTGGCTCTCTGTAAGTCATTTTACAGAAGAATAGATTGACAGATTGATTAATTGAATATCCTTTGACTGAAATGCCCCCACAGAAAAATATTCCATCAGCTAGGCACTTGTAATTTAAACCTTTTATCTCTCATTGTGGAATGAAAGGCTTTTTTCTCCTGATATTTTCAGCCATTAGCAAGTAGGTAAAGAAGTATATTGTGCTTTGGTAGTGTGTGTAGAGGGAGAAATTCTGCAATTATACTAGATCTATTAAATTCCCAGGTTTTAGAGTAACTTAGAAGCTGATAATTAAAGTGTATGCTCCATGATGTTTCTACTAAGCCCCCCCCAATTTCCTCTCTGTAGTGGGTGAACCAGGACTACTCAATAGGGACGCTGAAGCTCTTGTCCCAACATTCTGAGATGGCGAGAAACCTAAACCACCAAGCACTTCTTGGACTTAAAGAATAACTCAGTCCTAAAATAAGTATTCTGAAAGGTTCTCCCCAACATACTCCTTCATCTTATACTGGTAATTTGCTGGTTTGCCCTCAGATCATTTGTTTGCAAACCATTTCCCAGATTCCCTTGCTTATTGTCTTATGACTTGGTTCAAACAACAGGAGATCCTGGCAAGAGATTGAGGATGGGGATTGACTCCTTGGATGCTGAACTTGTGGATACGAAGGCCTGAAAGTAGATAGTTACAGAGATAAGATTTATAGAGATAAAACTGGAGATGTAGAAACAGGGGAAAGATCAAGAGTTTAATTGAATATGTTCATTGTAAGATGCCTTTGAGATAAATGTTAAGTTGTTAGCTGGATACGGGAGCCTAGAGCTCAGAAGAGAAGTCTGGGCTGAAGATAGGAATTTAGGAGTTTTAAGCACATGTGGTCGTTGGTATTTTAGTCATGAATGTAAGAGATAACCTGGGGAGAAATGGTAGAGTAAGAAAAGAGTTAGGATTGAGTCCTGAGGAACCCAGCAATTACAAGATGAATTGAGGACTTTCCAGAGGTGTCTCAGAAGACATGACCAGAGAAAGGCAGAGAACCGGGTGTCAAAGAGTATTTGAGGAAAAAAGGTAAACCTAAGTGCTGCTGAGACATTAAGTACAATAAGAATGTGAAGGCTGTCTACAGTTTTTGACAACATGGAAGTTATTAGTGATCTAGCAAGAGCCCTTTGATGGAGTACTAGGGGCAGAAGCATACCATCTATATGGTTTATATGTGTAAGATATCCAGAAAAATTACATACCATTTAAAGTCATTTGAAGTGGGAGGAAGTTAAGTAAACTTAAAAATATTAGAAAAAAATATACAAATTATACGTGTATACCTTGTGAAGTCCATGACTTTTCACAAAATATACACACTTTTGTCACATCAGGAAATAGTATACTACTACAAGCCAGAAATCTCCCACCTTGTGCCCCATCTCCCATTCACTACTCCCATAAAGGTAACCAGTGTGACTTCTAACACCATATATTGTTTTGCTCGTTTTTGAATTTTACTCATATACTATGTATTCATTTATGTCTGGCTTCTTTTGTTCAATATTATGCTTGATGATCATCCAAGAAACATTTATTTACCCATTCTACTTTGATGAACATTATGCTATTAAGAATGTTACTATGAATGCTCTTGCTCATTCTTGTCTTTTGGTGACCATATGTATAGATTTTTGTTCGGTATATACCTAGGAACAGCTAGGTTAGAGGATATCTGTATGTTCACCACTGGAATATACAGCCATACTGCTTTCAAAAATGATTGTAGTGATTTGCATGCCTACCAAAAAAAGAAAGAAAGAAAAAAAGAGAGATTGAGGATGGGAGAAAATCCTTGGATATCCCTGTTCCCTATCCCACGCACACACCCGTTTGATTGAGATGACCTCTCTGTCTCCAGCATGAAGTGCTCCTCTTCATGTCCCAACTCTTTCCAGGAAGCATCTTTGGTGAATCTCATCCTACCATGTAGCTCTGGCTCTCGGGATCTAATAATACCAACTCCTCCCCTGCGTTTCCACCACTGGTTGTAACAGCATCTTTCTTCTGTTATTAAATCCTATGTTGCTTTACTATCCCATTCCGCTTTTGGGCTCTTCCAACACCATTGTAAATAGTGCTTTGTATTAAGTTTTTCTGATGAATGACATGGAATGGGCTCCATTTTCCAGACAGGATGGCAACTGATATATGTGCCTTACTTTGGTCTGAAGACTTGTTTTCTAGTACTGGTGATACTATTATAGTCAATATTTTGTGATTTTTTTTCCTTACTGTCAATTCATTACTCAATATCCAAGACATTTCACCAAGCTTTCTTCACTATTTCTATCTCAGGAGTTGAAATTCTTTACCATTAGTAACAGTGGTATTAACAAACTTGTCAGCCATCTTAAAGGATTCAAAGTCAGTAAGAGTTTTGGGTGGCAAATTATAAAGTATTATTATTTAAACACTTGTCAAAGGAATAGTATCTTTTTAACAAAGACTAAATTATTCTGATTTATTTAAACAAAAGGGCTTATAAGAGATTCACCTGAGTAATAACAATTGCTTTGAATCATTAAATACTTTAATTGTACAAATCATTTTGGTAGTCATTGCCTTTACAATATTAAAAACAGACCTGAGAATAAGATAACACTATCAGGCTTCCTATTTCAAAGATCTTGCTACAAACAAAATGAAGAACTTGCTCAAGTCACACTGACAGTGACAAACACAGGTTAGAGACTGGTTTCCCAACTCCAGGCCAAATTTCTGTCTTAACCCTACTGCTACCCCTCAGTAGGAAACACGTTTAAGTATTGTGAGAAGAATATGAAAAAGACAGGTGGTGTGCTATATGGGGGGGAAATGAGTTAACATTAGATTTAGGAGGCTCCTGAGGTTACCCATTTGCAGTACTTTATAAAATCAGGAATCACAACGAATGGCCTGCTACTACTTTCCACTAACTATAACAAAAGCCTGCTGCCTACCTTTCTTGCAATTAAATAAATTGAACAGCCATGACGTTTTTATAAATGTAGATGAACTTTCAATGTCACCATGATTACAGGAAGTAATACAGGATGACCAATTACATGGTATTGATAACCAAAGACAACTGTATTTGACATTCAGGGCTGAATGATATCAAATGAAATCACCTTAGGAAATTTGCTAAAGATTTGAATGAATGGGAGGAGAAAAATAATAAGGAAATAATTTACAAATATATGAGATAAAAGAAGACCAACATTAGCATCAGTATTTGGAGGATACAGAAAATGAAAATCCTATTGTTGAAGGAGAATAGCAACATATTTGTTACTTTTCTATTTAAAAAGTGATTTTCCCAATTGATCTAATATATACTTCCTACGGACCCAGTAAGGTAAAATAGATAGGCACTAATTACCTCCTTTTACTAATGTGAAAATGTTTGAAGCTTAAAAAGATCCTGTGATTCACTAAAGGTAGCACAGTTAATGGATGGCAAAGCTGGCCCTTAATGGCAGATGTGACACCCAGCACTTGGAAACAACTATGCTATGTTGATTTCCAAGGAAGGCGGGCTTTAGAAATGGTTTTATATCAAAATAGAATAAAAAGAAAGTAAACTAAGGAGGAAGAGGAGAAGGATGGGGAGGAGAAGTAAGACAATGGTGAAGGTGGCTTGGAAAAATTCTAAAACAAGGAGCTGTCAAGTAGGCAGGAGAATAGGTATTTGGTGAAAGGTAATGGGGCTAGCCATCATGGGATTAGGGAGAAATATCCTGGGAATTGTCATAAATAAAGTGAAATAAAGTGATAAACTAATTATTAATGCGTATTAGTATAGGGGTACTGAAGTTGAAAAAATATCCTCCAGGGACATAACCTCTTCCTCTTCCGCTGAACACCAAATCCGCGAAATTACAAACAGTGAGAAAACAGAGGCGAGGCCTTTTTTCTTTGCTGTATGCCCTGAAGCTTTATGATGTGTGTGTAGTGGGTATTCAGCAAATGCCTAAAGAATTAAATTGATGATTCCAAACTACATCGATCCTATTTTCTAAGCTGATGCCTTTCATATTTCAAAATTTTTTATATTATACACTAATTCTTCACACATGTAAATCATATTTTCCTAGATGTTCATGGGGAGTGTGGACCTTGCTTTAACACTCCTTTGCATAAAGTAGTATATGTAAAGTCACCAAGTAGAAACACATTTTTAAAAAAGTCAATAGAAGAAGGGAAACATTTTGTTTTGGCTGATGTTTCATTTATCATTATAAAAAGCTTGGCAAACAGTAATGTCAGATTGAGCTTGAGAAAAATAAAAAACAGGTAAGAATTGAAGAATTCCCAGGTAATGAATATTCTTTTTATAGTAGTGGTACATTTGCTCATTTTCATTTATACTGTTCCACACATGGCAAGTCACTGAATTCTCTTCAAATGAGAATTAAAAATCTGTGTTGGTTGACTATCAAAACACAATTTCTCTGAGTTTCAATTTAAACTGAATAATACCAAGATAAGAGCTCTTACAATGTGATTATTTCTAATTAGCTAAGAGCTGCTCAAAATACACACCCCACCCCCATCCCCCTATTTCATGCTGCTACACCAATGTTACAATACCATGGACATTTGTAAAATCTTTCTTTGGATAAAGTGAAGGGAATTCTGGTTTGAAAGCCCTTGTTTCTTGAGTTAAGCCAGAGAGGAAACATTTTCTGAGCTTTGAATGGCCTGCTTTAGAAAGCTGTTTACTCCTGCTGACACCTTTGCAAGCTCTTTCCTCAATGTCTCCATGCAACGAAACTAAACAGGACAACTCATCATATTGAACATATCATTTTAGTGTAGGAATCTCCTCTCTATACTTCCTTCTAGAACAAATTAACTTACCAACAGCCTACTGCCTTGATAGTTACATGACCTCCTTCCCCAGGACCCCAACTGACCAAAGGACCATCAAACCACAAAAGGGCAAAGTCACAAAAATATCTAGTCAAACCATAAGGTGGATTCTATTTAAAAGACTCCATATCTGAGATTTGGAGCTATCACCCTCCTCAATGTTTGGGCTAATGACAAACAGCATCAAATTCACCTGTTAATATTTTTAAAGGATACTCACAAGAAGAACGCATCCTAAGATAGTACATGCTAAGGTTAACTATCCACAGAATCCTGACTTCCAGTTATCTTGTTACTTTTGCTTCTATTTCCTTTTAGGAATAGGAACAGGAAATGGGAGACCAGGATATAGTGGCGGGCAAGGCACACTGCTTGCTGCATAGGAGGGGTTCAAGAACTTCGAAATAAATCACCCAATAGACAAGTGAAAGGAAGGAAGGAGATGATGGGAGGAAGAAAGGTGTAAAGAAAATATAAAGAAAAATATGGAATACTTATTTGTTGACTCTGATTGCTAATAAGATAGTTTATTCTATTGTATAGATGGATAAATTTTCTCAAATATATACATCAGAGTAGGTCAAAAACAAATGAAAGATCAAGGAGGACAGACAGGAGGGAGAACAAGTTGTGGCAGGGGAAGGAAGAGAGTGAGGAGGAGCGGTGAGCAGAGGGGGAAGACAGGAGAGGGCACAGAAGAGAAGGTAGAGCAGAGGGGGCAGTAAAGGAGAGAGGAGGAAAGTGGCTGAGGAAGAGCCACGTAGACTTATTCTAGTCTAAATAACATAATCACTTAGATACGGTTATCTGACTAACATCTGGGTCTCCCCCAGGACTCCAAGCGGAAGGTGACCTACAAAATACAAGCTCATTTATTTATTATTAAATTCCACAGACATAAAATTGTTCTGTTCCAAATCCTGTACTTAGATAGTCATGGACCAGTAACAGTTTTGAGGACCAACACTGGTCCGCTAACTACTCCTTTAAGAACCTGACCTGGTAGAAACTCATTAATAACATATGGAATATCTAAGCGATATAGACAGCAGAACATTAACAGTTCAGCAATAAATTATATCATGGCTTTTCTGGAATTTGATCTATTTATTTTTTTCCAAGCATTTTATTGCCACCACAAATCTGAGATGATAACCCCAATTTTTAAATAGTTATAATAAATTGAGGACCAAGGACAGGCTTGTTAACCGATGGTCGCTCATGGAGAAGCAGAGTATATGGAGACTCAGTTCTCTTGACTCCCAGTCCATGGCTTTTTTTCATAGGCCTCCATGGTTCTTTTAGTCGGTACACAAACTGGACATATAGCATTAATTAGTGAGCTGTAAGCACTTTCGTTTTCACTTTTGGCTAGCAGACTCCAGTGAATCTCTAATTTACGCATTTCAGCCTGCACACATTTGCAGACCAGTATTTTAAGAGCTAGTTATTAATTTGACTTAGCCTCCATTTCTGTGTCTATAATGTTAAGATGCACATTCAAACAGCACTCCAGTAGAAATTAACCATACCCAAAAGATAAGTGTGTCGTCAGTCTCATTCTACTCTTCTTTAATCTGTAAATTGTCTTTTATAGCAATTGCTAGTATAAAAACAACATAAACGCAAAGACAACTACAGCAAATCATTAGCAAAATGTTCTTTCCAACACTGATTCAAAATAATGATAAAAATAAAACTTATATTTGAAATCTTAGCAACCTTTTTTTTAAGGATATCGATTGAATTATCTATTATTTATCTACCTTGACTAGAAAAATACATACACCGAATCGTTAACACTACAGTGGATTGAGACTAGAGAATACAGGACACTTCCTTTCTCTTTATACATTTCCACGCTTTGGGGAAATTTTCTCATGAACTTATATTTAAATAAATATGCAATGTTTTACATATGTAATGTTTATTAATAATATATTGGTGATAGAAGCCATTCTAGTAAGTCTAAAGACTTTCATTATGTATATGTTAAAACAAATGTGTCATATTTTACTACTTTATCCATTGAACTTTGAAATAAAACAACATAGAAGGCAGGTTCTTAGCCCTCTAGTAGATAGATGAGAAAACTGGGGTGGAGACATGAAGCTGAGATTCCAAAAGAAATATGTGTAATGCCAAAGTCTGCATGCTTCCCATTTCCCTATGCTGCAGGGCAATGAAAAATGAGTACATTGTATCAGTTAATGGAATCTCTTTGTATTTCTAACTTGCTTATCATAGAGTGGAAAAACAACAAAAAACCATGTGAGACACCCACCTGTGACAGTGATATAACCCAGAATTCAGGGTAGTCTTATGACAAAATTGTTCACATAAGTTTGGTCAGAAGTATATTTTATATTTTAACTACCCTACTGAATTTTTTCTGTTATTGTGAAATCAGTAAGACATCCCTTTAGTCTCTAAAAAGTTAGAGACAGGTACAGAGAACACCTTGAGTTAGCAAGGATCACATCCCACTGCAGATAATTTTATCTAATAACCAAAAATAGTCTAAGATGGGGAAAGCATAATGACAATATTTGCCAGATTATAAATCTGATTTTCTATCACAGGTCCAGTAACACATAATTTGCTTCTAATTGATAATTTCCCAAAACCTAAATGCTGAAAATGAGAGTTACTAACAATATCATGCTAGTCCCAGCACTGCTATTTCTCGACCAGTTACAAACTATGATATACATTTTAAGAGCGGGCAAGCCACTAAGAAAATGATGTCTTGGGGTCAAGAAGAAACAATGCTAAATTAACAGGTTAAAATGCTGAGCTCTGAAGAAACCTTAAGAGAACCACTTGGGAACAATGCTGTGAGAATTTGTAACAAAAAATGAGCAGAAAGTAAAAAAAGGTTACATTCTTGGGCTTTTTTCCCCACTCCCCACTGTGAAGAATGGCAACCAGAGGAAAGAAATAAGGGCAAAGAGGATCACTGATATCCTGTGTTTGGCAGGTGTTAAAAGAAGCATCTGTCTCCTTCCTGATATTGGGTAATAGTCATCTCTTGGCAACTTACTAGCTAAAGGGGAAGAAAAAATCTTAGTTATCACCCTTAAATTTCCTACTCACTTAAAGGATTTTCTAGAGAGAGGAAACACATGTACAGCATTCTCTAATAAAGTCATGGCTTCTGGGATTTTCTAAGTTTCTAAACTTCTTTCCAAGCATTAGAAAAGCATTATATGTGATTTTTCTTTCTTCTGTTAACTAATTGGGCAGACTTATTCTAAGGCAAAGTTGGAAGATATAGGCAGCATCAAAGTTAATTTCTTACTCTTTTTTAAAATTACGTTAGATTTATTCAACAAATCATTGTATTAGCCATATTGTAATATAGATTACTGTTCTTAGTATTCATTATACAGAGCTAAACTGTATAATCTTATAGTTAGCTTTTACTAAATGGTATGAAATATAAGTGATTCTGTCATAGACAAAGCAATAGTCTTCAAAGAGTTTACTGTGTGGAGTTCTGGATGTGATTTAAAAATATAGAATCGACAGCAATATAAAATTATACATAGATTTGCTCTCAGGACCAAAAAAGTGAACGTTTTCTACAGATTACAAAGTTTGAATATCATTTAGGATACTATACTTTGAGGTTTTGATCCAGATATTGACCCCCTGACTCCATTGAAAACCTGACTATAAACTTTGCCCTTTCCATTCTCTGGCTCTAATTTTCTGACCCTTTTTTAAAACACATTCCGTGAAACTTGTGAATGTAGACTGCATAGAGAAAAAGGCGAATTCCCTAGCCAGTAATGGTATCCTCACATTCGAATACGAAAAACTCTTAAGATATTCCTTCCTTCAGGCCCCTTTCTCTCTGTAAGTGAAAAATGAAAAATTGGGCCAGAAAATATGATGGTGTTTTCTAAAGTTTTGAGATATGTCCACCATTTCCTATCCCAATTGTTATGAACCCCAATGGATTCACATGAAAGATCAAATGTTGGGAAAGTCGTCTGGATCTTTAATTAATCATCTCCCAAACTCTTAGGCAAAGTGAAGGAAAGGTAGCATGTATATTCACAGACTGCTTATGAAACTAACAACCAAAGAAATCAGAAAGAGAAAGAAAAGGAAAGAAAACCCTGAGCAGTCACTGAAACTTAAGTTAGTACACGAGTGATAGTACGTGTCTGCTATATTTTATTAAGCACCTAGTACAGTGCAAGTTTCTTTGTATTAGTTATCTCCTTTAATTCCCCAAACAAACCCATAAAATAGTTATTACACAGAAAAATTGTATCTGCTAAAGAAAAATTGTATCTACTAATGCCTTCCTAGATGACCACACCCACGTTGTCGCCATACTTTCTGTTAGTACTGTATCTTCTACCAACTTTTGTTATAGCACTTTCACACTTGTGCAATAAATGGAATAACACTGTGGTTAAGAGAATGAGTTTTTCAGTCACTGAAACATAGATGCAAACCTAGGTCTGTCACTTACAAGTTGGGCGGTTTGGACATAACCTCTCATAGAGACAACAGAGCAGGTACAGTATATACATTAGAGAACAACTGATATGATTAAATGAGTTAATGTTTGCAGAGCATCTAGCCTCACACCTGGTCCATATCAACAAAGGGTTTAGTATTATCTTTGAGGGGAGAGGCCGCCTCCTGTTTTCATTTTCCTGAAGTATGCCTATGCAGAAGGAGACCCACAGGAAGGGCTTTAAATGTGTGATGAATGAATGAGCAAATGGATGGATGCATGAATAATCCTTTGAATCTTAGAACAGCATGCTTTCTATTAAAGTTCCAATTGTCTTCATCAGTTTTCTTTTCCTGGAGTAGAACACATTTCTGTGATAGTAAGTGGCTGCTATCATTTTTAAGGACCTAGTGCAGTACAAGTTTCTTTATGTTATCTCCTTTAATTCCCGAAACAATTCCATGAAATAGTTATTGTGTAGAAAAACTGGTCCAGACTGCATCCAACGGCCTGCTGATGTATAACATAGGGCACATATGCACATAGATACCCAAGGCAAGAACAAAAATGATTATTTCCTTATCATTACCTCTTCACGTAGCATCCAAAAATAAGTTCCTACGATGTCTCATTTAAGAAATGAGAATGTGCGATGCAGAGTGAGCTGAAATAATCCTCTGCAATTAGTTTTATGACTTTAAAAATATTCTTGGACCTTTCTAAGCATCAGTTTTTCTCATTCCTAAAACAGGGACGTTAATAATTATATGTGCCTGGCAGTATTGTGATAAAT
The DNA here is from genome assembly GCF_057876585.1 of Rhinolophus sinicus. Classification (NCBI taxonomy): domain Eukaryota; kingdom Metazoa; phylum Chordata; class Mammalia; order Chiroptera; family Rhinolophidae; genus Rhinolophus; species Rhinolophus sinicus. The sequence goes on from NC_142504.1 coordinate 86,629,070, forward strand.
GAGATAATGTATAGTAAAAGGTGTATTGTATACGGATAAAAGGATATCCTCTTTGAGGAGAGAGGCAGCTGCCTTTCCAGCATCCCTTCTTTGGGGTGTCTTTTAGAAAAACATACAGGTGTGGTAAGAGGACCACCAACCTTTTGATTTTCAGTGCAAAATTGGAACTTCGGACCCTTCAAACTCTAAATGCCTGCCTCCATATTTAGCTCAGGGCTTTCTCTCACAAGATAAATAGGAGATAACCACAGGTGCATCTATTTATGTGTCAAGGAGATAGAGAAGTTGCAACTGTTCTTTATTCTACTTTACTGTATAAATATGTGTGAAATTCTATCCAGACTTTGTAGTCACTTTCATGACACCTTACGTCCTTACTCTATAATAAATTTTGTTTTCTTTCTGTGGGGGCGGAGCCCCAGAAAGAAGTTTCCAGGCTCTCGGCCTCACATAGAAAGGTGTTGGCTCAGGTAGTAAATGGCCAACTGTGATTGCATGGCCATCAGCTGTGGCTAGTTGGCCGTCAGCTGTAACCAGTGAGCCATTGGCCACAATATAACTGCTGTGGCTATGCTAGGAGAGGGAGAGGAAAAGATGGCGGTTTGAGAAAGAGAGAAGGAGAAGGAGAGAAAGAATGGGGGCTAGCAAGAAGATGGCGGCTGGGCTGGCAAGTGTGGATGGCGGTTTGCGGACAGTGTGGATCCAGCCTCCAGTGAGAGTATAGTGCCGCCAGAGAGAATATAGCGGTATGACTCCCCTACCTATGGCTCCGTGGGTGTTCCTTTTTGGCCTCACCATATCCTGCGTTCTTGTATGGGGAGCGGGAGCAGAGACCCCGCAGGCCTCCCCTGCATGACAAATGGCGCAGCGAGCAGGGTCCCCCGCATGACACATGGCGTAGTCGGCAGGATATGGTGCCGGCCAAAGCTCTCCGAAGTGCGGTGGAGCAGTTTCTGCGTGAGTCTGAGGAAGACCAGGAGGAGCAGCTGCCAGAGAGCTGGACCCCCGTGGAGGGGTGGGAGGACGTGGACGGTTCTCCCACCAGCACAGGAAAAGCCATGCAGCTGCTGGAGAGATGGAGCCCCGTGGAGAGGTGGAAAGATGTGGACGGTTCCCCAACCAGCACAGGCCGGAGAAAGCGAAGGTCGTTGCAGCCCTGTGGGCCGGGGAAGTTCCTGCTCAGGCAGCCTGGATGCAGGACTTATAGTCCCAGGAGGTAACGCTTGCTGAGTCCTCCGTGGGAGATGAGGGTGAGGTCAAGGTCGTCCCTCACCCCCAGGACAGCCCTGGTGAATGACTATGGACTATGGGGAATTGCCTTCCATCCCTAATTTAATGGACCACTTGACTGTTTGTTTGGGAACTGTTGTTAGTGGAACTGGGGGATATTTGCTTTTGTCTCTTGACTGGCCGCCATTGAGAATATGTAAGCACCTTGATTGTGAGTCGCTGTTGTTCCAGCAGGGTACCCTGAGAGGCACAGAGAGAGTGGCAGTGCGCTGAGAGGTCTGGCTGAGCCCTGAAGATACCCTGGCTGTGCCCAGGAAGTCGGGCTGTTCCCAGAGAGAGTAGTAGAGCCCTGAAGGTACCCTGGCTGTGCCCAGGAAGTCGGGCTGTTCCCAGAGAGAGTGGCAGTGCCCTGAGAGCCCTGGCTGAGTCCAGGAAGTCTGGCTGAGCCCTGAAGATACCCTGGCTGTGCCCAGGAAGTCGGGCTGTTCCCAGAGAGAGTAGAGCCCTGGCTGAGTCCAGGAAGTTTGGCTGAGCCCTGAAGATACCCTGGCTGTGCCCAGGAAGTCGGGCTGTTCCCAGAGAGAGTGGCAGTGCCCTGAGAGCCCTGGCTGTGTCCAGGAAGTGTGGCTGTGGCAGTGCCCTGAGAGCCCTGGCTGTGTCCAGGAAGTGTGGCTGTGCCCACAGAGAGTGGCAGTGCCCTGAAAGCCCTGGCTGTGTCCAGGAAGTGTGGCTGTTCCCAGAGAAAGTGGCAGTGCCCTGAGAAATCCTAGCTGTGCCCGGGGAAACTAGTGGTACCCTAAGAAGTCCAGGAAGTCTGGCAGTGCCCAGAAGTACTGGTGGTGCCCTGAGAAACCCTGGCTGTGTCCGGGAAGACAGGTGGTACCCTAAGAAGTCCAGGAAGTCTGGCTGTGCCCAGGAGTACTGGTGGTGCCCTGAGAAACCCTGGCTGTGTCCGGGAAGACAGGTGGTACCCTAAGAAGTCCAGGAAGTCTGGCTGTGCCCAGGAGTACTGGTGGTGCCCTGAGAAACCCTGGCTGTGTCCGGGAAGACAGGTGGTACCCTAAGAAGTCCAGGAAGTCTGGCAGTGCCCAGGAGTACTGGTGGTGCCCTGAGAAACCCTGGCTGTGTCCGGGAAGACAGGTGGTACCCTAAGAAGTCCAGGAAGTCTGGCTGTGCCCAGGAGTACTGGTGGTGCCCTGAGAAACCCTGGCTGTGTCCGGGAAGACAGGTGGTACCCTAAGAAGTCCAGGAAGTCTGGCAGTGCCCAGGAGTACTGGTGGTGCCCTGAGAAACCCTGGCTGTGTCCGGGAAGACAGGTGGTACCCTAAGAAGTCCAGGAAGTCTGGCCGTGCCCAGAAGCACTGGTGGTGCCCTGAGAAACCCTGGCTGTGCCCAGAGAGCCTGGCTGTGTCCAGGATATTGCATTCACCCCCAGGCTCCTCGCACAGGTCCCCTCGCGGAAGACGCTTGTCGCGTAGATTGTGAGGCGAGAGCCTGTAGGGGTGGAGTGTGGGGGCGGAGCCCCAGAAAGAAGTTTCCAGGCTCTCGGCCTCACATAGAAAGGTGTTGGCTCAGGTAGTAAATGGCCAACTGTGATTGCATGGCCATCAGCTGTGGCTAGTTGGCCGTCAGCTGTAACCAGTGAGCCATTGGCCACAATATAACTGCTGTGGCTATGCTAGGAGAGGGAGAGGAAAAGATGGCGGTTTGAGAAAGAGAGAAGGAGAAGGAGAGAAAGAATGGGGGCTAGCAAGAAGATGGCGGCTGGGCTGGCAAGTGTGGATGGCGGTTTGCGGACAGTGTGGATCCAGCCTCCAGTGAGAGTATAGTGCCGCCAGAGAGAATATAGCGGTATGACTCCCCTACCTATGGCTCCGTGGGTGTTCCTTTTTGGCCTCACCATATCCTGCGTTCTTGTATGGGGAGCGGGAGCAGAGACCCCGCAGGCCTCCCCCGCACGACACTTTCTCTCTTCTATATAGGTACAGAGGAGTCTTTATTGGCAGGATTGTTTTATTTCCCCAACAATTACAAACTGTAAAGGGCCAAAAAATATCTTCATTGTTGAGGTTGTTATTGTAATTATTATAATCATTATCATTTCAGGACTACACCGATAGAAAACTATGCCAGTTATCCACATAAAAAATAAAATACTTCTGTCCCTAGCTAATCTGGTAAGTCCTACAAAAGTGGTTTCCTCAAAAATTCAGGTGAATATATCATTTTTCCCATGTATTTTTATCAGATGTCAATGCCAAGACAGAGTACAAAAGTTCCCTAGTTAAAAATTATTAAATTTTAGAAATGTCGAACTCCAGTAATAAATGATAAACTTCTTTTTCATCATCCTAAAAAGTCATCCTTGAAATGGAAAACTCATGTCAGGTTTTCACATATTCTAATTGCTATATACAAATATCAAAGAGGAAATAGAGCAGTAAAACAAATACTAAAGATGCTACGAAATGTAATGCAATAATGTGACCTAAAATAAACTACATTATGAGTTAACTATTATAATTAAATGCAGTGTTTGTTTTTTACAGCTTGTAGATCAAACAAATTGTCTATAATCAAATTTACTGCTGACTCCATTATCATCACTGTTTTCCCCACAAACACCCTCTTTATTGACTTTCCCTGTGTAGTAGCCACACCCATGGGTTTCCAGCTTTGAAGGTTTTTTAATGTTACCCAATCATTGACCAGTTCTATCATCTGTGCTTGCTTTGTCACACTGCTTATCACAAGACATTTTGATTTTTCTATCAGTCATTTCCACCAGACTGTTGCTGAATGCCTGAACTTCAGCATTTTGCCCTGTAATTCTTATCCTCTGTCTTGTCACCTGCCACTTGACAAAGGCCAAAGAAACCTTGGTTGAATTAATTAATACATGAAATTCCATAGATTATATGTCTATGATTTCTTTCTCATCTATTCCCTACTTTTAATATCAGTGTTTCTATGCTAGTTTAGGCTCTCGGTCCTAATCACCTCCCCTAACTATCGCCCTTACCATTTATTCATTGCACTCCACATTTGTAGGGTACAAAGCACTGCCCCGTTTCTCACTGCTGGTGCATAAATGTCCACTGCCTTCAAAGGTAGGTCATCAAAAATATCAAGCCCAGGCTGACATTCTGGTCTTTCTAGAATCTAATTTCACCAACTGCTCCAGCCATCTTTCCTATACACCAACCTACCCATTTGCTTACATGCAACCGTAAGAAAACAGATAAATTTAGAATCTTATATATTTGTCCTGAGACATATAAAGTCAAACTTGGAAAATACAAAGAGAAAACTTTTACATCAGCATAAATCTCCCCAAAAAAGAGAAGAATCATTGCTATATTACAGTTTTCTAGAGTATCACAGAATTTAATCTTACATAGTCAAATTGAACCTTAATTTGATTTTTAAAAGCAAATACAAAAAGTGCTCATGTAACAATATAACCTTTTGTGCTGAAGATTTTTATTTTTCAATATTTATATAACATACATGTCAACAATCAACTATACTGGGTAGTTTTAGAAGCTATTCTCAGTTTACATGAAAACTGACCATTATGCAATCATATGTTTATGCCTCCCTTGTGATTTTGTTGCGTGTTCCTTAGCAGAAGTTTCTATTGTGCCATTATTTCCTTTTTCCCTTTTCTGTACTCTGGTTTCCCACGCAAATGTTCAGACCACTTCCAGATCACCTACTAACCTCAGAGCTTTCAGAAAACCTTGATGTCCTGAATATTTTTTATCTTAAACTGATTTCTGGCCTTTCCCAATTACATTCCAAACTTCTGAGACCAGTTCAAGAATGGAGCAACTTGCTTTTTCAAAGATTCCTGAAGGGGGGCCTTTCAAGGGATAATTAGGCTTTGGAGGATGAAAGACCTGTTCTTCTCCAAGCAGGATCTTGACAGAGGAGTGAGTGAGGGCCCAAATCAAACTTGCCTGGGGAGGTAACAAATCCCCATCAGTCTTCAACTTACAGCATTTGGCTCCAATTCAATCACTACTTAATTTCCAAAAGAAATAAGCACAGAAGATGAGAAATGGAAAGTTCTAAGTGATATAATAAGTTTTTGTTTCTTTTTTTTTTTCAAAACCGGTTAAGACTACCTCTAGAAAAACTTTGGTTAAGGTGGTGAACAGGCTAAATCCCCAACTTAATTACTTTTGAAACATTAGTAATTTTCTTAATATACTTTATTCTTAATATTCTTAATATTCTTTATTCTGTTATCTCAATAAATGATGCCCGTTTTTTGTTAGCCATCATTCTTCTTTCCCAGTTCCATTTTATTAATTCTGAGCTTAGCATCATATAGCGAACCCTAAGTTTCTCTCTTTTTAGCATAAGGTCATCGGTTTCCTCATTTTTGCTCAAAATTTATGAAGACACATAAGTTACTCTAGTTTGTTTTCGGGGGGGGGGGGGCAGGAGTGGGGGGAGGGCGGGGTCTGGCTGGGAGGGCCTGGGGAGAAACAGCAGATTTGCTCTTTCTCTTTGTGATTTTTTTAAAAGTCCTATCCTGAACTATTGATAAAAATCACTGAAAAGAGGTTGTCAGAATAATTAGCAATCATTTACTGAAAGGGGCTTCTGACTCTCTGCTTTGTCTCCATTTTCTTAAGAGTATGGAGCTTCTGCATAGTTACAACCTGAATGCTATTAAGCCAAGTATGACTCTTTATGGTTTTGTGTGTATTTCCTTACATACAAAGAGAGTAATTTTACATAGCCTTTTAACATGATTGTGCCTTCAAGTCTAAGATCTACTGTCTATTCTAGCACTAAGTTTTAGAGAAAAGGAGTATGTATGTGTGGTCCGTGCTCCGCTTTTACAGCAACACCCAAATCTCTCTCATTCTGATAAACACAAGCAGCACACTTCAAATAACAATTACGTATTTTTTATGATAATGGCTATATTTAGCATAGATTGTGTTGTTAATTGTAATGTGGTAGCACATTAATAGCCTAGGATTTGGTACATGGGAAACAAAACACAGTTTCTAAATACACATTATAAACATATGGCCATGATCAAAACAATTGAAAGACATGATGAATGCGGCATAACACAATTTTCACTATGAATACTTTAAATTGAAAAAATATATACTTTCAGGGATAGTCAACACACGGATAGTCAAAACCACAGTTTGTCTATTAGTAATATAGTACGTAAAATCTATATATTCTTGAAAAAGTTTTTATTATTTTTGGATGTGGATTAAAGTATACTTTGAAGTAATTAAGTTTTTAAAAGATTAGACATCTCCATAATAGCTATCAATATCAAACATTTCAAATCCATAATGTTTCCCAAATCTTAAGCTAAAATTAGTAATTCTGGAAAGAACTGTGCAAATACAAACCAAGGGGGATAAAAGCTGAATAAACCCACAGACAGCTCCCCCCAGAACAAAATCCATTTGAGGCAAAGCAACAGAAAATCCTGGAAGATTTACACATTGCACTGCTTTATGCTGACAAGTTGAAGCAGCAGCATCAAATAAAAGAGCTAAGTAAATGAATCTTCCCCAAAGAATACCTTTTCATCATATAATAACTACCTTAAAAGAACTAAACCATTTGTATGCTTCTAAAAATTGTTGAAAAAATGTATACATAATTGAAAAAGAACATTTGCAATCCTAAAATGAAATCTCATTACTTTTGCTGTTGGAAAAAACACACCTTTTAGACATATAGATTTTTTCATGACTTTTTTCTCTCTCTATGGAATTTTAAACTTAAAAGCACATATATCTAGGGTTAAAAAAAAAAAAGTGCCAGAAGCATGTAATACTTTTCTTTTCATCTAATTTTGACATGCTTCCAGGATTTTAAATGGATGTTTCCAAAGTATCTAAATTTTTTTCTCAAGTTTCTCATGTGGTCAAACCTTTAAATACCACCTAAACTGGGAAAACACTGCCAGTTTACTTATCAGAGTCCCCTTCTGTCATTCTACTGTTACATGGGACAGTCTTCAACAAGACTTAGACAAACCTCATTCATCAATATTCTACTCTGGAGGAACTGACACTTACTGTGAATTCGGTTCTTCAACTTAAATACCAGTGTCTGTGGAAGGCCAATTCTATCATTGCAGAGACAGCAACCCTCAGGCGAGGTCCAACCTTTCTCTCCAAGTGCACCCAGGGATTAGTCTGACTTCCCCTAAATTCTCTCATTTGCACAGTAAGAGCTAATCTTTCCTGTATGAAGCAGGAGATGGTGTTGCTATGACAACAGAGCACATTCTAGCAGTGGGACTACTGAGATGAGCCTTCAAAGACTCAGGGAAACAAGCACTCAGTTTTCCTCCAGGGCGATGGGCTCCTTCCTTTAGGATTTAATCCCCCAACAAGTTTACGGACAGACTGGGTTGTTGATTATCTATGCATTTTGCTACAGGGAGATCACTGGGTAAGAACATGGCTGGAAGATCACAGAATTATTTAATAAAAGTGCCATTCTTGGTTATATTAAATTTCCATTTGTAAATACTCTGTATAGCTGTTTAAAAACACTACCTTCATTTAAATTTAAAGCATTCTGCTTACTCTAAGTTTTTCTAAAATGATATTAATGTGTTAAGATCTGCATTATCAAAGGGAAAGCTCTATCTTTTTTTGTTTTTATAGCATCACGATTTTGTCAACTTGAAGGTTAGATACACACACACACACACACACACACACACAGACACAGACACACACACACACACACATCCATTTTCTCTCTCCAGCATCAATGTCTGGAGCCTTGAGGCTTCAGGGTGGGGGAGGGGATATGCTAACAAAAGCAAATCCTTGAAGCCACATTTTGCATACATCTATTAGCCAGAGAATAATCACAATAAGCATTAATTATTTAGAAAAATAATCATCAGTGTAATTTAAGTATCTATGCAACAACAGAAGAGATCTAGTATCAGGTCATATTATATGAGGGCAGGTTATAAATATTATTTGCAAAAATCCAGTTCCATTTTCTTGAAAATCATTAACACATACATTATTAGACATTTTAAATAGTTGATAATGCATGTTAATAGTTCGAAGTGTGTGCTATTTTGAATATTCATTTTTCTTCAGAAATATTCCTGTGAATTCAAACACGTCCATCTCTTTCATGGGAAGGAAAGGACAGTGGGATGGAAAAGGTTTCCCCTCTCAACAGCAGAGGTTCAGTTTACTACTCCACCTTGAGTGAGGTTTCCACCCATGGAATCATCGGAACTGCCCTTTTTTACTCCTCAATTTCCCCACTATCCTTTCCATTTCTCAATCCTTTATGTCTGGAGCACTGTTATTATACACCACCCCTCCCCCACACTGGGCTGTAATTATTCTCCTTTGGGGCTGAAGCAACATAATCCACATCATCTCTACTTACTATTTTGAGTGCAGACAGTGAACAAGACTTTATGTCACTCACAGGTGAGGAGATCTACAACTTAGAAGATTCAATGTCCTACGGGCCTTCTAGGAAAATCATTTAGTTACTTCTTGCTTATCAGCCAACTATGTGTGTAAAGCCTTAATATATCAATTAGAATGCCAACATTGCAAATAATGTGTGTATTTACATTTACTAATTCGTATAAAATTCAAAGGGCCTGTTAAACCTCATTTGGATTTGTGATTTTAATTCCTATCACAATAAAAAAATAACAGTTAAATTTGTTTATTGTACATCTTAGTATATATCTCCAGGACACATATGTACTCACTTCCTAGGTATAATCGGAACATTTTTCCCTCATGATCCTATTCCCACAGCTTGTTCTGAAGACACATTCTCATAATTCAAAAAGTTACAGCAACTGTATTCATTATGTTTGTTACTATCTAATTAGGAAAAAGCTCTTTCCCCCCCCCCCCCCCCATTTTTCACTCTCATCTTCAGGGAAACTGGATAAATGCCAAAACATGTAAACAGCATATGGTTTACTTTCAAAATCAACCAACCAGAATTGCATATTTCTGAAGAATCTTGCAGCTAAAAATGTACATATATATATATATATATATATATATATATATATATATATATGTTAGGAAGAAATAATTTCCTGCTCTAATAGCTAATGTTTACCATCTGCTAATCCTTTTAAGACTAACTACCTGGAGATCAGTCATATTATATATTTTCTAGATCAACCTCCCCCAAAAAAGAAGATTTTTTTTTTTTAAGTTTTTTAAGTAGGTCATGCTGAGAGTGCCACAACTTAGTTTTAAATTTTGAAAGCGAGTTATGACCAACTAAGGTTATCTAAATGCCAAAATCACTACTGTTAGAAATTTAAGTTTTATAATTACCTCCCATTTATTATTGTTATGAATCTCCTAATTTTTCAACATAATAACCAGTATAACTGTTAAACTACAATACTATGTTTGTCTCGTGAGAAACAGGGGCAGGGAGAGTAAGGGAAATAGCACTTTCCTCAAACTGGTTTTGAAGTTAAACCCCAAGGCAGTTATGAAGAAAGAGGCTGAGCTACTGGGGCCAATGGGAAGAGGAGCAAAAAAGCGTGGTGGTCCAAGGGCCATTTTTCTAAAAACCACCTTTTTTTGAATAATTAACTTTTTTTTCAATTACATTTAACATACAATATTATATTAGTTTAGGTGTACAACATAATGATTACACATTTATGTAACTTATGAAGAGATCATCCTGATATATCTAGTACCCATCTGACACCATACATAATTATTATAACATTGACTATATTCCTTATGCTATACTTTATATCCCCATGACTATTTTGTAACTACCAATGTGTAGGTCCTAATCCCTTCCCTGTTTTTACCCATTTACCCAAACCCCATCCCAGCTGGCAACCATCAAAATGTTCTCTATATCTATAAGTTTGTTTCTGTTTTGTTCATTTATTTGTTCTTTATATTCCACAGAAAAGCAAAATCATATGGCATTTGACTTTCTCTGTCTTACTACGCTCAGCACAATACCCTCTAGGTCCATCCATGTTGTTGCAGATGGCAAGATTTCATTCTATTTTTATGGCTGAGTAATATTCCAATGTACTCATATACTTGTAAATGTACCACTTCTTCTTTATCTATTCATCCATCGACGGGCACCCAGGTTGCCTCTATATCTTGGCTATTATAAACAATGCTGAAATGAACATATGGATGCACATGTCACTTCAAAGCAGTGTTTTGGGTTTCTTGGGACAAACATCAAGAAGTGGGGTTACTGGGTCCTTCTTTGACTCTTTATAGCCTTTGTTTTAAAGTCTATTTTGTCTGGTAAAAATATTGCTACCCCAGCTTTTTTTTTTTTTTTTTTTTTACTTCCATTTTCAAGAAATATCTTTTCTATCCTTTTACTTTCAGTCTGTGTGTGTCTTTTGATCAGAAGTGAGTCCCTTGTAGGCAGCATATGTAAGAGTCCTGTTTTCTTATCCATTCAGCCCTATGTCTTTTGATTGGAGCATTTAATCCATTTACATTTAAAGTAATTGTTGATAGATATGTACTTATTGACATTTTATCATTCATATTTTTTATCTTTTTTTTGTTGTTGTTGTCTTAAAGAAATCCCTTTAATATTTCTGGTCATACTGGTTTTGTGGTTATGAACTCCTTTAGCTTTTTCTTGTCTGGAGCTTTTTCTTGCCTGGGAAGCATTTTATCTCTCCTTCAATTATAAATGATAGCTTTGCTGGGTAGAATAATCTTGGTTGTAGGTCCTTACTTTTCATCACTTTGAATATTTCATGCCAATTCCTTCTTGCCTGCAAAGTTTCTGCTGAGAAATCAACTGACCATCTTATGAGAGCTCCCTTGTAGGTAACTAACTGCTTTTCTCTTGCTGATTTTAAGATTCTTTCTTTGTCTTTAAACTTTAGCATTTTAATTATGATGTGTCTTGGTGAGGGCCTCTTTGGGTTTTTCTCATTTTGGACTCTGCGCTTTCTGTGCATGTATGTTTGTTTCCATCACCAGGTTAGGGAAGTTTTCGGTCATTATTTCTTCAAATAGGTTTCTAATTCCTTGGGCTCTCTCTTCTCTTTCTGGTACCCTTATGATGTGAATGTTGTTACACTTGATGCTGTCCCAGAGGCCACTTAAACTCTCTTTTGGATTCTTTTTTCATTTTGTTGTTCTAATTGAGTGTTTTCTGCTACCTTAATTTCCAAATTACTGATTCGATCCTCTGCTTCACCTAATTTACTGTTGATTCCCTCTAATGTAGTTATTGTATTCTTTATTTCTGACTGGTTCTCTTTTATGTTTCCTACCTCCAATTTTATGTTTTATGTTTTCTATATCTTTGTTGAAGTTCTCCTTGAGATCACTGAGCATCCTTATAAAGAGTGTTTTAAACTCTGGGTCTGATAGATTGTTTGCTTCCATTTGTTTAGTTTTTTTGGTTTTTGTTTTCCTTTCCCCTGGAGCATTGTTCTGTCTCCCCATTTTGGCTGCCTCTTTGTATTTGTTTCTATGTATTATATAGGGCTACTCTGTCTCCTGGTCTTAGTGAGTGACCTTATGTAGTAGGTATCCTGTGAAATCGAGTGGCACAGTCTTTCTGGTCACCTCAGCCAGGTGCTCCAGGTGTGTACTTTTTGTGAGTTGTGTGTGCCCTCATCTTGTAGTTGAGCCTTGGTTGCTGTTTACATGTCAATGGGACATATTGACCCTCGTGCTGATTGGCTGCGAGGACTAGTCGAGACTACAGTGGAGAAGCTGTTATGCAGGGGCTGACTCTATAAAGCAGGATTTGCTTCAGCAGGGCTCTGGTGCCTGCCCAGTCTACCCTTTGGGTGTGTCTTCCACTACTTCGAAGAGATATGTGCATCCATATGTTCATTTCAGTATTATTTACAATAGTCAAGATATAGAGGCAACCTAGGTGCCCATCAATAGATGAATGGATAAAGATGAAGTGGTACATATATACAAGTACAAATGGACTATTACTCAGCCATAAAGAATGTAATCTTGTCATCTGCAACATGAATGGACCTAGATGGTATTGTGTTGAGTGTAGTAAGTCAGACAAAGAAAGTCAAATGCTTGGTGATTTTGCTTATCTGTAGACCATAAAGACCAAAATAAACAAACAAAACAGAAACAAACTCATAGATATAGAGAACATTTTGATGGTTGCCAGCTGGGATGGAGTTTGGGTAAGTGGGTAAAACAGGGAATGAATTAGGACATAGAAATATGTAGTTACAAAATAGTGATGGGGATGTAAATAGCATAAAGAATATAGTCAATGTTATAATAATTATGTATGGTGCCAGATGGGTACTAGATTTATCGGGTGATCACTTCATAAGTTATGTAAATGTGTAATCATTATGTTGTACACCTAAAGCTAATATAATATTGTATGTTAAGTATAATTGAAAAAGAAAGTGAATTATTTTAAAAGGGTGGTTTCTAGAAAAATGAATGGCATTTGGACCACCACCTTTTTTTGCTCCCCTTCTCCAGCATTTCAGTCTCTTTCTTCAGAACTGCCTTGAGATTTAGCTTCAAAACTAGTTTAGAGAGAAATGCTCTTCCTCTTACACTCCCTGCCCCCATTTCTCCCAAGACAAACATATTAGAATTTAACAGTTATACTGATTATTATGTTGCGAAGTGACTCGCTCAGAATATTGGTCTTCCCATCAACTTGGGGGTAATGTTCAAATACCTCATCATGGCAAAACAAGTATTAAAAATTACCTAGCATATTTACAACATACACACACACACACACACACACACACACACACACACACACACACACATATATCCCTAGCATATATATGCCAGGTATTTGATGTAATTTAATCCTCACAGCAACTCTCTGAGATAGAGTGCTGGTCCTCATTTTATAAAATGCCCCTGGTTCAAAGCCCTGTCTTCCTCTCCAGTCTTCTTTCTCAGCATTTACCAAAAGGGGCTGTACGCTACTCTCATATTAAATAACTGGAAGTTCTCAGAACACATCACACTCTCCTCTGATACCACGTCTTGTATAATGTATCTCTCTCTCTCCTCTGTCTCTCTCTCTGTCTCTCTGTCACTCTCTCTGTCTCCCTGCCTGGCATATCCTTCTGTTTCTCATTCACTGGCTAATTCTGGTTTTTCCTTTAAGGTCTAGCTCAGCATTCTCTTGTTCTTGGAAAATTCTTCTGAGTGCCTCCAAACTGACAGATGCCCTTTGTCAGTGTTTCCACAGTACCCTGTGGACATTATAACCACTGTCTTCTGAAATTGTTAGTCTCCAAAAATGGCCCTAGGTGATATGTGCTTCCTATAATTTTCCCCTTGTGAAATTCTCTCCTTGAATCTGAGCTAGTCTGGGACTCACTTTAACCAGTGCAATGCAGAGGAAGTGCCCCTGTGTCAGTTCTGGACTTAATCCTTAAATAGGCCCTGTCAGTTTCTACTTTTACACTTTGTGGACCCCTGAGCCACCAGGTAAGAAGTCTCACTGCCTGCTGGAACAACCATGTGGGGAAATCATGTGCAGAACAATGTGGAGATGCCACAAAGAGAATAAGAAGCTTTGACACATGGAGTGAAAGAAACAGGCCCAGCTATCCCAGTGTCCCAAATGTTGCAGCTGAGATGAGACTTTCAGCCTTCTCCCACCAAGGCATCAAGCATGTGAGTGAGCCACCTCTGGTGGTCCAGGCCAAGAAGCCCTCAAAGGACTGTAGTCCTAGCCAACATCAGGAGAAGCAGAAGTACTTCCAGCTAAACTCTGTTAACCCACAGAATCATGAGATAAAATGGATATTGATTTAAACAATTATGCTTTGAGGTGGTGTTTTTATGCAGGGGTAGATAATCAAAATATCATGTCCTCCAGTCACTGAGCACCTTGAGAGCAGAATTCACACCGTATCCATTCTTGTACTCACGACCACTAGAACAGCATTTTGTACAGAACATTTCTCAATAAATGTTTACTAAATTGAATTAATAAATTCAGTTCTCCTCAAATTTAAATATGCAAAACCCCAAGATAATGTTTAGTGATCTTGCTCTACATACTGGGGAACTTAAATTATTTCTGTACCAATCAGATTAACGTATTTACATGTCCCCATACCGTGAACTAACTTCCCCTTCCCTACTTTATTTTTCCCTTTGTTTTTATCTCGCATCAAAATACTATGTGTTACTAATTTGTGGTCTCACCCATAGCATCCCTTTCCACTATTAAAATATAAGTGCCAGGAGGACAAGTGAAAATTGTTTTTCCTATTTGATTTACTGATTTATCTCAAGTACCTAGAACAACAGCGGCACAATATTGTTGGTTGAATTCATTCATTATTTTAGGAGGCAATGGACATATTTGTGAACCACACTGTAGACAAAACCAGGACTTAGAGAAAGTACATAGTTGGTGTCTAAGGAGGAGGACTACATGGTCAGAGACAAGAAATTTTACTTCTCTGTGTTTTGGCAATCATAGTAGAAAGAAAATCTGGATTTAAATGAGATAATGTATATGAAACACCCTGACATCCTCAGAATGCAGGTGCTATATAGATGCAGGCAGACATCACACTTTGCCTTGCTATATGATTTATTCCACGATGCAGAGATATTTCTCAGATATTCAGTATTTTTTCTTCAGAAAACAACACTTCAAATTAACTTAGAGGAATGTACAAGGCTGACATGACCTAAGTGGCCTGAGTTTCATACAGAAAGAAACCCTACGATGTCTTACAAAACAAAAACAGCTTTATATTGTCATGTAGCAGTTACTTAAATGTATTATAAAGTATAAAAATGTCAGAGAGAGTATAATGAAGAACTAGGAGTATATACATGTATTTAGTTAAGTCACTAGTTCATAATAGGTATCTGAAAGATGTTTGCTGAATTAGTGTTGAAAAAACAAATATTAACCTTACATAAATTTAATAATAATATTTGTTAAGATAATAAGCATTATCTTAAGGATGCTCTTCAAGATATGGTAAAAAAAGAAAAATGCAATGATGTGTTATTACCAACATTCTAATGCTGTACACCTAGCTGTTTGAGGAGACAAGAGCTCTAATAGTCTCTCGTACTGTTCATTACAGTGGTTCTAAGTGGAGAAGCTCAAGAGCTCTTGGGAAGAATTCCGTTACACAAGATGACCTGATGGGATGGTGGCCAGGGCATTAAAGTGTTCCTACAAGAAGGTCAAACAGTAGTCTAGCTAAACACTTTCTTTTGAGTTACATAGTCAGCACTGCTGGAGTTGCACTACTGGTTTGATTATCAAGTTTCTAGTGATCTTAGGGATGATAAATTTGTCATTTTCATCAGCTCTACATTAGTGGAACCATGCATAAATGAAGAAAAGGAAAGCATAGTCAGTTTATTGTAACATCTATAGCTTATTTTATTTATTTATCATGTAATATTTTTAACCAGCAATATTATAAATTCATTAAAGGGACCATGTTTTAAATTCCTGTTATATCTTACAGCATTTAAAAAGAATCAACAGTTAGTACACAGTTAACACTGTTTATCATAGGTGCTACAACTCTTCTAGATAGGTTATTAGGAACTAACTCTTGCTTAAATTACCAAAGGAACTAATTGTGTATTATTTAGAAAAATATATACCAGAGAAGACATTAAGTCTGTCACCACAGGAAATAAAATAAAGCACAGACATGGAAAAAGTGAGGTAAGGAAAAAACTGGGTGAGTTAAGAAAAAAATGGGCAAGAAAGGAAAGTGAGGAATTAAAATAAGAAATGGCAAATATCAAAGCATGAAATAATAATGAGTAACATGAAGATTCATTTGAAAGAATAAAAATAAAAGAGCTGTGGAAGTCTCATAGAAGACAGGTAACAGAAGATAATAGTTAAATACTTTAGAGAAGTACAGTAATACAGCTCTTTGAAAAATTTGAAATGTAAAACAAATATGTAGTACTAATAGTAGCAGATGTGATACTTGTGAATTAATCATGATATAAATCAATTATTACATAAATTTCTGTACTTTGTCTTTAGGTATCATTATTGTTATCCATAATAAAGGGACAGCAAAGTAAGTAGAAGAAGATCTTTACCTAATTCAGTTAGTGAAATGAGCATGCTTGGATTTCAAAATAATAATTAATATGTTAAACAATTTATAGCAAAAGATTGAAATACAGGGTCTAGTAATAGCATATTTCAGTACCAAATTGGAAGCTCTAAAAGAGCACCAAATGGAAATGGAATTGGAGAACACAATGTCTGAAATTAAAGTTGATTGGGTGAGTTTAACAGAAGATTGGGCATGAGTAAAGAAAAGATAAGCACATTTGAAGGCAAGTGAAAAGAAATTAAACTGAAGCATAGAGAGAAAAAGATTGTTAAAAAATGACTGTCGGTAATCTGTGACATAATATCCATTAATATACCTGCAATTATGGAATTGGAACCTTAAAAGAAGAGAAGAGACCAAATGGGACTGAAGTTTTTGGGGGTAAAAAGTCTGAAAAATTGAAGAATTGATTTAACATTTCAACCCAGAAAGCTAACACGTTCAACAAGCCCTAATCAGATTTTACAGCACACAGACACATACACATACCCCTGGGCAAATCTTAAAAGAAGACAGAGACAAAATATACAAATAAAGAATGAATGTACAAATGGACAATAACCAGACCAAACACAGAAATGGAACTCTAACCCACAATCTGCAGCAACCATTCCAGGAAACTAACCCATTTTCAACAGTAACTAGCCTAGGAAGTCAGCCTCTTTCTGTAACTCAGACTTGTAAGAAGTCAGAAAATTATCTCTAGCAACCAGCCTAAGAAGCTGAATAATAATTCCTGTCTCAGTTAGTCCAAAATGGTCAAGACTTGATTAATAAACCAAAGCTTCCCTAAGTTTTGTCCACATATCCAATTTAGAACAAACTAGAGAAAACCCTATGCACTCCTAACTAGTTGCACAGGATGTCCCACTTCTAATAAGCCCACTTTTAGTTTCCCCATGCCAACTACCTCCAATTAGGGCATACCTGAAATCTTGACCTTTTTTTTTTTTTTTTTTTTTTTTCCCCATTTTATAGTTTTCCTACTCCTCTGCCTGCCTTTGAGTCTTTGACAAACACAACTGATGGTGGCTACCTCTTGTTATAGCAAGCACTGAATAAACAGCCTTTGCCTGTTCTCATTTGGTTGGTCTTCATTGATTTCCACCTAATATAAAGAACAAAAATGATTGCTGATTATATATAAAAACAATTCAATCCAGAACACAAAACCCGCAATCTTTAAGTGTTTGAGGGAAAAATACTCATAAACTAAAATTCTACAATCAGTGAAAAAGTCCTTGAAAAATGCAAAATAAATATATATCCAATAAACAACAGCTGGGAGAATTTGTCATTAGTAGAATCTACACAACAAAAAAATAAAGTAAATCCCTCAGTACAAAGGTAAATAATTCCAGATGAAAACTCAGCTTAAAGGAAAAGTGAAATTATAAATGTATAGGAAATATAAAATACAATTTTAAATCTTTCTGACTCTGATAGAGTAGAAACATGGAGTTTATAAATTATGAAGTAAAACATGAAAACAATAGCACAAAAATGGTAGCAATTGGAAATATATAATTTTAAGATTCTTATATTAAAAATAAAATGGTAAAGTATGAACTAAAAGTGTGCTATAATAAGGTAGATATATATTGAAATTCTTAGACAATCACAAAAAAATAAAACAGAGCTAAAAATAGAACTTAAATTACTCCAATTACAAGGTAGAGATTGTCAGACTGGAGATATATAATAGATCTAGATCAATGGATCTGTTTATCTATCCATCTACCTACCTGTCTATTTATAAAGAGAAAGGTGGTAGGGTCCATGCAACTACATGGTGTCATACAGAGCTATACTTTAAATATAAATAAACAAGTAAAAAGTAAAATGATAGAAAAGGGCACGCCATTCAAACTCTAATCATATGAAATCTGTTGTGGCTAATCAATATTAGACAAAGTAGATTTCCAGACTAAAATGCATTGCCAGAGATACAAAGATACATTTGATAAAGACAAGGGTCTATTTATCAAAAAGACATGTTTTAAATGTGTATCCATCTAACAACAGAGTTTCAAAACACATGAAGCAAAAATGGACAGAATTAAAGGGAGAAGTAGATAAACGCACAATTATGTTGGAGATTTTAACATTTATTCCTCAGTAATTAATAGAATGAGTAGGTAAAAATCAGTAATGACGATAGACTTGAAAGACAATATCAACCAAGTTTATTTAATTGACATATACATGTCAATACACACAAAACAACAACAGAATATTCCTATTCTCAGGTGCACATGAAACTTTCATCAAATCATATTGTACATAGGACCATGGAACAAGTCTCAATCAATTAAAAGTATTGAATCATATGGAAAACAATTTAAAAATCTTAAGAAAAGAAAAGCAAAAGCCCGACCCAACTTGCAGACCCACCCAAGCTGCTTCTAGTGTATTTTCCATACAAATGACCTGTCTTGGTTCATGCTGTGAAATTCCCTAAAATCTCTCAAAGGTTCACAAAACCCAAACAAGCAGTATCTGGCTTCAGAGTGTCCCATACTTCTTGCTGAGCAGCCCTAAGCCCGGCATTAGCCGCTGCTGAGTTGGTTTGCGGCTTGGCCTCTCAGGGTACCTCCAAGCCCAGCGCACGTGGCAAACATCTGTGAATTACTTTGTGACTCATGCCAGGTGGACCCAGGTAGGGCACAGGCTGAGGGTAAGCTTGGCCTGTGGCAGAACCATCACAGAAGGGCTGGCATGCCTGGTGGCAAGCTTCAGACCCAGCCAGAGCATCATCCTAGCTGCCTCCAAGGAAGAAGCACACAAAGGGCAGCCTGGACAGGCACTAGAATCCTGCTAAAGCAAATCGTGTTCCATAGAGTCAGCTGACAACAAGTCCTCCCCTTTAGTCACGGCCAGTCCTCACAACCAATCAGTCCAATGGTAAATCCCTCTCACTGACATGCAAACAACAACCAAGGCTCAACTACAACAGGAGGGCACACACAACCCCCACAAGGACACACCTGGAGCACCTGGAGCATGTGACCAGGGACTGCGCCACTGAACCCCATGGGACACCTACAACATAATGTCACTCTACTAGGACCAGGAGACATAGAAGCCCTACCTAATACATAAAAACAAACACAGGAGGCAGCCAAAATGGGGAGACACAGAAACATGTCCCAAATGAAAGCACAGAACAAAGCTCCAGAAACACACACACACACACACACACACACACACACACACACAAACTAAATGGAGACAAACAATCTACTGGAAGCAGAGTTCAAAACACTGGTTATAAGGATGCTCAGTGTTCTCAGAGAAAACTTCAACAAAGAATTATTCCAAGAATAATTTCTGGAAGTGAAACTATAATTCAGACATAATCCGAACAGGCTGAAAATACCAACAAATCTTCTTGGATCCATAAAAGAAAGGAAGACACAGAGCAGAGAGAGGCCCCCAAGATTGAAGGTTTAGAAAGGAGAATACAGGGAGTCTTAGCTTACCGAAGCAGAGACTCGTAAGAGGAAACCACCATGGGAACCAGTGATTAGGTAGGAAGACATGAACTGTAACTCATGAATTCTGGAGGCTCAGTGTGGACAACTCTGAGAGTAAAAATCTCCAGGGGAATCCAGTAATAGAGGTGTGGCCCACAATACTGTGAAACTTACCTCCAGGAACTCAACCAGATTCCCACAGTAAATATCAGAGAAAAAAAAAACCCTTGGGCATTTGGAAGGGGGAAGGGAAAAGGAACTGTTTTGTATTTCTTTGGTTAAATACCCCGGAGTGGAATTGCTGGGTCATAAGGTAGTCCTATTTTTAATGTTTTGAGGAATCTTCATACTGTTTTGCATAGTGGCTGCATCAATTTGCAATCCCACCAACAGTGCACAAGGGTTCCCTTTTTTCCACATCCTTGCCAACACTTGTTGTTTGATGATTATATGCACCTCTGTGTTTATTGCAGCGCTATTCACAATAGCCAAGATATGGAAACAACTGAAATGCCCATCAATAGAAGATTGGATAAAGAAATTGTGGTACATTTATACAATGGAGTATTACCCTGCCATAAAAAAGAATGAAATCTTACCATTTGCAGCAACATGGGTTGACCTAGAGAATATTATGCTAAGTAAAATAAGTCAGACTGAGAAAGACAAATACTATATGATCTCATTTGTATATGGAATCTAAAGAACAGAATAAATGAGCAAACAAAACAAAAATAGACTCAGAGATACAGAGAAAAACTGATGGATGCTAGATGGGAAAGGGTTTAGGGGAAGGAGGAGAAGGTGAAGGAATTAGAAAGTACAAATTGGTAGTCACAGTCACAGGGATATGAAATACAGCATGGGGAATGTAATTGATAATGTTTTGTAGATTATGTAGGGTGCCATATGGGTACTGGATTTATTGGGGGGATCACTTCATAGATTGTGTAGATGTCTGACCACTGTGCTGTACACCTGAAGCTGATGTAGAATAATATTGATGTCAACTAAAATTAAATACATATGCATATGGTTGTGGGATGTAAAGTATACATGGGGAATACAGTCAATGATATAGTAAGAGCTATATACGATGTCAGAGGGGTAGTAGACTGGGAGGGGGGTTATGACTTTGTGAGGGGTTATAAATGTCTAATCATTATGATGCTTTATATACATCAACTAATAATAAAAAAGTAAAAAAAAATTAAATAAAATTTAAAATAATATTTACCTAAAAAGGGGGGCGGTTATTTCAATATAGTTATTTCAACTATTTTGAAATAAACTAAAGCACCCGGTCTAAACAAGGCCTGTCCTCAAGGAAAATGAGTTAACCAGAGCAAAATCTGTTTGAGTATTATCAGAGCTGAACTTACCTAGGGAAAGAAAATATCCAAATCCAGCCCACTCTATAGCTATCCCATCCCACCTAAGGGGATAGAAAAAAAGACACTGAGAAATGCTTGTGGAAATGCCCAGTCCAGAGATCCAGAGTCACCAAAAGACATAATCATAGGACTATGGAATGCTTACCCTTCCCCCATACCTCACCACCACATCACTAAAGGCTTATTTACAACAGTTCCTTTTATTCAATATATCACGTCTCACTATCAAGAAAACAAGTATCAGAACCAGACATAGCAGGAATGTTGGAAATATCAGACCAGAAATATAAAACAACTATGATTAATATGCTAAGAACTCTAACTGATAAAGTAGACACTAATAAAAACTGGTTCCCTTGGCAGTTTCCACTTAAGAGTTTCTGCTCTGGTAAGCTAAGACTCCCTGTAGTTGTCTGTTTGATTCTCCAGTCTTGGGGGCTACTGTTTGTCCTCTGTCCTCCCCTCTCTTAGTTATTAATTTAAATAAAACTTTTATTAAAATGTTCCTTTCTTAAAAGTGAAACTTGTATTTCTGATTTTTGTTCTAAAAAAAAGCAGTTTTAATGGTCCATATTTCCTTTCATATATAGGATTTAGTGTTTCAGTTTATATCATTTATTAGGCTTTCATTTGTTAGAATATAAATTCCAAGATAACGGGTATCTTGTCTTCCTTGTTTATTGCTGTGGTTCTAGCAATAAACAAGTGTCTGGCTCATAGTAAGGACTTAATAATTGAGGAATGGATGAATTATTTTTGAACACAGTGTATTAATCATAAGTCTCTTAAATCATATTTAATGCTTCCAGAAGTAGTCAGTGAAAAAATAATTTTCATTCCTTATATCATCTTGCTCACAGTTGAGCAAAAACAGAGAAGGGACTAATCTCCATGTAGGTTTTACTATGATTTTAGCACAAGAGGCATGGCCAAAGTGAGACAAAATTCTAAAAGTCAAGTGTGGTCTCTTTCAGTGCCTTTCTTTACCCAACTTAAGTACTTTACAAGTGAATAATTTGTGAAACTGGGGGATGAGTATATTCTACTATGAATACATACACCCTCTACTGTTTATTTGTATGTATGTGTACAATATTTTTGTAATTTTTTTTTTTGTGTGTGCACGAGCTTGTGTATTCCATAAATGCAAGAAAAAAAAGGTTTTAAGTTTCTGCGGAGCCTTCCCAGTTGGGTATTGGTAATTTGAATTTAAGTATTCATCCATAGTTGCAAAGGTTTTGTTTTGAGGCATGTATGAGGTCTGACAATTAAGTTCACAAACTCATCCTAGAAAAAGCGCTACATACCTCATTGCTGAATATCACTATAGTCACCTTCCCCTTGAGAAGCTATGCACTGACAGCAATGCCTAGTCCACTCTTCTAAGCAATTTTGAAATTCTTTCTAGAATGGCCATTAGAGCTGTTGTCCTATTACCCTTAATGTCCTGAATGTCATCAAAATGTCTTATTTTAATATTTCCTTTAATTTCTGGTAAAGAAAGAAGTCATTGGGGTCCAGATCAGGTGAGTAAGGAGGGTGTTCCAATACAGTTATTTGTCTACTGGCTGAAAACTCCCTCATAGACAGTGCCTTGTGAGCTGGTGCATTCTTGTGATGCAAGAGCCATGAATTATTGGCGAAAAGTTCAGGTAGTTTTTGC
The DNA here is from genome assembly GCF_057876585.1 of Rhinolophus sinicus. Lineage (NCBI taxonomy): Eukaryota > Metazoa > Chordata > Mammalia > Chiroptera > Rhinolophidae > Rhinolophus > Rhinolophus sinicus. The sequence continues at coordinate 86,651,957 of NC_142504.1, forward strand.
CTACCTTTTCTACACAGCCTTTTCAGCACTTCCAAATGGTAAATTTGGTTAACTGTTTGTCTAGTTGGCACAAATTCATAATGAAGAATCCCTCTGATATCAAAAAAGATTAGCAACATCGTTTTGACTCTTAATTTGGACTGACGGAACATTTTTATCATGGAGAACAGGCTGACTTCCATTGTACACTTTGATGCCTTGTTTCAGGGTCATGTTGGTACACCAATGTTTCATCACCAGTGATAACACAGCCCAAAATATCATCTTGCCTCTCCAAAAGGTCTTGGCAAACTTCAACTCTCCTTTACTTTTGTTCATCGGTGAGCTCCTTCGGGACCATTTTTGCACACACCTTTCTTATACCAAGATTTTCAGGTAAGATTTTCCTGACTGTTTCTCTATTGATGTTTCCTTGGCCTGCTATGCTTCTCACAGTCAGCTGATGATTTTGATGCATAATTCAACGAATTTTTGCAATGTTTTCATCATCTGCTTGTTACTAGTTGCCCTGACCTCTCTTCATCGGTGACAAATTCTCTCCCCTCAGAAAAATGTTTAATCCATTAAACATTTGGCACTGCTGTGTTCTTCATGGCATTATCCCCATAAACTTAAACTAACATGTCCCTAATTTCACTTCCACTCTTGCCAAGTTTCACAAGAAATTTAATGTTTGTTTGTTGCTCTAATTCAAGCTCAGATATTCTTGCAATGGCGCACAAAAACACGCAACAACAGGAATGAACACCACTCAGCAAGACACTACCACACATCGACACGAACACAGCTGTGAGACACTGATTATGAAACCTTACCAAGCTGTTTGTACAGTGCTGCCAATGTAAGCTCACAGTGGCAAGTTCATGAACTTAATCGTCAGATTTTGTATACTGGGGGTGCCAAGTATTAATTTTGATAAGGGAGAAAATATAAGAAGCTTCAGATACCAAAGGTATAATGGTACAATCTTATACCCATGATAGGTAAATGAGGGAGGTATTTTAGTAGGGGGCAGAGAGTCACATGCACATGGGATGCCTTCAGAAAACTACAATAAGGCTGGTTATTGGCAAAAGGTGCTTCTTGTCAGGTGAATTATAGAAAGATGCTCATTCCTCTGGGAGGAGGCAGGCTTGCACCAGCATTCTTGGCTTGGCTGAGCAGAACATGACCTAGAATCAGCCCTCACTCACCCCAAGGCCAGCAGCCTTTGTAGACTGCACAAACTTCATTATTTCATACACTTACACAGCAGCCAAAGGGGAGACATTTCTGGCATCCTCAAAACCCCTTACAATCAGCAGTAGCCTATTCTGCTTACTCAGAAGTTCATCCTGGATAGTGTAAAATATTATCTAGCAACATGTGGCAAAACATAATGAGTGCTGGCTAACTGGACTGAATGCAAGTCACCCCTTATGCTACATTCATATTTTTGCCCCTGCCTCCTAGAAACAGTGATCTCTGAAAATAAATTAAGGGGCAGTAGCACTCCAAAAAACTGTAGATGTGATGTTTCCTCAAATTCAGACTGTTTTCTTTATTACAGATGTATTCATAATTGTTTTGGCTAACAGGAAAAGGAATTCCAGAACTAACACATTTCCCCTCCTCCTTTTCCCAACAAGATGACATCATATTTTTAATTTCATTTTTCACCTTTAAAGAGAATGAGGCTGGAGATGGATAGGAATGAGAGAATGATGAAAGTGACATATCTACTAAACTTTGCAAACTCGGACTTGTCAAAGTACTTACTGTAAATGTAGATGACTCTGGGACTACAGGGTGTATCTTAGTTCCTCAAATGTCACCTGTGCTCCACTACAGGAAGACAGAAAAGTCCCTTGAACAGTGTTTACTGAGCATCTCCTAAGCACTGAGTTCAAAGGTAGGCTCCTTAATTCTTTCACACAGATTTCGATTGCTATCTCCTTTTACATAAAAGAATGTAAAATGGCAAATCATATTGAAAAGCACAGTAACATTTACTATTTCCAGGGTTCTTAGACACAAATTTTATACAAAATGGTGGATAGCAACATTTATTATTTCTAACAAAATAGAAAGCATCTATTTTCAGCAACATGATGATAACATCAGTCCTCTGCCTATGTTTGATTTATATGCACATTGCAAAGTCCCTGAAAGTGAGGTAGATGAAAGGTAAGCTGCAGAGCAGGGATGGCTGCGGGACAACAAATCTCCACCCTTCTGAAATTATCACCAGACCCCAAGGCAGGATGGACCATTGGTGATGTAGGAGCCTGCTTAAGACTAACTGGGACCCACAAAAACCAACATGGCGAGCATTTCACCTAGCAGTGACTCTAAGGTTCATTATACATTTATTATAATGCATCAGCATGCTAAAAGACATAGCCCCTGCTGCCATTGTCAGAAACAGAATGACCATAGAAGGACACAAAATGGCCGAAGAGGCCCTTCCGAGAAATTGCTGCCCTTTCCCAGAAAATCCTTGAATATCCCTCCTACAAATTTGGACGTACAGCCCCTAATTAAAGGGACATAATTAAAGGGACACTTACAATAAGCTTAAACCTCTTCAGGAATGCTCCTGCTCTGTCTATGAAGCAGCCTGCTTCTTCCTTCTCTGCTTGAATAAACAGATCCTTGCTTTACTTTTATTTTGGCTTGTGTTTGAATTATTCCCCATGTGCTGCCAAGAACCCACTGATTGAGGCGCCTTCTCTGGGCCTGGTGGGGAAGCGGGGAGGGGTTAAGGGGTGAGCATCACCTTGCCTCCTACAACAAACGTATATTCATAAGTCAATGTGAAAATGTGTAATACCAGGCAGTAAATTCTTGCTTTAGGATCAAAAGGAATTCACAGAGTCTAGTGAATTAAAAGCAAGACAGGCATTTTTTAAATGTTTGTTATCATACACACACACACACACACACACACACACACGTATTTAAATAAAGTACCCAATGCTCACCAACCACTTAAAATATAAGTTTTTCTAAAAATTAATAGTCATTATATAGTATTTAAACAAAACTTGAGAGGAAAACAAAAACCTAAATAAATAAGTAAATAAAAAAACCCAAAACTGCCAAAACCCCTTAATTTTAAATGGAATTCAAGTCCACAGGATGAAAGATACATACAACAAAGAAAATGAAATTCAATTAAATTAATATAACATCATTAATTTTAAATATTTGTAGAAATGAAGGATGTTGGCAGAAATTTGATATCAGAAGACCTCTAGTGGTTATTAGAGTAATCGATGATTTTACTATTTTCTATTACTGCCTCTTTCTACGTAAAACAAATTGTTTAAGTGTTCCAGGATATTACCTTCCAAGACAACAGTGCAAGTAGTGACAAATATCTATTCATATCTTTAGAAAAACAAAATAATAAAACTAACTTTCAAAGTAGGGTGACCACAACTACCAAAAAATATATTCTATTATTTTCACAGTTAAAAATGCCTTTATAGATTTTTTAATTCAGACATTTAACTTTCCCATTTTAAAACAATTTCCACAAAAAGAGGATCCAATATATATTTGTGTGCTATAATATTTCTTCTCATCTCAGATAACTGAAATATTTTAGCATTTTCTTGAAGCCAAGATGTTTCAGTCTAAAATTAAATATGTGAGCAACAAATACATGATTTTACTTGTAATGGAAACAATAAATACATGTTTTCTTTTTATATTAGAATGAAATGAATGTCAGCATTGGTCAGGTCACAGAAATTCACATTAGATGGATGTAAATTGGATTCTAATTGAAAGTGAAATATCTCAGGTGAAGTTCAATTCCTTCTTCTAAATTCAAGTCATTCTTATTAATAATGTCTTTTGCCCTTTATTAATAAAGACAATTGGAAAAATGCAAAAGATGTCTTCAAACAGCATCATTTTTCAAGTGACATTAGATGTTATAGATATAGAATTCCCACAAGACAATGACACACACCGCCAATGACATCACTTTAACAAACCAGTTCCCACAAGTAAGAATGCATTTTTTTGCTACATGTGATCAAATAACTCATTTGAAAAAGGTAAGTGTAAGACAAAATAAAACATTTAATCAGTCATGTTCAATACAACTATGTATATATAATAATAAGCCAATATGAAAAGCAGCAATTTAATAATTACTCATACAGGGTCAAAATATATAGCCTAGTTTTAAAACATTTGTCTTGATCTGGAGAAGCATTTCTAAAATGCCTAATGATTCCTTATAAAATAACATAGGTACAAAAATGAGCCTGCTTTCTAATTTCCTACAAAGTGTTTAAAAAAAAAAATGTGGGAAACTGATCAGGATGAAAAATTTCAAATAGCTGTGAAGGTACCTTAAAAATGTTAACTTCTGTGCTCGGTCTCAAATTTAATGATGATTACTACTGACATTTGCATTCCATATAGGACATTAACTTGACACGGTCACCAGCTCAAGTGTACAAAAAAGAGGGTATTTCACTTTTTAATTGAATTCAGTTTATTTGCCCCACTTTTGGTCAGGGAGGTAAATTTTAGGCCAAATTAAAGGTAGTTCAGTCACTTTCAGTGAAAACTCTGTCTTTTGTGTATAGCTACTCAGTCTCTCTGGTAAACTAGTCAGGATTCTAATCTTCACCAGCCGTTCCCCTTCTCCCTAGGAGCCTCAGTGACATAACGTCCTATGAAGCTCCAGAAGGGTGGGCGAGAAGGAAAAGGAGGCCAGTTTATTTTGTCCTCAATGTCTTTTAAGGAAGAGTAGATTTCTCATCAGATGTCTCTCCTTGTTGAATTTGCTGGTAATGATCATGATGCTACCAGGGCTCCCAAGTGATCGATTCAGGACTTTTTCATCTCGACCATGGAGATATTCCAGTTCCCCAGACCTCTTAGCTGCTTTTTCTTGCCATTCCATCCCATGCAGGTGGGTGTGTCTGTGAGACTTTCCTTTGGCCTATTACCTAAGTACCTTATGCTAAACTATTGCATTCTTCAGACACCAGGTTAGATACAAAGCGTCTCTCTATGAGGTTTGCAGTCTTCCTGACTACACCTAGGTAATGAGACCCACTCTCACTGGGTACTTTATCTTTCAAGCCTCTTCCCGTTACCCTGCTGCCGGCCCGGCCATGGCCAGTAGGCATTTCCCAGAGATTCTTGCATCTCATCTCTCTCAATTGCTCTTTCCCACAGAGTTGGACTGTTAACTTCTTTTGGGAGGACAAAGTTCTTAAGTAATTATGCATTACTGTCCTTTCTATAATTTATTCATTCAGACCTCTAGGCTTTTGCTCCTATTTAGAGCCAATTTCTTAGAATTCTTTTTTGTGTTTGGATCTTGCCAGTAAAAGCCATGGTTTTAAAGATGTATCATCTATTCTATTAACTTTAAAATATCTACTTAAGCACTCAAATGCCAAGCAATTGATTCTTTATTCCTTCTGTACTATACTTATCCTCAGGGCAAGTCATTTGGAAAGCCCTGAATTCTGCTTGAAAAGGGATGTGACAGCAGAAGTAAAAAGATTTGAAAAACCAAGCACACATAACATCAAAATATTGTTCCACATACCTTAACAGTTTACAAAGTACATGGTCCTGAAGTGCTCTCTGCTTCTTTTCACCTGTGAACTGTTCTTCTAGATGTAAGTCACCTCTTCTGAGAGGCATTTCCAGCTCCTCCATGGCTAGGTTAAATCAGTGCCCGGGCTATACTCTCTAATGCGGCTCCTTCCGTTCATAGTGGTTGTCACCATTTGTTGTTATACATTTAGTCTTGTGTCCCCACCCTACTAGATTATGTATCAATGTTAATAAAGTAGACCCCTTGTATGTTTTGCACACTGCTAAATTCTCAGCACTTCATATAATTCTGGCAACAGTAGGTGGTCAATAAATATTTCTTGTAAATGACTGTATTATCTTATTGGTTCCTACCATAGACTCTGCAATATTAATAAGGCAAATATTACCCCTAATTGAAAATGGCGGACTCGTAGGCTAATGCATATGAAATGGCATGTATCAGGACATTTGGGTTATGTCACAGAACTGGTCAGAACTGGTTATGTCACAGAACTGATCTAAACTTCGGTCCTGTGAACCATGGTCTGCTGCTGTCCATTGTGCCACATCCTTCCCCACTGTCATTTTTAATAATAGTTTGGCATCTGCTTTATAAAGAATTCTTAGTAAGCACTTGCTTACCAAGTTAAAACATTTGTGGTAGAAAAAAGCAGCATAGTTGAACAGAAAGAAAACAAAAGACAGAATCCAATTTTGAAATGAGAATAATATGTGACTCAAGAGACTACTCTGATAAACCATATGATACTTATTACTTTAACATTACCACAATGGGGTAAGAAACTGTTTTCAAAAGAAAATCAAAATAGCTAGTCTGTCTGGGAGTTATTTATAAAATTTTCACACACAGAATAACATTTGGTAGTCTGCTTTTTAAGAAAGTAGGAGTAGGCCCTTATCTATAGAAGCAATTGCAGGAGCTGGCCTATTTACAGTTTGCCCAACTGACAAGCCCTATAAAACATGTAAGGACATTCATAACCGTTAGACAAAAAACACCAGCTGGTAACTAGTTCTATTATTAATCTCTGAGTTCACCAAATATAGATTCTCAAATCCACCATATCTCACAAGCATTTAATCAACTTTATTGGTCTAGTTTTGTTCTTTTCACAAATGCAAGTAATTTCAACTTATAATATTAAGGGTTTCTTTTGACGTTTGATGTTTTCTTCAATTTTGAAAGTTTGCTCACATTTGGGTTGGGCTGAATATCCCATTATTATATAAATTTACTTAATCTGCATAAAATTTCCACGTTATGCACCCTTTAACATTATGCACCCTTTAACATTACTTTTAAAGATGTTTTATTAGAGTAATATGACTATTATTATCATAGAAAGCATATTCTAAGACATGTGACTTGAATGATTGATATTTCAAAATAGCCTATTATCTGAATGCTTTATGTAGGAAAATAATACTCTTTATTTAAAAAAAATAGTATAACCTTTATTGTTATTTCACACAGCAAAGCTGAAATATTATTTAAAAAAAAAAACCTTACAAAATAAAAGAAATCATTATTGTCATAAGTGGATGGTCATGAATGAAAAATGGTCTTTTTTCCCTTTTGCCAAAGCTTGATCTTATTATTTAGAATAAAGCACAGTAACATAAAATGAGAAGATTGAAAATAATGAATGCAGTAGAGGAGGTCAATCACAATTTCCTATTGTCCTTTTCATACAAGGGAAGAATAAGGGAAATGAAAGAAATTGTCAAAAGTCAATTACATATTTAACAGATAAAAGGAAATATGAATTTTAAACAGGGCGTTTATTGTCAAGAGATATTATTGAAATAAACAGAATTTAAATTTGCTACTCCTGTTTTAGAAAGCTAGACGAAACCAGTAGATTTCAATGGCTAGAATAATTTCTTCATGGGAATACAAAGAGGATATGTGCACGAAAATAGGAAAGTATGGGGAAATAGCTATGATTAGCTATTATACACAGATTAAAAAGCACAGGGAATACTGAAATATTAGCCAGAATAGTAATTCTCTGTTCAGAAAATAAGAACATGCTGGATGGTTGAACATGCATGGCACAAAACAAGGTGTGTAAGCAAGCATAAGTTACAGAATATAATAAATTCTGCTTACAGAGGTGGACGTGTGGCAACTTAGAAACTCCTCTCTAAAGGCATACACTTCAGGTCCAGAATGTCTGTGTTTCAATCCTATTTCAAACACTTAATAGTTGGGTGATGACAGGCTATTTGTTTCATCTCAGTATCCTCATCTATACCATAAAAATAACAACAGTCCCCACCCCATAGGATTGTTATGAAAACCTAAAAAAAGTTCATTCTTGGGACAGTGCCTGGCATAAAGTAAGCAATCAAGATATTTTAGTTCTTGTCATCATCTAGCCTCACTTTCTGTTGGAAATATCTTAAAACAGTAATTTGATTTTAGGTGGTTGAATCTAGATAAGAATTTAAATGTTTTTCACCAATTCTAAAATAGAATTATGCACATGACATTTTAGATAAACTGCTGATGTTGTTGACAAGCATTAAGAAAGTAAGCATGTCCTTATTGAGACCAGTTTAGAACACTGGAATCAATGTTTAGTGTACTAAACTCCCAAGTACCTGTAACGCTAATCTGATTTTTCTTCATTACTTTATCATAGATTTGAATAAAGACAGAGCTAATCAGTGATGAGTAGCATTTTGTATTCTATATAATGCTAGGATCTATTCTCCAAGATGTTGTTATGCCTTAGCAATAATTTTAGTGAAATAAATCCCCTTCCTGAAAGATGAGCTGATTAATGATATTTGACAACCAAAAACTCTCAAAATTTTGAAAACACATTTAAGGCTGCCAAAGCTTTAATGATGTTGCTATTGAAAGAAATCCTAAGGAACCCCCCAGTACCTAAGGACTTCAGGATATATTTTAGAAAAGCACTTGAAGGAAAATAATCATTGTTGAAAGCACTAAAACTCTCCACATAACCATGTATATATATGTGTGTGTATATATATGTATGTAAACACTTATGTACACACAAACATTCAGGAAGGAATAAGGGATAAAGGTTCTTATAAACTATGTTCATAAAGAAGAGGGAGAAAAAGGAAGAGTTAATTTCACATTTTGGTGATACCCACAAGTCTTTGTGTTGGCTACACTTTCTTACCAAAGGCATGGAGGATGGGCAGCAGGAACAAAGCAGAGAATAACTGAATGATTCTTACAGTCAACACTGGAGGAAAAGTGGGAAGTCTGTTCTGTCAGTCATCACCCCAGTTTTCGAAGTATTTCTCTTATGTGCATCTTGGAAGTAAAAGGGCTCTTTAAAGATAGGAAGGGCTGGCTGGGAGAAAAATGGGGCTGTCTCCATCATTTTTAAATCCCTTTCTCTAGTCTGAGAAAACACCTCAACTAGTTTATAGGTATAGAAAATGATGGAGTCCCATTTATTTTTTCAAAGGAAGGTGTTTTGTCAGGGCAAAGACAACATAAAATGTTGTAGATGGGAAAGAGAATACTAAAAGGGTGAACACTCCAGTGTTCTGGAGCTAGAAGGAATCTCAGCGGGTTAGCTAAGCTTCTCATTTACACATGCAGAAACAGTTTCCCAAAGATGTTAATAATTCTTATATGAGGTTGCAAAACTAGTCACTGGCAGAGCTGTGATACGAAACGAGGTCTCAAGATTTAAAGTGAAGTTTCTTCATGCTGCCTTCTTAATAAATTCACTTTAGCATCTCAAAGCTACTTTATTGTTCCATTGTTCCAGAGTGGATTTGGGAGGTAGACAAAGGAGACAGCATAGGCATCAGGAACCCAAAGTGAAAAGGACAGAATATTCATTCACGGGCCAGGAAATCAACTACCTATCTAAAGTTTGGCGAGAAAGATTGAATCCAGAGGGTGAGTGCACTTTCACTATAGAAGTAAGCAGATGGGGAAGAAATTTCAAAACACCGTTTTAATTCGAAAACTATATTCTACTATATGTCAAATACTGCTTGGCTCCAAAGGCAAGAATGCCTAAGATGTAGTGTTTCCTGTCCCCAAGCTGCTCCCAGTCAAGTGAAGAACTGAGACTGATAAGAAAACAATTAGACTCTCCATTTATGATGAATCTCATGAAATATCCTTTCAACTTCTTTCTTCAATACCCTCCCGCATTCTTTTATCAATCCTCTATCTAATTTTGATCTCTGTAAACCTGGTAAACAAAGATTGTTATGGTCAATTCAGCCCATTTTGTGCCTGCTTTATCTCTCTGTACACCTCTCATGCAACATCAGCTTCAAAGCCCTATTCAACACTGATTTTTTTTTTTTTGCCTAAGGGCTAAAGCTGTTTTTGTTTTTTTGTTTTTTTTGTTTTTAAAGTAATAGCTAGCTGACCCACACTAGCAAAAAGGAAGTTGTAAAGAAAAACAGCATGGTGTTTGACTTTACAGGAGAGTTTACAAAGGCTAGCCAGGCGAGAGTAAAAACAAATTTAAACATCAGAAAAAAAGGCAGCTGCTCAAGATTTTCAAATTGGGAAAATTCAAGGGGTTCTGATTCTATAGTACAGCTGGATACATGAATTTAGAGGTTCAAAATTGATATGAATAAATGCTCAAAAGACATACTTTCTAACATCTCTCCAGTGTCATATGGATTCTTGACCTGATGTATGCATTATCAGACAGACAAAATTCAATATTCAAGGCCTAAAGGGTCAAGTGTATCTGCTACTTTGTTCTATCAGAATTTTGGTATCTCCTGGAGGTGCTGAAACATTGAACATTGGATCCATGTGATCATTCATGGACCAGTGAACACTGTCATGAAGACGATGACAAATCACAGAGCAATATCTCAAATCAAAGAACTCGCCCAGAAGTAAAATTCCAAATTAATTTGACATCCTTCATTGATCAGATTAGAGTCTCCAAGGCAAGCCTGGAACCTAGACAATTTCCCCTAATTTTTCCAGAGGCCCAGGACCTAGCTAAGACTGGACTGGTCTCGAGGGTATACAAACTTCACACTGAAATCAATAAGCTACATTTCTAAACAAGCACTCACTTACACGGAAAACTACTTATGTAATATAAGTATCAAAAAGCAGAATTTCAACTTAAGAGAAAAGTAAACTTTCAAATATTATGACACTAAATGCAAGAAAAAATAATATTCGCTACAAAACTATTTTAAATAAATGCATAACTTAAGCATCCTTTTTCATACTTAAGATTTATATATAAGCTAAATTGCTATTTCTTCTTCTGCTTTTGGAAATAGAGAATTACTGCTTCAAAATACTTTCAAATGATTAAATGTACACACAAGCATACATAATATTACAAAATAATCTAGCAATCAAAATTTCCTCTAATTCATAGTAACATTCCTTCTAATTATTTTATCTAAATTACTTATAAAGATGCTTTATATTTCTACAAATTATGATACAATTATTTATAGAGCAACTTCCATGAAGAGAAAGTTTTCTAAAAGCATCAGCGTAACTACTTCAACCCAGAAAATTATTAATTCAATAAATTTGTCCTGTAAATTATTTCTTAATCTGGCATGAGAACAACTTGAATTAAGAAAAAGCAGCAGCACTGTATCATTTTCAGGTATTTTAAATCCAGAAGTGCATGCAACTTAAAAATTGAGAACAATAATACTGTTAAGAACAGATTAAATTTTGGAAGTCAAATACTTTATTAGATTTATGTAAAAAAAAATTACTTTAATCAATTTTGCTTTGTGTAAAATTTTCTAAGCAATTAGAATCCATTAAAAACACACACAAAGATTCAGAACAAAGGAAATGTCTTAGATAAGACAACATAACCTCAGTAGGGAATTTGGTGGTCAGCCTAAAAAACGCTTTTCTAATTAAAACTCACCATCATAAAAAATTAACCACTAAACTTAATTTCCTATTAAATATACTGTGTTACATCATTTTTATTAAAAACATGTTTTATTAGATTTTTCAACTAAATTAAATGGTGAATAGTAGTTGCTTTTATTACTGGCTTATATGTTTTAATAATTACTTCAAACTATCCTATTCAGTTAAATTAGATGTACTTTTAGTGACAAACATATTTTTACTAAAATTGTATTCAGCTATACACAGAACAGTCAAAGAGTATTATGTGTGTTTGTGTGTGTGTGTCTTTAAATTAAATCCAATGTGTGCAATATTCAGATAGGTTAAGCCTGCAAACAGACTGTAAAATTTATTAGACTAGTAGAAGGGTGTTTTCGAAAGTATTAAAAGAACTGCAGTACACGACAATGTTACAACTAAGAAAACTGTGTTAACTGAAACCCATATAAACCCATATATCAATCCTCACTCAGGTAATGCAGAAGGTAACACCGACCAAAAACAGCATCTGAGCATGAACTGCATCTACATGACTCAATGTCCTTTAGACAGCTGTCCTCTTGACACTCTAAGACTGCCAGGTAGAAATGTGAGGAGTGTTTTCAAAAGTGTGGTCTGGCTCATTGGCTCCATGCTTTTCCCTTCCTGTTGTCTTAGCTATCTCATCTGAGGTGCATCTCCTTAATCTGCATTTTTTTAATTTTTAAGTTCCCCAGATAGGAGTCTATGCGGCTAACTCAGCTTGTAATGTAAATTAGGACAGAATAAAAAGTGAAACTCCCGCTGCCACATCTCTTTCACCATTTACTTACCTCACACCTAAATTGCTGTATTTTAAATTTACTCCCTTCTATGTTTCCCCTCAAAACAGCACTGTGGTCATTTTACAAGTTTACAAGTCCACATACACATGATGTATATATGTGTGCATTGTTCTGAAACAGAAATACATCCCAACTTCAAAAACATGCTGCTTTCATGTTCTTCATGTTCTATTTTAAGTTATTTTAGAGCTTGGACTATTAAGTTGAACCAACATGGCAATTTCATATAGCACAACCTAATATGGCACGTCCGTGGCTATAGACTCACTGTGTGATTCATTCTAGGAGTCAATAGGTATTCGTTGAATGAATAATGAAATATTGGGTCTCTCTTCACTTATCCTTGCCTAAGTATACTCAAGGCTCCAAGTAATATACTTTTTAGAACTATTTCTCTAAATGAAACATATGCCTCCATATTGGCGGCCCAGTCGCTAAACATGGTTCCTATTTTGGGTGAATGCTGTATCATATAAGTCTTAGTAGGAGGCAAAGATCTCCACTACAGAAGCCAAAAGTGACTCAAAGGATCTTGGAAAAATATTTAACAGAGACATTATTTTTTTCAGCGCATTTCTCAATAACACTTCTTTGGAAACCAGTACACTATGGATTTTACTATGGAAAAAGCGTTTTAGACTGATATGTTCTTATATAAAATATCTATGATTCCTGAAAGCAAGAATCTAACTCTAGATTCTAGAGGGGAATAATTGTTACAGTCATTTGTTATACAGTCTAACTAGGCTTTGAAGGACTAAGTGGACATCAGTGGGATTCATTTTTTTTTTTCCCTAAGGAGAATCAAAACAAGATGTTTTTCTAAGTTTTAGTAATTGTCTTCTGACCTTTTGTTCCTGACCACAACATTCTTAAAGGAAAATTATAATTTTACTCAAAGTTAAGCAATTTAAATCATTAGAATGCAGAATACTTACCTATTATTTAATTAACATATTTATAACATATAAATTATTACTCAATTTTCATTAACCTGATATTTATGGTAAAAATTCACCTGTTCTTAGCAGTTAAGCAAGACCTAAATTTCTTTAAAGTTTATTACAACTAAGCATGATTTTGTAAGCTAGATCTATCTATATATCTATCCACCCCTACACACTGTAGTTTAATATAACGTATTCAGGTTAGCCATTAAATTCCAATTCATTTTTTCCTGTTTATCAAAAATGGCCTCACCAATTCAGGCATATCAAAACATTTCTAGGATACAAATATTATGCAGAAATGGGAGAAATTTTCAAATTCTGGCAAATGTGCTATGCATTTCTAAATGCTAATAGAATTATCAAATACATCTTTGAACGAAAAGTTGCTTGGATATATTTTTGTAAGTACATCATGGGTAGAAGTTGATGAACTCTTTTAAGAGAATTGTTAACTCACGAGTCCTTCTCCCTCTTTTCTTGTTACTAGACATTACCACACCTCGTTGCCTGGCATATAGGATGGACACTGTTTATTAAGGTTTAAATGTATAAACAAACCGTTATTTGATACATTAATGAAGTACCAAATACTGCAACTATATTTAAAATTTTTTACTTTACTCCACTGAGTCACAGTTTTTAATAAAAGTATCATAGAAAGCAAGGAAAAAATTTATTTCCCTATCTACAGATGTATGCACAAAACTATAGTCATAAAAAGTTTATGTAAACTTATTACAGGAATAATAAACTAATGCTGAATAAAATAGGCCAATTTCCTTCTATTTATAACGCTTCATTTTCATCCACAATTACCCAAGTAAGAAACATTTACTTGCATGCATAATTTTATACTTAAAAAGAAAAAAATCTACAAAGGAAGTTTTTAAAGATCGCTGAAAATATTAGACCCAAAGTGTTTCAACTACCAAGTCTACTTTCTCTACATATCCAGTTTTCTTCCTATCAAGAACAATCGGATAATTCAGGAATCTTCAATGGACTCAGGAAAACAGAGATCATGATCTTTCTCTGCTTTACAGTTGGTAAAACTGCATTTTTGTATCAATTGTTTTTAGTAATAACTTTGTCTTTTAGAAAAATGTCCAAATTACTTTTGGTCATATTTAAACTCTTAATTCAGTCAGTAGAATGGTTGTCCAAGAAACTGAAGCTAGAAAACATTACCACAGGAACCCAAACTACACTGATACAACACATTTGAAGTTCAGGGAGCAAAACATGGGCCAGTTTGGAGTTTTACAACTGACATCTGCTTATAAATCAGCCTATCATCCTAGTTTTGAACAAAGTACTTGAATCCAAAAATATCGAAGTGGATAATGTAAGTATGTAATGTAACTTGAGTACACAGGAAAAGTCCCCATAGAAACAAATAAAGAATTGACACAGGAGTAAGAGGTGGTAGTTTTAATACATTATGACTCCATTTTTTGGTACCGTTTTGTTTTGTGTATTTGTTTGCTCAGTTTGAATGGCTTACCATCTTGCTGGCCATGAAGAGCCTGGGGACTCTGCATTCTTTCCTCAAGGTTGGAGCTAAGATCAGAGTTCACAGCTGACATCCGTGTGGAATCGCTCATATCAAATTCATCACTTTCTATTGAACTTTCATCCTGAAAATGATTTTAAAATATGAACAAGAGTCATAAAATATAACACCTTCAAATAGTAACCATTTTATCACTAGGATCAATTAAAGTTTAACCTGTATGTAAGCTTTTACGGAACTCAGTAAGACATTACACATTATTAGATACTTGAAATAACAAATAATGGAATAATTTCTCCCTTTAAGGAATATCATGACTTGTGAAGATTCAAACAATGTATCTATATACAGCAGATTTAAAAGGTAAAATAACGTGTTTAGGAATGATATAGTTGGAGAATTATTCTGAATAATGAAAGGATGAATATTTTTATTAATTAGTAAAACTTCCTAAAAAAGTCAATCACAAAACATGGCATAAAGAGAAATACATGTTTTGATTTTTAAAATATATGACCTGATAAAATATTACAAGCAAAAATCTTAGAATGCAATAAAAAACCTTAACCAAAAAACATTCATTGGCAAATAAGATGGACTCTGATAATAGACACACTGACATGGATGGAATCAAAGTCCACATTGTTGGAGAGCAAGATACCTTAGCACAGCCTTTCTTTTTGCCCAAGTAAATATAAATTGTATCGCAACCATAAAAAGGAGTACTAGGTAAAATGTGAAAGATGTATTTACCAAAAGCCAGTTCACCAAATAGCTAAATCAGCCAAAGGCCAGTTTGCCAAATGTCCAATTCATCAAAACTGTCAAATATTACCATAAACCAAATCTAAAATATTTTGCTGTAGTCATTTCACTGAAGCAAACTCCTTTTGGAGAACTGACTTTTGGACAAATGGTGTGCTTATGTAGGCAGGAAGGCCTGAGAAACCTGTGTAAAATATTATAAATATTTCATTGAAATCACTAGGTCTGACTTTAATTTGTACATGTGTGATCTGAAAGTTTCACATTAGCAGTAGCAGTAGTAGCAGTGCTATTTATGTTGCAGACACTGTCATACATATATATGTATATATTTATATATGTATGTATATATGTGTATATATGTATATATATATATGTATGTATATTTCATATTTGTTCACTCACTTTATCATCATCACAACCTATGAGTTAGATACCAGGATTCATCCAATTTTATAGATTGAAAAACTGAGGCACAGAGCAATTAAATGATTTATCCCACTATTATATACCAGAACTGGAATATGAAGTCACTCAGGCTTGAGCAAGTAGCTTCTCTGAATAGTAAGAGTTACCTTGGCTTCATAAATGACATCTTGGTATCAGTAAAGAAGTTGCTATGGTTAGCGGACAGGAATATTCTAGTAGACTAACAAACGGCATTCTGACTCATAGATCAGGTCAAGGTGATTTTCGTGCCCTTCCTTTACCAAAGGACTGATCATGCCTGGGTATACTAGTTCTTCATTAATTCAGCAAGGAAATGCCACCCTGTGTGGCCTCTGGGCGATCAGCCAAATAGACTCCCCATGGCATGCCCTCTCTCTTATTGCATTATGTTTTCTCCAATTCTAAATTCTAAGAAAATCCAAAGCATCTGAAGCATAGATGTTACAAGGAGAAAAAGTAACAGAATTCACTGTGCACACCAATGTTATCAATGTGTACCATCTACATCCATGCACATGCACACATAACTAGATAATATAGTTATCCACTATATACATATATAAAGTGTCTGTGATGTCATGATATTTTAGAGCACATTCTCTAGAGCTAGGTTGCCTGGTACAGATCCAAGCTCTGCCATTTATTAGATGTGTGACCTTAAGCAAGTTACCTACACATTTTGTGCCTCGATTTCCTCATCTATAAAATGGAAATAATAATAGTTTCAATCTCATAGGGCTACGTAAGGATTGCAGGGATGTAATATATTCAAAGTAGTTAGAATGATGTCAGATACATAATAAGCACAAAACTGATATTGTTACACAGAATAATATAACATTCTACATTATATAATAAGGTTAATATTTACTATGTTATATGAACACATAAAAAATAAATTTAAATATAATGGTAAAGATGATCAACATGTGTCTATAAAGTAGCTTTGTATTCTATGTAAACATAGTCTTTATAATAAGCATTTATTATATATACTATGGCTAACTATATGTAACGTAGTAAAATATCATTTCCACGATGTGTGTGCATGTGTGTGTGTGTGTGTAAAGAAAAGCTAGACACAAAGAGTCATGTCAGTCTCTGTTCCATAGAATGGTTATAGAACTGCTATAGCACATTATGAGTAATCAATATACTTTTTATCACCAAATGACTCATGTCAGCATACTTTTTAAGAAATGTGGACAAGAGATTAAAATGGTTATGTAACCAAATGTACCTGTTCTGTATTTTTATTTTTTAAAACTCACCATTTTAAGGTATTTATCATAAGTGGCTTAATGATTATGACTATTTTAAATATTTTCCTCCATGATTTCCAATGAAATATAATTTGCTTTTCACAGTTCTACTACTTCTTAGAATATGAATTATCCAATTGCTTACATTTATAAAGGGCTTTAATGAAACCAAGTGCATGCATTCATTGTGTAAGTTCTATTCTAATTATTAACTGGTTAAATTATTATCTTTCAAAAAGTGGCAAAAGTATATAGAATATAATATTGTGTTTTTTTAATTATCAACATAGAGAAAATGATAATCATGCTGGGAAAAACTATTGAATATTTCTAAGGGTAAAGAATCAGAAAACTTGATCATATGATTATTAAGTATTTTATCTTATTCATGATCATTTTTAGGCCATTCATCTCAAACTTGCTCTCTGCATTTTGTTTGGTATGACAACCTGTGGAGAAAAAGAGTCTCCACATACTACAATGTGAGCTTATTCCTTATGTGACTCAAATCTCAAGATAATAAAAGCTATGGCAAACCATAGAATTCTGATTCCTTGAAACTTAATTTTTAAAAATTAGAAAAAACATTTTACTGTAACAAATAATTTTCTTCCAGGTCTTTTCCCTTTTAAAATTGACACTTATTATATATTTCCCTTTTAAACTGGCACTTATTTAGTTTTTTAAAATACTTTATTATTGAACTTTTACTTCAATTTTGAAAAGGTGCTTGAAATTCAGATCCCTAATCTGATCCATATTTCATTTTAGTTTTCAAGTTCCAGTTTTTACCTCTAGAGAGTCTCTACTATGTACCTCCTGATATCCATTGCTATGGTGCCCCATTGGTTCATGATCTCTTTTGCCATTTCCTGAACAACAAAATAATAGTCTCCTAGTTATCTATCTACTTCTAATTTCTTTCCCGCCAGTCCTGTTCATCAACTTCTGCCAAATTAATCTTCCCATTTCAGAATAGCCATTTCTCGGCTCATAGATTTGTAGCTATATACAAGTCAAAGTATACCAAGTAATGTGTAAACTCCTCAATCAAACATTTAGGGTTTTCCATAAGACTGCTTGAAAACCACTCCTACCAATCTCACCTTGTTCCATTTTTCATTTACCCTATGCTCAAGTCAATTTAAAGCCTATATTATTAGCCTGTCTGAAACACACCGCTTCAAACCTTAGTGTATATGAGTGTAGACGATGTTAAAAATTCAGATCACCAGGTCCCACACATCAGATTTAGAATTATAATCTTGGGGGGAGGGTCCTGCAACAGGCAGTTCAACAAGCTCTACAGGTGCCTCTAAAGCTGGGTATTTAGGCAGTGCTGTTCTAGAAAACATTCTACAACGATGTAATTTCTCTATAACATTCCCTATTCAGTGACTACCAGCCATACTTGGCTATTGAGCACTTGAAATGTGGTGAGTGTGACTGAAGAACTGAAAATTTAATTTTAATTAATTTTCAGTTAAATTTAAATATCCACATGTGGTTAGTGGCTACCACATTGACAGTGCAGATTTAACAATTTCTCATTGTTGGATCCAATCATTTCCTATTAGCAATGCAATAAACATCCTAACACATAAATTATCTCACATCTCACATTCCTTCATATAAAATTCTAGTCAAAGCACATAAATAATTTTTTAAAGTTTTATATAATTATTGCCAAACTCTCCCCCAGAAAGTTTATTCTGGTTTAAATTTCATCAACAGTTTATAACAAGGTCAACTGATCTTACATTGGATATAATATTCTGTAATCTAAAAGGAATCCCATTGCTGGCCTTCATTTCTCAGAAGAGCTTTTAGCATCTTCTTATATACATATTTTCATTATTCCGTTCCTCTTGTCTGCCCTCCCACTAGAAGATAAACTTAATAAAGGCAAGATTTTTGTCAGTTTATTCACTGTTTATCTCCATTATCTATAACAGTGCCACTTACATAGATGGTACTTGGTAAATACTGGTTAAACTAATTTAATTAACACTTACTATAATTTAAATATAACTGATCACAAAGGAGTACCTCACTTGAACTTTATTTTAACATGACTTTGACTTACTTAACCACCTTCCTATCTTTCAATAATTACAATTTCTAAAATGTTATAAATAATCTAACTAGTCATTTATCTGAATATTTTTTAAGGCAGTGCACATCCAATTTGGTATTTTCAAAATGTAAGGATAAGAGTTATTTTCCTAATCCAGTTATAAATTTAAAAGATTCTATTTTCTTTTTGTGAAATACTTATGATGTTAGAAGCCAGAAGGACTCAGCATATGTGAGCTTTATTGTTGGCACAAAGTTGATCTTCTTACTTTTTGGCCTAGAAATAAACATATCAACATCTAAATGAGCTTCCTACAAATAATTTTACAGCTCTAACTAGATTATGAGGTTTTTAATTTTTTTCAATTATGTCATGAATCATGGGAATCATTTTTCCATTTTCAGGGATGGATAGATATTAATATTTTGTTGTCATTGGTCTTTAACTAAAGGTTTTAGTACTATTTATTTAATCATTTATAGGTAGCCATCTGGTAATATGGAATCTGATACTTTCACTGCATTAATACAGATCTTCTAATAGAGTATACCCTTAATAAAGTCTTTTGAGATAAAACAATTTTATAAATATCGTTTTGAATTTAAATCTGCTCGAATAAAGAGGAAAACAAAAAATTTGGTTTGGGTTTTATAAAGTTAGCTCAATCAAGTAAGTTTAAGAGAATTTAATAATACTTCACCAAATAATGCCATATTTGAAAAATAAATATGATTATACTTGAAATACCTATTAAATTGACTTTTCTGATTTCCCAGAAAAATAGCCTTAGTACTAAAGGCTTGGACACTTTCCTTGGATACTCACTCATTTGGGATACTTTCCCCTAAACTTTCTAGCACTTTACCAAGCTTAGCTTGATAGAGGTCAATTAAGGAAAATGAACCTTCTTGTCAATGAGCAAATTCCCACATAGCACTAATGTAGATACTTTAAGACAGGGAATCTCTATCATCTCCATCTGTGCAATCCTGATGACATTCCTGTCATTAAAAGATAAATTACCGTCTTCAAAATGTCATCATGCTTAATACGACAGTCATGGTTATCAAACTTCATTCCGACTTGTTAAGTGATAGCAAACATAGATATTTCCATTTTACCTCATCTTGCTGAGAGTTTAGCAGCTGCAGTTTCATGTGCTTCATATAGGCCATGGTAATTGGCATGTTGTAGTCAATCATGCTGGTCACCAAAGTGGGAGGTTTTCCATTATCTGTAATAAAACATTTTTAATGGGTAATGAAAGTGATACGGCATTCTACCTGTAATTTCAGCATGACCCAATTTGTTCAAGTTGAAATAAGATTCTAGGTACCAACTGTTTAGGACATTGGAAGCATTACAGATGGATTGTAGAAAAAATAACCAGGTGTATTGTGACAAATTAACACTATGGATAAATCAGTTATTTCTAACTACAGGGGAGCTTTTTGATCCTGGTTAACAATGAGTAAAGGCAATACGGTGATTATACACAATTATTTGTATTTTTGTATTTTTCTCTTGCAGCACACTTACTTCCTATATGTACTTCTGGAATATTTGCTTTTTTTGTTTTTTCTTTTTCTTTTTTGCCAGTCTACTCATCCTATGACACAGGGGAATGGGCTAGCCTAAGGGTATCTTTGAGATTAATTTAATTGCTGAGAGAATTTCATAGATTAGGAAAATAATCTAGATAATCTTTAATGAAAGCTAAACCCAAATTATAATTTGTATATAAAATTTTTCATTGAAGGAACTCCATACTCTTCAACACTTTTAGAAATAAGTAATTGGCAGATTTAAAGGGACACAAATGGAACATCAATTTCCTTGTTGAATATATCTAAAATACCATGAGATACACATAATGACTGAATATTAAAACATTATTATAAGGAAAAAGTTATTTGCCACAGTCAAAACTGTCTTTCCTCTGAAAATAGGCACTGAACTACTCTGTAAGTGGCTATTCAAAATTCACTGCCTCCTACTTGAATAAATGAGATGATCTGACTTGTTGAACTGTTTCAGTCTACCACGTTTTTTATAAAAATGTGAGATATAAATTGCCATTATGAATAAAATTACTTTAAATCTCACTATTTGACACTGTGGCTACCTTTATGATCTGTTCCATCTGGGTTTAAATGCATTCTTTTCTGGCACTCTGAGCAGCTCATTAGAAATCGTGTCACCGCTTCTCTTGGTAGGAAGGCATAGCTCTCTGAAATCTGCAATGATTCACAAAATAGAAGTGTTATTATATAAGCTGACTGAATGTGATTCAACAGAAATGATCATTGTATTTCCAAATAAGACGCATTATTCCATAATGGCAGGAAGCACAATGAAAGCATGCACTGCATACCATGCATCATTTCAAGAAATATCTATCCAACTTGATTGCATGTCTCTTAATAATAGCTAATAATGCGATGTGG
This sequence comes from Rhinolophus sinicus, assembly GCF_057876585.1. Classification (NCBI taxonomy): domain Eukaryota; kingdom Metazoa; phylum Chordata; class Mammalia; order Chiroptera; family Rhinolophidae; genus Rhinolophus; species Rhinolophus sinicus. Next base: position 86,673,703 of record NC_142504.1, read on the forward strand.
AGAGAAAAGAAACCAACCACATCTGAATGGGTATGTTTCTATTTTTGCATTTCTTTTAGTAAGAATAATCACAGTGTACAGATATTCTTGTGAATTTTCCTTATTAAAAATTGCCAACATTGTTTTTAAAACTTACTGCTAGCATCATGAAAATTTTATCCAATTTTACATATCTATTTTAAAATTTGTCCCAAGTAGAAGCAATAAATATTGGATTTTGTATTAATGAGCATTTTTTCATTATTGCCTTTCAAAATATTTTAAGTGAAAATAAGAGAATTCTAACTAAACTCATGTATATATTTACTGCAGTGAATCATCCCTTCCACAGAAAATGACACATCTGGAAATGCATTTGGGCCACTTATTTCATTTGTTACTTTATGTAAGTTTTTCATAATTTATGTCCACAATAGCTCACATTGTCAGAGAAAGCTTTCCCAGTGCAACATACAGACAGAGCTTCTATTTTCAGAACCATGATCTAAAGTCAAGTTAGAAATCAATACGCCTGTCACTGATTTTTTAAAAATATTCTTAAAAAAAACAAGAAAAAACAAGACATTCATCTCATCAAAGCAAATCATTTCTGCAGTGAAACTGACAAATTGTTAAATAAAGGAAAATTAACAATGACTCAGTTCTACTAAGATGTCTGATACAGGGCATTAGTTTTCTACCATAGAATACTGGTACAGGAAATATGAGGTAAGTAGGAGGAATAAATAAGATGTAAACTAGAGATAAGTGCCACAGACAATTTCTCAGGTGCATGCATGGCCATTAAGAACACTAACATATTTTTTATTAAATTGGGGTGACAATGGTTAGTAAAATCACATAGGTTTCAAGTATAAATTTCTATAATACATCATCTATATATCACATTGTGTGATCACCTTCTAGAGTCAGTTCCCTTTCATCATCATATATTTGACCCCCTTTCCCCTCTTCTACTAACCCCCCATTACCCTATGATAACCACAAAACTGTTGTCTGTGTCTATGAGCTTTTGTTTGTTTGTCTTGTTCCCTTGTTGCTTGCAGTTTTATATCCCACAGATGAGTGAAGTCAACTCTTTTTGTCTGACTTATTTCTCTTAGCATAATAATCTCAAGATCCAACCATGTTGTTACAAATGGCAGTAGTTCATCTTTTCTTATGGTAGAGTAGTATTCCATTGTGTATATATACCACATGGAAAATATGCCCCTCATGTATAATTGAGTACAAGTCTATACCAATTCTACTAATGGCGATGGGGTCAACTTTTGCTTATCCATGCTACAGAAGGAGCACAGCATTGAGGAAATCCTTCATGCTAAGATCTAAAATTGCAAAGCATATTTTTCCCTGAATTTAATATTTAAATCAATCTGTGTCACTTAGCCTATCACACTGACTCTCAGGAAAAGAAGCCATTAAGAATACCAAAGTGAAGGAACAAGTCTGTAATTACAATCTGGCACGGACAATCTATACACAGGTAATTTACATTTAACTTTACCAGGATTTGAAGTATGACACTCTGATTTTTGATATAGCAATCATTTGTAAATTAAGATGTCCAGCTTTTTAAAAAATACTTCTTCATACTATATAAGGAGATGTGAGAGAAAAATAAGCAGAAAATTTTGAGAGTATTTCAAATTATTTTATATTAGTTATTAAGTAAGGAAATTATATATATACACACACACACACAATTTAAATTCCCATTTGCTCTCTCTTATGCTCTTTCTCTTTACACACACATGCACATGGACACACACAAATTTGATTCCTATTTATCTATTTTACAGAGGGAACTAACACCTTTGCCCAATTTATTTACCTGATTAGAGGTCATTTTTTCTGACTCTCTGAAAATCTATTTTACAATCATGCATTAGTAAACCAAAGTTTATGATGCATGTCCAGTCCTGATATTTTCTATTTTAACTCACAGAGAATTATAGTCCATTGGGACAAATGGGGTTGACCAGTAAATTCATTAACAAAGAGGATTTGAGAAAAATGCTCCATTGATTTTCATAAAGGATTTCTATTAAAACTTTCCTCTCCTTATGTAAAACTTTCCATTGAAAGAAAGATAGGCACATGGTGGAGTTGCAGGGATGCTCCATTGGCTTCCATGGTCCTAACGAGCTCCATAACCTGCCTTTTTCCCAATACTAATAAAGCACATGTGTAGGAAACCCCTTATCAACAGATTTGTGATTGACCATACACAATCGTATTACTTGTCCTAGCTCTACTTAACTCCGAATCAATTAGTCTTAGAATCATTATTAATCATATGGCATTTCTTTTACAGCTTTACTCTGAAAAACAAGTACCTGTAATGGTCACAAATATGTTTGCATTCATGTGCACCTGTGTGAATTGAATAATATGAAGTCCCATTTCGTATCTTAGAAAATATTTTTAGCAAGTATTTTATCACATTATTATTTGTGGTGGTATTATTGCATAGCATTCAGAATGTCACTGTATGTCATATAAATGGATAAATGGGTGTACTTTTCTTGGTGTTCAGAATTCATTTAATAGGCAGACCTGCGGAGGCTTCCCACCGTCCGCAGGTTTTTCCTTCCCACCTCATGCTCACTTGTGCCCGCAGACTATGGAGTCTTCTTAGGTAAAGGGACGAAAGATCCTCTGAATGGACTCTTCAAGTCTCACACTGACTTCTGAAACAATATTTATTCTTCCATGGATAAATGGAATTGAAGAGGGAAAATCATTCCTTTTTCCTTATCTAGAATCATTCCTCCTGGGGCGCAGCACACCATCCTTTGCGGGAGTTCGAACCGGCAAACTTGTGATTGAGGGGACGCGCTCCAACCAACTGAGCCATCCGGGAGCTCAGGGGCAGCTCAGCTCAAGGTGCCATGTTCAATCTTAGTTGCAGGGGGCGCTGCCCACCATCCCTTGTGGGAGTTGAGGAATTGAACTGGCAACCTTGTGGTTGGGAGCCCACTGGCCCATGTGGGAATTGAACCGGCAGCCTTCAGAGTTAGGAGCATGGAGCTCTAACCATCTGAGCCACCGGGCCGGCCCACTCTCAGAACATTTTTAAAAATGAAAAAAATATCCTTAAAAAATTCTTAAATTACAATCATTAGAATAATTACATTTTCAGAATTAAAGCCATTTGATGAAATTCTGTCTTTGGATCCTGCCGATATCCTTTGATAACCCCATTCAAGAGATAACACTGAAAGCCTACATGTGAAGCATTTTTTGAAGTTGGGTCCCAGGCTAAATGTCCCAACGGTCCCTGCCCTAATGAAAGGTTGTTTCCATGAATGTTTAACATGCTAAACCAACTTTAAATATATGTTCATAAATGGTGATAAAACTCAGGGACATGTTCTTTCAGGCTGTCTATTTATCAAAGTCCTAACCCCTTTCACGCAATCTGTAAAAGCAGTTGCATATAAAACCTAGTGATAAGGGACAGAAAAGGAAAAATATTTTGATTCAGATACTTGAAATGCCATTCTACTAATGCTATAATTAATTATATAAAATACGACAATAATTCACGAATGTCTATTTTTTAACCCACTTTTCAAATCTAATCACTTCTCTGTTTCTAGGAGATAAATCAGACATTGAATATACAGTACAGAACATTTTCTAGGACATTGGGGAGGAGAATATTTCATTTGAAGATGTATTCTTAGAAACACCTTTATTTGGGAAAGATAGAGAGTATTTCCCTAGAATTTGTTTAGGAACACATAAATGCTGCATCTTGTTATTAATAAAAAGCAAAATATAATGTGAATGGATATTATTAGTCTTGCTCCCTCTGAACTAAACACTAAAGACAACTGCCATGTGACATTCCATATATGTTACTTACAACAGAAATAAGGACTGGAACGTAGCCATATGAACAATATAAACTACTAACCTTAACATTATCAGGTAAATAATTTCAAGTATCTCTTTATTAGAAATATTATTTTCTATAAGTCTAGACTTGTTTTCTTATGTGTATATAATGCTTTATACTTTTCATTGGCTTTTGCAATCATTGTTTTAGACAGTGGCTAAAACAGATTTTATGGTAATGCTTTGATAAATAGAGTGACTAATACAAAGAGATGAAATGAATTGCCATTGTTAGACAGTAGAAGGCAAAGCAAAGAGCTGAAATTCAACCCTGGATCTCGAAAATCCTGATTTATTTCTATAAATTGAATGGATCATGGTGAGTTTATCCAATAGACAGATTAAACACATGTTTAGGATCCACGGAAAGCAGGAACATCAAAATAGATTTTTTTTTAAATTATGTATTTCAAAAGACATCAAAGTGTTATCACAGGATAAAGTCAGCACTTGTGAAACTTCCTTAAACTTGAGTTATGGCTGTAGATTTGTTGTTGAACTTTGAATTAGCTAGCATTGAGGGGTGGGGATGTTGTGGCACAACGCAATATTTTTATTACTTGTCACTTCTAAAGATCTTAATCTGTGTAGTGAATTTTGATATTGTTTTAAATGAAAATATTACATCCAAAGTCCATTAAGACTGGAATTCATCAGTAATGCAGAAAATAATAAATAACATATAACATAAATTACAAGTAGAATGATTCTCCCATCAAAAAAAAAATATGGCAATATTTCTACATTAAAACAATTGCACTACAGCATCTTTAGATGCACTAAACAATAAAATTGGCCTCTGGAGCAAAGATGGTATGACATTAGTAGTCTAATGATAAACTAATCTATGTGAAGAAGGCCTAATAATCAAGTCCCATAGGGGGCACTACTATTGATATTCCACTTATGGGGAAAAAATACACACACACACACACACACACACACACACACACACACACACACTCATTTCTGAAAAGTTTACTGACAAGTATTGTAACAAAAAGGATGATGAGCATTTTACCTTGCCAACGTCCCTGGCTTTCTGAAGAGAGAAGAAACAGACTTCATTTAAAACCTTACAACTATATAAAGTCAAATTCTGGAAGTTCTCCAGTGCTACTTACCTTCCCCTCAACACAGCTCAGTTAATGTAAAAATGTCAGTTATCCAAAAGAAATGAAATAAAAAATCCATCCTAGTTAAATAATTTACAAATCTCATCTTATAATTTCGATAACATATAATTCCTAAAGTTTTCTTACATTTACTTTTCAAGAGCAGAGTTTTATCTTTAGAAATAAATTTTTCTTACTTGGATCGGAATAGATGAATATAAAGTTAAAAACATTAAAGAAGTTAATTAATCAAAACAGTGTAATAAATCATTGCCTTGCTATAATTTTTCAGACTGTGTCTCACAATTACATGATGGAAGTTTATCTTATTAACTCAAGCCATAAAATTTTATAAATTGGGAGCAAAATTGATAACGGAATTTTAACACAGGATTATTTGTCTTATGTCTCTCCAGTCCCAAGCATCCTTCCTCTCTAATTTTAACTGTTTCATTTCTGAATATATCCAACAAAAAGGCTCTTTAAATTTACTCAGTTTGTACATAAACCTGCAATTCCCTAGTTCCTGAAATGGTAGAGACTTGACAATTGTCGAAATTAAGATTCCCATTCATTATATGACAACTATTAATTGCTTTGGCTGTTTTACAAAAGAGGAAATATTTCCTAAATGTCTGTCATGCAGGAGACCCTGCTCGCTGCACCATTTGTCATGTGAGGCGGCCTGCGAGGTCTCTGGTCCCGCTCCCCACATAAGAACGCAGGACATGGTGAGGCCAAAAAGGAACACCCATGGAGCCATAGGTAGGGGAGTCATACCACTATAGTCTCACTGAAGGCACTATAGGCTCACTGGAGGCTGGATCCACACGACCAGCAACCTGCTGTCCGCTTCTCTGCCTGCCAACCAACTGACTGACCAACCAACGCAGCCGTGGCAGTTATATCAGTGGCTAATTGGCTAACTGGTAACAGCTGATGGTCAATTAGCCACAGCTGAGGGCCATCTACTACCCGAGTCAACACTTTTCCATGTGAGGCCGAGAGCCTGGAAACTGCTCTCTGGGACTCTGTCCCCACAATGTCACATGTATGTTAACATTTTCCATTAATTGAGTTCTTAATAAGTGGATTAGGCTAAGTAAGAATTTCACATGGATTTTATAATTTAATCCTCTAAACAATCCCAGGAATAGATGATTATCATCACTATTATCATCTCTGTTTAACATATGAGGAAACTAAGCTTGAGAGAGGTTGTGTAATTTGTTAAACAAGTAAAAGAGAGAAGACTAAAGTGATAATCTGGAATCAGAGCGTATCCCTTTAATCACTATATTTTATAGCTTGGTTATCAATATTACAAAAGAAATTGAGAGAGAGAGACTATCTCATCCATGAAGAGTTGCAATATTAACCTCACAGCATAGGTTAATTATGCTAAAATGTTTATAATGTTCCCTGGTGTGAGGTTCTTTATAAAATGCTCTAACCTGTTTGAGGTGACCTTTCTGAATACAAGGGGCTGCCAAGTGCTCTGTACCTTGTCTCAGGTTACAAAGTTCAACAGGAAACACATCAGACTATGCAGTAACAATACAGAGCTCCACCTGGAGGAAATTAACAGGCCATCTGTTCTGTTCCAGCAGAACTGATAGCTAAAGTGATGACTTTGTAATATTGTAATAGTCAAGACTAAATGCACAGGACTTAGGCTTTTAATAGAACATACAAGAAGGAGTGTAAGTATCCTATTTCTAAAGGAATAAGACTTCTAGTTAAAAGGAATTCACCAGTAGAGAAGTCATTCTTGGTTTAAGATTTGAACCTAATGCATGAGCTGAAGTAGAGACATCACATGACACTAGTGAATCATGAGCATAAGCAATCACTTTTTAAAGCAAAAAAAAGCTAAATTCAAAAGACTTATCAACCCCAAATCACACCATTCTGTCCTGTTTATAAGGATCTAGCAAAACAAACAAACAAACAAACAAAAAACCCAGAATTAATGTTGTTAAATATCAGTAATTAGAAAAAGTAGTAGGCAAGTGTTGAAGTTTTTAATAAATTACATTACTCCACTGAGTGGTGCCCTGGCATAGTTATACCATATCTAACGCCGAGGTTTAGTGTAAAATAAAATTGGACCAATCACAATATTTTGTAAAATTACTTTCTCCACCTTTGCTTTATAAAATGAATTTAGAGAATAGCAATTATATCTTTATTTTACTGGAATAATAACATTAAAACCATGGTTTTATTGTTTTTGTTTTTTTTGCCAAATATGCAGTACATTCATGGAAGAATTTGCCCCTTAAGAGCCAAACTTGACATTTCCTCTAATGTACACTCTTGGGATTATGAATAAAGAAAAAAAATTACAATATTCTCCCACTGAAATTTGTTTATCTTACCATATTTAATATTACATATTGAATATTTAATATTGTGATATGGGTATCACAAACCACCTGCAATATACATAATTAAATAATGAAGCTATAGAAAATTTATTTTTAAAAGCTAATAAAATTAAATATACTTGAAAAAAGTCTATAAACCCAAATGCTATAAAGACCCTAAATATCCTTATTCATAAAGACAGAGCACAACATGGTCCAGAGAGACCCCTGTCTGAGGAAGGAAAGTCTTGCTTCTGGGCAACATCTCCAACTCAACAAAGACCACTCTGCTTTTATCTGGTTTACACATTGTATTTCTTTAAATACATTTGTAAGGAGGGCATTAGGATACATACACACACACACACACACACACACACACACACATACACACACACGTATATATGGATATACAGATATCTATATACATATTGCTTGGCTTGCAAATGCTATAACATTTGGCCCGGGCATTTTTCTAGATGTGCTACAAAGTTTAAATATCCAGCCAATGGTTTGCTCTTATATTATATTGGTTCTCTTTCACCCATTTCATGCATGGTTAAAGATGAGTAGTAAACATCACTGTACTTCTACAGAGGAAATTATTAATTTGTGGATGTGTGTGTGGAAACAGTCTTATAAAGATGAAGACATTTTTCAACTAAACTTTTATTTATTCAACAAATACCTATTGAATGCATAGACACTGTAATTCTCTCTGAATACTGCTACATACGGTTCTATACCACTAATGTGCCTGGATACATCAAATTATTGAAATCACCTATTGGTAATTGGTTAATTTTGAAGTGATTCTGAAAAATACTTTTATCCAGACAACATAAATACACGAGTGCATACTCTTAGTTAAAGTTCATTTATAGTAATAATCAATTAGAGAAGAAGTCAGACGTTTGGCCTGTCTAATCAAATCTGGATTCACTCTGGACCACAACAATTTTTGCTTCAGAACCAACCCTAGCTACAACTGCAGAAAGACTTTGTGCTATGTTGTATCTGTCTACCTCCAAATATCTGCTAAATAAACAACTGAATTCTTGTACCTTAATAACGTCTCTAGTACCAAAACAAAGATGCTGCTGGATTTGCACTTTAACCCCAAATTCACCACTGCTCCCCTGGTGGAGGATTCTAACCTACTGTTTGGGTTCCTATCAACCCTGCAGCATTACTTGCTTTGCTATGACTCTGGTAATGTTATCATTTACTCCAGCATCAGTTCCTATCACTGTCCACTATTTCTTTCTCTTCTTTCTTCTCTGATCATTTCCTACATTCAATCTTCATACCCATTCATCAACTTCCCTTGCCTTTTTCATTTAGTTAGTTAAGGGAGGGGAGTGGTCTGGCCCAGTCAGAAATATCTCCTGTTGATTATTAAATAGGATTAAGCTAGATAAAATACAGCACACCCAATTAAACTTTAATTCCAGATAAATATACAATATTGGGACAAACATACTAAAATTTACAGTCTATCTAAAATTCAAATATAATTGGGCATCCTATATACATCCTAACCACCTTATAGGATACATTTATCTAAGATGATTGAAAATATGGGTTAGAGCCTAAATATAATTTTAAATTTGGAACAAATTGGTATATCTGAGAATATACCAAGAAAATCTGAGAATATACCAAGAGCAGAAGTGAGACGCAGAGTAGGTGGAAGTGATTCTTGGGCAGTCTGCTGGCAATTTGAAATCACAGTGCCCATTGAAAGCAATGTTTTCCATATTTTTAAACCAACAGCACAGGTATGAATATATTTTATACCATAAGCGAATACATATTCCAATTTATATAATAAAACGGATAGTTTCTATTCTCTTCTTTTTCACTTTTTAAAAGTGATCACAGGCCACTAAATTGCCTTGACAGCTCACTAATGGGTTGTGATATGCAATGAAAAATTCACTGGCCAAAAGACGAGGTATGCAGTCTGTCAATCCAAAGATATTTGTTGCGGTGTTGAGAGAATATGGTGGTTATGTGGTCAAGTTTAAAATAAAGACTGGCAAATCCAAAGGAGCTCTAAAATAGGCAGGACTACTTCTAGACAGTTCAGATCATATTTTAGACAGCCAAAAGCCATTTGGAAATTTGAGGCGAATGCATCAAGTGCAGGGTGAGAGAAATGAACAGTGAATGTGGTGCAGCGGCATAGGTCAGTATCCTCCAGGGATGGAGAAATGGTACAAGTGGGAGGCAAAAGGCAAAGACACTCAGCTTGAGCAAAGGTACAGAAATCCACTACAGGACAAAAAGAAATGAGAGGAGGAAAACAGAGTTATCGGCATTTCAGGGCAAAATCAGATGAATTTGTCACAACATCACTATACATTAGTAGATCAAGGTATAGGCAAACAAACAATATAATGTGATTTAAGTTCATTATAATTAATCAATTTTTATTGGAAATCATTTGTTTCATTGATTATACTTCAAATTTAGCTGTACTGCTCTGTAAAAAAGAATTTTATTTTCATTTGTTTTGTCTTTAGTATAATGATGAATATCTTTAATTTGGAGTTGTATTTTGCAATAATTAAAAGTCATCAATTGAGCAAATGCAACAGACAGACAATATAAAAAAGAGACATAGTCAAATAAACTGGAGGTATCTCTAAATTTGTGTGTGCTATTTCTGTGTTGCTTCTTATGTTAGAATATTTAGCTGTTAAGGAACAGACTGTCATAACGAAAGATTCTTACATTAGATGAAAAAAAAATGAGCAGATGGACACTGAAAAACTTTTTCTTCCTACATGTTTCCTAATAGCAAAATAAAGAGAATCTCTAAATATTAAATAAAATGACTCAGCAAATCAAGTGTTTATACAATTACAGCATGAAAACTACAGGAAGATATGCAGCCACACATGAGAAGTATGGGAAATTTACTTCCCCTATTAATTTCTCTTGAAGAGTGTGTATAATATGATATATTAGTGTTTTTACTGAGTCTTAGGGGAGAACAAGTAGAATTTAGCCTTCCTGGTCTCAAATGCCCTGGCCCGCACAAGCTCTCCCTGGTTCCTGTTACAATTCCCTCCGTTCAACTTTCCCTGCTAGTCAATGGGAAGCAGCATTTCTTTTGAAACAAGTAGCCAAGAAAATTGTTGCTGCAGTCACTCAAAGCAGGCAAGAATTAGCCATCTTAGAAGAAAAAGAAAAAATGGAGAAGGCTAGACTTCATTCTACTAGAGTCTAGTAAGTTGTACTACCCTCATATATTTATGCAGGCAAAGTACAGGATCTGTGAGATGACAATAATGTGCCATGGATGCAGAATACATTGGCCTCTTGAATTGCTCAACAACTGGCAAATAATGAAAACATTTTTGTGATATACCAATTAGAGAAATAGCCACATGGTTTCCTTTAGAAAACGTCTCTCAGCTTGGGGTGTTTACTGTGCTGTAGAGGTGCTTTTGAAAACTGGGAGTAAGGATGCATTTTGATTATCACAAATAACTGGGGCTTGTGTTGCTGGAACTTAACACTCAGGCATTAAGGATAAGAAAATGGCTTGGAGTACTTGGGACAATGACTACTGTCTGCCCAAAAAAGCTTACAGTGGCCTATTGAGAAACATGGCTTTACACTATACAAATAATTATACAACTAATGGATGCATATAACAAAAGATGGCATGTTTGCATGTTCTCTACTGAAGAGAAAAAGTACATCAAGATAGACATTTCTCGGTCCAAATTTCAAATCCTTAGAAGCAGCAGCTAGGTCACCACAAGTTTCTTTCAGGACTCACCTCCAACCATGCTCAACTATGGTCATGCTATATAAGTTGACTGGCAGAGGACATTCCCAAGACAGCGAGAGTAGAGGGAAAGATGAGTAGAGCAGATAAACAGATAAAAAATAGGTAAAGGTTGCTTTCTTTTTATTTATCATGAAATGACTAAAACTGCAACTTATAAGGCTAGAGAATAATAATATCACATCTCGGAAAGTCATGAATGAAACATGGATGGGTGGTATCCATAGGTCACTGAGGGGCACAGGTGATACAAAGAAAGAAATAGACCTTTCAATATCTATAATAGTTAAGAGAAACAAAGTTGTTCACAGCATCTGTCACCACACAAAGAACTTCATATGTTTTTAAAAAATCATGTTTCTATTCATTTCAATATAATAATGTTTAAAGCAATTATTATGTTAAAACCTTTACATATATTATTTCTGAGCTCCAAAAAACCCTATAAATAATACATGCCAAAATCACACATATATAACTTTCCTCATCAGGATTTAATCCCAAGTCTATCCGGAGCCGGCACCATTTTCTATTACCTCACAACAGTCATATTCACATCCTATTTATTCTTCCTATTATATTCTATCCCAATTAAATACATATGCATGTATTTACACAGGTGCTCACATGCATATACTTTAGGAAATTCAAAAGATTTTATTTCTTGCACCATCACAGTACCCAGGAATACCTAAATCTCTGGATCTGTGTGATACTAGGCATTAAACGTTTAGTTTTAAAAGCTGCATTGGCTCATTTTCACCACAAGGGTGCACTGAAGTAGCAAATTACTAGGCTGGACATAAAGAGTTAATGAGGTTTCTCCAAAAGATTAATCCCCTTTTCAAGAATATATCTATTTATTGGGACAGTATTGTTTAATATGGAAATTATTAATGATAGGGTTTGTGACATTAGTTGATGATGAACTGGTTTGGGTGAGCTCATGTCTTTTGATGGTCTCCAGTACCAAAAAGACAGCTTCTGAGTATAAAGCATTGCACTACGATTCTGCCCACCTGTGATAATTCTAACTACACCTACACAAGAAATAAATCAATTCTGATGAATAGCAGTACACTGTTTTAAAATTGTTATTTAATACTCTAATTGCCATGCCACCGATTTTTTTCATTCTGAGATGTTTTACAGATGTCTTAGTCTGAATATTAGTTTTAGTTTTCAAAAACAATGGGACTGTTCTAACATAAAAGTGGATTTAATATTATGTGTATTGTGTTTAAATGTAATAGCTGTCTTCAATATTTAGAAATCACCTGTGTGAAACCTGACTTATTGTATAACAGTATCACTGAGTTCAATATTAAAGAATGTCTATAAAAATTAAATTTTTGGAATAATTTTAAGTTTTTAACTCTATTTTGATATACAGAATAGTTGTTTATTTAAGCCATTCTAGTTTATAATAATAAAATGAAATAAACAATGTTAGAAAGGCAGTGCCCTATATTTGTTTATTTGCTATATTATTTTGCTTTTTCTTTATATTAGGTGAAAGAAGATGGTTTACACACATAAAATTAATTGGTGTTATTCCTTCAGAATTTGAAGAAAACTGTAATATAGCTCCCTCATTTTATATGTGAGTAAACTGTAGCCTAAGCCAAAAAGAGGTTAAATTAATTGTTTGGAACGCCTGGATTTTTATTAGTGCTATTTTTTCACACCACAATGGCTACAAATTTTGCTCATTAGTCTCATTATGAGTTGACAAGAATTCTGGGAATTTTTATGTAACCAGCTAGCAGAAACTGGTGCAAGTTAAAATACACAATTGAGGAGTAGAGATGCTGAACCAATAGTTTTTTGTTTGTTTGTTTTAAAAAAGGACAAAATGATGCTAACTAAAGTTTTAAGGTTAATTGTTCTAGATCTGGTAGAATAAAGATTTTCCTTTTAACAGTAGGAATGTAGAAATTCTGCATGATATGTTATTTTTCTACAGTATATCCCTGAAAATAAATATTCAATTACTACTAAAAGCAAATTCTTTAAAGAGAGCCAGTTTTTTGTTTTTGTTTTTTAATTTTTCAGGAAATTAATTTAATAGAATTAACCTTTGGGAAAAGCAAACGAAATAACTGAAATTCTCATAAACTTCATCTAGCGGGAGAGCTCCTAAACACAAGAACTCTGGCCTTCTTTCATATTTTCCATCAGCCCAGTCAAACCCTGGGTAAAAATTACACTGTATACTTCCAGGATTAGTGACATCTACAGGATGTACACAAAAAGGCCTAAATTATTGCTACTCCTATCTCCCAACACAGAGGCATGGGGCGGGCAGAGGAAATTATATCCATAGTATCATTAAGGCAGTAATAGAGCTGTGTTGATTGTCCTGCTTGTCCTTCTACCTGGAACATGCATAGTGATTGGATAAAGAAGGAGAAATAACATTATTCAAAAGTTTGCTGTATGTCAAGCACTTTACGCATCTTAACTCATTTATTTTACCACACATGGGTATCATGAGCTAGCTCTAAACAGAAAGAGAAACAAATAGTTAATAATTTGCCAAAAGTGACCCAGATAGGAAGTTCTAGATTTAAAATCTGAAACTGAGTTTATCTGGCTTCTAGCCTATTTTCTTCTAGCTGTAGCATATGCTCTCCACTCTGAATTAAATGAATGTAATTATTGGCAACTATGTATGAAATACATGTAAGTTTACTGTATCACAGCACAAGTTGTGTGTATTTGTGTGTGTGTGTGTATACATATATATATATATATATATATATATATATATATATATACGCAGACTGTTCTCTATTAAAAACACTAACTTTCCCCCTTAGTTCTTGGATTTCCACCAGTTACTCTAATTTTACATGTAGCAAGAAAGAACCTTGAAACATAATCCTTTAATGGGACTGTAATTTAAGAAAGGATTCTGAAAAGGCAGCTGTGCTTAGCCTGTGTTAGAACAGAAGTGATACAAGACAACCAGAGAAGAGTGATGCATTCCCTGAAGGTGAAGTTCAGGCAGAAGTTGAGAAGACTTAAGGAATGGAAGAACAAACATTCCACATTAGTTTTTTATAATGTTGTATCATTAATTTTGAAGTGACTCTCCAAAGTGCTAAGTACCTGTACTTAATTTTCAGTACAAAGATATATTTTAAGTTCAAATGTAAGTGATAATTGAATGATCCACACCTCTTCTCCAGTCTGTTAATGTAAATAATCAAGGGCTTACCATAGTCAAACATATTGAAGGAAACACATTTAATGCACCAATACCAGTTAATACAGAGACAAGGACAAGTGCAGAAAAATGTGAAGACCTAAAAGACACTAGAATTCAACAACGACTAAAAATAATAATTATGATAGCCTTCACATATTCCTAAAATGTGTCATTTTATGTGGATTTTTTCAAAGAACTCATGAGTAATGATAGAACATATACCCTCCAATTCTATCTACAGTCAGATCAGTTTGCAATAATATTTAAGTTGTATAATGCCTAGATATTTCAAGGAATGATATACTGCAGATAGGTAAAAACAAATAGCATTCAAAAGTTAATCCAATATTAAAGGACCACCATTTCCTGCAGAGTGAAAACATAGAAAGATTTGCAAAAAAAGGCAAAGTAAATAAAATGATCACTAAATTTATTGATAATATTATTAAGACAATATGACACGCTTTCATGATTAGTTATATAAGTATGGTTTCTTGGCCATGTAGGAAAAGGAAGAAAAAGAAGGTCAATAAACATAATCATGCATGCTCTATGAGCTAATGTGTTAGAAGTAGAAAAAAATCTTAAACTTAATGGTACCATTAAAATTGCAATAGGTATCTAGCTAATTCTACCAGTGACTAGCCAATTCCTGCATTAGTATTGAGAACTAAACTCTGACCCAACAGTCTAGGTCACTAATAGCACAAAACGATTCCATTTCAAATTGCATTTAGTTTTATGCCCCATTAATTGAACATTTATATTAATTTTTAACATCAGACTTAAGTTCATTATAGAGTCAAGTGCACAGTTTTGCTGGTATTGCAGCAGTTTTTTTTTTTTTTTTTTTTTTGCTATAATGAGTTACTACTCCATAAAAAATCGAAATGTTTCCTAACTAGGATTCAATTTAGAGGTACCCGAAGGCAAAAGGTTAGGCCAAAAAGAACCTTTATGGTATCAGGAAAAGGTGAAAACACTTAAGATGTGAAAATG
Organism: Rhinolophus sinicus; assembly: GCF_057876585.1. Lineage (NCBI taxonomy): Eukaryota > Metazoa > Chordata > Mammalia > Chiroptera > Rhinolophidae > Rhinolophus > Rhinolophus sinicus. The sequence goes on from NC_142504.1 coordinate 86,689,111, forward strand.
AAAAATAAACTTGGGAAACAAAAGGATCTTCAAATAGGATGTTCTCAAGAGGGAATGGATGATGTTTCAGATGCTGCTTATACTTTCAAGGTTGGTATCCCTACCCCCAAATGCATAAAATGTCTTCATAATGTTAATGCAAAATGATATATGTTGGAGACATGTTTGCCAATTTATTGAAAGTGTTTAGTATGCAAATGGCAATGGATCAGATTCTCTACGTTTCATTTAAGAAAACAAAGGCTAAGAGATTTGGGTCTATGTCACTGACTCATGTTGTCACTTTAGTTAAAGGTGCATTTGAAAGGTTAAATCATTTTAAATTGCTTTTGGCACCTAATCAGATTTGGCTGCCACACTACTACTAATAATGAAGCCATTTGTTTTTTGTTTGTTTTTCATTTAATACAATTAAACATATATGTATTTCTACCTTACTAACTCCTATCAACATCAGGTAGCTATTTCATGAAAATAAATTATCATAAGAGTACACTGTTAGTGATATTAGTAGATCAATACACAATGTTTTCCTATTATCATCCAGAGATAAAACCCTGGCTTAGGAGACAGGTGAAATGAGTATGTTCAATATTAGTCTACATAAAATATCCTAAAGAAGGTAGGTCATTGTCATTAGTCATGATAAGAATGTCTCCTGAGATATGTAAGTCAAAAGAAAGTTTATGTGGCAGAATTATGTAAGGAAACTTACAATAGTGCCTGCCCACAAACCATGCAATTTGGAAACAGCCAAGAAACAAAACCATAGAGAAGGAGAGATAAATACAACATGTATTAGGGGTTATTATGCAACTACAAAGATTCAATGTGACCCTGGAAATATAGCAAAAAATAGTTATGGAAAAGAAGCTATTTCTTATGCTCAGTAGCTAATTTTCAAACATATGTACCTGTATTTGAAACTTTGAGCATTTCACACATTTTTCTGTATCTGAAAAAAAAATGGATCCAGACTGATATTGTGTATCAATATAGCTGAAAACAGTTAATATAAAGGCAGCCAAAAGCAAAGTTAAATAAGATTTCTAAAAAAGGATATTATTCTGTTGCTCATAAAGTACTTCTGATGTACACTTTGCTCATATTGGAAAAGAATAATTTACTGTTCAATTTTCCTGGAAAGGATGAAATAGCTATATTAAGATAATTCCATAAACTTTTAATTAAAGAAAAAGCTAGATTAAAGTGTCTACATCAAACTGTAAGTGTAATTAGACACTTGAGAACAAATACATAACTCCATTTTGACTATATATATATATATTTCAATATCTAAAAGTTAATTAAATCTTCTTTTCACATAATTTATGACAAAAAATATTATATATATTCATTTAAAAATGTTCAAGGGCATTAAATCTATGAAAATAACACATATCTTTTAATAATCTATTCTGGAAAACTAAGAAATGTATACCCTTCGAGAAAGATGTATTTAATATAAGGAGACATAAAAAAAGTACATAAAATTTTCTTATTCATGTCATTAAAAGTATTAAATAGGAAATACCTATACACAGTAATATGATTTAAAGGTGAAGGAATGTTAAGACTATAGTGGTAGTACAAAAGTTTCATATGTTCCAGTCCATAATTCATATATTGTGATACAGTGAATAAATAACACAAATATATCTTCAAATGTGGGCATTTGACTGGGACTACCACAATTTATGTATATTTAAAGAAAACAATATAAGAATACCAGAGACAGGTTTAAATTATATATAATAGACTTGGTGAACATATATCAAAATATAATCAATAATAATTATTAATAAATTATAGTCTAAATGTTAGGTGTAACCATATGGTCCAATTTATGCTGAAGATAAAATATTTATAATTATTTAACCTTTTTTTAAGAAGCCTTAATAATACCAAATTTCAAAATGCATGCCTTTTTTTCTTTTCTTTTTCATGTTTTTTTTTTAACTTACTGCTTTGTAAGTTCTCTTTTGTCCAGCATGTTTCCGAATTTGTTCTCCATTTGGCCCTGTTTCCACATGCATCGAATAGATAATGTCAAAGAAATCTTCAACCACAGCTACCCGCCGTAAGGACAGCTTCTCATCTACCCCTATACCATCCTGGAAAAAAACAAAAAAAGCACAAGATTTATTTTTTTAAAAGTGCATTTAATACAAAGTTAACACATAAAGTTGATTAAACAAAAACATTTTCATAAACTGAACCAAATCATCTAAATAGGAAATTTCAAAAGATCATGAATAAGTATCTCATCATTTTATACATTATTTACATATATAACTTTAAGAAACATGAAAAAAGATATCTAGCATAATCATGCTTATTCACAAATACTATCCTTTTTAAGGTCTTATAATGACTTCTTTGTAGCCATCAGTATAACTTTCTGAAATTATTCTTAAATATATTTAAGGCCCAATAATAGTCTTATCACAATAATTTCATTTTAGATATTGATTCATTCATCCAATCAATATTTATTGAGTTGCTGAGGACAGGAAGTTGTTATTAGAGAAATAAAAATTGAATGTCTATCCTTAAACGTTATATAATCTAGGGGGAAAAAATGTATCTATCATGCTATCAGTATTAGACTAAGGGACAGCATGTGGTAAAGGTGAAACATGTGATTTCTAGAGAGTATCTAGGTGTGAACTTTGAATCCTCCACTTGGAAGTTGTATATTTTGTGAAAATCACTTACATCTCTCTAAATTTCAGTTTTCTGAACTGGAAAACAGAGACAATAGAGCCCACTTAACAGAATTGTAAGAATTAAATGAAATAATATATGTAAAAGATGCAACCCAATATTTGGCATATAGTTAACACTTAACAAATGGTGGCTCTTGTCACTTTGATGGTCATGGTAAAAACATAAGCAAAATAGGAGTTTAGACAATAAAGGTATCACCTCTTGCTGAAGCAGCTTCTTTGAAGAAATAGAATTTGACATGGGTGGTAGCTCAAGCAGGGCAAAAGCCATGGCAGTGGGAAGTGTAGCAAAGAGCCAAAAGTTCCCATAGATGATAGAAAAGAATAAGAAATAAGGTTGGGATGAGAATGAAATTTAATGTAACATGGCTACAACATGAGTTTCCTGCTTGCAAACACACATACACACAGTGTTCTTCATTGGACCCTAAGCCATAACCTGAAGTAACATGACATGGCCATTAATGCTAGCACACAGCACAGAGGGGTGATTAATTTCAGCAAAATTATTATGCAGTCAATGAGTCAAATGGCAAGAGCCTCTTCGAACAGTAGTCCCAGCAGACTCAACTCACTGAAAACCTGAAAAGAAGTTCCATGGTGCATTTAGTTAATTTTTTTTTCCTGATTTACAATAGGCCTCAGGAGTAGCAGTGCCTAAAGCTGCCCACTCAAATAAGTATATTTATGAGAAGTTGTATATAAGGCCAAACAGCCAGGCATTTCATTTTTGTTAAATGTGAAGTGCTCTCTCACAAATTATCTATGATGCACGTGGATCCGCATTAGGTTTCAGACCTTTCTCGCTTCTCTCGCTTCTCTCCTTTACTATATCCTTTATCATTCTTCTAAACTGGGTTGCATGGATAATCTCTCATTGTCCTGTGATGCAAGACCATTATGTAGTTAGTACAAAGCAGCTGCATGAGACACGGCAGTAAACAGCCTGGAAAGTTTTTGTAGCTTAGAGGACAGTGCTTGGAAAGCACGATTTCAGATTCTCCCCACCCACCACCACCATCACCATGGCCTAGTCCTTACTCCTCAGTGAACTCTATATTTCCTAGGCTGGAAATCCAATTTCTAACTCTACCCAGCAGCAAAACCACCCACAAAACTTTGTCTTCTTTTCTCCTAGTCATATATTTTTTTTAGTTTCCTCTCAGTCCCTTTGCTGGTCAAGCAGAAATATAGTAATTTTGTATAGTTAGTACATACACTCTGAGTGATGTAGTAATCACAGCCTACTTAGTCATTCCTTCAACAGATATCCCACAAAGACCAAATGTCTCCAAGCCTTCTGCTAAGTGTTGAAGTTATCAAGGTGCATGAGACATATAATCCAGGTCTTTGTGGAGTTCACTGCCTAGTACAAAAAAAATATAGAATAAATCATTGCCAGTGATGTATATTAATTCCCTGTGGCTTCTGTAAAAAATTATCCCAAAATGGGTGGCTTAAAACAGGGAAATGTATTCTGTCAAAGTTCTGTAGTCTAAAAGTCCAAAATCAAGATGTCAGCAGAACTGCACTCCCTTTGGAAGCTCCAGGGAAGAATCCATTTTTTGCCTCTTCCAGCTTCTGTTAGTTGCCAGCATTCTATGGCTTGAGGCTATATCATAATGCCTCCTCCTCTTTGAGGAATCTCTTCTCTGTGTGTCTCACTCTTATAAGAACCTATCTCACATGATGGCATTTAAGGCTCAACTAGATTATGCAGGGTAATCTCATCTCAAAATTCTCAACTTAATTATATCTACAAGGACCCTTTTTTCCAAACAAGGTAACATTTACAAATTCCAGGGATTAGGACTTGAAATCCTGCGTGGCCATTATTTAACCAACTACAGATGATATGTATTAGAGAACAGGAGGTACAAGTTGTGCTATGAAAGCATATATTGGAGATGCTGCACAATCATTGGCTAACAGTCAACATTCTTTCAAGAAAATGTAAGTTCAGCGCTTATCGAGATACTGTGTTTCCCCAAAAATAAGACCTAGCCAGACAATCAGCTCTAATGCGTCTTTTGGAGCAAAAATTAATATAAGACCCGGTCTTAATTTACTATAATATAAGACTCGGTCTTATATAAGACCCAGTCTTATTTTACTATAAGACCCAGTCTTTATAATATAATATATAATGTAAGGTAATATAATATAATATAATATAATATAATATAATATAATACAATACCGGGTCTTATATTAATTTTGGCTCCAAAAGATGCAGTAGAGCTGATTGTCTGGCTAGGTCTTATTTTCGGGGAAACACATTAATATTAAAATCACATATATTGAGAAAAGAAAATCATCTCTTATCCTTCTGTCACATGGACCTGTTTACTCAAAACTGAGATTCAAGCTCAATTCACATCAACATTCTTTTATTAAAATGCAAAAATGCCTTCAACAGTAGGACCTACAATGTAGATGAGCCAAAAGTTTGTGGTAAGAAAATAAGGAGTAATGAGGTACTTCAGGAGCTGGAAGAAAGATATTCAATGAACTTGGAACTTAATGAACTCCACATACCACAAATACAAAGAAATTCACAAATAGACATTTTATAGAGGAAACGTTGAATGCCAACAACAAATTGAAAACCGTGAAAGCAGCAAGAGATAAATGACTCATCACAAATAAGAAACCTCCAATAATACTAAAAGGTCACTTCTCAAAAGAAGCAATGGAGGTTGATTGCAATGGCGTGACATGTTTAAAGTGCTAAATGTAAAAGAGTGTCAAACAAGAATTTTATATCGAGAAAAACTAACTTTCTAAATTGAAGTGAATTAAAGACATCCCCAAATAAGGAAAACAGAGAATTCAATGCTAGCAAACATGCTTTAAAATAAATACTAAAGGAAGTTTTCCAGTCTGAAACTAAGTGTTAAGTGACATCAGAAAGTAATTCAAAACCACATTAAAATTCCAAGAGCTCCAGTAAAGGTAAGCAAAGGTAAACAAACAAACAAACAAACAAATAAATATAAGCAAGTCAAAGACAGTATAATTATTTATTTATTCTTTGTTTATTGATTTAAAAGACAACTGCCTAAAACAATATGTAAATACTTGTATTATTGGGATAATAACATACAGCAATGTAATATACTTGACAATAACAACACAACAGAGACAGTAACAAAGCTGTATTGGAGTTTGGAATAAGGAAATGACACAGGATGGTAACAAATCAGTAGGTAGAAAGGAAGAGAATAAAAACAAAAAAACATTAAATGAAAAGGTTAATATTAAGAGTTCCAGTCAAGATGGCAAAGTAGGTTAACACTGTGTTTTCCTCCTCTCATAACCACATCAAAATTACAACTAAACTGCAGAACAATCATCACTGAAAATTCCCTGAAGTCTAGTTGAACAGCAGGCCTACAAACAAGGAAACACAGACGAAGCTACATCAAGTCTGATAGGAGGGGTGGAGACTCGGAACAGCCTGGTCCCCAAACCCACATGTGGCGGTTAAAAGTCTGGAGACATATCTCAGCAGCAGAGGACCTCCCTGAGGAGTGAGAGGTCCCAGTCCCATGCATCCCATGCAAGGCTCCCCAGCTCAGGGTTCCAATGCCAGGAAGAGAAGTCCCCACAACTTCTGGCTCTGAAAACCAGCAGAGATGGTGGCTGAGTGAGATGGATGGCTGCTGGAGTCCCAGGTATTCCTCTTAAAGGGCCTGCACACAAAATCATCTGCTGATGGGCTCATTCACTCTGAGCTCTAGTGCTGCGGCAGCAGCTGGCTAAAGGTAGCAGGGACATACAGAGAGGAACTGAACTGTCTGGCATCAAGGCAAGGGCTGGAGGAGCAGCTTTCTCTCAGACAGATGTGCCGTCAAAAACCATTATTCTTTTCTTGTGCATTTTGCCCCCCAACCCCCATCATGCAGACACAAGTGGGAGCCATATCTGAGTGTCCATCAACTTAGCTAACACTATTTGTCCTGCTGTGGTGATTCCTTAAGACACGGCCACATTCAACTTGCAGGCCCACCCAATCCATTTCTAGCGGATTTTCCATACAAACAGCCTAACTTGGATCATGATGCAGAATTTCCTAAAAATCTCTCAAAGGTTCACAAATTCCAAACAAAGAGCATCTGGCCTCGGTGTGCTCCACACCTCTTGCTAAGCAGTCCCAAGCCTGGCACTAGCAGCAGCTGGTATCAGATCACTAATTAGCCTTTTTCAGGCACCTTTAAGCCCAATACAAGTGGCAACATCGGCAGATCACATTTTAGCTCATACCAAGTGGTCCCAGGCAGAGCACAGGCAGGAGCTGACCTTGGCCTTCAAAAGAGCCTCTCCCAAGAGGCCCCAGAACCAAAACACCTGGTGGCCAGCTACAAACCACACCATAGCACCACCCAACCACCTCCACAAAAGACACACCTGAAGAGCCGACTGTGCAGGCACCACAGCCCTGTTAAAGCAAATCCCGCTTTATAGGGTCAGCACCTGCACAACAGCTCTTCCACTGTAGTCACAGCCAGTCCTCACAACCAATCAGCCTGAGGGTCAATTTCTCCCATTGACATGCAAACAACAACCAAGGCTCAACTACAACAGGAGGGCACATACAACTCACAAACGGGACACACCTGGAGCACCTGGCTCAGGTGACCAGGGAGACTGTACCATTGGGTCCCACAGGACACCTACTACATAAGGCCACTCTACTAAGACAAGAAGGCATAGTAACTCTACCTGATACATAGAAACAAACAAAGGGATACAGCCGAAAGGGGAAGACAAAGAAACATGTCCTAAATGAAAACACAGGAAAAGAACTAAACAAAATAGAGAAAAGCATTCTACTCGATGCAGTTTCAAAACATTGGTTATAAGGATGCTCGATGATCTCACGGAGAACTTCAACAAAGAGATAAGAAACACAAAACTGGAGATAAAAAAAAAACATAAAAAAGAACCAGTCAAACGAAGAATACAATAACTGAAATGAGGAATACATTAGAGGGAATCAACAGTAGATTCGATGAAGCCAAGGATTGAATCAGTAATTTGGAAGTGAAGGTAGCAGAAAACCCCCAGTTAGAACAACAAAATGAAAAAAGAATCCAAAAAAATGAGGATAGTTTAAAAGGCCTCTGGGACAACATCAAGCATACCAACATTCACGTCATAGGGGTACCAGAAGGAGAACAGGAAGAGCAAGGAATTGAAAACGTATTTGAGGAAATAATGAAGAAAAACGTCCCTAACCTGGCAAAGAAAATAGACATACAAGTTCAGGATCTCAGAGAGTCCCAAAGAAGATGAATACAAAGAGGCCCACACCAAGACATATTATAATTAAAATGCCAAAGGTTAAAGACAAAGAGAGAATCTTAAAAGCAGCAAAAGAAAAGCAGTTACATGAAAGGAGAGCCCATAAAATGGTCAGCTGATTTCTCAGTAGAAACTTTGCAGGCCCAAAGGGATAGGCACAAAATATTCAAAGTGATGAAAAGAAGGACCTACAAGAGAGATTATTCTACCCAGCAAAGCTATCATTTAGCATCAGAAGACAGATAAAGAGCTTCCCAGACAAGAAAAAGCTAAAGAGTTTAACACTGCCAAACAAGTATTACAAGAAATGTTAAAGGGATTTCTTTAGGATGAAAAAAAGAGAAATCAAAATATAAATGACAAAATGGCAATAAATACATATCTATCAAAAGACATAGGGTGGCTGAAAGGATAAAAAAACAAACTTTCATATATGCTGCTTACAAGAGACTCACTTCAGATCGAAAAGCACACATAGACTGAAAACAAAGGGATGGAAAAGGTATTCCATAGAAAGGAAAAAAAAAATCTGGGATATCAATACTTATACCAGACAAAATAGACTTTAAAACAAAGGCAATAACAAGAGACAAAGAAGGACCCACTAGTCCCACTTCTATGTATTTATCCAAAGAAACCCAAAACACTACTTCAAGGGGACGTGTACACACATATGTTCATTACAGCAAAATTTACAACAGCCATGATATGGAGGCAACCTGGGTGTCCATCAATGGATGAACACATAAAGAAGAGGTGGTACATATATACAATGGAATATTACTCAGCCATAAAATAGAGTGAAATATTGTCATGTGCTACAACATGGATGGACCTAGACAGTATTGTGCTGAGTGGAGTAAGTTAGACAGAGAAAGACAAATGTCATTATGATTTCATTTATATGTGGACTCTGGAGAACAAAATAAATGACCAAACAAAACATAAATAACTCATAGATACAGATAGCATTTTGCTGGTTGCTGGTTGTGGAGGGTGTTAGGGGATGGGTGAAGGGCAGAAGCACATTAAGAGGTACAAATTGTTAGCTAGAAAATTGTCATGGGGATGTAGAGTACAGCATGGGAAATATAGTCAGTAGTATTGTAATAACTATGTATCAGGTCACATGGGTAATGCATTTATCAGGGTGATCACATCGTAAGTTACATAAATGTCTAATCACTGTGTTGTCCACCTGAACCTAATATAATATTGTATGCCAACTGTAATTGAAACTAAAAAAATATTCTAAAAATGGTTAACATAAAGACTATACAAATATATATATATATATATATATATATATATATATATATATATATATATACTTTTACTCTCTCAGCTCTTTGAAAGAAGATTATATAACAACAATTACAACAGTACATTGTTGAATTTGTAACATATCTAGATATTATAAAGTCATAAAATAAAAAAGAGAAAATAGAGCTATATAAAAATAAAGTTTCTATATTAGATTATAACTGTGTCAGTATATATCTGAAGCAGAATCACTCATTTAAATTTTATACTGTAATCCCTACAGCAACCCAAATTTTTTCAAAAAAATAAAAATCACTAAAATATTGAAGATTTTACAAGGGAAAATATGCACTGAATAGAAAATAAGCCACAAAAAGGAGGAATAAAGGAAAAAAGACATGAGAGATACAGATAATAAAACAAAATTGCCAATATAAATCCAATCATGTCAATGATAATATTAAATAGGAATGAGCTAAGCATCCAACATAAAGCAGAGATCATCACATTGGTTATAAATAAAGAGCTATTATATACTAGCTAGATGATACAATTTGGATTCAAATATGCAAACAGGTTGAAGGAAAAGGATATGTGATGCAAGCAAGAACACCACCAAAAAAAAAAAAAAAAACATAAAAGAGCATGGATAGCAATATTAGTATGCGAGAACATAGACTTCAAACAGAAAACATTAGACATCTACATGCAAAAGAATGAAACTGGACTATACTGTTATACATAAAAATTAAATCAAAATGAATTAAAGATTTGAATGTAAGACCTGACATTATAAAACTCCTAGAAGAAAACAAAGGGGGTAAGCTCCTCGGCATCAGTCTTAGTGATGTTTTTATGGATCTGACTCCAAAGGCAACAAAAGCAAAAAATAAACTAACGGGACTATATCAAACTAAAAAGCTTCTGCACAGCTAAGAAAATCATAAAAAAACTGAAAGGCAACCTAGAAAATAGAAGAAAATATTTGCAAATTCATATATCCAATAAGCAGATAATATCCAAAATACATAGAGAACGCAACTGAATAACAAAAAAACAAAAAAAGAAAGAAAAGAAAAATCGGATTAAAAAATGGGCAGAGGACCTGAATAGAGATTTCTCCAAAGAGGACCAATAGAATATAAAAAGATGCTCAACATCACTAATTGTCAGAGAAATAGAAATTACAACAACGAGATAACACCTCACACCTGTCAGAATGGCTATTACCAAAAAGACAAAAAAATAGCAAGTGCTGGCAAGGATGTGGACAAAAGGGAACCCTTGTGTACTGTTGGTGGGAATGTAAATTAGTGTAGCCACTATGGAAAAAAGTATGGAGATTCCTCAAAACATTAAAAATAGAACTATCATGTGACCCAGCAATTTCATTTTTCCATTTCTGTTCTCTGAAGAAAACAAAAACACTAATTTAAAAAAATATGTACCTTTTGCTCACTGCAGCATTATTTACAATAGTCAACACATGTCCATCAATGGATGAATGGATAAAGATGTGGTACACATGTACAATGGAATGTTACTCAGCCATAAACAAGAATGATATCTTGCCATTTGTAACAACATGGATGGCCCTTAAGAGTATTATGCCAAGTGAAATAAGTCAGATACCATATGATTTCACTTATATGTGGAATCTAAAACACCAAACAGAGGAACAAATAAAACACACAAAACCAACCTCATAGATACAAAGAATATTTTGGTTGTTGCCAGAGTGGAGGGGAGTTGGGAGTTCATGAAATGGGTGATAGGGATCAAGAGGTACAAACTTTCAGTTATCAAATAAATAAGTAACGGGGATGTAATGTACATCATGGAAACTATAGTCAATAATATTGTATAGGATATTAGCAAGTTGCTAAGAAAGTAAATTTTTAAAGTTTTCATCTCAAGGAAAAAAATTGTAACTTTGTATGGTGACAGTACATAGACTGAATATAGTGATCATTTTGCAATGTATGCAAACATCGAGTCATTATGTTGTACACCCAAAATTAATATGTTATGTCAACTGTACTTCAATAAAATAAAGTTTAAAAATACAGTGGGTGAAGATTTTAGTCTGGAAAGAATCCTGCGTTGGAATATCTATGGCTTAGTTGAATGTAAAACTCAGGATCTAACTTGAGGTTTAAAATGAAAGCCAGAAAGGATGCCACAAATGGACCAGATATGTTGAGGAATATTTTGGGAAGTTATAAAATTGATAAAATTGACTAAATTAGAGTTAATAGAATCATACAATAAATTGCATATATTTAAAGCATTAAAAAACACACACAAATGTTATTAATGATAAAGAGGAACATTTCATAATAAAAGGGTTGATTCCCTACAAGGCATAATAATTATAAACATACGTGCACCAAACAACAGAACTCCAAATGGCCAATAGATATATGAAAAGATGCTCAACATCTCTAATCATCAGGGAAATACAAATTATAACCACAATGAGATAACACCTCCCATCTGCCAGCATGGCTATTACCGTGTTTCCCTGAAAATAAGACTGGGTCTGATATTAATTTTTGCTCCAAAAGACACATTAGGGCTTATGTTCAGGGGATGTCATCCAAAAAAATCATGCTAGGGCTTATTTTCTGGTTAGGTCTTATTTTAGGGGAAACACGGTATCAAAAAGACAAGAAATAACAATCATTGGCAAGGATGTGGAAAAAAGGGAACCTCATGCACTGTTGGTGGGAATAAAATTAGTGCAACCACTATTTTACACACACACACACACACACACACACACATTGGTGAAGCAAAAACTGACAGAATTAACAGGAGAAATAAACAATTCAAGAAAAATAGTTGGAGATTTCAAAATTCCACTTTCAAAAATAGAACAAGAAGACAGAAATAAACAAGGAAATAGAGGACCTGAACAACACTATGAAAAGTAAACCTAGTAGACATACAGAGAGCACTCCACATGACAGTAACAGAACATTCTCCATGATTGACTATATCCTAGGATATAAAACAGGTCTCAATAAGTTGTAGGGAATTGTAAATATGTTTTCTTTTCAAAATAGAATTAAATTATGAATTAATGACAGGAGGAAAATTTGAGAAATTTACAAATATAAAGAAATTAAACACCTTTCTAAAAACCAGCTGGTCAGAGGAATCAAAAATAAAATTAGAAAATACTTTTAGATGAATGGAAACAGAAACACTGCATGCCAAAACCAGTACTTACAGAAATTTATAACAGTAACAGCCTATATTTAAAAATTAGAAAAATTTCAAATTAGATATTTATCTTTCCACCTTAAGTAACTAGAAAAAGTATAAACTAAAATCAAGCAGAAGGAAGGAAATATTTTAAAACAGTAGAAACAAATTAAAGAGAATAGAAAACAGTGGACAAATTCAGCAAAACCAAGGGTAGTCTTTGATAAGATTTTTTTAAATGACAAACTTTAGCTTTACTGACCCAGATAAAAAGAGAAAAGACTTAAATTATTAAAATCAGTAACAAAAGGAGCATCACTTCTGACCTTACAAAATTATAAAAAAATACTGTAAACAACTGTATGCTAATAAGTTAGATTAACTATATAAAATGAACAATTCCTAGAAATATATAAATTACTGTAATTGACTGAAAAAATAGAAAATGTGAATAAGTCTGTCACAAGTAAAGTGACACATTAGTATTTAAAAAACAAACTTTCCACAAAGAAAAGCTCAGACTCAGAGGGTTTCACTGCACGGACCAAACATTCAAAGAATTAAGGACAATTCTTCACAAAATTTTATAAAAAAAATAAATGAGAAAACACTTTTCAAGTTATTACATGAGGTCAGGATTACCTTTATATCAAAACTAAATAAATCACAAGGAAAAAAAATACAGACCAATACATTTTATGAAGTTAGATATAAAAAATCTTCAACAAAATACTAGCAAACAAAATCCAACAATATATATACGTTATTATGTACTATAATCAAGAAGAATAATCCCACATATACAACATTTGTTTAACATAAGAAAATGAATTAATGCAACATACCATAATAATAGAATAACGGACTTAAAGTATATGATCACCTCAACAGATACTGGAAAAGTATTTGACAAAAGGCAACATACTTTTCTGACAAAAACACTTAGTAAACTAGAAATATAAAGAAATATCCTCAATCTGATAAAGAGCATCTATAAAAACCTCACAACTAATATATTATTTAATGGTGAAAGACTGAATGCTTTCCCTCTAATAGGGACAAGATAAGAATGTCTGCTCTAACCACTCCTATTTAGCATTGCATTGGAGGGTCTAGTCAGAGCAATTAAGCAACAAAACAAAAAAGAAAGGAAAGAAAGGAAAGAAAGGAAAGAAAGGAAAGAAAGGAAAGAAAGGAAAGAAAGGAAAGAAAAGAAAGAAAAGAAAGAAAAGAAAGAAAGAAAGAAAGAAAGAAAGAAAGAAAGAAAGAAAGAAAGAAAGAAAGAAAAGAAAAGAAAAGTCACCTAGATTAAAAAGCAGAAAGTACATCTCTATTTGCAGATGACATGGTTTTGTATATAGAAAATGTTAAGGAATCCAATAAAAGAAAATTAGAATTAATAAATGAGTTCAGAAAGGTTAAGATTCAAAATCAATATACAAAAACCAATTGTATTTCTGTTCATTAGCAATGAACAATCCAAAAATGAATTAGGAAAATCAATTTCATTTACAATGGAATACTAGGTATAAATTTAGATTTTAACAAGAAAACATCAGAGCAAATGTTTTTAACCTTTGGTAAGACAAGGTCTTCTTAGTTATAACACCACAGCAAAAGCAACAAAAAATTTGATAAATTGAACCCATTACATTTTTTTAAAATTTTGTGCTCCAAATGATACCATCAAAAAAGTGAAATGACAACCCACAGAAATGGGAGAAAATATTTGGAAATTGTATATCCAATAAGGGACTTTCATCTATAATACATGAATATATTTACAACTCAGTAAAACAACCCAATTTAAAAAAATGGTAAAGAATTTAAATAGCTATTTCTCTAGAAAAGATATTCAAATGGCAAATAAGCCAGAATACACAGGAAACAATGATCAACATCATTGTTACAATAAAAATAATAATCATTAGTGAAAATACAGAAAAATTAGAATCCTCATGCATTGCTGAAGGGAAAGCAAAATGATGCCATTTCTTTGGAAACCATTTGACAAAAACTTTAAAAACAAAACATAAACTTACTAGATGACTTATCAAGCCCACATGTCTGTATATATTTAAGAGAAATGAAAACATGTATTTACATAAAATATATTGTACAAAATATAGCAGGCTATTCAAAATAACGAAAAATAGTAGAAACAATTCAAATGGCCCTGAATTGACGAATATATAAACAAAATGTGGTATAAACATACAAAGGAATATTATTCTCCCCTCAAAAAGAATAATTGATTCATGCTATACCATGGATGAACCTTGAAGACATTAAGCTAAGTAAAAGAAGCCAGACACACAAAAAACACATATTGTCTGATTCCTTTTATACGAAATGTCCAGATGAGAAAAATTTACTTAGATTTAAAATAACTTATTGGTTGCTTAGGACTCATGAGGAGGGAAAAATGGGAATTGATTGCTAATGATTACAAGTGTCTTTTAGAAGGGATAAAAATGTTCTAAAATTAGATGATGATGATTTTACATCCTGTGAATATACTGAAAACATTGAATTGTACACTTTTAATGGATGGATTGTGTGGTGTGTCAGTTATATCTCAATGACGTTATTAAAATATTGGGTCTCCAATAGATTTAGATTTTGAGTTCAAATATTTTAAAAAAGGAAAAACAAACAAAAAACAAGAAGAGGAGCTTATACAGTACAAATTCAAACAGTCCACAAACCCATGAACTTAGAGTGGAAGTGGAAGCAGCTCAATGACCAAGGCTTATAGTGGTATGCTAGTAAACATTTACCAACTGTCTCACAAAAAAATACAGAAATATATGGTTATTATCAATTTTAATCATATAAAGGATGTGTAGTATACAGTTTATAAATAATAATAAAATATACAATACTTTCTATTGTAATTTCCATATAGACAACAAATTCTCACAGAATGTTTTTGTTGACTATTGCTGAACTCCTGTTATCTACACAGCCTACAGTTTCAATTGAACTATGATATGTCAAATAGAATTTCATTGCAGACTCCATTCTCAATAAGATTTTGTAATTTAATATGATATGTGATCTACCATTGAACTATTTCTCCCTTATATAAATTTTACTTATTAAATTGAAACTTCTTTCAGATTCAGCACAAAGACAATAAACAAAACCATAAATCTGGCTCTGATTTGTGGCATTTACTGATTTCTGTAGTGTAAGTACTTCTACTGTGGCATATTTTAAGCTACCAATGTGAAGTCACTGAATCCAGAGTTGGGAAGAGATGCACAATAGTGTGCTGTTATATAGTATTTTCATCATACTGATATTATAGACCAGAATAACCACAGTAAGAGTATAGATAATAGTATATTGTAGTAAAATAGGCAGTGATAAGTTTTGATTATTTACCCCTACATTCCTTAATAAGTCTATATTATTTAACTTTAATGATAGTTGTGTTTCTCAAATGACTTAAAAAATTTCTAAAAATTTAACTATTAGCTCTCATAAGCTAGTACAAGCTAGCTGCAAGATACCATTGTTTTTATGTCATTCAAGATAAGTGAATGACATTTTTAAAGAATTAAGTAACTATCTTATAGTATAGTTTCTATGGTCAACTGTTCATACAAAAAGCCTCTGATAACAGAATCTCAAAAAACTAACTTATTTAACCTGACACCTCAGCATGTTATAAAAAATATAATTACTATATTGTAAATATAAACTTTGTATTAAAGATAATATGATAGCAAAACTAATCAAATTTGTAAATTGAGTTTGTGATGGCAAGTGTGTGCTCAAAAATTATTGGTTTATTTAATGCACTTATTGTATTATATTAACACAATAAAATGATATTAAAGGAAAACAATGGTTAAGCTAAAAAATTAGTCACCCTCATTTAACCTTCTGCTAGCTTACTAATTGATGAGATATACATATATACATATATACACATTAAAATTTAAAACAATCATATGAGATTGATAAATGAGAGACACCAAACTTAGTGATACTAACACTATTATAATGAAATTAAAATGTCATTTATGTTAAAAGACTTTCATGCAGTTCTACATGTTTCTTTTTGGTCTTACAGAATCTATTTATTTGGAAGATATCCCTGAGTTTCAACTTGAAATTCCTCATTTCCAACTGTATTATGAAGCCAGACAAGAGTAACTGATGGGAAACAAAACAAAACAAAACAAAGCATTATGGGGTAAATCTCTCTCCTGCAATCCTTCCTGACTCCCATCCTCCACAGGAGATTATCTTCTTGGGACGTAATATGGCAAGATATGAATAGCCATTGACACTAGTTTGTAACTCAAGCATACTCTTTAGATCAATACAGGACAGTTTTCCACTCAATTAAAAATGATATTTGTAGTCAAAGTTTTTATATTTCAAATATAGCGTCTACTGAAGTAAGCTTTATTTAAATTATAATAGAGAACTCAAATTAAGGCAAATATAGCACATTTATTGTCTAGGAATCAATGAACGGAAACATTTATCTCCTTTTTTCCTCAGTGCAGTTGTTACCAAACAGATATCTTAACTGCCAAAATCATGATAATAAACTAGTTGATATGATAGGTAGCAATTTTAGTGAAATATTTAGAAATAAAAGTAATATGAAGGGCTGCCAATTCATAAATAACATAATAAAGAGAAAAGACATAGTGAAATACGTATAAATTCCCAATGTTCTATTTTCGAGAGTACTAAATTCAAGAATTTACAGAGACCATCTGTAAATAACCTCATATAATTTTCACTAATACCTTTGATGCTCTACCTAAACTGAAAAGGTACCCTTGCTCTTATCATATTCAGTTACTCCATAAGCTCCCTTTCCATTGGCAGATCAGTGTTCCCACTCTAAGATACAGTGATGAGGAATGAAAGAAGAGGGGGATTCAGTCTGTGAAGATTGAAATGTATCCAAAACATAGCTTACCGCAACTACATAAAGACATTCAGATGCCTTGGAATACAGTTCTGCAAGAGATGCCATCAGGAAGCCTGAGAGTGGGGCAGTATGAGGGGATGCAGGTACTGGAAAACTTAGGAAATTACCTCTGCTATGTGCAAGACACTGTGATAGATCACTTCGGCTGATTTGAAAAGAAAAAGAAAAAAAAAAATCTCTAGTTTCCCTACCTAAAGAGTTATAGTCTACCACTAGAAGTTTTCACAGGTATGCCAGAAAAGACTGTCATAAGTAAAATGCGATAAAGCCAGCGTGCTCTAAGCCTGGTTTTCAACCTCGGCTACACACTGGAATCTCCTGGTGAACACTAAAAAATAGTCTGATTCCTAGATTCCTCCCCCAGTAAATGTGATTTAATAGGTCAGGGGTGCACCTGGGCATAGGGTTTTTAAATATTTGCCTCAGTGATTCTAATGTGCAGCCAATGTTGAAAAATTAGGGTAGAGAAGTTAGTAATAGATGAAAATGGACCCGAATGCTCAGGAAGACTCAGTGTGGTAGTAGTGGGTGTCAGACTTGGTAGAAATATATTATTTTACCTGTAATGAGAAACTATTCAAGGGTTTGTTGTTTTTTTAAAAAACATAAGAATCCCCAAATCAGCAAAATCAGATCAGTGCTTTAAACAACTACTAAAACAGTAAAATGTAAAGTATATCCAGATTAAACAAGGGAGGCAATGATAAAAGGGGAAAGAAAGGGACAGTTGAGAGAAAATATGGGAAAGCAAAATTGAGCCATTGTTGGTGACTGTTTCAATGTGAGGGTGAGTTGAAGAAATCAATAAATGAGTTTAAAAGGAGGCAGAGAAGTGAATGAGACACACATACACACACACACACACACACACACACACACACACACACACACACACACACAAAGAAAAAGTAATGAGGGAAAATTAAGGAGTAAAATGAAAGAGAGAGGTTGGTAGATGGAGGGGAAGCTACCGAGCTGAGAGAGGAGAAAGGAGGAAATCAGCAGCAGCAACAGCTGTGCATCGAGCCTGCGCAGTGCTCAGGCAGGCAGCCCCTCTAATGTGACGCACACATGGTCCTTTAGCCTCGCAGCCATCTTTGGAGTCAGACACCGTTACCATTCCCAGTTTATATGCAGGAAGCTGGGCACAGGGAACATAAGTAACTTTTTCAAATCAGTAGAGTGTGGTAGGACACAAACCCAGGGCTCCAGAGCCCAAGAAGTTACCCCTACGAAGATGAAAGAAATATGAAAATATGCATTTTCACTCTTATTCAAGCAGAATGTGCTAATTTTCAAAGTGGCCATCTGCAGCTCTAAACTTTCTTTTTAGCCTTAGGGGCAGATCCTGCCATTTGGCACTCAGGGATTTAGTTCACTCATAGATTTAAAAACAAAAACAGCAAAACATCTGGTAAATAATCTGTAAGAAATCTTGAGCTAAAAAAATCTTCAATTTCATTTTTGATTATTGAAGGAAATCGCCTTAATCATATGTAAAATAGTATGTTTATAGACCAAATTATGACTTTTAATCTGCAGCATATTTTAACAACTACAGTGTTTGAGTTACTATTTTTAGAAAGGAAAACAAGAAGATAATTTGTAGAATTTTAAACAAACAATATTTATGGGAAAAGAAAAAAATAGTACAAAGCAAAAGTAGCATAAAGAGAAAACTGAAATATTTCAACCTAAATACTTCAACCTAAAAAAAATAAGTTTTTCAACAGGCAAACCTATACAAAAATGTATTCATTTTGTACCAGCAATTCACTTGCAAAAATAGAGAAAATTTAATACCACTTCTCTCCAAAATTGATGATTTACCCAAGAAAACACATTGAATTCCAAGTTTATGTTTCTGCGTGAGAAGATAATTATAATTATTTATGGAGAATATTCATTCTCTCTTCAGCACAAACAAAAGTCCAAGTTACTAGGAGTCCAATCCCTTCCAGCACAAAAGAAGTCTGGAAAAACACTGCTTTGCCATATGTTCAGATGCTGGCAAAATGAGCTTTACTTGTCAGATATTGTCTTATGGGAGTGACTTTGCACCACTTCCCTGACACATGCTGTGGCTGCCTTTGAAACACAAATAACTTTTGATTTTGAGGGCCTGATTAACCACATATTACTCAGGCTGCATGTTTCCCTGATTTCTCATTATTTCTCTGCACTAACATCTATTAACCATTTATGTAGTAACCAAGAAAAAGGTAAAAAATAAAAATTTCTTTCCTTGAAAACTGATTTATTTTATATAAATTTAGCGTTCATCTGAAGATTTAGAATCATTCGAGCTATCCTTTTTGGGTCATCACTGTGGATAACTCATTATTTAGCTGTGTTTGAGCAGTACAACTGCATCTTCTTGCATTTTCCCTTATCTAACAGACAGAAACATTACCTGAAAGAGTGGTATAGTCCTTTTGTACCCTTAGTACTAAGAACCAGAGCAACGCAAATAAAAATGAGTTTTAGAGATGCTAATGTTCATTGAAAACTTAATGATAACAAAATCAATAGGCCAAAGACATATGGTGTCCATGGCCAATGGCCTATAATGCGTGAATATATTTGAAAGGAGATGCTAACGAGATAAAATATAATTTAAAGCCTTTACAGTTAAGAAGCCAAGCTTGTGAGTCATAATCCCAGAAAAAAAGAAAGACTAAATTTTACGAAAATTCTGAAAGTAGTAACTGAGTTATGTACATTTGACCACAAAGTAAAAATGTTTGACCTAATTATAAAGAAGAAATTAAAGCTTAGAAAGAAAGGTTCTTCTATTATAAATTGATCAGAAGAGCTACAATAGACTCTCACTGGGAAGTAACTGTGAAGATTAATCAAATGTGTCAATGAGATCTTTGTCAAAACTTCATCATATTTCCCCAAGAATCCAAACACATTCTATGCCCTATGTTACTGCTATTACTATTATTATTATTTGATTATTGTTAATGTTATTGTCACCTAGATTCACAATCTAAAATTCTGAATCATTCTCTTATCCAATAATAAAATAATTCTACCTTTGGGGCTGGCTCTCCAGTACCCTCCTTCCCCCTTTTCTACTGGGCTTCCAATAAACTAACTCAGGAAATAACTTTTAGAGCCTAGACCAGGAATCACAAATAGGTTTTATTACATGTGCCAAATCTATTTTAGATAATGGCTATCTAATATGTAATGACTTGTTTTGACTTGGTGAGGAGGCGTACTATTATAGATTAGCACCGTCTACTAATGGACTCAAAAATACGAGGTAGCACATGTACTGAGTTCCTGCCAGCCCTGGCTTAGACTATGGAAACAGCATTATCTTTATCACTTTTCAATGCATTTCTCCCTTTCTCCCTGTTCCAATCTGTCCTCAATTTCCAAAATAATCTTCTTTAAAAATTATAACTACATCAACTTACGATTTATTTTCTACTAGACTTTCATGCCTCTAAGATAAAATTCAAATTCCTTAATCTATTATACATTGAAATCTTAATATAGTTCCAATTTACTTACCACTACTCACCTTCTCTCTCACTATTCCAACACATTCTAATCACAATGAACTCAGCTTTCCCTGAAAATTCCATAAAACTTATGACTCATGACTTCCCCATTAGAATCTAAGCTTTCTGCATGCAAAGACTTCATTAGTCTTTTTCACTGCTATATCACAGACCTAGAATTGTACCAGACAGAGAATTGACTATAATTTTTTGCAGATAAATGAATAAATTAAGGAATTAATAAATAAATGTTCTCTGCCTTCTTCCTAGAATGTCTCTCTTCAACTGGAAAATTCCTGTTCACCCTTCAAAACCCATCTCACATGTCCAGTCTTCCATAAAGCTTTCCCTGACTCCTTAAAGCTAAGTTACTCACTTATTCCCGTGTTCCTGCCTCCCTTTATTTGTTCCCGTTTTTAGTATTTAATATACTATTATGTGTTCTTTTTATTTTTTATAATTTATATACAGTGAAATGCTCAGATCTTAAGTATACAGTTCAGCAAGTTTAGGTAAATGTATCAAACAACAAATATTTCTATCACTCTAGATAATTCTTTCATGTTATTTCTTAGTCAACTCCATCAAAGCAATGACTGATGATTTCAATCACCAGAAGTTAGTATTTGCCTATTCCAAATGGTTATACAGTGGGATTATAGAATAGGTACATGTGTACTTGTTTGTGTCTCATTTTTTTATTTAGCATAATAATTTAGAGATTTATTCATGTATTTGTATGCATCAATATTCCATTCTTTTTATTTCTGAATAATATTCTACTGCATGGACAAGCCACAATTTGTCCATTTTCCACTTGATGGGCATCTAGGTTGATTCCAGTTTGGGACTATTGTGAAAAAGGCTACTACTCTGTTGTATTTATATTACATCATCACTATAAGATCCGTACTCTACACAATGCACTCATTAAGAGAAGCTTCTTATTGATAATTACTTTAAAATTTTAATACCTGAGTAGTCCTTGGTATATAGTACTTGATCAGTAAACATCCAATTAGAATCTAATTTATATCTTTATAACCTGGATAATAGGTAGAATCTCTTTCCCAAATAGTTGGCTCATGCTTGTAGATATTAGGAAGTGATACGACATTATGCCTCTTTGAAGCAAACCAGCACATTCCACCATTTACTTCCTAAATTTCCTTGGGAAATTCCCTGACAATTCTTTGGGTCTTCGTTTCCTCATCTGAAATATGAAAATAATTATAGCACTTATCTGTTTGGCTTGGTTTGAAGGTAATTTGAAATTTGCATGAAACTTAGTAAGCATTCAACAAAGATTACTTGTTACTTTTTTATAGATAACGTGTATCCTTACAATAAACCTTTCACATAAAGAGACAGAGTCTGGGGGATAGTTTCTTTAAAAATGTGGACAAAAGTAAAAGACACTCAGAAGTGTCAACACAGTATTAAAAGAGAAGGTCAGAGGACTAACACTATCAGACTTAAAGACTTACTATAAAACTACTGTAATCAAGATAGTGTCATATTAGTTAAAGAATAGACAAATTAGTGGAACAGAATATAAAGTGTAGAAACAGACTCATGTAAATATAATCAAGTTATTTTTAACAAAGGAACAAAGGCAATACAATGGAGAAAAGATAGTCTTTTCAACAAACGGTGTTGGAAAACTGCCCATCCATATGCAAAATCAAACAAACAAACAAACAAAACTTGACAGACCTTGCACTCAAATTAACTCAAAATGAGTCGTAACCTAAAGGCAAAACTCAAAACTATAAAACCTTCTAGAAGATAACATAGCAAAAAACCTAGATGACATTAGAAATGGTAATAGATTTTTTTTTTGTACAGCACCAAAGGTACTATGGATGAAAGAAATAATTGATAAGCGGAACTTCATTAAAACTAAAAACTTCTGCTCTTTGAAAGACACTGTCAAGAGAGAAGGCAAGTCACAGATAGGGAGAAATTATTTGCAAAAGACATATCTGATAAAAGATTGTTCTCTAAGATATACAAAGACCTCTTAAAATCCAACAATAAGAAAACAAAAAAACATGATTAAAAAGTGTGAATTAAGATCTGAACAGATACCTCACTGAAGAAGATGTACAGATGGAAAACAAGCATATGAAAAGATGTTTCACATAATATGTCGCCAGGAAAATGCAAATTTAAAATAATAAGGTACCACTACACACTTATTAGAATGGCCAAAATCCAGAACACTGACAACACCAAATGCTCACAAGAATGTAGAGTAATAGGAACTTTCCATTCATTGCTGGTGAAAATGCAAAATGGTAAAGCCACTTTGGAAGACAGTTTGGCAGTTTTTTTAAAAATCTAAACACACACTTACCATACCATCCAGCAATCATACCCCTTGATTTTTACCCGAAGGAGTTGAAAACTTATGGCCACACAAAAATCTGCACATATATTTATAACAGCTTTATTTATAATTGCCAAAACTTGAAAGCAACCAAGATGTCCTTCAATAGGTGAATAAATAATAAATTGTGGTACACTCAGTGCTACAATGAATGAGCTATCAAGCCATGAAAAGACATGGAGGAACCTTAAATGCATATTAGTAAGTAAAACAAGCAAATTTGATAAGGCCACACACTGTATGATTCCAACTATATGACATTCTGGAAAAGGAAAAAGTATGGAGACAGTAAAAGGATCAGTGGTTGCCAAGAGTTAGGAGGGAAGAAGGAATGAAGAGACTGAGCACTGAGGATTTTTAGGGCAACAGAACTACTTTTTATGATATTATAGTGGCGGACAGAAGTGTTGACCCCAAGAAAGAAGATACTTACTAAGAAGGGCTAACTGGGTTCAAATTTACAAATGTAGACTAGTAGGCATTGCTAAACAAGGGCCTCTCACACAAGCTGCGATTCAGGGAGAAGCCCGCACTAAACTTCCTGCCACTGCACTGAACTGCCTGCCTGCTTGCACTGTGTTCCTGTCATCTGAATCAACCCTTATAAAGGAGTGTGGGGACAGAGCCAGGAGTGCAGTTTCCAGGCTCTCGGCCTCATGTGGAAAGGTGCTGGCTCAGGTAGTAAATGGCCATCAACTGTGATTGGATGGCCATCAGCTGTGGCTAGTTGGCCGTCAGCTGTAACCAGCGAGCCATTGGCCACTAATATAACTGCTATGGCTACACTAGCAGAAAATGGGGACTAGCAAGAAGATGGTGGCTGGCAAGCACAGAGTGTGGCAGAGTGTGGATTGTGGATTCTGTGGTTCCTGCTTGCTGTGTCTCCAACCCAGCTGCCAGCGAGAATATAGTGGTATGACACCCCTACCTATGGCTCCGTGGGTGTTCCTTTTTGGCCTCACCATGTCCTGCATTCTTATGCGGGGAGCAGGACCAGAGACCCCACATGACATCCTGCATGACAAATGGCGCAGTGAGCAGGGTCCCCTGCATGTCAAAGAGTTTCTGGAATCATATTTCAACCAATAGGACTGAGACTTTCCCCATCCAATCAGAGCTGCACAGCTAGATCCTCATTAGCATACCGACCAATCAGAGTAGCTCCATTTTGACCAATCAGGTGAGAACTTTTTGGACCAATCAGACAGTCAGGATTTGGAGTCCTCATTTGTATGAGGACAGACCAATTAAGGATCAGGGTCAGGAACTTCTCCCTAAATAAAGTCAGCTCCTCTCTGGCTTGGGGAGTGCACTTTCTTTTTCCATCCAAGACTGAAACCTGCATTTCCCCAGCTGTCACTGAAACACTGAAGATGTCTTGCCAGAGCATAGCAGAGAGGACAAAGCAGGGCAGAGCAGAATGGAGTAGACCAGAGCTGTCTAGTGGACACCTTGTGCCATCTTGCCCCAGAGCCACCTCACAGCCATGCTGTTTCATAGTTGAGCTATAACACTACTGAGCTGTTCCACAGCTGTGCTGTATCATGATTGAACTGTTTTTACATCTTAGTTTCCTCCTTCAGTGCACCCCAAATAGGGGATTCCTGTTGGCACTGAAGTGGCACCAATAGCCATCAGTTGACACATGTAATTATATTACACATTTATCAAAAACCCATAGAATGTACAACAAGAATGAATCCCAATGTAAACAACAGACTTTAGTGATAATGATGAGTCAATGTAGGTTCATCAGTTGTAACAAATGCACCACTCTCATGTGGGATGTTGATAATGGGGGAGTCTATGCATATGTGAGGGTCGCAGTTATATGAGAAATCCCTACCTTTTGCTTAATATGCCAGGAAACTAAAAACTGAACTGAAAAATGATCTATTTTAAAGGGATAAAATTAAGTAAAAGGCCATGGACTCCTTTTGAGAGTGAAAACCTTATTTTCCTGTGTGACCACAGTGAAAAGTTACTCAAATGGACTAAAAATCATCTCAAGGTATTTTTTGTAAAGTAACCTTGGTCAATGAAAAAAAAAGTCAACTGAAAATTCACAGAAAAAAATATAACACAAAATTTATTATATCTCTTTTAATTGCATATATTTCTAAAAACAACAAAATTTATTATATGTTTTTAAATTGCATGTATTTCTAAAAACATTTCTTCATATTTTTTAGAAGAGTTCATACTGAAACTAAAAGTCTGCTAAGGATATAAAACATTCACTTCTATTAATATTGTTTTAAAAAAGAAACTTTCCACCATAAAATAATTAGAAATGATTACTGGCAAGCAGAGTTTAAAATGCAGAGCTCTCAAAGTAATGCAAATTTCTAAGTTATGTGAGTAATGGGCCATAAGACTTAAAACAGAAACCTCCATATAAAAACAGGACCCTCAAAAAAAGGTAAACACATGTTTACTGAAAGGATGGGATAGAAAAAAAATCTGCCCATTTGTAAATAGAAATGACAAGATGAAGGTGATTTGTCTTACTTTCATTTGCCTATTGGTTGGGGGAAAAAAGTCTCACCTTTTGGGGACCTCAAAACATTGTAACTTAAATAGAAATGTATTTCTCTCTCAGCTAACAGTCTAGTGGGCTGGAGCCATCATGGTAGCTCCATCAGAAACATGTGACTACCAAGGATTCTCCAGACTTCACTATTTCCCAGCAAGAAGTAAAAGTGAACTAGAATGTACAAGAAATAAGTTGCACTCATTATGTCTGCTTATGCAGCTTTGATCCAAATTTGATCACAGGACCACACCCAGAGGCAAGGCAAGTTAGATCACTTAGCCAAACTTAGCCACTAAGCTGATCAATGCAGTCAATGTACAGCTGATATTCAGAGGATTTATTTCTAAAAGGAAGAAAACAAACAATGAATATAGTGAAAAAGTGGATGCCTCTGCCTCATTTACTAGTCAGATCTGACAAACATAGGACATGTGCAAAGATATAAAATAAAATGACTCGGAAAGTAGGTTTAAAATCCAACTGGGGGAGATTGATGCCAATCTGAAGTGAGCAACCTAATATAATAGTTAAATTAAAAAAAAAATTTAATTCAAATATAACCGTCAAAAATGCACAAATCATAAATGGACAGCCCGCTAAATTTACACAAATTAAATATACCCATGTAATAATCACTCAGGTTGAGAAATATAAGAGTAACAGCACTCCCACACACTCCCTCATGACTCTTCCCAATCACTAACATTTTTCGTCTCCCCAAAGATAACCACTACCTTAAGTTCTTAATATAGATTAGTGTTGCCTATCTTGATATGCTATTACGTTTGTGGGGTTCATACAACGAGTGTGTAACAGTATTTTTTTAATGTTTTATTGTTGCCCAGTATTTTATTATAGAATATGCCATAATTTTTAAGCCATTGTCCTCAAGATAAACATTATAGTTGTTTCCAGTTATTAAAAAAAATACTGCTTTCGTGCTTTTGGTGTACCCATCACTGATTTATTTTGGGTATATACCCAAGCAGTAGAATTGCTTCATAGAGTTATACATATGTTCAACTTTTGTAGCGCATACTAAATGATTTTTCCAAGAAGCTGTATCAATTTATTGTCCCTCAAGCAGTATATGAACATTCTATTTGTGCTACATTCTCACAACACTTGGGAATGTCATTCTTTTTCACTGTAGCCATTCTGGTGGGTGTGATTTTCATTTACCTGATGACTATTTAGTAGTTCTAATTTTCATTTCCTGATGACTACTGAGGTTGAAAATCCTTTCTTATGTTTATTAGTCATCTGGAGAGCCACTTTTGTTGAATATCTCTCTTATTCACTTGCCCATTTTGTTATTGCGTGATCTCTTTTTAATTTATAGGAGTTCTATATAAAGTCAGAATATGAATCCTTTGCCAGTTTGTAACTTTCTTCTCAGTGAACAGCTTTTGAGTTTTTTGAATGAAAGAGTGGCAAGAATAGCTCCATACTTTGAGAAAATTAATCTGCGTGGAATATGTAAAAGTCAAGCAGAGAGATGTTAAAAGAATTATGTATATATTCCTTGAGAAAAGTAATGAAGGTCTAATTTAGACAAAGCACAACAATAACAGGAAGAAAAGGAAAAAGGTGAAAGAGGTATTTCACAAAGGACTAATTCATTCACATATTTATTCAATACTGAGAAGACTTGATAACTGATGAAGGAAATTATGAGATAGGGGCCATTTAGCAAAGATAGTGATAACCTGATAAAATGAGGCAGTCAATATTGGCAGATGGGAACCTATGAAAATGTAAGTGTGGAATTACTGAGGAGTGCTTCCTATGGAATCAGCAAGACATAAAGAAAATAGATCAAGTAGCAGCAAAGCCCGATTTTTCCCAACTTAAAGGCATTCTACCATTTTTGCCATAATTAACAACTCCATATTCATTGTTCTTTCAGAGCACTCATAAAAAGGAAAATAAAATGACAAAATGTAGGGTTAAAGAGAGTGAGATTTAAAAAATCAACATGGAACAGCAAACCCTATTCTCAAAGAGAATTTTCCCAAGAAGGGACGTTTGAGGAGTAGCAACCTGAGGATGCCTGTTTGTCAATATGTTTCCCATTTCCTTCTACCCTCAAGACGAGGCATAATGCCCTTCCTCTTCTGATTCTTAAACTTACTTGTAAGTTAGAAATAAAGGCTGCAGAACTTCCCCCCAAGTAACTATATGAAAATCTCAGAGTATCGAGATCTCAAGATCTCTATCATAACCACCAGCACCAACATCATCATTTAACATTTACGGAGGACTTACCATGCACTGTGTATTATATGCATTATTTAATCCCTGTAAAGTCCTGACAATAAGCATTAGTATTAATATTATTATTATTGCTATTCTATAGCAGAAAGGTTAAGCAATTGTTCCAAAATGAAACAGCTAGTAAGTCAAAGAGCTTTGATATGAATCAAGGCAGCTTGACTCTAGAGCCAGTTTTCTTATCTATTGTTCTCTACATTCTCCTTGTCAGCTATCATGCAACTATCACTGACAGTTCAGGCTATAAAAGAATAAGAATCATACCAATTCAGATTTAGTGGAAAGTCCCATATGGCATGGTACACTCTAAGGACAGAAATGAGGGATAAAGACCACTGAAAATACCTCATGTCTGTTCACGTATCCCCCTCTCCACTTCCACATCCATTACCACTAATCTTCTAATCACTAACAATTCATAGTCTTTAATTTCCTCTCCACCTCCAAACTGTAACACACACACCCCATTCATTCTCTACCTCAAAGCCAGAATGATCTTTCAAAATTATAAAACATTTCATGCCACTCTTGTTAAAAATATTCAGTGGCTTCCCACCGAACTTAGGAAAAAATCCAAACTCCTTATAAGGGCCCATAAAGTCCTGCAAAATCTTTCCCCAGCCTCTTTCTTCCACCTTCACTGATCCCCACTTGCCCCTTCTCACCATGCCCTTTGGCTTTTATGTCAATTCCTTAAACACAACATGCTCTTCACTACCATGGGAACTTTGTGAACATTCTTCTCTGTGCATGATCTGTTCTTTCTCCAACTTACATGTGTGGCTTCTTCTCAACTCAACACATAAAACTGTTCTTTATCATATAGCACCCTGGTGACTTCTGTAGTAGTGTTTCTAAAAAGCTGTAATTGTATTACTTAGCTGAAAATGTATTATTCAGTCTTTCCCACTATAATCAAGCTTCATGACTGTGTTTGCTTGGCACATGTTAGATACCAATAAAAAATCTGATTAGATGAATGTAAGAATAAATGGCTTCATGTTTCTTATCTTGGGTAACGGGGAGGATAGTAAGGTCATTAACTGAGATAGGAAACACAGTAGGAAAAGCAAGTTTAGAGAGGAACATAGTTCAGTGAGGGATAGGTTGAATTCAGATGCCTGCAGGAAAGACAAGCAGAAATGTCCATGAAGTACCTGGAAATAGGGGTCTAAAGTTCAGAGAAATATCTGCACAAGGTAGCATAGATCAAGAAGACGAAAATAATAGGGCATGTGAAGGCCCAGGAAAATATGCAGAACAGATGGATAAAGCATATATATATATATAAATATATATATATATATATATATATATATATATATATATATATATATATTAGGTTGGTGCAAAATTAATTGTGGTTTTTGCAATTATTAACCTTTTAAACCACAATTACTTTTGCACCAACCTAACCATATATATATATATATATATTTGAAGGAAAAGGAAGAAGTGAGACTGAGAAATAGCCTTTTAAGATGTCAGAGAAGTGCCAGGAGAAGATGGGGAGAGATTTTCAAGGAAAATGACAAATTAGATCAAGAGTGTCAAATTCTTAGGAGAAGTCAAGTAGGATGAATCAGGTTTGGTGTTTAGGAAACCCTGGTAATCTCTAGGAGACGTTGCAACCAAGTGGATTAGGAAATTAAAAACAAACGTTGTTTCAAATCCATTGCTTTACCTTAGGGCTTGGACTGTTTAAAAATGTCTTAGTGGCTTTGAAAACCCCATGACACAGAAAGTGTGAAAAAAAATCACAAATTATTAAGTATCTCACCTGTCAGCTTTAGGAAAGAAATCATTACCCTGCATTGTTGGGATTTTCTAAAGAGGTAGTATTAAAGTCAGTTGAAAAGGCTGGTCTATTCAAAATTGGACAACCATGTAAGGAAACTCACGATTATCAGCAGCGAAAGCTACCAGGATGCTTTCAGAGAATGAAAGCTGTACCATATACACATTACACAGGCAAGAAAAACTGAGAAGCAAAGGGTTATGACCAAGAGCAGGTCATAGAGCCTGCCAGGGCATGGTTGGCAATTCAAGATCACAGATGCTCAGCTTACTCTAATCTAGAAGAGTACTTCTTGCTAAGTGCATTCATGTTGGTGGTCAGTAGAGACGCATCCACGCATTAAATCTTGAACCTGAGCAAAGTATATTCTGGGGTATTTCATTTACTCCCACCCAGTTCAAAGGCAAACCCATACTAAAATAACCCCCTGGCAAAGCCGAAAACTGATCTCAAGCATGGAAGAAACAGAGTCCAGAAAAGATTATTTTAGCATTGGATTGGCATATAAAACTGGAAAACAAACACACACGGAAGGCACTTCTGAACAGTCTATTCTTTATTATGTACTCAGATATTCTGACACATAATTATTCCACTCATTTGTCAAAAAGTGATTAATTTCAGCAAGAGGACATTCCTATAAATATTATCCATATCCTATGAATGAAAACTACTCGAATTTTTAAAAACTTTTAAAACCTTTCTGTTGATAATTAGATTTGGCCCTGGACAGTGTTCTGTAGAACTGAGTAAGCTGTTAACAGAAGAGGCGTGTGGCAGACGCAGTATAAAGGGAGCCACGTTTTCATCCCCTAGACCGTTTATTGTGGAAAATACAGAGATACAAAATTCTGGATGGAAAGCCAAATAAAGGCATGGTGGAGGAAGCCGGAGTAAATTTTGGACGTCTGCCCTCCTATTTCCTGTTTGTGGGAGGCAAGCAGTGGCAGCTGCTGGGATAGAGTTACTGGAAGAGACCGATGGGGCAAAAGAGGGCTCCGGTTGCTGTTTTTTGTACTTTGGCGGCGGTGGCTAGAGCAGCTGGTGCAGGTGAGGTTGCCCTGACGCTCTCCATGGCAACGCTGGAGGGGGTAGGAGTGAGAAAGGCACCCTCCATCCTGCAAGCCCCCGCCTGTCCTCCCCCCGACCTCGGGCTCGCTTTGGGCTGATCCTCCAACCACGCACGCTTGGTTCTGACTGCCGCCCTGTGCTCCCCCAAGCGGAGCTGTGCTCCAGCCTCCCCAGCGTCCCTGGCTAACTGCACAGTTGCCTTGGCAACGGCTGGGAGAGGAAGGCCAAGGCCCTTTTCCCTCCAGCACATTCCAGCCCCTGCCTGGAGTGTAAGGGCCTGGAGGAGGTCTGAGTCTTCCTTAAGCAGAGTGGGGCCACGTGGGGCACTAGGAGGAGTGGGTGATGTGGCTGGACACCCCGAATCCGACCCTCCAGCAGCCAGTGTAGTGGCTCAGCCCGACCGCCCTCTCCAGGCACCACAGGAGGTGTCTCCTCTCTCCTTAACCCATAGGGACAGGGCCTGGGAGGCGCAGTCACGCTGGAGTTATGCATGTCACCTTCTAAAAACAGAGCCCAATCTATCCCCACCCACATGGAAGCAAGGCCGAGGCCACCTTCCAAAAGGAGTCCCAGAGAAGTCCCCGCTGCCTATGGGCTCTCTTCCCCCATTTCCTCCGCGTCTCGGCCCACGCAGCAACACCCTCCCCCAGCCTTTCACGCCCACCTAGGATTGATTATCTCCAAAGACGAGAACATTTAGTCCTCTCCCTTTCTCGGCCCTTCTCCCTGGGCTTCAGGGAGCAAAGGGTAACACTCCAAGCCACACAGGAGAAGGAAGCCAGAGCAGTCAGGGCTCTAGAGGACCTAGGCTTCCCCCAGGGTCAGTTGCTCTGCTCGACCAGGCTTCCCATGGGAGAGGGACATGAGGTTGAGGAACGGGGATGCGGGGGTTGTCACCAGGCAATGTCCTGCCACCCCCAGCCAGGTAAACCGGGTCCAGCAGATGCACGCTGATGGACGATTCAAAATTGCACACACAAACCGATTTCGTTCAGAGCCTAAAAGAACTGAAGCATGTGTTTATTTACTGGAGCAAAACGAGCACAGGCGGAGAAGGGTGTCTGTTTTGGCAGCCAAGTCAGTGGGGACTGTTGCCTTGCTTTCCACGGCATCAAAAGGCACTGGGATTTTCAAAGAAATAAACACTATTGTTTAGATGTAGACAAAGGAAAAGCCAAAGAAACTACTTTTCATTCTCCGGTTGAAATTTTGAGGACAGTTTTCCAATGTTTACAATATGGAGCTGTCATCTTGAGAAACTAATATAACCAGAACTTTCCATAATGAAAGCTTTTGTTGTCTTTTTAATGAGATCAGCAAAATTTGAAAAATAATAAATTTGAAAGCAATACATGTATTGCTGAATATACATTGTATCATTGATTTTCCCAAACATATGTAGATGGATGCTTGATGAGTCAGTATGTTATTAAATAATTGTTGGTTCCCTAGCACTTATGGCAGACAATCTTTAACTGGAGAAAATATGTAGGGAAACAAAAACTATTTATCAACTAGAATTAAGTTTAATCATTTGCTTAAAAATTTTTGAAATGATTTGTTGTATATATTTGATATGTGTATATATATATTTGGATACTAAAACATAAAGAATCATTGAATGAGAGTTCTGAGATTAGATATATGCATTAAAATGCAAACTGAAGTGCCATCTGATTGGTAACCTGAATTACCTAATACCTGGTGTCTTTGCACTGAAATATTCAACTATGTAAAGCAGTTATTTCGAAAGATGATTTTCCTAAAGAATTTCATTTATATGTGATGTTCAGTGAATATGACTTTAACAGACAATATATCTTTAATCATCTTCCCAACTGCCAAATTATTTCTATACTGACCAAAATCTTTCTAGTATCTCCCTAAGGATATTATCCAGTACTCAAGTGCCAAATTTGCACCTCTTTCGCCCACATTGATTAAAGGCAAATGCAGTCATGTGTCACTTAAAGACTGGGATACAATCTGAGAAATGGGTCATTAGACGATTTCATTGTTGTGTGAACATCATAGAGTGCACCTCTACAAACCTAGATGGTTTGCAACTACACACTTAGGCTATAAGGTATAGCCTGTTGCTTCTAGGCTACAAACCTGTACAGCAAGTTACTGTACAAAACAAGAGAGATTAAATCAAGCACAAGAGAAAATGATGAAACCAAGAGATACGGTAAACAGGAGATATATGAGGCTGCTCTGGTTTAACACAGCATACTGTTTTACAGCAAGCTTTCTTTTTATAAGGAGAAAGAATACACTCTAAAGTAATGATTTAAAGTATGGTGAACACATAAGTCAGTGACTCAGTCATTTATATTATCAAGTATTATGTACTGTATACAACTGTTTGTGCTATACTTGTATACGTCTGGCAGTGCAGCATCACGACAAACATGAGATCTGTATATAAGATATAGAACGTATACGAACTGATGATTCATGCCACAGTTTATGTCATCAGGATCTCAACAGAAGGATCATGATCAGAGCACCCCATGTTCTAGTGTGTGGAAGTTTAACTGAATGCTAAGTAGGAAAACTTTCAGCCTTCAGGACTGCTTATTTTGCCATTTGAAAAGGTTAGCTTAGCTTCTCACATCATACATTTTGCATGGCATTAGAAGCCTCTGCAGTTCTGGCATGCTTTCAGTTAGGTCTCAATGTCTGCATTTTCAAGTACTTTTCCATTTTCTCAATGCACAATTTATACTGGAGCATTAAAATATAGAACATAACAGAACTGCTAATAAAGCTTTCAAAATGAATAATTATCTAATCATTTAATATTACTGTACACTGGAATTAAGGAAACTGGAAAAAGAACTGATTAAGAAATGACTTTTAAAGAAACATCACATACTCAATATGTAATTTTTGTTAATAGATATCTCTACATAATAGAACCAGAGGTGACTTCTTTCTTTTGCTTTACTTTTCAAGAAATCTATAATAAGCAGGTATTAGTTGAATAATAAATATATATATATATTTTTAAATTAATAAATGTCTACATTTTAAAAAGCTTGTCATACATTTATTTTAATCTATTAGTTGTGACTAACAATACTATCCTTTTCAATGCTCAAAATCTTTAGGTTGAACTATATACTAGAAAAAATGCCAACTGAATAAAAATTTACAAAATATGTTTTCCCAAGAGCTGGGAACATTTCACAGGTTATTAAAACCAGAAACAGAACCAGAGAAACTTGTATATAAGTCTCTAAGTTACTTACTAAATAGTGTTATAAAAAATTGTTACATTTAAGATATTCATTAACCTTAATATAAAACTGTCAAATTTCCGAAGCATCATATGATGGAAAGTTGACAGTTTTTATGCACTGTTCAATCAGAATATAACCACATCATAGCTTATCTGGGCTAATGGGTACCAATTAATTTATAAGTTGGAGTTAAAGCATTTGATAGAAAGACATTGATAGAACAATAAAAGGACGCAACATAAATCCAGCCACCTTGCAATTCCCACTTCAACAGGGCATGGCAGTTTAGAAGATAGATCCTGCACCAGGATTTAAAATAAATAAACAGACTATCATAGGTGTGCGGGGGGGGGGGGGGGGGGGGGAACGGGGGACTGAAAAATGATTGTCTTTTACAGAAAACAGATTATACAAAAATTTGTCTATCTCCATTTCTCCAGTGTCCCATTATCAGAGAACTTGAGCTGACAGTAAATGTCTATAAATGCAATAATGTCTACTAGAGCAATAGAACAATATTAACCAAAGCTTATAAATTTATAACAATCAATCTGTTACTCCAACAGATATAGAATAATTGATATACAATGTTCTGTTAAGCTTTACAATAAATCATCTTTGATTTCTTACACCTCCCACATAGCCTGTTACTAAACTTAACTATTAAGCCATTCTCAAATGTGCTGATACTTGCCTATATTTCTTGCTTGGATTACTTACTCAATTTACTACCTGTTTCATTTTTGACTCCTATAATTCATTCTTCTCAGAGTAGCCTAAAGTATCTTTCTAAAAGGAACTTCTAAGTGTGTGTGTGTGTGTGTGTGTGTGTGTGTGTGTGTGTGTGTAGGGAGAGAGAGAGAGAGACAAACAGAGAGAGAGAGACAGACAGAGGGATTTTAAAATATTATTGAGGTCACACATCACCTAAGTATGGGAAATCCACAAGGATCCAAAAATGAAATTTAAAATAAATGGTAAAATAGAAACCAGAGGAGTGAGCTATGTCAGAAAACTAAAGCTCAGGCTTATCTGGGAGCAACTGCCTATAGGAACCTACAGCATCTGTGGATTGGAGGGAGTAGGAAGAAGAGACTAAGCCTTGGCTTCTTGAAAAGTAGGGTAAATGAAGCTGATTTGTAAATGCAAGGAATTACAGGGAAAGGGATGACAGAAAAATGACTGCATTTGGGGTAATATCTTCACATACAGATTTCAGTTCACTAATTCTTTTTTTCAATGTGATCTAAATTTCTACTGAAACCTTTTAGTTCGTACTTTCACATTTTTTTCTTTTATTTTCTTCATCTGCTAGTACTATTGTATCACTTTTCCCTTTAATTGAAGAATTTTCCCACAACTAATAACAGTCATAAATTCAGAAACTTAAGAAATATATAACAAAAAGAGTAATTATTTAAAAATCTCTGCCTAGACACATTCTAGTGAATCTGAATAACACCAAAGAAAGATAAATAGAAAAAATTTAAAGACTGTCAAGAAAAAAATACAGATCATCTACAAAGAGAGGACATTAGTACATGCAGCACATTTCTGAATAGGAGGTGTAATGGAGTACAGAAAAGAAAATTACCTTTTATAAAAGGATTTAACAGTTAAAATAACAGGTCTAAATAAAAATATTTTCAGCTAGAAAATTAACAAATTACCCACAGGTTGAAACTAAAGGAGCTTCTAAAGCCCAAATTTCAGGGCGGAAATGGTCCTGGAGAAAAAACTCCAGCAGACTAGGAAAAGTAATAGGAAAAGAAACTAATGAATTTGAAGATAACTAAAAGCAATAGGATCTATTAAATAAAGATAATTATGTTGCATATAATCTATATTTTAAAGAAATAATTATATGAAAGAACAATAATGTCTACATTTTGGGGTCAAAAGAAAAGGAAGTTAAACTACACTCTTAATAACACAAGATTGTAATTCGCAACAATAGGGTAGGAGTCAAATGATTAACAGGATGGTCAAGATGTAGAATTTAGGGGCAGACGGGTGGCTCAGTTGGTTAGAGGGCGAGCTCAGGGCAACATGGCTGCCGGTTTGATTCCCACATGGGCCAGCGAGCTGCGCCCTCCGCAATTAGAATGAAGTCAATGAGCTGCCGCTCAGCTCCCAGGTGGCCAGATGGCTCAGTTGGTTGGAGCGCAGGCTCTCAACCACAAGGTTGTCGGTTCGACTCCTCGATTCCTGATCATATATAGCTATTGTTAGTTGCTGTGCCCCCTGCAACTAACAACAGCAAATGGAGTTGAGCTGTGCCCTCCACAACTAACATTGAAAGGACAACAACTTGACTTGGAAAAGTCCTGGAAGTACACACTGTTCCGCAATAAAGTCCTGTTACTCACCAATAAAATCTTAAAAAAAAAAAAAAAAGATGTAGAATTTAAGAAATACGTTTGGTCAAATTTAAATGACAATCACTAAGATAAATCTATTATATAAATTCCAAATCAGTAAAGAGAAAAGGTAAATAAAAAAATTTAAATGTCATGGTAGTAGAAAAGGGCATACTAAAAACAGCAAGGTAAATAGCAAACAAAGAATGAGATATTAAAATACAAAGGGTGCCAAAAAAAGTATACAAATTTTAAGAAAGGAAAACTGTACTAAAATTGTAATACTCAATACATACTGATAACAAAAGATGAATACAAGTCACATTTGACTTCTGCAATTACAGGAGGTGCTCAAAGTTGTTACCATCAGCATAATTTTAATACAATTTTTTCCTTTCTTAAAATGTGTATACATTTTTTTGTCATCCTCTGTATACAGACATGTGCAAATATTCACAATACCTTTGAAAAAATGAAAACAGAATATCTTTTCAGATGTACAAAGCCAAAATAATTCATTACTAATAGACCTATACTATAAGAAATGTTAATATCCTTCAAGCAGAAATATCTTTCAGGCAAAATGAAATGATACCAGATGGAAATATGGATCTACAAACAGGAGTGAAGAACACCAGAAACGGTAACCACATGGATTATATATATTAGTATATATTTCATATAATGTATATCTCTTTAAAAGATAATTGATCTCTGAATAAAATAAAATGCATTATTGTATTTATCACATATCTATAGGAAAAATATTTCACAACAATAGCATAAAAGTCACAAAAGGGGAAGTGACAGTACACTACTGTAAACTTTTTGAATTATGCAAGTGGTAAAATTCTTTTTTTTTTTTTTAAGGAGGGCACAGCTCACAGTGGCCAATGCAGGGATCCAACCGGCAACCTTGGTGCTACCAGCACCATGCTCTAACCAACTGAGCTAACTGGACAACTCCAAGTGGTATAACTCTTGAAGGCAGACATTGATAAATTGAAGATGTATAACATATGTGTGTGTGTGTGTGTGTGTGTGTGTGTGTGTGTGTGTGTGTATATATATATATATATATATATATATGTCTGTATATATAGTTTCAGGTATACAGAACAACGTAATAGACATTTACACCCCTCACAAAGTGCTAACCCTCCTCCCCCAATCTACTACTCCTCTGACATCATATATAGCTGTTACAATTCCATTGACTCTATGCCATATGCTGTACTCCACATCCTGTAACTATATATATATATATATATATATATATATATATATATTAAATTATAGTTGACATTCATTGTTTTTTAGCTTCAGCTTCATGTGTACAGCACAGCAGTCAGGCATCTACACCATCCCTCAAGTGGTCTCCCTAATAAGACAAGTGTCCATCAGATAACCTACAGAATCTTCACAACATTATTGATTATATTCCCCAAACTGTCTTTTGTATCCCCGTAGCAATCCTGTGGTTACCAGTTTGTGCTTTCTAATCCCCTCACCTTCTCCCTCATCCCCTAGTAACCCTCCGTTTTTCTCTATATCTCTGAGACTGTTTCTGATTAGTTTGTTCATTTATTCTAAAAAAAAAAAAAAAGAAAAGAAAC
The DNA here is from genome assembly GCF_057876585.1 of Rhinolophus sinicus. NCBI lineage: Eukaryota > Metazoa > Chordata > Mammalia > Chiroptera > Rhinolophidae > Rhinolophus > Rhinolophus sinicus. The sequence goes on from NC_142504.1 coordinate 86,727,396, forward strand.
ATGTATACTATACACTCTAAAGCAAACACTGATATTTAATTCAAAAATTCACAAAAAGAGGGGGAAAAGAACGAAGAACAGAGTGGAAAACTAGAATACAAATAGCAAGTTGATAGATTTAAACCTAACCATACTAAATATAACTGTTCTAGTGAACACCCAATTGAAAGGCAGATATTAGATTGAAAAAAACAAAATCCAACTGTATGTTATTTATAAGAAACACACTTTATATTTCAAGTCCCAAATAATTTACAAGTAAAAGGATGGGAAAAAGATACACCATGCCAACACTGTGGGAGGTGGGTTTTCATTGGAATGCAAAGTTAGTTTAACATTTGAAAATCAATTAAATGTCATTCATGATATTAACTAAAAATGAAAAACCTCATGCTTAGCTCAACAACACAGAAAAGGTATTTGACAAAATCCAACATCCATTCCTGTTAAAAACACTCAGGAAAGTAGGAATTGAAGGAAACTTCATATAGGAAAAAGGACAATATTTTACTACATTTTGTATTTAATATGCACTTAAGTAAGGTACATACTTCTCAATATGAACTGCCAAACCATTCATGGCTTGGCCCTTTGAATTATTTAACTTTGATTCTCACAAGTCTCCCTGTCTTAATTCTACTCTCTAGCCATGCAATTCTTTTTTCAATTCTTAATCTATTTTCTCTCTAGCTTTCAGCCTTTGTACATGTTGTTTCTTCCATTTAACCGCACCCCCAACTTTCTACAGATCCCTTCTGTAGGCTCTAAGGGAGAATCATTTCCTTGCCTCTTCCACATTTGAGAGGCCATCTGCATTCCTTGGCTCAAGGCATATGCAAAATGTATCACTCCAACCTCTGCTTCTGTCCTCACATCTCCTTTGACTCTAGCCCTTCACCTCCCTCTTATATGGATCCTTGAGATTACATGGGACCCATCTGCAAATTCCAGGATAATCTTCCTATCTCAAGATCCTAGCCTTAATCACATCTTCAAAGTCCATTCTGTCCCATAAGATAACACATTCAAGGTTCTGGCAATTAATATAAGTACATCTTTTGGAGGCCATTATTCTGTCTACAACTATGCTCAAATATTTTTTTTTTTTTTGAATAAAGGAAGTTAGGTTTTGAATTTACTAACATTTCAATCTATTTTTAAAAAAAAAAATAATCTCACTAGGAAAATATCAAAATAAAATTAACTTTTGTCAATTATAAACTTGATGAGAAATGTATAGTCTACATACTAAATAATAATTAAAAATAAATTTCCAAGATTGTTAATCTGTAGTTTAATATGGCAGCCCATGATTTTTCAATAAGCACTGAGGCTAAAACTTGCCATATCTATAGCAATTAAAATAGATATTATTCTTGTTACATTTCCAGCTAGTGTCTTATTGTATTTATCTGGTTTAAAATCTCAGGAAAATTTACTAATTCAGATACTGAATAAGACATTAAGGGGAAATGTCAAAGACAGATTGAAAATTAAGTATCATGAATATATTATATATCAAAACCATATATGTTTCTTTGATGGGCATTGTACAATCAATATGACTTAGGTAGAATTTATAAGAAGATGGAGTTTTATAGCATTTTAAATATAAAAAAGACTTGAGTTATGAGTCATTCAAACCTCATTTTATCATGCTACCCTCAACTTTGACCTTCCTTCCAGAATCAAAGGCCGCAGTCTGTTGAATATACAACCTTAATATCACCTGTTATTTCTTTGATTAATATATTATTTTACTACTGTTCCCATGTTACACAAGTACATATATTTTCTCTTGCAATCTGGATATGGTACTACTTGAGACAGAAAACAAATATTTTATTTAAAAACCCAATAATTTCTAACCTAGGATATTACACACACACACACACACACACACACACACACACGCATATATATGCTATGCATTTTTATATGTTTGTATACATACTGTACCTATATGTACTGGGGGTGCCAACAAATGTATACACATGACTTGTATTCATTTTTGTTATTGGCATAAATTGAGTATTACAATTTTAATAGTTTTTTTCCTTTCTTAAAATGTATATACACTTTTGGCACCCTCTGTATATTTTTATATATACACATATATATATTATATATATTATATTATATTATATTATATTATATTATATTATATTATATATATTATATATGTTATATATAATATACATATTATATATATTATATATGTTATATATAATATACATAATCAACAAATTATCACAAATATAATATATATTATATGTGTATATATAATATATATATAATCAGCAAATTATCACAAAATATACTTTGACAGCCTAAGTGAGGTTCTGTTACATATTTGAAATTATATGTCTCTGTTATGTTACCAGCCAGTATTATAATAACAAATGGCCTAAGTACTTTTGGATAACTACATCAATATATTAATATAATCTACTGATGAATATGATTTTGAATCGTTCATTTTTAAATGCTGATTAATATAAGAAATTGTCATATGTCCAAATTAAAAGTTTTCAAATTTTTTTATATGAAAATAAAGAAGTAAATGTTTTGTAAATAAAAAAATCAGTTTTTCTTGTATCCACCAGATAAATGGTAGAAAACATTTGAAGTATATCAGTTTAAGGGGTACCAAACTACTAACCTGCTCTCAGGCTCGGGCTCCACATATCTTGACCTATATTCAGAGTATGATATGAATTTTTGAAAGGCAAATTTTTGCCACACTCAAAAATGTTACAAATGTATGAAAATCAAATCTTGGCAGTGCTACGTATTGTCTAAATGTGCTTTTACTAAGGAAAAACATCATCTCAACATGAGTGATACGTTTTTTTCAATGTGAATATAATATTTATTTTACTTCAATCACAATAATTGTTCCCCATTTCCTCATTTGGAAACCTCCTTTTGATGTCAATTGATGCTTTTTATTAACTGTTTCAGTTAAAGTTTAAAAATACCTTAGGAAATACATGACCTCATAAAGTGAATCCAAGCAACTAAATAGTAAACACCATTTAACAATGAGAAAAATGGATTGGTTGGCTGCTTTGCATTATTCAGTGAGTAGTGTCATACCAGTTTGCTAGCCCCTAGAGTGATCCTGAACTAAAGTGCCAGTGTAAAACCCAAAAATTTTTGGCAGGATGCTTAAAATGAACTATTCAAATGTAGAGTATGGAAGTGACATCAGCTAAAATGGCAGAGTAAGGAGATCTGAAAATCTGCCCTTCCTAAAGCAATGAAAAACCTGGCAAAAATTGTCAGAATCAACTTTTCCAAAACACTGGGAACTCAACACAGGCCTATAACAACCCAGCAAGCATTTATTTAAAGAAAAAAGGGCTAAATCATGGAAAGAACAGGGAAATGTATAGTGTTTTAATTTGCTCTAGTTCCATCTCCTAAGGTGTTGTTCTTCAGTAGCCTTAAAATATAACAGCCCACCTTATTAGTGCAGCCTGGTAGCCACCAAAGGGAAGAGAATAGAACTGGAGCTTTTTCAAAGCCTCAGTCCCAACGTACCATCACATTATCTTGGAGTTCCTGGAAGACCCCACTTAACAGGTTGTTTGAAGTTCACCTGACTCAGAGCTCACCCAATGCAAAAGCCTTCACCCAGGAACACTTATGGAAAACAATTACAGAAAAATGTTTTATCTTTGCAGCTGCCTAAGACAGTAAATAACATCTGAGTCAAACAATAGACTAAATAAAAGCTTAAAAGTCAACACTATGGAATGAGATGTATATTAATTTCTGAAATGCTCCAATATACTGATGTGTGCATGTCCAGGGAAGATCTAAGAAAGCCCTAAGGTCTCACTTCTAATTGACCTTGAGGCTCTACACAAACAGGAAGCAAAGGTTAGGAAAGACTAGTCAGCTACATGGCCTAGTGTCAAATGTTTGACCTAACACAGAGAGCCTCTTAGGAAATACTGAGGCATTTAGTGGTTCGAGAAATTTAAGGAAATAATTGTTCTATCATTAGAGAAAAGATGCTAGTGGCTAACACATGATAAGCAATACAGACTTTACAAAATTAGTTCAGACAAATTCATTAAACATAGAACAATGTATAACTATAACAAGCAGCAAAAGCAAACCCTGGAGAGGAAAAAAATCATTTCCAGAATTCCTACACCATGCTATTTAAAATGTCAATTTTTCAATAAGAAATTGAATGACACATTCAAAGAAGCAAGAAAGTATTACCCATACACAAAAATAACATCAATCAATAGAAATTCTCTCAAAGGAAACCCATTTATTAGAATTATAAGAAAAATACTTTAAGTCAGCTATTTTAAATATGTGCAAAGAGCTTAAGAGAATTCTGTATAAGAAGCCAAAGAAAAGCATGAGAACAATGTCACACCAAACAGAAATATCAAAAATGAGAAAGAAATTATTTTTTTTAAGAAAGGACCAAATAGAAATTCTGGATTTGAAAAGTGGAATCATGGAAACAAACATTTTACTAGAGGGGCTCGACAGAAGAAAGCAGAAGAAAAAAATGCAGGAGCTATTTGAGCAGGCCAAAGATTCAATGAACATAAAGCTAATTGAGATTATCCATTCTTAGAAACAGAATTAAAAATAATAAAGACAAATGAGCAACACCTTACAGACCTGTAGGACACCACTGCAAAATGGGAGTCCCAGATTGGGGAAGTGAGAAAGGAGCACAAAGAACATTTGAAGAAATAATGGGGGGAAGAACCTTCCAAATCTGATGAAAATAAATCTGCACATCCAGAAAGCTTACTGAACTCCAAATAGGTTAAATTCAGATAAAGTCACACCTAGTACTATGGACTGAACTGTGTCTGCCAAAAATTCCTATGCTGAAGCTCTAATCCCCAATGTGATAGTGTCTGGAGATGGGGTCTTTGGAAGGTAATAAGTGTGAGATGAGGTCATAAGGGTGGGAACTTCATGATGAGTTAGTGCCCTTATAAGAAGAGATATCAGAGAATGTGTACTCTCTTTCACTGTCATGTGAGGACACAACCAGTAGGTGGCCATCCAAGCTAGGAACAGAATTCTCAACAGAAACTGACCATGCTGGTGCCGTAACATTGAACTTCGAGCCTACAGAACTGTGAAAAGTAATTTTGTTGTTTAAGCCACCCAGACTATGACATTTTTTTAAGGCAGCCCAAGTAGACGAAGATACCCAGATATCTCATAACTGTGGGCAGCCAAAGACAAAGAGAAAATAATGAAAGCAAAAAGAAAGAAGCAACTCATCATATACAAGAGATCCTCAGTGCAATAAATAGTTGATTTCTAATCAGAAACCAGTGAGGGCAGAAAGCAGGAAAGCCAGAAACCATATACACAGTGCTAAAGAAAAACAAAACAAAGAAAACCTGTCAACCAGAATTTTATATGCAGCAAAACTATCCTTCAAAAAGAAGGAGAAATTAAAGCATTCCTAGACAAAACAAAACTCAAAGGATTTGTTCGTAGTATACTGTACATAGAAAATACACTGAAGAAAGGTCTTCCAGCTGAAAGGAGAAGAAATGAGACAGTGACTTAAATCCACATAAAGAAATAAAGAGCTCTGGTAAAGATAATTACACTATAAATATAAAAAGAGATGTAAATATGAAACAATGTATTTTTTTCTTTGAAAAGCTTTTCTCTTACCTAATTTAAAATACAACCTCTTATTTCTCTACACTCTTTATTTTGCCCGTAGTTAAGACTTTCACACTCTACTATCTTTCCAGTCAACAGTCCACTTTTCAGTTTCACTTGCCTCCTTACCTTAGGCTCCCCTGGGAAACAATGTCTATCTTAAAATCTGGATAATTCCCTGTCAACAATTGTGAAGGATCTGAAATTTTGCCCTACTTACAAGCTAACAATTTAGCCTGTCACAGTTTTGTGGATGGTGGCAAAAGACATGATTCCTGCATCAGTGACAAAGGACCATCAGTTATTTACAAAAAATGGCAGTGGCCAGAGTATCCATATTTGCATCACTTACCCCAAACTCCAATACTCACAAGAGCAATGGGAAGAATGCCAAATGTAATCTGCACATGTAGTGAGGTGTACTACAAGAATGAAATCCTACGCTTGGAACTTGACTCTTCTATGAATAGTAAACCTACCTGCACTTTGCCTTAGAAGAAGCTATCATCATTATTATACTAAACAGTGAGCAAAGCTACTCTTTGACTCAACGGGAGACACCATCTCTATCCTCCAAGTCTATTCACTCTACACAGTGCCTCTCCTCATCAGACAGACGTAGAAATGCTAGAGAATCACTTTCCAACTCTCCTCAAATTTTCTCTCCTGGTTTTTGGGCTATATCTTCACTATGAAAAGTTATTAAATTACACCTTATTGCATCCTTTATGAATTCATGAAAAAGAATTTCAGGCAGCCATCACAGATACTTACCATTATTATTTTCATCTTTTGGCTATATTAAAGAAGCCTGATTGCACCCCTCTGATTCACAGAGAACTACTGATAATCTGCAAAGGATGTCCGCAACACATAAACCTTTGCTACATAAATGTACCTAACTGGACCAAAATCCACCTTCCCAATAATTTGAAATTGAGACAAAAGACTGGTACCAAGAATTGGTGCCACGGCAAGACAGTGCCAAGTGAACCTGAAGACACTAGAAGATAACTAGCAAAGTCTTACTTAAAAAAAAAAGTAATCTCCAGAGAAAAGAAAGGAATGTTTATGCTTCCAAGCCACCATGAATCCCACGAAGGAGAAGAAAGACAAACTCCTGTCAGGCTAAGTTCTACTCTGTTTAATTGTGTTCCATGAAAATTTCTTGTTTCCCATGAAGTTTCCTTCAGATCCCCAAGTAATTTTGCATTTTCTTTAACTTTTTAGAGTGAGTTTAAGGACATCTACCAATTCTTGCATAAGACTTAAATACAATTTACCTCCCTAAGAACATCACTACACCACTCCAATCATGGCCTATCTCCTACTTCACTAAGGACATAAAGACAATTGTTATGAACTTCTCTTACTCCACCTCAAAAGACCTGTAATATCATCTATCTAGAACATGTATGTGATAGCAATTCTACTTTTACCCTGAATGCTCAATATGATATGACAACTAACAGCTCTTTGATCAAAAAAATTTTTTCCCTTATTGCATGTTAGTGACTTGACTTATAACTAGTCTTACAACATAATCAGAAATAATCATGCTTGTTTGGCAAAGATACGTTCAGTTCTGAAAAATGTCACTTTACTTTTTGGCCTTTCCTGACAAAACTGATCCATTTTTTTGTGGAAACTGTTATTTTACTCTCGCTCTGAAAGACAGTTTTGATTGCTTTGCCGAGATCACAATGTTTTCCTTTTTAGAAATTTAAGCAAAATGTTCATGATGTCAAGCACTGGCTGATAACTTCATTATTGCCCATGTGCAGGAAAAAGAGGGTAAATAGACACACAGTCAAAATCAATTTTCAGATATTCATTATATTCTCTATGTAACTTTCTTTTGGGGCTGCTTGGTGGAAATACTACATTTGCAAATCCATTTATCCTGACATATATTGTGTATTCCCTATTTGGTTCACTTCACTTTGAGTTACATTACTTTCATACTTCAAAAAATCATTGTATTTCCCTTGCCCCCTTTTGTGAATTCAGGATAAAGTGCAATACAATAACATGCAAATTTCACAAATAGAAACAATAGTAGGAAAGCACTTTTGCCCACCTGACCTGTTCCCTGTCAACCGAATGTTAACCACGACGAAGTGACTAATGCTTCCCGCATAGTACTTGAGCAACCAAGGATATAACAGTCATGAACCATTATTGAAAATGTAACTGAGGATGTATTAAGAATGTAATCTGATGATGATGACATATTCAGTCTTGCATTTCATGTTCATTAAATGTATTTCAACAAATGCTTCATTCCTTTTTTTCTCTGAACAGCTAAACTGCTTGTGGACCATTCAATACTAGGTCAAAGATTTTGCTTTGAGAAACGCTAGTCTGTTAGCTTCTTGAAAGCAAAGATTTTCACCCATTCCTTTGACTATCACACACACAGACCATCTGAGAACTAGTATATGAGTGCCCGATAAAAGTTCACAGTCCTTAAATGTGTGTATTTCTTTTGTCCTTTTCTTTACTCTCCTTCACATCTTTTTGACTCCAAGGCGACAACTTTTATAAGCATGACTTGCCAATCCAGTTTGGCCTCCCAGAATTTCTGAGTCGTATTGCTACTTCCCTGCTAGAAATTTTTCAAGTGGTAAAAATCTTCAAATCTCACATTTCCAAAACAAACTCATTACTATGATCTACCTACCATCAGACACAAATCTGTCTCACATTTCCCCTGCCACTTAGAACCTGGTTGCACTAGTAATCCATGCTCAACCTCCAGGTCTTTTATTTCCTCTTTCTCCCTTACCTAGTGTCAATATTAAAGCCCTATTATCCTTTTAATATATGTTTATTTCTTTATAGTTATGTTTAAAGTGCAACTGTAATATGGGCTTATTTTAAGAACTAATATGATCCAAAACTGCATGATACAATAGTTGACTCTTCAACCCCAGTCTCCACGTCCAGTTCCTTTTACACAATCAGTGTTTAAATTTGGTCTATGCAACCATGACTATGATACCAAATTGATTCTTCAAGTCCAAATTAATGCCAAGTCTCTTTTTCCATTTTCCACTGCAAATACCCTAGCGCTGGTCTGTCCTACCAAAATGACAGTGTTCTCCATGTTCGAGTCTCTCCACTTTGTGCATGATTCATTCTGCTCATTCCACCATATTGATCTTAAGATCATGTTTTATTTTGCCCCTCTCCAACATAAAAAAATCACCAATGGCCAATTGAATAAAATCTAAAACTCCTTATTTTAACATTGAAGGATCTTCTGTAGTTACTAAAGCATAAAATAAAAAATTTGGACTAGGAATTAAGTGAACAAATTTATTCATTACTAACTGTGTTATCCTACCTCTAAGCCTCCTTCATTATCTATAGAATGAGGAATGGGTGTTTCAAACAAGCATTCTAACTAGCAGTAAAATTATACAAGTCTGTCTTTCATATTTTAGTTTCCATTACTCCACTAAGTGTTCTCTGCTGTTCAGTCCAATGAAACTATGTACCATTCCACAGAAAGTGATTTTGAGTACTACCTGCCAAAGTTTTTGCCCTTGACATTCCTCTTGCATGCAATATTTAATTTTATCCTAAAAAAATCTTATCCATATATCATGGTTATATCTTTTACAAAATTTTCCTTAAACAGAACTAATAACTATCTTCCACAAAATCCCAAAGCCTGTGGATTATGCCTCCTTTGGAACACTGCACACCTTACTTTATAATATAGCTATTTAAAAAATACTTTATATTTTAGAGCAGTTAGGTTTCACAGCAGAATTAAGTAGAGGGTACAGACGTTTCCCATACACTCCTTGCACCCACTAATATACAACTTCACACAGTATCAACATGCCACACCAGAGTGGTACATTTGTTACAACTGATGAAACTACATCATCACTCAGTCCATAATTTACATTAGGGTTCACACTTGGTGTTGTACTCTATAGGTTTAGACAAATGTATAATGACATATATCCATCATTACAGCACCATGCAGAATACTTTCACCGACCTAAAAAATTATCTATGCCCTACCTATTCATCCCTCCCCTCTTCTATAACCCCTAGAAACCACTGATCATTTATTGTCGCCATAATTTTGCATTTTCTAGAATGTTATATTTTTGGAATCATACATTAGTTAGCCTTTTCATATTGGCTTCTTTCACTTAATAATGTGCATTTAAGGATCCTCCAGGTCATTTCATAGCTTGACAGTTCATTACTTTATAACACTAAATAATATTACATTGTCAGTTTATTTACCATTCAGCTACTGAGGGACATCTTGGTTGCTTCCAAGTTTTAGCAATTATGAATAAGCTGCTATAAACATCAGTGTTCAGGTTTTCGTCTAGGCATAAATTTTCAACTCATGTGGTTAAATACCAAGGTACACAATTACTGGGTCCTGTGGTAAGAGTTTATTTAGTTTTGTAAGAAACTGCCAAACTCTCTTTCAAAATGGCTGTACCATTTTGCATTCCCACCAACAATGAATGAGTTTCTGCTGCTCTATACCCTCACCAGTGTTTGGTGCTGTCAGTGTTTTAGATTGATGCCATTCTAAGAGTGTGTGTAGAGTCTCATTACTGTTTAAATTTGCAATTCCTTAATAACATATGATGTTCAGTATTGCAACTACTTTCCTATGCATTATATCTCCATTTCAATTATAAACTTCCTAAGGGTAGCCAAAGTTATTCATCTTTTTGTCATCCACTGAATGTACGATAAAGCCTTGAAATAATTGAATAAATGCTAGGATTTGAGTTTAAAAAATTAAAGAAATTAAAAAGGATTGTGTCAGTGATTAGAAGGATGAATTCTGCCTCCAATGTGTCTTTAAACAATGCAGTTAGTCACTGTTGGAATTGTAGTGATTTTATATATTTGTGTATTATTTGTTCACAGATGATGTTCTTTCTCAAATGAAATAGATTTGTGGTCCCAAGGTACCTAGCCTTAATGTTCTACTACTGGTGCTTTGTTTGCACAGACAGAGAGATTAAAGGAGTAATGAGCTATATACGTTAACTTCTAGTCAGGACCTCCCCAAACTTAGAGTAATGGCAATTTGATTTTCAAAGTTAATTCATTCAACAAACATTTATTGAGTGTTTACTATGTTTACTATACTAAGCACTTGTCTAGAACAAATAAGATATTGTGAGACAAATCAGTTTCTATTACCAATAAAGTTAATGAATACCAAGTTATACATTTATGTTTTTCACCTTATATCAAATAAAGTATTTCACGATCATACGTCATTTAGTGTATTTTGAATTAATGTTACTCTAGTTTAGAAATAAGTCAGTCTGAAATGATTAAGGCTAAAATCCTTTAGCCTGAGTTCAAAATATTTTATTTCCATTCCTCAACCTCAAAATATATATTTTTGATTTCCATATGGTGAGGTATTTGAATCCAGAAAATTTACATTGACACTTAGAGTTAGAGATGAATTTTTAACCATCTTTTTGCTTGTTGTTATGACCTCATCAGATTTTCCATCCCAACTACATATTGGATGATTGTTTTTCTTACGTTACAATTTACATAGAGAAAAAAATTAAAGTACATATATATATATATATATATATATATATATATATATATAAAAGTTTCACTGCATACAGATAGTATCCAAATGAATTTCAACATCTCTGTTTTGGCAGGAATTCAGATTTATAAACAGCAGGCTTCTGTCTGGAATTATAGTCTATATAAAGAGGCAAAACAGATTGATTGATATTCATTCACCATAATTTAGAAGAGCTGAGAATGCTTATCTCTTGATAAGAATGGCTAGAGGCCATCTGTAACAGATCACATGCAAACAAAAGCTTGAATACAAATCACAATAGTCTCATAAAATGTAATGCAACTGGACAAATGATATAAATGATTTTCTATATCTCCCAAGTGCTCTTCTATAAACAAATGTCAAATAACTTTAAATTCAGTTCAATTCTATTATGTTTATATATTCAATATTTATGTGAATTAATGTGCTGTTCTTTATATATATGAAAATAGGATTACCCAGTCACCACAAGTAAAATGTATGTTCTGAACTGTTGGTAGGATTTATCAGTTTATATTGAGTCACATTTTCTTTATTCTCTTTGTGGTATATACTCATAAATTGAGTGGAATGGGCCAAAGGAAGAGTCCAAAAACAGGGCTAATATGCAAAAGTAGTAAATGGAATTTTAGGTTTTGATAGTTTAAAATTTAAATAAGATTTTATTTAAATACACACATAACCATGTTTTGACAATGATTTTAAAGTTATTTTGCATTTTATTAGCTGTATATTTACTTCCCACTGTAAAGTAGTATGACTTCATTCATCTCAGTATATTATAGGAATTTCTTTCTATTTTAAAACAATTATAAATGGCAATTTATATATGAGCCTGGTACGTGATGTAAAATTATTTCATATGCAATTACAAAACTATGCTAACAGAACCAAAGAAGCCCATTGGGGTCCATGAGTCTTAAGTATCCTATATTTAAAATTATGGAGATATTGCTCAAAAATTACTAAATAAGCTAAGAAACTTTAGTTTGACGTCAGAGCACAGAAATGAGAACCCAATTTTAGCTGTGTTTTCTTAAAAATATGGCTATATAATTATCGAAAAGTTTCAGGAGATGCTGGATATACATGATAAATCAAGATAATTCCATAAATACTTGAGTGTATCTCTACCCAATTCTAATAACTACATAGTTTTCCAACAGACTGTCAGTTGAAAAATAGTAAAGTTTCCATCTCTTCATTCCAATTTGTGTAAATGCTTTGAAAAATGAATTATAGAATAGTGAAGAAAAATACACAGACACACACACACATACATAAGCTCACACATATACACCTACATATAACATACACGATGAACAATTGACACTTGCGTCAGTTAAGATGATATTGTTGTAACAGAATAGCCACCTTAAAATTACTTATACAATTAATATTTTGCACACAAAAATTTCATTGTTGTTTCAGATTTGGTTCTGAGTCAAGCAGGTATTATTATGACCCAAGTAAGTACTTTCCATTGGTCTCCTCTGTCGTCCCCCCCATGTCAGCTCTCTCTGGTGATTGCAAGATACAAGTAAGTCCTTCATGTATATGCACCACCAAATCCAGCAAAGAAGAGTGTCTTATACTTTTCATCTTTTTCTTATTTATGGAAAATTAATTTTTCCTGAAGCCTCCTAAAAGACTTTCCTTGGTTCCACTGACGAGATTGAGTGTCTATTCCAATGCCCTAGCTGCAAGGAAGCTGGGAAAGCAAGCACATAAGCATATTCAACTTTTACAAGGGAAAGCAGGCTCTACCATCAGAGAAGGGCCAGATAGGGCTGGGGGCTGGGGAGGTGGGGGGAGTTAATCTATAGGTCTGCCACATCTCTACTGGATTTGTCTAATTTACCCTACATTGTTCAAAATTCATCTTCCTACCTACCTATCTATCCCTTCCTGCTCTCTCTCTCTCTCTCTCTCTCTCTCTCTCTCTCTCTCTCTCTCTCTCTCACACACATACATGCACTTTTTTCCTGCAACTACTGGCTTCTGTGAGATGCTGTTCATTATGATGTGCTAAGACATCATATGTACATCTGTCCACTATGTCCAGAATGTATACTAAATCTCTTAAATCTTGGCTATTTATTTTTATTTTTATTTTTTACCTAAAGGGAATCAGACCACTTTGTTGGCATCTGCAAATACAAACAGCTGTCACAGGTTTGCAACTCTTTGAAATGTACTGTATTTAGTATTAAAGGTGGGAGGGGGAGAAAAGAAGAAAAAGAAAAGTAGCCAAAATTTTTGTTGGACTTAATATGAATCTTTTAAGTTAGTTGGGGAAAATGTAACCATTCCCAGCATTGATGAATGCCTTTGTTCAAAATCCAAATTTAAAAGCATGTTACATATTTTGTTTTACCTTATTCATTTTCCAAGAGCGACAAAGTTAGCTCTTTCATCTTCAGTAATTTTTGGATGATAGGGCTGTGATCATTTTTGCATGTAATTAATATAGAAACTACTCACCTAAATGCAAATATTTTTTACAGAGCTAAGATTTAACATACAGATATTTAACTGACTCCAACCTAATTCAAACTGATGAAAGTTTACAGTGAAAAGGGAATTTCAAATGACTTACCAGAATCTTATAATAATAGGAGGCTTGTATAAAATCATTTACAAATAATATTGTAAATGACATTTTATCAGAAATTATTGAGAGAATGTTCATGAAACACTAAAGCATGACCACATCATTTTTGTCAAATGTGCATTTTATGGATTTTATTACTAACCTGTGTATGCTTTCTAATTACTCTTTCTCAAAATTGAAATTAATAAAAAGAATAACCTAAGGATGAGTCACAAATAGCAAAATTAATATTTATCAGCATAGAAACCCAATCAGCCAAGTGAAAACAGAAGTTGCAAAACCTAATGATTCTATTAATGCAAAATAATGAAAAGACCAAACTCAATTTGCATAAAATTTGTGTCTATGGATAGATGGTGACCTTTTAAAATCATACCTACATGTTTTCCTTTAAGTCTCAGTATTTATAAAATAAATGTTAGTTTTCTCAAAACGAATGCTGTTTAACCTTAATAAAGTTATGTACCTATATATGCTAAAATAAGCTTTTATGTTGCCATTGCATTGAGGGCAATTATGCCAGTTTTACAAATGGATGTATGCATTTTACTTTCCATTAGCATTGGTCAAGATATCTAAGACTTTAATAAATGTCACCTTGTATTGAATTCTTTACTAGTACTACTTCAGTAGGGTGAAATATCATTGATTGGCATCAGGTGCACAAGTGGATCAATATGTATTTTTTAAAAAAATCACTGCCAGTATATAATGAATTCATTTTTCTACTCTTCAAACTAATCTCTATCCAACTTTCCCAATGAAAAAATTAGATAACTATGGAAGATCAAACTAAGGAAATAGATGTATTCATGAAAACCCATACAAGGTAATAAAGTCTCATTTTCTGACACAACCACCCCCCCAAAAAAAAAGGATCATTATGCACCATGTGTATGCACCTTTTCTTTCTTATGTTTGGGGAAAAAAAGTATTAATTATTCAATAACAGATTCCCTTCAGGAATGTCTATGCTGAAAACATTGTTCCCCTCACATTTCTTTAGGACACAGAGAAACTTATTTGTTCTATTGTACTTTGTTGGTGAAATCTTAAAGCTAGGAGGAGATGGCCACTTGAATGTGTGCACTTATTTCTCTTAGAAATACTAAGGACAAATAGGTTACAAAGTTTCAATCACTCTGTTTTAATCAAAGTATGAAAACATCACAACATCTAATGGAAAATGCTGATCAGAGCGATTTGGAAATGGAAACCATATGTATTCACAACTTAAACCAGGCAGGGTCAGAATCACAAAGTGGTTTTAGACCACAGCATAATTCAACATATATTAAAGGAAATGGCCTGTGCTGGAGGTGAAGTTGCCATCACTGAACTATTTTCAGGAGAACATGAATTTTGATTAAATATTCACAGCAGGCATTTGAGGGCCCTCAAGCAAATATTTCTGAAGAGATTCATTCACACTTTTACTGCAAAACATATGAATTAACAGCAAATTTCCATACAACGAAAAGATTATTTGGCATTTATAAAATCCATCAGGAAGACACTTTTCCTTTGCAATACTTTCACTTATTTTCCATTAACTTTTACCTTTCTCTGTGTAGAGAAGCTACACTTAAAAGTTTAAGAAATAATATTCAACAAATGAGTATTTCCTCTAAATTGAATGACTATAATTTAATCAAATACGGTACAGAAACACACTTTTATAACTCCTTAGATATTTCTGATAACACTCTTTAAGAAGGTTTTCTTAAATTGATAGGCAGATATTTTAGAGCTTTTGAAGATGGACGTCTGCTGCCTTTGTAGTCTCTCAAAAGTCCTTTAAAAAAGTAGATATAGCTTAAGGTTTTGAGTTCTGTTTTTTTGGAGTGGAGAATGTAATGATGGATTTGTGCAGATCCATTACTCTAATTTATACATAATTATTTGTGGGTGGAGAAAACAATACAAAAAAGTGCTAATTCATATAAAATTCCAATATATAACACAGTAATTGAGCAAGTTTCAGTGACAGTCAATATACTATTCCATTTCATTGTACCTTTACAATTAAGAAAATGGAAAGAAACCTGAAACCTATGATCTGGTAAGTTCAGAAACCTTTTTCTGGTAAGTTCATTCTTTTAAACCAATAGTAGGTGAAAAATGTCATTTCAGAGTTGAATAGATTCACAGGTAAAGTCTAGCCCAATGCCTTCATTTTATAGTTAAACAAGGTGAAGTAAAAAAAAAAAAAAGAGGCAAATTAAATATTTGACTTGTCTACACATGTGTATGGACTGAAAAATACTATAAAAGAACAAAGCCATATGTTTTCACTCAACATTTATTATACGCTTACTTTGTGCTATGGGCTGTACAAAGGTGGGGAAAAACTTAAATTGTGTCTGTTTTACTTGATGGAAAGGAAAAGCTTTAATTAAATAATCACACTTAGCACACATATTATCATAAAGTGAGATTAGTGCAAACAAGTAATGTTAATGAGACAGAAGCCTGTATTATGTCTGAAAAAGGTATTGCCTGAGATAAGATCTGAGGAATGTATAGCGGTTAACTTGGTGAAAGGGGTTATGGAGGATGGTCTGAATTCCTGGCAGAGGTAACAACATATGCAAAGGCCCTTGCTGGGGAGAGAGCACCATGAATTTAAGGACATGAACAAAGATAAATCAATCGAAATCACCTAATCTGAAGAGAGAGGAAAGGGACTGGAAAAAAACAAAAACAAAAAATGAACACAGCTTTGATGATTTATGGAAAAATATCAGAACCTCCACTGGTAATTGAAGTCCCAGAAGGAAGGGAGTCAGAGAATGAAGCACAGAGAACATATTTGAAGAAATAATGGGCAAAGTTTTCTTAAATTTGTGAAAGATATACATAAACATTTACAAGTGTTAAGAATCTTATCAAATGCCATAGAGAATAAATACAAAGAAAACCCCACCTAGTCATATAATAGTGAAACTGCTTAGAATCAAAGATAAAATGATCATCTTCAAAGCAACTAAAGAAAAAATGTCAACTATACTTTAAAAATTGGAAGTATTAAATTTAAAAAAAAAAAGAAAAAAATAACACACACTTCATACAATAACAACTTTCTCATTAGATTTCTCATTAGAAAGCATGCAGTCCAGAAGTCATTGGAAAAATATCTTCTGAAACTTTTGAAAGGTTTTACTAGTTTCTGCTCTTTTGTTATCTCCTTCCTTCAGATAATTATTTTACTAATTTCATAAATTGAACAGGATATCCCTCTGATTTTCAGTCCTCCTCATTGTCTATAAAGAAGAGCATTAACAGTTACAAATACCAATTTGGCTGCATCACAAAAAATTCTAATATAAAAATTTTTTATAATTTAGTTTAAAATATTTTCTAATTTCCATTTTTATTTTTTCATTGCTGAATTATTTAAAAGTGTACTTTTAAAATCTCTGATTATATTTTTAATAATTCATCTTTAATTTTAACTTAACCAATTTGGGTCAAAATGGAATGCATGAATCAGAGTTTTAGTAATTTATTGAAACCTGTTCTTATAGTATAATGTGACAATTTTGAGATGTTCTAAGTTAAATTACAGTGACCAGAGAATGAGAGAAAGAGACAGCTATTAGTCTGTTAATGGCTGAAGGCCAACTCACAAAAAACTTCTCACACTGCTTTTATGTCCGTTGGAACTTCAGATTAATTTCCAGGTGGCTATTTCCTTAGATTATTTTAGCCAGGCACAAGTTGTGGGCTTTCTGGACTGCTGATAATAGGAGCACACATTTCTTTCTACCGACTCTGCACCTATCCCAGAGCTGACCCCCCTTCATGTTTTCCCACCCCTTTGCCTATATCTAATATAAATTCTCTTAGACTGGTTACATCTTTCTTCCTCACCCCTCTACTTGATGTATAAAAACACTTGCAAACACCCAGAGGATGAACACATATTTTTTTTTCCATCTAGCTATGCTGCTTGTGGTTTAGATTTCATGCCCCTAAATAGGTCTTCCTTTTGGCTAGCATTTGGCTCAATAAAACTTCTATAAAAAAAATACTTTCAACTGTGGAAGTTAAAATTTTTGTTTAACAACTTGTATATCCAATTTTTACAAATAGCGAACACATCAAGAACAATGTGAATGTGGTACCTGCTAGATAAAGGTTAAATATATATTCATTAGACCAAGGTTATTTACTGTTAGATTAAACCTTGTATTTCTTTAGCAAATAGTAGTTAAATCAGAAAAAAACTAAATGGTAGATATGTGATAAACTTCACACTATTATAGTGGCTTTCTCAATTGTCCATACAATTTTGTCAAATTCTGCTGAACATATAATAAAAGTTATAATGCTATTAGCACACAAGTTTAGAATATTTAGTTTTTATGTCTATATGATTCTGTTTACCATACAAATATTGTTACTAACAATGAAATTCTATTTAGTCTGACATAAATATACATGCACCTACTATGTTAATATTCATTGAACTTTTAATTTTAAGCTGTACCTTTTCAATTTGATATATCATGATAATGAGGAACAAGACAAGGATGCCCACTTTCACCACTTTTATTCAACATAGTATTGGAAGTCCTAGTTACCGCAATCAGAGGAGAAAAAGAAACAAAAGCCATCCATATTAGAAAGGAAGAAATCAAACTGTCATCATTTGTAGATGACATACTATACTTAGAGAACCCAAAAGATTCCATCAAAAAACTGTTAGAACTGATAAATGGATTTAGTAAAGTAGTAGGATACAAAATTAATATTCAGAAATCAGTTGCATTTTATATATCAATGATGAACTATCAGAAAGAGAACTTAAGAAAACAATCCCATTTACAATTACATCAAAACAACAACAACAAAAAAGACCTAGGAATAAATTTAACCAAGGAAGGAAAAGACCTATACTTGGAAAATAAGACATTGAAGAAAGAAATTGAAGAAGATAAAAATAAACAGAAGCATATACCATGCTCATGGATAGAAAGAATTAATATAGCTATAATGTCCATAGTACCCAAAACAATCTATAGATTCAATGCAATCCCTATCAAAATACCAAAGGCATTTTTCACAGAACTAGAACAAATAATTCTAAACTTTATATGGAACCATAAAAGACCACTAAAAGCCATGGTAATCTTGAGGAAAAAAAGAACAAGTTTGGAGGTATCACGCTACCTGGTATCAAACTATACTATAAGGCCATAGTAATCAAAACAGCATGGTATTGGCATAAACACACACACATAAATCAATGGAACAGAATAGAGAGCCCAGAAATAAACTCATGCCTATATGGTCATTTATGACAAAAGAAGAAAAAATATACAATGGGGTAAAGACAGTCTATTCAGTAAATGGTGCTAGAAAAACTGGACAGATACATGCAAACAATGAAACGAGCTATCTTCTTATTCCACATACAAGAATATACTCAAAATGTATTAAAGACGTGAAAGTTAAGAGCTGAAACCATAAAACTCCTAAAAGAAAATATAGACAGTAAACTCTCAGACATTACTTTAGTAATATTTTTTTCTGATATATCTCCTTGGGCAAGGGAAACAAAAGAGAAAATAAACAAATGGGACTACATCAAACTAAAAAGGTTTTGCACAGCAAAGGAAACCATCAACAAAATGAAAAGACAACCTACTGAGTGGGAGAAGATATTCACCAATGATACATCTGATAAGGGGTTAATGTCCAAAATTTATAAAGAACTCATACAACTCAACATAAAAAAAAACCAAACAATCCAATTTAAAAATGGACAGAGGACCTAAATAGACATTTCTCCAAAGCAGACATACTGATAGCCAATAGACATATGAAAAGATGCTTAACATCACTAATCTTCAGAGAAATACAAATTAAAACCACAATGAGACAGCACCTCACACCTGTCAGAATGGCCATCATCAATAAATCAACAAACAGCAAGTGTTGTGGAGGCTGTGGAGAAAAGGGAACCCTCATGTACTGTTGGTGGGATTGCCAATTGGTGTAGCCACTGTGGAAAACAGGATGGAAGTTCCTCAAAAAATTAAAAACAGAACTACTTTGTGACACAGCAATTCCACTTCTGGGTATCCATCCAATAAAATCCAAAACACTAATCTGAAAAGTGGGTATTTATCCAAAGAAATCCAAAACATTAATTCGAAAAGATATATGCACCCTTATGTTTACTGAAGCACTATTCACAATAGCAACGATATGGAAGCAACCTAAGTGCCCATCAATAGACGATTGGATAAAGAAGAGGTGGTACATACCTGGGGTGACAAAAAAATATACACATTTTAAGAGATGGTATCTATATATTATTTTTCGAAGTTGAATTGAATTATGGTAGCAATGTGTAGTATGACGTTCGCTCAAAAGATGGCATTAATTAAATGAATGCTAGCATCATCCATTGTATTCCAATTTTAATACTGTTTTTTCCCTTTCTTAAAATCTGTATACATTTTTTTGGCACCCTCTGTATATACAGTGGACTATTACTCAGGCATTAAAAATAATTAAATCTTACCACTTGTGACAACATGGATGGACCTAGAGCATATTATGCTAAGTGAAATAAGTCAGACTGAGAAAGACAAATATCATATGATTTCACTTACATATGGAATCTAAAGCACAAACCTAAATGAACAAACAAAACAGAAACAGATTCATAGATACAGAGGACAAACTGATGATTACCAGATGAAAGGGGGGTTGGGAGACTGGTTGAGAAAGATGAAGGGATTAAGAAGTACAAATTGAAAGTTACAAAATAGTCATGAGGATGTGAAAGTACAGTGTGGGGGATACAGTCAATAATATTGTAAAAACTATGTATAGTGTCAGATGGGTACTAGACTTATTGAGGGGATCACTTCATAAATTATATAAATGTTTAACTGCTATGCTCTACAGCTGAAACTAATATAAAATAACACTGAATGTCAACTATAACTGAAACAAATACTCACAGGAATGTAAAATATACTATAGGAAACATAGTCAATAATATTGTAATAACTACATACAGTGTCATAGGTAACAGACTTATTGGGGTTATCACTTTGTGAGGTACATGAATGTCTAATCACTATGCTATTTTGTACACCCGAAACAAGTATAATATTGTATGTCAACAGTAATTAAAAAATAAATTTTTAAAATTAAAAATTTATGAAGACCATATTAGCTAGAATTAGATTTATTTAAATCTAACATTGTAATTTTTCCTTTTTAATAAAAAAGTCTAGTCCTTTTTAATTTACTGTATTTAATTATATATTTGGGTTTAATTCTATTAGATCATTTTATGCTATTCTTTCTTTTACGTTTCTTTTTTCCTCCCTTGATAACATTTTTGCAATGCACTAAAGTGATTTTTCATATTTTACTTTTGTTTCTCTAACAAATTACACATTATGTTATTTCTATTCTTACATTAATAACATTTATAATTTTAAAATGCATATTTAATAAAGTCCAAACCTGAACAATATTTCAGCCCTCCTTTTAATACAAACTTAAATTGCTTTAAATCCAATCAGTTATCTTCCATTTAAAATGTTCTGTCCAGAACTTTGCTACCACTTTTTCTTTATTTCTCAGTATTACCTATCATCCTTTTATAATAATATTTAATACACCCTCATGTTTTCTAATTTTTATGTTCATCATTTCTTCTGATGATCTGATCATTCTTCTTGAGATCTCTGTATTCTTTCGTCCTAAAATATATCCTTTAAAATTTCCTTGGTGAGGCTCTATTAATGGTAAAATCTTTCAACTTTCATATGAAAACGTCTCATTACACTCTTTTATTCATATTCTATGCTCTACCAATGGAACTCTAATTAAATGTATTTTAATTTAATTGTATTTTCTATCACTTTGCCCATCTATTAAATCTAAAATAATTACCCAAGTTTATCTTTCAGTTCACAAATTCTCTATTAAATTGTGTCTAATATTCTGTTTAACTTCTGCACTGACACTGGGAGAATGCCATGTGAAGACCGGAATTATGCTGCCACAGCCAAAGAACACCAAAGATTGTCAGCAAACCGGCAGCAGGTAGGAGAGAGGCATGGAACAGATTCTCCCACCCAGGCCTCAGAATGAACTAACCTTGCTTATACCTTTATTTTGGACTTCCAGCTTCCCGAACTTTGAGATGATAAATTTCTGTTTTTTTTTAATGTCACCCAGTTTTTGGCCCTGGGAAACCGAGACAGATTTTCATGATTTTTTTTTTTCACTTTTAGAAGTATGTGGTTCTTGTTTAAATCTTATCTTTTTTTGATAAACATCCTATTTCTTATATTTTGATTCTATACATTGAAAGATATTTAATCACCACATACGCTATACACAATGATTCTAATACCTTAAGTTCTTGGAGAACTAAGTCTTTCTTTTGCAATTTCTGCTGACTCTTAGTTATGGGTATAATTTTGAATTGCAAATTTAAGTTCATTTGGGCTTTCTCAGTTGAAATCCTGCGGGGCCTGTGTTGAATGCATTTTATTCCAAAGGGAATTTGCATCAGCTTCTACCAACTTCACACTTAGGTGTTACCAACCCTGACTCACATGTTACCCAAAACAATGTCTTTGCTTGGAATCTAGCAGACTACACTGCTGCTGTATATTTGAACCCTAAATCAACATACATGGGGGTCAATGGTTATAAATTCTCAGAAGTTTTATTTCCTTTCCAGAGCCAACCCTGACACAGAGAAATTTTCTTCTTATGTCCTAGTCCATTCTCCATAGAGAATGAAATTCTTTAATGGTTTTAGCTTTGTATGAGGGGGTCTCAATTCCAACTTCCTCCTTTATGTGGTCCCTGGGCTGTATGTCCTGATCCACAAGCAGGTGTTACAATGCTAAGATCTGTCTTAGTATTTTAAATAGATGAAATCTGATTAAAATGGAATGGCAGCTTCAAGTGGACAGAGGGGCAAGAATGATCAAAAAAAGATATAAAAGGTAACATAATCAGGTTTACCTGTTTACAAACAAAAAATTGAGCTTCTTAAGGGAAAAAAATCTGGACTTTTTAATTTTTGTATCCACAGCATTAAATGTAGTTTTAACTACTGTGTTTCCCCCAAAAATAAAACCTAGCCGGACAATCAGCTCTAATGCATCTTTTGGAAGAAAAATTAATATAAGACCCAGTCTTATTTTACTATAAAACCAGATAATATAATATAATATATAATATAATATAATATAATATAATATAATATAATATAATATAATGTAATATAATCGGGTCTTACTTTACTATAAGACCGGGTCTTATATAATGTAAGGTAATATAATGTAATATCAGGTCTTATATTAATTTTTGCTCCAAAAGATGCATTAGAGCTGATTGTCCGGCTAGGTCTTTTTTTTGGGGAAACACGGTACATTCTTTACTCGTCCAAACCATAAAAACAATATAAAATTTTATAGGTGACACCAAAAGATGAATCCTCATCTTATAGTTCTAGCTATTTTATTTAATTGTTCATTAAAAAATATTGTTTCACATCAAACTGGTGTGATTTAGAGAGGGAGGAGGCAGATTACTATAAATATACAACTGTAAATGGTGGCTGGTGTCAATTAGTTCTTTCCAGCCTATTCTCATTACTGGATACCAACAATAAGAGCAGCAGCAACTTAAATTGGGGGGGGAAACGGTATATTATTTGCCACCTCTGTTATAATTTCTACCTTTATCTTCAGCTTTCATTTTAGTAATCGTTATGTAGTTTGTCAGCCCCTGGCACCATGTACAGTGTCATCACAGCAGTAAGCAAAATTAGAGTTGACAGGGAAATTAACATGTTCGATCTCATCAGAATAGGAGAAAAAAACCACTACTGTGAGGAAGATCCCTTTAGAAACTTCATTTTGAGTCATGGCTTTCACCATTTCAAGAAATTGGGCCACACAGCCATGATGATTTGACAGCACTTCAATGGCTATTCTTCTATAATCAACAGACACTTGGAATCAAACCAAACAAAATATGTATCCCTCAAGACATGACGTTGTCCCAGTTTTGGTGCCAGTCCATGATATCGTTCTCACTATTTGAAGAGAAATAATAAAAAATAACGTTAAAAAGAAATGAGTTTTTCATTAAGTTAAACTCAATCAATTTAAAATGTGATTCTTGATTCTCAAATTAAATCCTTCCTAGTTTTGTTGTTATTGTTGTTAGGGTAAAATTTCTGTTATTTTATAAAATGCTGGTAGAATAGATGACTGGATTATTTTTCAATGCTCTTCTATCCTTATGTGGCAAGACAAAAATATGGAAAATTTGTTTTGGTCTCATTATTTTTTCTTTTTAATTTACTAGTCCATAAAATGAGTCCCAAGAACTTGTCTGAGAAAGTAACACATACAATGGCTCCTAATCCATTGAGGTCAGACACTTAGCCTTCACACTGAGGTACCAAAAGACAGCTGCCAATAGGAGAGAGATAATCAGCTAAGAGGAATAAAAAATATACCGTTGGAATGAGTAAGCAGGCTAATTCAGTGAAACCATTCAATGTAAGAGTTCTGTGTGGCAAGAGGAGTTCCAAAATGAAAGAGGATTTTTTTTTTTTTTTTTTCCAGAATGGCCCTATACAATAGAACAGTTCCTTATGGTATAGAGGAAATTTCAAAACTGAAGCTCAGCTTCTGATCAAAAACAAAGGTCCACTTTTGTCTTGATTTGAATGAATTAACTTTAACAGTATATTTCTCTTGTAAGTTTCAACCTGTATATAAGGTTGATGTTTTGTATAATAAGAGAGAAGAAAGACAGAAAGGGAAAAAGACAGACACAGAGACACACAAAGATAGAGACAGAGGAGTGAGAGAAAGGAGAATGATGTTCTATTTGCTTTTTACATTGTCATTTCCAAACACACAATTTTTACATAGCAATTACTTCTATAACATGTACTATGTACCAGGCATTTTTCCAAGTGTTTCACAAATCTTAATTCATTGAATCTTCATAAAAGTCCTGTGAGGTAAGTACTATCTTCAATTATAGATGAACAAAGTAAGACACAGATACATTAACTATCTTGCCCAAAGTGAATACGTGGTAGAGCTGGCATTCAAAACCCAGGTAGTAACCTGCCTTTAGAGTTCATGTTCTTAACTGCTACCCTTGCTGCCACCATATGAATTAATGGTAGGAAGTGTATAAAGCAAAATTATCACTTCTAAGGACTGTGCAGAATAAGTTATATAAAGTATACAAAAAATCCTAATTATTTGATACTTTTCCTTAGCATCTTTTCTATATTAGACATAAAAAAAAAAATGTTTCTTTCACTGCTTTACTTCTTATCCCACCTACCTGACTATCAGGCCACCCATGTCCACTAAGTTTCTTAGTTCAAAACTTTGATCTGGGGTTCTCAGTTCAATACCTAACAGCCTCTTGGAATTTTTCAAAATGCTTCCACAGCCAGAATCACATTTTTAAAATATTCGTAAATTTTATACTTGAATCTGTCCTTTAAGTATATGTTATCATAAATGCAAACCTTATATTCAGTGCTATGAGAATACCACCGTTCTATGTAAATTTGCTCTAGTCAAGAAATAAGTTACTTATCCTATCATCTAGACCTATGTTTATTCCATATAGAAAATTTTCTTATTACCTAAGTTGTGTAAATATCTTCTTTATTATCAACATGTACATTTGCTGATTTTCCTTTTTTGAGCATTAAAAAAGTTAAAGTAAAACAATACCATTGAATTTTATTTTTTCTGAGTCTGGGAATCTGTTAGAGATTTAGAACCAACAAAGCTGATCTCAATTTCTATTGACCTAAAGAGTAAAGTTACAATTCCACTTTTGCTACAGTTTTATTCTTTAATTATATATGTACTAAGTACTTACTAAGAGTTCGATACCACACAGAGTTCTAGGGACACCAAGATTAACGTCAGTGTTGCCACTGTCAGGGTGCTTATGCTTGAGAGACAAATTTTGGCATGATCTATTCAGTCCACCGGACTGAAATTATTTGTTAAGTAATGAATTACAAGTCTTCATAATTTACTGTAATATAGATTCATTTCAATATCTTTGTGCTAGAGTTAAAAATTGAATCCTTCCTTTCATCACCTAGAAACATGAGCATGAAAAGTATTCATTTCCACAGTTTCCATTTTATGAAGTTTCTGGCTGGGTGATTAAACATGTCAATTTTTCTACCCTTGACTATAGAGTAGAGCACTATTAGGACTTTTCAAAGGAAGTGATAGACATCCAGCCTTTTAGGTAATAGATATAGATGCTGGAGATGATAAACTCAGAAAATATCCGTAACTTTTCTAAAATAAAAACTGTCTGAAAAAATATTACAATGATACCTATACGGTCGTGTTTGTGTCAGTGAGTTATCCTCAGACACCAACTGGATAATTGCTCCAAGAGAAAGTACTGCTTTTTATGCTATTATTGGTATCAGTCAAGTCACCATTCATTTAAAAATGGACAGGATAGGAAACTGTATCATGTGTACATATCTGGTAGGAAAGTAAAATGGTACAGACATGCTAGATAACAGTTAGGAAATTTAACAAACCGAACATGCAATTACTCTGCAATACCTCCTTTGCACTGTTGGGCATTTATCCCAAAGAAATTACGTTCACAGAAAAACCTGTACATGAGTATTTATAGCAGCTTCATGTGTAATAGTCCCAAACTGAAATCAGATCAGATATCTTTTAACAGACCAATGATTAAACTACATCCATACCATGGAGGACTACTTAGCAATAAAAAAGACACAAACTATTGATACACACAACTTGAGTAAGATACCAGGAAATCACACTGAGTGAAATAAAGCCAATCCCCAAAGGTTACAGACTATATGATTTCATTTTGAAATTACAAGTTTTAGAAATGTAGTCTAGATCAGCGATTGCTGGAGGTCAAGAGTTGGGGGTCATGAGGGGTTGAAGGGGGCAGGAGAGAGGTGGATGTGGTTATAAAAGGGTAGAATGAGATACACTTGTATTGCTAGAATTGTTCAGTATTTTGCATGTGGTAGTGGATACACAAACTCATGCACAAAATGAAACTGTGTAGAACTTAACAGACAGATATACACACAAATCAAAACAGGTAAAACTAGGGAACTCTAAGATTGGTGACTTGTACCAACATACTCATAATTATCTTGGGTGTGATATTATACTATAGTTTTGCAAAATGTTAACCATTGGTGGGATGTGGGTACAAGGGTTCTCTGTAATATTTCTTAAACTGCATATGAATCTACAAGTATCTCAACAAAAATTTCAATTCAAAAGTGGAGGTTAGAGCTGGAGCAGTCTCTCTCTCTCTCTCTCTCTCTTTCTCTCTCTCTCTCTCTCTCTCTCTCTCACACACACACACACACACACACACACACAAAACACAAAACACACACACACAACTTTCTGCCTGGAAAACAGCATGTCTGCCAGAAGTAAAGCTACTCCAGCAAGTGAGGATGAAAGCTGTATATTAAAGATAATGAATAGGAATACAGAAGGAACATTAGTCCTTTGTAACACTGGGACTCCCTCACATCATCCCTAGACTCCTACATTTGGCCTTTTTTAAATGAGAGAAAAATTAATTTCTACTTGTTTAAAAAATGAACAGAATGTGACAAGAGCTAATAAGGCAGCACAGACAGTATATACGAATACCTCTCCTCATTAAACCCTAACTCATTTGATGCCACCTTATATAATTCTAAGTCATTAAAAATACTCTTTTTCCCCAAAACAGGTCTCAACAAAACCTAAATATGTGCATACAAAACACCCTATTCCTC
Organism: Rhinolophus sinicus; assembly: GCF_057876585.1. Taxonomy (NCBI): domain Eukaryota; kingdom Metazoa; phylum Chordata; class Mammalia; order Chiroptera; family Rhinolophidae; genus Rhinolophus; species Rhinolophus sinicus. Next base: position 86,755,140 of record NC_142504.1, read on the forward strand.
CACAATAGCATTATGACATATCTCCATGATCTGATTGTCATAAATAGTCTGCAACAGGAGAAGAACCTGTACCCTTTGACAGTGAGTTCCAGAACGCTTTTTTGCACATAAGATCAGCCAGTGATTAATTCTGTGGTTTGCAATAAGTGTTTTTAATCCAATGGTCCATAAGGCAATCTTTATCATCACACTCTCTATAATGTTTGTCTTATATTACTCTTTTTTATTTCAATATTCTGAGTTTCCCTAATCCTTGGATTTTTATAATTAAAAATATACTGCGTTTCAAATTACTCACTGGGTTCACATGAAGAGACTACTAACATGTGTTATGGTCAAAATATATCATGGATAATGGGTAGGAATAAGAATGTATAAATAACTCCCTACCTTTCCCTTGGCCAGCTGTGTTCTACTCTGGTGCCATGGGCCTCTCTCGTCAAGCACGTTATTTTTCTAAATTGTTTCATAGATAATTGAATAGGCTCTAAGATATATTAACACTCTGCAGATATAGATGATACTTCAGAATTCATGTTTATGTCAATTGTATTTATTGAGGAAGATAAAGAGGTGACAGTGACTTTTAGAAAAGAAAAAATTAATATTTAAATTCTTAGTTGTCAGAAACTGACACAGCACATGCATTGACTCATTTAATCATCACAGTAACCATGTGAAATAGAATCATTTAATCTCTCCATTTCACATATGTTGGGAGACTTTGTGAAGTGTTAACTGATTTATTTCATTTGCATTTCTGTTTCTATAAATAGTCCTTTTCCCAAAGAAAACCAGACATTCCAGCATCACCACCCTGGGGATAGGTTGCTGTAATGTAACGCATTTTTTAAAAACATTCAAGTCTTGGATTTATGTTTCAAAAGTTTAATTGGAATTGCAAGAGCCTGAGATTTGGAGTTTCAGAAACCTAAAGCCTGGAGAACTCATCACATAATGTTTATGTCATAAGAAATAATGTTGATGTGCATACATGTTAATGAAGTAATAAAGTTTTCACATTTTCAATGAGATAACAATTCTCTCAGTGGGTAAAGAGACATGGAAGGAAGAAAATGTAACCTACATATTTATAAGTCCCTAGAAAAAGCCCTGCTTTCCATGCCTCCCTAAAGTCTAACTTGAAGAATTCTGGGAAGCTATACCCAGATATTTTTAGGAATTTGTGCAACCTCAAAATATAACAGGTAGATGGCATTTTTTTTTTTTTTTTTTTTTTTTTACTTTTCCACATCCAACAGTTTATGATCACTAGAATAGAGATGGCTGGAGCCAATGCATATTGTGTGAGACAGTCTCAGAGGTTTCCACAGGAGAACAGAAGAGCACCAAAATACCAAAGAGGTCCCACACTTGCATATTCCCTAAGCAAGGTATGCTACGTTACCAATCTACATGATAAAGCAAATTGTATGAGGAAATTATGTCAGTGGATGCCAATGCCAACAGCAGATAAGCAAGGCCAAGTCCTCCCCAGTCTGAGTCTATTACATTATGGGAACCATCCTCAAACCTTAGAACCCCAAGCAAAAAGGTACCACTCAGACTAAGATAACCAGGAATTAACTAAAATTAAACTTCTGCTTTCACTGGGTTTCATTTGCTCTTCTTTTTCTAGTTCCTCAGGTAGAAGCTTAGATGATTGACTTGTAACATTTTATCTTTTGTAATATGAACATTTACTGCCACAAATTTTCCGCAAAGCATTGCTTCAGGTGCATCCCATAAATTTTGATACACTACATTACAATTTTCAATCAGTTCAAAGTACTATCTAATTTCCTTTGGGATTTCCTTTTTCAATAGATTATTTGGAAATATGTTATTTAATCTTTAAATGCTTGGGGGAATTACCAGCTATGTCTTATTGATTTGTAGTTTAAATCCTTTGTGGTCAGGTAACATACTTCAGATGTTATACAGTCATGTGTCACATCTACATAGACTTAAAACCCCACCAGAAAATGGTATAATTTTGCTTCCAACATTTATACATGTTTTAAAGAATTTAGAGGATGAAAAGTAGTGTGTTTACCATTTCTATTGCTCTTCCTTTATTACTAAAGTTGCAAATTTTCTTCTAGTATCATTCCCTTTCATCCTTCATTTTGCGTTTACTTTAAAGCAGGTCTGCTGGAAATAATTCACATTTTTTCTTCATCTGAGAATACCTTTATATCACCTTCTTTCCTAAATAATATTTTCACTGGATACAATTCTTTTCTTTCAACACTTAAAAAAATTGTATTATTGTCCAATGGTTTTCATGGTTTCTGATAGGAAGGCTGTAATCATTTCAATTATTGTTCACCTACATATAATGAATTGTTTTTCTCTGGCTGTTTTTGAGGTTGTTTGCTTTTAGCAGTTTCATTATAATGTATCATATATAAATATATATATATATTATATATATAATATATATAAATATATATATTTATATAAATATATAAATATATATAAATATATATATATATATATATAAAGTTTATCTTACTTGGGTTTCACTGAGCATCTTGAATTGGCCTGTCCCCAAATTTAGGACTTTCAGCCATTCTTTTTCCAACTAATTTTTTTTCCCTACATTAATTCCTTTCTTTTCGTCTTCTATGATTTTAATGGCACAGATGTTAGATTTGTTGATATTGTCCCAAAGATTGCTTAGGCTGTGCTCATTTGTTTCAAACTTTTTACACTGTTTTTCAGATAATTTCTATTGATCTGTCTTGAAAATCATTGACTCATCTATCATCTCCATCCTACTCTTGAGCCCACCCAGTGAATTATCACTTATATTTTTCAGTTCAAATAGTTGCATTTTATTCTTTTTTATAGTTCCTCTTCCTCTGCTGAGACTACTTTTCCATTCATTTCAAGAGTGTTTGCATTTTCTGCATGAAACATTGTTATAGCTGTTTAAAATTCTTCATCATTGCAACATCTAGCTCAACTCAGAGTTGCCATCTATTGATTTTTTTTTCCTTTTAACTCTTAAAATTTGTCCCATTCTCATCATTTTTATATGTCAAATAATTTCAGGTTACATTCTGAACATTTTGAATATTAGCTCATGAGACTCTGAGTACTGTTAAAATCTTCTGGAAAGTATTGTAAGTTTATAGCATGCAGCAAGCCCTCTTAGATTCAGACCATGAGTTCTGTCTAGCCTTCTCACCAGTGATTCCAATATCAGTTCAGTTTTCAAATTTTGCTATGCTCGTTTGGGTCTATCCTGCATATGGGCAGCTCAGGTGTTAGTCTGAGGCTTGCAGTGGTTTATATCATACCTCTGTTCTCAAAGACTTGGCTGTAGTGCTTTACGTGTGTTCTTTACTTTCACAGCTTGCCAATAAACTCAAGATTTAGGAAATCTCTCTGGTATTTCCCTCAATCTCTCTTGTTCCCAATATCTACCTTTTTTCTGATTCCTCTGGCCTGAAAATAATCTCAGTTCCTCTCAGAGTTTTAGCTGTCTGTCCTTTGCATAGTTCCATGAGGTTAGGGCCATCTTCAGAAAAATGTATCAGGAGAAAAGAGAGAAACTGGTAATGAGTTGTCACGCATACTCTTTGGACTACAAGGGCCCTTTCCCCCTATTCCTCTAGCCAAAAAGACAGGTTTTCTGTTCAAAGTTTAGGTCCCTCTTTGCCAGCACTGCCACCACACAGCTCCATAATTGGGGTTGCCCTCATGGTAGGGATTTCAGTGGGAAAAAAAAGTGATTCTCCAGGCAGCAAGGGCCCCTTTTCTCCTCCTCTGAACAGAAAGGAGGTTTCCTTCAGAATTTGTGTGCTATCACCATAGTGTTTCATGACTGGAACTACTTTTGGATTAAATCCAGTACAAAAAAGGAAGAGGGAAACAAGAAAGAATACTCACACTTTGTACCATTACACTTGTAGTTGACTTCCATGTCCATTCTTCTTGCTACTGTTTATTTTTCAGAATTCTCAGGTAGTTGTGTTTTATACTCTCTCTAGAGTTTTTAGTGTAATAATGGGAAGAGACAGTCCACCTGGGCTTATGCCATTTTGACTAGCAATGAAAGCCTATATGGTAGCATTTTAAAAATAAAGAATTATGAGCCTCACCTTCACCCAGAATCTCCATTTTAACAAGATTCCCAAAGTGACTGGTAAGCACATTACAATATGAGATATCCTGAGCTAGATGACAGGAACAGATTCAAAATGCTCTTAGAATGTTAAAAAAAAAAAAAAAAAAAAAAAAAAAAAAAAAAAAAAAAAAAAAAAATTGTAAAGTCCTTCAACAAGGTCTAAAAAGTGAACCTTAACACACATGCACATACACATACATTTTTAAATGAAAGAGTAATGATAATTCACTGGAAAGGAAAACTTAAAATGGAAAATAAATAAAATGCTACAACATATAGAAATGGAAAATAAAATTATGGTAGAAATACTTGATTAAGTATTTGTGAAGCCATAAAAATAATGAGCAAGACTATGTAGTAACTTTGGAAAATGTAATGATAATTTTAAATAAAAGAGCATGATTCAAAAATATGTTAAGCTATTATTATAAGTCTAAAAAATATGCCAGGTAACATATTTTAGGAAATAACTGATTCAAAAGAGAACAGCAACGAGGATGTCAAGGGAACTGGAAATCAAGAGAGAAATGATCACATACATGGAAGAATTGTAAGTCAGGTTATGGTGGACCCCATTTTGTTGCCTCCCTTGCATCCATTTTCTCCTTCCCTTCTCAAAAGCTCTCCAATGTTTGTTTGGAGATTTCATCAGTGTGTATAAGTTGATTAGACATAGTCATTCAAAACTCAACCAAAATTCCAAAAGATTGTTGTATAAACCTAAGATTACTTAATTTACACTGAGAAATATAACTGTTAAATATTCCCGACATTGTCAACAGTTCTACCAGTGCATTCTCTCTCTTTATTTAAGCCACATAGGAACCCAAATAATTGAAAGGTGGCTTATTAAATGTGGCTTTAAAGAAGATAGAATAATACCAAATGATTAAGTTAAGGTGTCAGACACTTCTGGATGGAAATATTTTTCTCCATAATAGGGATATACATTCAGAAAACACTGAATTCTTCTGTCATCACGACAGTATATTATTTTATAAACACCACCAATATTTGTATCTTTAACTCATTCTATGGCTGAATAACACCACTTAGTATCACTTTCTTTCTATAGTAATACATGAAACTCTTCCTCAACAAAATATTAGCAAACCAAACTCAACAATACATCAAAAGAATCATACACCGTGATCAAGTGGGGTTTATTTCAGAAATGCAAAGATGTTTCAACACCTGCAATTCAATCACTGTGATATACCACATTAACAAAATGAAGGATAAAATTTATGTGATCATTTCAAGAGATGCAGAACAAGCATTTGAAAAAATTCAACATGTATTTATGATAAAAACTCTCAACAAAGTACAAATAGAAGAAATGTACCTTAACATAGTAAAGGTCATATCATATATGACAAGTACCACAGCTAACATCACATTCAATGGTGAAAGGTTGAAAACTTTCTATCTGAGTTCAGGAAAAAAACAAAGATGCCCATTCTCATCACTTTTATTCAACATAGTACTGGAAGTCCAGAGCAATTAGGTGAGAAAACGAAATAAAAATCATCCAAATTGGAAAGGCAGAAATAAAACTGTCACTATGTGCAGATGGCATAATATTATATATAGAAAACCCTGAAGAATCCACCCAAAAAACATTAGAACAAATCAATGAATTCAGTAAAGTTGCAGGATCAAAATCAATATACAGAAATCTATTGTGTTTTTATACACGAATAGTGAACTAACAGAAAGAGAAACTAAGAAAACAATTCTAATTACAAATCCATCAAAAAAATAAAATAAAATATCTAGGAATAAATTTAACCAAGGAGGTGAAAGCCCTGTACACTAGAAACTATAAGACATTTATGAAAGAAATTGAAGAAGATACACCTAAAGCGAAAGAAACTCCATGCTCATGAATGGGAAGAATTTATATTAAAATGTTAATACTACCCAAAGAAATCTAAGATTCAGTACAATCCCTATAAAAATTCCAGTAGCATTTTTCACAGAAATTGAACAAACAATTCTAAAATATGTATGGAACTACAAAAGATCCCAATTTGCCAAAGCAATCCTGAAAAAGAAAAACAAAGATGGAGGCATCATGCACCCTGATTTCAAACTATATTACAAAGCTATAGTAATCAAAACAGTACGGTACTGACATAAAAACAGACACATAGATCAATAAAACAGAATAGAGAACCTAGAAATAAACCCACATAATATGGCCAACTAACGTATAACAAAGGAGCCAAAAATATACAATGAGAAAAGGACACTCTCTTCAATAAATAATGTAGGAAAAACTACTTGGCCACATGCAAAAGAATGAAACTGACTACTGTCTTATACCATACACAAAAATTAACTCAAACTGGATTAAAGACTTGTAGGACCTGAAACCATAAAACTCCTAGAAGAAAACAGGCAGTAAAACTTCTTGACATTGGTCTTGGCAATGAGTTTTTGAATATGACACCAAAAGCAAAGGCAACAAAAGGAAAAATAAACAAGTGAAACTGCATCAAGCTAAAAACCTTCTGCACAATAAAAGAAACCATTAACAAAATGAGAGACAATCTACTGAATCAGAGAAAATATTTGCAAATCACATGTTTGACAAGGGGTTAATATTCAAAATATATAAAGAATTTTTAACAGTAAATAAAAATTCTGATGAAAAAATGGGCAGAGGCTCTAAATAGACATTTTTCCAAAGAAGACATAAAGAAGGCCAAGTACATGAAAATGTACTCAACATCACTAACCATCAGGAAAACGCAAATCAAAACCACAATGACATACCACCTCACACCTACTAGAATGGCCATCATCAAAAAGACAAGAGATTATAAATGCTGGCAAGGATGTAAAAAAAAGAGAACGCTATACACTCTTGGTGGAAATGTGAATTGGTGCAGCCACTATGGAAAAAAGTATGGAAGTTCCTCAAAAAATTAAACATAGGACTACCATATGATCCAGCAATTTCATTCCTGGGTATTTATCCAAAGAAAACAAAACATTAACTTACAAAGTTATATGCATCCTCGTGTTTATTGCAGTATTATTCACAATTGCCAAAATATGGAAACAACCTAAATGCTCACTGACGGATGAATGAATAAGATAGTGGGATATACATATATATAAGTATATATATATATATATATATATATATATATATATATACACACACACACACACATATATATACACACATACATATATATGTATAAGTCACACAATGGAATATTATTTGGGCATATAAAAGAATGAAATCTTGCCATTTACAACAATATGGATGGCCCTTGAAGGCTTTACGCTAAGTGAAATAAATCAGACAGAGAAAGACAAATACAATAGGTGGAATCTAAAGGAAGAAACAAACTCATAGATACAGAGGACAGATTGGTGGTTACCAGAGGCAGATGGTGAGTGGTGGGCCAAAATAAGTGAATGGAATGAAAAGGTACAAACTTCCAGTTATAAAATAAATAAGTCATAGGGATGTAATGTACAGCATGGTGACTACAGTCAATAATACTGTCTCGCATATTTGACAGTTTCTAAGAGAGTACATCTTGAAAATTCTAACCACAAAAGAAAAAATTCTTTAACTGTATATGGTGATAGATTTAACTAGACTTATTGTGGTGATCATATCATAACACAGAGAGTACCAAAAGAAATGTATACACATTTTAAGAAAGGAAAAAAACTGTATTAAAATTCTAATAATATATACTAGTAACAAAATAGGAATACAAGTCACGCTTGACTTCTGCAATTACAAGAGGTACTCAAAGTGGTTACCATCAGCGTAATTTTAATACAGGTTTTTCCTTTCTTAAAATGTGTATGCATTTTTTTGGCATCCTCTGTATATATATCTACAAACAGTGAATCATTATATTGCACACCTGAAACTAATAAGGTTGTATGTCAATTAAACCTTAATTAAAAAAAACAAATAAATAAAAAATACGTAAAGCTCGTTATCCATTATGAAGTTGTTCAGCATACAAAAAAGTTAAAGTTGGAAGTCATAAAAGATAATACTTTAATATCAAATTTTCATTTAATGCATATTATGTGTAATTATTTGCTAAATTTTCTTTTGGCTAAACTTTTGTGATAGGACAAAGATCCTTTCTTTAAGTACAGGTCTACTGATTAACATTCCAAGTGGATAAGCCCTCTATAATGCATTACTCTGACTTCGAGTCTCACAGTCACTGTAAAGTAGAATGAGAAGTTAGTCATTACTTATAAAGCAATCCAGGCAGTGCGGAAACCTAAGTTTTCTTACTTTTTCCCAGTTGTTTTTAGTGATTCATACTCATTTATTTTGAATCTTTATAGAGTATTGAAGTTCTTATACTCATTTCATCAGTTTATGAAATATTTAAATCACATACTGATAACAATAAATGAAACTAGCAAAAAAAGGAAAAAAAGGTAGGGGAGGAATATAACCACTGCTATGCATACAGGTCAAGTTTATGCGCACAAATTGCAAGTAACTACAGGGTAGAATGCTGTGACTGAGTCTGTCCCTACCAAGGGAATCAGTGTGTTTAAGAGGGAAGAGAGAGTTTTGGTTAGTTCTCTAGTTAGTGATGCTCTATTAAGGCAGCTTTTATTATATTTTCAGGCAAAATACCATCTAATCTTACATCTTGGTAGTCCTTCTATCCTTGTAAAGTGACTTTGAAGATCACTGTACAGATTAACTTTGTTGATTTTAAAGTTTTAATTCTAGAGGGATATATTACTTCCCTTATTTGAAAATTCTAGGAGACACATTATTATTATGCTCTGTGTATTGACAACAAACACAGTAATGCAAATTAGCTAAAGGGTACTTTATTCATAACGCCTACTTTATTAAGTAGTGAGCCATTTATAATAGAACGGACATATAAATTGTTTATATGAGGATAGAGCTGGTTTAAGAAAAAGTCTTTCTCATTATAGAGGATAAGCACGCCCTCTCTGCTATATTATTAATTATGTATTTGTAGATAAATCCTATTTTAATATGTACTTCAAGGTGAATGGCATTCTACCCCTGTTCAAATTAATGCTAATTCTAAATCAACATATTCCAAATTAGTGAGACCAAACAAATCAGCAAATGAACTGTTTTGTAATGGTAGCTTTTATAGAGAAAAATGAGCTGAAACAAACAGCAAAACTCCTTCTTGACCTCAAGTAAAAACCAATGAACATGTAAACAGAGACTAGTAAGAGAACAACGGGCCTATGTCTGAAATTCAAACAAACCTTTGATATTAGACTTGAAAATCTCATCTAATTAGGTCAATTGGTTAGAGTATGGTACTAATATGACCAAGCTAGACATTAGATCCTCATATGTACCACTCAGCTTTGGCCCTAGGTTAAACCCCTAAAATCCTCCAGCCATCTGGCAACTGCAGTTAGGACTGCTGAAAACCAAGAGATAGGCTGCCTCTGGCTCACTTCAGGCCAATGAGTATCCTCCCCCTACTCACCCACCCCCATATTCCACCAAAAACAAAAACAAACAAAAAAAAGAAAAAAGAAACTTCAAAGACTTTGGCCGATCTTATTTCGATGATTACTATCTTTGTAGTTAATGATGAGACTCTAATATTCAAGTAATATTGTCTGAAAGCACAATATAACTAAAAAGAAGGAAGAAAAATTACTAACAACAAAAACACCAGCTCTCTACCTGTAAGACAGGCTATTCCTTCTTATTACCAAAATTAAGCTTACAAATTCCTGGGCTTATACTCTGAATCTCCTTCTCAACCTTCCAGTTTTCTAACAGTTCCAAACACTTGAAATATCTGTAGCTGTGAGAATAACTACCACAAGTGAATACTTGATTAAAATTAGGAAGAGTGGAACATAAGAGCCTATTGAATAAACCTCATAGAGAGAAAGGAAGAAAATCAAAATAAAGATTTCCCTTCTCTACATAGAGAGGGAAAAATTATTTCCACTTCCCTCTGATATCTTAACAACTGAAGAAGATCTACCTATCACTGTTACTTTCTGTATTCTATTCCTCAAATATTATGTAGATGTTCTTTAAAATGCACACTATATTAAAATATTTAAAAATGAAATGACAGAATGGCTATTTCTAATAAATGAAAATGAATGTTATATTTTGTTGTAGTTTCTTCTATGTATTGTTTTCAAAAATATTTAGATGTCCATTAATATAACTATGTGAATAATAATCTCTTTTAATATAGTCACTCCTCTGTCTCCACCCTCTCATGAAAACTTAAAACAGTAGGCCATCTTGTAGTCTATTTAGGAGATAGATGGAATATAATGAAATAAAAAATGTTTAAAATTAAAACATTAAGGGAAAAAATATATCTATATCTGTCTATCTACCCTGTTTCCCTGAAAATAAGACCTAGCCAGACAACCAGCTCTGATGTGTCTTTTGGAGTAATAATTAATATAAGACCGGGTCTTATATATTATGTTATTATATTATATAAGACCTGGTCTTATAGTAAAATAAAACCAGGTCTTACATTAATTTTTGCTCCAAAAGATACATTAGAGTTGATTGTCCGGCTAGCTCTTATTTTCGGGGAAACACAGTATCTAGCTGTCTATCATCTATCTATCTATCTATCTATCTATCTATCTATCTATCTATCTATCTATCTATTTATCTATCTATCTAATCTACCTAATCTATCTATCTATCTATCTATCTATCTATCTATCTATCTATCTATCTAATCTATCTATCTATCTCCCTCCCTCCCTAATGGAAGCCATAATTCAGTATTTTAAATGATCTGTTAAAAATTATATATTTTACTAATTTATGGACCAACTCTTCAAAAATTATGAAAATGTCAACACATTAGGAGGAAAGAACATTTAAATTGTTCCCAGCTGTATCTTAAACCACACATAATCTTAGTTAACACGATTTTTAAATAGTTGACTTATTTTAACTGCACAAATGCTTTGGGGAAAATTAACACCAAAGGACTATGTTTTAGTTTTCTTTTGCAACATAACTGATCATGACAAATTGGGTGACATCCCAAACTTATTAACCTACAATTTCTGTGAGTCAGAAGTCCAGCACATTTCAAACAGATCCTCTGCTCAGGTTCACATAAAGTTAAAATCAAGGTGTCAGCCAACTACATTTTTATTTGGAAGCCCAACTGCTAGGAAAAGATCCACTCCCAATCTTCCTTGCGTTGCTGGCAGAATTCATTCCCTTGTGGTTGTAAGATTTAGGTCCCCACTGTTTTGCTAGCTGTTGTCAAAGCATGCTCTCAGCTCCCAGAAATTGCTGTCAGTTCTTAACCACGTGGCCCTCTCCATCTCAGCAACAGAGAACCTCCCTTGCATTGAATCCATCTCAGAATTTGCAACTTTCTGACTTGTTCTGCTCCGGGCCAGGAAAAAACACACCTCTCTTTTAAAAAGGCTAATGTGATTAGTCACACCTGATAGACCCCCTTACTTAAGTCAACAGTGTCATACAACATAACAGAACTATGGGAGTAATAGCTCATCTATACACAGGTTCCACCTACACTCAAAGAGGAGGGGAATATACAAGCAAGAGGGTCATTTGCGAGTTATCTTAGAACCCTGCCTACCACAAGAAATAGAAAAATTGAAGAACCAGAACGGTCTTAGGGACAGAGATGAGCATGTGGGTATAAAACCCAAGTAAAAACAAGAAACAACTTGGGGGTAAGATCTAGAATATTGCCTTAAAGCATAGATTTCACATTTTAAGAACTTTTTGAATTATTTACTTTACTTAGAAAAGGACAATGCTTGAATAATTATTGTATATAGAATTCTCCACTTGTGTTTTTGGAAAGATTTCTTTGGGAAGTCTTTGTAATTGTGGATGTAGTAACAAGTAGGAGGTCAATAATTATTTCTCCTCAAGTCCAAAAACAAAACAAAACAGAACACCTTGTTTATTACAAGATAATTTGATGCATACATATTCTTTTTAGGTACCTTTAAATATGTTCTTTCTTAAGTTTCATAGAACCTTATTTTTAATATTTTATTGAAATGAAGTCTGAGATCTATACAGCATGATTCAATTACACAGCAACAAGCTATTGAATAATACTGATTTACTGCTTGATAGTTTGTTTTAATACCTGTATAACATTTATAACTATAATATTTCAAACAACAAATTGAGTCAAAGGAACTATTTAACTTTTATTCTTTACTCATCTGATTTATATTCTGCAACATAAACCACTGAGAGACATCAAGCCCCTACCTATAAGACGTACATCATGACAGCTCTACTTAAACATTTTTCTGTAGCTGCCACTTCTTACAGAATGAAGTCCAAACACGGTAGTAGAGGCTTCCCATAATATTTCCCCAGCCTACTTTTCAAGCCTCATCTCCCACTGTACCCTACACTTCAACTCTTCTTAACTGTGCACCATCCCCTGAAAATGCCTTTCATGAAATAACCTCTCCCCTCATACCAATACCAAATGTGTATAATTGTTTTATGGTTTTCACAGAGTGGTATGACTTAGATATTATTTTAATATTGTGTTAAGTACCGAGGAGGTGATATTTTTGCTGAAGTGTAAAGTCTTAATCACAGTGTTCAACTGTGAGGCAACATTGTACTATGGATTAGAGTAATTGTTTGTAAATTGGTATGTACATAGGGAGTACATGAGATGACCTATTGAGGTGAAGAAGAAAATACTAAAATTTATCTGCATTTTCATATCAGTCCTAAGTACTTATGCTTTAATATGTTTTATAATGTGTTAAGTATTGATACAGTAGTAAACTTATGTAGTTTATAAAATTACATACTGAGGAAATGTTCAATTTTTCAAAAAAATTGGAGTGCAATATTTAAAAAGTCTGGAGACCAAAGCAAGGACTTTGGAATCCAACTGAAATGGTTTCTCATCCCAACTGTAATACTCTGAAGCTGTTCGACTTCAGACATTCACCTTAACTATAACGATAATTTTCTAATGTGTATAATATAAAGCGTTAATACCATAGGACTATTGTGAACATTAAAGGGGACCTTTTGTATCAAGTGATTAGTCCAATCCTTAACCTATACTAAGAACTTGATAAATTTAAGGCTTTAAAATATTATTACTAATTATGTTATTACACTCAATACTTGCAATTGCCTAAAGAAGTATACTCACTGAATAATTCTAGATGAGGAGCAAAGTCACCAGTTCCTTAGCCTTAAAAAGTGCCCACCCTTGTGCACTGCTGGTGGGATTATAAAATGGTGCAACTACTATGAAAAACAGTATGGCAAGTCCTCAAAAAAATAAAAAATTGAACTACCGTATGATTCATCAATCCCATTTGTGGGTATACATCCAAAAGAATAGAAAGCAGTGTCTTGAAGAGCTATTTGCAAACTCACATTCATAGCAGCATTATTTACAATAGACAAGAAGTGAAAGCAACCCAAATAACCATTGACAGATGAATGAATAAACAAACTGTGGTATACATACAATGACATATTATTCAGCCTTAAAAAGCAAAGAAACTGAACAAGTGTTGGCGAGGAAGTGGAGAAAAGGGAACCCTCATGCATTGTTGGTGGAATTGCAAATTGGTGCAGCCACTATGGAAAACAGTATGGAGGTTCCTCAAAAATTAAAAATAGAACTACCTTATGACCCAGCAATTCCATTCCTGGGTATTTATCTAAAGAATCCAAAACATTAATTCAAAAAAATATATGCACCCCTATGTTTATTGCAGCATTATTCACAATAGTCAAGATATGGAAACAACCAAAATGCCCATCAATAAATGACTGGATAAAGAAATTGTGGTATATTTATACATTGGAGTATTACTCTGCCATAAAAAGAATGAAATCTTACCATTTGCAATGACATGGATAGACCTAGAGAATATTATACTAAGTGAAATAAGTCAGATTAAGGAAGACAAATACTATATTATCTCACTTATATGTGAAATCTAAAGAACAGAATAAACGAGCAAACAAAACAGAAATAGACTCAGAGATACAGAGAAAAAACTGATGGCTGCTAGATGGGAAGGGTGATGGGGGAGAAGGTAAAGGAATTAGAAAGCACAAATTGATAGTCACAAAATAGTCATGGGGATGTGAAATACAGTATGGGGAACATAATCAATAATGTATAGATTATGTAGGGTGCCAGATGGGCACTGGACTTTTTGGGGGGAATCACTTCATAGACTGTGTAGATGCCTGATCACTGTGCTGTACACCTGAAGCTTATGTAGAACAATATCAAATGTCAATTTTAGCTAAACATATATATATATATATATATATATATATATATATATATATATATACATATATGATGCAAATATATATGTATATGTGTGTAATTAATATATATATATATACACACACACACACACACACACACACACAGGATGTAAAGTACAGCATAGGGAGTACAGTCAATGGTATTATAACAACTATATATGATGTCAGAGGGATAGTAAACTGGAAGGAGGTTATCACTTTGTGAGAAGTGTAAATATCTAATCATTATACACCTGAAATTAATAATAAAGAAACCAACAACAACAAAAAAAGTAAAGAAACTGTCACACACTATACATGAATGAATCTTGAGAACACTATGCTAAGGGAGGTAAGTCAGTCACAAAAAGACAAAGTATGATTTCACTTCTATGAGGTATCTAAAGTTGTCATGTTCATAGAAACAGCAAGTAGAATGATGGTTACCAGGGTCTGGAGGGAGGGGAGAAAGAGAGAATTGGTGTTTACACAGTTTCAGTTTTGAGATATGGAAAAGTTCTGGAGATCTATTGTACAATAATGTGTATGGTATACCTAATACTATTGAACTGTACACTTAAAAATGGTTAAGATGGTAAATTTTATGTTGTGCTTTTTAACCATAATTTAAATAAATAAAACAACTATTTTTAAAACAGAGTGTTCAGTATGGCTATGAAACTAGCTATTGTATTGTGGTCAATAAGAAGGTCCCATCATGTGGCTTGTTCCTTACCTACCATTGGAAAAAGTCAATGATATGTATAAAATTGAAATCTGTAGTTGAAAAAAATAATTCAACCTTTTAATATTTTCCTTTATCTTTTCTATTAGCTTCAGAAAAAAGTACCTCTGAGGAGCATCTATTAGCAATATTTTAAATTTTATATATTTGTTTTTCTTTTGTTACATTTTGTTTTATTCCTCTTACTTAAATTAGCATATAATTATCATCCCAATTTCAGAAAATTATTTCTGCCTGTCCATATCAATCATTATATCCATCAATCTTTATGTCTAATCCTCTGGTATAAATATTTAGAGAGACATCTATAATGATGCTCATAATTAGCTAATGGTGGTTCTTTCTGGGTAGGGGATGTAGTGTGACTTTTTAACTTTTTTCTTTCCTTTTCATTTATATATTTTAAATAATGAGAGTGTATCACTTTTACAAAAACAGTCATTTTTATTTTCTAAAAATGGAGTAGGCAGGAAAACTATCTGAATCCTACATACATATGTATATACAGAGGGTGCCAAAAAAAGTATATACATTTTAAGAAAGGAAAAAAACTGCATTAATTGCAATACTCAGTATATGCGTATACCAACCAATAACAAAAGATGAACACAAGTCACGTTTGACTTCTGCAATTACAAAAGGTACTCAAAGTGGTTGCCATCAGCATCCAGACACTTCTGATTACGGTGAACTACTGCTTGAGCATAGATAACATCTCTTAAAATATGTATACATTTTTTGGCACCCCCCCCATTATATATCTTGTATTATATCTCTGTTGCAGTGTGATTTTGAGTTCATAACATATACCTAATTATAATCACATCATGGTGTTCTTGCATTTTTAATAATACTTAGAACAGCTTTTTTTTTTTTACCATTTACTATGTGCTGGGCATATGCTATATGCTTATGAGTTGTGATTATTAATTCGTATTCAAAATGAGTTAGGCAAACATTATTACTGACATTTACAAAAGGGAAACTACATCTTTAGTTAAGAAACTTCCCCTAACTCATAACTCCAGTAAATATCAAATCTAGGATTTAAATCTTGGTCTAAAATATATACTCTGCCATCTATGTTGTTCATGAAGTTTATTTTATCTTGTTATCCCAGGATTATGCAAATGAATATAACCTAAAACATATTAAATTCACTTTAATCTTCCCCAGCTACTAGGGAAAGGTCTTTATGCTCTTCACACGGGATTGAAACTCTTGGAAGTTTTGCTGCCACATCCCTGTATTTGCTTCTTCATCTTTATCTTGTGCAGAAAGTCTAGAGTATGAAACCTTGAGGAGTAGAATCTTACTGACTCAGGGGGTTTATGAAGGCATATATATATGAGTGCTGAATCTTGCCCCTCATCCCCACAGTGGTTACTGATAAGACAAGGAACCAATGGAAAAGTCAAGAACTGGTATCTTAGGAAATAAGTGTGGGATAGTCTTCATATATTAGGTTGATGCGGTTTCAAAAAGGATAAAAAAAAAATTTGCAAAAACCACAATTAGTTTTGCACCAACCTAATATTAACAGGGTCTGACTTCCTCCTTATATTCAAGGGAGTTACCTCTACAAGCCCATTGATCCTTAATTCTCATGCCAGACTGGTGTCTAGTAAAGGTTCCCACTATTCCCTGAGAGCCTGACATAGGTCCTATGCTAGGGCATTGCCATTAGGACTTACCGCTCACAACAACTCACAAGGAACCACTAAATTCAGCCAATAAGTCATATTGCTGCGATTCATACTTGGGGACTTTTGACTCCAAAGACCTATCTATAGTGTCCCAAAATACTTAAATGGAGATAAAAATGCATCGGTTATCAATAGCAATGCCCACTGTGAAAGTATAGGAGATGAGCAAGATTTTTTCTCTCAGTGACTACAATCACAATTTGTCTCTGTGTCATAGATAAAAGGTATCATAATATTGGATTTGTGCAAAAGTAATTGAGGTTTTTACAATTTTTTTTAACCTTTTAAACCACAATTACTTTTACACCAACCTACTATATAGCTGGTCCTGTTCCTCAGCTCTGTTTTTTGGCATTTCTGTAGAAATTCTAGATCAAGGCTTAATATATGTGATGTATGTCTCAGGCATGAAGTTAGGCCAGGTAAAAATGTATACAGACTCCTTATGAGGCATTATTTCCTTCACTCTGATGTAGCATAAAGAATTTATAACCAAATCCATAGCCAGAGAACTAAAAAACAAAAAATCAGTAACTGTTTATTAACCAGTCCATGAATATTCATTCTAATCACTGTACAGTAATCAATTAGTAGCATACATAGCAAGAACAATATGAAATCTGAGGCTACAGATTGCAGAACTGAATAAATCATTTTTAAAATGACAAAAGTAAAGGTAATGCATTTTCCTCTCTGCATGAAAAATTCATTTCATGTTTCCCATGAATATATATAAATATATATTAAAAAAAAAAACCCTGAAAGGCAAAAATTAGACCTAAGCATCTGTTCTTACAAATACAGGTCAAGAAAAGCATCACCCATATTTGATTTTACAGTTTGGATATTCATTACCTTGTGTGCGTAAGATTAAAAAACAAATAAAAATGTGAATTCACCAAATTTCTTAATGTTAAATACATTAACATTTTTAAAAATACATAATAACGCATTCATCATACTACTAATGGAAAAGTTTAATGGATTTTCTGGTTATTTTCTAAGTTTACCTTCCATAATATCAAGTGGTATAATATGTTTTGGTAGTATAAATTGTGTGATGTTTCAACTAATTGTTGCCAGAAAAAATGTCAATCAAGATGAAAAGCTTCTAAAAACAGACTAAATTAGGACTATCAAAGATGTAGAGTAACTATAGTGATGCTAATTTAAAGTAATCACTGATTCAACATTTTTATAATTAATGTCAGACATTTGCTGTATCTTTTTCAAACTGTTTTAAGTTATTCATCATTCCATTATTCTAAATTTCTGACACTTTCATAAAAACAATAGTGATAACATGGAGGAAAAAAAACTTGGATGCGATGCTCAACAAGCTGCCTATGTGTGTGTATGCATGAGCATGCCTGCATGCACAAGCAAACAGGTCCCACTCTAGACCTAAAATGGCTGAGTTGCAGGATGTTGTTGCTTGGTGACCAAACAGTATCTCCTCAGCCACAGAGTAATCTAAACAGTGACAGATACGTCCCCTCAGCTTTAGGCATGGCCAGGACAAATACTAAAGGGCATGTTTATCTTTTCCAGTATGCTACAATTTTATTTTAAGCCTGTTGTCACTTGCTTGATTTTATCATCAGTTAAATTTAGGCTTTAGGGGAAAGAGTATTTGCAAAGCTACCTCTATTATTTTGGGAAAATAAGAGGTAGAACCTAGCTTCTTTCAGACTGAAAGATAGCTATGTTTCAAATAAGTGTCTGTGGGGTGTCTACTCTCTTCTAGTACAATCTCCCAGGGGCTATCTGTCTCCCTTTCTTTCATTAAACACAAGTAGTTAATTATCCCTAGCCGGTCCTCTCCCCTTCTCTCATTCCCTTTTCTCTTTAGTAATGATGTCTAATTATCAACAGCAGAGCATTACTGCAACATCAGGTGCAAATCTCTCTCATTGACACCACAGCTAGCTTCAGATAGCTAGAATGATGCTTAGCCTACTTGAAAATACCATTCAAATACAATATTTTATTCAACCAATATATGCCATTGAAGGAAAATACAATATATTTTTGTTGTTTCTCTGGTGATTGTATTCTTGCTATTATAAAGAAAATTTTTAAGAAACAACATATTTTTAAGAAATAATTTAAGATGTGGGGCAACATGATAAAAACGGATTATTTTTTTATTTTTAAACTCATTGAAATGACGATTGGCTGTCTCTTAGAGAAGGAGGAGCCTATAATTCTATGTCAGACGCAGCATAAAATTTTCATAAAGAGCAACAGAAGAGTTCATGAATTAAAAACCTCTTCAACATTTCAACAGGCTGAATGAGGAGCAGAGCTCTTAAATACTACATGGAAACCATATCTAAGAATATCACTTGATGGATTACATTTCTCCCATAAATATATGGAATCTTTACTGAAAAGAGAAAAACGTGTTACTTTATTATTAACTCTGGAGTTGTTACTCTATATTAGATGTCTTAGCAATAATTCTTTAACAACTCTGTATTAATTTTTGAAAGAAAATATGGGTATCTAAGTATGAGAATTACTGACATGTTTATAGTAGTGCCTCTATAACCATTACAGAATTTGTTATTTAGAATTTTTAATTAATGTTTTAAAAGGGCACATCTGTTACATACATATAATGGACGTAACCAATTCCATGCAAGTATAAACGCATTGGGCCAAAACAAGTGAAGCTATCAGACAGGTAAGCAGAGGGACCTAAGTTTAAAACATGAAAAGAATGAACAACAAACTTCCCAGGTAGCAATTAAAAAAACAAAACACCCATATACAATATTATTAAATAATATTTAGTAAATATATCGTATATAATTATTTTACTCATTTAATTAGCCCACTATTGCCCAAAGGAAAATACATTATTAGGTTCTGAATTCCAATTTACTTTGCCAAACAATTAGTTATTTTCAAAATTCAGGTTCTTAATGTTAATCCCAATATAAATGAATCAAAGCACTTCGTTTTCTACAACAGACTTCTGGCTCAGCCAGATGTAAATAAACCTCAGTTCTAATCCATGCCCATCTAGTCTTCATTATTTAGTAACGCAAGCCAGTAATCTCACCATTGTCTTTAGCAGTGCCAATGTTAAAGGAGAAGTCTTCATTTATATATATATATATATCTCCTAGAAACCTTCCAAACAATAGCACATTAAAAAAAAAACAAAAAAAAACAAAACATAACTTTTATGTATGTTTCCATTTCACCTTTATTTACATTTCCCGTATAAATTCAAATCAAATATACTTCCCTCATACGAGTACACCTAATTAATCTCGGGAAACCGTAAACTGTTTTCCAAACCTAACAAGAGTCCTCCAGATCACCCTTTGAAAACCCTCTTATGCACTTTACTTTCAATTTAATATACCTCCGTTTGAGATAGAAGAATGGGATTCAAGACATCTCCTTTCTATCATCCTCCAGGAATACTGCACCGGGAAACAGTTGCCAGTGGAAAGGGAGGAAAAGGAGCAAATGCTTAAGAAACCCCACAGCGAGGCAAAACATGCAAAGGATGCCATATACCCTCCCCCACTCCTACTCCAGGCGAGTACCCACCGTGGCATGATGAAGAAAGAAGTCTCATGGATCTGATCTGCAATCCTACTTGTAGCCCACAGTTCCCATCTTCTTAAAAAGGAAATTGACGCTGCTGCCGCTTTCCTCTGCCTCGTGAGGCTGAAATACACTGGGCTTTCAATGCCATTACCGTGCAGTGCCTGGGCTTAGAGCCTTGTGGCCATAAAACTAGAGCCATTCCAGAATGAGGAACAAATACATACATCATTTGATTGCGCCCAAACCCATCTCTCTTTGTTGTCCATCATGTAGCTACAGCTTTATTTGTGAAAGGGGGAGTGAGGAAGGAAATGGGGGTGGGAGGGAGGAATCTCCAGGACCTTATCTACAATCTAAATAGTCGTGGCAAGATCTCTGGAAGTGATCAAGGCGATCCGACAGCCCCATGTCACCCAGGCGGTGGTGTAACAATAAAACCTGATAGTGTCGGGGGAAACCCCTTATTCATGACTAGCGCCACATTCGGGCTTTGTACCAATAAGGAGGCACTGTAGACTATCGATCAGAATCATCTATTATCAGAGCGTGTGGCTGGGGTTCCGGCGTGGCCTTTATGCGCTGTGGCGACGGCGGGACACACGCCAGGAGCCCAGCGAAGGACATGGGACAATGGCCCGGGCAGAGGACGCGGAATGCCGCCCGACCCGGGGATGGAAGCTCCTGTACAGGGTCCAGGAGCCAGGAGGCGAGGAGCGCCGCGGTCTCCGGCGGTGCGCTGCCGCTTTAAAATAAAGGACCACAAAGACTCCACCGTGGGGGAAACGCGCCTGGCTAATGCGAGTGGGAATGACTTGGGGAGGGGGTTGAGGAGGGTGGGGGCACATGAGCCAACGGTGGCTCACGGCTCCTTCTTCCCCCCCCCCCCTTCTCCCCCCTCCCCGCCAGGCTGCTCTGGCAGACAAATAACAGAGGAAGGCGAGTCACTCACCGTGGTCTTGACCGGCACGTAGAGCACTTGCTTGGCGCCGCCGCCGCCGCCCCCGCGGACCTCGTCCGGCTGGCCCAGCTGGAAGCCCTTCGATTTAACCCAGAATTTAAATTTGGCGTTGTCCGTGGAGCTTGACTCGGAGCCGTTGAGGAGCTGGACAATCCGCTCGTATTTCTTACGGGTCACCGTCTTGGTCTTGCCTGAGTCCCCGTAAGTCCTGAGGCACCAGTCCTGGAACTGGCGGTACATGTCGCGCTCGCTCTCCATGATCCCTGCGCCCGGCCGTCGGCCGGATGTCCCCAGCGCACTTCGCACCTGTTCACCCCGGGCTCATGAAAAATGCAGCCCCCGCCACCAAGCAGGGACCCGAGGTCCCGGCTGCCGCCGGAGCCGGACTCGGGTGGGGGAAGGAATGGGGAGAGGAGGGTCCGGTTGGGCAACAGCAGTCAATGTCCTGTACTGCCAAGTCTCTGGTTCATTCGTAATTGCAACGGATGTCTTGGACGCTTTTCTCGTCCTCAGTGATGGGTCTCTTTAATATTGTGTGACTAGGACCATCCCAACAGCATCTGGTCCATAGGAGCTGGGTTTTGAATAATTAAAATCCCATTCCTTGGTTTATTAAAAAATCCCAATATTGACTTCGGGTGGTCCCTCGACGCGTCGCCTGGGAGCTGTGTCCTGAGCCGGGCAGGTGGAGCGCAGCGCCGCCTCCCTGCGCGCGTCCCAGAAGCTTCCCCAGCCGCTGGCCCTGCGGTCCAGGGGCGAGGGCTGCGCCTCTCTCGAAAACAGCCGCCCGACGAAGCGCCTTGGAGCCCCAAAGGGCACCTGGGTCCAGGGGCTCTCCTTCCTCCAGGGTCCTGTTCTGCTTCGGCCTTCGTTGCGCGGCGTGTTAAGGGACTAGAAAGAAAGTTCTTACCTGTCACGTTGTTAAACCTATCAAATCCTGCTCCACAGGAAAATTTTTTAAGGTATTTTTAAAACGGCTTAAAATGTCATTTCTTCAGAGGCATTTAGGCTAAATTCCAGATCTGCAGGTAGGTCCCAGGAGTTAAGTCACAGAATTAGCAAAGCATTCATGGAGATTTGGCCATAGTTCTATAGTATAGACAGTGGTACCCCAAACAGATCTCCGTTCCAGGGGGATGTGGGTAAACGAAGGCAGGCCGCTGACGGCGGGTCTTCCGGATAATGATCTCCAGACAGGGTCTCTTCTGCTTTCTGCTGAATTGGGAACAAGCATAGAAGTAAGTTTATGGTACAGATGCTTAAAACCCTTTGCATGAAATTAAAATATATATAGAGAGATCATTTTCCTCTTGCTTGGTTACAGTTTGCAGTTCACACAGGAGGTTTCGGGTGTCTGTTTTCCCCCTGCCACGTCATGAACACCCCCTCCACTGCTCAGAGTGGCCAAATATGAGTTCCTCTGGACGATTTTCTCAAGCAAATGAAATCTGTGGTTCCTCCATTCAGGATTCCCATCCGTTTGTTACAGAGCTGGAAATAGGGGAGTTCCCATCCTCCTCGCGCTGCGATTGCGGCCGCTCCTCTTTATTCTACTCTCTGCGGATGCCCGCGCGGGTCCCGGGAGGTGGCCCTGCCAGGAAAGCGGCCCGGCCAGTGCCCGGAGCCTGGTCCGCGTTCTAGCCCACCTTCGCCCCTTGTCGTTGTCTCAAAGACTGAAGCCCCGAATGGGAACGCGGAGTGTTTGTACCCAATGCGCCTCAGCCGGTCCCAGCACTTGCAGAATGGTCAGTGGCTCCTGCTCCGCCAAGCTGAGTGTGTGCGTGTGTGAGCAAGGGAGCGAGGGTGTGCGATGTGCGGGGGGTGGGGGGGGTGCACTGTGTGTGCGCGCGTCTCCGGGAAGGTCTCGCGGCGGCTGGAGCCGGGACTGACAGCCCGGGCGGAGCGCGAGCAGCTCCACACACTAAACCTCTCGCCTCTCCCCTCACCCCCACCCCTCCCACTCCCCTCTCCTCCCAACCCCCCCTCCCCGGCCCCTTCCAAGCTCTCTGATTGGTCAATGGGACAAAAGTTTCTGTGGAGACGGCTGGGCGCTGACGTCACGGGCAGAATTGTCCCATTTAGGGATCCCGGGGGCAGTGCGCATGCTGCAGGCTGCAGGTTAGAGGCTGGAGGAGGTAGCAGCGGGCCCGGCGGCAGCCAGGTGGCGGAAAGGAGCACTCAGCATCCAGGTGGGGGGACGACTCCAGCAGGGTTTCCATGGAGATTCCTCTGGGTCTAGCCTAAAAACAGCAGATCAGCTGACACCATTAGCTCAGGACCTAATTACTGCTTATTGGAGCAACAAATGAGGGAGAGGGCCAGCTGCAAAGGAAGAGTTTTATCCACCCCCCCCACCCCCCCAACCCTCTTCTCCTTTCTCCCCTCTCAGTCGCTCTTGAGTCCCCGGTGAATTTTCATTAACTTGCAAGATTTCTACAACAACAGCTCCCCTTCTCTAGAGGCTACCCTGACTTTTGTTTTTTGTTTTTTTATTTCCTTCATATATATATATCAAAATAAATCAGTTATCTTGAGTCCTTGACTTTTTGCCCGATAAATATTAGACCAAAAAAGCTCAGAGAGTTCACTGTTAGTATCTTAAATACATAAATATTTAGAATAAGCACTTGAATAGAAGAATCTTTTGAATCACTTAAGTGTGGTATACCTCACAGGAACAACTCTGTTAAAAGTTTCCCTTGTGGCATCAGAGATGGAGGATGATTCCAAGCCTGGAGATCTAGATTTTATTGTATATCGGCCATAAGTTTCCTATAAGATTCTGGTCCTAGGGTGGTAACTCATTCAAGAGTAAGCTGGTTCTGTAGAGTTTACTTTCTCTTACGGTTATAACTTAACTCACAATTGCAGAATTCTTTTTGGTGGCTCTTTCACCTGAAAAATCATCCCATCTACTCTAAGTCTCATTCAAGTACTTTCAGACCCATAAAGCCTTCCTTCTTAATTACTCTAATTAAAATAATGTCTCTTTAAACTCCTCTGGATAGTATCTTTGAAACACTTTTTAAACTATGTCTCATAGTAAGACATACATTTTACATTGACATACAATGCATAAATAAATTTGTCCTCCAAAAATTTTATGAAACAAATATTTTATTACATGCAGTACACAATGATATATGCCATTTTCTCCCTGTTATTATTACTATTATTATTATGTAAAGTGTGGTCCTAACCGAATAAGTTTATTTTATGATCCAGCAAAGGATAATTGGCGACCTATAGTTTAGAAACATTGTTTTAGATCATAGGAACTACACCCTTCCTTGTACTATATTTATATTTTCACATAAGTACCTTTTGTTGTTCAAATAGAATCTTGAATGGAAGACCCTTGAGAGTTGGTATTTTCCTGTTTTCCAAGTAACTCTAGCACAATGAACAATGCATAGTAAGTGCTTGGTAAATATATGATGAGTTAGTTAATAAAAGAAGAAGAAAGAGAGGAAGGGAAGGAAGGAAGAAGCAAGTAGGCACAATCCCTTTTGACTTCTGCTGGGTGGTGTTTGAATGAATTGGTATTTACTTAAGGAAATGCCAGGCCTTACCACATACATGTGTTCATTATATTTATGACTATGCATGATACTTCATTGCATGGCAATTACAATACTTGAGACATAAAGAACTCACAGAGTACAAGGAAATATGTAATCAACCCTCAGTTATAATAACTAGATTTGGTATACCAGCAAAAGAAAAAAACTACACAAAATTAAAAGAGATCATACAAGAAACATTATTTTTAAAAGGAAGAGGTAAATGATTAATTATTGAAATAATATTCACATTGGACTAGAGGAATAGAGAGACCTAGAATCGTAAGGGCCAAGCTCTCAGAGCCCTGTGGACTCTTCTTTTATCTCCAGGAGAACCAAAGTGTACTCTGTTCTATACTTGTACTCGATTGCATGGGCTGCATCAACATCCTTTGCCATATCTTGCCTCACTAAGAGCATAAGCACCGGACAAAATCTAAAATCTGTTTCAGAATTTACTTTGGATTTATTTCACTCGTTTACTTTTAACTTCTCTAGAGAGGTCTTCCCAGCTCTACCTGGAGGGTCACACTGATCCTTTCCTTCAGCTATATGATTCATTTGAACAGGCTGACTGGAATTTAATTTGACATTTCACAAGGCGCTTACTGCAGAATTGCCTCTCCACAGAGTACCTCTCTCCAAAAAGTGACTCTTCACCTCCTGTATCTGAATACGAATCCCTAACCCCAGTCCATGCTGCTGGTTGCTATTTATAGGGAGAAGAAGTCAGAAATTGTTATATCATAAAATCATATTTTAATTAAAGATAATCCAAAATTTGAGGAAAAACTCAAAATTTCTCCCAACTTCATGGTAAGCTTGCATATAAAAATAAAATTTCTTATGAAAGTAAAATTTATCCTAACCACATGGTAAACTTGTATATGACAAAAACAATCTGAAAATCTTGCATTTTAATTTAATATCAATCACAAATATTCATGTAACACTAGGTATTTATCAGCAAAACACTGTAGTGTAAACAACATATAATCTGTAATCATAAAATAGGGTTCAAAGAATAAAGAAGCCTTCATTCATCCATCCATATAACTGTGCTTTTATTCAACATAAATTTTTTGAGCGCCAATTACTCTGATACACTCTAGGTTAAAGTATAAGACAGATGGATATACAGAGGGTGCCACAAAATGTATACACATTTTAAGAAAGGAAAATACTGTATTAAAATTGTAATAATATATACTGATAACAAAAGATGAATATAAGTCATGTTTGACTTCTGTAATTACAAGTGGTGCTCAAAGTCGTTACCATCAGCATAATTTTAATAGTTTTTTCCTTTCTTAAAATGTGTATACATTTTTTGGCACCCTCTGTATACAGTCCTCATCTAATGGAACTTGAATTTTTCTAAGGAAACTATAATAAACAAGGAAATAATTGGTGCTTGAGGTAAATGCTATTCTCCCTGATTAAGTAACATTTATCATGAGACCTGAAAGATGGCAATGGAGACAACCATACATACTAAGATCCCTGAAAAGGAGCTATAGTCACAGCACAAAGGTCCTACGGCAAGAGTTCTTGGCATGTTTGAGGAATAAAAAGAAGGTCAGTGCAAGTGGAGCTTATTGAGCCTGAAAGAGAGAGCTAGGGTTTGAGGTCTGAATAGTCTTCTGCAGCCAGATCTCGTAGGGCAGTGCCCTCCACGATAAGGAGTTTGCATTTTATTATTGGTTCACTAGAAAATCAAAGGATTTAAAAAAGGAGAATTACATGATCTGAGATGCATTTTTATAAGTTTCACTGGCCACTTTGAGGTGAAAGGATTGTAAGGGGGCAAGCATGGAAGCAAGAAGACCAGTTAGGAAGCTTGTAGTAGTTGTAGTAAATTAGGTGAAATATTATGGTCATGGATTAGAAAGGTAATGGTCAAAGCAAAAGGAGAGAAGTCATGGATTGAAGATATGTTTTACATATAGAAGAAGGCTTGCAGTGGATTGCATGTGGCAGCTGAGGGTCAAGGGAAAAGAAAGGATAACCATGTAGGTCTTATAGCTTTAGTAGTATGGCTATTAAGGCCATTGTCTTAGAGAGGGGAGTTTGAAGGAAAGATTGGGAGCTGACGGCTGAAGTAGGAGCAGAAACAGGTCGGGTGGAGAGGCAGGAAGAAGGAATTTAATTTCAGAGAATTTAAATTTAAAATACCAAGAGAGTTGACCATGTAGGCATTTTTGAATATAGAAGCTAGAACTACAGAGAAAAGTCTGGGATGGAGATATGAATACAGGGGATTTAAACCCATAGGAATGAATGACATCACCTCTACCCACAATTCTCCATTCCTTAAAAGGGAAAGCCTCTATCTTTTGATATTGATTTTGTACACACTAATACTCCATGACTAAAACAGAATGTGATGTACTGAATAGCAGAAGTTGGCTTCTATTGGTATAACACTGATAGTGGAAAGGCCTGAGAAAAAGAGCAAAGCCATTTGGATCAATCCTTGATTCGACCTAAACGTCTCATGAGTTCCAAAATTCATGTGGATTTAAAATAATTTAAAATTTTAAAAGGAAAGATTGAAAGCTTTGGTTAGGCCTATTCTAGATTAGATCATGACCTGGAGGTGTGTTGAAATAGGAATCTAAAATTTGAGAATGACCTCTGTGCAAATCTGTCATTGAAGGGATCGAACAATGATTGTCTACAGAGTTGAGCCAGTGAGGGAATTTGAGCCCTTTTAGCTAGAGATTGTACTTCCTACTTTGAAACTGGAAAGTTCTGAACATCTTTATGCATTCAGATGCTTAACAGTCTATTAATAACTTGTAAAGGAAGCAAATGGCCAACTCAATCAGCAACTTGATTACCATATAGCATGGTAACATTTCAAAATGCAACAAAAAAAAACAAAAAAGCAGAAATGTATAGCTCACGCAAATAGGGAAATTTGGGACTACATAAAAAAAAGTCACAAATCTGATTTTATTAGTTGACTTCCATTCTATTGATTCTTCTCTCAAAGTATTTTGAAAAGAGCCTATCTTTAGTATACTGTAACTATCCTTTCATTCAAGAAAGAAATGCTTTTGAGAGAGTTTAAATATTATCCTGATCTTTATGGCTGTCATTACTAAGACACAGAAAAATAGCTCTTTTTATTTGTAAGCTATAATATCAGTATCTTTATTCTATTTTCTAACCAAAAGAAAAAATATATAAATTTAATGTTTGTTGTCTGGCTCAAACATTAAATTGATACTTTTGTTTGGTAAGGTCATCAATAAATATGATGTAATTGTCAGAAGTTAACTTCCATAAATACTTAAGAATGCAAACTAAGAATAAATTAAATTTGACAGTCTAGAGGATTTGCTTAATTTCTCATTAATTCCTACCTTTAACATCTTTGTATGAGCAAGTCCATGGCACAGCGAGTTCATGCATATGGATTTATTCAACATTTATCCATCCAACATTTTTATCTAGCTGTTTTAACTATGATAAAGTCCAAAGTTAAGTCTGGTGTTCTTGTCCCTTCTAATAGACAAGAATATACATTTTTTTTCTGGTCCCAAATATTGCTTTATTTCCCACCAGCCATATGGCTTATCTTTTCTTCCAAAATATATGTCTTAAAACAGTAATCCACATATTCATCTTCATCTCAGTGGACATTACTATTGTAGAATTTCTACTATTTTTAGAATAGTTATTTTGTCATAGAAAATAATGCTTTTGAGAAGAGGGAGCAACCCACCTCTGTTCAACTTCCATTATATTAAATACTTTTCCATATTTCCAATTTTTACTCTGATTTCTGTTGAGTGAACCGATTAATATCATGATCATCTAGGCTTTATATTTTAATTGTAACATATTGTTATTCCATGTAAGACATTTGTTTAACTTGCAAGATAAAGTGATAAGAATAGACACAGAGATTTCTTTGCTAAAACCACAGACTCTAGAAATAGTTTTCACAGGGGAGCCATTTGAGTTCAAACATCAGAATCTGGAAAATAGCTGTAACAGTGCTAAAATACCGTTTTTTGTTTGTTTGTTTGTTTTTCTGTTTTTGAAAAAAAGGGAAGCTCAAGGAATAACTACTGCTACTTTCACTGAGACTATAGTAATAGGCATTGAAAAGCAAGGCAGAAAAAACGTTTTAGATATTTCTTTTTTTCTCTTCTCAAATGAACATCTCCCAAGTCTGTAGGAAACTCTTTAATTAGGCATCTTGATCAACAAGCAGAGTAACCACTTAGAGGTTTCAAACATCTAAGTTCTTTTTATAGCTTATATTGAGTTTTGGAAATGAGAGTTAACTTTTTACAAATGGAAATCTTCATCTTATGCAAAAGTATTTATTAGGCAATTCAGTTCAAACTGTCTGCTTTGGTGATACACTGCTAGCACCAACATGGAGATGACACACTTCCATTTATCTTAATGAATTGTGAATTTCAGATTAAACTAATCTTCAAGGCAGAGTTCTACACATTTGTGCATAACACACAAATTGTCTAACATATCATACAGCATAATTTATTAAGAACAACCTCACTAAGTACAATGAAACTATGAGCCAATCAAACATTTAAGAGTCATTTTAGTCATTAATTTATAATTCGGTATGATTACTGGATAACTCCCATATACAAGGGGAGGGTGAAACATCTCCTTGAGGATCAGTGATAGAGAATGGTTTACAAGACAGCTATGTTTCTGAGTATATTTATGTGCTAATATGTTCTTCTAGAAACACAAATATACATGAATTTTGAAACAATAATCATCCTTGAAATATCAAGATTTCTTCAACTCAAATAAAATCATTTGAGTATACCATTTTGTTGGAGTATTGAATTTATTAATCCTAAGTACAATGAAGTGATTTCATGCCTTATACCTTTAAAAATTGTTTCAAGATATTCATATGACCATTATTTTCTAAAATATCAGAAAACTATGCCATTTATAAGTACTAATCTGTTAATCAAGAAATATATAGTAATAATATTGGCTCACTTTCCTGTGAATACCCATCAAGGTAAAGGCATAGTATTAATTTATACATTTTAAGAATAAAATTAATATATGCTTCTCGTGCAGTTGCTGAGTAGAAACTCTAGGAGGCCCTTTTTCAAGAAAACAACTCAAGGATGTACAATGAGTAACTTTGAATGCATCATAGGACATGGGGAAAGTATCTCACTTCCCTGCTCTAAAAAAAAATCCATCGAATACTGATTAGTATGCAGTCAATACACCAAAGGGGTTAGAGTATCTTATAAGAAAAATCATTATCAACATTTATAGTAGGAAGACGGAGCATTAGATCAGTAGTATAATGTTGGATTTGTGCCTGAAACTTCTGTATTAAGCCAGAGACCCTTGAAGGGTGCTAAAATAGTTATGAGGTTGGCCTTGCCTCCTAGCTCATAGTAAAGTAAATATAAATTCTTTATATTTATAGAGGATTTGCATCCTCTATAAAGGAAAACATCCACAATTTGAGTAGTCAGGTTTGTTTCATATTAAGATCAACCAAATGTGAGCATACAATTAGAAATGTCCAACAAGAAGAAAACCAATTATCATCTATGAAAGCCAGCACAAGTAACAAGAAGAAAACTAAACCACCAGAGATTTCATTCAAAAACAGACAAAACTAATAAATGGTAGTAGAAGTCAGCATAGTGTGTTGTAGTGACTGGTAGAGGTCACTAAGAGGGTTTCTAAAATGCTAGTAAAATTCTGTTTCCTAATCTATGTGATAATTACACAGGTGGTTCACTTTGTGAAAATCCTTTGAGTTATATACTTAACTTTTAGTGCACTTTTCCCCATGTATATTAATCTTCAATTAAGTAATTTACTTTTAAAAAGCAATAAACATGCAAATTCTGTAGCGCAATCACTAACAATATTTTTAAAAGTATTAATATACTTGATATTCTGAGAGAGGAGGTAAAATGGAACCATAAAGAATAATTAAAACCAGAGGGCATAGAGAAAGATGGGAGGAAAAGAAGAAAAGAAAAAGACAGCAAATAGAAAAAAGACAGATACAAACATGAGAGATATCAATATGATAACTTTAAATGTGAATGGTCTAAACATAACAATTAAAAGACAGAGATTTTCAGAATGGATAACAAAACAAGATATGAACACATATCGTATATAAGAAACTCAGTTTAAGTATAAGAATTCATATGATCAAAAGTAAAGGAATAGAGAAAGCTATACCATGTTAACACATTCAAAAGAAAATAGTCCACTATATTAATTTCAAACAAGCATACTTCAGAACAATAAAAATTACTAGGAATAAAAAGGGGTGTATATAATGACAAAGTAATCAGTTTTTCAATTACACATAACAATTTTTTATTAATGCATATGCACCTAAAATAAAAAATATGTCAGGCAAAAACTGATAGACTTGCATAGAAATAAATCTACCACTATAGTTGAGACTTCAACAGCTTTCTGCCAGTTTTGATAGATAAAGCAGGCACAAAATCAATGAGGATATAGATGGTCTGAACAGCACTATCAATCAACTTGTCTAAGAAATACTTAGGGAACACTCCATCCAACAACAGCAAAATTCACATTCTTCTTAAGCTCATATGGAACAGTTACCAAGGTATACCACATTCTGGACCAAACAACAAAACTTACAGATTTGTAAGAATATAAATTATACAAAGTATGTCCAAAGACTATATGGAGTTAAATTAGAAATCAGTAACAGAAAGATAGCTGAAAAAATCCCCAAATTTTGGCGATTAAACAAAACATATAAATAATACATGGGTTAAAGAAAAAGTTTTGAGAGAAATTTTAAAAATATTTTGCACTAAATGAAAATGAAAATATATCTTATTAAGAATTTGTGAGATGCAGCAAAAGCAGTGCTTAGAAGGAAATTTAGATCATTAAATACATCTATTAGAAAAGGTGAAAAATTTAAAAGTGGTAACCTACCTTCCACCTTAGGGCACTAAGAAAAAAAGAGCAAAATAAGCCAAAACAAGAAGAAGAAAGGACATAATACAAAATAAGAGGAGAAATCAATGAAGTTGAAAATAGGAAAACAGTAGAGGAAAAAAAATCAACAAAATCAAGAGCTGGTTCTTTGAAAAACACAATAAAAGCAATAAACCTCTAACAGACTAAACAAGGAAAAAGAGAGATATATAAATTTACAAATTCAGAAATGAAATTTATCTCATATACATTAAAATGATAGTAAGAGAATAGTATGAACAAACCTATGCCCACACATTTGATAACTTAGTTAAAATGGACCAATTTCTTGAATGACAAAAACTGCCAAAACTCACATTAGGAAATATAGATTATCTGAATAGACCTATATCTATTAAAAAATTGAATCAATAATTAATAACCTTCTGAAAAAGAAAACACCAAGCCCAGAATGTTTCACTGGTGAATTCTACCGTTTAGGGAAGAAATGATTCCATTCCACAATCTCTTCTAAAAACTGGAAGAAGAAGGAAGAGTTCCTAACTCATAATGAGGCCATCATTACCTTAGTACCAAAACTGGATAAAGACATTTCAGGAAAGAAATACTACAGACCAATATCTCTTATAAACATAGATGTAAATATGCTCAACAGAATGTTAGCAAAATCACATATAATAATATGCAAAAACATAATACACCTCAACTAAGTGGGATTTATTCCAGATAAAGAAGTTTGGTTCAACATTTTAAAATCAATCATGGTTATCCACCATGCCAAGAGGCTAAAAAATCATATGACCATATCACTTGACAAAGATAAAGCATTTGACAAAATCCAACACCACTGATGGTAAAATTCTCAGTTAAATAGGATTAAATGAACTTTCTCAGATTGATAAAGAACACCTACAAAACTCCTAAAACTAACATCATATTTAATGGTGAGGAACTAGATAATTTCCCCCAATATTTGGGGACAAAGAAAGAATGTTCTATCTCACCACTTCTATTCAACATAGTATTATAAGTCCTCGCTAGTGTAATAAGATGAAGAAAGAAATAAGGGAAAGAGGGAGGAAAGAGAAGAAAAAAATACACAGATTGGGAAAGAAGAAATAATTCTTTTTCATAGAGGACATGATTGTCTATCTAGGAAGCCATAAATAATCTACAAATCGAAACTCCTGGAACCAATAAGCAATTATAGCAAGACTGCGCGATACAAGGTCAATATACAAAAATCAATTGCTCCTATAAAGTAGCAATGAACCCTCATAATTTGAAATTTAATAACATTTGTAATAGCACCAAAAAAACTCTGAAATTCTTAGCTATAAATCTAAAATAAAAATGTACAGCATCGATATGCAGGAAAGTACAAAACTCAATTATTTTGTAGAAATTAACAAATTAAACCTAAAATTTATATAGAAAGGCAAAAGACCTAGAATAGTCAGCAGTATAATAAAGGAGAATAAAGATGTAGGGCACACAAGACCCTATTTCAAAACTTATACAAAGCCACAGTAATCAAGACAGCGTGGTACTAGTAACTGAAGAATATTCATATAGATCAATGAAGCAGAATAGAGACCCTGGAAATGGACCCAAACAAATACACTGACAAAGGAGCAAAGGCAATTCAATGAAGAAAAGATACTCTTTTCAACAAATGGTGCTGGAACCATTCATATGTAAGAAAAAAAAAAGAACGTAAACACAGACCTTATACTTCTAATTACATAAAAATTAATGTTTAAAGAAATCATAGCCCTATATGTAAAATCTAAATTTATAAAACTTCTAGAGAAAACGTGGGAGAAAATCCATGTGACCTTTAGTTTGGCAATGAGATTTTAAGTACACCACCAAAAGCACAATCTATGAAAGAAATATGTAATTTGGACTTTATTAAAAAGAAAACTTCTGCTGTGTGCAAAACACTGTTAAGAGAATGGAAACACAAGCCACAGACTGGGAGACAATATTTGCAAAACTCATATCTGATAAAGGACTCTGAGGTTTCTACCCAACTGATATGAAAATCTGTTTACACTTAAAACTGCTTGTAAAAGTTTATACCGGTTTTAATACCAAAAACGGGAAGCAACAAGTGTTATTCAAAAGGTGATTGGGTGCAAAAACTATGGTACATCTATGCAATGGAATATTGTTAAGAAATAAAAAGACATAGATAAATCTTCAATGCATAATGCTAAGTGAAAGTCAGTCTGAAAAGATTATATACCATTCTTCCTAATTATATGACATTCTAGACCAAGAAAAAGACAGTAAAAAGATCAATCGTTTCCAGATGTTTCGTGTGGGGATGGTTTGAATAAGTGAAGAAGAGTGGATTTTTTTTTAGCATGTTAAAACCATTCACTATGATTGTATAGTAGTGAATCCAAGACACTGCATTTGTCGAAATCCATAGAACTTCATTGCACAAAGAGTCAATTTTAACGTATGCAGATGTCAAATCATTTTGGATGTAGGGATCCCAGAATGGAATGTAGAATATGATGAAACAATCTAACTGAATTGCAAATGTTTGAATACAATATCACTGAAGGGGAAAATAATACTGACCTATGTAATGTTGGAAATAAGTGGAGTCCATGACACTAAAGGCAAAAGAAACTTTATCTAGTTGACAAACATATTTCCCATGGGGGTAAGGGTTAACATTTTTCATAATTTTATACATTTATACTTGAATTATAAAGTAAATGGATGTCAGGTGGTTGGAGCCAGATCTCACTGCTGAAGTGGGAGTTTATAGACAAGCAAAGGGAGAAGGCTAGAACAACCTACATGCTAATATTAGTTGGATTAGAATTGGAGACATCTGTATGAACTCATGTTTAACTTAATATAGATACAGATGTTTACATATGGAAATATTTATATGTCTGTAGATACCCAAGTTAGAATATACATACATTGCCTTTTTCTGTTATCTGAGAGGGCCTACAATATCCCAGTGGTAATGAGCATACTTAATGCCCACATTTTGGTTTTTAATACCCTGCTACAATAGAAGGAACCAGAGCTCCTTGGAGCAATGGCTAATTATTGGACTGGGGCAGGAAATATAAAAGATGAGCCTGGAGTATCTTGTTGTGCCAAAAAGTAAGTGTAAAAAAAAGAAAAAGAGAAAACTCAAAACAGAAACAAAAAAACACCAAAGATCGGGTATGTCAACGAGATACAGAAGCTATTTGCAACTGCTACCAATGTCCAAAGCTAGAAAATTTGAGCAACCAGTATGGTACTTTGTGCAGTAAAGTGTTTTGTGCTTTGAAACTGTATGAATTAACTAAGGATCACCGCCCTCACTCCAGCTGTCAATCGTGTACTTCTCCTAAGGATGGAAGACCTTAACTGTCTTTCCAGTGCTCACCACTGTTACAATATATATTTGTTTTAAAGCAAATGTTGTTTATACTGTTTTTGATCCATAAGAATCCTAGAAACACACAGAGCTGAGAAGACTGTAGGTATATAAAAGGGAAAAAAATTAAAAATCACCATTATCATCATCACAAAATTAAAAATTTAATATTCTACATCTACGACCTATATACCAAAAAGACTCTCTTAAGGATAAAAGAAGGTCATACCAAGACACCATAATGCAAGGTCAAATGCCTGAGTAAGAGTTACACTTGCCTTGTAAGACACTCACTGAAAATTCCCCATGTCCTTGCTACTATTTATAATTTTCACTTGAGTTTATTTCAAGCCTTTGCAGAATGAAAGGCAAAACCCATATCTCAGATTACTGGGAGGTATAGTGAATCCCCAAGAGAAAAGAGAAACTTCTGTAAAAGTTCTTAAGTTTATTAAAACAATGACAACAAGAGGCACTCTTCAGATGTATGCTTCCCTGCGTATACCCTGAAAATGTTAATGAATTCCCCGATCTGAGCAGAACCCATCTGAATAGGTGGGTATAAGAATTGACACTTATTTTCAAATAGTCTAACATTATATTTTATATATCTATATAAAATGCTATTATATATAATGTTAATACATTTTTATATGTAATGTATATACACCATACATTTGTATATATGCATGGTATTTGTATATTTCTATATATGTACATAATACATATGTATATGAGGTCTGACAATTAAGTTTACGAACTCATCCTAGAAAAAGTGCTACATACCTCACTGCTGAATATCACTACAGTCACCTTTTCTTAGGAAGCTATGCACCGATGCCAGTGCCTAGTCCACCCTTCAAAGCAATATTGGAACTCTTTCTGGAATGGCCATCAGAGCTGTTATCGTATTACCTTTGATGTCCTGAATGTCATCAAAATGTCTTCCTTTCAATATTTCCTTTATCTTCAGGTAAAGAAAGAAGTCATTGGGGGCCAGATCAGATGAGTAGGGAGGGTGTTCCAATATAGATATTTGTTGACTGGCTAAAAACACCCTCACTGACAGTGCTGTGTGAGCTGGTGCATTGTTGTGATGCAAGAGTTATTGTTGTGATGCAAGAGGTCTAACTTTTTCACGCAGCCTTTTCAGCACTTCCAAATAGTAAAGTTGGTTAACTGTTTGTCCAGTTGGTGCAAATTCATAATGGGTAATCCCTCTGATATTAAAAAAAGGTTAGCAACATCGTTGCAACAAGTTTGCAAACCTAATTGTCTGAACTCGTATACACACTACACCATACATCTATATAAAATGTCATTATATGTAATGTTAACATATATACTATATCCAAATGTACTACTTCATTCTGCTTTCATTCTTGTCCTGAGCTGTCACCCTATAAACATAGTCTGGATCCTGATATACAGAATCATCTGTTTGGATTTGGTGAAATCTCCTGCCTTGTAAACAGTTTGGTGGTTAACACTTCATGGAATATTTGGAGCTGTTTCTGCACAGACTCCAGAATCTTAAATTGGAAATCAATAACAGAAAGATAGCATCAAAATAAAAATACTTGTGTATAACTCTAACAAAATATACACAAAATCTGTATGTGGAAGGCTACAAAATTCTGATAAAAGTAATCAAAGAAGATCTTAAAAAATGGAATGGTGTCCATGTTCACATATTGGTAGACTTCATATTTTTAAAATGTCAGTTCTTTCCAACTTGATCTATAAATCCAATCAATCCCAATCAAAATCCCCATAAGCTATTTTGTAGCTATCAACAAGCTGATCTTAAAATTTATGTGGAAAGTTAAAAGAACTAGAATAACCAAGACAATATTAAAGAAGAACAAAGTTGAAGTACTTACATTATCCAATTTCAAGACTTGTTATAATGCTAAAATAAGCAAGGCAACAAGTTATTGGTGAAAGAATAGACACATAGATCAATGGAACAAAACATAAAGCCCAGAAACAGACCCAAACATAATAAGACAAACTGACTTTGCAAAGGTGCAAACACAACTCAGCGGAGATAGGTGGTCTTTTTCAAGACATGCGCTAGAACAACGGGATAGCTATATGAACCTAGACATATGTTAGGTTTTATAAACCTTACAGTTTATAAAAAAATTAACACAAAATATGTGTCCAGTCCAGCTATCATTCTGTTGTTGATTTAGAATTTAATTCCATGTGGTCTGAGGACATACTTTGTATGATTTTTATACTTCTAAAATTCTCTAGAATATGGTCTATTTTGGTAAATGTTCCATATGAGCTTGAAGAATGTGCATTCTGCTGTTGTTGGATGGAAGGTTCTATAAATGTCACTTAGATCCTGATGACTGATGGTGCTGTGCAGGTCATTTATATCCTTAGTGATTTATGCCTGCTCTATCAATTACTGAGAGAAGGATGCTGAAGTGTGCATCAATAATAGTGGATTTGTCTTTTTTTCCTTCAATTCTCTCAGTTTTAGCTTCATGTATTTGGAGACTCCTTTGTTGGCTGCATACGTGTTACTGGTTATTATGTATTCTTAGGCAATTGATCTTTATGTAATGTCTCTCTTCATCTCTGATCTTTTCTCTTGCTTTGATGTCTGCTTTAGCCGAAACTAATGTTTATACTTCAGCTTTCTTTCAATTAGTGTTAGGGTGATGTATATTTCTCCATCTATTTACATTTATTCTATCTGAGCCTTTATATTTAAAGTGGGTTTCTTGTACATAACATATGGTTGGGTCTTGTTTTCTTATCCACTCTGATACTTTATGTCTTTCGATTGGTGTATTTAGACATTCACACTTAAAGTGATTACTAATATAGTTGGATTAATATCTACCATGTTTTTGTTTTCTAGTCATTCATTGCATTTGTTTTTTGTTTTTTCTCCCACCTCTCTTTCTGCCTTCTTTGGTTTTAATGAAGCTTTTCATGATTCCATTTTAATTCCTCTCTTAGTGTACCAGTTACACTTCTTTCAAAAGTTTTTAATGGTGGCCCTAGTATTTACTATATGCATTGTAAACTAATACAAGTTTACCTTCAAATAAGACTATACCACTACATGTTTAATTCAAGTATCTTGGTATCTTGTAACTGATACCATGCTTGTGGCATTGCTATCATTCATTTATAGTATCCATATGCTATAATAATTCAATAAATTGTTACTATTAGTATTGTTTCAAACAATGGTTATCTTTCAGATCAATTAAAATAAGACAAATAAAATATTTCATTTTACCTTCATTTATTCCTGCTTTAACTCTCTTTATATAGATCTGAATTTCTGATCTAGATCATTTTTCTTCTATGTGAAGAATTTCATTTAACATTTCTTGCACGGAATGTCTACTAGTGATAAATTCCTTCAGTTTTTGTTTATCTGAGAAAGTCTTTCTTTCTCCCTTATTTTTGATTGACAGTTTTGCTAGATATAGAATTCTAGTCTGGCAGACTTTTTACTTTTAACATTTGAAAAATTTTATTCCTCCATGGTCTTCTGCTTGCTTGATTTTTAGCAAGAAGTTTGCTATAATTCTTTTCCCTCTTACTCTATAGATAAGGTGTTTTATGATATTCTCTTTGTCTTTCATTTTCTGCAGTTTGAATATGATGTGCTTAGCTTTGTATGGGTGTTTTTGTTTGTTTGTTGTATTTATTCTACTTGGGTATTCTCCAAGCGTCCTTCTTCATGGATCTGTGGTTTGTTGATTCTATTGACATACCTTCAAGCCCAGTGATTCTTTCCTTGACATGTCCAGTCTATTGATGACTCACAAAGGTCTTCATTTATGGTACAGCATTTTGATTTCTAATAGTTTCTTCTATACCTTTCTTAGAGTTTTCATCTCTCTGCTTACATTTCTCTTCTTGAAGCTTTTCTACTTTTTTCCCCATTAGAGCATGTAACATGTTCATCATAGGTATGCTAATTTCCTTTCTGATAATTCTAACATCTTTGTCATATCGAAGTCTGGTTCTAATGATTGCTTTGACTCTTCAGACTGTATTTTTTTTATCATCTTTTGGCACCACTTGAAGTTTTTTATTGAAAGCTGGACGTGTTGTAGTAGGTAATAGCAACTGAGGTAAATAAGCCTTCAATTATTGTGAGGATTTATGGTCACTTGGGTAGGACTTAAGC
Organism: Rhinolophus sinicus; assembly: GCF_057876585.1. Classification (NCBI taxonomy): domain Eukaryota; kingdom Metazoa; phylum Chordata; class Mammalia; order Chiroptera; family Rhinolophidae; genus Rhinolophus; species Rhinolophus sinicus. Next base: position 86,794,681 of record NC_142504.1, read on the forward strand.
TATGTTTAATGTTTGCTATAGTATAGGTGCCAGAACCTTCACAATGCTCTTGTTTTTGTCTCCTTCCTTGACTTTGATATTCTCTAAGTACTATTACTCCCCAGACATAGTCTGTGTTTGCAGTTCTCTCAGCTGTAATCACTGTCATAATATTGGAGCCATGACCATCATAGGCAGGTGTCAGTGAGGGGGCATATATTTTAATTAAATCTCAATGTTTGACTCAGCCTCTATCTCAAGCCTGTGATCATCAAAATTGTTTTTCAGTGGTATAGCTTTTTATTTCTTCTTACCACCTTCTCCCTTCCCAGACTACAGTATTCTTAACCTATTTCCTTGAAGCCCTGACTGCTACTGACTATTCCCCCCCCCCCCCGCCCTTTATGTGAGACAGGAAGGCTAGAACTACTCTTCCCCCAGCTGGGGTAAGGCTCTGGCAGGATCTTTTACCTTCAAGGGTAGGATGTGAAGGCTTTGGGCATAATTCACAATAATTACTCTTCCTCACCCCCTGCTGGAGCTTTGAGGATATCTTTCTTAGATCTTCACCCTGAGAACCTGTTGAGATTCTTGGAGGGAAAGACCAGGAGAGTGTGGAGGACCTCCTGAGATGATGGTCCCCATGACTTTATCGTTCTCATACTAGTCCATACTCAGCCTCCAGCAATTCATCAAAATTACTATTGAAGTGTATCTACCACTTTATAAGTCCAGTGGCTCCAGTTCCAGTAGGCAAATCTTGGCTGTATCTGGCTGGATGTGTCTATCTTTTGAAATTTCAGGCTGGCCGTTTGTCTTGCAGCCTCAATTCTCTGATGTGTTCAAGAAAATTCATTGATTTTCAGTTGCCCCTGCTTTGTTTTTTGTTGTAAGGACAGGACTGAGGATTTCCAAATACTTTACATATCAGACCTTGTCCTAGTTTGTCAGGCAGCTGTAATAGAATACTACAGACTGGGTAGCTTATAAACCACAAACCTTTATTTCTCACAGTTTGGGGGCTGGTAGTCCAAGATTTATGTGCCAGCGTGGTCACATTCTCCTGAGGGCCTTCCTTCTGGTTCACAGCTTAAATCTTTTCGCTGTGGTGGAAGAGGCTAGGAATCTCTCTGGAGCCTTTTTTATAAGGAACTAATCCTATTCATGAAGGTTCCACTCTCATGACTTAAGCACCTCTCAAAGGCCACACTTCCTAATACCATGACATTGGGCATTAAGATTTCAAAGTCTCCATGAAAATTGTTTGTAGTTTTGCAACATGCATATTCTGGATTAGTAATGGGGTTAAAATAAGCCTTTTTATTGGTCTTTGTATGTAACTATATACACTAGAAACAGTAGAGATGTAGTGATACATTAATCCTACAATTTCAAACTATCATCTAGATCAGTGTTTGTCAAAGTGTGGTCCAAGGACTAGCAGTGTCAGGCCTTCCTGGAAACTTGTTAGAAATGCAAATTATTAGGCCCCTCCCCAGACCTACTGAATCAGAAACTCAGGATGGTGGATCCAAAAAAAAAAATCTTCATTTTGACAAGCCCTCCTGATGCTTCTGATACTATCCCAAGTTTGAAAACCACAGATCCACACTAAATTATAATTGCAATTGTAACTGGAATACAATTATAATTTTCTTATTAAATTGTCTGTTAGTGTTGTACCTGCTGTAAAAAAAAATGTTACTCAATTAGTCACTATTAATGATTCTATTACTCTGGAGACTACCTCGAGCAGTCACAATATTAGTTCCTAAAATCATACAAGGTTTGAATGTGTGAAAATAGAATGGCAAATTTACAAGTTTTATATCGTACTGGGATTGGAAGGGAAAATTCCATTTTACCAGGTAAAAACGTTTCTTAATTAAAATATTTTCTAATAATTTCCTACTTGCAAAAATATTTCACAGAATTTCAGTATACCTTTCATCCAGTTACCCCGACAATTAGCATTTTACATAACCATAGTACAGTGATCAAAACTGGGAAACTGAAACTACTTTTAAATAATCTGCAAATCTTTCTCAATTGTCCCGTTAATATCCTTTTTCTAATCCAAGATCTAACCCAGCATTGTACATTGCAGTTAATTGCCATGCCTCCTTAATTGCCTCTAATGTTAGACAGTTCTTTATTTCTTTGACTTTTATGACGTTGAAACTTTTGAAGTGACCAGATCAGCCAGTTATTTCTATTCTTCAGTTTAGGTTTGTCTATTTTTTTGTGATTAAATTCAAGTTATGCATTTTTTATATTGAAATGATATTATGCCCTTTACAGTGCATCGTATCAATTATATTACTGGTGCTATTGTCTTTGATCACTTGGTTAAGGATGTCTGCCAGGTTTATCCACTGTAAAGTTACTACTTTTCCCTTTATAGTAAATACATATCTTATGGGGGAATAGTTTGAATTTATGGATATAGCCTATTTCTCATGACATACTTCCCACTAATTTTAGGATCCACTGATGATTCTTGCCTGCAACAATTAATACTGTGGTATATTCATCAAGTGGTAATTTTTAAAAATTTCATCAATTCTTCCTCACTTGTTAATTGGAATTCTATTATAATGAAGAGGTATCCCTTACCTCCCTTTAATTTTGTATTCAATTATTTATTTATACCAGTATAAGCTCATAAAAATGTATTTTAATTTATGGGTTATACGCCATCAATATCTTTATTTATTTTTTGCTCAAATTGTTCCAGATGCAGCCTCTGGGAACTCCAAGTTGGCTCCAGTACCCTTTCAACATGCTGTCATAATTTTTTAAGCACTTGCTTACTTTCTGACACCACACATTATTCTAGGTTCATTTTGTACTTTCTCTGTCCCAACACTGGAATCAATGTTTCTCCAAAAAGCACTAGTTTATTTTATTAAAGAGTGATATTTGGAAACTAAGATCTGAGTATGAGCTGTGTTCATTGCTAAGTGGTCCAGCTTCTAGGCCCTTTCAAAGGAGAGAGTTCAGAAATATATGTATACACACTTGCGTACATCTATCTCTATTTCTATATCTATCTATCTATCTATATCTATCTATCTATCTATCTATCTATCTATCTATCTATCTATCTATCTATATGAAATTGTTAATACTGATGCCTCCACTTCCAATCCAGCAATGCATGGTTCATTCTAACTATAGTCCTTTGTAAAAAGGGTAAATATTATAACTACGTTCCACAAAAAATAAAAAAGAAACTTGGCTATCACTATCCACATACATTTATTTTCTCAGTGCTAGACCACTCATAAAACAGCATCAGAATTGCTAACACATACCTCTGTTGAAAATAAATACAGTCTAAAGTAGAATATTTGTGTGCAGTTCATTTAGAAGAACATATTGTAAAGTCTTAATGTTTTGCATTTAGATCATTACATATTTTCAGAATTTTGTATTGTTATTCAACACATCTTCTTCCCAATGAGCATCCATCCAAGTTTAAAATTTTCCACTTTTAGCATCTAATTAGTTTCAATTGTATAAAATTATGTATTCTACACTTCTCATTTTATTAAAGATTCCTGTATTTTTCTATGTTTTTGTCTTGCATTTTTATTTAGAAAAGAGAACAAATTGTAATAGTATATAAACACCCCAAGGCAGGGGTTTTGTTTTTTGGGGTTTTATTTTTTCTACTGTAGCCTTAATACCTGAAACAAGATTTGACATACTAGCTACTCAATAAAAATTTGTTGACTAGAACACTCAAATAATTACACAAACATTTGTATAACATAAACAACTGTGCCAAAATTAAGCTGTTAGTGGACAAGCAATCACCACTAGGTGACAGTATAAAACATTTATACCTTAACTAACACAAATGTTCAAAATTGGCCCATGAAAGGAAAGTTAGGGATGTTACTATATAATATACTTAGCTTGACTTATGACAATCTAGTGGTACCTCGATAAGAAAAGTATTATATCAAATGTACAAGCCTACTAAGTGCTCGTCTGTGATAACAGAACAAATATTTTAGGAATAGTAGTCATGCTAGAAAGAAAACAATGGATTGGGTCTCAGAAAACTTGGTCTTTAGTATTGGTGGAGAGGTGATGTGTAGTAGGAAAAGCAGTGAATGAGGTGGGAGCTGCTAAAGCCGCAGGGCCAGTGGTAAGGTATGTGTTAACCAAGGATAACGTGAGGATTCTTATGTTGAATGTAGTTGTAAGACATTGCCAACCTGAACAATAAAGCAACACCTAGGGAATGTTGGTACTCTTTTGTCACTTTTTTAAGAAATTAGGATACTGAGGAGAGTGCTTATCTTATGTCACACAGCTATTCTGATTCCAGAATTTCTGTTTTTTCTCACTATTTAAACCACCTTGTTTCTCCTAAACTCTTAGTAAAAATATTGAATTTGACACCGTGCCTAAAATTGCCCCAAGATAGGGCTTTTAAAAACTCCTAGGAAAACCAGACTAGCTGATTCTGTTTTGATTTAAAATTATTTGTGAAGTTATTTTTGCTCAAGAATGTTGCCTGTTTCACAATTATGTGAATTATAATAGATGAATTTCATTCTCACCTTTTCATAAATAAGAGTTCTTACAGCTGGTCACTGTTTCAATGAGAAATTGAAAAAGCGAGGGTGAAATTAAAATATTCTTTCATCTCAAAGTGTTTCTTCTTAGTGGAAACACAGAATCTATTTGAATAAAGTGTGTTTAACCTAGAATTCTGCTTCCCAGATATTCCTAGAGAGAAGAGATGACTTCACTGCTATTTAGAATGTCTTTCCTTTGAAGACATCAAATACCTGTGCTGAATAATAAAGAAGTAAAACACATAAATTATATTGTTTAGATTTATTGTGCTCTATTAATTTCTTCTAAAGTAGAACTGATTATTTTAAGAAAGTTAATCACTTATAAATTAACTATGAATTTAATCAAATATCTTTAAGTGTCAAAGACTAATTGGCAGGCAAGATTTGAAGTAGAAAACAACTAGAAATTCATTATTTTAGGCCCTTTACTCTAAAATCTTAACATGTTTGTCTTAACTAAGCTTTTTGGGTATCATTAAGGTTATTTGACTGTGTCTGATGTGATTATGTATTTGCAATTTAAAAGAATATTTGAATTGTATATTTTTAGCAAAGAACTTAGTATTTCATATAATGGCAGCTATAAACATCCAGTAGAGTAATACTTAAAGACACATTATTATTCTTCAGGAAAATTTCTAAATATAACTTTTTATTAATTTTTTTCATTATTCTTTCATTAGTTGCCATATTTCTAATAATTACACATCCCTATTAGTACAAAATAAAGAGGAAAAAATACGGCAAAGGGTCTCATGTAAAAGAATAATCCAAATGGGAGAAAATATTATTTGTTTATAATAAAAAGAGTTCAGTTTCTGGCTAAAAAAATATAAGTACATTAAATACTATGTAGTTTTATTACTTCTAAATATTAGGTTGGTGCAAAAGTAATTGTGGTTTAAGAGGCTAAAAATAATTGCAAAAACCACAATTACTTTTGTACCAACCTAATATTACATAAAAGAATAACACACACTAACAAATGTGACTAATGAAACACATAGTTACTAAGAGATTAATATTAATTAAATTAATCATAAATATATGCTTCAACATATATCATGTACTCCATAACATAAACATATTCCAGCAAACTAGAGTCTAAATTATGGAAGCATTAACTTAACGCTTTATGAAAAGATAAGTTCACTCACTGGGTCTTGACAATTTAATTTCTGGAAGACATAGCAAATTACTAAAGATAATTAGATAAATTATAAAGTTAGACCATTTATCAAAAACAATTAAAAATAAAATTGTGTTACCTATTATGTGCTATGGGTATATCTTAAAGTACACATCCAGAAAAACCCTCTAAAGTATTGAACAACTGAAAAATTTGGATTTAAAAAAAGATTTCCCTGGGGGCCAGCCCGGTGGCTCAGGCGGTTGGAGCTCCATGCTCCTAACTCTGAAGGCTGTGTGTTCGATTCCCACATGGGCCAGTGGGCTCTCAACCACAAGGTTGCCGGTTCAACTCCACGAGGCCCCCAAAGGATGGTGGGCTGCACCCCCTGCAACTAGCAATGGCAACTGGACCTGGAGCTGAGCTGCACCCTTCACAACTAAGACTGAAAGGACAACAACTTGAAGCTGAACAGCATGTTCCACAAGCAACAACAACTTGACTTGGAAAAAAAAGTCCTGGTAGTACACACTGTTCCCCAATAAAGTCCTGTTTCCCCTCCCCAATAAAATCTTTAAAACAAAACAAAACAAAATAAAAAGGTGAAAGTAATTAAAAAAAAGATTTCCCAAAGCTTTAACTTTCTATATCCAATATTTAGAATAAACAATTGTTCACATTTTGCCATGTGTGTATATGTATATGTATGTACATATGTGTATGTATATGTATATTTGTGTACATATGTATATTTGTATATATGTATGCATATATTTGTATATACATTTGTATATGTAAAATGTAGTTGTATATACATATAAATATGTTCTGAATCATTGAAAGTTAGCTGCAGGCATTATGACACTTTATCACTATTTATGCATGTATCTGCTAAGAATAAGAACTTGCTTCTACATTATTACAACAATTTAATAGTTACATTAATATGTCAGTGTGGCTGGGCCATATATCCAAATATTTGGGAAAATATTATTCTGGATGTTTCCATGAGTGTGTTTTTAGATGTGATTTACATTTAAATCAGTAGACTTTGAATAAAGGAGATGACCCTCAGTAATGTGGGTGGGTCTCATCCAATCAGCTGAAAGCCTCAATAGAATAAAAGTCTGATCTCCTTGAATAAGGAGAATTTTGCTAGCAGGTAGCCTTTGAACTTGAGCTGCAATATCAGCTGTTCCTGGTTTGCCAGCAGACTTCTTTTGGCCTGAAACTGTAACTCTTTCCTGAGTTCCAGTCTGCCAGCCTTTCCCATCAGATTTTGGACTCACTAAGCATCTACAATTACATAAACCAATTCCTTAAAATCATACATATATAAGTGAACACACACACACACACACACACACACGTCCTATTGGGTTTTTTCCTCTGGAAAACTCTAATATGAACATCATTATCATATTTTACAATTTATAAATTTTCAAATTTTCATTTCAAATTTTTAAATTTCCCCAATATTCTCCAAAAATGCATATTTAGTCTTCTTTTTTTTTTTTTAAACTTTGATTCAATCAAAGTTCATGTTTCCTACTTTTTTTTTTTTTCCTATGCCATCTGATATTTTGAAGAGACTTAGTCAGTATAAACAAGATCTCACATTCTGGGATCACATTTTCCTCCTGGTGTCATTTTTCTTGCTTTTCTAATCCCCTGCATTTCCTACAATCAGGAAGTTAAATCTAAAGACTTGATTTGATTCAGGTGTAGCACTTTAAGTAGGATGACTTTGTATGTCCTGCAATACTTCATTGGGAGGTGTACAATGCCACATAGTCCACTGTTAGTGAGACTACTTTTCACCAGGTGGTTCAAGATGGTGGCTCCCAGACCTCTCCATTGTAAAGGTGTTTTTTTTTTCTTGCCCACTGAAATTAGTAAGTGATTTTTAGGGGGTGATACTTCGGTCTCCAGTGAGTATCCTGTTCCTCAACAATATTTCCTCTAATGATTTTAGCCTCTAGTGATGTTCCTTTTCTGAATTATTTTCCTTAGGGTTAGAAAATGGTCATTTTCTAATTCTATTATTACCCCTCCTTTTAAACTAGCATTTTTAAACTTCTGCTTAAAAAAAAGAGAAGAGAGCTTTATCATTACCATGGGCTGAACTGCACTTCCTCCAAGGATTTTGCTAAATGATTAACTTTTCCTTTAATGACTTAATTTTGAGGATAAGGAGTTAGTGTAGTAATCTCCTCATTGGAGCATATCTCTCACTCTCAGTCACCACAATGGGTTCATAGATTTTTATATATTTAAAGGTTACAGTCAATTATGTTCATTATTCTTTTTTATGCTCAAATTGTTCCAAAACTGGTTTCTAGATCCTTGTAGCATGTCTTCATTCTTTGAGCTTTTTTTTGTGTCCAGGCATAACAAGATGTATCAAGCTCACTGTGTACTTTCCCTAAGCCAGTCCTAAGCCAGAGCAACCATTTCTCCAAAATGGTATTTAGAAACCACAAACTGGGCACAGGTGTGCTCACTGGATATTTTTTAAATAATGTTTAAATTCATAGATGAGCTGGCAGATATAAGAGGTTTCGGAGACTTTTAGGGAGGAAAGGGAACATTATGCTGACATATAACTTGGGCTTTAATGAGGCACAGGCATGGGGAATGATCAAAATTACTGTTTGGGGAGAACTCAAAAGAGAAAGGTTGAATCCGAAACCACCACATAGAGCCTGGGATCCTGAAAGACAGTGCACTCTGAGGTTGAATTACAAAGGGACAAAAGAAAAAGAAAAAACACAGAGGGACATCGTAGGATATTTGCCTAGCTTGGACATCAACCTAAACAGAACTAGAAAGAGAAAAGAACATTTCCCCCTGAAATTTCTCAAGCATAAGTTTACCTTCGCCTGAAATTGAAAGAAATTACCTAACACTACCTATCTGGCCCACAAAAATCCATATATCAAATATTAAGCAATCCTAGGTTGTTAGTGTCCATATTCATCTACAGAAACCAGAACAAGTCTTCCCTGAAGGAATTACTTTTGAACCTCAGCCTCACAAAATCCCCAAAATCAGGGAAGTAGCTTGTCATGCGGAAGACCCTGCTCACTGCGCCATTTGTCATGCGGGAGACCCTGCTTGCTCCGCCATTTGTCGTGCGCGGAGGCCTTCTCGCTGCGCCATCTTTCAGGCGGGGCGGCCTGCGGGGTCTCTGCTCCCGCTCCCCACACAAGAACGCAGGATATGGTGAGGCCGAAAAGGAACACCCACGGAGCCATAGGTAGGGGAGCCATACCACTATGGTCTCACTGGAGGCTGGGCCCACCGGACGCGTGACCTGCCGTCCGTCTTTCTGCCAACCGACCGACCCACAACTCTCCTCCACTCTCTCGACTCTGTTCCCCTCTCTCTCGGCTCCTCGGCAATCCTTCGTAGCCACAGCAGTTATACCAGCGGCCAATTGGCTAACCGGCCACAGCCGACGGCCAATCAGCCACAGCCGATGGCCATTCACCACCCGAGCCAGCACCCTTCCACGTGAGGCCAAGAGCCTGTAAACTACTTTCTGGGGCTCTGTCCCCACATAGCTACCATCAGGGAAAGAGAGAAAGAGAGAGAGAGAGAGAGAGAGAGAGAGAGAGAGAGAGAGAGAGAGAGAGAATAAAGCAAGAAAGAAATGTTTTAAAGCCTGCAGAATAATACCCCAAACACTACATATATTGATATTATGAGGTAAGGAATATAAAACAAGTAGGCTTAAGGGGGAACAAGATGACAAAACTATGATACAGAGCAAAGGATTTTAAAAAATGACCAGGCATATTTTTCATTTCTAAATAAAATATAATCATTAAATGAGAGAAACATTTTAGAAATGAAAAATACAATCATTAAACAGAGATACTCAATAGATGGGCTAAACAAAAATTACCACTGGCCAAAGAGAGAATTCATGAAGGAGAATATTGAATTTAACAAATGACCCAGAATGCAGCACAAAATTATAAAGAAATTAAAACATGAAAGAGAGATTAGGAGATGTTAAGGATAGAATAAAAAGTCACTATGTGTCTATTCAGAATTCCTAAGAAAAGAATATGGAAAATGAAAAAAGGCAATATTCAAGAATTTTCCATAACCAATAAAGATATCAATTCACAGACTCAGAAAGTCCTAGGAATTCCCAACAATATTACTCAAAAGAAACACACGCCTAGACATAATATAGAAACTACAGTGGAACTGTAGGTCAATAAAGATAAAGACTTTAAAAAGTCAGAGAGAAAAGACATTTTTTTAAGTGAAGGAACAACAAAACAGCTGAATTCTCAAAAACAAAAATAGAAGCCAGAAGCTAGCTAGAAGATTATCTTCAAAGAAGAAAACATAGATGCCAGCCAGAATTTTATGTCTACCCATAGCTATTATTTAGGAATGAAGGTGAGATACAGACATGTTTAGCAAACAACAACAACAACAAAATGAAGATGTAGTTAAGGTTACGTTCAGACAAAAATAAAACAAACAAAAAATCTTTATAAGGGAACAGTGAATGAATATACTTCAAGAATAAATAAAATTGTTTCAGAAAAAAACTGATCACTCAGACACTTAAAAATTTTAAGTACTCTGTTAAACAATTCTTCAAGCAATGAGGAAATATGAAAGAGGACTGGAAAATACACTGGAATAGTGATAATATTACTACACATCCAAAAGTATTCAGTGCAGTAGAACTTTACTCAGAGGAACACCAATAGAATCAACATTCTTATACTTGAAAAGGCTTGAAATTAATGAGGTAATATTCCAATTTAGGAGGCTAGAAAAAAAGAACAACAGACTAAATATAGAATATAGTTAAAGGTAGAAGAAAACAGGAAATAAAAATGAGAGCTTTGAAATTCATGAAAAATAAAAAATAGCAATACTTTTTATGAATTGTTCTTGGAAAAGAACGATAATCTGTTTTTCATTTGGTATGACTAATTAAGAAAAAAAATATGCACCAGAAATTTGAAATGTATAACACATTTAAGTTATTGTAACAAATATGTTTCAGTATACTTGGCTTCCTGTGTAATTTTGTGTGTTTTATTATGTGCATTTAAAAATGTTGTTTTGTGAAGGGTTCCATAGGCTTTACTAGATTACTAAGGAAGTTCAGGAGTTCATGATAAAAAAAAAGTTATAAACCCTTGGTGCAATTTAAATATTGTTACAGAGTTTTAGTATCAATATCTTCTTCTTTACCTGGAAGACTCAGAAAGTTGGGCATTTTTCATTATTTTCTTTAAGACCTGCTGGATAGATGGAAATCAGTATCAAGTAACAGAGACAAATGAACAGATGAATTAATAGATAAATGAATAGGCATAGCTCCCAAATGTTGGTCTATCTACCCACAAACACATTGAATCTGTACATCAGATCTGCAATTACCAATACATCTTAGGTTTGTTTCCTTTTTGATTCTAAATTTTTCATTCAAATGTTCGTATTGTCTGTCATATTTTCATTTTTTGTAAAATCTTGGTCATAAACTTAATGAATCTGGTCATTGATATACTAGACTTAACCAATAACTATATGCATTTTCCTTTTAATTAATGAAAATCTATCATCAGGATTTCTGGCGGAAGATGTCAAATTTTATGCAAATAACACTCTCTACACCCCCTTCAAGCCCACTGATACACATATTTTGTTAATGAAAATACACATATATAAATAAATTTAATTATGTTATATATAAAGTTATATATAAATAAATGAGTTTTATATATATTTTATATATTTTTAAATATGTATTTTAACAACATAGAGGTTCAATTCCACATTGCCAATGTTAATATAATAAGCATTCCAGGAGGAGTTTATGATTAATAAAGGAAAGGAAATAATCAAAGAAATAATAGAAATTTTTTTATTAAAAGGACCTATGAGCTCAGTATATAGCAGAAACTCACATAATGATATATTCTAGTGAAATTTCAGGACTTCAAGTTAAGGAGGAAATAAAGAAATCTTCCAGGAAAAAGATAATAAAAATGATATGTACAACAAATGGAACCAAACTGATTTTAGTAACACTGGATGCTCAAAGACAATGGAAAATACTGTCAAGTTTGATTGCAAAAATGATCTTAGATAATAATTCTTCATATAGTTATCTATCAATCAAGTTTGAGAAAATAAATACATTTTTAAGATATAAAGACAGGGAAGGTTTGCAAAACATCCCTATCCATTATGAATAAATACCGCTTGGAATATTACAAAATAAGAAAAAGAAAGGCAAGAGAAAGAGTGTCATAAGAAACCTGAGTATGAACTAGAAGAATCATCCCCAATCCTGTACAAACATTAGAACACATCTGGGGCTTTAAAAAGTACTGCTATTCAAGGAGAGGAGCATCTTTGATGCTGATAATATTCCATGATTTGGATTAGAGGTATACAGATGTGTTCACTTTGCACTATTTAATCACGAAAAATACACATGCCTATTTTCCACCCCAGAGTTATTAAATCAAAAAAATCTAGGAGTTGGGTTCCAACGTGGGCATTTTTTAAAAATTCCTTGAGTCATCATAACTTGTATCCAAAATTCAACCACTGCTCCCAAAAGAGGCTAAAATGAAAACAAATTAATATTTTTGAAATCCTAGTGCAGAAGGTAAAGTTAATCATGGTCCTTAACTCATAGTATATTAAGTACCTCTCTTGTTTTATTCTTTCTTTAATTTATACATTCCTTTATTGTCATCTCCTAATCCAATTCTGCATTCTGCCCCCAAACGACCTTTTGCTTATATATTTTTTATAAAGTATGAATTATTGTATGTGCTTGTAATTTTCATTTAAAAGGTATTGTGTTCAATATCTTATTCTGTTACTTTAGACAGCTACTGTCTAATATAAATCAAGAATTAGAACAATCATTATAAAATGTGAGAATGTAGCATTTAACACTAAAATTAACTACAAAACAAAAACTGTTTTATAATATTTAATTTTAGAGAACAGAACTAGGCAAGGAATAGATATTTCATTTTATTAGACATTAATTTTCAAGACGACTTCTTTCTCAAAAAGATCAAATCCTTTTACTTTTGAGGGCATGTAGTACCATTATGGCACAGTGTATGCAACACATATTTAGTTATTATTTCTCTTGTAAAGTTTGAATTTGAATATTGTAAAAATTTTAGGTTTATTAGTGTCATGTTTTGGACTAATTCTTATGTTATGCCTAGCACTACATAGCATAATTTCAAAGTCCATGGAGTGGTTATAGGCTTCTATCTTGAATATGGAAAACATTCTTTACAAGTGATATTTATCTCTGGTTGCATTGCTTTGCTAAAAAATTTAGCTTCCAACTGACAAATTTGTGATCTCCTGAAAATAGCATATTAAAAACGTGAATCTATCACTGGACAAGTATCATAATTTGACCTGGAATAATAGCACATATATTTGTGTGTTTATAACTGAGTATATATACACACTGGAAGGCATTTAATTAAACATGTCAAAATAGGAAAGCACATGTACAAGCTGGCAAAAAGAATAAAAAATGTAGAAAGATACAAACTCTTTGGGTATTTATAATATTCTGACTGTTCATGAATATATGCGGAATGATAAGGTAAATTCTTCCATTCCACAGATGCCAAGAGAGGAAGAAGAGCTTCCAACTGCCATGGGGAGAGACAGCTGACTACGTAGCCAGAGGTGCCTTAGGAGTTGGCCAAGGTGGTCAGACAGTGAGCACCAAGCTGAACCCCCAACAAAAGGAAAAAGTAATTTTATATGGTCATACCATTAGTGAGTTTCTTGTTGAAATGCCTATATAACTGGGAAGTTAGAATTGTCAAGGCCATGCTGTGATATGATATGGAAGATTAAATAGAAGACAATTTTTACAATGTGGTGCAAAAACGCACACATGCATGCACATATCTGTCTGAAAACATAGGACTTTAAGTCAAAATTTTACCAATTATTACTGAATAATTTTTAATAGTTCCATGGGTGAAGAAATCTTAAAGAAGGTATGCATCTTTGGAAGCTGTTATTACTTTTTCAGCAGAAAAGTGAATGAACCTAATCTATATTCACAGGACAGTTACAAGCTCACAAAATGTACATACATCGACAGAGAAGGCACAATCCATTTAAAAGAGTAATTTGGGGAAGGTTGAATCTGATGACCCTATCACCAACCTATACGTCTTCTTGTTTTATGTATCATTACAGAGAAAAAAGAATGAAGTTTATCTATATTCTTACACTACATTATTTGATTTGATCCACTCAATTATCCTGAAAGATTAATAACTCTAGAGTTGAGTATTTCCATGTTACAGCTGAAAAAACTAAGAGTGAAATAAATCAGATGACTTTCCCAAGGTCCTACAGCTAGAGTTTGTATGCTGCATGGAGCCAGGTCATCAGATTCAATGTCATTCTGCTATATATTTTATCGTATTACTTCAAACAACCACAGAAGCTGCAGTTTTATGTTTATTTACAAAGTAATTGCTAGTTCTCTGCCTTTTTAGCAACATTAGCCTTGATGAAAATATCCATACAGCAGAATAATTTTCCCCAAAGATGTCCATCTCTTAATCCCTAGAATTTGTGAACATATCAAGGTTACCTGACAAAACAAAACTAAGGTTGATAATCAACTGACCTTAAAACTGAGAGATCAAAACAATGTAATAGACATTTCACCCCTCGCAAAGTGATAACCCCCTGCCTCCAATCTATTGCCTCTCTGACATCGTATATATCTATTACAATTCCACTATGCTGTAGTTCATAATATCCTGTGATGATATATATATAATTATAGTTAACATACAATATTATTCAGCTTCAGCTTCAGGTATACAGTGCAGTACCCAGGCATCTACACTGTCCATGAAGTGGTCTCCCTAATAAGACATGTGCTCATCTGACAACCTACAAAATCTTTACAACATTATTGACATTGTTTTGCACACTTGAAACTAATAATAATAATTTAAAAAGAGAATTAAAAAAAAAAAACTGAGAGATAATTCTGAATTAGATGGTTGAGCCCAGTGAAATCAAAAGTGTCCTTAAAAATGGAATAGGAAGACAGATAATCAGAATGAGATGTAACTAGAGAAGAATGGTCAGAGAGATGCAATATTACTGGCTTTGTGGAGGGTGGACGGGAGCCCTGAGCCAAAGAATGTAGGCAGCCTCCAGATGCTGGGAAAGCTAAGGAAACAGATTTTCCCCCTAGAACCTCGAAAAATGCACACAGCCCTTCCAACACCTTGATTTTAACCAGTGAGACTCATTGTGAGCTTTTGCTACAGAATTGAGAGAGAAATTTGACTTCTTTAAACTGATAATTTGTTACAGCAGCAACAGAAAACTAATACATATACTTATTATCTTACTATGGGAAACATTTATTTCTTGCTCAAATTACCTGAAGGTAAGTCAGCTGTGGCTCTAACAGGCTCTGCTCATCTCTACTCTGTGAGTTTTCTCATTCTGGAACACAGTTCGAGGAAGTAACTACAATCTATCTCTGGGTCATGCTCTTCTCAAGTAAAGGGTACACAAGAAAGATATAAAACCAGAACTAAATAAGTAGATTCAAAGATTTCACTCAGATGTGCAATATCACAGCTTCTCACATTTCACCAGCCAGAGCAAATCACATGACCAAACTGAAAGTGATGGAATGAGAAGTACATGGTTTACTTGGCAGAAAGGAAAGCGAACGTGTAATTGGCAAATATATAATACAATGTGCCACAGATATGACGAACAATGTATGTAGGCTATGAGAAGCTACATTTTCCTATTCACCTTTTCCTAAGCTAAACTGACCATCCCTGTGAAGGTCAAAGCAATTGTTCTGGTGACTATTCTCCATTGTTCTTCCAAGGGACAGAGAGTGCCTGTTCTAAAAGGAAAACCAGTACAGAAAGATCTCTAAGCCACACATGCTTTTACATCTCCAGCTTCAGAATTAAAGTAAACCTACATGTAGACATTATTCTATAACACTTAAAACTCTCTCCCTGCTGCGTTCTTTTCGTTCAATACATATTAATGTGCGAGGCACTGTCCTAAACACATGAGAGAGTATTTTGCTATAGAGAAGAATGAAACTAATGGAGGGAAGAGAAAACTTATGAGATGAACCCAAAGTAGTGTTGCAAAGTAAATTAAATGTGGTTCTGCCTTTGATACCAGCTTCATGGTTTGTATATTCATTTTCCTGGCAGTGCCTCTTTCCTTACACTAATCTCTAACATCAGGGACTCATGCTATACCTTATCTGTCTGTCCAGGCCCATGACACTGCCCCACCTGTCCAGTCCTCTCCCACTGGCTTCCCGTGTTCTCGAATGTCTCATTCTTCCCTTGTGCTGTTAAAACTAACCTATCTTTTGTCCAGCTTAGTAGGGCTTTTGGAAAAATTTTCAACAATTTTTAGTTGGTCCTTTCTCCAGACCTCTCTCCACCACACTCATCAATACCCATTACTGGCAGCATGGACCATCTAACAAAATGCAAAAGTGTTTCCTGAGAAGGATATTACTTAAACTCCACTATGCAGTCCACCCCATAAACATTTATTAAGATGGCATGCCATTTGAGGTAGTGTGCAGGGACTACAAAGCAGGAGGAGATGCATTCCCTGTTCCTAGATAGCTCACATTTGTAGAGGGCAGACACCTACATAAATAGGACGAGCTGTGTGCTGGTCCTGGGCTGGTCTGCCTTCTGATGCATACCTCCACCTTGCCCTGTTCTCTTCCGTAATACCATGCGCCAAGACCTGCAGGATGTTCCGTCAGCATCCTGTTTCTCAGGATGCTCTGTCAGCTGGCTTTCTGCTGGATTCAGGCAAAGGTAGGTGCTGGTTAGAGACTGGAGGGCATTAGAAAAAATAAAAAAAAGTTAGTAAATGAAAACTGAGGCATGGAGAAGTTTTTAACTTGCTAAGATAACACAGTTTGTAGGTGGCAGAGGTGGAATTTAAAACCTGAACTAATTAATAAAGAGCCCTCTTTCTCACTATCCTCCATTTAACACCGTAACCTAAGACCACCCAGTGCCACTTAGCAGAGCTGTGAGGAAGTGGAACGAGGACACATTGAGAGATATGTTCTAAAGCAAAGTCTAGACAGAGAGAAGATCTTAGAACCTGGGGAAAGCAAGAGAGAACTTGCCTATGTGACATTTCCTGTGCAGTGTCCTAAAACAGTCAAAGAATGAGGTAGAGGAAGGGAATTCAGGTGTTGGCAGTGATGAGAAAATGAGGTAAATTAGAAGGAAGTGGCAGAGGGAGGGTTCTTAGGGCTTATCCTGGGTGGAGGTAAAGAAAACTGAGATAAATGCACAGAAGGGGAGCATTGTACAAACACTCTCAAGGGATCCTTCTAAGAGAAAGGAAGTTCTACCAGCTTCATATTCCAGGCAGAGCCCTTGGGGCAGATTTGTCGGTGCCTCCTTTAGTGCCTCCGTGCTCACCACCAACTCAATGATGAGAACTAGTTGCAGAACAGGCACTTTTCTCTGAGTTTATATGTGTCAACAGCCCTGACTGCAAGTGATGAGTCCACAAAACAAAGCAAAGGCACAATGTGGGGTGACATAGAAACTAAAAATAGACTAAGTTTTTGTCTTTTTAGGTTATGTAGGCATTAGTTGAGGAAGAACAACAACAACAACAAAAACCCACCAAGTAGAATAATAAGGGCATGTCTATTCATAGAAAACTGACATTATTGTAGTAAGTACCCTGGTCTGTTCTCATAGCCTTGCTTCTATGTTCCCAGGCATTTGTTCTCCTCTCCACCTTTCCTCTTGATCTGTAAAGGGTGCTGGGAATGATTAGGGCCATAGGAAATAGGTAGTATCTGGATCAGTGTAGTTCTGACTAACATGTAATTAAAACAGGAAAGAAAGGGAAAGTGTGCATACTTGTATGTCCACGTTAAATACAGCCAGAGGAGGTACAGAGGCCTGAATTTATTTAAGGGTCATGCTATTAAACTGAAAGGACACCGTGAGAAACAATGCAGAATTTTACATATACACAATTCCATAAATAAATGCAACGTATCAAAATATGAAGCCCTGGCTGTGTACTATAAATTATTTGAGGGAGGGGGGCTGAGCTACACAAAAGAAGCTTAAGCGTTATGCTTAACCTCCTGGCTGGGCGCTTAGGCAGAGCAGGACAAATACCGAAGGGTGTCTTTTCTCCTCTCCCAAAGGTTCTTCCCATAGAGACCTCAAGGAAAGCACAGGAGTGAGTTGACACAGATGGCTGTGCACCACCATTGCCTATCCTGGCTGTTAAATTAGTAGCTGTAACAAGTAGTAAAAATGACTAGGAAAATCTTCATTCATCCAATCGGTTTTCTGCAGCTGCTATGTGCCAAATAATGTGCCAGGCATTAGGGATGTAATGGTGAGCAAGTTAGGTATTGTCCTAGTTTCGAGGCCACTGAGGAAATTGAAGTTTAGAGATATTATAGTTTGTAACTTGCCAGAAGTCACATAGCTAGTAAAAGTGGAACCAAGATTCATGCCAGTTTCTGTCTGACCTTTAAGCCCATTCTTTCAAGCACTACCCTATACTGTGTTGCCCTGAAAATGAGACTTAGCTGGACCATCAGCTCTAATGCATCTTTTGGAGCAAAAATTAATATAAGACCCAGTATTATATTATATTATATTATATTATATTATATTATATTATATTATATTATATTATATTAATTATATTATATTATATTAGACCGGGTCTTATAGTAAAATAAGACCGGGTCTTATATTAATTTTTGCTTCAAAAGGTGCATTAGAGCTGATGAACTGGCTAGGTCTTGTCTTTGGGGAAACACGGTATGACTGTTTTGCTCCCTTTTTCACTCTGAAATTTTGTCTCCTGTAAATTTTAGGGCCATGATTTGTATGGGGCAGCTTGTCCAGTTGCCTTATGAATATTTCTTTAAACATTTGAATTTGAAGGCTCCTGGAATTGTATCTGGTTGCAATTTTGTCTTATCTGATGAGTAGTGTGGAGCTGGATCTGCCAAGCCCTGGCTGGACTGAATTAATCAGCCTGAGGCTGTCCCAGGGAAGCCAGCAATTGTGCAGTGACTTTCCCCGTACAGATGGCCCCTTAGTCAGCTCTGAGAGTGCCGAGGAAAGCCTGGCTTGGCGTTTCAGCAGCAGACTGGGTGGACAAAGGCCTGGGTGGACACAGATGCCCAAGCAATTGTATTGAGTCTATTTCCTGTCATTTAAACCCAGTGTCATTTATTATTCAACTCCGAGTGTATTTTGGAGATTCAATTTGTAGGGCATATGACACACATAGTAAATTGGTAGGTATTGTCTCAGTTCATTTGCTGGAGGACAGGTGTTCATATCACAAGGACCAACAGTCCCATCGACAGTAATTGGTACCTTGGCTAGCAGTCTGAGCCTAGAGGGCAAGGACTAAAAGTGCATGAAGAATGAACTAATAATCATTTCCACATGCAGCATAGTGTGTTTTACTTGAGGCTCTCAAAGCACATTTTAGGCATTCATTCACCCTCACTGCAACACTCCCTGGGCTTGCTATCACTCTCCTGCTATAGCCAGGAAAATAGAAGCAAAGAATGGCAGACTCAGGGTCACAGGAGAGAACAATGGCAGGATGGGGATTAAAAACTCAGGAGGCCTCAATCTTTGCTCTCTCTCCTTGGAATCTCACCACTTCCATTTTCCTCTCATTTATTATTTAATGTCTTAGTCAAAATATTATTAAGGAACCTAGACCGGTGAATTCAATTTTGCCCAGGTTAATTAACGTTAAAATGTTTGCAAGTCTGTATGGTGCACAAAATCACACTCAACACAAATTAAACAAACAAGCAAACATACTTTCAGTAACACAGAGACTGCCTGGTTAAGTATTTCAATGTGAACGAAGGGCAGTCAATCTGGGTAGGATGTAAAGATATGTGTAAAGTGAAGAAACCCGAGAGCCTAGATGTTATCTTAAATACATATCTAATGTCATTTCAGAATACTTTGCATGCTAAATTCACTTAAAAATATGAAATTAGAAACCCCTGTCCTTGTGGGTTTTGCTAATAATGAGCAGGGAGAAAACTGGAACTTTTGCCCTGAAGCTCAGGTGAAAAGGCATAATTAAGAATACTGCACTGGAAACAGTGATTTCTACTTCCCAAGTGGCATTTAGTTTCTGCATACTTACAAATAGCCATCTATAACAAAACCAACACTCAATTAAGCTCCTTCGACTTATAACAAATGCAGTTTTCTTTATCACCAGGTGAGAAATTCCAAAGGATAAATTGAATTAATGTAAAACTAGACTGACTGCCATCTTCTCTTTTCAAGGGTAAGGTACGCAAACATGAAGTGATTTAAGAGTCTTCTGACCTTTGGGAAATTAAATTTGACTGATAACATGATGAAGGTGTACCATGTCACTCCAAAGAGCCATGCAGGCAGTACACAGTACAACTTCAGGGCACCCCAACATATAATACCTCAGGATGAGTGAGAATGGAGACCCTGGGGTTCAGCAGTCAGTGGCTTTGCATCCTGACTGTTTGGAGAGGATAAATATCCTTTGTATTAAATCCAATTTATCTAGTTAACTGACCCAGCCGTAGCAGAGGATAAAATTATCTAAAATTCTTCATAGAGAACAAGCAGTTGTCAGCATTTGTTTGACACAAATACCAAGATATAATTAACGAGCTCTACCATCACAATGTTTTCAATATAACTCTCATTTTAATCTAAAATGAAAATAGAAAGAAAAGTAAGGGGGTCCTCAGAGAAGCATCACAATGTGAGGAGAAAAAAGACTCAAACAGCTAAGTTAATTGGTCCAACTTAGTAATCAGAGGATCTAGAAAGATATGACCCCAAGGATATGATTTTCCGATTCCATACAAGTCCTTGGCTTTCATACCATTGAGAGGTGTGACCACTCTATATAATGAGCTTCTCCCAAAGCTAGGTTCCATAGCTGAATAGGGTGAATCTCCATTTGGAGAGTAAGCTACATCTGTAGCTTTGGGACCAGGCTGTCAACAGAAACAAAAAGGAAGAAAGCCATGAACTCAGTGTCTCCCTGGCCTCATACTCTGCTCTATTCACGAAGTCCTTGCTTTGTTCTGGAGACATAGCTCCCATCTTGTATCCCATCTACAGTGACTGCCTACTGTATTTTTTGATATCTCAGTCCCTCTCTTGAAATTCAGTGTGCCTATTTTCCTCATTGCTTTTCCCCAGTCACCTGCCAGGACCTGCCTGGTTCTGGACCATGGCCTCTCCCTGGTTATCATGATGGACTGTTAACACCTGCTGTTGTCATCAGGGAAGTCAATTCCCTAACACAAGAAAGAGGAGCAATCTAGAATATTAAAGCAAGGAGCAGGAAGGAATCTGTTTATAATTACCATGTTACCCTTGATATTAACTTCTGAATTTTCTTCCATATGGTCTTTGCCTTCATTCAATTTTTTGGCTCCTGGAACAAAGGTGATCATTGAATTCATTTCCTGGCCACACATGCCTTTCCATTGGTCCCTTCTCTTCCATCGATGGACACATTTATCTCCTACTCATTAATTCAGCTGGCGTGGGTTTGCCAGCATATGTTCACTGAAACACACTTAGATGATCACGACCTTAAACTCAAGAGAACAAAAACCCTAGTCATTTAAAGAATTTTAACAGAGTTAGTGTACTAAATGCCTGTTAGGTCATCTGAAGACCAAACATGTCTTTATTTATTCTAAAACTAAGACATGTCAAACAAATTTTTATTTGTTTCCATTAAGAACAGAAGATTGCCTGGGACATGCTTCTCACATATACAACATTGCCTAGTCCATAAAAAGTCCTCAATAAATACTTGCTGAATTAATAAATTAGGTAAATTAAGAGTATTTGGATGGTAGATTTCTTCTCTTCTCAATATTTCCCCTTCCTTGTCTTGCATTCCCCACAGTATGAACCAGAGCTTTCCATCAAAGGTAATGAATGTCAAATAAATGGAGATCGGTGAATGACAGACTCAATAACACCAGTTATAACATATCTGTGTGCTATGATATCTGATATGTCTAAACACACATATGTAAGCATAGAAAACATTGTAGCAGGGAACACAGGGTGATAAGAACAGTAGTTATCCCTGTGTTGTATAATCATATTTTTACTGTTTCAATTTTTCTAAATTTAATATGGATAACTTTAATTAACATTACAAAAATCATTGTACTTGTGATAAAAGGAATTTAAACAATATCAAATTTGTTTAAATATAAATGTTGTTTCCACAAATCATATTCCCCAAAGATAAATATCATTAACACTTTGATATGAGAACACAAACACACACACACACACAAACACAAATAATATATAAATATAAAATGGATCAATTATACTATATATATACCATACTGTAACCTTTTAAGTTCAATGGTATGATATATAGCTATAGACAGATAAAAATATAGACATAGATCATATATAGATATACCTTACTCTGTTTAACAGCTGCTAATTATTTCATTGAATCGATGTACTTATTTATTTAATCAATACATTTTTAGTGAATGATTAGGCTGTTTTCAACTTTTTGACTATAATAAATATACCATTTCACACTTGTTTAATGTTTTCTTATATTAAATTCTTATGAATATGTTTATAATTCAAGTTTGATGTATTTTGTCAAATGAATCTCCAGAAATGATATATCAATGTATATTCCAATTATGCATAAGATTTTGCTTCCCTATGACATTTACTAATATCGAATATTATAAAACATTTTAATCTTTACTCATTTGATAATTTTTAAATATCTGATTGATGTTTTAATTTAGAATTCTTTAGTTATTACTAATGCTTTTTTTTCATTTTTATTGAATATTTGCTGTATTGTGAATTATAGCTTATGCCCTTTGCCCTTTTATATTCAGAGGTATTAGTCTTTTTTTACTGATTTATAAGACAATTTTTTAAAGGATGAAAAATCTGTATTCCTATTACATATTGCAAATATCTTTCTTAATATTTCATTTGTCTCTCAGTTCATTTTTATTTTGCCACATAGTTCTTCATATACTATGCAGTCACAAATGTTAATGTTTTCATGTCATTGTCTTTGGGTTTTACATTTTGCTTGGAAAGTACTTTCTGTATCAAGAATATTAAATACCCTCCTACATTTTTCTAATACTGTTATATTTTTACAGTTATATTTTAAATCCATCTAGAATTGCACCTGTATATATAATGAGATGCAGAGATCTGAATTAACTTTCTTGTCAAATAAAGATCCAAGTGTGTCAACATCAGTTATTGAATAATCTCTTTTCTTCACTGAATGTTTTTAAGCAAGGAAGTAACATAATTAAAGTTGTGTTTTAAGTAGATTAAATAAGGTATAGAGATGCTTTGGAGAGTACATCTGAGATTTGATGTGTTCTGGCAGTGGAAAACAACATTTGGCTGCATTTCAGTTACGAGTCCCCCAAATTGCCATATTTAGATGTTATATATTTATTCAAACTCAAAGCATAAACATTCATGTGCAAAAAAAGTGAATCTACACCCAGAGCTCAAAATGCAAAAATCAACTTGAAATGGATCTTTTGCAAAACATATATCTGATAAAGGGACTTTATTCAGAATATATATAAAGAACTTTCACAACTCCACAAAAGTAGGCAAAAGATTAGAACAGATAGGTCACCAAAGGAGAGTGATTGATAGCAAATATGCACATGAAAATTTGTTCAACATTAGTCATCAAGGAAATGCAAATTAAAACCACATACTTATCACACAGCTATTAAAATTAGTAAAATTTAAACACCGACAATATCAAGTGCTGGTGAGTATAAAGAGTAACTGGATCGTGCAAAGTGGTACAGCTCCTTTTTCATACACTTTGGAGAACAGTTTGGCAATTCTGGTCAAGGTAATTATACACTTACCATATGACCAAATAATTTTACCCTTAGGTATCAACTCAAGAGAAATAAAATGTATATCCCCACAAAAACCCACGCCAGCTATTTATAGCAGTTTTATTCACCCCAAACTAGAAACAACCTAAATGTACATATACTAATAAATGGATAAATTATGATACATACATGCAGCAACATGGATGAGTCTTAAAACAGTTACATCAGTGAAATCAAAGTCACAAAATTTAGTTTTGCTTTTTTTTTTAGGCAACACCCCACTTCCAGGTACCAATTTTTGTATTGGATAGTATAGAATGTTATGTCATAGTAACCTGAAACTCTCAATGTCAGGCTTAAAAAAACAAAATTACATTTCTCACTCACCATATACGTTGACTGTAAATCAGTTCACTCCATGTTCTTCCTGGTGGTACCCAGGCCTGTTGAGAAGTCTGTATCTGAGATGTTGATAGCCTTATGGTAAAGAACAAATAGAACAAGGCAGAATCAAATTTTGGTATTTGAAGCGATTCTCTGAAAATGAAACACAGCAGTTTTGTTCATATTTCATTGGCCAAAGCAAGTCCCATGGCCAAGCTTAAAGCCAATCAGATGGAGAGAAATATTATTTTCATGAAGATGGATAGTGAATTTTTTAACAAAAAATATGATCACCTATAGTAAGGTGTGACTTTGTAGCAATTAGAGCTGAATAGCAGCGCAGTGAGCAATAAAAGTATCTCAACAGAAGCTAAAAAGTGTTCACCATTATAATATATGTAGCTACCATTTATTAAGTACATAATAAGATCCTAGACCCCTGCCTCCATTTAATCTTCATAAAACCTAAGCAGTAATGGAAACTGTGACTCAGAGAGCCACTTTACCCAAAATTACATAGCAGTAAGTGACAAAGCTGGAATTGCTATCCAGGTCAGCCTGAATTCAAAGTCCATTTTACAACACGATGATAGCTACAAAATGATTTCACATGGCAAGTGAGGGGGTGGAGTGATATCCTCTAACACTGACTTCACTAGGATTCTTTGAGGACATTTTTAAATTAGAGGTTTTGATGAACTCTTTATTAGGACTAGGATTCAATGGATTTAAATTGGCAAAATGATATTGTTATATATTTTTAAACCTTTGTGCTGGTTGATAAAATCGTTTTGTCCAAAGCCCGCACAAGTACTCCTTTCAGACATGGTTGAGGACCCCTAAGTTTTCATTTTAATTCAGCCATTAAACGGTTAATTCTGCCCCATTAGGGTTTCCTCAGGACCCTGATCTAGAGCCAGGGCCATTCCTTGTCAATTGGTCAGTGCCAGTACCTTACCAATTGATAAATATTTTGCATATCACCCTACTCTACAACTTTGTTGAGTCATAAGTGGGCTAAATAGAGATTAAAATATTCAGAAAGGAATAATTAGTCAATTAGAACAGAAACTGTTATGAAAAAAATGAAGAAAAGTTCATTATTAGATGTGAAACATAAAAGGGTCATATGTTT
This sequence comes from Rhinolophus sinicus, assembly GCF_057876585.1. Taxonomy (NCBI): domain Eukaryota; kingdom Metazoa; phylum Chordata; class Mammalia; order Chiroptera; family Rhinolophidae; genus Rhinolophus; species Rhinolophus sinicus. The sequence continues at coordinate 86,819,916 of NC_142504.1, forward strand.
AAGAAGCTTAATTATGAAAATGCATAATTTATTCAATTGAAATGGCAGATTAATAACTACATACATGTTTTCATTCGTTGAAGACAGAATGGGAACTATGTTCATGTTTTCTTCCAGGCTATTTTGTATGATCATTGATATATAAAAAAAGTGAAATTTAAATATTCTTCTATCAATAATTGGTGTTAAATAGAAATCAGTTTCATAAAAAGTATTCATGTTGAAGGTTTAACATAGTAAATAGAGAAAACACTAAATGTCTCCATGCGTCAATGGTTCTGTCTTGGCTACACATTGAAATCACCTTGGGAACTTGTCCAGGACGCACATAGAACAATTACATCAAAGACTCCTGGTGGTGGGACACAGGTTTTAGTAGGTTTTAAAGGTGCCTAGGTGATTCTAATGTATAGCCAAGACTGAGAACTACCATCCTATATTATCCAAAATGCTTCCAGACCTTCCTTTTGGAGATTATGCTTCTTAGGTTAGACCAATTGCATTCCCCTACTCCTCAGGGGCAAATAGCCCCTGAAAAAAAGGGTGCAAATAAACCTGGAACTAGTGTGGGCAAAAGTCCTGGTTTGCGAGGACTGACAGTTTCCCTGGATGCAGGACTTCCAATATTAAAACACTACACAAACAATCTTCTCTGCCCTTTCTCTGGGAGGGAGAGCGGGTACAGCTTACTCAGGTCTGCTCTGTAGGGTCGGAGATCAAAAAATAAAGTGAATGAAATTGTGAAGGGACTTGAATAAGTTTATATCCCTTTATGAAAGAGTTTATAGACTATAACAGTATAGAAATGTGACACCTATGAAAATTCTAGAAGAGTGGAATTTTTCCATCATCAGGGATTTTATTTTGTTGAAGCCTGAAATATTTGCACATATAATAGCAGTCAGCCTTGCCTTATTCTTCTTACACCCTCAGGCACTTGATTCACTGGCCCCTGCTAGGCTGGAATTTAGCAAGCTTAGCCAAAATAGGCCAATTTCATCAGCATGGGGGAAAAAAACCTATTTAAGGGGCTAGACTCTTTTCAGGAGGGAAAAATGCTGCAAAATTGTTCTGTAACTTCATGGATTTCTGTTTTCTTTTTCTTTTAACCAGTTACACCTAACCTTCTAATTTTGTGTCTCACACAACTCAGTCAGCAGTATTTGCATATAAAATACTTTGCTTTTTTAATTTGCAATGAGTGCAAAGGGAGGCGTTTGCTGGCAGTTGGGGTAAATTTTGACTCATAGTGCAGGATAGTTTATATGCAACACCTGATTACAGCATCACTAACATTAGCACTCTACCCTGTTACTGTTAACTCTTCTCTGAACAGTAGTGAACAGGCCACAGACAGCTGTTGGGTTGCCTTAAGCATGACATTGAATATTGATGTGCTTTGAGACAATCAAAATGAATGGAATTTAGCGTGCCTTCTCTCTAAATGTTTTCTGTTGAGGTATGTGAAGCCATCTGCATGCCTACAGTGTTTCCTCAATCCTACCTTCTTCCCTGAGCACAGTTATGCTCTGGAGAATAAGAGGGGAGCACTACAATGCCCTTAGAACTTGCCTCCCACTTTTTTTCTTCACTTTGCTTACTGTCGCTATCTTGCTGCTATTCCTTCTACTCTTTGCTATTTGTTCCCCTTCTTTATCTTGACTTCTTTTTCCTTTCTATTTCATCCATTTCTGGTACTGCTTTTACTTGCACAGCAGCAAGTTGGCTTTAAAACCAAACTGGTTTCCTTCTGGTCAGTGAACTACGTTATGTCAGACACAATCTTTGGGGTGTCTTCATACAACGTTTTTTCAGGGGCTTTTCCTTCCTGTCAGTATCTATTTTATTGGTTCAGGCTTTCTGTATGCTTCCAGGTCCTTGAAAACTGTCTTCTAGATTCATGAGGCTCTATTACGTTTTTGTGTATTTAAGCATCATGGAGTCGTGTTCTCCAGACAATGAATTGTCTATCTGAGTCAGGGAAAAGTTCTATATTTTGGGAGAAGAATCCAAAAATAAATAATTATCCTCAATTAGAAATAATGGTGGACATAGTGAGGATAATTTGTCGATTATTACACTTAGGTTTTCTTTTATTCCACAAGCTTTCATTAAACACTGCTCTGGGTCAGGCCCTGGGTTGAATGCTAGGAACATAAAGATGAAAATGTTGTGGTTCAAGTTCTCAATGAAACCTCAAGTTAAACTGGGTGATAGACGTATAAACAACTAATATTTCATTTTCTCTTAAAATATTTCATTTTCTTTTTTTATTTGTGAAACTCAAATTTTAAAACATTTAATTTTAATACAGTGTTTTCTTAAATACCTTTCTGACATCAGGAGATTTCAAAAATACTCTATCAAAATTGACACTATACCTTTCATATGTGGGCATTATTTAGTTATTTAGCATTATCCTCTTTTGAGGATTATTTAATATTCAAATTATATATTTGTAATTACTATCATGTATAAAATGAATTAGAGACATTTGAGATCATTGAGAATGTTTTAATATTTTGACAATGTTAATAAGTGGTAGGAAATGTATTACATTTTGATGGAAAAGTTCAATTTATTTTTATTGATTTTTTGCACTGTTTATTAAAAATCTGTCTATGTCTATAGGTATAAGTTATGAAAAAGAGTAGTCTAACGCTTTGGTGAGTATGAAACTATAATTGTTATTCAGAAAATAATATATTTATGTATGCTTGTGTGTGTGTGTGTGTGTGTGTGTGTGTGTGTCTATTTCTGTGTGCATCTGTGGAGATGAGAAAAAAAAAGATTATTTTAAATGTCTGACCTAAAATTAAATTTAACAACCAAGTAAAAACATGGAGTATAAATCTTAGGTTTAAGTTGCATTATCATTCTTTGTGGAAAATAGATTAATATTTAGCAGATACCTTGAAGGAGTATGGCTTTTAATATCTTATTATAAATATATTAGAAGTTTAAATGTTTTAATAAATAGCCTTTTATATTTTGTTTTAAAATTGATATACTAGTGTGGCAAAAGTGCTGAGTCTTTCTCAAATTTTATATTACATCACATATCTTGAAGTCCACTGATAGTGGATGCATCTGTAAGTCGGCTAGCTTAAAACATCTCCAAGATAAGATCTTTCCACTCACCTTCCTCTTAGAGCTGTGTCTTTGGGGCTCATTTTGAGAGACTTTTCCCCAATTATATAGTTCAAATCAGAGCTCCAGTTGCTCTGGTTGACTTATATTTTTGTAGAATACTTTCAGCATTAATTTTATCAGCCATTTATAACACACTCTGGTATTCATCACTTGAAAGATACTATTGAAAGGGAGCTTTAATTAGATGAGATTGCTTCTACCACACACACCATTATACATGCTACAGATATGTGCATACAGCTAAAACAGAAATGGGGAAATATGTTTTTCTCCCTCTGACATACTACTTAAATGTCACTATTAACTTATTAACTTATTAAGAACTAGGAGCTACGTGAAGTGTATGGCTTTTGTTCTCTCAATTCTGATTGATACTGAAAATCAAGTGGTAGCTCTTTTGAATTGCTACTCAATGATTTAAAACAAATGCAAACCATCTAGAATAAAATAAAACCTTTCTGAATAATCAATTCAGCACAATTATTTATAGAGAATCAGGCTATGTCTCTAAAATTTAAATAATTGTACTGGTTATTTAAATTAGGATTGCCACAGAGTCCATATGATTATCCAAATATTATACATTAATAAATTCTAAAATATTCTGAATATACCACAAATAATTTTTTTTTCCTTTTCAAATGGATACTCCATTTCCAGTAACTACTAAGGATGGAAAATTAAGGAACAGCATAAGTATTTCACCTCATATATACCTTTACAAAAACAAACAAAGGTCCCACTTTTTACACAGATACCAGAGCCCAACATTTGGGGAAGTAAACAGGGAAAAGCCTTCTTGGTAGGAAAAAAATGTAGGACGGGGGAAAAAACAGGGCACACTGGGCAAAGCAAAACCTAGAGGAGTAAAATAAAACGCATACCCAGAGCAGGAGAATCTGAACACAGTAACAACAAGCAGATATAATCATGAAAATACATGCCCACTCCCACACTCCATAAATGGGACACAGACAAATAAACAAAAAAGTTGAATTAGAGGACATCTATTGTCTTATTGAGACGCTCCACAATGCTGAGCCTAAGGCAAAAGCTTTCATTCAGGCAGTTTATTTTGGAAACTGATCCTAAGGAACAAGAATACACAGCAGACAGGGATGACTCAGGGAAGGAAGGAAAGGCAGTCTAAGGCATGGGTGGGTGTGAGAAGACTCGGCTTCTGATGGGAAGCCTTGGTGATACAATAACTTGATGCCCTGTGATCAGACATCACCCTATCCTAGAGCCCAGTAGTAGCATGCGCAAAGCTGCTTTTACAAATGGCAAATAGTTCTCTGACCCACAAGGTATGGCGTATGTGATGTTGCCTAAGGATCTCAAGTATCTGGGCCTTGACTCTCCTCTTTGGACTAAACAGAAACTACATAGAGCATCAGATATGCTTGTCACATAGACTGGTTGCAGAGTCCTCTCTTACTCTGGTCCCCAAAGCATCAGCCTTCCACAACACCCAAAAAGTAGATTATAGCACTAATCATAAGCACAGAATATGTAGCTTCCAAGCTAAAAAAAAAAAAAGTCACCAAGAGCTATGTCTCTTTTTTGATATGAGTACGCTGGCTACACTTGTCCTTTGCTTCAAAGGGAATGGCAATATTCCCCAGGCCATTGAACTGCACTGATATTGCAGGTTCTTGAATCTTCATGGTGTTATTCTCTCACTTTCCGGCCTCCATGTGTCTTACTAGGGAATACCCAGTACTTGCCACTTCCAGATCACGGAATTTAATTAGCATATTGGTATCAATATAGTAGACCAATGTGCTGTTCTTCAGAATATCAAATTGATTAGGGTCCACGACAATTATATTGTGACAAGGAAGTTAATGAAGCTCTGGGGCTAGAGAGTTGATGGTCTTCCCACACATTAGAACTGCTTTCGGTCTTGTTTACTAATGGGATTAGGGAAAATGCCAGTTCAACACTCACATATCTAATGCCAGAGACTGTTCTAGTAAAGATTCCACAACCAACGCAAGAGGTGCAATTGGGACTACCATTTGATTAAGTTTACGGCAATTCATCATCATGCATCACCACCCACTGAGGTTTTGTGGAGGCCTTATAACTGAATAGGAATATAATGGAAACTACCATTCCTGTAGCCTTAAATTTTTCATGTTAGCTCTAATCTCTGCAATTCTTCCTAAGGTGTGATCTACTATTTTGGCTGGGCTAGGCATTGGCAGGGCAGTAGGACAGTTTCAGGGACTTCCACTTGGCCTTTCCTACAATATTGGCTATTACTCTATAGGCCAGGGAACCCATATGAGGGCTCTGCCAGCTGCTAAGTACATCCACACCAATTATGTATTCAGGGACTGAGTAAATAACCACAGGCTGGATCCATGAACTCAACTAACCCAACATCGGAGAGACTCAGGTCTGGACTTTGTTTATCTCCTGGTTTCTAATCACTCTAACCACTGAATCATGTTGAACTGCTGGGTTTCTGAGTATCAGGTCAGATCTGGTATCTGAAAACACTTACAATTTCTAAATATTTCCCCTTCTCCAAGTAAATGGCTAAAGATCACTTTGGGGGAAGGATGGGGGAATGAGTATATACTTTCAATAGCATTGAAGGGTTCTTCTTCAAGGGGACCCTGCTTCCATCTCAGTCAGTTACTCTGGGTCTGAGAACTGGCTTAGATCTGCAAACTAGTGGTGTGAAGCCTTGACTTGAAACAATGTCAGAATTACCAAGATTTTTGTGGGTGCTGGATTGGACTGTATGTGATGGAAGAGGAAACACTGGTTTTTGTAATAGCTGGGGGTTCTTCAACAGAACAAGGACAAAGGTAGCTGTAAAGACTGTGGAGTTGACTGGCTTATTATAAGTGCTTTAAGAAGCTTTGAAAACAACAACAAAAATCGCAGGCTCAAGTCAAGGCACTTACTAAGTAAAGACACATAAACAAAGGCCATCTATAAGATCTTTCTTATACTCATGCTATTGGTAGCTTGCTTATTTGGAGCTAAGCTGTTGGCTGGCCTTCCATTAGCCCATAGGCTTGTTAAAATGTTGAGATTGCATGAATAAAAGTACTATAGCAGAAACAATTGGGCAGCCCACAGCAGTGATCACCATGCATTCCTGATATGGACTGGTGGTTTTACATGAATGGCGCTCTCCCTGCTAGACTGCATGCTCCATGTCACGACTCCTAGATGGGAACTGTATCTCTGCAGTTTGCTCTGGCACATTGCTTGGCACATTGCTTGGCACATGGTAGCTGCTGAGCTCTTCTCAAATGAATTCATCTGTGAAAATTCATGGCTTCATGCCTCAAAGTAAGGTTTAAGTAAATAGGGTTGGAGATTGGATGAGCCTATTATGGCATATTGTTTGGCATATTGTATAAAACCACAGTGTAGGTGGAGTCAATGTTGGGGAGAAAATGCTGCCTCTCAAGTTTGGATGATGTGATGCATGGGAGCTCTGAACGGAAAAAAAAGAAAAGGAGACAAGTATTTTCTGTTAGTGTTTACATAGGTGTGTTAACTTTTTTTTTAAAGAATCAATCTCATTGATCAAAATGAGATTCACTGTTTGTCTCAGAGCAACAGAAAAAAAAAAAGGTAAAGGAGAGTGAGAGAGAGAACAGAACAACAGCAAGGAGACGCTTATTACACCAGCTCTGCCACTGCCAAGTTGAGTGGGTTTTAGCTACGTCTTTTCACCTTGTTAAGCCTCAGTTTCCACATTTATAATTTAAGAGTTTAATGAGATGATATGCAAAGTTTTCTCCAGCTCCAACACATTCCAGCTTCTGGAATACCATGACCCCCAAACACATGTTCACATATCTTTACATTGTCTGCACCTACTAGAAAGGGAGTTCTATGACTTAAATTGCATGACTTGGGGCCCCAAACAATTCCCCATAGTCAGAAGGCAGCAGTTACCCTGCTAGGGGATAAGAAGAAAACCCGAGTCGTGGCTTCTATTGGAAAGCCTTTTACTGCTCGCAAAAACCTGAACACTGTCTTATTTCCATTTTTCCTGAATGTGCTATTCCCCTCCACGCTCCCTGTTTATAATTCACCTGCAACCATTAATCCATACCTTCTAAGAGAATATTTCATCCAGCCTGGACGGCCATGAGTTGTCCACAATTTTGCTGATGGTCAGTAATGTTAAATGACTCATTGCAGTCCCTGCCTTTGTGCTAGGGTCCTGACTGTGAAAGTCATCCCAGCTTGCTCTCCTTTGAATACCTTTTGAAGTTTATCTTGCTCTCCTCTTCACGCTTGCTTACACAAATGCTCCCTACGCCATTTTGTTTTAAAAGCAGTCTTCTGACCTCCATCCACGCCTTCCTCACCTCCTCCTTCTTCTGCCTGCTTACTGCCTACCTCTCAGCTCGGCCCTCAGTGGGATTCAAATTACTGCCCTAGTCACTGGAGCTCCTTGTCACTCTCCAGTTTTGTCCCCGTCAGCCAGGATAATTCCTGTGCTGCACATTGAGTTCTTCTTTAATATCAATGTATTGTGGACTTCACAAGGGACGAAATATGGCTGTTAATATACAGGATTACCAAGACACTCAGCATCTCTCCCTTTTCCCCAATATATTGTTTTTTCCAAAGTACAGACTAAATGCTACATGATTCAAAGCTACTTAACATGTTCCTTTGCAAAGGGAACGTGAACACGAGAGGTGTTTGGCACTCTTGATAATTAGTGGGTTCTCTGAATCCCCCATTAAGTCGCTAAGAGAGACACTTCGTACCCTGAAAGCTGGGTCATGCTGCTACAGCCTGGACATGTAGTGCAACAGCTCTCAGATTTCGAGAAGGACAGGCAAAGCTGTGTACGAAGACTGCCTTCTGAGAACCAGAGACTGTTTTAATAATTATACTTCCAAAGCTTGGTAATTTCTGACTTTAGATTTACATTTGGCCTTTTTTTTTCTCAATCAGTAGTAAATGAAGGAAGAAAGGCTCTGCTTTCTTTTTAATACATACAACATCACATTCATATGCACAGATGAAAATATACTCTTGATCAAAAAAAAAAAAAAAATGTTGCATTATATTATAGGCCTGGAATTTCACTATTATCAAACCAGTACCTGAAATACAATATTTTGGTATTGGATGAGAGAAAAATGACTAAAATTGGTTTCAGAAATAAATATAAAAGCTGTGTTTTAGCAGAAGCACACTTGAGTAGAAATCATATACCAGTGAGAAAGACAACAGATCCTTACAGCTCTGTGTGTATAACAAACACAAATAGTCATAATTATCTCTTCCCCAGAGAGTTAACCCCTTTGGGAAAAGGTTAGACTTCCATCCTCCTTGTCAAACTAAAATCATTTTGAAATATATTTACCATGCTCGTCAGCTCTGTTTTAAAATGTTTGTAGATAGATACTATTTGTTTTGTTTTTTTTCCCCTCTCTTCATTTTGTTTTCAGTATTCATAAGGACAATTAAAACCCAGGCTGTAATAAGGCATCTGTTGTAAGCAAGTTCAGACAAAGGAAGCAATTTCTCTGGCAAGTAGGGGGCAGAGGACTGCATTATAGAAAGCATAGATTATAACAGAAAATAAACCCCTTTTTACCTCCACACCACTCCTCACCTACAATGTCGATCTCGGTGGTTAAAATGATCAGCTTTGCAAGCTGGTTTTGGAATCATTAGACATCAAAAATATTGTTAATCCTCAAAATTTACATTATTTCTATTCTTATGGGTCTTAGCCACATCCATTCATAGATTTTCCAGTTTATATCCATTCCAGACTAAGAGTAAGCACGTACAGCATCAACAGAAATACTTCCTGCTGGATTCCCTTATGGCACATGCATGCTCACACAACACAACACATGAACACAGCACACAGTCAGGTGCACAGAGACACACACATGTACCGACATGCACACGCACATTCTCACACATGCAAAAACATACACAAGCTAATGGCACACTCACAAACATACATGTGCACAGGCCTGTGCTCACAGAGACACACTCGCACATGTGCAGGCACATTCACCTGTGTACACACACACACACATAGACACACACTTGCCTGGCTGGTCACAGAGAGAGGGTATCTGCCTTCCCATGCCCTGTTTCAGGCCTCTGGGCTTCTGAGCTCATGCTCATTTTCATCACCGAAAAAAAATCATCTTCCGCCAAACTCTCCTTAGTGCCTCAGGGAATGTTCTTTCCCATTGCTTCCTCCATAACCCCTCCCCTATTAGGCCCCAAAGCCAAATCTTTCCATTTCAAAGAAAAATCACTCTCCCCAAACTGGGCAGCACCTGTATGTAGGCCAGTTTGACAACCCTGCTTTGCACATCTCTCACTGATGTATAGGAAGGTGACACAGAGTTCTTAGAGTATTCCTTTTCAGGAAACTGCTAAGTGGTGACCTGCCCCCTCGGCCCTGGAGCAGCTACTGGAGAACTAAGTTGATTTCCTCACTGCTTTGGGCGGGGATTGTGTCTTATTCATCTTTGCATCCACAGTACCTAGCACAGTGCGTGTGACCCAACAGAATCCAGTAAAGAGCTGCTGACTAAACAAAATCCCAGCATTAGATCCTTTTCCCTCCGTTTCTCAATCTAGGTTGACACACTCACAGGAGTATATGCCTGTGTGTCAGGGAGCACGAGAGGTCATGGGATAAACATAGCACATCTTCCTGGAAAGTCCATTTTACCTCTGTTAGGTCAGGTTTAAAAGACTGTTTTTCTACTAAAGTAAACACTAGATAAGGAGAATCTAATAAATGTCATGTTGGTAGTTATAATAAAGATCTGGGGCTTTGAAGACAGTTTTGAATTCTATACCTTCCACTGATTAGTCATGTGACCTCTAGTATGTTTTTAAAATTTATCCAATCATTTTTATTCTCAGTTGTAAAATGGAGGTAATAATAACTGTTTCTTGGAGATTTTGAAATTCAAAGGGGAGAATGTATGCAGTGGAAGTTAATAGTGATATTGGAGGCAGCTGCTATAGCAGTAAATATGAGGGCAGCAGTACAGTCATATTGGTAGTTGCCACAGTAATGATATTAACAGGGGCAATTGTAACAGCCACAGAAATAAATGAGGATGAGGAAGGCAGTGTGCAAGGGAGGACGTGATTAAATAAAGTAAGACAAGTTAACCTAAATGTAAGGGAGCCAGACTTTCAGGTCAGTAGGCACCAATGAGAATCACTTTATCCGACCTATCACTTTGTTTTACAGACAAGGACACTGAAGCTCAGAGAACTTGACAAAGTGACGCACCCAAGTCCATCACAGTTAGTGACAGTGTCAAGTCTAGACCCCATTCGCTATTCCAGGTCTAGGTATTCTAGGCTACAGTATCATCTCTCATCTCTGAATGGAATCATTATTCTCAGGCAGTGATAGAAAGAAATACACATGCACAGAAGTGGCTGATGGATAGCCACACATACTGTATAGCAGAATGACCCTGGACTACAGAGTCCTGAGGTCGAATTACAGCTCTGCTATTTCCTAGATTTCTAACTGTGGCCAAGGTACTGAATCTCTCTGAAAATTGTTATCCCCATGTGGAATGAAGAGGATTTTTAATCTACCTTTCAGGTTGATGAGTGATTTAAAGAAAATATATCAGAGTGCCTATCCTAGAGGCACACAGAAGTCACTAAATGATAACTTTTTATATATTTATCCATTTCCTTTATCCTATCATCAATTCTTAATAATCCCTACAAATACACTTACCAATCAGCAAGAAAAATAATGGTCATGCCCATGATATATTCTGAACACATCAGATGGATAGATTAGAAATTCAGGGGATTGGTGGTTTGATCCTGCCACTCACTGGAATATCAATGACAGTAATAACAACTGACTTTTCTATGCCTAAGTTTTTTCACCACTATAGTGTAAAGGGGGGGGGGGGGACATTGTAAAGTAATTTAAAGAGTTTAAAGGCAATGAATTGTTTAAAGAATAAAAGCAAATAATAACTAAAATACAGATTAAGCATGTGAAATAGTTGGATCATAATATTTTCATTTTGGATGTGGTTTTCCTTTCTCTTTTAAAAGATCTCCCCCTACACTCTGAAGAGCATGATGTCATATTTATGTCCTGATCTAGAAATCAAAAGGTTGATATTGTATTCATGGCTAAAAAATGAATTATGGAAGAACCATACAGGTAATTTCTCGGCACTTGAGCTAGCTCACCCCTCATCACAACCAAAGAAAAAGGGGGGGGGGGCGGGGGTTAGGCAGTATAATCTCCTAATAATTTAAACAAAAAAATATTTAGGATAATTTAAAACTTACTAAAGTGTTCTCATTTTCTGATTTCCCCTTATCCTGGTGAAAACTCCACCATGGAGCAGCACTGGCTGGTTGGAAGAAGCTAGAGACTAGACCAGAAATCCGAAGGCTTTGGCCGGAGCCAGATGGGCCAGCCTCCACGTGACCCTGAGTTGTTTCTGACTCTCTATCTCTCCTGGTCTCAGATATATTGAACTCCATTTCTAATGACTTTTCCAGCTCTAACTTTTATATCCTCTGACTTAGCCCAGGAGGGTGATAAGGATTACAACCATAACTCTTCCTAAGGCAGAGTACACTGTGGCCATCCCCGAGGCTTGCTGCAATGCCCATAGCAGAACAGGGGTGAGGGGGTGGAATTAAAATAAATCAACTACTGTGAGATAGTATGCCAACCCCTGGTATACACACACCTTCTCCCAGATATCAACCAAACACTAACCTAGGTGCTGTTGTGAAAACATTTTGCAGATGTAATTAAGGACCCAGATCTGTCAATCTTCACCAAGGGAGATTATCCGAGTGGGAGTGAACTAACTAATCAAACACAGCAGCCCTTTAAAAGTAGAGATATTTCCTCCCCCTCTGGTTGGTTTTAGAGGAAGACATGTTCTGCCTACCCTGGAAGCAGCCAAAACCATGTTGTGAATTGCCTATGGAGGCCACATGGTAAAGAGCTGATAGTGGCCTGTGGCTTACAGCTAATAGGAAAATGTGGACCTCAGTCATATAACCACAAGAAAATGGATCCTGCCAACCACCGCTGAGCTTGGAAGCAGATTTTGTCCCCCTAGAGCCTCCAGAAGAGAACTCACTGCAGTCAGCATCTTGATTTCAACCTTGAGATACTCTGAGCAAGAGCCCAGCCACACCATTGGCAAACTGCTGACCTGCAGAACCAATAAGTGAGTGCTTTTTAAGCCACTTAGTTCATGGGAATTTGTTACCAGCAGTAGAGAACAACTAGAAAAAAATAACAGATAATTTAATAGTCTTTTCTGTTATCAAAAAAGTACTTCTTGAATAATTAATTTATAATTTCCTCTTCACATAGCTCAGCTGAAATGTTATTCTGCCTCCTGTGAATTATCTATCAGAAATCACTAAGTCAGCCTTTCTCCTGGTGTGCTGAACAGGACTGGACCTTCCTCTACCTTAAGGCAACTCTCTCTCAAAAGAAAACACAGGCTCCCCAGAGGCAAAAGGCACTGCTGTTCTACAGCATTCTTTACTCTAGGGCTGAGTGCTTTGTGCAGATTTGAAGATTAAAGTGGAACAACTTCATCCGGAGACCTCATCCATTAGACCTCGTTTTTCTTGATTTACTTAGTACTACTTATTTTACTTCAGGTGTTTAGAACGAGTGAGCAAGCTGTTGGTCTGGAAGCTAGGGTGTGCAGAAAATTCCCCGGTGATTCATTTATGAAGAGGAGGACAGGGGCTCTGAATGGGCAAAGAGAGGAACAGTCACAAGAAAGAATTAGCAATATCTTTGAATCAGCCTCCTATTGTTCAGAATCAGGCAGTTTCCGGCCTTCACTTTTGGGACCCAGTGGCTGTAACTAATTGTATGAGTACAAAGTCAAGGGTACAGGAGAATGATACAGGGGTGACATGGAGAAAAATACTAGCGAGACCATTGTTTCCTAAGAGCATCGAAAGCTGAGGAGTGGATGTTTGTTTTTGTTTTTCACTCCGTGTTTTGATCAACCCTTTTCCTAAAAAGAAAACACTAAGCTATTTCACTAAAGGCACAACCAGAGTGCCACCATGTGGTGAAGCCTTTATGGACTGACACAGGCTTCCAGTGGGTTTGCAGACTGAGAGAATATTTAGAGAGGAAAACCTGTAAGAGTAGGTTGGCACATCATAACAAAAACCAGGAAACTCAATGCCAAAGATTATGTGTCTTCGAGAGCTTGGTGATAGGCTTGATTTTTTTTTTTTTTTTTTTTTCTTTAACCATCATATTCCTTGAAGGTGTGATAATGACTCTCACTTTCATAATGAAAACTACAAACTTATCATTGATGCGACTTTTAAAGGGAAGTTATTTTATGTAATTGCCTTGATTATTTTCAAAAAGAATGTGGCTAGCACTAGCACCCATCACAGGACAGAATGGCACTCGCTCTGGTTCAGGAATAACCATCTTTATGCCAATTCCTCATGGCTATCAGCTAATACTTGAGTGTTGTTGATGATGGTGGTATTTGTGGATTTGGGGTTTATTTGTTTTGTTTGGGGTTGTTGTTTTTGAGCAGATAAAAAAATGTCACCCCACTTCTCAACTAGAATGATCAGTTACAACTATTTTGTGTCTTATATCACATCTGCTATACGTTTAAATTCTGGAGTAGAGTGTTTAACTTGGCTTGATTTTCTGATCAACTTTTATCCTGAGACCTTGATTTATAGTCTGACCAAGACTGCATGCAATGAAGGGATAGTTCCCAAAAGGAAAACTAGGCTGATAGGCGTAAGGGAACAGGTGAGAAAGACAGTAGATAACAATCCCACTTTGTGCCATTTCAAGGACTAGTGCACCACTGTACACTGCCACAAACGAAAGGTGTGGCATATGTGCCATAACGTCCAGTGTTTATTTGCTGATTTCATTGCCGAATGATCAGTGCTCCTTCTGATCAATCTCAAGTCTTCTGGTTCCCGTGACATTCTGCCATTGTGGGGTCCCCAGTTATAGTTTCATTATCAAAGTCACTGAGGGCACTTGCAACTTGATTATAAGCCTCCCAGGGAAGATACGATATCTGAGAGTCATTTCCCACATGAAGACATTTGTGTTTTGTTTGTAATGCCTCAGATTGACCTAAGTCTCAATTTTCCCCTACTTGAATGGAAAAAAAAATCAGGAAAATAACCAAAAAGGACCTGAGGCCCTCTTGACACCTCAGTGAAATAATTTTTCCCTTTTGTAACGAGATTAAGGCATTAATAATACTGTCACTGTTGCTTTGGTGTAAAGTGTGCTTTTGTGTAAACTGTGCCCTTTCCAAGAAAGAACTTGCTTGTGATGAAAGAGACTCATGCAGTTTCTGAAAATTCCTTATTAAAAGTTTTTCTTCAATATTCATGCCATATTTAAATATTCTTTGCCAAAAGAAAAAAATCTCCCTTTCTTTGAGAAATTATGACTGCTTACTTTTTAGATATTACATAGTCTATGCATAGATTAGAGAGAAATCGTGTGATCAGTGTCCCAAATCAAGGAGAAAAAGATTGTTATAAAGTGTCATTTTGGCCCCTTATTACCTGGATGAAATTATGAAGTGGGTCAGAACATTCCTGCCCCCGAAGTGGCCAGTTGTAACTGAACATGCTCATTCACAGACCTCCAGAAATCCCTGAAGCTTTGACCTCCTTTGCTGAGATTTTTTTGGTATTTCATGTTTTTTATTTCATTATAGTCAAAGAATTGGTACATCTGGCCTCAGAGAGATGGCTCAGACTTGCAGGCCTGCAGATGGATTATTACTTCCAGGCTTCTGACAGGCCACAACTCTCTCCCCAACCATGTTATTCTTCTCATGTTAGAAAATCATGGACATGAAGATTATTACAATTATAAAAATTAAAATTACATACAAGTAATTATTAACATTAAACATTATTAAATTATTTAAATAATGAATATTAAAAATATTAAGATTAAAAGGAATATTTAATCATATACACGTTATCAACTCTTAACTAGCTTTAAAATCCCTTTACAAACTATTGCTATTAGGTTCAGCCAATTTCTGGGCAGAAAAAATATTCCAAGATTCTCGTAACGCTACAGGTGGTTTTAATAGTTGATTTCTGAGATTTTTTTTCTTAAAGAATTATTTTTTAAACTATTATCCAGATAAGTTGTCATAAAATCTACTAAGCTACAGGGCAATTTTTCATCTCTGCAGTTGACTCATTTCAGCATTTCATCTAAATGCTATTCTCTCCAGTAGCTTTTTTTTCTAATTTCTACAGAAAAGTCATTAGAGGGAGCAATTTTCTCCAAAGTGTCCCATTATTTCTAGGAGAACAGCAAAAACAATTTGTTGGTTGAAGACAGAATTGGTTGAGGGGATGTGTCATTGATATATGTGTATGCTGCCTTTGTCAGGTTCTTGGTAATTGCTGTGCAGAAAAAACTGTACATAACTGAAGAAAAAAGATTATAATGCATCCAGTAATCTAGCCATTGGTAATTATTAAAAATGTTAAAAATAAGAATTTTGATTCACTTTATGCTTTTTCTTCTAATAGACTTTCCATCTCTTCCTTTTGACGATGAACAAGTTGATTTTATACTAGTTTTACAGGACAGAAGCTCATTTTGTGACTCCCCTGAGGGTAAAATCCAACTGCTTAAATTGACATATGAAGCGTTGCACAATATAGTCTTAGTCACTCTTACTCAGCTCATTCTCAGCATTTTTAAAAATTTTATTCTGACTATCATTGCTATTACCCATGAATACATATGCGGTTTGACAAGTAAGTTCGTGAACTCATCCTAGAAAAAGTGCTCCGTACCTCATTGCTGAATGTCACTACAGTCACCTTTGAAGTGCTCCCCTTGGGAAGCTATGCACCAATGCCACTGCCTAGTCCATCCCTCAAAGCAATTTTGGAACTCTTTTCCAGGAATGGCCATCAGAGCTGTCGTCGTATTACCTTTGATGCCCTGAATGTCATCAAAATGTCTTCCTTTCAATATTTCCTTTATCCTTGGGTAAAAAAATAAGACATGGGGGCCCAGATCAGGTGAGTAGGGAGGGTGTTCCAATACAGTTATTTGTTTACTGGCTAAAAACTCCCTCACAGACAGTGCCCTGTGAGCTTGTGCATTGCCGTGATGCAAGGGTCATGAATTGTTGGTGAAAAGTTCATGTCATCTAACTTTTCACACAGCCTTCTCAGCACTTCCAAATAGTAAACTTGGTTAACTGTTTGTCTAGTTGGTACAAATTCATAATGAATAATCTCTCTGATATCAAAAAAGTTTAGCAACATCGTTGCAACAAGTTCGCAAACTTAGTTGGCAGAGCTCGTATGCTTTCTTGCTTCTGATCTTTTATTATATTGTTACCTGTACTTGGAATACCTTTATATTACTCATCCCTCCTTACCTGGATTAGGGGTCAGTAACTATGGCTCATGAACCAAATCTGGTCTTCTGCTTTTCCTGGTTTTATAAATAAAGTTTTATTAGAACACAGCCATTTGCCTATGGTCTATGTCTGCTTTCACACTACAACCGTGAAATTGACTAATTACAACAGAGACTGCCTGGCCATAAAGCCTAAAATATTTACTATCTGGCCCTTTGTTGAAAAAACTCGCTGACTTCCAGCCTATATAAATACCACGAATTTTGTTATGAAGTAATCACTCCATCTTAGTCTCCTAATCACTAGATCATTTCTGTAATTCTAGAGCATTCTTGGCAAGACACTAAAGAGTACCTACCACGGTTTGCAAATTTGTTTATGTGTCTATCCTTCCCAAAGCAACTGTTTCTTTCTTGTAGACAGGGACTATTTTATTTATTGCTATATGACCAGTACCTAGTGCAGTGCCTGAAAGAGAAAATGTGCAGGCAAGGTTGGTGGCATAGTAAATAAAGTATATGTGGGAACAACGAAAACCTATAAAGCAGAAAATTAGAAAGAAAGTTTTCCACTTTGTTTCTTTGAATATGTTACTCATTATAGCTTTACAAGGATTAGAGAGTTCTTGACTGGGGCAGGGGTGTAGGCAACTGTTCTCTGCTTAGATGTCTTACATAAAGTACAATCAAATGATGCTATACTCAACAAAGGCCCAAGATTACACTATTTCCAGGAAGTTCAATGTAAAAAGGGTGGCTATGAAATATTGTCACTGATTTTAAAAATCACCATCAAATATATCAACTAAATGAATATAATCCCTTTTTAAGAATTCATTGTAGGAGACTATTTACTCCTAGACATTCCACCATTAATTGAAACTTGTTCAAATTACCTATTTAGCAAATTCATTTCCAGTCTGTGGCACTTGCATTTAATAATCTCCAATGCTGATAAATCCTCTGCTGTGGGGTGAGGGGTGTTTATTTTTTAAAATGTTCCAAAGTCATCTATCGATATGTTATGAATAAGGTAGCTGATGAAAACTGAGAAATGCTCTTTTGACTTTAACAAAAGTATTCTTATGAAGCTACTTTTTCTTGTATGTATTTGTATTTGACTCATTCAACATACGCCAGTTGAGTTCTTATTGTACAAGGCATTGTGTTCAGAAGGCAATTCCAAATGGGGTGCTTCGAAAATGTTCTGAGAATGGCAGCATCATAAGAATACATGTAAAACCCTGCAAACATAATGAGTATTTATACAAGAAATCTAGCCACAGAGACTCAGATAGGACTAGAGGACTGATGCAAACACTTACTTAAAATATCAGACCAAAATTGGGCAAGGGAGCATCAGCCCTTACCACTGTGGGGGAGGGTGTCCTCCTTTTCAGCTGTCAGTCACAAGAACGAAGACAACATTGGGTTGGTATATAAAATACAGAAATAGAACAGATAAGGTCACAGGGGGCAAAACTGAAGTGAAGAGCAAACGTGAGGGTCCAGTTGGAAAAGTTCAATTCAGAATTAGATCTCAGGGCTAAGTGTTAGGATATTAGCAGGAAAGCCACAGATGAGCTGTTGAGTGAACACAGAAGCAGGACAGGGGACAAGAGTGAGAATGAATGACGATGGTCTAAAACTTCATGAACAGCGTGGCTCCTAGAGGTCCCTTTTATTGGATGAAGATAAAGGTGTGTGGGTCAGAATGGGCTAAAGGCACAAGGTCAGAGCAGAATTTAGACTCTGTGTTCAGACTGGAGGAAACAATAGAAAATATCAAAACAACCACCCTTAGTCTATTTCTGTTTAGTTTGCTCGTTTATTCTGTTCTATTAGAGTCCTCATATGAGTGAGATCATATGGTATTTGTTTTTCTCCATCTGACTTATTTCACTTAGCATCATATTCTCTAGGTCAATCCACATGATTGCAAATAGTAAGATTTCATTCTTCTTTATGGTCAAGTAATACTCCACTGTATAAATGTACCACAGACCCAGAGATATAGAGAAAAAACTGATGGTTGCTAGATGGGAGGAGGGTGGGGATGGGGGAGAAGATAAAGGGATTAGAAAGCACAAATTACTAGTCACAATATTGCTATGGGGGTATGAAAGACAGTTGGGGGAATATAATCAATAATTTTGCAGGGTGTCAGATAGGCACTTTTCTTATTAGGGAGACCACCTCATGGATTGTGTAGATGCCTGATCACTGTGCTGTACAACTGAAGCTGAAGCTGAATAATACTGAATGTCAACTATAATTTTATATATATATGGTCACAGGATGTGGAGTACAGCATAAGGAAGATAGTCAATGGAATTGTAACAGCTATATACCATGTCAGAAGGGTAGTAGATAGGGGGAGGGGAGGTTATCACTTTGTGAAGGGTGTAAATGTGTAACTATTACATTGTTTTGTACACCTGATACTAATTAAAAAAAAAAATCACTAACTTAAAAAAAATAAAAAATCACTCACTTTGTCATCTCCTAGCCTCCTCTTGCCTGTTTCTCATTCTCTCTCTTTACTTCTTCTATCCCTTTCCCTTTGTCTATTTCTCACTCTCCTCCCTTGCTCTGTTTTTTCACTCCTGCTTCTTCCATTTGTCTTGTTTCTCACTATCTCTGTCTTTTTTCCTCCTCATCCTGCCTCCTTTCTGCCCCCTTTATCTCTCTGTTCTCCCCTCTGCCTTTGTCATTTCCTGTATCTTTTTAAGCTATTTTTCACTGCCTTTCTCTTTGTCTCTGGATCTGCTTTTCCCACCGTCACATTCTTTTGCTTTCTCACTGCCTCTATTTCTCCATGATTCTAAACCTTTCGTGCTCAGTTTTTTCCTTGTTTCTCTTTCTCTCCTTTGGGACCCACCTCCCTGCTGCTCTGCCCCTTCTCCCTTTCTGCTCTTCTCTCCTCATTCCCTTGGTCCCTCTCTCTCCCCAGTAATTACCAGCTCTGGCAGGGTCGCCACAACCTGTTTGAGAATGAAGACACAGCACAGTTTGTCCAGGTCAGTAAGAGCTTCCCACACCCTCAATTCAACTTGAGCCTTTTGAAGAACGACACCGCCTATCCAGTAGAAGACTACAGCTACGACCTCATGCTGCTCCACCTGGCAGAGCCTGCCCAGATAACAGATACTGTGAAGGTCCTGGGCCTGCCCCCCTGGAAACCCCGAATGGGGAGCACCTGCTACACCCCGGCTGCGGCAACATCGAAGTAGATCCATTTGTAGATGAGTACCCAGATTAGCTCCAGTGTGTGGACCTCAAGCTCCTGCCCAACGATGTGTGTGCCAACGCCCAACCCCAGAAGGTGACAGATGTCGTGCTGTGTGCTGGATACTTGCAGAGTGGCAAGGACATCGCTATGAGTGACTCAGGGGGCCCACTGATCTGTGATGGTGTGTTTCAAGGAATCACATCTTGGGGACGCACCCCGTGTGGCCGACCCAATATGCACGGCATCTTACCAAACTTCTGTCCTTCCTGGACTGGATCAAGGAGACCATGGAGCCAATCCCTGAATGCCCCCGTCCTGTCCCTGATCCCTAGTAAAATCATATATGCATCAAAATAAAATCACTCTTGATAGCAACCTGCTACTTCTATCTTTTCATGTCGAAAAATTATTTAGAAATAAATATTTAGGCCACATCTTAGGATATAGTCTTTAAAACCTGGTGAACACAAAATGCTTCTACAAGAAAATTGCTTCACTGATAATTTCTTCTGTGCTGTCTTCCCTCTTTCCAGTCCTCAGCAAAGCCCTATAAGGCAGATACAGATGAAAAGTCTGTCAGGAGGCTCTCCCTTTATGACCCATATATTTATAGTCTCAAGCACTGTAAGACATATAACTCCTCCATAATCCACAGAAGGATTTATAGTAAGGCCTCTCTCAAAAAGAAAATGCCTTGCAGGCACAAATCATTAGCCCATTTTTATTTTGTGGTACGAATGGAGGTTATAGTCACCTGCAAGTGAAGTACAAAGAACATGGCAATTCAGAATCAAAGATCGGTGCTTGCTCCTTACTTTTTGTACTGAAAAGGAGCTTCCTAAAAATAGAACTGCAATAATGTTGATTTTCCTGGCACTCAAAAATGTAATGCTCTTCTGATTGATATTCAACTGTCTGTAGCATTCTTGAAAACTAAGAGAAAAAAATGACTAAGCGACCACAAAGCAAGACAAGCATTCTGGACTTTATATAAAAGAGGACACTGAAAGTATCTGTTTTTAAAGCATAATGGAACTTCTTAAGCCTGAACTGATTTATAAGGAGGTAAGGAGGAATATACCGAATGGGGTCTTTGTTACAAGATAGGCCCACTTTACGTACTGGAATCCTTTTCTATTTCCCTCTTCTAGTTTCTTCCTGAGAGGCAACCACTCTACTCCTATACTAAAATCAATTAGTCTTTAAAAAATCATAGGGAGGAAGGGAACTTGAGAGGACATCTGGAGGTAGATTTCCAAGCTAGGCTAATTATCAGACTCCTCTGGGAGTTATCAGAGACTACAGAAATAAAGGGAACAAATCTCTGGGCTCCACCCCAAGAGAATATTGTTCCTAAAGTTGGGGTGTGGTTCCCACTTTTGCATATCAAAGGACTCTCCAGGTGATTCTGAAGACCAGCCAGGTTTAGGAACTACTGACCTATTCCATGCTCCCTACACAAGAAAAGCCACCTCTAAATCACCCCCAATGAGACAAAAACTCCTTTTTTAAAGAAAGTGGAAATTTCCTGGTTTTTAGTGTAAAATATGCTTGTACATGGAAGCCAACCTAGAAATAACCTCTATAACTGGATTCTATTTAAATCATTACGTTTCAATTAAGACTTCACTTCCAAAGCAATTCGTGATTGAAGTTACACACAAGATCTCTCTTTTCTTGTTATTTTTATTGTTATGAATTTTGAAAAGCATAAATAAAATACCAAAGAACACAGGTAAGCAAAGGACAAAGGTAAAACCCGTTGCCCTCAAGCAGAGTATGTTGATTTATTTTCGTCTTTGCCTCAGTTTTTTTTGTTGTTGTTGTTATTGTCAGTTTGTTTTGAGAAATAAAATTTTGGAGGAAATGTTAAGTTTCCACTATTTCTCTCAGCAGTTTTGTTGTACACACCATCTCTTCTTCTCCAACAAGATAAACACTATCATGGATTTGCTATATAAACAGTTCACAATTTTATGCTTTCACCCCACATCTGTATGCGTTCACAATATAAACATATTGATTATCTTTTAAAATTTACAGTAATGATATATTGTATTTAACATCCTGAAACTTGTTTTTTTCTTTCAACATTATATCTTCAAGATCTAGCCATGTTGATGCATATATATTGAATTCAGTCATTTTAAATACTATATGAACATTCTGTTATATAGATATACTACCATACTATATATATTCATTCCCTTATTGATAGATATTTTAACTTTTAAAAAGTTGTTGGCCTTCACACACACAAAAAAAAATGCTGTTGGAACATCCATATATTTCCCTCTTAATGGATGTGCACAAAAATTTCTCTAGATATATGAGTTTAACTGCAAAATTGTAAGGTATAAGCATTTTTCAGATTTATTGAATAGTGTCATATTGTTCTCCAAAGTAGTGATTACAACTTTGATCAGCAGTGTAAGGTGGGATTCAGTTTCCCACCCCTTTGCCAAAATTAACATCAGTTCCTTCCAAATTATGTGAGTCTGATCACATCTCGGTGATGTTTCAATGGGTATCTACTAAAACTCCAACTGCTTGTGACATTGAGTGCATTTTTGTATGTGTACTGTGCATTCAAAATTCCTTAACACATTTATCTTCTCAGCAAAAACATTCCCTTAGAGAAATGTCTTGACCTGACATTTCTCTGCATTTCTTCCCAATTTTACTGTCCATTCACCCAGTTGTTCGCATTTATTGTCAACAATAATGGATCTATTCATGGTATTATGGTGAGAGGTTCTTAAAACAACTCAGTGAAAATACCCAATCACCTCAGCATTTTTTATAAATACGCATTTATTGAGTACCTACTAAATGACACCATAGTCTCATGGTGAAGTATGTGTTGTCTTTGGAGCTGAACTACATAGTTTCAAATCTTGGCTCCATCATTTTATAGCTGGGTGACCAAGGACATTTTCTTAACCTCTCTGAGCCGCAGTAGCCACAGATAAAATGGAGTAACATTAGTACCTGTTGAAAGTTATATTAGATAATAAACATAAACATAAAGCATTTGGCATAGTGTTCAGCACATAATAAATATTCAAATGCTAGTTATTAGTATTGCTGTGAAGGTGTCATTACTGATTGGAGGAGAGTAGCCAGAGTGTCGTCATGTGCTGTGTTCTCCAGAAAGTAGACTCTGGATATAGAAGTTTCATTAGGGAGTGCTCTTGGGATTATCATCTGAAATGAAAGGGAAGAAAGGAGGACTAGGCAAACAAAAGAGACCAGTATTGATGTGTTTTTGCAATGAATCAATATCCATATTTATAACTTATCAGAAATGTCAAAAATATTGCTCTGAAACCATACCAACTATAAGAAGGAGGGGGAAGGGAAAAGGAAATGGGGAGGGGGAAAGGAAGAGGAAAAGCAGAAAACAATAGTCTCTGGAACTATTATTCTCAACATTGTACACATGTTAACTAATATAACCCTCACAAAATCTATATAGACAATCCTGGGTTAACAAATGACAAAAATGAGAGAATTTTAATAATCAGCCCACTGTCCCACAGCTAGGAAGTAATATGGCTAGAATTTGAACCCAGACAATGTAGCTTCAGAAATCATGTTCTTAACCACTATCCAGTACTGCCAGAATGAAGGTCAATACTACTAACAGGCTTTATTAATTTATCATTGTCATTTCTAATATTGCTCTCGATCAGACATTATGCTAGGTGTTTTTACTTACATTATAGAATTTAATCCCATCCATATAATAACTCATGAAGGGCTGTATTTTATCCCCACTTACAGCTGAAGAAACTACATGTTAAGTTACTTCCCCAAAGTCATGCAGGTTAGTACCGTGTTTCCCCGAAAATAAGACCTAGCAGGACCATCAGCTCTAATGCATCTTTTGGAGCAAAAATTAATATAAAACCCAGTCTTATTTTAATATAAGACCTGGTATAATATAATATGATATGATATAATATGATATGATATGATACGATATAATATAATACCAGGTCTTATATTAATTTTTGCTCTAAAAGACGCATTAGAGCTGATGTTCCAGGTAGGTCTTATTTTCGGGGAAACACGGTAGTAGGGCCAGGATTTTTTATTCCATGCTTGTTTCACTCTGAAATTCAGTCTTCTTTCCTATTATAATGTGGTTTTATTTTTGACAAAGGACTTTCTTTTCCAGCAAATTGATGACTATATTGTACCTCTTTGTCATGTCTTCCCTCAGATAAATAATATCAATTTGTTAGCTTCCTTATTGTTTGCATTATCACATATTGTCATCCTTTGACTATTCTCCATGTACATTGCCATGTGTAGTGATAGGATCAGAACTGAGTATGTAGAGGTTTTGACAATTTTGAGTATTTAATGGGAAAGGTGCCAAGTGTTTCCTACATTCTGAATTCTCGTTTAACATTTCAATGCCATAATTACCTTTCCAGGATAGAATTACTGTATTGACTCATATTTAATGTGCTTTCTGAAGTGACCATAGACTCCTTTCTATGGTACCCTTAGTTTAGAGTCCCGGCATGTTCTATTTGTATAATTGCTCCTGTTGGTCTTTGTGCAAGGACTATTCTTCCTCCAAATACCCACCTGGCTTACTCTCTTATCTTCCCAGATCTTTCTTAGATTCTCATTCTCAGTGAGGGCTTTCCTAACCACTCTACTTACCCTGTATTTTAAAATAAATCACATCAACATTCTTCATCCCTTTTCCTGAGTTCTTTTTCCCCCCAAAACTTATCACCATGTAATAGTATTTTTCCTTAAGTATTTCATTTTTCCTTAAGTATTTTATTAATTGACTTCTTCCACTAGAATATAAGCATTATAAATCACTATAAAAATTTGTACTTGTTTTTTAAACCACTCGTTTCCCAGGACCTAGCATATAATTTTCCAATAAATATATGTTGAATAATTTATTGAATGACTCCTGGAAAAAGAAGAATCTGGGATAGGAGATGGAGAGGCATCCCCAAGATCAATTTTGGGGCCTGGCATCACTTTGATCTCTATGTCCAGAGCACTTCCTGTGTAGGGGAGGGAGTGAGGCTGGGGTGCTATGGAGGAAGGCCTGAGGACATGCCAAGGGGCCTTCAGTGATTTGGAGGGTAACCAGTTGTCATG
Source organism: Rhinolophus sinicus (assembly GCF_057876585.1). Taxonomy (NCBI): domain Eukaryota; kingdom Metazoa; phylum Chordata; class Mammalia; order Chiroptera; family Rhinolophidae; genus Rhinolophus; species Rhinolophus sinicus. The sequence goes on from NC_142504.1 coordinate 86,844,869, forward strand.
CGGGGATTCATGCGGGGTCTCTGGTCCTGCTCCCCACATAAGAACACAGGATATGGTGAGGCCAAAAAGGAACACCCATGGAGCCATAGATAGGGGAGTCATACCACTATAGACTCGCTGGCAGCTAGGTTGGAAACACAGGAAGCAGGAGCCACACTATCCGCAATCTGCCATCCACTTCTCTGCCAATCAACCTCACTTGCTAGCTGCAATCCGCTTCTCTGCAATCTGCAATCCACACTCTGCCACTTGCTAGCTCAGCCACCATCTTCTTGCTAGCTCCCATTTTCTGTTAGCGTAGCCACAGCAGTTTTATTAGTAGCCAATGGTTCACTGGTTACAGCTGACAGCCATCCAATCACAGTTGATGGCCATTTACTACCTGAGCCAGCACCTTTCCACGTGAGGCCGAGAGCCTGGAAACTGCACTCCTGGCTCTGTCCCCACCCTAGCTCTACATGTAGAATTTCTGATCACACTGACATAGAAAAAGAACAAAGCCACCATGCACGTGTTCTAACCAGAGTCTTCTGCTACACACAGAACTATTAAATATAATTGAGAAATTTTAGGCATGGAAGGGAGCAACACTCGTTTATGATAGAAGTTGAATCACCAGTTTAGGTTTAGGGAATTGGTCTTATTGAAGGTATATGACTCAGCCTCCAGAGGACAAATCCTTGATAAATAAGGTCTCAGCATTATGACTATTGGTTTAAAGGTTTCCCAGAATAATCTTAGGGACCTGGTCAGAATCCATGCCCTCCGGATGGCTTCCAATGTAGGACCCTAATCATTATCGGAAAGATGCATCCATGTAGGCACTTCGACCCTTGTTAGGCCTTATTCAGAATACAGTAGCTCCAGGAGGAAACTTAAAATTAAATAGAATATATGTTTTATATATTTATATATATTTTATATATATAATATATTATTTATATATATTATTTATATATATTATATATAAGATATATATATATATACATATATATTTTATAAGATATATATATATCTTATATACATATATATCTTATATACATATATATCTTATATACATAAATATGTATATCTTATATACATATATATCTTATAATCTTATATATCTTATAAAAGATATATACATATATCTTATATGTATATAATATATATCTGTGAAGAAAAAAGGCCTAGCTTTTTAAAAATGATTATGTGGGACATAAGAACATTATGGCCACAGTAGATTTATTTTTAGAGAGGTGAGCTAAACACACATAGCTATATAAATGAACAAACCTGGAAAGGTACTGCCAAAAAGAAGGGTATGGGTGTTTAGGATGCTGAACAGAGGCTCTTAGGTGAACCAGGAGCCACCTGGCATTGTTTGCCTCCTAGTTTGGATGTGTCCGTGGCTCTGAAAGTAGGAGGTTCCTTGAAGCATTGCCTGCTAGTAGGTGCTATACACCATCCAGAACACCTTTAAACCCAAATGCTATTGCTTTAGAAGCCTGGCTCGATGCTTTGTGAAAAGAGATTCTGAGAAAACTGGTGAAGGGGCTGGGGCATTGTCTCTGAGTACAGAGAGAAAAGGAAATACGGCAAGCAGATGCAGTATCCTCCATCAGCAGTCACCAGAGCTAAATACTCGTAAGTTACTTATGTTTCACAGGGGCAGCGAAGTCCCACCAACCTCCGGTTTTAGAGAGAGAGAAAAAAGACAATGAGAACATGAAGGAAATACAAGTAAATAAATTGTTTCTGACCTTTCATCCCAAGCATTTTGCCACAGCAGTTGTCTTCCTCACTTCCTGCCTGCACAATATCCACCTATTGGAGTAATAAAAGCTCCCAGGAAGCTGTGTAGAGACAATTAAAATGCACGAGGTACTTAAAGTCTCATTACACATCCAGAGAACAGTTAATTTCATGTTTCTCATCCCTATTACCGCCTTAAATGCCGGCCCCTTAGGTCATCTCTTTCTCTCAGCTGATTCATTCTTGACCTAAGCAACTTCTCACCTAAACATCCCATTAAGTAGTAATTTTTAACTTTTGCAAAATACAGTTGACAACCCCAATCTGAGAGAGTTAGATTCAGTTGGTTTCGGCAAGTGCTTAGACATGAGTGATTTTTAAAAGCCTCGGGGGTGATTCTAATGTAGTCAGGTGAGAATCATTACCCTGCACCTTCCTCACCTCCTAGTCTTATCTTAAACTTCGTTTTCCCCTCCAAATATTGCTTTCCTTTGAGTACTTTCAAGTTTAGACACTTTTTCAGAAATCCCAAACGCCTCAGGACAAGTTGTGTCCCTTGTGTTTTGGCTAACTAACTGTTGAGTGAACTTCCTGGAATAACCCCTCCTTCCATGAATATCTGAGGTATCCGGCTACTACACCCTTTACCTTTCATCATTGATATTATTTATCCACCTTCTGTTCACTTTCCAAGCCATCTTCCGCCACCATTCTGGGGACTTCAATGAACATGTGTGGGGACAGAGCCAGGAGTGAAGTTTCCAGACTCTCGCCTTCACGTGGAAAGGTGCTCACTCGGGTAGTAAATGGCCATCAACTGTGATTGGATGGCCATCAGCCGTGGCTAGTTAGCCATCAGCTGTAACCAGTGAGCCATTGGCCACTAATATAACTGCCTTGGCTATGCTAGCAGGAAACGGGGAGCTAGCAAGAAGATGGTGGCTGAGCTAGCAAGCGCGGATTGCAGTTAGCACGGCGGATTGCAGCTAGCAAGTGGGGTTGGTTGGAAGAGAAGCAGAGGGCGGGTTGGGGATTCTGTGGCTCCTGCTTTCTGTGTCTCCAACCCAGCCACCAGCGAGACTATATGACTCCCCTATCTGTGGCTCCATGGGTGTTCCTTTTTGGCCTCACCATGTCCTGTGTTCTTTGTGGGGAGCGGGAGCAGAGACCCCGCATGACAACCCGCATGACAACATGTAAGTCACCCATCTGTCACCCTGGCTGCATAGTTCTTTGACCTTCACAATTAATTCCAATATGCACTCCTTTTCAGCCTGACGGCAACTTGGACTTTGTTGTCCATAACAGCTCCACCTCAGAAAGTGTATGCACCAATGCTCAGTCAGCCCGGCATAATCTCCTGTCCTCTCAGCTTTCATCTACCATACCTCCGATCTCCACCTAGTGTTTGATCCAGTCTTTGAGTGTCTCTGATTTCTCCTGTATTGTACCATGTTAAGGGTTTCATTTCCACATTTAGCCTAGTCCACTAGGCATGTTATATTACTTACTTCTTTACCATCCTTCTCAACCCCATTTTGCTTGTTTGGATGCTCTTGCCCTGCAAACTCCCAAACATGAATCAAGCCAACCATCTGACTACTCCACTCCCACCTTCAGTGATGTACACATTCACAGCATCTGATCTTGGTTTTGTGGTCAGAAAGAGAATAAATATATTCCTAATACCTGCCAATAGTATGTTCCATTAGCCACAAAAGTAAACATATTATCATGTAATAAAACCTTATATTTAATGTGAACTGTCATTTAATCTTCATATCAACCTCAATAGGCAGTCACAGTTATTATTCCCATTTTATACATGAGGACAATAAAGCTTAGAGAGATGAATAACTTATCCAAGGTTACACAGGTGTCAAGTGGTGAAATCTACATTCAAACCATTATCCATTTGACTCTTGAGTCTCAGTTCCTGAACTGCTGTTTTATAGTATCTCTCTCTATGCTGTATAGCTGTTCTCAAAGGGGTCCAAATAATGAGATTGATATTTAAAATGTGTTTCTCTATTTAATCATTTGTTTAAAAATATGATTCAGTTATATGTTATAGTGCAAAATTTATCGTAAGGTAAACTAGTCAATATTTTCTATTTAAATGAAATCTACAATGTTAGTAAAGTTTATTTACACTCTCTCCTAGCCTCATGTCTTTTTCTATCTTATTAATCTCTGTGTAGAATATAACCCGTCTACCTGATCTCTTATTTAAATGCTTGCTTTCTTTAGGACTATGTAACAATATTGTAGATTCCAAAGAAACCAGCTTCTCATGTCAAAACTACACAGATAGTACATTCATGTATAACTAAGGAACTAATAAGAGGGGCTTACATGTTTCAGAAATTAGTTCTGAATTAATGAAATAGTAGAAGTGTGTCTCTAGAACTACATGTGCATTAGAATGAACAATTCCCCTTCTTTGGGTTCTTCCATTTCTCAGCTAGTTTGTCCATCATCTAGCCCTACTCTTATATCCAAAGTCGTTCTGTTCTGCAACTTTTGAGATGTGCCAGTAATCTCCAGTAATCACCCAGGCTGTGAAGACCTAGGAAACAATCAAAGGCAAGCTTTAGAGGAAAGCATTTTGCCCCCTGTCCTGAGTGTTATGTGACTAACCATCACAAGCATAGGGATGGGTGGGAAGAATCTGGATTCTAGGTTCCATCCCACACATATGTGACTTATGGGCTTGCCATTTAGCCCTCTGAACTTCAGTAGTCTCTCCTCTTCAAAAGAGAAATTGGAAATATTTTACCTATAGGATGTGAGTCAGATTTCTTTCCTTGAAATACCTTTGAGAGATATGATTAGTTATAAATAACAGAATACTATTCATACTTAAGACTGAAGTTAATAGAAGCTCTAGCAACATTTCCACCCACATAAAAATGAATAGTCTTTATTTCCTTATAACTTAGATATCAACAAATCCAGGGTGATTTTTATTATGAAGTTTCTAAAAACTGAATTGGATTCAAATTTTCTCACTCACTTTCACCATATCCATTTATTTCTTCCTATTTTCACATGATTTTAAAATATTTTCCAAGACAATGAAAGATAGATGGTGGTAACTCCTTTGGAGGATAAATAATTGGTAAGAAAAATGGAACATAAAACAAAACCTTCAAGTGAAGTGTTCTTCATAGTTAGGCAAGCTTGTCTATGCAGAATTAATTACTCCATAGATTTTACATGTTATCAGTGCCAGCAACATATGGGTGGTGGATGATTTCTGCCCACATTTGTGAGCAGCTTCCCTCATAAATCCCCAAAGTTAATCAGGACAAAAAGCAGTCTTGTCTATTTCCTTTAAAAGCCTGAAGCAATTTGTTCAGCAACCACATTGCTAAGGTAGAGATAAAGGAAAGGAGCATTGAGGGCAACAAAAAAGGATCAAACGTGGGGAAGAATGTGTACAGAATTAAAACAACCATGGTAGAGAGTGACTACTTACAGATCATTTTATCTTATTAGTCCGGAAATATATTGCCGGTTATAAGGGAGAATTAAGAAATTGAGATTTTAGGGAAAGAAATCCTGATTCATTCTACTGTGCTGAGTAAGTTCTGAATACAAATTTCCTTATTACAACCAACAAAACAACCATCATTGAGAATCACCTAAAATCTTGTTAAACTGAAGCCCTACAACTAAGGACACACAGATGAAGCCTCCTCGAGACTAGTAGAAGGAGCAGAAACCCGGAACAAGCTGGGCCACACCCATAAGTGACACTGAAAATTGGCTGTGGAGGTCCCCCCACTGGAGGAGCGAGGGGTCCCAGCCCCTCCCCAGCCCAGGGTTCCAGTGCTGGGGAGAGAAACACCCATCATTTCTGGCTCTGAAAACCAGCATACATTGTGACTGAGATGGAGAGTAGTTAGAGTCTCAGGAGCACCCCTAAAGGGACCATGTGCAGACTTACTCACCAATGGAATCACTGGCTCTGAGCTCCAGAACTGGCGCAGCAGCTGGAGAGGTGACAGGGACATATGGTGGGGAACTGAGTTTTCTGGTTTCAGGCTGCAGCTGGATGGAGGAGCTGGTGGAAGCCATTGTCTCTTTGTTGAGCCCTCCGCCTTCCTGGTGTGCAGATATAGGGCTGCCATATCTGAGTTTCCACCAAGCTGGCCAACGCCATTTGCTGTTGGTTCCCCATGCCCTGGTGATTAGAGACCTCACCCTGCCCAACTTTCTGCCACTCCTAAGCCACTTCCAGTGGCTTTTTCATACAAACCACCTGCCTTGGCTCATGCTGCAGACATTCCTAAAGTCTCTATAGGTTTGCAGAACTCAGATAAGTGACATCTGGCTTGAGCATGTTCTGTACTTCTGGCTGAGCAGCCCTAGGCCTGGCACCAGTGGCAGCTAGCCTTGGTTTCTGGCTTGGCCTCTCAAGGTACTTCCAAGCATGACACAGGTGGTGGCCATCTGCGAATTTCTTTGTGGCTCCTACTGGGTGGCTGAGGGTGGAGCACTGGCTGTAGCTGAATTTGACCTGCAGCAGGTCCCCTCCCAGGTAGCAACAGGGCTGGCGCCCCCAGTGCCCAGCTTCAAAACAAGCTGGAGCATCAGCCAGGCACCTTCAGGGATGACACACACAAGAGGAAGATAGGGCAGGCACCAGAACTCTGCTGAGGCAGATCTTGCTCTGTAGGGTCACCCCTGCACCACAACTCTTCCACCATAGTCAAGACCAGTCCTTGCAATCAATTAGCCAGTGGGTCTATCCCTCCATTTGACATACAAATAACAAAGACGGCTCAACTACAAGAGGAGGACACACACAACCCACATAGGGAACACACCTGGAGTGCATGGCTCAAGTGACCAGAAAGGCTGTACCACAGAGCCCCACGGCACACCTACTGCATAAGTCCACTATACTAACACCAGGAGATATAGGAGCCCTACCTAATATGTAGAAAAGACACAGGGTAGCAACCAAAATGAGGAGACAAAGAAACATATCTCTCCCCCCCACCCCACCCCAAAAAAAAGAAAGAAAAAAGCTCCAGAAAAAGAACTAAACATAATGGAGATAAATAATCTATCAGACACTGAGTTCCAACACTGGTAATAAGGATGCTCAGTGATCTCAGGTAGAACTTCAATAAAGAGATAGGAAACATAAAAATGGAGATAGAAAACATAAGAGTACCAGTCAGAAATAAAGACTACAATAACGGAAAGGTAGAATTCATCACAGGGAATCAACAGTAGATTAGATGAAGCAGAGGATCAAATCAGCAATTTAGAAGATAAGTAGTAGATAACACCTAATCAAAACAATATGAAGAATCCAAAAAATTGAGGAGAGTTTAAGGGGCCTCTGGGGCAACATCAAGCATACAAAACATTTGCATTATAGGGGTACAAGAAGGAGAAGAGAGTGAGTAAGAAATTTGTGACAACATGGATGGATCTTAAGAGTATAATGCTAAGCAAAATAAGTCAAAAAGAAAAAGCACAGAACAGTATTATTTCACTGATATGTGGTATATAAACCAAAAACAACAAAAGAACAAGACAAACAAATGAGAAACAAAAACTCATAGACACAGACAATAGTTTAGTGGTTACCAGAGGGTAAGGGGGAAAGGGGGTGGGAGATGAGGGTAAGGGGGATCAAGTATATGGTGATGGAAGGAGAACTGACTCTGGGTAGTGAACACACAATGGGATTTATAGATGATGTAATACAGAACTGTACACCTGAAATCTATGTAATTTTACTAACAATTGTCACCCCAATAAATTAAAAAACAAAAAAAAAAAAGAAAAAGAAAAGAAAACCTATTTGTAGAATTAATGACCTTACCTAACTTGGTAAAGGAAATAGATATACAAGCTCAGGAAGCACCAAGAGTCCCAGACAGCATGAACCCAAAGAGGCCAACACCAAGACACATCATAATTAAAATTCCAAAGTTTAAAGACAAAGAGAATCTTAAAAGCAGCAAGAGAAAAGCAGTTAATTACCCACAAGGGAGCTTTCATTAGTTTGTCAGCGGATACCTCAACAGAAACTTTGCAGGCCAGAAGGGATTGGCAAGAAATATTCAAAGTGTTGAAAAGCAAGGACCAACAACCAAGAAGATTACTCTACCCAGCATCTATCATTTAAAATTGAAGGACAGATAAAGAGCTTCCCAGACAAGAAAAAGCTAAAGGAGTTCATCATCAATAAACCAGTATTACAAGGAATCTTAGAGATACTTCTTTAAGATGAATATATATATATTCATTTAAGGTAAATATATATATATATATATATATATATATATATATATATATATATATATATATATATATATCATTCATATATATGAATAATAAAATGGCAATAACTACATACCTATCAAAAATTACTTTCAATGTAAATGGATTAAATGCTCCAATCAAAAGATAGGGGAGCTGAGTGGATAAGAAAACAAGAACCTTACATATGCTGCCTACAAGAGACTCATTTCAGATCAAAAGACACACACAGACTGAAAGCAAAGGGATCAATTTTACTTTCTGCCCTTTATCACTGTCTTTCAGGGGCATCCTGGAGCAGGGCTATCATGGTGCAGCCATTCACCTTTGTGCGGTGCCTGTATATTTTGTAGAACCATTTGTAAAACCAGGCCCAATGACTTTCTTCCACATTCAACTGGTTATTGAGAACTCCCTATGAGACCACAGGTTGAGAGATTAGGAGAAAGAATGGAACATAGTAGGAGTAGAGGCCAAAGGCATCTGGGCCACCTCCTCACGTGACTTACTGATGCTTTTTAGGAACTACTTGTGCCAAATCCAGTATGTACCCCTTCCATTTGAAAATAGAGTGCTGCTGTGCATTCCCCAATTTATAGCTTGGTAGTTCAAACAGTACCAGCAGCTCAGGTTATATGGTAACTTGGTGGCCTGTAGTCAACTTTTGGGAACATTTCCTACCAAAAATAAACTACATGATGTAAAGGTAATGATAAGTCATAATTAATAAACATTTATTACTAAAAGAAAATAAAAAACAGGTAAAAATTTAAGTTTAATGTCTACACAATGCACAGAGAGAGGCATACATAGACTGATACCATTAATCAAATGGTTTGAATTGACATTTATACAATACTTCATCCAACAAAAGGAAAATATATATTCTTCTCAATCTTATATGGAACATTCACCAAAGGGGACATGGGCAGGTATGGGGAGGAGACCCCACACTAGAATATTATTCAGCGATAAAAAGAAACGAGCTATCAAGTCATGAAAAGACATGGAGGAACCTTAAATACATTCTGCTAAGTAAAATAACTCAGTTTAAAAAGCTAATATTATATGATTCTAACTATATGACATTCTAGAAAAAGCAAAGCTAGACAGGCAGTAAAGAGAGTAGTGGTTGCCAGGGATTTTGAAGGAAGAAGAAATGGATGGTTGAGTAAGTGGAGCACAGGAGATTTTTGGAGCAATGAAAATCATTCTATACAGTACTGTAGTGGGGAAATATGTAGCATTATACATTTGTCAAAACCTATAGAACCATACAACACAAAGATTGAAACTTAATATAAACTATAGACCTTGGTTGTTAATAATGTATCAGTATTGGTTCATCAATTACACCAAGTGTATAAATTAATGCAAGATGCTAATTATAGGAGAAACCATGGGGCGGGGGGACGTTTGATAGGGAGCACACAAGAACTTTCTGTAGTGTGCAAATTTTCTGTAAACCTAGGACTTCTATAACAGAATAAAACCTATGAATAAAAAATGAAACAGAATCTAGTAAAGATGGTTCCTTACTACTTACTCAGAATCCATAGACCTGTTAGAAGTATTGTAGTTCCTAAGAATTGAAAGTTATCATTTAATCATTGTGTCTGAGAACTGGAATGGACATTCAGAGATCATCTTGTTTAGCCTCTTTACTCAATAAATCTCTTCTCCAAGATATATATTACAAAATACAGAGAAAAATATAACACCTAATAACAACCAAGAACCTAAATCACAAAAATACAACACATAATCCAGGAAAACAGACCAGCATTGACACAGATATGAAATACATGTGAATCAGAAACACATGTGGGTATGTATGCCTATGTTTGTATGGGGAAAGAAAACAGAAATCCTTTAACTCAGGACTAGCTGTACACACACAAAAAAAAAGTATTTAAGGATTTTGTTGCTAATCCCGCTAACCTATTTTCATTACGCTAAGAGCAGACCATAGAACTTGATAAATGAAAAGATTGTCAAGGGCAGTAATGCTGGCCCTGGAATAAGAACTCAGCCTGAACCTTTCAGAAGGTTATTGTTAAAATAAGAGACAATCCTCCATTGTATTTTTGATTACGTTTTATACACAGGCAGATTTTACATTGAATATACTCACATGGGATTCATATCTGGAATTTGTACAAGAAGGTATAAAAAGAATCTAGGAAATTTGCCACTATCTACACTATGATATCAGACAGATATTTTTTACCATCAAATTTCCAAGAGACAATACAGTTAAAATAATACAGTATAACAAAAATTGCTTCACCAAGATTCACTATTGCCTAAATATCATCTTAAAATGTTAAAATGCAGATTATCTGCTTGATCCTCAGAGATCTAATTTGATAAGTTTAGAAGCAGACCTAATTATTTGATGCAAAATCTACAATAAAATTACTCTATCCTACCTAGAAATCAATAAAATCCTGGTGGACCAGAGCAGGTAACAGCAGTCAGTGGCTGTTATTCCAATCAGATACCTCTCTGATCTCCTTCAACTTTACCTCACCTGCCCAGTCCCAGAACAGTCCTGACAAAAGAGAGATACAGGCAGAACTAGATTATTGCCCACTTGACTTCTGGTAAATAACCCCCAGAAACACATCAGTTATAACAAATCCTAGGCAATTTGAAAAATGTCTATTCCTTTGTCACCATGAAGATAGCTTTTTGTCTCTTCTACTCTCAAAAACAGCAAGTGGAAACAGGAAATATCAATACTGTGTGTTTTATTTTGCCCTCATTTTGTACATCATCTACAGATTTCTGGTCACATGGACTTGACTCTCATGTGGAGACCACACATTATTTCTCATATGCCCCAACAGCAATTTAACATAGTCAAGGTGATCGAGGGGATGATATCTATACCTCTTCCCACCAGCTCAATTTGTTTACTATTCTCTTCTAGCAGGTGTGCACAAATTAATGTCTATAGTTTGAAAGTGTTCGTCATCCCAGGAACCTTTGAGAATATACATTGACTTTAAGTCTACCTGTATTTAGCTTTATGATTCACAGGTTGAATTTATGATAAAGTGACTAAAACAGTGATGGTAGCATTTCTCTTTTATGACATATTTATAATACTCATTCTCTTTTTATAACGCTCATCCTCTTGGCATTCATTTAATATTAACTATTCCCACTTACAGAGAAATTGAGGCCGAGAATTTAGATGAGCTAGTTCTGCTTCAGCTAAGTCCTAATTCAAACAAATTTAATTCCAGTGGTAATATTTGTTCATAGGACAAAAAAACACATAATAGAATATTCTATCTTCTGTGGAGATGTACAGACAGGGCAGCCTGTATCCTGTTTCCATTTTCCTTAGGGCCGTTCACAATATTCAGTAAACAAAATGTCTGGCAGGGGGCAGCAGAATGTAATACTTTCATTCCCAAAGGATTCCAGAAGATTTTATGAAAGCTACAAGCATATTATGATAATTAACTCAAAATTAAAGCCTCATGATAGTCATGTTGCACTGCATTTGAAAGTAAAGATTTGTCTGAGGATTCCTTATTAAATCATATTAAAGACTTGAATAAACTAAAATTATATTTTGAGACATAAAAATCAAAGGGAAATCCTAATAGGTTAGTGTTGCTTAAATCATTTGCTACCTAATTCTGTCCTTCATAGCTTCCCCAAGTTTTATTGCTCTCTTATACCATTTATGGGCTGTCATATTGCTTTTTACAGGCAAAATAAAATATTTTAAAAGTTTAAGACTACATGGCGATGCTCTCAAAAAATATGACTCATCTTGAAAGACGTTGGGCCTTGTTATTTTTGCTGCTTATGACAAAATATATATTTCCATAATAAGCTATCACAAAATTATTATAGCAAATTATTTCTGAATATTACTTAAGTATATATGAACCACAGAACTGCACTGGCATAGGACATTTCCAGGGGAAGGAAGAATCGTTGAGGAAAACAGGAGCCATATTGAATCTCTCTAAAATCTTGTTATAAGTCCAGGTAATATTTATTCAGAATCCCTAGCAGAGTGCTTTTAAGAACATCCTTTGCCTGCCTGTGTATTGTCTTGTATAAGTATGGGCTTAAAAGGTACCTGGACTAATCCTTCAGGGAACTCCAGGAGTTGAAGCTGATGTCCCAGATTTTATAACGAGGGTCTTCAAGACTTACCTCTTTTAAAGTAATTCATTTTAATCTGTTTGAAAACCCTATTTTTTTTGTTTGTTTACAATGTTCTGCTCTGAGTAATGCCCTTAATAAAATGGTTCCTAGGGATTTTGATTAAAGATACTCCACCCAAATAAAGTGATCCTTAAAAGCCATAAAACTATAGAGACAAAAAGAACAGGAGAATAACCAAAACTGAATTTTGGAAGCTAGAAAGCAGACGGATATGGGGAAACTGCTTAGAAAACTAGAGAAAGAAAAATTCTAAGCTTCAGTGGTAGAACTTGTGCAGTAACAAGAAATAACTTCAGAACTTCCAAATGGATCAGAAATTAATGGCTGTGAGGATAATGTGTGGTTGAAATGCAAAGAATGGTTCAAATACCATTTTAAGGAGAAGTTAGACCCTCAGGTCCCCACCCTTACTCTGTAGATCTAGGCAACTACCTCTTTCTCACGTCAGCAGAGAATTGGAGATTTATTCTTTGGATAGGAATAAAATAGAAGTCCTGAGATTGAGAGATGTTTCTGTAATCTATAAGTGTGTAATAACTTATATCCCAAAAAGCAGTGGTATAACCTAATCATCTATTATTATACCTCATGGTTCTATGGGCCGACTTGGTTGAGTTGGGTAATTATCACTGGGGTTTTCTAATGCAATTATAGACAGATGGTGGCTGGGCTGGAGTCTCTGAAGACTTGAATGAGTTGGAGGTCCAAGATGAAGTCTTCACTCACATGTCTAGCTCTTTAAATTAGTGCCCTGCCTTTCAATATCTCTACATGGAATATGATCACAAATCAGAAGTTCCCAAGTCATTTTTACCTTGGCTGATCTCTAAAATACCACAGGGAAAACCTCCCTCTCCCTGTAGATGAATGGGGTCTCGGTTTTCATTCAGTCCACCATTTTTATTGAGCAACAACTATGCACCAAGCATAGTCTCTAGATTGAAGTTTTCAAAAGTAATAAAAGAAAATAATGCAGTTTCTGCTCTTGTGGAGTTTCAAGTCTACTGACGAAGGCAGGCATTAGTTAGTCACATGAATAAGAATGATTGGCATTGAAATAAATACTGTGGAGAAAGGTACTCAGAAGAGATTATAGGCCACAATGCAAACCAGTAGTCCAGAGTACAACAGAGACAAAAAAAATTAATTTCATCCTCTCTGAAGTTAGGACCCCTCAGACTGCTCCTCTCTTTCTAGACTCGACTTTTGGCTATCCAAACTAAAGTCATTATGCTTGTGCTTTACAGTTAAGAACTCTGGGCCTTTGAATTTCTTTACATATAAATTGCACTGAACTCAGATGGACTTTGAGAGAAGACTCTTGACATTGCTGCAGGTGCTGTCTTGGCCAAACCCAGCATGGAGATGGCGTTGTCGTACATCAGGCACATAACCCCATGAAGACTGTAAATTATCTTTCCTTCATTATCTTTCCTAACATTTGTCTGAAAGTCATACATCATAGAATATTTTGAAAATACAATTAAGTTTAACAAACAAAATAACAATCATCTATAATCATCACCAATATATGAACATGTTGACATTTTGCTGTATTTTCTCAACTTCTTTGTTTCTATGACCCTGTAACAGGAGAGGTACATTAGCTGTTGTCCCAGCTTAAAGTCTATTCCTGGCATCATTTCCTTGTTGGACATCTAAATCTCCTACAGTTTTCAGTTAGTAGACTGACTGCAAGTACCAGTTGGATGGGGTCAGACGCTCTGAGGTACTAAGCTGATAATTGGTGAAACTCCTGAGTTAACAACAAGAGGACTGCTTGGCATTGTCAGTTGTCTATACTTTCCAGGTACTTGCAAAAGAAGGCTCTATTTTCCTCCCCAAGGAGTGAGGTCTTTCAGTTCCTTCTTCCCATCTGCTTGTTCTCTCAGGCTGCTTCTTCCTCTTCACAGCTCTGTCTTTCAGGAAGTAAAAAAACCTGCTCCTCCAACAAGACTGTGAATATTTTTATGCAGCACATCAGTCGTTTGCAACTTCTGTCTTTGAGATTTACCATCTTTAGAGCAGTTACTGATGTGGGTGATTGATGCCTATTATGTGAAATGGACTTGGAAAAAGGACCCTTGGAGTAAGAATAAGAGAATTCTATGATCTAGGGAGGAGAGGAAGACTCAAGAGAATTATAGCTTAATACAGATTAATAGTCCTGCCACACATGCATAATCAAAAGCTTACATATCCAATTAATTTTGTGTTTTGATCTTTTTTATTGAATACTTAATTGTAAACATGTTATCCACATCATAAAATATTCTTTGAGGACTTTATTTCAATATTTGTAGAACATTCCATCCTATGGTCTACTAGCTGTTTAACTGGTTGCCAATTAGTAATTTCATGTAAGAAATTCAGGATGTGGATTCAGACAGCCAGGTCTCCTCTCCACCACCTCTGTGACCTTGGAAAAGATACTTATTTAACTCCTCAGTGTTTTCCCTGTAAAAGTATTTCTCTCTAAATGGCAACATTAATAATACTTATGCATAAAATTATTAGGAAATTTAAAAGTTAATATACATAAATAGCTAAAAACAGCAAACCACATTTAGTTGTTGCTATAGTTATTTGATTTTTGAATTATTTCTAATTTTTCATTTCTATAAACAAATATGAATATATGTGGGTATATAAATCTTTGTCTTTTTTTTAACCTTTCCAGAAAGAATTATAGACATTGTATTAACAGGCCAAAGGCTATGAATTTTTAAAGGCTCTGGATGTATTTTGCCAAATCATTTATCAGAAAGATTATATAATTTTACACCCACACAGCAGTCAGTTAAATGTTCTCCCTTCAATAAATTCTCTATCAGTAAGGAGAGTAATCTTGAAAAATAAACTGGATCAAGTCCCACCCCAAATATTTAGCTTAGCTTTGGGGCCTCTGCCCCACCCACCTCTCCACCTCCTCTACTGCTATTTTCCAGCTGGTTCATTGTATTCCAGTCACATGGGCTTCCTTTCTATTCCTAAACAAGCCAATGTTCTTCCAGCCTCTGGGTTGCAGGGTCTTAAGCATCCTGTTCCTTTTACCTAGAATGTCTTTCCTCCCTCATGCCATCCCATCTTCCAACTTTGTCTAGTTAACTCTTAGTCTGATACATACACATTCAAGCATCAGAATATGTTATTTGCCTTTTCATATATTCTCATGATACTGGCTTTTATTTCATAGCACCTCATACAAATATAATTAACTAATTGATTAAGTAATGATTTCTTTAATGTTGTTCCCCTGGTTTGTCCCTGAGCACCATAAAAGATTCTTGATGATCATGTGTTTGTGTTGCCTTTTACAAGTGCAAAGCAAATACTAAATAAATACTTGTTGAGTAAGTGAAAGAGGAAAGAAAGGAAGATGAATATGACTGGGTCTTGCCTTTACTTTGTATTATTTGTCTTTAAAATTTCCATTCACTTATTAAAGGGCATTTGATACCTTTCTCCTGTACCTAAATATCCCATTAGAAGTACTAGGGCTATACCCATTTGACTTCAAGCTATATCCTCCTCATGATCTAGGGAAAACAAAGAGGCTTCCTCTTTGGAAAGGCTGAACTGAGAAGCTCTAGACTGAGATCCAGAGGTAGAGCTGGGGTGAGGTACTGCACTATGATGAAACAGTAGGATTAACTGAGTCCTCTTACTGTTTCCTTACCTTACTCAGCTCACTGATCACTAGCAGTGGGCTTGTAGCCCTCAGACAGACGGAGGATTCCTCTCGGGACAAATTGGCCAGCCCAGGATGCAGACCTTGGAATAAAGCATTTAATGTGAGAAAGAGCGTGAAACAAACAAACAAACAAATATACATAAAAAGGAACTTGAATGAAACAGGAATAATACAGGCAGCAGAAGAAACTTCCATAGTGTAATAAACTTAACACTGTAAAAGGGATAAGAGAACAAGAAAGTAATATAAGTTTTGAAGAAATATTTGGAAAACAAGAAAAAGCTCGCAGAAATTAAACATAGAAAATCAAAAATTAAAAATTCAATTGAAGGTTTGGAAGATAAATGTGAGAAAATGATTCTGAAAAGAGAAAGGCAAAAAAATATAAAATAGGAAATAAGATAGGAGAAATGGAAGATCAATCTAGGATGAACAGCATCTAAATGATAAATTGTTCCCTAAAAAAACAAGGAATAAAAAAATTTTTAAAAAGAACACAGACAAGAGGAAATTTTATATATATGTATATATGTATATATACATATATATAGCAATATATATATATATTGTCTAGACAATATATATATATATATATATATATATATATATATATATATATATTGCTAGACAATATATATATATATGTTGCTAGACAAAATATTTTCCAGAAAATCAAGATTTCGAGGATGAACTCTCCCAAATGAGGAATAACCAAAGGAAGAAGGAGATATAAGATTCTGGGAATAGGGAATTCAAGACAGGAGAGAGAAAGAGATTCCAGGGATAATGATGAAGGAAGTTCCACAACAACAGCTGGGTAGCAGATTCAGATAACAACCAAACCAGAGAGTAGGGAGAGAAGCCAAGGTATGATTTGATGTGCTTGGCAATGTTGAAAGGAATTTTACACTTCCTTCAGAGAGTTTTAGGATAAATAAGTGACAGTGTATTTCCTTAAATCTAAGATATCACAATTTCTAAAATACACCATCATTTTCTTTACAACTAAGAAAAACAATGGTTTACTGATTAAGGATGACTTTTATTTATATTTATTAATATTTAGACTTAAATAGACATGAATTTATATCATGATGACAAACATATAAAGAAGAAATACAAACAAAATAAATTGATAAAGGTATTTCTAAACATTCATTTGTGGAGTTCTGATTTCAGATATGTTAACCTGTAAAACAAAAAGAACATGTATTAGAATCCATAGACTATATTAGGAGCAAAAATAACAAAGCAAATGAAAAACAATATTTTCAAGATAGGAAATGTAATAATGAAACATCACGTGGTTCAGCTAGAGTAACATTTATATAGTGATTGTCATTCAGAAAGATATTGAGACATGAGAAGGATATAAAATAAAATTGAATGTTATTTCTATATCTGTAGATGTTGTGACCTTTCCAAACTTGAGGAATATTAAAAGAACTCAGAATATTATCAACTAGAATAATCCAATCGAGTGATGAAACAACTTGATTTTAGAAGTATAGGAGTGGAGAAATTCAGACTTAAATTAAACTTGAAAATTAAATAATGAGTTACTGGAATCCCAGGCACATGATCAGAAGATCAATCATTTTTTAAATATTTACCTTAAAAAACAAATAATTTTAGGCTTAGGCTTCCTGAGATAAGAATCCCAATTTGCTTAGGAAGAAGTGATTGTTTCCTTAGTGTAACAGTCTTTAACTCTGGGAAGTTTAAAGTATAAAACATTATATTAAATGTAGCCCATAACAAATATGTTAATACCTTTGCTTTAGTTTGGTATGTAAGAATTTGGCATTCCAACAGATTAGTTAATTCAAAAAAAATTTGTCCTAATACTATGGAGTATTTGATTTTTGTCTTGATGTTTTTAGTTGGAAAGTATAAGATTATATATTAGAAAATAGATCAGCCATGTTGGACTATTTAAGTTAACTGGAGAATCACCATATTTATAAGTTTACTTTGCTAGATATATTAAGGTTGTTCAAATTCTTGTTTTTGTTTATGAGTCAGCAAAATAAAATACTTAAAATATTAAATAGGATTTTGCACAGCAAAGGAAACCATCAACAAAATAAAAAGACAATTTACTGAATGGGAGAAGATATTTGCCAATGATATATCTGATAGAAGGTTAATATCCAAAATTTATAAAGATACTCACATACTTTAACATCAAACAACCAAACAATCCAACTTAAAAAATGGGCAGAAGGCCTAAATAGACATTTCTCCAAAGAAGACAAGTAGGTGGCCAATAAACACATGAAAAGATGCTCAATGTCACTAATCATCGGAAAAATACAAATTAAAACTATAATGAGATATCACTTCAGACCTGTCAGAATGGCTATCATCAACCAGAACAAACAACAAGTATTGGCAAGGATGTGGAGAAAAGGGAAGCCTCGTGCATTGTGGGTGGGACTGCAAGTTGGTGCAGCCATTATAGAAAACAGTATGGAGGTTCCTCAAAAAGTTAAAAACAGAACTACCTTATGACCCAGCAATTCCACATCTGGGTATTTATCCAAAGAAATCCAAAGCACTAATTCGAAAATATATATGCATTCCTATGTTCACTGCAACACTATTTACAATAGTCAAGATATGGAAGCAACCTAAGTGCCCACCAATAGATGATTGGATAAAGAAGAGGTGATACATATATACAATGAATATTACTCAGCCATAAAAAAGAATGAAATCTTACCAGTTGCAACGGCGTGGATGGACCTAGAGGATATTATGCTAAGTGAAATATGTCAGACAAAGAAAGACAAATACTATGAGTTCATTTATGTGTAGAATCTAAAGAACCAAATAAACAAATAAACAAAAAAGAAACATATTCGTAGATACACAGAACAAACTGATGGTTGCCGGATGGGAGGAGGTTGGGAGGCTGGGTGAAAAAGGTGAAGAGATTAAGTACAAATTGGTAGTTACAAAATAGTCACAGGGATGTAATGTACAGCATAGGAAATGTATTCAATAATATTATAGTAACTATGTTTGGTGCCTGGTGGATACTAGACTTATTGGGGAATCACTTTGTAAATTATATAAATGTCTCACTATTGGGTTATACCCCTGAAACTAATATAAAATAACATTGAATGCCAATTGAAATTGAAAAATAAAAAATATATATTAAATAGGAAATAAAGTTTAAATTGCTTATAAGATTCTAATAAACTAAATTTGTAAATGGGATCAAACATTAATAAAGACTATAAATGACTATTAATACTAATAAATTATAGATAGAATAATAAATTCTGTAAGTTGCACTCAAAAGCTTAAATTAAAACATTTTAGAAGTTATAACATTAAGGAATTGAATCATTGTTCAAAATCCCAAAGAAACACAAATATTTTGTGACGTGTACACAGGCTATCTTGAACACATATACGAAATGCCAACTCACGCTCCCAATTTTGTAAAAACTGCAATATTGACTTAATTCAAAATTATAGAATAACTATATTTAGAAAATGGGAAAAAAAGTGTCTGTAGGTAGGGGGTGTGGTGGTGAGAGGGCTAATTATTCCTCTTCCAGAGTAAGATGCAATAAAAAAAATGCCTAAGAATAAAAAATAAGTAAAAATGTGAGCATATTAGTATTTGGAGGGACAGAGGAATATAACAGAAGAAACAGTTCTCAGAGTTAAAAGTGGTTGCCTCTAGAAAGTTTGAATTCAGGGTGAGGAGGAGTGAGGCAGGTAAACTGCTGTTTTTCATAAGATTGTTTTTTTTTAGAAAAACCTATGAATATGTATTACTTTAATAAAAACAAAAGTTAAATTTTACAAAGAAATACTGAGAAAGTTACTCAGTTTTGAATTCTAAGTATCTTGAAATTTGAATCTATTTTGGTGATTCTCTAAAATCCAAAATTTTAGGCTTTTTTGAGGTCTTTATTCTCCTTTCCTTTTCCTTTTCCTATCCCCTCACTCAAAATTATTTCTCCCCTCCCTCCTGCTGGATAACTCTAACCATACATCAAAGCTCACACAAGCATTTGTCAAGTGGCCAAATACAGCAAAAAACTTTGTTAGTAAAGAGATAAACATCTGATATATCTGGAGGTAGATGGTTCTGCCCATAGGGGTCTCAGAACCTGCTGTAGAACCTTTTGTGCCCTGGAGTCTTAATACAATCACAACTACACTCTCCCACCTAAATAGATTTTGACAAATTAATGACAAAGTTGGTTCGCATTTGTATTCAAATCAATACACCCTCAGAGATTAACATGCTTATACCTTCTGCTTGAGCTACTTAACTTCTTTCTCAGAGCCTATTTACCTATCAATTCAAATAAAAGCGTTTGATTTTTAAAAATCAGTACTATTCACATCCACATATGGGCTGTTTTTGTTTTTTTTTTCCAACATAGTTACCAAAATAGTCATTACAAACTTAGTCTTTTTTCTTTCCATCCTTTAAAACATTTTGTACCCAGACAAACCAACGAGATTTAGATCTATGCAGTCTGTTATTTTTAAAGTCACTGTTAAAACAATAAGCGGAATCAAGATGTCTTTATTCTCATTTACTCCTTTACCTAGATTTCATTTTTTCTGTCTTCTACATACCTGGCAAACTGTTTCTTAGTTTTCAAGATTCAACGTAAGTGTAACCTGCAAATTTTTCTTGATTTCACGAGGTAGAATTGGTCACTGCTCCCCATGTGGCCAATATACTGCTTTGGACCAGTTTGAATTCAGGGTGAGGAGAAGTGAGGCAGGTAAACTGCTGTTTTTCATAAGATTTTCTTTTTTTTTTCTTTTTTAATACTAAAGGTGGTGTAAAGTCCACGGATCTCATGTACTATTTTAAAGTAAATGAGAGGAGTCAAAGATGGCTCTTAGCACTTTGGCTTGAATAAGTAGAAGAATGAATTTGCCATTTCCCGGTATGAGGCCAACTGCAAATAGAATGTATTTGGGGAGGGAGTGTATCATCGAACAGTTTTATATATGTTAAAAGGGCAAATGGATATGCTTAAAGAACAGGAGACAGACCCAGGTAAGAGATAATTCCGGAATGGTAAGCATAAGATGCTATCTCTAGGTAGATAGTGTCAATCAGAATTGAGTTGAATTCTTAGACAACCTGCTGGTGTCCAAGAAT
This sequence comes from Rhinolophus sinicus, assembly GCF_057876585.1. Classification (NCBI taxonomy): domain Eukaryota; kingdom Metazoa; phylum Chordata; class Mammalia; order Chiroptera; family Rhinolophidae; genus Rhinolophus; species Rhinolophus sinicus. The sequence continues at coordinate 86,865,934 of NC_142504.1, forward strand.
TGCTTGGTATTGTGTGGGAAGTTCCCCCCACCCTCCACATGCATTGGAATTGGGTCCAGGAACCCTAAAAGAGTTGGTGTCAGTGATGCTAGATCATACCTGGCTCACAGAAAACTGTCCTTTGGGAAGAGAAAAGATGAAAGGATAGAAGATAAAGAACATTTAACTCCTGAGTGCCCATGTGGTCATCTTTAATATGGAGCAGCAGCTGTGCTGTAATTAGTTATTAAAGGTAAATTTATCAATGGAATTTAGAGATGGATCCATCTCCTGGTGCATTGGTTCACTGGATGCATAATGAAATTCAGACTAATAAGAAAAAGGCAAAATATTCAATCCCTTGGTTATTGTCATCTGTAATAGCTAAACTAAAAGTAAAAGGGACAATTGGACCTTGATGCTAGACCAAGCTTTGATTTCAATGAGTCTGAGCTTTAGTCACTAGTCTCAAAGCCACCCATCCTTCCCTCTGAAGGAAAAATTACACAGGAATCACAGAAAGTGCAACAGAGTGAAATGCTGACTCCATCTTGTTTGGGCCTGCATTTCTCCCGTGGCTTTGGAGCCAATAGCTCCTGCTTTGGATGGGCTAATCATCAGAGGAACTCTCTTTACTGCTTGAGTTTTTACAAAAACTGCCACTCCCATTTTTCCTTCCCTTCACAGAAAAGAAGCCTGAACTCTGCCTTCTTAAGATGGATTTGAGGAAAGGCTAGAGCCCCCCATCTTCTTGATTTGGCACCCTCTGGATCAATAAACCTTTTCTTACTCCGAACTCTCATGTTTGAGTATTGGTCGGGCACACTGACTTTTCAACTGATAGCAAAAGTACCTCTAAGAACTCTGGTCACCAAGAAGGTAGTAGTCAACATGGGAGAAATGGCAAAAGCAAGACACTATTGAAACCAGAGAGTATCGTGTGAAGGAATGGTTTCAATTTATAAATTGGCATCAGCTTCCTGAGGAACCTTTACTAAAATGGATTACTATGAGAGTGACTAATTTACGAGGAGTGTTTTCAGTTTTGAATGCTGCAGAGTAGAAGGGCATGTTTGGGTTCATACAGGACACACAGCTCTCTATGGAACAATCACAGAGGTCTCTACATGATCCAGACACACAAGGAGTTATTCCTGAAGGAACAGCTGGCCTAGTGGACTGGGTTAAAGCCACTGTAAGGTCTGGTTACCCTGAAAAAGAGAAATGCCCAACTCCTCCTATGAATGCCAAGTGGAACACCCCAGGTGACGCTGTAGCCTAGTCCCTGTAATTTTAATGTTCCTGGTATTTTGGCAGCTAGAATGAAATAATTTAATTCTCAATTAGGCCTTTGTTGACGGGTTAGCTGCTCTTCCTGTACTCACAGTATAATTTTGTGTTGCTGATGTGCTGTTTCTTTGTCAAACAGGAGAAAATAATGTCAGGGCCTTAAGGAGAATTTATGAGTTTGTTTTGCAGAAGGGGGGAACATCTCCAAGGGAGTCAGATAGGACAGAGCATTATCTATGACTGAAGAAACACAGACTTTTCTCTCAGTGCCCTGGAACTCCCGCTCCCTTTTCTCCCCTTTAATACCCTGCCCCAGACTCTCTCAAGGAGCCACCCAAACCTTTCCTTCCTCAGTGTCGGTTCCCTTATGCACAGGCTTAATAAACCTTTGCCTCTTGCCTTAACTTGATTATGGTGATTTCTCTTGACTTCCACCCTAGGAGATCACAAGCACCCAAACCACTGGCAACACTATTTATTTTTGTTTGTAGAAATTAAAAAACTCCAAAGGTAGGGATTACTATGAGAAACCTGACCAGCAACCACTTAAAGCAGTGGTTAGGCAGATGCATCAAGATAAAAATTGACAAAAAGGACCTGCTCCCTGGACTTGACTCGTCACTGGGCACCCACAGCCTTTTTGCACAAGAGTGGGTGAAATGGTCAGGGGGTGGAGATGAGAAGTTTCTGGGACTCCTTGATATAGAACTGTGGTGCCAAAACCCATTGGTGAAGCCTTGACTTGTGTTACAATTAGACTGAGAGAATATAAAAATGTAATGGTTGATACAATTATGAAAGTTGAAATGTTTAAACAGATATCATATAAAGAAGTTGTGTAAACTTTACCTGAATCTTTTACGGACTGGATTAGGTCTAGCCAGGAAACACTTCCCCTACATATACTGTAAAATCAAAACCTGTTGATGAAGTCCTAACAGGGGCCACAGTTAGGAATGTAAGGGTTGATGGAATTAAGGTAAAGTTTGTAAAACTGGTATGTTTGTAAAGGCTTTATGTGAAGTGATTGTGTGGCTTTTACCTGATTGAATTATGTAGATGAATACTGTATCTGACTAGAAAACAATTCCCCCACCTACTATCACAAAACAGAAGGCATTGTAAATCTGCCCTTCAAGCAATGTTAATTACACATGCTAAGTGGGAATCAGTAAGATGCCTGAGCCCACACAGTGTAGGCTAGAAGCTGGAGAGCTTTTGTAGGAACAAATTCCCTGGCACTATGTGGGGCGTAGACTAGGACTTATGGAAAAAGCCTGTGAGTGCCTCCCAACAAGTACTGCAATTTAGGACTGAACAATTTCCATCTGAGGGACATTTACAACTTTGCTCTTGGGTCTTAATTGAAGTTCTATCTATGACTGAAGAACGTAACATGACCCTGAAACCTGAAATAACCCACCCTATCTTGGTTGATGCCAGAGAAATGCTCTAATAGGGATGGCAGTGCCCAGAAAATTTTCATAATAAAATGGAAATGGTTTATACAAGATCATGCTACCTGGGAACTGCAAAGTGGAATTACTCACCAGCAGGGAGCCTCTTTTCGCCTAGGACAGACTCTGGAACTGCATGAGAAGCTGCTAGATCCTACTGACACTTGGACAGTGCCCTATGAAGAGCTCTCAACTGAACAAAAAAGAGCTGATTGGTTTGTTGTCCACAGTGAATGCACAACGTCTTGTTTGGAAGGCCACTCTAATCAAAGACAGAAAAACCAAATCAGTTCAATGAGCTGAATTGTTTGTTGTTTTCCTAGCAGTGATGGAAGAATTCAAAGGTGGTAAAAACCCCTATGTTTGGCTTTTTCACTGACTCATAGGCAGTGGCCAGTGGCCTGGCTGTATGGCCAGGCAGGAGGGCAGTGCAAATCTGACCTATTAAAGCGATGCCCTTACGGGGCTCAGCTCTACGGAAATTAGTGGGGTGTGTTAAAAAAAGAACATGTGGATGTCTGTCAGAAGAACTGCTTCCAGGTTCGGAAGGTGACTAGAATTGACCAGCAGGTATCTCCATGGGCTCCCTGGAAATGGCCACCTGACTGCCACAGTGCAGAGATGGGCTGAATCTAGATGTATTCCTCCTGCACCTTCTGAGGCACAAAAATGCCAATAAAAAGTGATCTGTCTGACAATAAGAGAGACAAAGATTGCAGATGGCTGTGTGGTAGATTCACTGGTGGGAAGACCCTGAACACAGCTGGCAAGTCAGACTGGTGCTGGTAGCCCTGTGAGAGGGGTCTACTAATAGGTCCTGACAGGAATGGATACTGACTCTGGACCGACTGGACTTTGCTTACCCAGTGGTAGATGCAAAAGCTCAGAGTACTTTGAACACATTGCACCACTTGAAATGTCTGTCGGGGGAAGGATATGAAAGTCTGACTGAAATTGGTTTAACCTAAGAATTGCTGGGAAAAAATGAGACAGGGAACATAGACAACCCTTTCAAGGAGCTTTGTTAAAGAAAGGAAATGAGAAAGGAGGGTCAAAACAGGTGGGGTTTTTGTTTTTGTTGTTTGGGGTTTTTTTTTGCTTTATTTAGTTTTGTTTTTCAAAATAGGAGAAATAATAGCATTTTGAGGACTAGTTGGAACGATTCAGTAGAAGAGGAAAACACTGAAGTTGCAGGAGTAAAGGGAGAATCGCTGGAGGACGTAGCTTGAAGAACCACGAGAGAATAGGACCTAGGAGCGGAGTTAAGATGGCTCCTGCTTGGTGGCAGGCAAGAAGACAGACTGTACATGTACAAACAGAGGTGGGTAAGGAGATTGAGGTGGTAGTGTGACCTTGTGGGAGTCTTCTCTTCAGTAAAGTCTGAACAAGGATACCAGTCGAAAGCAAGGAAAAGGAAGACTGTGTTAGATGAGCAAATAGAGAGAAGAGGCAGTCTTTTAGGAGAGTATGAGTGAATGGAGGAGGGAATAATATAGTGTAATTGCCAAAAAAATATTAAGGAGCCCCTTATAGTCAGGGGTCACAGATTTCAGGTATTACCAGTTGTAAGTGTTCTGTTTTCCTTCAGCACTGGGTAACTCTGCAGGTAAGGGCACAGTGGAGGCAAAAGACTGCATTGAACTGATTTTGATTTAGCTAATGGAGTAGAATACAATGAGAAGCAAGGGGTCTGAGAGTATGTGCAAGGAACAGTAAATAGTAATAAGAGCACAACATCATTTTTCAGCTTGTATTCATGTAAGTAATGTTCTACTAAATGCAATACCTATAAAATTTCGGAGATAAAAATATTTCTAAACCATTTTTGCAACCAAATTGATTTGTCCTATAATTTGAGATATACATTTACTTAGAATAAAATATGAAGGACAAATAAACAGAAACAAAGATTCCATTCATACATTTCACAAATGCTTATTAATCGCCTATTAAGTGACAGGCACTATGCTATTTCTAGGAGTAAATGGGGAGCAAATAGTAGACAAGATTCATTCTTTCATGGCTGCTACAGTCTGGGAGAAGATACACATCTTAAAATAAATTACAAACAAATTAAACAAACAAACAAAAATTCAAACAAATTAATTACAAACTGAAGTGAATGCTATGAAGGAAAAAGAACATCGCTTTATTAGAGAATTTAACCAAATGCAATTAAATAATAGAAACAGGAGAGTATAGAAAGGTTTCTTAAAGAAGTGATACTTATTCTAAGGTCAATATTAGGAGTTAACAAATAAAGGGGGAAGGAAAAAAAAGAGGACAGAATTTTTGGTGAAGGAGCTTTCTAGAAGAATATAATCTTCTCCAATGATTGAGGTGTCATTTTCACACAACCTTGCATTGGTAAAATTATCCAAAAGATGTAGTTATGCAAAGTAATAAGTTTTATAAAAAGCCTGGCATGATGTCTTCTTTAGGAGGATTGCTTAATGTATTTTTTTTTTTTTTCATTTTGTTCTTTGGACCAATATCGTTGATGTAACAGCACACAGAGTCGAAGCCAGACTAGCTGGATACAAATCCCAGACTGCTACCTATTAGTTGTGGGAACTTAGAGAGGTCAGTTAGCCTCTCTTTGCCTTAATTTCTTCATTTGTAAACTAAGAATAAACTCAGAAGCTACTCATTGTACAGATTAAGTCAGTTAAAGTATGTAAGGGCACTTCAAAGAGTGATAGGTGGAGATACAGTAAGTACAATGGGAATGATAGCTATTTTCAGGGATAGCTGACCTGCTAAAACTTAATGTTTTTATCCTATACATGCTATGAATTATGAATAATGATACAGATCAGATGCATACTAATGTATGTATCTCTCTTTGTATATAATGATAGAGAGCTTAGAACTGGTGTGATTTGACCCTCTGGTATTGCATGAGTGCGCACCCATATTTTGACCAGCATTTTGACTTCTTTTTTGGTTACAGTTGTGTACACCTACCGTCATAGAAATTTTTATGAAATGGATTGTCGTACTGAGCAAATTGTTTAATAAAGTGTAAAGAAAGTTTCATCTTGATGCAATAAGATGAGAGAGGCATAAAGTAAAATTAGGCTGGCACCAAAAGGAAGATGTTTACAGAACAGGCAAGACCTTTACCTTATTATTTCATGGTAGCATAAGGTAAAAAGCAGTAAACAGTTCTATGTAAGCAATAACTATGCTTAAGGGCAATCAAGTTTTCTAACTAAGATTGCTTTAATAAAAATGGGAGAGAATTATACTGGGGTAACGATTATGATATAATTATTGGTGACATGATTAGTCTGGTTTTGATTCTTTTAATCCCGTCAAGAATGCCACTAAAAATTATAGTGTTTAAAAGTATGATTTAAATCCCTAGTTTAAGAATCACTGACTTGGAACTCAAAAAAGGTGTATAGGACCTCATTAGTGTGCATTTTTCTGTTGGCTTTATTTCTGGATTTGTTTTATGCCCCAATCAACTTATTTTTGTTGTTGTATTATTCTCAGTTTTAGTTTATGTTATTTTGTTATTTTTGTGTAGTTTTATAAATCGTCTTGTGCTAGGCATAATAAGGGTCCCCAAAGATAGCCACACCCTAATCCCTGGAATCTGTGAATATGATATATACCATGGCAAGGGAAGATTAGGTTGTAGATGGAATTAAGGTTGCCACTCAGCTGACCTTGAGTGGGAGGGATTATCTTAAATTATCCGGGTAGGCCCAATGTAATCTCAAGGGTCCCCATAAGTGAAAGAGTGAGGCGGATGAGTCAGAGTGATTTGATATGAAAGCTCAACCCATCATTGCTGGTTTGAAGGATGGAGGAAAGACCGTAAGTTAAAGGAACATTGACAACCTCTAGAAACTGGAGAAAAAAGAAAAAATTGATTGTCCTCTATAGCCTCCAGAAGGAACACAATCTTGTTTACATCTTGATTTTAGCCCAGTGAAACCCTTTCCTGATTTCCAACCTGCAGAACTACATGGTAATAAACTTGTATTGATTTAAGCCACTACCTTTTTAAGTAATTTATTAAAACTGTAATAGGAAATTAATACAGTCTTAAGACTTTCTTGAAGCTTAATTATTTTTAAATTAAAAAAGTAAATAAACTTTCACTAAAACATGGTCACCAATTTTTTAAAAAGCATGCTAACAAAATATGCCGAAGTTTAAATATTATATCAGAGTAGGAAATTCAAATACTTACACAACTCTATTTAAATCCTTAATTATTTCAGAACTGAAGTTTTAGCTATTCATTTATTTACTTTAGGGTCAGTTGCTTATTCTAGAAATACTCCTAGTACTAGAATTATCCTAGAGATAACTCCATTCACATTTTCATGTTCCATATTCAAACTAGAAATAATCTTTAACTTGGAACACTGAAAAACATAGTTTGCTTTCATTGCCTTAGCAAATTCTTCTGTATGTAAGTGACTGAAGAACTCACTGTTACATCCTTCAGGGTTTACAGTCCCTTGCTTAATGCCTTTAACACACGCTGCCATCTGCACAGTTTCCTGTTCATTGTTTTAAGAAAGAGGAGAGAGGAGAAGAAAAAGAACAATTATGACAATAATGTGGAAAAGAATTTTTAAAAATCAGGAGATTTGACCTTCAAATTAATGCCCTTTCAAAAATGGTTTTATTCAGAGAAGGTAAAGGGTATGCGTAGTCATTTGCTTGGAGCCTACATTCTAGTAGGGTTCTGGAATGTGAGTGGTATTAGCTCTTGTGAGTCAAACTTATTCTCTAGGAAACACAGATCCTCTGATTTGACAAGTCCTGAGCTGACAGATTTTACCAGCTTTAAATTCAGCTTAAAAACTCAGTAAGAAAAATGTTAAAGGACACCTCTATGGGAAATGCTAAGACTGAACTCAGGGGATAGGACATGTTTGAGCTGAGTCTCTGAAAAGATACACATCTTGATCTTTCAAAAACTTTCAGGCATCTGGCAAAAGAAACAAGATTTGCCACCTAGTTTAGGTCTGCTTAATATAATTTTGCATTCTGAAGGCAGATTTTAGAGACATTTTTCTGTAATTTCAAGCAAAAAACAAAACACAAAACAGTAGGGCATTGTTCTTGCACACCCTCACATACACAAATTAGCACTGATCACATGCCTACATCTACACAGCAACCAGGCCAAAAATGAAATTGGGCAGATTGGAAAATACAGAGATAATCACAATCTTTTCATTCCGAATTTCAGATAACAGTAATAAGAGGTACATTTTTCATGAGCCATTATTTTTGGATATACACATAACCATTCATCAGTTCGTTCACTTGTGCATTGGCAGATATTTATTGGGCACCCATTACTTCCAGCCTCTACAATGAACACTGAGGACACACAGTCAAAAGTATGTGGGTCTGATTTTGTGGGTCTAACCAAGGAACTAGATACATAAATATTACCTTGCAGAGAGATAAGTTTATTAAAGAAATGTACACAGAGAGCTGTTATCGAAGTAGAGAAGTGCATACTTATATTAGAAAGATAGACATTTGTTGTTGTTTCTGGTTTGTTTTGCTTTGTTTTGTTTCACCTGTTCTTCATCTATCTTAGTTTGAACTCCTTCATAGCTATTCTTGAGAAAAAGATTCAAGTATAAGCTGATTGTTTGGGAAATAAAGGAAACACTACTAGGGGAAGAGAGTTGGATCAGAGGAGTGGCAGCCAATGAAAGATGTTATCAAGACAACTGCCACAGTGAGAGATTAGAGGTTACTCTCACTGGGAATTCTGGGAAATGGTTTAAAATACAAATCGCATAGTTATCCCACCCAAGAAGAGAGGGATGAGAGAGGTAGCTCCCGTTAGCACTTAGTTTCTCCAGCATTTCTGGTCAGCCTTGTGAATGAGTAGTGCCTCCTTTACTAGCTTTGGAAATAGACTTTAAGCAAAGACCCTGGCAGTTAAATGTCAAGGTCAGCCAGAGCATACCAAAGGGGTAAGTTTTAAAGGATATGAGTAAGGCATCTATAGGTACTGCTATACCATCTGAACTTCTTCCCAGGTTTAGACAATTCCTACTTTTAGGACCCTTCGTAGGAAACAGAGACTACTTAGCATTACGAAAATATAAAATGTGAAATGCCTGCTTTCCCAGCCTCCTTTGCAGCTAGGGCACAGGCATGAGCTAGACTCTACCCAATCAGACACACCTGAGTGATTTAAGCAGGAAGTTCAGCAAAACCCTCTCATTTCATCAAAGGTAATGGCAGTTAACTTATCAAAATTAAATTTATCTCATCAAGCAGATGGCTTTTCCCAACTCTCTCTGGCTCCATTTTTTCTCTTTCTGCTAAACACAAACACACAGGTCAGCTACAAAATTGTGGAATCCAGTGGAAAATGAACATGTGGGCTTTTGTTCAGAGTAGAGTTAAAGTGCCCTTAAAGGTATGTATAAAGCATTTTTCATATCTTCTGTAATCTCTCTCAACTTTTCATGCTGTTTATTTGCTATTTAATGACATTCTAAAATAGTAAAATTAAAGTGTTAAATTTTTAGCATAAATTTTACCATTCATCTTTATATTGTGCAATGCCAGTTTTAAATGCAAATATCAGAGTTTTAACTTGTGTGTGACATCACCAAAATTATGAAATTCATTGTTTGTTGCTCATCCCCAAAGGGTGCCCTGAGCTGGCCAAAAGGGACAAAACGGAGCCAGAATCAGGAAAGTTGGAGGGAGGAAGACAGAATCCCTCCAGTCACAGAGCATGGGAGTGAAGCCCATTGTAGGTATTCAGGTGCTCTGCCTCACCATCTGGAGGGCTGCGTTCCCTCCAGCCTTATGACGGCCAGGATCCCCTTGCACCAGCCCCCTACCCATGTGCTCCATCCCAAAGAGGGGCAGGATTTGTAAAAGTCTAGCCAATCATCTCCCTTTCCCACAGGCCTGTCACCACAAGCCACACAAATGGGTGAAACACAATGACCTTAAAACCTCCACTCTGGGAAGCACTAAGTACCCGGATCCAAGGTGAGCGATAAGTTAATCCCCAATGACACATGCCCTCTAGCGGCCTCTTACCAAATGCTCCATGATGCTGTCAGCCAGTGAGGGGACAGCTGTCTCCACACCTAGCCCCAAGACATGGCAGGACAGGCAAGGTCTGTCAATTAAGTTCACAAACATGTTGCAACAACATTGCCTACCTTTTTTGATATCAGAGGGATTATTCATTATGAATTTGTACCAACTGGAGAAACAGTTAACCAAGTTTACTATTTGGAAGTGCTGAAAAGGCTACGTGAGTTAGACGACCTGAGCTTCTTGCCAACAATTCATGGCTCTTGCATCACAACAATGCACAAACTCACACAGCAATGTCTGTGATGGAGTTTTTAGCCAGTAAACAAATAACTATATTGGAACACTCTTCCTACTCACCTGATCTGGCCCCCAATGATTTCTTTCTTTACCCAAAGATAAAGGAACTATTGAAAGGAAGACATTCTGATGACATTCAGGACACAAAGGGTAAAACGATGACAGCTCTGATGGCCATTCCAGACAGAGTTCCAAAATTGCTTTGAAGGGAGGACTAGGTGCTGGTGTCAGTGCATAGTTTCCCAAGGGGAGTATTCGAAGATGACCGTAGTGATATTCAGCAATGAGGTATGTAGCACTTTTTCTAGGATGAGTTCATGAACTTAATTGTCAGACCTCATACACACCCAACCCAGACACTTCTCATGCCCACTCCCAGGCACTTTTCTAGAGGCGGAGGGCAGCAGGAGTTGCAGGGTGGTGGCAGGCAGGTGGAGGCCATGTGGAGCTGGAGTGCCAGAGGCCTGGGGATCAAGTAACAGAAAACCTCTTCACTGAAAGAGGCAGGACAGCAGGAGGGCCAAAGCCCTAGACCCAGTGCATTTTCTGATCATCCCTCCCTTACAAGACATAACTAAAAGATAAAAGAATATCAACACAGCATTGGAAGAACATTAAATTCAAGTGAAGGGCTCTTGTGAGCACGGGGCCCTGTGTTAATGTACTGGCCATACACCCTTAAAGTAGGCTCTGTGTATACACACACAACTCCCCTGACCACAAGCAAGCTTCTGGAAAGAATAGCCCACACTCACCATCTTGTCCTCTTCTCTCCCATTCACATTTCAACTCATTGTATCAGGCTTCCTCTCCAAAATTAGGAATGGATCAGGCTTACAGTTTTGAGGTCTCCTTTCAGAAGACAGATTACAAAATTATGAACATGAGGTTAGGAATGTGAAGAAGAATATGCATTTGAGTAGTCCTGATGCTTAAACTCCATTAACTTCACAATATATCCTCCTCTGCTTACACTTTCTAACTGCTCCCCCATCTTTTCTCCAATTGCTAAATCTAATGGACATATTTCAGCTTGAGTTTTACTTGATTCCTTCCCTATAAGTAGCATTAGCACTCACTCCTTGAAATCCTCCAAGTTGTCTTCTAATAGATCAACTATCTTCTAACTAATTCATTTCCTCACCTTTCATGGGCTTTCTCTTTTTTGATTCCTTCTACCTGTGGTACCTGGATAACTTGTAGGATACATATTTGTATTTAAAGGGAAGATACTGCTTAAACCCATGATGATATACTGTATATGGAAGTGCTTTATAAATTGTAAAGCACTATATAAATATGAAACATTATTATTATTAGGTGATTGATTCTATAGTTTGTTTAGCAATACCTTTATCTTGATTTTCCAATTCATCTTTTTATATCCTAAAAGAAATATGTATGTAAAGGATTCATGTAAGCTATAGAAATGACTTTACAATTTATACAATTTTATGTGTTTTACATATTTTGTATTCTTGTTACAAAATAAATAACACTGAAAATTAAGGGAATGATTTTTATTGTGTGTATATCTCTGTTTCTCCTGTTATATGAGTGAAAATTTTATTTTTTATGGAAATTAGTTGCATGAAATGCAAGCAAACGTATCTAAATGTGGCAGATGTATTTCTCTAACCAGAAATTAATCTGTCCAAAAGAAAAACCAACCAAAACACATGATTTCTTTTTCTTTATCTCAATTTTCTCATTTATGCCACTCAAATTGATGACTTCATTTTGCTCTGAATTATGTTTCTGCTGAATTTGTTGAGTAGTTTTATCTCTGCATTAATAAGGATCAACCTATGTGAAGGCAGAAATAACTTAAAAGTTTTTCTATCTCCTTGTCTCAAAATTAACCACAGTTCCAAAAAAATATGTCCACCATTTAAAAAAAAAGCTACTTAGGTTTATGAAGGACTTCATATGAGACAATAAAAACAGTCATCACGGCTAGGATAGTAATTACCAAAAGGAAAATGATAGTTATGATAGTTTTCTATTTATAATGGTGATTTATTATTCCTCTAAAGAGTGGATTAGGCATCCATGATCTTCATATGTGTAAATCTATCATTATAACTGAGAAAGCAAGTTTTTGTGGCAAAGCATTCTTTTTAAAATCACCATTAAGATTACTACTGCTTTTATTACAAGTTTTGTTCAGGTTTTGTTTTTGTTTTTACATCAGGGAGAAAAATAATCCTGTTGGTTTTCCTAACAGTAAGTTTTCCAGAGATATCTTGCTTTAATGCCAGTCTTCATCTCTTACCCATAAAATAATGAATCATGTTTCCTTAATGCTCATATAAGGATGGTAACTTCCTTAATAAATTCAATGAGTTTAGAAACTCTATCATGGAATAATAACAAAAAGAAATCAACAGCATTGGTAGCTATTAAAATGTCATATTATATTCTTGGACTTCTTTAACAAGCCCATTTTGTGTAAACACACCATGCCAACTGTTTTGCATTGGGTTCTAAAAAAGTCATCATATTTTCCAAACACTATTAATTTAACAAATGTAGCTCTGGTACCCTTTGATGGGCATGGACATCTTAGCAAAACTTCAAAGATATCACTTTTTCCCATAAGGCAGGGATAATGTATGAGGTTTTACCAGAATAATTATTACATTTTGTGGCCCCTCAACTGTAAAGCTGCCAGCAGAATTGAGGTCATATCTGTAGCTGTTACTAACAGGCATAGCTCAAGAGAACTATAGCTCCTAGCTTTTATGAGTTGCAGAATAACACCTGGCTTCCAAACAAATATTTCAACCCTTCCTATAAAGAGCATAAACTGACCTTGTAAAGAAATGCCCTGTACTAGAGAGAAGGCTGACAAAATTATCAAGGGATTTTTGCTTAATATTTATCTGTTATATTCTAGAAAAAATAATATTTTAATTTGTTCAATCAGTCAAGTATTTAGTAAATACCCACTGAGGCTTATTGTGTATAAGGTCACATTGTATGTATCTTTAAGTTAGAGAAATTCAACTCTATACATTAAACATGAATTACCATGGTAGCATATAAACATATTGGCTGCCTTTTAGGGGGTTCAACTTGGCCCCTAAAATGTAAGCAAAGTACTTCATGTGTTCTGCAGCCAATCAACGTCTCCAAAACGGTAGGAAAAGCTAACTGGGCTGGAATTATTGAAAGTTGTTATGTCTGCTTTCTCCTTTTTATTAGTAATGTAAGATATTTTTAAGAGCATTTTCACAGGGTCAATTTTTTATTTATATGCAATTTTTAGAACATAAACTCTCACCCCTAACCTGCTGTTGACCTACCTTTCACAATGAGATTCTATACTACTATGTTAGATATTTGGTATGGAAGAGAAGGGATTTAAAAAGAATGACTCCTTGCCCTCAATGAACTTGTACTTTAGAAAGAGGAATATAATTTATAAGTTAGTTCTATGTGTAAGGCAATATCAATCTAATACCTGCAAGATAAAACAAAGTCCCAGTGACTTCTATTCCCACTCTTAGCCAAAATCCATTTCATTATTGAAAACTATCTTCAACTAAAATTTTGAGGAAAAAACTATAAGTAATGAGAAAGTTTAGCTGCCACAATACACATGTAGTTAACAACAAAAAAAAATTATCTCAGATATTTTACTTATCTAATAAGTAATTTCATGGGTAGATATTTTTACAAACTAACTTTGTGTGACAGTCTGCCTGACAAGCAGCAAAATTCCATGCATTATTACACATATTATACTCCAAACTTTATATTGAGAAATATCTCCATTAAAAAGTTGCACAGAGGAGATTTCCGGTCAGGATGGCAGAGTAGATAAATGCTGTGTTCACATCTTCTCAGGACCACATCAATTACAACTAAACGACAGAGCAATCATCACTAAGAATTGCCAGAAGTCTAGCTGAACCAAAGCCCTACAACTACAGAAAAAGCCACCTGGAGACTGGTAAGAGGGACAGAGATGTGGAATGGGCTGGTCCCACATCTGCGTGTGACCGTTAAAAATTGGGAGGAATATCTCAGCTGTGGAGGTCCCCCCTTGAGAAGGGAGGCGTCCCAGTCCCTCCCCAGCCCAGGGTTTCAGTGCCAGGGAGATAAGGCCCCATAACTTCTGGCTGTGAAAACCAGCAGAGATTGTGGCTGGGTGAGATGGAGGGTGGCTGCATTCCCAGGCACTCCTCTTAAAGGGCCCTCATCTGGACTTACCCACCAACTGACTCATTCACTAAGAGTTCCAGTCCGTCCTTGGGCAGCAGTTCAAAAGCCACCAGGGACATACAGGGAGGAACTGAATTGTCTGTCTTTAGGGTGAGGTCTAGAGTAGCATCTTTCTCCCAGATGAAGGAGCTGGTGGAAGCCATTATTTTTTTGTTGAGCCCTCTCCCTCTCTGCATGCAGACGCAGGCAGATGTCATATTTGAGTTTCCATCCAACTAGCTATCACCTTTCATCTGTCCCACCCTGATTCCTTGAGACCACACCCCACCCAAATTTCAGGCACACCCAAGCCACTTCCAGCGGCTTTTCCTTACAAACAGCCTGCCTTGGCTCATGCTGCGGACTTGCCTAAAATCTCTCAAAGGTTCACAAAACCCACACAAGCAGTATCTGGCTTCTGCATATCCCAGACCTCTGGCTGAGCCCTATGTCCAGCACTAGTGACAGCCAGCCTTGGTTTGAGGCTTGGCCTGTCAAGGCACCTCCAAGCACAGCATGGGAGGCATCCATCTCTGGATTGCTTTGTGGCTCATGCCAGGTGGCCCTGGGCACAGACTGTAGCTGAACTTGGCCTGCAGTGGGTCCTCTCCCAGGAGGCCCTGGGGCTGGCAACCCCAGCTGCTAGCTTTGGACTAGGCCAGAGCATCCCCTCCACCTCCAAGAATGATGCACACAAAGGGAAGACTGGGCAGGCACCAGAGCCCTGTTAGAGTGAACCCTGCTCCATAGGGTCAGCCCTTGCACAACATCTCTTCCCTGTAGTCACAGACAGTCCTCATAACCAATCAGCCTGAGGGTCAATCTCTCCCACTGATGTACAAACAGCAATCAAGTCTCAACTACCACAGGAGGGCACACACAAGACACACAAGGGACACATCTGGAGCACCAGGCTCTGTTGACCAGGGAGATAGCAGCACTGTGTCCTATAGGATACCTACTACATAGTCCATGCTACTAAGACTAAGAGGCATAGCAGCCCTACATAGAAACAAAGACAGGGAGGCAGGCAAAATGGGGAGACAAAGAAACATTTCCCAAATAAAAGAACAGAACAAAGCTCCAGAAAAAAAACCTAAACAAAACAGAGACAAGCAATCTGCCAGACACAGAGTTCCAAACACTGGTTGTAAGGATGCTCAATGATCTCAGGGAGAATTTCAACAAAGCAATAGAAAACACAAAAATGGAGATTGAAAACATAAAAAAGAACTAGTCAGAAATAAAAACAACAATAACTGGAATGATGAGTACATTAGAGGGAATCAACAGTTGATTATATGAAGCAGAGGATCAAATCAGTGGTTTAGAAGATAAGGTAGAATAAAAAAAAAAAGGAGAGTTTAAGGGTCCTATGAGACAACATCAAGCGTACCAACATTCACATCACAGGGGTACCAGAAGGAGAAGAGACTAAGTAAGGAATTGAAAACCTATTTGAAGAAATAATGACTGAAAACTTCCCTAACCTGGCGAAGAAAATAGATATATAAGCCCAGGAAGCACAGAGAATCCCAAACAAAATGAACCCAAAGAGGCCCAAATGAAGACACATCATAATTAAAATGCCAAAGTTTAAAGACAAAGAAAGAATCTTAAAAGCAGTAAAAGAAAGGCAACTAGTAACTTATAAGGGAGCTCCCATTTGATTGTCAGCTGATTTCTCAACAGAAAACTTTGCAGTCCAGAAGTATTGGCAGGAAATATTCCAAGTGATAAAAAGCAAAGACCTACAAACAAGATTACTCTACCCAACAAAGCTATCATTTAGAATCGAAGGACAGATAAAGAGCTTCCCAGACAAGAAGAAAATGAAGGAGTTCATCACCACCAAACCAGTATTACAAGGAAGGTCAGAAGGACTTCTTTAAGATGAAGAAGAAAAAGAAAAAAACTGTCAATATTAAAATGGCAATAACTACATATCTATCAATAATTACATCCAATGCAAATGGATTAAATACTCTGATCAAAAGACATAAGGGAGCTGAATGGATAGGACAACAAGACACTTATAGTATATGCTGCCTACAAGAGACCTACTTCAGATTGAAAGACACACAGAGACTGAAAGTAAAGGGATGGAAAAAGATATTTCATGAAAATGGAAACAAAACAAAAAAGCTTGGGTAGCAATACTTGTAACAGCAAAAACAGACTTTAAAACAAAGGCTATAACAAGAGACAAAAAGGACCCAGTAATCCCACTTCTGGGTATTTATCTGAAGAAACCCAAAATGCTACTTCAAGAGAATGTGTACATCCATATGTTCATTGCAGCATTATTTACAACAGCCAAGATGTGGAGGCAGCCTGGGTGTCCCTAAATGGATGAATGGATAAAGAGGCGGTGGTACACATATACGATGGAATATTGCTCGGCTATGGAAGGGAATGGGTTCTTGCCAACGGGGGTGGCATGGATGGACCTGAAGGATATTGGGCTGAGTGAAGTCTGTCAGACAGTGAAAGACAGACTCAATATGATTTTGCTTAGATGTTCTTTAGAAATCTAAAGAATAAACAAACAAACAAAACAGATACAAACACATAGATATGGAGAACATGTTGATGGTTGCCAGAAGGGAGGGGTTTGAGGGTGGGTGAAAAAGGGAAAGGATTAAGAAGTATAAATTGGTTGTTACAAAGTAGTCATGGGGATGTAGTGTATAGCATGAGTAATATGGTCAATAATATTGTAATAAATATGTATGGTGTCAGATGGGTAGTAGATTTATTGCGGGACAGAAGGGAGGGGGTTAGGTGACAGGGTGACAAAGGTGAAGGGATTAAGAAGTACAAATTGATAGTTACAAAATAGTCATGGGGATGTAAAGTAAAGCATAGGGAATATAGTCAATGGTATTGTAATAGCTATGTAGGACGTCAGGGGGTAGTAGACTAGGGAGGAGTTATCACTTTGTGAGGGGTGTAAATGTCTAGTCACTGTGTTGTTTTGTACACCTGAAATTAAAAAAGAAAAAGAAAAAGAAGTACAAATTGGTAGTTACAAAATAGTCACAGGGTTGTAAATTAAAGCACGGGGAATATAGTCAATAATATGGTAATAACTATGTATAGTGCCAGGTGAGTACTAGACTAGTCAGGGAAATCACTTCTTAAATTATATAAATGTCTAACCATTATGCTATACACCTGAAATTAATATAAACTAATATTGAACTGTATTACAGTCAACTGTAATTGATAAATTTTATAAGGGGGGGAGGTGAAGGGGAATAAGTGGTTCAAATTTCCAGGTATAAAACAAATAAGTCATGAAGATGTAATGTACAGCATGGAGAATATAGTCAATAATATTGTGATAGCATAGTATGGTGTCAGATGGTTCCTGGACTTATGGTGATCATTTCTTTAGGTATCTAAATGTCGAATAACAATTTTGTATACATGAAACTAATATAATATTGTATGTTAGCTATATTTTAATAAAAATCTTTTTTAAAAGTTGTACAGAAAGCCTCAAGACACTTGTTAACTTCATTTAAAATAAACTGAATCTATAAAGTGAGAAATTAATTTTCTAAGTTGATAATATGAAATTTTAACTCTAGACCAAAGAGGAATTTACTTTCCTATTTCTGTTACCTATGAAAGTTTCAAAAACTGACCATGAGTTTTTGATGAAATATAAAATGGAAGAAAAGGCAATATATAAAGAGCCCCAACTTGTTTAATTTTGTACAATTGAACTTTTTATTTTATTTTAACCTCCAAAGAGTTTTTTTCCTTTGTAATTGAAAAAGACTGTATATTTTAAATTATCCTCTAGTCAATTTTATTTTAGATACCAGTCATCTAATCACTAATTTTCTCTCTTATTTGGGTTATTTTCTATTCCCACCTGAAACACTTCTCTTACTACACATATTGAAATTTTTCTGCTCATCAAATGATTATGTGCAAAATAGGACTTAAGTCTCCCAGCTGTTCTCTTCCTTGAAGACCTCATAAAACAAAAATGGTAAGTGGCTTTATGTTCCAAGGAGCCAGAAATTCAAAACTAGATAAAACATAATCCATTACTCTGAATGAGTGGTGGAGACACACAAGCAAACAAATAATTGCAATTAAGCATAAAAACTACTATAGTAGAAGTATCTACAAGATACTGCAAGAACGTAAAAGATGTGATCAATGTCTCGCTGGGTTGGCATATAAGGATTATGGAACACCTCACAGGAGATGATAATGTAGCTTACCTTCTATGTAAGCTCCACTTAGGTTAAAGTTTTCCAGTCTAAAGAACAGGGCCATGTCAAGCAAAGAAAACATGTGCCTAAAACCTCATGGTTCGGTGCTCTCAAAACGGCTTACTGAAAGGGTCAACAAATTACAGCTTATGGCCCAAATCTGGCTTGCCACCTATTTTCATGCAGCCTGTGAGCTAAAACTGATTTTTACATTCTTCACATGGTTGAGGGGAAAACAAAAAGATGATTCCTTAACACACAACAGTTATATAAAATTAAAATTTCATTGTTCATAAATAGTTTTATGAGAATATATCCATGTTCATTCGTTTATGTATTGTCTATGGCTGCTTTTGTGCTAAAATGGAGAGTTGGAATGGTTGTGGCAAAGAGATCTTTTGTCCTCAAAGCCTAAAAGATTTCCTATCTGGCTCTTTACAGAAACTGTTGTGTCCTAGTTTAGTGTGACTGGAAGAGAGTCTTGAGGAAGTAGTGAGACTTAAGGTAAGCAAAGAGAAGTAATGGGAGGGTCTTCTTCCTTGATGTCATGCATGTAGACTATAGATAATGGACAGCTAGTGAAAGGAAAATTTTAAATAGTATACCAATAATAGTAAATTTCCATTTTTGGTAGCTTGAAGAGCAAAACTAGAAACAAAGGGAACTGTTGAATGGCTATGATGGTGAAGATATGAATTGGAACAATTAGAGTGGGATCAAAAGGGAATGTTTGGGAGATAGAATTAATACAACTTCATGATGAACTCAATATAAAGGGAGAAAGGAAGAGAAGAACTTAGTCCCTGATTTGGCTTCAGGAGGTTGGTGGTGCCATTAACCAAGACAAGAACTAATTCTTTTTTTCTGCTTTCTATTATTTAGGAAAAACTATATATATATTCCCAGAATCCATCCCATGGGAGACATCAAACAATACTCAGAGATGGGAATCTACAGCACTAATTTGTGGATGTGGGGAAGGGTAGTTAGGTAAATGCTTCAGGTAATTTAAGTATCATGTGGAGAAAGCCAAAGGATTCTGGAACTAAAAGATATTCAATATACTTGGAGGTTATAGTTTAAGACAGTAAATAGTAAAATAAGAATAGAAAGTTTATTGTGACCATGTCACACAAAGACTTGTTTATCAAGCTAAAGAGTTTAAATTTTGCCTTGATAGCAATCAGAGTTATTAATGGAGAATGCTTAACTCACAACCAACTTAATCAGAATCAAATTTGCAAAATATCACTCTGACTGTGGTTTAGATGATATTGGGAAAATACAAGGATTAAGACAAGAAAAATAATTACACTGTTTAATATTGCAGATGAGACATGACCTTAGATCTGGCCTGAACTGAGGTAGTGGCAAAGGGAATGGACAAGAGTTGGGGGATTCAATAGTGTTAGGAGTAGTAATTGATGGCTGATAATGGAATAAAAGGAAATCATGCAAGAAATCTTGATACCTACATGTAAAGAGGTGTAATTTACTGAAATAAGGAACAGATTAGAGGCAAAAATGAGTTTCCTTTTGGATAGGTCAAAGTTATACATAGGTCTGAAATATAAAAGGAGATATCTGGTCTAAAGAGAGAGAATTGATATCATTAGTGCAAGAATGATGAAAGTGCAGGATGGGCCTGAATGTGATCACCCAGGAAAAGTTTATAAATGAGGAGACAAAAGGGCTGGGTCAGAACCCTAATAAGTACCTATGTTTAAGGAAAGGACATTGAAGGAGACTTCAGGTTTAAGAACATTTCTAGAATTCTCAGCCATCGCCTTTCTCTTTTTCTTGTCACCAGAGTGATAGATGCCCTCCTCATATTTGGAAAGGGACATCTGGTCACAGTGTCATCTTCTATTGCTAGCCTCTGCTGATGGGAGGACTGTCACTACTTGTCTTAGTGATTGCCCTCAGCCTGCTCTGCTGATGACTCTAACGACTCTAAGAACATCTGTTTTCTCTCCATGGACAGATAATGGTGGTCATTGGATTGGAGGCTAGCACTGAATGGTCTTTCCTGCTGATTCAGCCTTTATCTCATCTCTTATTACTAATTCTCTGAGCTCAGAGGGGAAACCTCTGAGAGGCACAGCGGTTCTTAGTTCTCAGTTATCTTCTGCACCCTACCTTGGCACAATGGAACTTTTTGATCTCCATTATTTTCCATGGGAGCCAAAAGACTTGAAGAAGCACTCCATCTGTCTTCCTCACCACCTCTACTCCACTGGGATTAGGGAAGGCTACAATATTGCCTCTCCCCAGAATTCAGATCTCCAAATCTATGTAGGACTTCTACTGCCCCTCCTTTTCCAAGGTTCTCCCTTTGAAGAAGAGGCCAGAAGATGGTATCAGAAGTCCACACTGATCTAAGTGTTCTTTCTATGCTTATCAATGTTTGTTAGATGCCACTTCAATTCAGTAGGATCTTAATCTGCTCTCTGAATAATGGAAAACAACTTTTTGTCCTTACAAGTTTTTTCTCTTCTCTGTGATTTAAGATACGGGGCTCAATGCCTTGATTCAGCCAGGCTTTGTATTTGACATGCAAAGAAAAGTCCTTAACATTCCAAAGCATTTCTCCTTCTCAAGTTCTTGCCTCTTGCAATTCGGAATTGCTTTTAAGATACTGTCTGATATAGACTTATCAAAAAATACATAATGAAACTCAAAGTAAAAAAATTAAAAAATGATTCTTTATTTTACTTAGGTCTTTTTCTCCCTTGCCTAGGTAATAAATCTTAGTCTTTTTATTAAGAATATATATATATATATATATTTACATTAATTCAAAATATCTGAAAAATAACATGTTATAGTCCATTTTATAGTCTCTCCTTGAGAGTCTACAATTTTAAATTTATATACACTAAAGCATATGAACATAGGTTTAATAAATAACTGAGACACTTACATACTTAGGACAACAAATAATTACGATTTTACACTTTCACTAAGAATTTTCATAAGAAAATAGAAAATGTACAGAATGTAAAGAAGATAGCAAATATGTCTTTCTTATGCAATGACACCATGAATGATATGGCATTATAGAGTAAATTTTATCACTGCAGTCTGTCCAGCCTGGCCTGAAATAATGAAATTAGCTGAATAATTCACTAATCTTACTTTATTTTGTGCTTTATAAATAAATGCTGCTTTTTTCTTCCTTCTACATATCTTAAAAATAAAATAGAACGTTATGCTTTTCTTTAAAATAATCCAACTTTGATCCTAAAAAGTTAGCAAAACTCATTTAACATTAATTTTAAAAAAAACATTAATACATGAAGATTTTTGTTATTTTGAAATCTGATCTGAATATTGGAAAGGCTTCAGGGAAAAAAGAGTCACAGAGACAAAAACACATATTACATAATATTTCAAAATATTAACCATCTGTATTCTTTTACATGGAAAATATTTCACTCCTCTCATCCTCCAACCTGGTTAATTTTAACTGTTCCTTCAGCATTCAAGTAAGTGAAGCCTTCTTGACAGCCCTCACCTTTACCCCCCTAGCTATACTTGTTTTATACTACAAGGTGTCATGCCTTGCCTTTCCTACATGTACCTATGGCACCTAGCACATACCCCTAGTATGACATTTATTGTACTATATTACAATTGCTTATTTACAGTTCTGTCTTCTCACTTAGTGTGTAATCTCCTTGAGCATGGAAAGTATCTTATTTATTGTTCTGTATCAATAACTAGCATGTTATCTAGCACAGTACGATGTGTGATCAACAAATATGGTGAATGCTGCTGCCCAGTACCATCCAACAGAAACACAGGGATATTCCATATGGGAAGTGACGTGTCGAACCTTAGGAGCAATGTGTGACAAATTTCAACTTGTTCAGTACAGTCAGTCAGATGTGAGGTATAGTTGAGAGCAGGTGTGTTTTAAAGTGTGCTATAAATCATCCTCTATCATGACAACGCTCTGAGTCATACATCACTTCTGGTAGGACAATTTCTGTCAAATAAAAACATTACAGTGTTTCCTCATCCACCTCATTCACTGGATCTGGCATCAAGTGATTTCTAGCTCTTCCCCAAAGTCAAAATGACCATGAAAGGTAAGTGTTTTGAATCAACTCAGGACATGGAGGCAGCCACAACAGCGCAACCAAAGGCATTCACAAAAGAGGACTTCCAGAACTGTTTCAGAAAATGGCAAGAATGATAGGATGGTGTGTTCAAAGTGAGGGGGAGTATTTTGACAGGGATTAATGGCAATGTGTCTTTTACTGTAATACATTTTTTAAAATTTAAACATTCACCATATTTCTTGATCACACTTTGTGGAAACTCAATAAACAATTGCTAAATAAGTTAATGAATAAATGCTGGCACCACTTTATAGATAAAGAAACTGATTGATGATAAAGACATGTTCTTAGAAAACATGTCTGCTATATATCCAAAATTAAAACAATAAATTTATCACAAACTGCATAATTTTACAAAAATATTGTCACTAGAGTGCAAGCAAAAATTCACTTTTTCTTTACTTAAACATTCAGCAAAAACTATACTCAAAATCAGAAACTAACTTACTAATTATAACTTGATAGTTCATTTAGACTAACGTGAAATTTATTCAAAGTCATTATGGTAGTATGGTATTAAAACATTGGGGTTCTACAGAAATGTAGGCTCAAATTCTAGCTATTTGACTTGGATGATTTACTAGACTTCACTGAGCCTAGATTTTCTTTACCCCTGATTTCTTTCTTTAACTTGCCCCTCACCTGAAAAAAAATGTAAGGATTAAATTTGGTCATTATAAGATAAAATAAAAAATTTAAAGATTTTTAAAAAACAGAAAATAAAATAAATTAAAATTAAATGTGTATCTAATTCGTGGCACATAGAAAAGAACTGCTCTATGTGACATTAAAACAGTAATTTCACTGCCTTTTGGGATATAATTTGAGGATTAAGAAAACTGTTAAAAGAAAAATAAATCTTAAACTCTTTTCATTAATCATATATTGACAGTAGTATTGGTAGTTGGCAGGTTGGTATTGTTATTCTGAAACAGTTATATGTGGATTGCAGAATAAACTGAGTAATTACACAATATTCTAATTATATTCCTGGTGTGGTTGTAAACCAGGATTATTTATTCTTATTGTGGGGGAAGGAAGGTCAAAACAAAGTGCAAATAGATCTTAGGCAAAAACAAAACAAAACAAAAAAAACCCTCATAAACAAGAATAACAAAAACAAAACCACTATAATCCTAAATTTGAATTAGATGTATCAATAGAATTCATGATAATCTATACATATGTGTTTATATTAATCTATTTAACTCATATATTATATATTTTGGGGGTATATATTTCCTCAGTTTATCCTCTGGAAAAAACAAAACAAAACCAAAAAAACCTTAAAAACTACAATGGACCTAGTAGCAATAAGCATCCTTAGCACCCAGATTATGGTCTCTAAATACATTTCCCACTAAAAGGAAACAGATATACTTAGAAAAATGGCTAATGCCAGTTCTGCAGCACACAATGTATGAAATAAATCCAAAACATCTTGCCATATCAGATAGTAAGGGAGCTATCAATGACTACTAAGGTCATGTCAATAGGACTTCGGCATCAGCTTAAAGAGATACAAACTGGCCAAAAATAGACTATGTTTAGCTTCAAAATGTTAAAGATTACTGTGGATTGTATAACCAAGTACAGTTAAGTTCATGAGTTTGTAAGGGTAGTTAAAAAAATAATCGAATTGGTCACTTTTGGACCACGATGAAGAATCAAGTTACTATTTTCAATATTGGTAGATAAAGAGAATATACCAAGCATTTATCCTGTTTCCTGTATGAACTATACAACTGGGTAAAACCAAGTAAGAGATGAAGAGAACAAATCTTCATAAAAGTATCCCAAATAAAAAATGACCAGAAAAACAGACAGTTTGATGGTTTCATATGTCATCATTTTCTAAACCCCCAATTGAATTTAGGCACTAGTATCAGTGGGTCACTGACATCACCAAAAGAGAAATATCCAGACATTGAGTGCCTACTGATAGAATTCACCATCTTGCCAAGGCAATCAAACCTAAATCCAATCAAACCTCTAGAGCTAAGTTTAATTTACAGAAAATTTAGAACATGTTAAACAATTGCGCTAGGATACAATCTGCACTATCCAGACTATGAGCAAATTTATAGAAGCATGACAGTCAAACACAAAATATGACTTACTTGAATCCTGATACAAATAAATGGAAAAAGAAAACTATATAAGCTATTATGATGGCTATGAACAATGAAATAATGGGTTAGTTCAAAGACCTCCAAAATTTCTATTTTCCTCTGTTGCAAAATATATGCCTACCCAAGGAAACCACAATTTTGGTCAGAATACTAATTAGCATGATCACTATGAACTACGTTCCCATAGAAATATAGTTTTTTCTCTTACGTTGCCTATAGAAGCATTTATTAGTTATGATAATTTGTTTGTAATCTTTGCAGTTAATATACTCAGAGGCAATAGAATTGGAACAGTTAAAAAGGCGGAAATGAATATCATGCCTAAATCCAAAAGCATTAAAAAACAACTCTATTCTCTAGTTTCTGAAATCAAGTAGGTCAAAATGATTAAAGAAAACTGTAAAACTGTTTTTCCCTTTTGATCACAAAATTATTTGTGATCATAATTATTCATCATAATAATTATGAAAATTATTAAAAATCATAAAAATGATCATTTTAGTGAGTAAAGCTATTGTTTATAATAAAACGAAATATTGGACCTCAGATGAAAAACTCCTGCTTAAAACCAGTGTGTTCCAGAGCACCACTTATCTCCTTAGAAGTAATGTTTTATTTTCTTACATTTCTGGGAAATTATTTTCCCGAATCTAGTATTCTCACAAATCTTAGGGCTTAGGACTTGAGAGTAGTTTTTATTTTCTAATAATATATTTAATTAAAAATAAACATTCTACACAATGTGTGACTTACTATGCTTTCTTTGTAATGAGGAATGCCATTAGATGTCTCCCCTCGCTTTCAGGCTTAGTGCTTCCACTTTCACCAGAAAATGCTGGCACTAGAGCTTCCAGGTTTCCAGTTCGGAGCCTCTGGATATTTCAAGCAAAGGTGATTCTCTTTTATTCTGAGTTAAGGAGCCAATTTTCACTTCTTTAAAGCTATCCTTTCTCACTGGGAGAAAAAATAGCCATTATTTTCCTACTAGAACTCTCCTTTGATGCAAGAAATAAGCATATACATCAAAAAGATACTCAAGCTCCTTTTTATTTTGTTCTGTCAGGAAATACCAGTTGATAGCCATACTCATGCACTATCTTCCCCATCTGATTTGAAGTCATCTTTAATTCTGTTTGTACCACTGAAATACACTCATGCTAGGAGCATGGCAAATTATAATCCTCGTTGGTAAATTAAGTAACATAAACATTTCTCCTAATGCCAAACTAGCTAACTCATCTGAAGTCAATTGCAATAATACCACATTTAAGCAACTAAACTACTTTTTTTCACATTTCAAAGGACCCACTTAAAACTAAAATAAGTTTCTTTTTCTAGGACTTACAGACAATGCTACTATGGTCCCCTTTTAGATAACAGAATTGAATAATTATTTAATGAGACCATTTTCTCTGTTACAGAATATATAAAGAGTTAAAATTTTTCTTAATGAAATATTGCCAATCTTTGAAACTCATTATTATTTATTTATCAAGATTTCACCAATTCAACAAATTCTTAATTATTTTTGAAGCTAATAATAAAAATTAATGAGATTTAACAGAGATGATAACAAATATTTTAAAACCACATAACTTCAAAGTACAAAAGTAATGGTTCATTAATATCATAACAGTATCTGGCACATAGTAGAGGTTCAAACAATATATTCTGAATGAATATGTGAGTAAATATTGTGGCAATTATTGCATAATATACTACAATGTGTTTTTTATATATGTACATTTAGCTAACCACACTGTGAACTGGAGGGCAAAAAAGTGCTTGATTGCTAGAATAACATCTGGAATGTAGCAGATGCAATAACTAAATACTGAAGCAACAAAAGAACTGAGCAAGCCTCACTTAAGAGAAAATGACCCATTAATGTTATGCTACCTTTGACTTTATAATTAACTTTCATATGATGAAAAGCAATGATGATTTTGTACAAACCATCCAATTCTTTGTCAAACATACACTGTGGCTGTTATATTACCTTTGGATATTTTTTAATTTGGTGTTAATCTTTACTACCATTAGAGAGACAAGGAAAATGATATAATTTTACATAGAATAGTCTCTGGATGCACCAGGAAGATTCAACTATGAGTTACTTCAGGTTTCAGTAGTGCCATCCAACAGTTCAGCTTCTCCATGGCCTTCACTACTGGAGCTACTGTGGGTCTATCAGAGATCAGCAGAGATCAATGCAGAAAATTCCTTTTTAGTGGACCTCTGGTACAGGTCTCGTAGTAGGCAAGTAACACATATATATACATTAATTAAGCTGAATGAATAATGGGATGATATTAGGGGTCAGTTTCGAGGCAAGCAAGAAGCGCAAAGTTATTAGAGAGTTTGGGAAGGTAGCAGTCTATGTGTCCAACATACCAAGATGGGAATTGTGGTACAGGAATGCAGATATAAAACATATGTGTAGGGAGTTACTAGAGTATGTGACAGGAAAAGACAAGTCGGAGGTAATGACATTAGAGAAGCAGACACTCAATTTATGTATTCCAACATTGAATAAAAGTTGACAAACTGTCAATCACTGGGAACATCAGACCAATAAATAGTGGTCCAAATCATCAGCTGGATTATGGTCTAACAACCAAATTTTGAAACATGTAAGTAATCACCATAATACATCAAAGGTACTACGATAGATTTACATATGGCGCAGAGGATAGGGTAAAGTAGGGAATGTGAATTATTCCTATACTAGAGGCAGACTGAAAGGAAAGACTTCCTACTTAAAACCCAGGGTAATAAATAAGTAAATAATTCAGGTACACTGCGGTAAGTGCCATGACTGAAGCATGCCCAGGATACATATTATGATTAGTAAACCAGCCTGTGAGATTAGGTTATAAAGCAGGAAGGCTAGATGCAGCTATTAAAGACTATAAACCTTTCATAGACTAAAATTTTTAATTTAATTTTCACCTTTTCACAATTATCAAACCAGGTATGCCATAGATACCTTCATCATATCCTTGAGCTTCATCCCATGTCTAAATGTCACCTCACCCCTGAGCCTGGTCTGAGATATTGAAACATGGGAATGAATTGAGTGAATGATACGAGTTATAATGTTTTGGTTTTCAGGGTCTTTGGTATCATAGAACGGTATTTGGTCTTTGTTCCTGGTTCTTGGCATAGAGTTCCTCAAACCCTTGGAATTTTTTGAGTAATGAAGGTGATAAAAGTATCTTTTCTTTGAATGAGGTGACTCTTGGTAGGCCCCTCAGTAGCTTTAGGATGGGACTAATGGCCAGAAAGACCAAGCCTTGATTACAATCTTGAAACTTTCAGCCCCAACCTCTAGGGAGGGGAAATAGACTGAAGTTAATCAGCAATGGCCAACAATTTACTCAATCATAAGTATGTAATGAAACCCCCATAAAAAGTACTAAACTATGGGATTCAGAGAGTCTCAGAGTTGGAGAACATATCTACATGTAGGGATGATGGCCCACCCCATCTCTACGGAAAAAGAAGCTCCTGTGTTCAAGAACCCTTCCAGACCTCTTCATCTGGCTGTTCATTTGTGTCCTCTATAACAAACCAGGAAATTTAAGTAAAGTGCCTTCCAAGGTTCTGTGAGCTATTGTAGCAATTTATCGAAACTAAGGAGGTGGTCATGGAAACCCCCAATTTATAGTCAGTCAGTCAGAAGGATGGGTGGCCCAGGACTTGCATCAATGGCTGAAGTGGGAGCAGTCTGTGGGGCTCAGTCCTTTAACTTGTGGGACCTGATGCTGACTCCAGGTAGTTAGCGTTGGAACAGAATTTAATTGTAGGATACCCAGTTGGTATCTGAAGAATCAGAGAATTGGTTGTTGTTGTTTGAAAACACTCCAGGGTCACAAGCAACTGGAATGTCAAAGTGTCTACAAAATTAAAATGTCTGGTACCAGAAAGACTTTCAATGGGCATCAGCTGAGTCCTGAAGGATGGCTTAGAGTTTGGCCAATTGATGAAGTCAGGGGAGGTAGAAGAAAGCCATCACAGGCAGGACAGGGTAGGTAATGACAAAGGAATGCGAGGGAATGCGACTTGTTCTGCTTTGGGTGTCTGGCACATGTGAAGCCAGGGCAGGAACTCAAAAGAGATGAAATTGGAAAGGTAATCAGGAATGGAGTGTTCGGCTAAGGGCTTTGTTTTGTGTGCTCAGCTGAGTATAATTATCACCTTAAACACTCCTGGAAGATTGTAAACAAGAAAGTGGAATGATTGTATTTCTGTTTTACAAATATTAATACAAGACCCAAACTCCCTCCCCTTTCTTTGTCAACTCTGTATTTATTGTTCATTCAGTGTGGATCACTATTACTGTCATCACAGGTTCCCAACAATTTTGTAGTGGATACACTCAGCTGCAATTTGACATCTCCGTAAGAATGTGCAGTGGTCTCTGGGAAAACCAGCATCCCTAACCTTGCCAGTGTGATATAATTGTTAGAGTATCCCTTCTGGGACAGGTGCTGTGCTCTCTCTACATGGAACTTGGTCCACAAGAAAAAGAAAATATACCTTCTCTTGTTTTGACTTTGGCCCAAGGAAAACAAACCCATGTCAGACCTTCTCTTGCTTTGGGGATTTTATTCCGTGCTCTTGAGTATGCCTAGCTTTTGCAGTTGAATTTGAATAGCACTTACATATTCAGTGCGACAAACTACCAGGTATTAGAGATGAAAGAATAGCTGAGATCATGAATTCCCAAATCCTGAACCCGCCCTACCCACCTCTGCCATCAGTTTCTGTAACACCATCCTGTTAGGTAACTATGAGGGGAGTAAATCTAGCTCAGAGAATATATGCACACGGTAGTTCTCAAAGTGTGGTACAGAGATCGGTGTGTGTGTGTGTGTGTGTGTGTGTGTGTGTGTGTGTGTGTGGTGGGGGGATGGCCCTGAAACCATTCTGGGGGAACTTCAAGGTCAAAACTATTTTCATAATAATACTAAAATGTTGCTTGCTTTTCATTGTACTGATAGTTGTACTGAATATACAGAAGCAATGGTTGGTAAAACTACTGGCGCCCTGAACAAAAAAAGGCAGTGGCAGCTAATGTACCAGAAGTCACTAAATTCTTCACTGCCATGCACTTACAATGAAGAAAAGAAAGGCCAGGTTCACTTATGAATGTCTTTGATTGTGTAGTAAAATATGTTAAAATATTATTAAACTCAATCCATGAGTACATGGCTTTTTAATATTCTGTGTGACTGAGAGGTACACATAAAGTACTTTTGCTACACTCCAAAGTGTGATAGTTATTGAAAAAAAAAAATGCCCTTTGAGTGTCAAGAGCTCAGCTGAGCTGGGAGATAAAGAACTGAGCTGACATATGTCAGAGTGGCCCACTGAAACAACAAGCCAGAATTAAAAGAGTTAATCACTGTCACGCGGGGCGTCCGGCGGGGTCTCAGCTCCCGCTCCCCACATAAGAACGCAGGATACGGTGAGGCCAAAAAGGAACACCCATGGAGCCATAGATAGGGGAGTCATACTACCATATTCTCACTGGTGGCTGGGTTGGAGACACAGGAAGCAGGAGCCACAGAATCTGCAATCCACACTCCGCCACATTCCATGCTTGCTAGCTCAGCCACCATCTTCTTGCTAGCTCCCATTTGCTGCTAGCAAAGCCATGGCAGTTATATTAGTGGTCTATGGCTCACTGGTTACAGCTGACGGCCAACTAACCACAGCCGATGGCCATCCAATCACAGTTGATGGCCTGAGCCAGCACCTTTCCACGTGAGGCCGAGAGCCTGGAAACTGCACTCCTGGCTCTGTCCCCACGATCACTTACTGCGATGGTTAGGAAAAAAATGCTGTTTTCCCCATGGAAAGGCACACCAGTCGTGGGTCAGGCGGATCAGCACAGACATGGAGATCGTCTCACTGTTAAGAGAACACCAAACAAAAGTCTCCAACTCTTTTATGGGCTCTGAGGTCAGGGGGTAGGGTTTGGGGTCCAGCTTGGAGTAGAAAAGTACTGGTACTGAATCAGAGTGGGGAAAAATGGCTGCAAGCGTTTCCCTTACTTCCCCATAAGCATTGGCATCTGAGGAAGACCTCTGCCCAAAGCTTCAGATAAAGAGATCTAGAAATGAAGGTGCCTACGCTGGGAGAGGAAATATTATGCAAAGAGTATAAAAGACCAGGGCGGGGGAGGGGATGCTGTCTTTGACTATAACTGTTCAGAGATTGCAATGCACTGGCTGAGCGCCAAGTGTGGTGTAGTGAGGGTAGCTTTCCCCTGTGAGGCCTGCAAGGTAAAGCGCTTATAATGGCCCCTGGTCAGGCCTGAAAGATCACACACAGGTTTTTAACCAGGAGCCTGACTCATTAAAGATGTCACAGGGAAAAGTGATTGAGTTGCAAGGTGAACTGGGTCCTTTTTTAATGGAGCACCATTTTTATTTGAAAGAACAACTGGCAAATTGTGGCTATTGAAACTTAAGTATTTGGCAGATATTTTCTCAAAAATGAACAAGTGAGCCTGTCACTTCAAGGAAAACAACTGATAGTATTTGGTGCCAATGACAGAATATGACCTGCCAAGCAAAAATTAGAATTTTGGAAAACTTGTATCCACCACTGTGAGCTTGACCACTTCATAATAATTACAGACTTTGTGGAATGAGTTCAGTGGTAATGTTAGTGATTACAATTGTTATGGCTTGAATTGTGTCCCTTAGAAAAAGATATGTTGAAATCCTAAATTCTAGTACCTCAGATTGAGGCCTTATTTGGAAATAAGGTCTTTACAGAAATAATCAAGTTAAAATGAGGTCATTAGGGTATTTTGTAATCCAATATGACCAGTGTCTTTATAAAAGGGGTGGGTGGGGGGGGATTTGGGCACAGACATGCTGTGGGGACAGAGTCCCAGAGAGCAGTTTCCAGGCTCTCGGCCTCATATAGAAAGGTGCTGGCTCAGGTAGTAGATGGTCATTAGCTGTGACTAGTTGGCCGTCGGCTGCTACTGATTAGCCATTAGCCACTGATATAACTTGTGGCTAAGCTAGCAAGGTGTGGTGACGTGGTACGGCGTGGCATGGTGTGGCGTGGTGTGGCGGAGTGTGGATTGCGGATTGCAGAGAGGCGGATTGCAGTTACCAAGTGAGGTTGGTTGGCAGAGACAAGTGGACGGCGGGTTGCATATCGTGTGGCTCCTGCTTCCTATGTCTCCAACGCAGCCGCCAACGAGACTATAGTGGTATGACTCCCCTATAAATGGCTCCTTCATTTCTTCATATCCGTGGTTGTTCCTTTTTGGCCTCACCATATCCTGCGTTCTTATGTGGGGAGTGGGACTAGAGACCCCGCATGACACCCTGTATGACACATGCACAGAAGGAAGAAAATGTGAAGATACACAGGGAGAATGTCACGTGAAGATGTAGGATTGGAGTGAAGCATTTACAAGGCAAGGAACCCAAAGATTGCTGGCAAACCCCAGAGGTAGAAAGAGGCGAGGAAGGAGTCTACCACAGGTTCCAGAGGGAGGGTGGCCCTGTTGACACCTTGATTTCTGACTTCAAGGCTCCAGACCTGTGAGACAATAAATATTCATTTTTTTAAGTCACCCAGTTTGTGATATTTTGTTACAGCAGTCCTAAGAAATGAATACAGCATTTTTTTCTTATTGTAAAATAAAATGTGTCAATATTTGAAAACTCTGTATACTAAGATGAAGTAGTATTTTCCCAATATCAATGTGTTAAGTTACAAAATCACACATGGGTGAAACATCCACTCAAGATTTTAATGGGTTTTAATATAGCAGAGCACAAAGAGTTCGTTGATATGGTTTGACATATTACAACCAAGTTTTAAAAACTACCCCTGGTTAACTTTTGGTATCATACCAAAGGAGCGGTCTGAAATGGCTATTAAAACATCTCTCCCTTTTGAACTACATGTCTATATGAGGCCACATTTTCTTCATATACATCACACACACAAAAAACACATATTACAACAAATCAATTGCAAAAACAGATATAAGAACTGTCTTATATTAAGCCAGATAGTAACAATATTTATAAAAGTATAAAATAACATCTCTTCTCACTATTGATTTTATTTTGAAACAATATAGTTTTTCAAATAAAGATATGCTAATTATGTTAACTTCTAATGATTTTATTTTTTTGATTAATTATAATGTTCCTTAGCTTTCATTTCCAATACCTTAAACATTGATAGATTAAACATAAACAAAAGCTTTTGGGGATAATTAGTCATTTTAAAGAATGTAAAGGGATACTGAGATCAAAAGTTTGAAAATCACTTCTCTAACAAATGCTTATTTGTATGACTCCCTCAAAGTTTGGATTCCTCAACTCTGTCTAATTTCGCCACCTTGTGAACTGCGTTTGTCCAGTTGTGAGCCTAGCGATTCCCTCCTTCCTCTTTCTAGGGCCCAGCTGTGTTTTCCGATTTTTCTGTTTAATGAGTGAGGATGGACAACTGGGCCTATTTACTGCACGTGACACACGGGAGATGTGTCTTAAGAGAGTGAGACAAACTGTGCTCTTCCCTCAAAAAACCCACACCCAGCACACAGTGGAGTCCCAAGGAGTTTCAGAGCTCCTCTTGGCAGTAGAGGGAGGGAAGGATCCTAGACTTCCCATCGCCATTACTACCAACGTTGGACCCAATACAGATTCCTAGAACTCACCCGAAGTGACTCGAAAGGTCCGAATTGAACTCCAGAATCAGAATTTTC
Source organism: Rhinolophus sinicus (assembly GCF_057876585.1). NCBI lineage: Eukaryota > Metazoa > Chordata > Mammalia > Chiroptera > Rhinolophidae > Rhinolophus > Rhinolophus sinicus. The sequence continues at coordinate 86,899,474 of NC_142504.1, forward strand.
AACAAGCAGCTCAAATGATTCTGAAGCAGGTGGTCCCTACACAACATATGAAAAACAGTGCCTATGGATAGGGTGTGCTTCTAACCATACCCAAATACGAGAGAAAGGTGCTGATGAGCTCAATGCTAAAGGTTAGATGATGATCGAGACAAACTTTTCAATTACATCCAGAAAGAACACTTTGCCTCATGATTTTACACAGATCAAGGGAGACATGGGCTGGTTGCCCTTAGGACATGATAACTGATACGGTTAACTCTGACTGGAGAAAAAAAAATGGATTTGTTGGTCTGTGACTGTAGCTGAGAGAGAGGGGATATGAAACAGATGCACCTGGAAAATAAAGTGATACAAAATGTATACCAGTTACCCAGTTCCAGGGGATCTTTTTATCTTCACTTTTTTCTAACGTATCATTTGCTTTGTCACACTTACATAAAGTGCCCATGACAGTAACATCCAAGGGCCCTTTAGACTCTTGAGAAAAGCACCATTCATTTAACTGTCCAGTGAAACACAATCCTTGTTTCTCTCCACAAACAGACTGAATGACAATGTAATTGTGGGTAGAACCTACTTTAGAAAATCACTAACACTATTATTTCCCCATATAATTTGTGTGAATGGTCTTTTTTTTAAATGGTTGACAATATCAATATCACATGTAGTAGACCTAAATATTGTAGTTACCTTGGCACAAATAAGCAAAGTAGCATTTGCCTTTTTTTTTTGGGGGGGGGGTGGTGGTGGTGGTTAGGTTATTGTCCTAGACTTTCAGAGTTTAGCAGAAAATTCTGCTGCTAGGATTTCCCCCCACCTCCAGCCTTCACTATACTCTGTTTTTCAGATTATCTTTCTAAAATAAAAGTCCATTTTAGGTCACTGTATATTGGGCCATGCTACCACACTGCTCCCTTATGCTGGCATTCAGTCAGGTGGCTGTCACCTATTATCACTTTTCTTCACCACAGACCCATAGTGTTACCCTCATAGTGTTCGTCTTACTCTCCCCATGTCACGTGGGAAGAAAATAAGGCTGAACAAGCGTAAGTACCATCATGCAGATAAAAAAGCTAATATCTGCCTAAGCTAGAACCCTTGCCCAGTTTGAAGGCTCTGGCTGCCCCCACCCCCAACGTCACCCCCATCCCCCAGCCTGAGGATGCTCAGATAAATTGATAGCATCAGGTTTTTTAATCAAAAAGGCTGAGGTCCGCTGCCTCGGCTGGTAACCCCTGAAACCCACAGATGGCTTTGCCTATTTCCCACAGTAACATAATGGGATCCCACTGGAAAACAAATATAAAAGGACTAGTTAATTTGGCCTCACTAATGTCCCATCAAACCACTGAGTGGAGTCAGAACTCTTCAAAGAACGCCGAAGATAGCTTGGTGTCAAGCCATTGAACCACATAGCAGCACAATAAAAATAAGAACGACTAATACCTTTTGGTCTCTCTCGCGTAAATAGCAAAAAATGGAAAGATGTTCCTCAAAATGTCACATAAGAAATAGTTCAGGAATCGTTCCCACATTGTCTGAGTAAATATTACTTCAGAGTCTGGGGACTGCTGCTTACACAGGGATATACCTGAAAATCTTACTGTTTTCAAGTCTTTAAGATTCCAGACCCTTTTCAATAATCTAATGTGCTGTGCCTTTGGGGAACAAACCCAAGAATGAAGCTTGAGGAATTTAAATTATTAGAACAAAAAGTACTTTTCAGTGTATTTTCTAGTGCTGAATTTTTTTTAAATAAATTGAAAAACTCAGTATTTGTATTGTACTTGCTTCTCATTTTGAAGACTGTAGTAAAAAACAAACAGCAAGAGCAAAATCGCACTAGGTGGACTCCTAGAATTACTCAAAATCTCTCTAAAGTTGTCTCATGTTAGCATTCTTCAAGTCAGAGCACTCAAGAGTAATGCATCTCTTTATCTCTATTACCTAATCAATAAGAAATAAAACTTCCAGCACTAACAAATTGCCATTTCAGCAAAAAGAGATTTATTTTGCTTGGCTTGTACTTCCTCATTAGTAAAGTAAATGCAAGAAAGTCTGATTTATCTGGATTTTTTCCCCCGCTGAACAAAAAGTAATTTGGTGAACCTAGAGTGTTATTTTTCATTATATTGTATTTTTTAATTAAAAGTGGCCAGTGGAACCTCTCTGTCCCCAAATCACTGTATGTATTAAATTTCAAGGAATCCTAAAGTAACTAGAAAGAATTTCATTTTTAGCAAACTGCAAGGCATTAAAATCAATAAACGGGATGATGATGCAATTAATATGCTACAGGCCTTTAATGGAAAAAAAGGAAGATTTAGTGTTAACAACCATTACTTCTCTCAGTTAAAGAAATTTCTAAGCCTGTGTTTGATTTTGTTTTATTTAGTAAACTATGTAAGCAGGACAACTGAAGAGTTAGTTGTGTTTTCATTGTTTATTTTTGGTACGATTATAATTAATGTAGAGATTTGGATGCTGCTCCCTGTGTAGCTTCTGTATATAAGTCATAACCAAGAATACAAGCACTGGCATGAGGGAGCATTCCAGAAAGGCTTTTGCTTCACAATATTATTCAGTAGCTAATACAGGATAAGTTTATCCATGATCTTACCAGAGATTAAATTCCCTATAGTCACCCCATCAACTGGCTTTTCTGTAAACATGGCCAGAAGAGAAGCATTTAAAAAATGTTTTGACATTTATTTTGTGTTCAAAAGCTATTCAGTTATGCTAATATTACAAATCAAAATATAATAGGCTTAAAGCAAGGTGTGAAACACTGCAAAGCCAGTGGGAGATGCTGATATGACTTCAACGTAATCATGGCATGAAGGAGTTTACAGTTTTGTGGAAGTAATATATGATTTCTATCCAAATGCTCAGAGGTGATAGTAATTTCTAGATGAAAGTGTATGTCTTTTAGGGTGGGAGCAACCTGGATCTATATCCTAGGTTGGAAACTCATAGTCATAGGAACTTGAGCAAATCACTCTGCCTCTTAATGTCTCAAATTCCCTATCTACGAAATGAAAATAATATTTAACATACAGCATTGTTTTGACAATTAAATGGGATGATGTAAGTTAAAAACTTAGTGTAATGCCTTGCTTTTAATAGGTGTTAGAGGGGAAAACTACTTTCCCTTCCTTCATACTGGGTTCACTTTACTCCAGAGTTCAAACAGTTTCTATTGTACAACAGATGGTCAGGTCAGCTCTTTCATCCTCAAAGGATTTCCATGAATTTGAATGAGGACAAAAATACATTTCATTTTTACTAACTAATATCACTTGGAGAACCAAAATTTAGCATTTCCTTCAATGGTGACTGTAGATAATAAGCCACAGTAGATTTGTAGTGCCTGGACTTGGTCACCAATATAAATCACATATATCTTCTTATCACATTATCCTTTTGCTAGGATCTTAAAATATCACTTACGTTTATCATTACTTTGAAATTAGTTATTGGATTCAATGTTAGATCTTTTTATTTAATGCGTTGATCAGGAAGCACGTACATAACTATGACACACATTTTAAACATTTCTTGATAACTGATTTTAATATTATTGGTCCCCTTTATAATCCTATGTAGGTTATTCTATGCATTTAAAAGCATTATTCTGAGAAGAAATCCCTAGGCTACACCAGACCTCACAAAAGGGCCCATGGTAGAAAACAGTTAGGACCTCCCTGGGATAGAGTGAGCCCATATCAAGACTCTCTAAAAACTGTACAGGTAAGGACCAAACTAGAGAAGCCATAGTGTAAGCAATTGGGACAAACTTTAATGATAAGAACAGATACACCACGTGATTGTAAAATCGCTGGACAGATCTAAGGAATAAGACAAGGAGGACAGAGCTTAAAATACTGACAGCATTCTTGGGTAGGTTTCAGGTAATACTTCTTCTTAGTAGTAACTCTATTCTTGCAGAGATGAGGCCAAAAAAAAAAAAAAAAAAAGAATTTCTGTTCCCTTTTTTTCCACATCACACAGGCAATCTATTATCAAACCATGGCTGCTCTATCTTCAAAATATTCTGGTCCTCTCACCCACTTCCACTACTGCTACCTGGATCCATGCCACCATCATCTCTCACTTGATAATTAAATAGACTTCTAACTGCTCTCGCTATTTCAGGCAAGGCCTGAAACATTCATAAAGTTTTAGAAGCACATGGCAAAGGCACAGGACCAAAAATATCTTTTGCAAAAGTCTGGAGATGTCTTCTCAGAACACATCCCTGGGGTTCAAAGGAGAAATGGAAATGAAATAGTTCTGAACGTGATACATTAAAAATATACCTCAAAATAAACCCCTGACTGGGACAACCAGAATTGTAAATTTTTTAAATTGAAAGAAGTCGCCATGTCTCAAATGCCACTCAGGATGATAGCAGACAATGGGCACAGGTAAACTTTCATTCCCCAGATATAGTGACTCTCTCATGCAAAAAAGATTTCTCCCAATTATTTGTTTGCAGGTTATGAACTCCAGACAACTGGCTTAGACTGACTGGGATTCTGGAGAAGCAGAGATCAAGGTTTTCCCTGTCTACCCTCCTTCTGTCAGGTATCATTGTGTCTCTGCTTTGCCAGTATAAAGTAATGGATCTGGTAATATTTGCCTGAGACCACTTCATTCGGCATTGGCAATATGTGAGTGAAGGTCAGTGTTGTAATAATTTTGTGTGACCTGATACTAACAGTGAGGCACATCAGAGCCCAGAAGGAACTGTACCCATTCTAGTGAACTTCAGCCCATATGCTGCTATTGAAGAGTTCCAACTTTCCAAGGGCACAACGCAGTTGGACATAATTTGAGATGGGACTAGAACAGGAAGTGAGATTTCACTCTTGAATACACAGTGGTCTTGGAATCTTTTAAAGTAATGAACTGTTTAGGTGTATATCTGACTCTTCTTCTGATACAAAATATTCACCCAGCACCATCCCTGGGGAGCCCATAAAGCTGTGATGTATGGGAAGCAGCCATAGGAAGACAGGAGCAGAGCTTCTCGATAGACTGCTGATCACCTTTCCCAAGGGGGATAGACACACTTCTGGGGGACCAGAAGCTTAAAGATGAAGTCCAAAGTGTTAAGGAACCAAAACACTAAGCAGCGTTAGGTAAATATTTATATAGACCTCATGTGGTTTCCATGAGGAAGGACTATCACTAAATACTACTCATCTCTTGCCTCTTCTCAAACTTTTCCCACAGAATTGAAATAAGTTGCATGACGGAGAGAGGAAGTGGGTATTCAACGCCCATTTCCTTTCTTTCCCTTCCACTTGGAAGTCAGCTGCCTACAAGAAGCACAGAATGGAGTCTTCCTTTATACCATAAATTTTACAGGGGCAGCATTGTGGGTGACAGGGCACTGGAAAGTACATTTTTGCTTTATCAGTAATTAAGGAGCAATTTGATTCCCGTCTACTAGATTTTAATTTCTAATTTTGTTCAAAACTGAGATAGAAAAGAGATAGCTACCCTGTGCTGGGCCCCCTCAAACACCATGCATTAGCAGTTTCATAAATAGTTCCTTACATTAATCCAAGAAAGAAAGTAATGTGAGTCCTAAGAAAAATTGACATGGGTGAAGACCTGTGATGGCTGAGACAGAAATAGGTCCTCTTCCTTGCCTGGTGGACAGAAAGTTTCAGCAAAGAAGTAAAACATGAGATCCTTAAAGAGAGGAAGAATTTACACATGAGGAATTGGAAAAAAAAAACCCATAAGAAATCAGATCCACAAGTCTGTCCTCCATCTGTTACCAGACTATTCTCAACTGGTGTTAATTAAACCATCTTATCTGTTCTTCTCAGTATATAAGAAGAAGAAACTACTTCTGATTTCTTCAAGAAAAGTTATGTCTTACCTCCCTAGGTCTCACACCCGAGCATGCCCTCTTTATTGCCATCTCCCTGATGTAAGCGTGTAATTTAATTGTTGGATCTACCAGGCATATGAAGTATTCATACCTATGCCTAAAGAATGTACTTACTCAATCTGGGTAGATAATCACTTCAAATAAAGGTTAGGTTCATACTTCCCTTTATATGCTTGAAGTTCTAACTCTTACAGTATAAGTAACGGCATACCTCTCTCTCATGGGAATCCATTGGGATTGGTAAAGTATGACTTTTGTCTGTTGTTCTTAAGTATAGTAAAATCTTGGTGCCCTTCTCTAGCAATAAAAGGAATAACACACAATGTTTGTAAATTTCTTGAGGAAAACCTCTGTCTAGAAATTATGCTTCCTTGTTCTTTTAATGTTTTAATGAAAGAATAGAGAAGAATATAACTTAGGGTCTGAGAGAGCTTGGTAAATTTCATCCTTTAGCTTTCCCCCCAAATTATCAACTATGTAAGAAGAAAAATGAGAAGACAGGTAGGAAAATAAAAGTATTTCATTTAGTTTTGATAGAACTGATATGGAGAATGTGACTTATGCCTGTGAACAAGACAGATACAAGATACATTTGAGCCTCCAAAGGTTAAACCTGAATATTGGACCAAAATTGGTAGGTCTAGCCCTGGAAAACTGAAAGCTTCCTCTTAGAGGGACCTATTCAGTAAAACTCATGGAGAGGCAGACCAGAAATAAGGCCTAGAAAATGGAATTATACCGGACATTTTTTCTAGTTCCTAAAACAAACCTAGATTCCTGTGAGTGAGACATCTATGTCCAGATTAGCTCAATTCACCCTGGTGATTGGCAGTGACTGATTCCTGAGCTAGGCCACTGTCATGGCCACTGATATCCCATGTAATCAAAGATCTTCTTCCTTACCTCAATCATCTCCCTTCCTTTTGCTAGCACTCTGTATCTTTCTTGAAAAGGGTAGTGTTTTGGTTTTTTTTTGGTTTTTTTTTAAATAAAGCATATACTGTATTTAAACACATAGGTAAAAACAGCAAAATCTTTTACAGCATTTACTGTTTGCCAGACTTTTCTGAGCATTTCCAGGAGTTGATGAAAGGCAGTCATATCTTTTCTATGATTTTGTTTTCTATTAATAGATATTGCAGGCTTTTACGTTACTAGAAAACAAAACCATGATTTATATTTTATAATTTACATAGCTGTTTTCGTGTACTTTTAATAGTTATCAATCATTTTTCTTTTCTTTTTTTTAATTTCTAGCCTATGGGGAGGAAGAGTTTGGAGGGCCTGGAGGAAGTTTGTGGCACTAAGAGACACTTCTGTTTTTGTATGCCCTGCCATTCTATGTTCTTGCTTATGAACCTATAATATCTTGATATTTGTATATAAATTTTAATAGCATAGAGAAAAGCTTGATCTTATTTACATAGTACTCTTTTTATTTCATTGGTTCTTTTCTATATAAAAATATGATACAATCCAGCAGAAAAATGTCTGTATGCAATCAGGAATAAACTTCATGACTACGTAGTGTAACAAATGTAAAAAAAAGTTAAATTTTTACTTACATCTTTTGACTTCATCCTGTGAGTTTTTTATTCCAATCATCAGTAATCTTCAAAAAGTTACATTTACTTTCCCAATGTTCATATTTTTAAAATTACGCAGGCTTTTATCTCTTCCTTTTAAATGAATCTTGCAGAATGAAATCATAAACAGCTTTGAGATGATGGTATAGTTTTAGATCATTTATTAGAAACTAATAAACCAGCTTTTTTTGAAAGGTACTACAGCTAATTACTCTAATTTAAGTGTTAGGAGTTTCTGAATTGTGTACTATAAGAATTGATTGCCTCTCAAAAGCTCCCATAGGCAGTACGTATTTTTTATGAAGAATAAATAAACCACAGACAATATAAGTGGTAAGCGGTAATAATTTACCACTTTTCTGCTTAGGAAAACATGAGCATGAAAAGTCTTTTCCCTCTAGTGTATGAGAATTTTTAACAAGAATATTCTGTTTTTAGGAAGCGGTTATTTTTTGTTTGTTTGTTTTATTAGATCACATCCAATTCAGCAGTTCATGTTTTCCCCATATACTGACATTTCTACTTAGGTCTTTCTTGACATAGGCAGAAATAGTTCACCTGTGACTAAATGAAATTAGCCATTTGAAATGGTTATGCCTTCTTAGTCATCAGGTATAGAATTCAATACTTACCTATCTGCTTTGGGGTCAAAAAAGAAATTAAAATTCCAGATGCACACAGCTTCAGATAAATGAAGACAGATAAAAGATGCAAGTTGCCCTGGCCATTTGCAAAAAAAGGTTTTCCTACCCAATCTGTAAACAAATAGAAATTCATTACTAGATAGCTTGAAAAAGACAAATTACCTAGAATTTATGGGAGAGTAACTTCTTTCCTCTAAGTCATGATAATAAATCTCCATTATCCAACATTTTTAGTTTACCCTCTGTTCCTTAGAAAGTGGAACAATGATTATAGGCTCTAGTGAAAAATAGTTCCATCTTCTTTCTTTGTTTCTCTACATGCAAGAAAATGGGATTCTCTTTGCACTTACTTTGCTGAGTACAGGTTTTTAGACATGAATGTGCCACATGTAAACATTATTTCTAAAGGTTAGTCCTTATTATATTATTACTAAGTTCTCAGGTGAGAAATTAAAAAGAAAAGCAGTTCTCAACTTAAAAGCACATTGTAGTCCAAAACATTGTCCTTTGATTTTGTTTTATTTAAAATTTGAAATATTTTTTTCTCATAGACGTAATATCACAAATAGCCACCTGATTGGTTCCCAGGAAGATCGAGTTCCCTAGCCAGACAAAAAGACTAAGAAGTGCATCTTTCAGAATCACACAAACAAGATGATGCTGGTGGACTTGATCACGGCTAGAGATGATGTCTCTGGTGCCGAAATCAAGGCAATCTGTACAGAAGCTAGGCTGATGGCCTTGAGAAAACCTAGAATGAAAGTAACAAATGAAGACCAAAAAAATCTGATGAAAATTTTCTTTATGAAAAATAAGAAGGCACTCCTAGGGACTTTATCTCTAGCGATCCACAGTTGCTTTCAAGGAACTGGTTGGAGTGTCCTGACTCCTCGGAGGGATGAGGTCGGGGAAGTTGTCCAGAAGAATCCATGTTCCAGTTGATCTTATTAGAAAAACATCTTGTGTATCTTTCTGAGCATAATGTGTGAGATGCCCATTAGGCTGCCTTAGTCAAGTGCAGTACTCTCTTCGCTGTAAAGCCTATGAAAGAGAGAGAGAGAGAGAGAGAGAGAGAGAGAGAGAGAGAGAGAGAGAGAGAAATAGAGGGAGGGAGGGAGGAAGAGAGAGAAAGGAAGAAAGACTAAAACCACAAACGCTTACTCCATAATGTAGCCAACCAATAAATATATAGATTTATAATATCGATAATGTAGGTTAAGCTTATTATCTTATATTACATTATTTTTTGTAACCTACCAGCATAGCTCAGGACTTCTTTCAAATGAATATCTGTAAGAAATTCTCACATCTGTACAAGAGGAAATGTGTATTGTGGGTGTTAAATCCAGCATTGTTGGTAATACCAAAAACTTGGAAACTGCACAGTGTATATTGATAGGTGAATGGAACTAGATAAATATTACATATATTTTTACTTATACATAGTTATAAATTAGAATATTTATACAATGGAATGATTGTACAAGCTTTAAAGTAAATGAAGTATATCTACATATACCAATATGGGTAAACCTTAAAACATATTTGTTGACAGGAAATAAGTACATTGTGTAATATTTATTATATCATAAATAGGTATAATTTAATATTATATCATAAATAGGTATAATTTAGATAATGTTTGAAATGACCTTAAATGGTACAGATTAATGGTCAGTATGTGTATGTGTAGTTAAAAGTATACAAGCACAAGGATAAGAATGCATATCCACTTGAGGATAACAGTCACCTCTAGAAAAGAAGGATGGCAGATAAGTTTTAGATTGGAGGAGACAGAGTTTCAAATATATCTGTAATATTCCTTTTTTTTTTTTAACAAGAAGTAAAATTCATTGGTGGGTGTAAGGAGGGGACAGCGCCAAGACTGTCATGAATGGAGGGCCCACCATTTGTCCAGAGGGCCTCAATTAGAGATGTATTTGACCCCACAGCCATCTGGGATGAGCACCTTTTTAGTCACCATGCCTTCAAACTCATCTGTATTAAATGTAGTACAGCTCAACTTCTTGGAGGTGTGGATCTTCTGGTGGCCAGGGAACCTGAACTTGGCCCTGCATAGAGCCTCATTCGCACGCTCCTTGTTCTGCAGGTTGGTGCAGAGGGACATGATGGCTTGGTCAAAGTGGACCCTGGCCACTTGGACCCTGGGGCTTTCCAAAGGAACCCCGCATACTTGTTTGGTGTCTGTCAGCCCCCATACAAGACAAAATCTTGTTGATGTGGATGGCATGGAAGGGTGAAAATGCACTTGGATGTGAAAACCATCTTTTCACCATGTGCTTTTTGGCACAAATGTGGGCAGCCGGCAGGGTTTTGGAACAGAGCTGCTCATGTTCTTCTGACACCATGTGGCCACAGAGTGGGAACGCATCCACTCTTGCCTTCTTCTGCCCCAGGACAAAGATGTGAATCTTAGCATCAGGGGAACCTCAGCCAAAAGCAAGACTTTGGGTAAGGCTTGTTCTTGCAATACCCGTAAAATCAGGTGGGGTGGCAGCCCATGGTGTCACCAGGATCTTTAGTGGCACACCGAAGGGAAAGAGCTCTTTTTTAAAATCTCAACCTTTCAAGTAGCCCATGAGCTCAAATTTGTTTTCCTAATAATTCTAAAATGTTAGTCTGTTTCATCATGTTGACATTTGCACAGATTGTACAAAAACAATGGTCAGTAAAACTGCTGCCACCTTAGCATGATTCAATGCAGTGACACACCAAACTCAGATCTGCACAGTAAAAGTTCCAGATTCACTCAAAAATGCTATTTAAGAGGAAAAAATTAACTTTGTTATATCTCAAATCTTGTGTACATGTGCTTTCAGTATTCTGTGTGACAAAATGGAAAGTTAACATAAAGCACATCCTTTGCATTCCAGAAAATGATGGCTGCCTTGAGAGAAAGCCCTTGTGCGGTTGAGTTGCAAGTTGAGCTAACTGAGTTTTTTTATGGAGCACCATTTTTTTTTCTTGTAAGAATCATTAGCAGACACACTACAGTGATTCAGATTAGCTTATTTAGCACACTTTTTAAAACATAAGTAAAGGTGAGCCTCTCACATTGAGGAAAGCAACAGATTTTATTACCAATTATAAAATTTTACTTTCAAGGGAATATTCAAACTTTGGAAAATTTATACCTGCTACCATGAGCTTTTCTGCTTTAAAATACTTGATGAATTTTCTGATAAGATAGGTGATGATATAATGAATATGATTTTTAAAATATAATGAAATGAAATGTCAACATTTAGATCTATAACACTCCAATGACCAGTGCATGATGTTATAAAATGTTGCATGGGAAAAATTTCTATTCAAAGTACAGAATTGACCAGTGGATTTTAATGTATAACAGATGAAGGAAACTTCCTTGATATTATGTGAGAAAACAGATTACAACTAACCTCTAAGAAACGACTAATTGTCAAAGAAGAATATTACTACTACCTGAAAAGGCTATTAAAATTCTGTTCTCTTTTCTAAATATTTATCATATGCTACAACCAAAACAACAGAGAGCAACAGATTGAATGCAGATATGAGAATCTAACTGCATCTATGCCTTATTTATCTAGTTCCAGTGGAATGTCCTAAGCAGGGATCCTGAACACAGTCTGAATTGTTTATAACATGTTATTTCCTTCTTTAGTTTTTCTTACAAAGTGACAATTGCCTTTTCCCTCCTGTTGCCTTTACTTACATTAATTACCAATACTGCAACCAAACAAGGAGGCCGCAGGATACTCAGGCAATCCCTCTCAGATGAACCACATTGTGGAACAGCCATCATGGTACCATGTTTGGACCCACCTGGGTTGCTCCAGGAATGCAGTTTCATCAGTTCTCCCTGAACTGATAAGATGCAAATTTGTCAAACGCCCAAGACACTGTTTAGAAAACCAGAACACCAGTTTGTTAATTTAAATTAGAACACACATCAATTCTTCTGCCCACTAGCCAGGGTAAATCTTTTTCTATAAATCGGGCATTTAGGAAGTTAATTAGAAAAATCTATTCAGTGTGCATAAAATAATAGATCATTAAGTGTTTTGGAAAAATATTTCACTCAAGTAGTAGGGAAGTCTATCAATACCCCAACACAGAGAAACCATCTTTAGAGACAAAGTGCTTGAGCCTGCCAAATTAGGACTTCTTTCTCTCTTCTCCTAGAAGAATGCTGCATATGCATATGCATTCTACCTGTTCGCTTCTTTTTAAAACATGAAAAAAAACAACATATAATAAAGCATAGAACAATGCACATTTTTAGCAGATCACAGTATCCTGTGCATTATTGGCATTTGAGCTATGTTTTTTCGTATTTCTATTTTGTGTACATATGTGTGTTATATATACATATATATACATATATATATATAACACATATATGTATATATATATAATCAATAAATGTTAACTGCTATGATACTTTTGCATGTCAATGCTTATCATGGACCTAGGATAACTGTGTATTATAATCTTTATATAAATAAAAAAATGTCAAGGTTCATATCTGGGTCAAATAATCTACTTAATAGACTAAATTTCTTACTTAAGTATCATCATTAAGTAATGCATTGTCATGTATCAGGTTGGTGCAAAAGTAATTGCAGTTTTTGCAATTATTTTTAACATTTTAAACCACAATTACTTTTGCACCAACCTAATATATGTAGAAAATGTATACAATGCTTTACCTCTCAGTTTTATCAATATTTTTACATCATCTTATGTCAGACATTTTTTAAGTTTAATTTCAGGGAAGGAATTGTGTTTGTAAATCATTTAAAGAATGTTTATTAAATATTAAGACTCAATTCTAAGATGATGATGATGATTATAATTGTCAACAATTTATGTTCTGCTAGGTTCATGATTTCATACTGCTAGGAGAGGCACATAAATATTAGGAACAAAAATCACATTATTGTACTCTTCACATCATATATAAAATATAATAGTAACAAGACAGTTTAATTCAGGAAGTATCTTAAAACCAGTCTAAAATACTGAATTGGCATTCATTTGTTCAAATACTTTCATTCATTTTAACGCCAATTCTGATAATCACCTACTTAATTCTATTATACAATATTTCTTATGAATATAGCTAAATATTTCCAATGCTAGGAGATTTTAATACAACCAATCGCACAATAAATTTTTACGTATAAATTGGTTACCATCCTGGCATCCATTTCTTTTATTCCCTACCAACAGTACTCTGATATTCCTTGGAGAGTTCTCTCTTCCCAAATCTTTAGTCATGTGGCTGGAACAGGATTGACCTCTGTGTCCAGCCTTTGAATTAAGCCCTGTAACTGGTTCAAGAATGGAAACATGTCCCTTTCTAGACCAATAAAGAGAAAAAGTCCCATGACATGTGCACAAGCTATGGTGGTTGATCTCCATTTAGATGGCATGCCTTACGTGTACGAGGCTTGCCTTAGGTATTTTGTGACCTGAAAGGGAGCCACCATGTAAAGCCCGAGATTAAAGCTGACAGAGCAGAGAGACAAAGAGAAGTCAAATCTTGGTGACATGGTTTAAAAATCTGGCTGGATCAGTCCATACTGAGTTAGCTGTACCACTAGATTTTAAGATAAAGCCAGTGTATAATTCTTTTGTTCATTTGTTTGTTTTAGCTGTTTTTTTTGTTTTGTTTTGTTTTCCATTGTATGTATCTAAAAGATTTCTAACTGACATAGAAACTGATAGACTTGACTTCAGAATTATATGGAGTTTTAATATATATGCATTTAAGATGTAACACAGCAGATAAATTCATTTCTGCATTTAAAAGATAAAAGATGTTTATTGAGTACCTATTTATTTCAGGCAACGTAGTACTGCTGAGGATACAAAGGTAAACAAAACATGCACAGTCCCTTTCCTAGCAATGTTCTGCTTACATTCTAGCAGACAAGAAAGACATTTAAAACTAATTACATGTTAATTCATTCACTTTTATTTTGAAAGGGCTTTGAGGAAGAGGAATAGAAGCTCACGGAGACTTATCACAGGGGAATAGACCTAGTCTGGGGTGTGTTAGTTCACTATGGCTGCCATAACAAATAACCACAAACAGCGTGGCTTGAAACAATAGAAATCTACTCTCTTTTTTGGCCAGAAGTTTTGGAGGCCAGAAGTCTGAAATCAAGGTGTTGTCAAGGCCCTCTGAAGGCCCTAAGGAAGAGTCTTTTCCTCTTCCAAGCTGCTGATGGTTGCTAGCAATCCTTCGCGTTCCTTGGCTTGCAGTTCTATCACTCCAATTTCTGCATCCATTGTCCTAAGAGTTTCTTGCCTGTGTCTCCAAATCTCTCTCCCTTAGGCATTATGATTTTAGCATATCTTTTTGGACACAATTCAATCCACAACAGGAGGGTTAGAGAAAATTTATTTGAGGAGCTCATCTTGAGCTGACATCTAAGAATGAGGACGGAAAAATAGGGACATGAATTTCTGGTGTATGTTGCATTTGCTGCTGTTCCATTATTTCTGCTATGGCCCATCATTGCTCCTGTATTATCTTCAGTCATCCATCTGGAACCCTGACATTTTAAAGAAGAGAAGCTTTGACAGAGCAATTCCTGATGATGATGATGATGGAATCTCTTGGGCAGTCACAGAGCCATGTGATAAATGATTTCTGCTTGTCCTTTGATTTGTTACAATATTTTTTCTAAAGATTTTGCTTAGAATAAGTAGTAGAGTAATTAGCAATTCTCTCTCTCTCTCTCTCTCTCTCTCTCTCTCTCTCTCTCTCATTTTTCTTAAACATAAAACTGTATTTAGTAGTTGTTTTTATCCTGGAAGAAATAAGTACGCAATCTATTTTCTACCATTAATTTCATTGCTAATGTTAAACTACTAGCACATAAATTTTGTAATTGCAAAAATTACTTCAAATTTTTCTCAACTAAATGTTCGCAAAACAAAATTTAGACATACCACTATTAAGATTTCCAAGGGAACACTGGGTTTAGTCAGCTTAAATCAGTGAGTTTCCTCACTGACTAAGAACTTTTATTCAGAACACAAATAGCCTCGTCCCATGTAACCTTTCCTCCTTCTTGCTCACCTACTTGTGGCTGAATTCATTGTCTTTTCTTCCACAGATGATTTGTACATGAGCTTTATTCAACACTACACTTCTTACTGACCATGGAAAAATAAACTAAAATTAAATTTGGGGGGGGGGAAATTACAATTTGAGTTCTAAGCATTATTTTGTAATCAGAAAAAAAAATGAATTTTTTCCATTATTCGAACAAATGTCATCATGAATGTAAAACACTTTATTAGGTCATGAAACAAAAATATAGTGACCCTTGAACAACACAGTTTTGAACTGCATGGGTCCACTTATATGAAGATTTTTTCAATAAATGTATTTTTTCATGACTTTCTTAGCATTTTCTTCTCTTTAGCTTACTTTATTGTAAAGAATACAGTATATAATATATCTAAGACACAAAGTAGTGTTCATCCACTGTTTATATTATTGGTAAGGCTCCCAGTCAACATTAGGCTATTAGTAATAAAGTTTTGGGGGAGTCAAAAGTTTTATGTGGATTTTCAACTGCATGGGGTTTTGGCGCTTTAACCTCTATATTATTCAAGAGTCAACTCTATTTAAAATATTATGTATAAGCGGAATCTCACTATTGTTTACTGAATCAGGCATTTTACCACACTCATTTTGCTGTCTGATTTTCACAACAATTTTATGAATAAAGTACTATTACCTGTGCTTTATAGATGAAGACAACTGAGACCCAAGGTCACATAGCAAGTACATAGGTTCAAGTAGAAAATAAAAATTTAAAGTCAGTGTTTTCTCCATTAATACGACTCTAATTCTTTTGCAAATTCTCACATATGGAGAAAATTACACAAATATTTTCAGAAGTGTATATTACATTCTCTTTTAACCGAGAATCCAGTAGCTCATAGGGGACTATTTTTAGTTATGTGCCCACATAGAACTTGTGTTCTAGGAGCAAGCCTTCCTCATCATCATTAATGAGCATGTTTTTAGCACCTACTTTGTGCACAACACTGAAACAAATCTTACATCATTGAAAGCATGGAAAAATGGACCCTGCCATCAAGGGATTTATAATCTATAAAGGAAGTTGACACATAAGATGATTATCTAATTTAGAATTCTTAATTGACTGTGTATTGTTTCTAGGGTAAGGTCTAACCAGACTTCCTGATCCAGTTTCTCCTCAACTCTTTAGCTTTAATCTTTTCTACAGTGATCCTCTTTCCCCCACTCCAAGTTCTAATATGTAGCCATACTGCAATTCAAGCTCCTAAACCCCTGTTCCTACCCTCGCCAGTGTCTCTGCCACTGTTGAAAATCATTTGACCAGTTTTACTCCTATCATCCTTGACTAAACTATGAACTCCTGCTTGATAGTGCTCAGACCATAGAAGATACTCAACTGGATGAAGAGCTGCAAAGATAATAATACCTTTCCTTGTCTGATTGTTGGTTGATTAGTTAATTGGTTGGTTGGTTTTTTTTAAAGAAATTGTTCATTGAGAAATAAATTTTCTATAAGCAAGTACAATGATTTTATGACCATGTCTACATCAGGGAAAAGTTCACAATGTCTCTTCATGGCATAGCCTATTACAACAAACAAAAAGGCTTTTGAATGTGTTTATAGAGAATTGCTTTTTTAAACAATCCCATGTAACCGAAGAGAAACCCCTCTATGTCATTTAAAGAAAAAAAAATCTATGGACTGATCATACAACTTTAGACCCTACATTAATTGAGGCAGCTCATATTTATTCTGATTCCATCTCTCTTGTACATTCTTTCATAAACACTAAAAAAATTTACTGATCTACTAATTATACTCTCTCCTATCTATTAATATGTTAGTTAATAATAATGTGATAGCACAATTAGTGCAATGTAATTCCAAGTTTGTAATTTTTAGGTGAGACCAAAATTGTAAAGTTTTAAATTACTATTTAGTGCTTTTTCTCTTTTAAGGATGTTGGCATTATACTTTTAAAAATGAAGAATGGTGTTCACACACACACACACACACACACAAAATTAACTGGAAATGGATTAAAGGCACAAATGTAAGACCTGCAACCATGAAACTCCAAGAAGAAAACAAAGGAAAAAAGTTTCTTGACATCGGTCTTGGTAGTGACTTTTTAGAAATCACACTTAAAGCACAAGCAACAGAATTAAAAAATAAATAAATGGGACTAGATCAAACTAAAATGTTGCATGGCAAAAGAAACCACCAACAAAGTGAAAAGACAACCTATGGAATGGGACACAAACATTGTGAATCATTTATCTGATAAGAAGTTAATACCCAAAATACATACCCAACTTATGCAAATCAATAGCAAAAAAAAAAAAAAAAAAAAATCCAATTTAAAAATGGGCAAAGGACCTGAATAGGCACTTTTTCCAAAGAAGATATACAAATGGCCAACAGGTACGTGAAGATGTTCAACATCACTAGTCTTTAGAGAAATGCAAATTAAAACTACAATGAGATATCACCTTATGCCTGTTAGAATGGCCATCATCAAAGAGAAAAGTGATAACAAATGCTGGTGTGGATGTGGAGAAAAGGGAACACTTGTGCAGTGTTGGTGGGAATGTAAATTGGAATACCCTTTATGGGAAAAAGTATGGAGGTTCCTCAAAAACTTAAAAATAGAACTGCCATTTGATCCAGCAATTTGACTTCTGGGAATATATCCAAAGGAAACAAAAACACTAACTTGAAAAAATATCTGCATCCTCATCTTCATAGCAGTGTGATTTACAATATCTAAGACATTGAAACAAACTAAGTGTCCATTGTTAGAAGAATGGATAAAGAAGCTGTGGTATATACAATGGATATATTATACTCTATATAATATATATTATGCATTATATATTATATAATAATATATATAACGTATTATTCAGTCACCAAAAAAATGAGGAAATCCTACCATCTCTGACAACATAGACGGACCTTGAAAACATTATTCTAAATGAAATAAGTCAGACAGAGAAAGACAAATACTATATAATCTCACTTATATGTGGAATCTAAAACCACAATTAAAAAACACCAAACTCATAGAAAAAGGGATCAGATTTATGGTTGTCGAAGGTGGAGGGGTTGGGGGAGAAGGAATTGAAGGATGGTGGTCAATAGGTACAAACTTCCAGGTATAAGATAAATAACTACTAGGATGTAATATACAACATGACTACAGTTAACCCTGTTGTTAACTATATAAGAAATGTTATACAGGAAAGTTGTTAAGAGAGCAGATCCTAAGAGGTCTTATCACAAAGAATTGTTTTTCTTTTCTTTTTATTGTATCTATATGAGATGATGAATGTTAACTAAGCCTATTGTGGTGATCATTTTACAATATATGTAAATCAAACCATCATGCTATACACCTTAAACTTATATAGTGATATATGTCAATTATTTCTCAATAAAACTGGGACAAATTGGACAGTATTTGAAAGTAACCCAATTGTTGATTTTTTTTTTTCCTCAGTAAAATTAATCTAATTGCAGCAGGAAAAAAAAAGCATGGTGCTGTATCTGGGCATGAGGCCAACAACTTTAATTTGAGAAACAATATTCACTAGCTCCAACAAAATGGTAAAGTGGAATTACTCTGCTTTAGACTGAGCCTCGAAGTCTGAGAACAATATGACAGGTACCAAATTTTTTGAGACCTTAAAGTGAGAGACTATACTCAAAACATGCTACTGGATTGTGAAAATGACTCTACCAACTTTGGATTGCCCCCCTCCACTCTTGTTATAAGAAGAGAGAAGAGAACTTTGGAGAGAGCCCTCGAAATGGGAAAGCCTTTCCTCTAAAGACAAGCTGGGGAAAGAAGAGTCTGCAAAGTAAGGAGGTCAAGAGAAAGTGAGTTTGGTGGTGGTTGTTTGTGGGCTGCAGGTATCTTCCACCTCCTACCCATCCCCTGCAGGAGACAATGAGCGTTAACTGCCACAGAGGCTTCAAGAGGATCATTCTGAGAATCTGATGTGTTTCCCGTGGAATTTTGGCCTGAAGCAGGAAGCAAGAAAAAAGTCGTGGGGAGCAGAATTGGGAATGAACTGTTTCAACAAACAGTGAGGCAGTGAAGCATGAATTTTCCCTTGGGCCAAGATAATGTTTGCTAATCTTTGGGAAAATACAAACTTGTATTTGACTTCATTTTAAAATGATTTCTCCTCAAGAGGATTACTTTTTTGGAGAACAAAGATTCTAACAAAGAGACTATGTGAGGGGTAGAAGCCAGAACACCAGCAGGTAAAGGGAGAGTGCAAAATGGACAGCCCTAAGAGAGGCGTTTATGTGGACAAGGAATGCCATGGAGGGCTCTCTAAAAAACATAAAAAGTGCATTGATGAGAGAAAGAGTCAGTAACTGTGCTGGGAATGAGGAGAAACTTTAACTTGAGTGACTTTAAAATTTTTATTATATCAGAGAGACATTTACTTTGCTCAGATGAGATTTGTTCTTGTGACTAAACAGGATGAGAAAATCTACAGGGCATGTCATACATCTCATGAAGGACAGAGAAAGAATGAATTCACTGAGCAAGTATAATGAGCAGTGGTAAAAATGAAAAAAATTGTACTTCCTATCCTTACCAAGTTTTACTAAAACCATTGCGAACTTATCAATCATTTACTATGCACCAGGCACAGTGCTAAGCGAGGATAGATGATAGATAGATAGATAGATAGATAGATAGATAGATAGATAGATAGATAGATAGATAATTTCCTTTAACCTTTATTTTTATTTTTATTTTTTAATTGGTGAATATTGGGGAATAGTGTGTTTTTCCAGGGCACATCAGCTCCAAGTCAACTCATTGTCCTTCAACCTAGTTGTGGAGGGCACAGCTCAGCTCCAAGTCCAGTAGCCATTTTCAATCTTTAGTTGCAGGGGGCGCAGCCCACCATCCCATGCAGGAATTGAACCAACAACCTTGTTGTTGAGAGCTCACACTCTAACCAACCGAGCCATCCGGCCACCCATCCTTTAACCTTCTTAAAAAATGGTGTTATTACCCACTTTTACAGGGAAGGAAATAGAGGGGTTAAAAATATGGACTCAAGGTCATCCAGATATTATGACTACGCTACTATGCAGATTTTCCTTTAGATGCTGCCTCCATAGTCCATCTTAAGCTCAGAGTATAAGAAGTGATGAAACAGATATTCATTCTGTTTCCAGCTCTGAAATGTTGTCCTAAAGCAGAGGAAAGATCACATATCTAATAATAAGTGCACCTGTATTAACCCTATATACTGTGTGCCACATTCTCGTACATTATATATTGACTCTAATACTCAAAATTCCAAAAGAAGCTATTGATTTCATTTTCCAGACTTATTAAAAAAGGTTGAATATCTTGCCTGAGATTTCACAGCTGGTACGTGATGGTGCCAGAATTCAAATGTAGGTCTGTCTCATTCCAAGAACTGTGCTCCTTTCGCTACTCCCTACTCCCTCTTATTAAGAAACAAATTAATGACTGAGGATATAGAGGCTGAAAATTTTGTTAATCATGTTTAAATGGCCCACTTAATGATATGTTTACATGGATTAAATAATTTTGGCATATTCAATATCTGAAATATATGAGAGAATTATTATTTTACTGATAAGATTACCTGAGGCCCCCAAAATTCAAGTGTCCATGGACAGAAAATAAGGTAATGACACAAATAAAACTACAGCTTGTATATCCTTATTTGTATGCCTTCTACTTCATAATGTTATTGCCCACAATGATGCAGGTGATTGGATGGATATGGACAGATACCCAGTGATTATCAGAACTAACACGGTGAAAGAAAGAGTGCTTTCTTTACATTTGCTTTCCCAAAATAATAAGAAAGCACAGCATAGGTGCAGTTATCATACTTTTCAAAACATGGGATGTTAATCTCTGAATATGAAAAATTATAGTAAAAAACTGCAAGCTATTTACTAGTTGTAAGGAAAGAATTAGGACAAATTTTCTTTACAGTGTTTAGGGTATAAAGTATTTCCTAGCAAGTTAATTTACCACTTTGATAAGACAACATTTTTCTTCACTTTTCATAATAAAATTCCAAGATAGAAAATGCTTGGTGTCTAGTTTAGTGGTTACTAGAGGGCAAAGAGGAAGGGGTGGTAGAAGAGGGTAAATGGAGTCAAATATATGGTGACGGAAGGAGAACTGACTCTGGGTGGTGAACACGCAATGTGATATATAGATGATGTATTATAGAATTGTACACTTGAAACCTATGTAATTTTACTAACCATTGTCACTCTGATAAATTTTAATTTTAAAAAAGAAAGAAAAAATGTAAACAAACAAACAAACCAAAGAAAATGCTTGGTGTCAAAATATGTAATTTTATATTCAAGATCATAGCAATTGCATTATTTTCATTTGAACTTTTTCAAACAGAATTTATAAGCCACAAGTATTACAAAGCCGATCTGAAAATAGAAATTAAAAAGCCAGAAATCATCTCAGTGATTGGTTATTTCCTATATTTACCCATTGTTTCACTGTAATTTTACACAATCTGTGGTTAAAAGCAGAATTAAGAGCCAAACAGCCATGATTATATTTTCTCTCCTTCTTTATAAGACACAAAGAGTATGGCAGTTACATTCTATCTTCCAGATTTTTAAATCACTTATCTACTAAAACTAATGCCTAAATTATATGGATAAGTCTGAGGGGAGAGAATAAGCATCACACTTGTTTATTCCATATGGAATTTTCCCCATGCTTCATTGATCAGGAATTAGTTGTAGTAGTTTCATGACTGTTTGACTTTGCAGGATAATGTATTTTATATCTACTGATATTTTGATGTATTAAGTTTGAAAAGAATATGGGGTAATATGTATTATCCTCTCCAATGAAATTAATTCTCTCTGTACTAAAGTCTGCTTTTCAAAAAAATGAAATAGTTTCAACCCACTTATTGACGGAAAACTGGATAAAGGTGGTAAAAATTTAACATAGGTAGTTGATTTTTTCCCACCACTGCCAAATTTTAATGTTTTTTTTTTTTTTAGGTGATAAAAATAACATTACTGAAAATGAAGACAGCTTTACTTTTTCTTTTAAATTCATTTTCCTTTTATGTATGTTTCTTGATTTATTACACTGGCTAGGACCTCCGGTACAATGTTGAATAGAGGTATTAAGAACAGATAGCCACACTGTGTTTCTAATCTTAGGAAGAAGACATTCAGTCTTCTACCATGAACAATGATGTTAGACATAGGTTTTTCATAGGTGTCTTGCATCAGGTTGAGGAAGTTCCCCTCAATGTCTACCTTTCTAGGAGTTTTTATCAGGAATGGATATTGAATTTTGTAAATATATTTTTTTCTCTATCTGTTGAGATAATCATATGGTCTGTTGATATGGTGAATTGCATTGATTGATTTTTGAATGGTAAACCAATCTTATATTCCTGTGATAAACCTCACTTGGTCATGACTATTTTCCTTGTTATACTGTTGCATTCAATGAGTTAAACTCCTATTAAGGATCTTTGCCATCTATCCTCATGAAAAATATTAGTCTAGAGTTTTGTTTGTTTGTTTGTTTGTTTCTATAATATCTTTGTCTGTTTTTGGTATCAGGACAATGTTGGCCTCACAGAATTAGTTGAAAAGAATTCCTATTCATTCTAATTCCTGGGGGAGTTTGTGTCCGTTTGCATTATTTTTTCCTTAAAGTTTGGTAAAATTCACAAAGATATCTGAGCCTGGAATTTCTTTATAGAAAGGTTTTCCATAACTAAGATACTTTAATAGATATACACTTATTCAGGTTAAATATTTCTTCACAAGTGAGCTTTAGTAGTGTGGATATTTCAAGAATTGTTCCATTACATCTAACTTATTGACTTTGTTGTTCAGAATATTTTCTCATTATCTTTTGAATGCTTATAGAATCTACAGTGATGTTTCCTCTTTCATTCCTGATACTGGTAATTCTGTTCTCTTTTTACTTCACTACTTTGACTAAAAGTTTATTAGTTTATTGATCTTTTGAAAGCTTTTGATTTTGATTTTATTGTTTTTCTTTTATTGTTTTTATGTTTTCTACTTCATTAATTTTGCTTTTTATTATTATTATTTTTTTTTAATTTTATATTTTATTTTATATATTTTTTTAGAGTTAGCTAAATGAGCTCTAATTTCCCTGAAGGGAAATGGTTCTCATTATTTAAACTGAAGACTTATTTTGGTAGGCTTACCAAAATTACCCACTGGGTGCCTCAGAAATGTGCTTGGGGAGCTTTCACAGTTTATCTCTTATGTTTTCCCTTGAAAAATATCTAATTTTATAATTATTGTATTTATATTAAGCCCATAAGAGACAACACTGCTGTGCCTATATTTAGAGATATTTGGTGTCCTTAAGAATACCAGAATAGCAATATAATATAAAATATTTATGTAGATATTGTCCACAATATCTTTATGGAACTTAAAACCTATTCTTGTGTTTTTATTTTTCTTTAAAAATTTTTATTAAAATATGGCTAACACACAATATTATATTAGTTTCAGGTGTACACAATTGTTATTCAACATTTATATACCTAAAGAAGTGATTACCATGATAAGTCCAGCAACCATCAACACCATACTATGCTATCACAATATTATTGACTATATTCCCTACTCTGTACATTGCATCCTCATGACTTATTTGTTTTATACCTGGACATTTAGACACCTTTTCCCCTTCCATTTTCCCCCCTTTTAAAAATTTATCAATTACATTTGACACTCAATCTTGTTTTATATTAATTTTTGGTGTACAGCATAGTGGTTAGATATTTATATAATTTAAGAAGTGACCACTCTGACTAGTCTAGTACTTACCTAGCACTGTAAATGGTTATTACCATATCATTGACTATATTCCTTATACTTTACTTTACATCCCCATGACTATTTTGTAACTACCAATTTGTATTTCTTAATCCCGTCGCCTTTTTCACCCTGCCCCATAAACCCCTCCCATCACTCGCTCCTACAAATCTAGTACCCATCTGCCACCATACATAATTACTACAATATTATTGACTATATCCTTTATGTGATACACTACATCCCCATAACCACTTTGTTACAACCAATTTGTATTTCTTAAACCCTTCTCCTTCTTTCACCTACACCCCCAACACCATTCCCATCGGCAATCATCAAAATGTTTTCTGTATCTATGAGTTTGTTTCTGTTTTGTTTGTTTATTTTGTTCTTAGATTCCACGTATAAGTGAAATCACACTGCATCTGTCTTTCTCTGTCTGATATACTCCACTCAGTACAACACTCTCCAAGTGCATCCATGCTGCCACAGATGGCAAGAACCCATTCCGTTCCATGGCCAAGCAATATTCCATTGTATATATGTACCCATACTCTTATCCATTCATCCATCGAGAGACACCCAGGCCTCCATATCTTGGCCATTGTAAACAATGCTGCAATGAACATATGGGTACCCATATCCCCTTGAAGTAGTGTTTTGGATTTCTTTGGATAAATACCCTGAAGTGGGATTATAGGGTCTTTCATTGTCTCTTCTTATAGCCTTTGTTTTAAAGTCTATTTTGTCTAATTTAAGTATTGCTACTCCAGTTTTTTGTATGTCCATTTTCATGAAATATTTTTTTCCATCCCTTTACTTTCTGTTTGTGTGTGTCTTTCAATCTGAAGTTAATCTCTTGTAGGCAGCATATGTAAAGGCTTTGTTTTCTTATCCATTCATTCCTCCTAGCTCTTGATTAGAGCATTTAATCCATTTACATAGAAAGCAATTGCTAATAGATATGTAGCTTTGCCATTTTGCCATTCATAATTTTGATCTTTTTTTTTTCTATCTTAAAGAAGTCCCTCTAAGATTCCTTGTACTACTGGTTTGGTGGTGACGAACTCCTTTAGCTTTTTTTTGTCTGGGAAGTTCTTTATCTGTCCTGTGACTTTAAATGATAGCCTTGGTAGGTAGAATATGCTTGGTTGTAGGTCCTTGCTTTTCATCACATTGAATATTTTGTGCCAATCCCTTCTGGCCTGCAAAGTTTCTGTTGAGAAATCAGCTGAAAGTCTTATGGGTGCTCCTTTATAAGTTACTAGTTGCCTTTCTCTTGACACTTTTAGGAGTCTCTCTTTGTCTTTAATGTTTGCCATTTTAATTATAATGTGTCTTGGTGTGGGCCTATTGGGTTTATCATATTTAGACTCTCGGTGCTTCCCGGACTTGTATGTCTATTTTCCTTCACCAGGTTAGGAAAGTTTTCAATCATTATTTCTTCAAATAGGCTCTTAATCCCTTGCTTTGTCTCTTCTTCTGGTGTCCCTGTGGTGTGAATGTTGTCACACTTGATATTGTCCCAGTGGTCTCTTAAACTATACTCATTTTTTTGGATTCTTTTTTCTTTTTGCTGCTCTGATTGGATGTTTTCTGTCACCTTCTTTTCCAAATCACTGATTTGATCCTATGCTTCATCTAGTCTGTTCGTGATTCCTTCTAGTGCATTCTTCATTTCAGTTATGATATTCTTTACTACTGACTAGTTCTTTTTTATGGTTTCTATGTTATTTTTTTTTTATGTTTGCAATCTCTTTGTTGAAGTTCTCACTAGGTTCCTTGAACATCCTTATAAACATTGATTTGAACTCTATCTCTGGTAGGTTGCTTGACTCCATTTTGTTTAGTTCTTTTTCTGGATTTTTCTTCTGTTCTTTTATTTGGGATGCATTTCTTTGTTTCCTCATTGTGGCTGCCTCTCTTTGTTTGTTTCTATGTATTAGATAGGTCTGCTATGTCTCCCAGTTTTGGCCATTTGGCCAGGTGGCTGTATGTTGTAGGGGTCCTGTGGGGCCCAGTGTCACAGTCTTCCTGGTCACATGTGCCAGATCATCCAGAAATGTTTCTTGTGTGGGTTGTGTGTGCTCTCCTGTTATAGTTGAGCCTTGATTGCTATTGGCAAGTCAGTGGATGGGATTGACCCTCAATCTGACGGGCTGTGGGATTTGGCTATGTCTACAGCTTATGGGCTGCTGTGCAGGAGGTTACCCTACTGAGTGGGATTTGTCACAGTTGGCTCTGGTGCCTGTTGAGAGCACCCTTTGTGTTTGCCAATTGTGGGGCTAATTGGGTGGTGCTCTGCTATAGTCTGAAGCCAACCTCTAACTATGTTGGTTCTGGGGCCCTTTGGGAGGGGTTCTCTTGCAAGCCCAGGTCAGCCACTGCCTGTGACTTGCTGGGGTCTACCTGGTAGGTGCTCCAATGTGATCCGCAGTTTTCATTGCCTGTGCTAAACCTGGAGATGAATGGGAGAGGCCACACTGTGAACTGAGGACAACTGCCACTGGTACCAGGCCTGGGGTAACTCCACAAAAAGCCAGGACACCCGGAGGCTTGCTGGAAATGCCAGCTCCCTTAAGATTCAGCCACTGATAAAGCCTGATGTGGTACATGAGTTGGATGAGTCAGGATCTCAGGGATTCACTAGAGTGGGAAGAGTTGTGGTCACCAGGTTAATATAACTTGGGTTTGGTACCAGTGCTGAGCCTGGAGCAAATCAGCAAAAATCTCAAAACACACCGACACCAGTTGCCACCCTCCTGGGGCCCGGTGAAACTCCACTAGGTTTCTAAGAAAGAGTGCAATGAAGGAGAGGCTTGCTGCTCTTGGAGAAATTGTCTCTGGCGGTGCCCAAATTGGGTGAGGCGGGTTCCCAGTGAGTCAGCAGAGTGGAGCAGCGGAGCTCACCAGGCCAATTAGATTCAGGTTTGCCCAGAGCGGCTGGGCTCAACACAGGAAAGAAGGCATCTGCCTGTGTGCTCAACAAAGAAACAATGGACTCTGCCAGCTCCTCCATCTGGGAGAAAGCTGCCCCTTCAACCCCTGTCCTGAAACAAGACAACTGTTCCCCACTATATGTCCCTGCCACCTCTCCAGCTGCTGCCCCAGCACAGGAACTCAGAGCCAGTAATTCCATTGGTGAATAAGTCTGGCATGGTCCCTTTAACAGGAGCATTTCGCCACAATCTCCACTATTTTTTGCAACAAGAAATTGTGGGGATTTCTCTCCCTAGCACTGGAACCCTGGGATGGGTAGCCTGGTGTGGGGCTGTGACCCCTTTACTCCTCCAGGGGCACCTCCACAGCCAAGATATCCCTCCCGATTTTTAATGGTCATATGAGGGTGTGAAACCAGCTGGTTCCATGTCTCTGCTCCTCCTAAAAGTCTCGAGGTGGCTTCTTCTGCATGTCCTTATTTATTCGGCTTTGGTTTAGCAAGATTTCAGGCAATTCTCAACAATGGTTGTTTGTAGTTTAGTTGTAGTTTTGATGTGGTTGTGAGAGAAGGTAAGCACAGCATTTACCTACTGCACCATCTTTACCGGAACTAGCCAATAATGAGGATTTTAACTGTTTGCATTTTTTCTCTATTAAAAATAATGATGTAGTATATATCCTTGACTTATTATATACTTTTAATCACTTGTTCATAACTTCTAAGAAAAATTCTTAGAACTGTTGTATCAGAATATGTGAATTTAAAAATGTAATAAATATTGCCACCCCAAACCCTCTCCCAAATTTAGTTATGCTTCATCTAAATGGCAGAACAGGGTTCTAGGATTTTAAAACAATTGCTTACTGCTTTTTATGTGCTCAGTTGAATCAAAACAAAATCAATTTAAAAGCTGTGGTCTAGCCATTAATTCCCTATACTCATATAGCAACTATCTATGTTTCAATAATATAATATAGGTTTTCTTATATATAAGACCATTGATTCAACATGGTCCACTTTTAAAAAAATCACTTCATGTTTACTATCCAAAATAACAATTCAATATAATTGTGAGTAGAAAAAAATTCAAATATGTGAGAAAGGAGAAATTGATTCACATGCTTGAAAACCTTGTCTCTATAATGGTATGTAACTGTTTCATATTTAGGTATGTGTTTCTTAATATATTCCTTTCCTTTTATAGAATGTGTTATTTTATCAGAACAATACACCTTAATATGTCCCTATCATTTTAAAAGTACCTCATGCTACAGCTTCACTTTTTATTTTATCTTAGAATGCTATATATAAACGTGATTTCTCACCCTACATGCCTAACTAATTCTTTCATTAGGCCAAGTAGAGTTCAAGGCTTGAAGACTGAGCTGAATTAAAGCCATGCTAAATCAATTCTTACTAGTGCCTGGTAGTATGTGGAGCAAGAGGGAGAGACAGGAAAAGAAAGAGGGATTTATACACACACACACACACACACACACACACACACACATATATAAACACACACACACATATATATATATACACACACACATATACACACACACACACACACACACACACATATATATAATCTCTCTCTGAGAGAGAGAGAGAACTCCTAGTTTTTCAAGGTATAGAAGAAAGATCAA
Organism: Rhinolophus sinicus; assembly: GCF_057876585.1. Classification (NCBI taxonomy): domain Eukaryota; kingdom Metazoa; phylum Chordata; class Mammalia; order Chiroptera; family Rhinolophidae; genus Rhinolophus; species Rhinolophus sinicus. The sequence continues at coordinate 86,928,155 of NC_142504.1, forward strand.
AGACAACATAACACATGTATGTTATAAAAGCTACTATGACTTGTTCCATTGTCAGCTAGGATACCTCTGCTTCATGCTCAAGTTATTCAAATGAAGTACAAGGCATAGATCTTGCCTGCTTCAAAGAGCTCATAAGTAGTTTAGATGTGAAAGCAATCCCTCCCTCCCTCTCTCCCTTCCTTCTTTACTTCCCTCCTTTGGTCTTTCTTTTCTTTATTGTTTTCTTTCACCCTCTTCTCCTTCTTTCTCTTCTTCCATTCTCCCTTCATTAAGGATTTACTATATGCCTATTTTGTTTCTGGAGTTCAAGGCTTGAAGACTGGGCTAAATGAAAGCCATGTGATAGACAACGGAAATATAATACTGAATAAGATAGACAAAGGAAGTTTACTAGCTGATGACAGTAAAGGGGCAATCACAAGCTGTATGATAAGTTGTATGAGGAGAAAAATAAACTGTGATACAGAAGAACAAAGAAGGGTAGACTACCCCAGATTTGGTGACTCAGAGAAGTTTCCTCTAATCAAGCGATGTCTAAGTTGAGAATGGAAAGAAGAGTGTTATCCAGGCGAAGGGGGCCAGATGCAAGGCAGTGTTCCTAGAAGAAGGGAAACTAACATGTTCAAAGGCCCTGAGAAGGGATAGAGCATTCTCACAAGAGGAACTACAAGGAGTTTAGAGTGCTTGGGGCATGCAGTACAAAAGATATAGGATGGGGAGAGGTGAGAAAACGTTAAAAATAAACCTTGGGAAGGTGTCTGGGGCCAAACTATACAAGTCTTTTGAGCCATGACAATCAGTTTGGATTTTGCCCTAACAGCAACAGAAAGCCACTGAAGGGTCTAAATGGGGGAGTTCGCCTTTTACAAAGATTGCTGTGGTTGTTACATAGAATACAAATGCTTACAGGTCAAGACTGTGGAGAGGGTGTTCAGTTAAGAGGGAGGTCCAACTAACCAAGAGAAAAACAGGGAGTGCTTTGGCAAGGACAGCACAAATAGATAGAAAGGTATGGGTCAGGGCAGAGTTAAGGGGAAATTGGTAAGAATACATGTATAATGGGGGAAGGATTACAGAAAGTTCCAGAATGACTGCCAGGTTTCTGATTTGACCCACTTTGTGAAGGTCTTTAATGAAACTATGTCTAATATATTTTAATTAGCTGCATAATGAAATACACTATCAAGGTAAGTAGTATTGTGTAAACACTGTAGGAGTTGAGATGAAAAAAGAATTTGGACGGGGCAATGTTAGAGAAGTGTTCTGAGAAATATGGAGCTTGATTGGAATTCAAGGAAAGGTGGTATTTAATTGTCAGATGTGAGAATGAAAAATGCTGCCTCTGAGTGGAATAGGGTGAGCAATGGCAGGATGATAAGAAGGAATATGATTGGTCAAAGGTGACTACCGACAGGTCTGAGGGAGTACAGGGTGTCTGAGAGTAGGATCATTTTTCTACAGAGCATCAGTTTACAGAAGAACTTCAAAAGCAGGCTTTGGAGCGTTGGAATGCTCTAACAGGGAAGTATGGTCTGTCAGTAGGTAAGGAGTAACAAAGCAAGAGCTGTGTGTGTGTGTTCTGAAGATTAGTCCAGCTTCAGTCGACTGAATACTTTGAGCACAGAAAGGGATATCTGGGTACAGGGAGAGCAGATCTGATGTTTCAAAACTCCAAGGACAAAGTAATGATGTCACATATCAAGGCCCGTCTCCTTGTCAATTAACTAGAAAAGAAGAACAGATAAAAGCAGTCATATTTTTGAACCAGAACTACACATTTGGAAGGGCTTGACAGTGAGCAGATCAACCCAGCAGCATATTTGGGGTGGGTTCTTGATATGGCAAGCAGAAGTTCCATGAGGTGGTTAACATCAAAGCAATCCAACATGGACCAAATGACGTTTGCAAATGAGTTAGTGAGGAATCCAAGATCCTGTGATATTTGGAGACCTGGGTATGCAGGCAAGCAGCACTGGTGGATCATACCAGGATAATCTGCCAACAGTTGGCAAAGCTCCAATTAACAAGCAAGGATTGAGAAGAAAGACCCAGAGCTTAGAAGAGATACTTTCAAGAGCAAAGCAGGTGCCTTGGTCAAAAAAGGACTGGATCACTAAACAGATTATTAATTCAGGGACACAAGGACAGGAAGTACAACCGAGATCCACTCAATAACAAAGGACAATGTAAAAATCATGGTTAGGGAAAGATATAAAAGATCAGCTCAGATTCCAGCACCTAATCAAAGGAGAGATGAGATAGTGTGGAATAGACTATCTGGTAGCTGAATTTCTTTATATTTACTCAGGTTAAAGTGAAAATGGATACACAGAGTTCTTAGAGATAGATCATGCCGACTGGTTAAGTGCCAAGAGTTGTTAATAGAGGAAGAAAGCAGAATATTTGGAATCAGGTAAGGCCTGATAATAAAAGCCCAGAAATAAATATCACTACATTAGTAAGTGTCTACTACATCCCTGGCACAGTGCTCTGGTCAGGACTTTTATTTCTTTAGTATTCATTTCAGCTTTGTAAGAAATTAATGTGACCTAGATTTTCTGATAAGGAAACCCAACAGCGGAGAGACTAATCCATTAATAAAATCACACAAATAGTAAATGGTAGAGTCAGAATTTGAACCAAGGCCTCTGTGGTTTCTAAACCCAGTCTCATTTCAACAATAAATACAATATGGCTTTCGCAATAAAAATGCTGCATACTAGAAACTATGCAGCAGACCTGGAGATTAAAGAAGATCTTCCCAAGGGAGATATGACAGATTGAATATGAAAGATATATGAGAAAAGAGAGGAAAAAAAATCACAGATGATGCGAAAGCTTTAGGACTGGCAGGTTATAAGATTGGACAAGAGAGAAATGAGAAATGTGAAAGGAAATTGTTTTTGGTGATATTTTGGTATGTGTATGGATTTCTGATGAAAGAAGAAAGTGGTGAAGGAGAAAGTTGTACTCAATTTTGGGTATAGTTAAGTCAAACTTTTTAGAAGCATTTGTAAATAACTAACAAGTTAAGAGGAGATATATATTTGGAAGCACATTTTAATTTGATTATATTTTTAATACAGTGTCTTGACTGAAAGAAATTAAAAATACTGGTCTCTGTGGAACCTGTGACCATTTTTATGATTCAGACTATGAGAAAACTACTATAGATGTGTTTGTGTATATGTGTTGTCTTTAGGTAGCATCCTGTTAAGGATGTACAGTCCAATTATGTATATAAAACAGATGATACACTATATATGATATGTGAATGTGTGCATGTATGCAGTGACAATTGCCTATAGAATATTTTCACTTAAATATATAGAGAGGGTGCCAAAAAATGTATACTATTTTAAGAAAGGAAAAAAGCTGTATTAGAATTTTAATACTCAATATATACTGATAACAAAAGATGAATGCAAGTCACGTTCGACATCTGCAATTACAAGAGGTGCTCAATGTGGTTACCGTCAGTGTAATTTTAATAGTTTTTTCCTTTCTTAAAATGTGTATACATGTTTTTGGCACCCTCTGTATCATACCCAAAGTTGAGTCTGTCTTTCTTCTTTACTCGTTTTCCCATGAGCAACTCACATGCACACATATATGGTAAGTGCTCTGTTATATATAATTTGACTGCATATGCCTAATTATACATATATACTCATGTATTATATACTGTTTGCATGAATTAAAATATAGTCTTTTAAAATATACGTTTAAGAGTAACAAGTCTATGTAAAAACTCACTAAATTTTAACATTTTAAAATTTCAAGGATATGTGCAGAACGAAGGACATATAGGAGGTATGACAATTAAATTTGAGAACTCATCCTAAAAAAAGTGCTACATACCTCATTGCTGAATATCACTATGGTCACCTTTGAAGTCCTCCCCTTAGGAAGCTATACACTGATGCCAGTGCCTAGTCACCCTTCAAAGCAATTTTGGAACTCTTTTTTCTGGAATGACCATCAGAGTTTTTGTCATATTACCCTTGATGTCCTGAATGTCATCAAAATGTCTTCCTTTCAATAGTTCCTTTATCTTCAGGTAAAGAAAGAAGTAATTGGAGGCCAGATCAGGGGAGTAGGGAGGGTGTTTCAATACAGTTATTTGTTTACTGGCTAAAAACTCCCTCACAGACAGTGCCGTGTGAGCTGGTACATTGTTGTGATGCAAGAGCCATGAATTGTTGGCAAAAAGTTCAGGTTGTTTTCGTCTAACTTTTTCACACAGCCTTTTCAGCACTTCCAAATAGTAAACTTGGTTAACTGTTTGTCCATTTGGTACAAATTCATAATGAATAATCTCTCTGATATCAGAAAAGATTAGCAACATCATTGCAATAAATTCACGAACCTAATTGTCTGACCTAATATGTTGAGGTTCAATGCAAATATAAGAAAGAAAATGTGCGAATTAGGAAGAACTGCTAAAACTCCTATCAGGGAAGTTCCTTGTTGGATGTATCATGGATGTGCCTTGTATATACAAGAAGAGGCCATTTTTAGGATTTTATTTTGTAAGGAGTACTGTTTAGCACTAAAAGTATTAGGATAAAATGTCAGATAATCACTTATTACTATAAACATCATAAATTTTTATGACCATCCATTAATTAAAGAAATAAGTGTCCTTCCTGAGACATCTACTAGGGAGTGAACGTCAGATAACCCAAAACACTGAAGAGATATCAACACAAGGACTGGTGATTTGAATTTGTGTAAACAGTTTTGCATAATTGTGAAACTAATTAAATTTTAACAAAGAAACTCTAAATTTTTTTAATATAAAATGGAACAACTGAACCTGAATGGGAATACCATTTGTGACATAATTATGTAAAGAGACACAATTCCAAGTGATGTCAAATCATAATAATTTGACTCAGATATAACTTAAGACAGAAAGAACTGGAAACATAATAATAATTCAACTGTTTCAAGTAATCACATTATTGGTTGTGGTGCTGTTAATGGTATTCTGAAATTGTTATATATGCATTTTTGGAATGCAAAAGAAACTTATGTAGTGTTCTAATTCTTATTCCCAGTGATCTCTAATTCTTATACCCTGGAGAAAAGTCATTTAAATGTAGATCTAAATTTGAATTGGAGGTATAAACAAGAACTCATAATGTATTTTTTTTTCTCCCTGAATTTGGATAGTAGAAAGGCTAGAAACAAAGAGCATACCAAAGGCAAAGAACACCCTTAAGGCTTAGATTCTGAACTGGAAAAATCATTTTCCACTTGAAAAAAAACAAACAAAAAGAAAAGAAAAGAAATAGGGGTCCTGCAAGAAAGGGCTGATCCCAGATCGGGAGACAGAAATGTACAATAATGAGGTTGGAATACCAGATACCAAGGAAGCTATCAAAGACTGTTAAGGTTATGTCATTAAGACTTATAGTCAATTTGAAGAAGCTCCCACTGGCGAAAGATGGGACAACTTGGCTTTCATTAAGAATAATAACTGGAACACATCAATGTGTTTAAATTCATGAATTCATAATTATAGTAAAATAAACTAATTGGTCACCACTGGAGGATATAATAAGTCAACTTAATATTTTTAAAATAGCAAAGAAAGCAAAAGAATTGAATATTTCTTCTGCCTTCACAGATAAACAAATAGTAGATAAGAGAAAATTTTGCTTTTGGATTTTTTTTTTGACAGAAGTATTCTGGGAAATAAATGGAGAAGAAACAATAGAATATAGATACTACCATTTTGCAATCCCAAGTGAACCCAGGATTTGACTACTAACTAAGTGGCTACTAACGTCACTAAAAGAGAGGCAACTAGAGGTTAGATGTTTCTTGATGGGAACACAACTAACCTAAAACTGATAAAAGCTTACCACTTTCCAACTACCAACTTATAGGAAATACAGAGTTTAGAGAAACATATTGCAAAACAAAATGGAGAGGTAAACAGTGAATTTCAAAATGTGAGAAATTCTTTAAACAGCTGACTCCATGTCTTCAACAAACAAATTACAAGGGAAAGAGGAGAAATGGGTAAAAGAATTAAAAGACATTATAACCAATTGAAATGTGGAGTCTTAATGGAAATGATTAAAAGTGTAATATACAACGGTTGTACATTTGAACACTATAAATCTGATGATATTAAGGACCTACCAAAATATTTATGAAGGAAGTGATATAATCTCTAAGATTTCCTCAAAATAATATGGGAAGACAGAAAGTGTGGAGGTCTAGATGAAATAAGATGGGCTCTGTGTTGATAATTATTGAAATTGAATTTTGAGTATATACTTGTATGGGTTCATTATGTTATTCTATCTACTTTTGTATATGTTTGAAAATTTCCAAAGAATATATGTGTTATTTGGGACAGAAGTATAACCTGCATAAAACAATTGGTGATATTATCTAAACATCAGCTTGAACTTCAGATTGTACTCTTGTTAGAAAGAATCACAGCTGAGATATGCAAATACTCAATAAAGTGTTCACTGACATAAATCTACTTGATGTAGAATAAATAACTAGATTATGTGAAATCTGATTTCCTGAAGAAGAGGATTTGGGCCAAAGTCAGGAAAGAAATTTTCTAGCTACTCTTAGATTAGGATGTGATTAGTACTCTAATTAGAAGTTATGCCAGACAAAATCTTGGCAAGAAAAACAGGAGCTACTCAAAATCAACTAATTGAGGAGATTTTAATGAAAGGACTACTTATAGAAGAGTGATCAGAGTGACAGGGACTGATAAGGAATAGGAAACACCCAAGAGGTAGAACAGTGGGAAGCTGTGACAAGCCCTGGACCTAAGAAGAGAAAATTGTACAACCTGAATCCTTGGGAGGTGGAGCCCTACACAAAGTCTGCCCAACAGGAGCTGGCCATGGAGTAGGCAACTACTGCTACAACCACAGAGAGATAGCAATGGAGAGAAGAAATAAGAACTGAGTTTGTCTCTCCTGCTGCCCTCTGATCTCCTGCAGGTCCTTCCATTGAACCAGAAGCCAAAGGGCAAAGGAATCAGTGTGATGCAGTCCTTAGAGGTCATTCTCCCATGGCAGGAGTCAAAAGGCAGACAATGGGGCTAGATGGGGAACAGCTGACAATAACCAGTTCATTAACACCAAGGCCACATTGTAAGTTTGTAAATCATTTGTTTGTATTATATGGGTACACATACTGACTGTATAGTTTCATATATACATGTATATGTATGTATATATATATATGTGTGTATATATGTGTGTATATATATATACATACATATGTGTGTGTATATATATATATGTATGGTGCCAAAAAATGTATGCAAATGGACACTTTGGTCAACATTGTTCAAGCAATTTGCCATGATCAGAAGTGTCTGGACACTGATGGTAACCACTTTGAGCACCTCTTGTAATTGCAGAAGTCAAACATGACTTGCATTCATCTTTTGTTATCAGTATATATTATTACAATTTTCATACTGTTTTCCTTTCTTAAAATGTGTATACATTTTTGGCACTATATACATATAGAAACTGACATCAACCCTTGAGTGTGTGTGTGTGTGTGTGCATGTGTGTGTGTGGAGAGAGAGAGATCCAGAGTATGGATTCATTTCCTTTACAGCTAATCCTTCAATTTTAAGATATTTATAATAAAACCTTGAAAAGGAAATATAGGCGTCTGATAATTCATAAGAGATGTTCAACAATGCTAGATCTGGGAAATGCAAATTAAAATAACAAGATAATTTTTGTACATCAAATTAGCAAATATATCAACATTTTATAGTATCAAGTATTGGTGAAGGTAAGGGGTAATGGGATCTCAGACACAATACTAGGGAGAGTGCAAATTTGTTTAATTACCGGTTCAGTTTGGTGGTATCTATTCCAGAGACAGTGCAACAACATGATTAAGAGCTCAGACATACTTTAGGTGCAGCTTCCCGCTCTGACACTTAATCTCCATATCATCTTCAGTGAGGTACTTACTCTCTCTTACCTTGGTTTCCATCTTCTTATTAAAAATACTTAACCTCCCTATGCCTCAGTTTCCTGATCTGTCAAATGGGGAAATAACAGCACTCACCTCATACTCATAAGAGTGCTGGGCACATTAGTGCTCAGTAAACGTGAAAAATGTCCATATACCATAAATCGGCAATATCACTCCTCCTATGTTTGCATAAAGAAGCTGACACAAGGATATTTATTTCACTATTACTTATACTGTTTGTTATAGCAAATAAATGGAAACAACCATTAGCATTCATTGCTAGCTATGGAAACATTCCTGACACATAGTGCTGAGTGACTAAAATACCAATGAAAAGCATATGTTTTCCATGGAGATCTATTTATATCTATGTTTGCTAACAACTATAATATGTTTCTATCTAGCATGTTTCCCCGAAAATAAGACCTAGCCGAACAATCAGCTCTAATGCGTTTTTTGAAGCAAAAATTAATATAAGACCCAGTCTTATTTTATTGTAAGACAAGGGTATAATATAATATAACATAATATAATATATAATATAATACCAGGTTATAATATAATATAATATAGCATAATATAGCATAGCATAGCATAACATAATATAATATGATAATATTATATTATATAAGACCCGGTCTTATATAAGACCGGGTTTTATATTAATTTTTGCTCCAAAAGAGGTATTACAGCTGATGGTCCAGCTAGGTCTTATTTTCAGGGAAACACGGTATATAAGTTTTAGAAAAACTTTGGGAGGACTGTATCCAAACTGACAACAATAATTTCTGCTAAGGGATTAGGATTAAGGGTAGGAAAAGATAGTCAAAGGAGATTTATATTTATCTGCTGTGTTTGAATTCTTAGAGAAAAAATTATTCATGAGGCGCTTGTGCGATTAAACATTAGTACAATTTTGAAAAGTAATTCAGGTTCACCTGACTCCAAAACCAATTCATATAGTCACTACATATCAGAAAAACCTTTCATTTACCAGGAAAGCCTTTCCTCTGTGGCTACTTCAAACCATAAAAATTTTAGTCATGTTTCAAAATTGTTTTCACTTGCTGGAGTTGTTATAGTGATCATTTGTTTCCCACTAAATGTGAGCCATACCAAGATGCATGAATGGTAGCAATGATCTATATCACTTCCAATAATCTATATTATTCCTGTTACTTTCAAACATCATTTTTTCCTTGGGTTAAAAGAAAGAATGACAGGGGGCCAGCCAGGTGGCTCAGGCGGTTAGAGCTCCATGCTCCTAACTCCGAAGGCTGATGGTTCGATTCCCACATGGGCCAGTAGGCTCTCAACCACAAGGTTGCCAGTTCGATTCCTCAACTCCCACAAGGGATGGTGGGCAGCGCCCCCTGCAACTAAAATTGAACATGGCACCTTGAGCTGAGCTGCTGCTGAGCTCCCGGATGGCTCAGTTGGTTGGAGCGCGTCCTCTCAACCACGAGGTTGCCGGTTTGACTCCCGCAAGGGATGATGGGCTGTGCCCCCTGCAACTAGCAACCACAACTGGACCTGGAGCTGAGCTGCGCCCTCCACAACTAAGACTGAAAGGACAACAACTTGAAGCTGAGCTGTGCCCTCCGCAACTAAGATTGAAAGGACAACAACTTGACTTGGAAAAAAGTCCTGAAAGTACACACTGTTCCCCAATAAAGTCCTGTTCCCCTTCCCCAATAAAATCTTAAAAGAAAAAAAAAGAATGACAATAACTAACACTAATTAACACTAATATACCATTACAGTTTATATACTGAACATTTTATGTTCAGTATATAATGTAAGTATATAATATAACATATTATATTGATATACTTAGCATTTTCACGTAAATAATAGGAGTTTTAGAAAGGCAACTTAATTGTTTTCCCCTAAAGAGTTGTAAATAAAATTTTAAATATGAGATGTGAAGATGAAAATCAGAGATGGAGAAAGCATAATTTTGACTAATTCAAAGTTCAGAATGACTGATTATCCAAACTTTCAGATGAAATCTGGAAAAAAAAAAAAAAGCAAGATGGAAAGCAGATAAAGTTTGGTGAGAAAAAATACAAAATTGTACTTAGATGCTTAAATTTGTTTAACAAGCTTTCTGAATAACATGATTTTAAAATATTAAAAATAGATAGTTGTTAACACGTTGCGTAGGGATCACGAGAATCTTCACGAGGGATTTAAACTCCACCGTACGCAATGTGTTAATAGATAGTTGTTAGAAAATAGATAGTTGTTAATTATTGTGTTATTTTAATATTTTATGTTATAGAAAAACTGAAAATGATTCAATTGTATATTTGTCATCATTTTGAGGTCTTCAAATCAGGGAAAGAATGTTTCTGTAAACAACTATAAGCTTAAGTTTCATCCGTGGCAACGTCCCAAATTGGGGTCCTAGGGTTTACAAGGAAATTGCCTCATACACAATCAAGGAAGCCAAGTGATAAACCCATACAATAGATGTCACGAAAATTTTCAGCCAGCTCAATTCATCCCTTGGATGCTGATGTTCTCTGTGAATTTCTATTATTAATATAACCATTTGAAAATTATAAATCATGTTAATTTGTATTCATTGACCTTGACATCAATTGATTGGTTACTTTTGCACAGTAGAGTAATAGAATCAATAATGATACAGATCTTCAAAGGATTCCAAAAATTTCCATTTCTACGTCAGAGCTGCAGCTTTTAAAATGCTGGTTACTGTTTAATTTTTTAAAGAAAACATGTGGGCCAAAAAACCAAGTCTGAGGATTAATCTCCACCCCAGGCTACCAATTTGTTAGCTCTAGTAACAGTCTGCTTTCCTTCAACATAATAAACTGAGAAAAAAGGGGGGGAAATGATATAGAATAAAAGTTCAAGTTCTCTATAATTTCTTGATTCTGTGTTTCTTCATTCATTATACTTTTTCTCTAATTGCCAACAATACCATAAAAATTACAGGCCTCCTTTGGATTATCCCCCAATTTCCAGATAATCTTTCCCTTAAAAAAAAAAAAAAAAGCACTAGTGTTAGGACTAATAATTTCAAATTGATTTTGCTTTAAGAATATGGTGACATTTAAAACATGTAATTAGCACATTTTTACAGTTTGCAATCACCATCCTCTGCAAAACAACTGATTTCATGAGGATGAACTACATTAAAACTAGATATTTGACTTAATTTAACATGTGTTTAATCTGCTAAAATCATTGAACAAATTCCAAGTAGCTGATAAAAACAAATTTCCAAATAATTGGTTCTGTTTTTCTCTAAAATGTAAAAACCAGAAAAGTAAATTATGTGGCACTTTACTTGATAGAAGTACAGGAGTATCGTTCTAGACTAATGGACCATCTCTTTCTTGCCTTACACTACAAATTATTGAGAATGAATGTACTTTTTTTTATATTTCAAATTGCTCATTTCCTTTATGAACATGCAGGTAACAAAAGAATACAAAGAACAAAGTAAAAATCACTTTTAATCTCACTGCCTAGAAGACCCACAATTAACATTTTGGTGTACATCTTTCCAGAGAGTGTCCTATACATATATGAGTATATAGAAATTTACTTTTTTTTAACAAACACAGAAACATATTTTGTATAATCTGCTTAGTCACTTAATATATTGTAAGTTTCTTTGCACATGAATAAACAATGATTTACTAGTATAATTAATGGCATCATAGTATTACATTATTTAATATATAATATGTATAATGTTATGTAATATATAATATAGAATATGCAATGTGTAATATATAAATAAATGTAAAATTTTAATATGTAAATGTTTTAAATTTTGTAAATAAAACTTTTCATTAAGAAAATGTTTTCCAATATTAATGTTAGCTATTAGACGGCTGGTTAAGTTTTATTTAAGTTCCCTCAGTTAATCAGATTTGCAAACTAGCCTTCATAGAAATATGTAGCCTCTGGTAATAGTTACTTTCTCCCGCTTCTGTTAGAGTTGGGGAACAGAATTTACTTTGGATTCTGTCCCTGCCCATTTATCCACATCATTGAGAAAATGTAGTGTTTCCTCCTTTGTTTATTCATTAAGTTTTTATTAATCTTCTAAAATACAATAGTATTGACATTAAATTTCTTCTTGAAAATTGCTTGATAAAACATTTTATCCACTTACTGTAGTTCCTCTGCCAATACTTTAGAAATTCTAGAAGCCATGTAATTGATAGTGGTTTAGAGAGAAGAATAGAAAGGCACAATGATAATGACCAACAAGCTAAACAAGAGTGAAAAAAATCAACAAACTAGAAAATAGAAACTGATTAACAGGAAGTAGGACAATACACATTTATGTAGTCAGCCATTTCTTCACCCAACAAACATTCCTTGATGATCTGGTATATGCCTGGTGCTGTGCTAATTCTGGTGATAAGAAACATTTGTAGTCATGTGGTAGGTACTATGACAGAGGTAACCTCAGAGTACTATGGAATCTAAGAAAGGCAACTTTCCATAATCAAGGTAAAAAGTGGTGGTCAGAGAGGGATATGTTCCAACTAAGAACAGAGACTAAGCATTGGAAATGTTAAATTAATTAAACAAGGAGGCCATTCAACTGAGATAGCTCTGATACCATGGCATCTACATAAGCAAACCAAAATCTAAGCTTGTAAATACCTTAAGGTTATGAATTTGAAACTTAAGGACAACAAATCACAAACAGCCATCTAGGCTTTCAGCTCTAGCTAATTAATAAATTTCCTTACTTTGCTTCCACCTTTCTCTATAAAAACCTCTCCCTGAGCTCTGTCAGGGCAGCACTCTTAACCACTTCCGGTTTGGTGCTGCCCCATTCTAATGGATTTTTGCTCAAATAAACTCTTAAAAGTTTTAATATATCTGTCATGCAGGGTGTCAGGCAGGGTCTCTAGTCCCGCTCCCTGCATAAGAATGCAGGATATGGTGAGGCCAAAAAGGAACACCCACGGAGCCTTAGATAGGGGAGTCATACCATTATAGTCTTGCTGGAGGCTGGTTTGGAGAAACAGGAAACAGGAGCCACACAATCTGCAACCCTCACTCCACCACTTGCTAGCTCAGGCACCATCTTCTTGCTAGCCCCCATTTGCTGCTAGCATAGCCACGGCAGTTATATTAGTGGCCAATGGCTCACTGGTTGCAGCTGACAGCCAACTAGCCAAAGCTGATGGCCAACCAATCACAGTTGATCGCCATTTACTACCTGAGCCAGCACCTTTCCACGTGAGGCCAAGAGTCTGGAAACTGCTCTCTGGGGCTCTGTCCCCACAATATCTCAGTTTATCTTTCAACGAGTTAAAAACTACAGTTTTTCTTTATTGTCTTAACAGACCCACAGGTTTTAAACTCTAAGTGCAGTCGCTATAGAGATGATCCAGCAGCAGAGTAAAGAAACCCTATTAAAATGTAGATGTATGTTTGTTAATAACATGTAGTGTCTGGGAAATTATCAAATGAAGTAAGCACCAGGAGTGGGTAAGGATTTGAGCCCAGGCTCTGCTATTCACTTCTCAGTTGGGAGGACCCTGTTTTATCTGCTTTCCAGAAATATCACGAGAAAAGAAATTAAAAATTGTCATGTATGTGCCAGCATTTTATAAATTGTTAATGCTACCAATGTGAAATCTGCTACAGTAAACATTGCAGGAGCAGCTTGAATGCTCATGCCATCGAAGCAGTGGCATATTAAAACTCATTTAGCACTATGTATTTTGTTTTGACAAAATAATGATAATGATATGAGACATGCTAATCTATTAATCTAATATTTTATGGCCCTTATCATTAATTAAAAACACTCTGCCTGCTTATATTCTTCTGCTCTCCTCAGACGCTCTCCCTTAGACATGTTAACATAAGTCTAATCTTTTCAACTAAGTTCATGTCTAGTTAAAAAATAAATACAGTAGAATAATATAAATTAGACAGCAATAAATAAAGATAATATTTTATTATTTGGATATATACTATATTCAGCTCCAATCTAGTCAAAATTCTGATTACTATTGGTTTCAAGAGAAGTTAGTATCACTAGAAGAAGTGTACACGGTGTGTGCACACAGACTCCCCATGGAAGACTCAAGGATATTGAGGCTAAGTCCCTGTTGAGTATGGTTGAGACATGGGGCTTCCTTCTTCGGTCCAGCCCCTGATAATGGAACAGAGGTTCTAGCTTGAACGTGGCATGCTGAAAACACTGGAGTAACAATTGCCCTCCCTCTCCGTGTGAAACAGAGTTTCCATACCAGGAGAGACAAGCAAAGAGGTCCTCAGTCTGCTGGCCCCCACCCACTGAGTGTTCAGCTTTTAGAGTGGGTTTGTCATTCAGTAAGAAGCTTGTCGTTGTTCCTACCCTAAGCTCAAAGATTTTTCCTGATAGAGTGGAGGGAGAAACAAGGCATAAAACAGGTTTCATTTACAAGGAACTGATTTCATTTACAACAGAGAGTGAAAAAGTTCAAGCCTAAAGGTGCGCTGAAGAAAAGTGGAGGTTGTGGTGAAAGGATATTGAGAGAATATTCAAGATAGAGGCTAAACTGTGAACCAGCTAGTTTGCAGAAGATAACAGAGGAATAGGACACCTAGGGGGAGCTCTTTTGTGCTCAGAACAAAAACCCAATACTGACTTCAGAAACTCTTCCTTCAGTGGAGCCAGAATTTGATTGGGTCTCATTTCACAGTAGAATTCAGCAATGAAATCATCTGAGCCTGGTACTTTCTTTTTCTGAAAAGTTATTAATTATTGATTCAACTTATTTAATAGACATAAGCCTATTCAGATTATCAGTTTTCCTTGTGTGAGTGGTTTGTGTCTTCCAAGGAATTGGTCCATTTCACCTAAGTTATTAAATTTGTGGGCATATGTCTCTGAATTGTGACCTTCACAAGCATGTCTCTATAAAAGGTTCTTTCTTGGATCTACAGCATGATAATCTGGAGGGGTTCCTGAAAGAAGTACCTCTGAAAATGTGGGGATCCCCACAAAGTGCAGTCATGAATTTCTCACTCACACTAGTCTACATTCAGTCTCTAACAATCCATGAAATTTAACCATCTTCCTGCCAGTTTGTGGCTCCGCTGGCTTCTGTTTCACATAAATATATCTTGGTTGTGATCTTCTGCATTTGCCTGTCTCTTGAGATTTCAGGATGATGGTTCGCCCCGAAACTTCAGTTCTCAGATGGGGGCCAAGAAAAGTCATTGGTTTTCAGTTTGTTGAGCTTTCTTTTTCCTTTTTGATATAAGAACAGAAGTGGTGACATTTAAGCTCTTCACATGTTAGATATGAAACAGAAAGTGGTCACATTATTACTTTTTATTACTGAGTAGTATTCCATTGTATAAATATACCAGTTTGTTTATTCATTTTCTGTTGATGGATTTTTGGATCATTTTGAAATTTTGTCCCTCATGAATAAAGCTGCTGTGAACACCCTCTTAACTGGCTTTTGGTGGTCATGGTAACTATTAATTTTATAATTCCAGATCCAAACTAAACAATAGATCACAGCAAGGCACCTATAGAGCAAATGAATCACCCACAGCGTAACTGACTTTGTAATTCACTCAGCCACTGAGTGGACATTCTCTGCAGAAAATAGGCTTGAGTACAACATCTAACTTACTTCAGGTAGACTTCAGATTGAGAACCATCACTTCTTATAGCACAAGCCGTGAACTCAAGAGTGAGTGAAAATATCTTTATTTTCCTAAAACTACATTTCTGTTGAGCCATCATTTGACTTAGTAACAGCATATTCAGTCTTAGTGATTTCCAAGTAAACTCATCCAGTGAATAAAGAGTTCATATTTTTACTCACCCTTCTTCCCCATTTCCCTCCCTGATTCTAAGTTCTGGGGTATATACAAGTATGTTGCCATTATATCAGTGAGGAGGTGACATCTTATTTTTCTCTGTGCTGGCCCTTGTGAGATAGACAATTTCCTAAAGACATCTTTATATCATTGGTGCTTTTTCATTTTTGAAAATTGACACACTATTTTATTATGCTTTGTCAACTGAAACTATTTCTTCCATAAACTATAACAGTTTATTGTCAGATATCTGCAATTATTTTGTATTTCAAATTCATATCACAGTACACAGATTTTCTAGAAAATTATGTCCCTTCTAATCTCAGGTTATAGCAAATCATAAATGCCTACAGCTGATTCATATAATAGTTCCACGTGCCTAACAGAATATTGTACAACCAACAAAATCACCTGGAATAGATTATTTTGAGGTAACTATGGAATATGTTTTAATTCTTAACATTAAGAATGTTAACCTGTACGTGGCAGACTCCTTTTATCTTCAGTATAGAGGGGAATAATTCTCCTTTGTCACTATCATCCCCTATTAAGGGCTATTCTCAGTAAATATTAGTTGATTTACTTTTTATAATCAGCTAATTTACGCTTCCACCCCCACACATACACACTAATAATGTTTGAGAGATTTTAAAATGTTACTTAAAGCCCAGCTTCTGAATTTTTATTGGACTCTTCATGATATTAGCAGGGCATAAAGTCTGAGCACTTCTTTCCTGGGACCATGAAAATCTAAGATTCAATTAAAAGCCAGTTCAGAACTTCTCATTAGCCAGTTCATAAAACATGTAGGAAATTGATCTTCATTTGAACTTCCTTACAATAGTTTATGATGGTCAAATTTAGTAGATTTTTGGTCTTTTCAAAAAATTATCATAAACTCAGGTAAATGGAGATAGAAAACGAACCACATAATTTTCAAAATAACTGATTTTATACTATGATTATCATATTACTCATTAGACATTAGTAAATATGAACCCACATTTTTGTGGTTCTTAGTTTCTTAAAATGATGTAAGAGATGTGACGTTGACCTCAATTAACTCTAACACTTTTACCAGTCAAAAATGCTTTAGTTTTCACTTAAATGTATCTCTATGACAATAGAGGAGAAGGGAGTGTCTACAAGGTAAGGGAAATGGCAAAAGACATAAGGGCTGGAAAGTATATGGCATGTTTGGGAGACAGAAAGTCAAGCAATTTGACTATTGTATAGATTTTATGTTGGAATTAGTATGAAGTAAACCTTGGAAGATAGGTTGGGGCCAGATTATAAAGAGCCTTGAATATGTTACAGGTAATGGAGAGCTATTGTAGGGATCAGGCTAAGGTGAGCATAATAATGATTTTAACAGGAATGATCTGGTGTTAAGAGTTAGTTGTGGATTAAAGGAGAGCTGAGGCTGAAAGAAGAAGAATCAACAGAGGGGATGTCTTCTAAACTAGGTGTGACCTAATGAGTAAAGGTGATATCAGTAAAATTCAAAGAGTAACAAAAGCATTTCGAAAAAAGAGGCTGATATGATGTATAAAGCTAATGAGAAGAAAGAGTCAAAGACAATTCCAATTTAATGTTGGGAGAATTACATTTCCACTTAATTCAACATGGAAAGCATTTAGAGAAAATAGAAAATGTGAGTTTAGTTTTACAGACTTTTAATTTGAAGCATAAGTAGATATATGAAAGAAAATGTGCTGTGTGTAGTGGAAATTGGGTGAAAGGTCAGGGATATATCCATTTTAATTTTAAATAAACCTTCACTGAAAAAATAGACAAATAAAGTGTTAAAGTTTTAACTTGAGCATCACATTGAAAAACTGAAGGGATCTAGTCATTCATATGACTGATGTTTTAAATTTATACCAAAATACATTGGTCAGATTCTGCATTTAATCTTGTCTCTTATACGCATGTGCTTTGCTACCATATTATGAACGATGTCTTCTGATTTGGCAGAGATTAGCTTAGTAAACTGAATATTTATTATTAAAGGGGAATTTTTACCATTTAAGTGAATGTTCCAATTTAATACTGCCAATAAAATGTGAAATGCTAATTTTCCTGGCAAAAGAGGTCTCTGAATATGCTGTCTGCATAAATCAAAGTAACTAAGTGGTTCAAGACAATGGGGAAACAATTCTAACTATTTTGTGGAATTTATAGCTTAAATCACACAATCAAAGCAGTTATTTAATAATTTTTATAGATAAAACCACAACATAATCTGCTTCCAAATCAATATACATTAATTTTTTGTATGTTAAAGAGGCTCGAAACATGTAAGCAGTCCAGTCACATAAGTAATTTAGCCTCAGTCTCCTCATCTGTGAAGAGCAAAGTTAGAATGAAAGCTAAGTTTCCTTTCAGTTAGTATATTTTACTGTATATAAACACTACATCTTGAGAAAATAAGTTTTCAATAATAAAGAGTTTCTTATTGAACATGTTAGGTGTACTAAAAATGTGCCAGAAAGAACAACTGTCAAGAAAATCTAAAATCATAGGCTGTTGTGATTGATGTGATGTGGAATTTATTTTACGTAGTCTTTTTATCCAGGCAGTTTAGTAAGTTCTATGGTTGTAGTAATCACAATCTTAAAAGGAAGGGAATAGGAGCAAATATTCTAAGCCCCATCGTAGTTGACATAGTAAGTCAGTGGTATAACCTAACAGGTCAAAGTGTGGGCCTCAGATCAGCGGCATGGGCATCACGTGGGATCTTCCTAGAAATGCGGAATCTCTGGGTCGCTTCCAAAACTACTGAGTCAGAATCTGCATTTTACCAAGATCCCTAGGTGATTCCTGTGCACATTAAAGTCTGAGAAGCATTGATAATAATCCTACTGGATCTACAGTCAGTGAGTGAGAAATTCATGTCATCCACCTATAGAGATCCCACTTTTGTCTTACTTGTCTTCAGCTCATCAAGTTTTATGGTGTCACTTGCCCGAAGGTCATACACTTAGTCAAAGAAAAAATGTGAAACTGAGGAGATGCATCATGAAGGAAATAGCTTGAATTATACTTCATATAAAACCAGTACAAAGATAAATAAGTTTTGTAATGTACATCATGGTGACTATAGTTAACAATATTGTATTTATATATTTGAAAACTGCTAAGAAAATAAATCTTAAAAGTTCTCATCACAAGAAAAATACTTGTAACTATGTGAGGTGATGAATGTTAACGAAATTTATTGTAGTAATCATTTTGCAATGTATATATATATCAAATCATGTTGTACATCTTAATTAAACTGATAGAATGGTATATGTCAGTTATATCTCAATAAAACTGGAGAAAAAAGGAATGGTTCAGACCATGTATGTGAACCTCCTCCACTCTAGCCAAGTAATACGCAGAGAAATTTACTTTAAAATCTCTAAATAAATAAATAAATAAATAAATAAATAATTAATTAAAAAAACAAAATCTCAACCAAGGCCCTTCATTCACCAGGGCAAAAACAAAGTGAGTTTTGGAGAGCTATACAGAACATACATATGTTCTTACTCATTTTGCAATAAATGGTCCATTCTTTTATAGTCTTGTTATAGAGATTGCTTTAAGTCATACACAGAGGGCTATTTCTTCCCTGAGCTTCATTAAGCTTTTTTAAAATATAGGTTTGCCACGATGCTTAGAAACTAGTAAACTGAATGGACTGAAAAGGACTTACTTGATTTGCTGTTGAGAAGAGAAGGGTGAGACAAAAAGAAATAAATTAACATTTCTTGAGCTTCTATTCTGTGCTTAGTACTATACTAGATGTTTTACATAAAGAACCAGGGTCTCTAAAATATTAAACAAGAGATCTGTTCTCTATCATATAAATATGGTGTTATTGTGATCTGTCACAACTATAAAAACTATAAAAACATAGCTTTCTAATCATTTAATAAGTTACTTTAAAAAAATCTATGTATTTAAAACTTTGCTTTGTTAAAAACTATAATATTAACACTTCCAGTCCTTTCCCATCTCTTCAGTTAGAAATTATTAAGAAAATATCCTACACAAACAGGAATCAGATAATCCTGCTATTACAATATATCTAAAGTGCCTATTTCAGAGCTTAAACACACATGGGGATCTTATCTGGGCTTCCATCATAGTACTGTTTATCTGATTGTGGTCCCTGAAGGTATCTTGAAAATGCAATTGAAACCATTTTGCAACCTAAGTTTTAACCATCATGGAAGATAGTTAGTTATACAATGCTTCATTCCTTCATTCAAGGAATGAGTATCTCCTACTTGTCATACCCTTTTAACAGTAGAGTATAAAAGTAAATAAGTGCACAGACATAAATTAAATAAATAATTACAAATTGTGAAAAGTGCTACAAAGGAAAAAAGCATAAGCCCATGACAAGAATCTATCAGGGAAGAGGTTCCTTTTCTGTTGTGGACAAGATGGATCCAACCAGAACAAACATCCTCCAGATGACAACTATGGAGTCAGACTGCGGCAAGGCTGTTGTGATTGATGTTAATAGATAGGGCAGGGCTCATATTGCACGATATCATGTTAACTGAAACGCATGCATATTGGAACCCTGTCCTTGCTTTACACAATTCTATAGTAGCAGTTACTCCGCAAAGTGAAAGCATCGTTATAAAATTCACAAGTTTCAGTTAACAATGTAATGTACATGCAAAGACTGCCTGCATTACAAAACAACTATCTGAAGTCGCTGTATGGTGAAAAAAAGAAACAGGTGCATATTAGAGGAGGTCAATACTTGTAAAAAGGAGCAACACACGGTGTTTTACCTTTCTTTAAACCATTTTTAACCTAGAAGAATGCTTCAGGAGGCATGATTCACAAAGTGGATAAAATTTCTATAGAAAAATGTGCAGACTTTCTGACCCAAAGAAACAGAGGACAGATTCCAAGGAAACCACAACTCTTGGAAAGTGAGGGAAGAACTACCAAAAAGGAGAGAGACAAAGAAAAAGACCCCTAATTCTGTATATAAACTATGCTCATCTACCTACCTAAATCATGCACGTGTGAGACAGAGGTCAGCTAAGGATGAAACAACTGAACTGTGAGTTGAGCTGCTACAACAGAGATAGCATTTGCAGTTTGAGTCTCATCAAGTTTACTGCCTCTTGAAACAAATGAAAAACATCAACATCCTTTGGAAGAATTTGAAAGAAAAGATATTCACAAACTTACATTCACAGTGTCTAGATAAACTTCAGTTACTACCTAAAATACAGAGAACAAGGAAAATGTTAACTTATTCTTTAAAGAAAAGACATGGACACCAACCCCTGGGTCATATCTAAAATGACCCAGGAATTGGGATTAGCAGACAAGTATTTTTAAGCAGCTATTCTAACTATGCTTAACGATATAAGGAAAATAATCTCACAGTGAATAAAAGATAGGAAATCTAGCAAGGAAGTAAAAAAATGTCAAAAAGAATTAAAAATAAATTCTGGAACTTAAAAAAAATACAATATATGAAATAAAAATTCACAAGATAGGCTTAACAGTAGAATGGAGAATACAGGGGAATGAGAAAATAAACTTGAAGGTATGTGAATATAAATGATCCAAATGAAGAATAGGTTGAAAAAGTGACAGAGTCCCAGCATCCTATGGGATATCAAAATGTTTAATATGCACATAGTAATTAAAGTTAAGAAGGAGAGGAGTAAGAGAACAGGGTAGAAATAATATTTGAATATATAATACTATTTCCAAAATTCCGTAAAACACTTATATTTACAGTTTCCAGATTCTCAGAAAACCAAAAACAGGAAAGCTATAAAGAAAAACACTCATCAGTACATCAGTTAAACTGATGAAAACCAAAAATTCAAAGAAAATTTTGAAGGCTACCAGAAACTCAGAGATATTAAAAATGTGTCATCATTTTAAGCCACTAAATTTGGGGTAATTTGCTATGAGGAAATAGGTATCTAACACAAATATTATAATTGGAGGTATCAACATCCTTCTGTCAATAATTGATAAAAAAATATGCATAGAAGACTCTAAAAAATATCAATCAATTTACCTACATGTAATTTATAGAACACTTCTGTCAATAACAGAAGAAAATAAATTATTTTCATGTGAACACAGATTATTTATTAGAACAGATCATATTCTGGACCACAAAATAAACCTCAATGAATTTAATAGAATTGAAATCATTCAAAGTATATTTTCTGTCCACAACAGAATTAAACGACAAATGAACAACAAAACAATGTCTGGAAACACCACCTTATATACGGACATTAAAATTAGACTTCTAAATAAAATGAATCAAAAAAGACATCACAGGGAAAATTAGAAAAAGAATTTTAAGTGAACATAAATGAAAAAACAGTATATCAAAATATGTGAGAAGCACCTAAAGCAGTGCTTAGAGAGAAAATTATCACATTTAACTCTAATATTAGGAAAGAAGAATCACCTCAAATCACTAATCAATAATCTAAGTTTGTACCATAAGAAACTTGAATAAGAAGAGTAAATTAATCCTCAAATAAACAAAACAGAATAAAGAGTGCAATCAATAAAAAAGAAAAGAACGCCAAAAGAGACAATAAATAAAACCAAAAGCTGATCTTTTGAATCGATAAATAAAATTGATAACTTCTATAACACTTATCAAGTATTTGCCAAAGAGTAATGAAAATATAGATTCAAAAAAAATAAAACCAATCGGGCATATTTACTCAAGAGATGAAAATATAGACCCTCAAAAATGCTTATACATAAACATTCAGAGCAGCTTTATTTGTAAGTGTCAAATACTGTAAACAATCTAATGTCTATCAACAGGGGAATGGATAAACAAATTGTAATATATTTATGCAGTGGACTAGAACTCAGCAATAAAAAGAAACCAACTATTGATACACATAATGGATGTTGGTTGTGGTGAATCTCACAGACATAAAGCTGGACTAAAAGAGAGACACAAAAGCATATATACTGTATGATCTCATTTATAGTAGTCCCTATTTATTTGCGGGTATATGTTCCAAGACCCTCAGTGGATGCCTGAGGGATGGTACTGAACCTTTTATATATTTGTGTGTTTTTTTCCTATACATACCTATAATAAAGTTTAATTTATAAATTAGGCAAGGTAAGATAATAACAATAACTAATAATAAAATAGCACAATTTTAAAAAGCACTATAATAAAAATTATGTGAATATGGTCTCTTTATCTTATTATATTGTAGTTACCCTTCTTGTGATAATGTGAGATAATAAAATGTCTTAAGTTGAGAACTTCTACCTTTTCACTTAAAGCAAGTACTTTATGGCTTCTCTTTGGCATATCTGAATTACAGACATCATGACTCTTGTGCTTTGAGGCCATTATTAAGTAAAATAAGGGTTACATAAACACAAGCACTGCGGTACCATTGACAGTCGACCTGATAACCAAGACGGCTACTAAGTGACTACCAGGTGGGGAGTGTGTACCACGTTGATACCCTGGACAAAGGGATGACTCTAGTCCTGAGTAGGACTGAGCAGAACATTGTGCAGTTTTATCACACTACTCAGAATGGAGCACAATTTAAAACTTATGAATTGTTTATTTCTGAAATTTTTCATTTAATAATTTCAGAGCCAGTTGACCACGGGTAACTGAAACCTCAGAAAGTGAAACCATGGGTAAGAGGGGACTATTGTCCTCGAAATTCTAAAACAGACAAATCAAAACTATAGCTATCAAAATAATGATTGTTTCCAGGTGTAGGAGGTAGGCAAATATTCACTAGAAAGGGACACAAGAGAGTTTCCTTGGTGCCCTGTGTCTTGATTGGTGTGAGTGGGTTATAAGGGTGTATACGTGGGTACATTTATCTAAATCATCAGACAGCTTGCCTATAATCAGAGAGAGAGAGGGAGAGGGAAAGAAGGCAGGACACAGAGTGAAAGAATACAAAAGACAAAACCAAAGAAAAAGACCAATCTGGCCAGATCTTGGGGTAGAAATTAATCTGGACCATGTATAAAGGCGTAGAGTTACAAAACAAGACTAACTCAGAAAACAAAGAAGTAAAAGCTATGGTAAGGAGCAGTTTCTAGAGACTGGACCGGCGTCTCCAAGGATGAACAGTCTTTAAGTTATTTACTGCTGAACACTTGCGTTTGTAATTGTGTGTATGTTATATGTAACCACGCTGACTTTAAGTATGTATGTATTCAATGAGAGCCAAGTTCAACTTTGTAAAGCCCCTGAACACTGAAAATATTACGGTATTTTGGTTTATTTATCCCCATTGAGTAATTACAAATTAAAATTATGCACCCATAGACTGAAATATCTATAGATGAATGTATATGATATATAGTATGTGCCTTGAAAACAATATGGGTGCAGAGACAAATGAGGATATGGAAGTGTTTGGCCATGGGTTAATCATTGCTTCTGCTGGATAATGGGTACCATTATGTATGTTTGAAAGAAAGTTGAAGGAACCTGTAGGAACCATAAAAATAAATACGTTAAACAAGGTCAGTGAAGTTTTTATTTCCTTTTCATGAATAACTACTGTAGGGACAGAGCCAGGAGTACAGTTTCCAGGCTCTTGGCCTCACATGGAAAGGTGCTGGCTCAGGTAGTAAATGGCCATCAACTGTGATTGGATGGCCATCAACTGTGATTGGATGGCCATTAGCTGTGGCTAGTTGGCCATCAGCTGTAACCAGTGAGCCATTGGCTACTAATATAACTGCCGTGGCTACGCTAGCAGCAAGTGGGGGCTAGCAAGAAGACGGTGGCTGAGCTAGCAAAAGTGGATTGCAGTTAACAAGTGGGGTTGGTTGGCAGAGAGAAGTGGACGGCAGGTTGCAGATAGTGTGGCTCCTGCTTCCTGTGTCTCCAACCCAACTGCCACCGAGACTATAGTGGTATGACTCCCCTATCTATGGCTCCATGGGTGTTCCTTTTTGGCCTCACCATATCCTGCGTTCTTATGTGGGGAGCAGGACCAGAGACCCCACATGACACCCCGCATGACAACTACTTTGAAGGCTTTAACAAACATCTGTTAATTATTTTAGTGCCCCTGTTGCTAATGTTAAAAGCCCAGGCATAGTATGTATACCTACTGGGTGATCCTGTCCTTGTTGGACTGAGGATTGTTGCTCCATGATTGTCTTATCTCAGGTTAAAGGAGCCTCAGGGCAGTGCAAATAAAAACTAAGAGAAGGAGCCCAGTCCTTTGTCACTGGAAGCATTCCAGCTAAAGAAAAATGACCAGAAATGTTCTTACGTCAGATGAGGTAAAAATACCAGTGGAGAAAGTCCTAGTGTATTTTGTTCTTCTATCAGGATGTGAAGAAAATTATAATTGAGGTTTTTATTTTAGAAATAAAAGCTAAGGTAGTAAATTTGAATTTCCTAAAGACTATTGTGGGGACAGAGCCAGAAGTGCAGTTTCCAGGCTCTCGGCCTCACATGGAAAGGTGCTGGCTCAGGTAGTAAATGGCCATCAACTGCGATTGGATGGCCATCAGCTGTGGCTAGTTGGCCAATCAGCTGTAACCAGTGAGCCATTGGCCACTAGTATAACTGCCGTGGCTATGCTAGCAGAAAATGGGGGCTAGCAAGAAGATGGTGCCTGAGCTAGCAAGTGGCGGAGTGAGGGTTGCAGATCATGTGGCTCCTGTGTCTCCAACCCAGCTACCCGCGAGACTATAGTGGTGTGACTCCCCTATCTATGGCTCTGTGGGTGTTCCTTTTTGGCCTCACCATATCCTGCGTTCTTGAGTAGGGAGTGGGGGCTGAGACCCCGCAGGCCGCCCCGCACAACAACTATTGATTGTAGATCGCAGCTCTTTGATATGACTTATTGTAAAACAAACGTGTTTAATATACATTGACATTCAACAAATATTTTCAGTTGTTGAAATATTTGTTCATTTTCTCTGAACAAATATAAACCATTCTGTAGTATGATGAGCATGTAATTGGAAAAATAAATCAGCTTCAATTTTTAGATTACGAAAAATTTATAACACTGAGGAAAAGATACCAAAGAAAGAAAATCCTTTATACTTAAATACCTCCACATTTGTTTTTCAAAGTTCCTTAAAGTAGGAAATAAAATTATATTATCCAAAATGAATGATATTGTAGTAATAACATCTGGTTAAGGCAAAAATATAAGATATCATAGGCAGTAATTACTTCTTGCAACTAAGCAACACACTGATTTTGGTTTAATTCTTATTTATTTATTTATTTACAGATATAGGAGGAAGATTTCTGTTATCAAACTTTATGTAATTATAAAGAAATTAATATTGTGTCAGGAATATATATCTAAAGATTAGAAAATGCATGCAGATTAATAATAAGTAGAAAGAACACATTACTCTCTCATACTTGGGGCAATGTCATGTCAAAACAGTAACTTATTTTCAGTTAATCAACAAAGCAATCAGCAAGTATTTACTGAATAACTACAAGAAGTTGTGAAATGTACAAGAGACGTATAGTGTAAGGAGTTTGCAATCCTGGTGAAGGAGTGGACAATCCAAATGTCTAATACACATAAAATGATTAGATAAAAACAGAAACAGAACACATTTGAAGACAGTGTTTCCAAGAGTAAGTCTTTAAAGTGAGTTCAAGGAGGGTGGATAATGCTGAGTTGGAAAATGTACTTTGAATGATGGTTAAGAAAAGAACAGAGAGGATTTGGAACAAATACTTTATACAATGCATATAATCCTTAAAGTATTCACTCTACTTCTATAAAATAAGTAAATTGTTTCTATTTTCTTTAAGAACCAGAAGATCTAAAATATCCACTATGTTCTCTGATGTGAACTATACAATATATTTTAAATGCTGAGCATCTTTTCTTCTAAACATTTAAGACACAGAGATAGATGAGTGGAGTTAAATTGAAGAAATATCATTACAAAGAGAAATACTGCACTGGTATTAATAACAAGATTTAAATGAATATTCTTACATGTACATAATTCTGTCATCCAAAATATTTTTTGGTTTGTTTCAAATACACAGAGAAAAAGTTGCATGTACCCCAATAGCAAAAGCAAGTCACACACAGGGTATCCAGTTCAGCTTGTTCATATAAAACATACAAAAACATGCTCTATTAAAGACATTTGCAAGCCTAAAAGAATTGTCTCTACGTACTGCACAGGGCCAGAAGTAAAATTTTTGAATTTTACTTACCATCATTCTCATCCTATGCCTACAAGTATTTTCCAAGCACTTGCTACATGAGATAAACGTGATTGATTCTCTAGGGAGGAAAAAAAGTAAAAAAAGGATGTTTTCATCATGGCCTCTGTCCTTGAGCATCTTAAAATGCTTTTTGAGATCTGTGCACATAAAAAAAATGACAGTTTCAAAATCAGGAAATTTTCATGTATTTCTAGGGAAAAGCATAGACAATGCTGAACTGGGTATAAAATAAGCCTTGTAGTTATGATAAAACATTGTAAAATGCCCAGTATTCCTGTTCCTTTCTGTCTAATGACAGACATAAAAAGGGGAGAGAGAAATATGTAAATAAAAAAGCATTGAAACCATGAAGAATGTTCGAGTTGATCTGGTGATGCAGATCAGGGATATAAAGGAGGAAAAGAAAAACAAAAAACAGGAGAATCATAGATGATACTTGTGGCACAAATAAAAGATAAGCATCTTAATTAACAAATAGAATTTACATATTGATAAATATATTATCACCTTATAGGAATACACTTTGAACTATCTCAAAATGTATCCCCTAAAAGGTGAAATACCATTATTTCCGATAATAAATTTTAATTATGGATCTACCCATGTATTAGTTATACAATTTTAAAGATTACAATTTGGTTAGTTTAGTTTCCTTTCCTCTCCCACCCATTTTTTTTCATTTAGTTTCTCATAAAATGCAATGCTTCACAGCATCAAATAATTATATGGTATTTACTATAGGGATTAACTTTGAAATTAAACTGCACTTGTTAACATGCTTCCTGACAGTATACAGGAGATTTGGGCTCGATCTATATAATATGTAAAAAATCATTTCACTGGGAAATAAGTTAGACGAACTGATTTCATGTAAATAAAATTGTTTTAATGAAGCTCTTCCGTGTGTAACTGGTTTCTTTGGTATTATTAAAATCATTAGGTTTTATTTAGAATCATTAAGGAAAAATTTGACAGTTCCTTGAGATAATGTGGATCGCTATTCAGATAATGTATCTTCAATAAACAGCATTTTTGTCCTTAATTATTTGGATTGGTAATCAACATTGATCAAGTGTATTTATTATGATGATGTTTATTATTTATTCAATTTTATTCTTGGTTACATGTACCAAGATATTCTGTATTCTTGGGCAAAACAAAGACAAAAACATTCAGCCCTAAAACAATGAAAAATAGAGTTAAAAGCAATTCTAGCAGCAAAGTATATAGATTATAAGCACCTCCTGATAAACTGTACTCTCCGGCTGGCTTCTTTTCACTATCTCCTCTGTGACAGCACACTTGAGTTTCACCTAAAATATTTATGTTTTATCTGTGGTCCAATGAAAAATAAGTTCTCCCAGGAATAAAGGGCACACTGGTGTGATGCCATTGAGAGCTGTGAACCACTAGAATATGTAGTTAATGAATTGCCATTACAAGGTGGAATCACAGCTACGTAAAATGGCAACAGATTTGTACACACCAACATGAGAAAACAAAATACACTTGACCACTTAGACCCACCCGTTTTTAAGCAATGTTCTCTCCTGTCCCAAGAGAACATGGGGAATGCAAACGCATTTCTCCTGAGGATCTTAGGCAGACAGGAAAATCAAACAAGAGACACTGCGGCTGAGCACCATAATATGTACTAACAAAGCAGCGGAATTACAAGGCACTGTCTTGTGTACAGGAGGCTTCAGTCTAGCTAAGGGAGCGGGGAGCATACACAGGTGGGATGAAAGGAAAAATACCTCTGTTCTCCTGACCTTGCATTTACTCACAAACAACTGACAGGACCATGCCTCAATTCTTAGACAATTAGATACTAACTTTATATAAATATGCACTTTGAAGTGATGCATAAGGAGACTGAACGAACACCCTTGGTGTTTATTAATACAAACACATACTTTACATCCCCTCAATTTTCATGAATGCTTAGGGCACAATTTATTCATCTCAGTGGCGGTCAGAAGACAATGTTCTGTCTGAGGCTAATGAGTTCCAAAATGGGGGTATCTTGAAAAGTCAGAGAACAGCAAAGGGTTCTTTCTGCCCATCTTGGCCTCAAAATTTGTTAATTCTCACCCTCCCCAAAAAATCTAACCATGAATCCTCCAAGCCACAGCTCAGTTGATCCATCACTTTGAATCCTGTGTTGAACTGGTAATGAATTTTTCTTTCTTGAAAGCTAATCAAGAAGGAAAATCAAGTGTCTTGGAGGAGCAGAATTTATGTATAGTTTGTGTTCTTCAAGCCCCAAATCATCCTTCTCTGAAACAGTCGTCTATACCCAGGAGGTATAAGTGTTTCTAATTGATAAAAATAGCAGTGTCTTCACTTCTTCAACTTTTTTGAATCCATCTTCTTTTCTACTCTTGTCATTCAAATCTTGTAAAGTTTCCAAAATGTTTAATTCCTCATGCCCCCAAACTATTACCAGTGCATAGGTAATAGTAATCATTCTTATTTGACCTATGACACTCTATATATCATTGTATTTATAAAACGCATGCACACAGTTTCACTGTACCATAGTGAGCATTCTGATTTTACCTATAACCAATCTCATTAACTATAACCTATCTTAAAAGTCAAGAAATTATAAGAGCAAAATAGTAAATATCAGCAATTTATTTTTCTTGATAAAGATAGCCTAAATTATTACGACCCATAAATATGTGTACATAGCCATATTAAAAATATTTTTCCCTACTTGAAGGTATTTTGACACAAACTGCTAGTGACTGTTGAGTCACTGAAGTTGTAATGCATTTCAGAAACACATGTTATAATCATCAAACCTAAATACACCTCTAATTAAAGCAAATCCTGCCATGAGTATGCAGATCAAAAGAAAAGTGCTCTTGATATATTGCTGTTCAATTTGGGCCTCCACCTCTTCTACAGAAATCTCCCAGAGATACTACAAAGCCATTAGCATCTGCTACATGCTAAAGCTTCTAGTTTAACTCTAATAGCCTGTGTAAAATCCTGGATTATCAATCACTGTTGCAAACTATGCCCAGGTATCCATCTAGTTGTATTGTTTATGAAGGATTGGAGGGAGGGATACTGAGCAATATCTTTAGTGTTGACTGGTCAGAAAATATAAATGATATTTCCAAAACAATGAGTGAAATTTTTCAGCATACTCTATTCGACATGTAGAAAACTGGAAGAATTATTACTGTCTTTCAAAATGAAGCCCACAAAAGTGCCTGCCTCTCTTTATTATCAGATTCAATAAAGATGGTATGAAAAGTACTTTGAAAATTGAAGTACTCTTAAAAATATATGATATAATTATTACTATTTTTGGCATTAAGTACTGCAAGCCTTTATTGCCCACCTTAATATTCTTGTGCCTTTGTTTTCCCATTTATTGCCCTTAATTTCAGTGTCAATTTCTTCATAAAATCTATGTATACCGTGACTATTTGATGGCATTGTCTTTTTTATTATTACGTTATACTGATGGGTCAGCCTACTTATTTCTTCTAGTGGATCCTACACTTGAATTTTAAAAATTGAGATCTTTCAGTGTTGTCTCTGCAGGACTGACACCTGGTGTCATTGCCATTAAATTCCTGTCAGTTTATAAAAAAAAAAAAAAAAAAAAAAATCATAGTAATAAGAAACTCTGTGATTTCCTAAATTTGTTTTCCACACAGAAAAATGTGGAAAATCTTGGTTTTCACTTGAAAGTTGGTCTTCTTTTTCTTCTTCTTTTGCTTCCCCCCCTCTTTTTCTCTCCCTTATCTTGTAATTTCTTAATTCCCTTTTATTCTTCCCTTCCCCCACCTCTTTTCACTACTTACTCTTCTGCCTTTTCCTTGAGGCATTCTCTCTCACACGCCGTTTCTCTTTTCCTTGTATTATTAGAAGACTGTTGAATTTTCTTATATACACCTGAACAAAAGGTACACAGTGTTTTTTGTGAAAACTTTTATAATCACAAGGAAAAAAAATCCCCATGTGGTATTTATGTGAGTATGGTGGATGTGTAGGTGAAGGGTAAAGGTAACAAATTACTTTGGCCATT
Organism: Rhinolophus sinicus; assembly: GCF_057876585.1. NCBI lineage: Eukaryota > Metazoa > Chordata > Mammalia > Chiroptera > Rhinolophidae > Rhinolophus > Rhinolophus sinicus. The sequence continues at coordinate 86,959,270 of NC_142504.1, forward strand.
GAGATGTTGTGGGAGTCAATGAGAGACTGAAATATGGGGCACACAGACAAATGAAATAATTTTAATGTGGAACAGAAATTACATTGGTAAAAAGGAAAGAAGTGTATCTTGTACTTTCTTTGTGACAATTCATAACACCAAAAATAATAAAGTGCTTCTCTTGTAGACTTTTTGGTATATATGTTTATATATATATATATATATATATATATATATATATATATGCACACACACATATATAGATACAGATATAGATATAACACCAAATATAGAGAATATATATATACACATATATATATTCTACAAATATATATGTATATATATATACTCTATATTATATATATATTCTCTATAATATGTGAATATTCTCTACCATATATATAAATACATATATATATATATATATATATATATATATATATATTCTCAACAACTAGATGTAAACGAGTGGAGGACAGGTTCCAAATATTAAACTTCTCTATATCCTTTAAAACATAGCACAGCTCTTTACATGCATCAGGCATTTAAAAAGGTTTTGAGTGAAATTTGTAAATCATTATGAAATTGGTGACTACCCCAAAAATATTGGCTAAAATTTCTTGATATTACTATCTAAGGAGTTAAGTAACACAAATGAATATGAACGCGCACACACAGACATATATATATCCCAAAAAGAAAATTATATAAAAACGTGAAACAGGAAATATATACAAATACACAAAAGAAAATTATATAAGATGTATAGAGAAATTAATTCATTTGCAATCTTAGATAGTAGGTAAGTTAAAAAATAATCAAGCCTATCTTCATTATTTTTCAGAACTTAAATTACCAGGAATTGATTATAGTAAATAAGCAACCTATGAGTAGCTGTGCAATTAATAGTTATAGTGAGATATTGACATGTGCACTTGGATAGGTCATGTTATCTGACCTACACCTCTTCTGTGTCTCTGAAGTGACTACTTATTTGCCTTCTCATCTGCCTCCTCTGCAAAGATGCTCTGCAAATAAATGAGGTAATGTTCGCAGCTTGGGAAAGAAACCCATTTCATACTCTCAGATTCTATTACTATTCCATATTCAAGTCTGGTATATCACTGCCTCTGTTTTAAATTGAAATTGTATGTTTGAGTCCTTGGGTTCTGACCAAAATCTGGGTCAACATAAGAGGATGATTATTATTATTTTTAATTCTGAGGCTCTGTTCAGATCCCTTGCACGTGTGAGGGAAAACTGTGGAAAATAAACAAAGCACATAAATCAAGCTTTGATAGAGAAAAATATCAGAAAGGATTTTTTTTTTTTTCAATGAAGAGCGTGAACACTGTATTTCCCTAGTGGAATATTTCGATCCAGGAAGGAGGATAGTGCATGCAGTGTGCGTGTGTATGTGCGTGTGCGTGTGTGTGTGTGTGTGTGTGTGTGTGTGTGTGTGCTGTGCGTGCGCGCCCGCGGAGAGAAGGGCGGGGGGAGGCGGATGAGGAGGATGAGATCATAGTTTCAGGATCCTCAGGAAACCCTGGTACTGGCAGCAGCCAGCCTCTGCTGTGCCCACATGACCCACAACTCTGGCAGCGGACCCGGCACTTCCAACATTATTAAATAATAAGAAAGCGGCTCCTACTCCATGCCCAAACCTCCCTACAGACCAATGGACACCTTCTAAGAGTTTGGCGAGTCGGTGACTGAGGCGCCCGTCCATTCCAAGGTGTGTGCAAGGCGTTTTCTTCTTTGACAGCTCCGGAGTGGGGGAGGGCGCGGGGGTGGAGGGGTCCGGGTGTCGGGCGAGAAGTGGGCGCGGGGCAGGGATGCCGCGAGCTGCCCCCGGCCGCCCGGTGTCGCGGAGCGAACGGCGAGGCGGGAGATGCACATGACGCGCAGCCCCAGCTGCGCAGGGACCCCGGCCGCCCACGGCGCCGGGGCGCCGGCACCCGAGGCTCGGCTGCTGGAGCAAGGGCAGGCGCCGCGCACCCGGCAAAGTCAAGAGTGGAAGCGGACCGCCAGCGCCGGCGGGGGCAGGGAATCACCCCAACGCCCACTCGCCGGGTTCCCACCTGTGCGCCGACGCTGGCCGCGGCGAGCGCGAAGCATGTGCTGGGCGCCGCAGCCAGGACTGCGGCTCCGCGCCTCCCCCGGCGGCGGGCGGCGCCTCGGGCCCGCGGGGCGGCTGTAGCGGCTGCTGCAGGATGGCCAGCCCGGGGGCGCGGGGCCGCGCAGGTAAATCTCAGCCGCCCGCCAAGGCCCGGCATCGCTGCAGCCCCCGCTGTCGCCGCTGCGTCGTCGCTCCGGGGCTGGCGATGGCAGCCGGCTCCCTCGCGACGCGGGTTGAGTTGTTTTGTTGTCATTGCGCCCTCTGAGTCGTCCTCGCGGACTGAGCCTGTGAGAGGTGGCGTAGCCACATCCATTAGGGATGACACTCACGTTGGGGAGCAGTCTGGGGGTTATTGACCAGGAAATCCGCGATGGGTTCCTTTCCAGCCAGCGGCGTCTGCGCGTGTTGCAATGCACTGCGGTGCCCGGGCAGATGTCTGAGTGGGAGTGGGCACTTGGGGTCGCTGGGGCCGTTGGGTACGGGGGGTGAATGTCTTTGGCTTTTGTAGCCTGTTGCCCACTTTAGAGTTTTCCGTTGGACAGAAGGCGAACGGGAGGTTGCTTCTGGTACCCGGCGTGGGTGGTGGAGAGGTGTCAGTCAAAAAACCAAAGCCAAGGAGAGAAGAGGGGTGGTGACGCTGTGCTTGAGCTCAAAGGTACCACGGCTGGGACTTGGTAGTAAAACTTTCCCTTTGGTAGCCTTGGGTTGGTGATAACTGTAGAACTTAGGAGGAAAAAATATTAAATGTACACTTGTCGTGAAGCTAACCACCTTTAGGTTCATTTGTGCTCTAAAAAATGGTCTTTTGCACTGATGTTTAACGTTCAAGTTTTCCTGTTATCTGTTATGATCACTTGGTATTTAATGCTTGTTTGTGTTTCCTTTTGAATATGACAATAACTTATAGTGTCAAAGTACACAGAGTTACTCATTTCTTTTACAAGAAAAGATACTATTATGCTTCTGCCAAAGGTAGAAACTTTAGGGAAAAAAAACAGCTCTCCACATATTCCAAGTACAGTTATAAGCTTTATTCTCTCACTTAATTCTTATACCACCATAAGGAGTAGGTAATAATATTATCCACTTTTTACAGATGACGAAGTCCAGACACAGAGAGGTGAAATAACTTACCCAAGGTCGTACAGTTATGAAATGTTAAAGCCCAGTTGGGCTTTTGGTGTAATATATATATATATGGAGTAATATATATATATAATTAAGATAGGACTCCATTGTACCTAAAGTCTTCTATTTGATATATTGCCCACATCTCTCTACCAAGATGAACCTCTTAACTGACTATGTAGTACAAGTTGGGGGCAAATAACTCTTTTCCTAATTTTTTAATACTATATTTATGGAAACTATCCTTTGAGTAGTTTCCTTTTGCCACAATTAACCAAGTTTCCTACAACAATTATAGAATAAAGTAGTATTTATAAGCAACGTAGATTTTCAGCAGTTAAAATTTACCAGCAAATAAATTACTATAAAGCAGATATCTGAATCTATATATTTGTTTGCACTTAATTTTAAACTTCCTAAGATATTAGTCTGTCCTTTGCTCAATGCATGGTCATCATTTTCTTCCGAATACCATCTTGCAGATGACTTTTTAACAAGTTTAATCATCTTTAAGCCAATCACTCTGACAAGAGGTTAGGCAGTTTTAAAAGAAGAATCACACAATTTTCTTTCAACTATCAGTAATTAAAAGCAGGCTATATTTTGAGGGTATTCATGTATGTCATGCCTTTTAGCCAATTGTATATACTTTATACAAAGTTGTGGAGCAATGAAGACTGAAATCAAATTTTCTCATTAGTTCTAAGTCAAAATACTTTTTAAATTTCCACTTGTTTTAAATGAACCATGATGTTGTGAAAGGTCTCAGTGGGGTGAACTCTAACTGTACATATTTGGAGAATTACTCTTCATTTGAGCTTATCATGGAGCTCTCAATGCTATTCATTCTATTGGACAGATGTCTCACTTAAATCTTCATCTGTTATTTTTTCAAGTAAATTTAATTGCTTCTTTACATAACAAGTTTCAAAATTATTTTGACATTCACAGATTTCCTTAATTCTTGTCTTTCAGTTTAATTAAATTCAATATACATATTTCAAATCCATACGTAGTCAATATTATAAATGAAAATAGACTAAATCCAACTGGAACTATATGGAAACATGATCTTTGGATGTGAAAAAAAATTTTTTCTACTCTTCAATGGTTAATCTCCTCCACATCCCAAATTATGGCTGCGGTGTTATTTTTGGATGCTGGAGTGCAATGCTGTGGTTAGAAGAGTTGCATGACAGTCAAACACAACTGTTTTTGATATTGAAATTAAGTTTGAATTTTGCAAAACTATTTACATAGGATGTTGATTGTCATTAAGGCATTAATCCTGCTATACATATGTTCTTTCTTAACTGAGTCAGAATTGTTCCAGTTTTCTAGTTTTTGTTACTTATTTTAAAGAAGACATTCCCTTGCTAGTTTGACCTCACCTGGTAGACTCACATGACTTTTTCAAGTCCCACACTTCTAGTTTTGGGAGAATCCTACTGTCTCTGCTTCTTGAGACCCCCTCTGTTCCAGATGCTTGGCAGAGGACTGGGGATCAATGGTGAGCAGAAAGATGACTGGGCCCTGACAACATAGAGGGTCAGACATTAATAAAATAATTATACAGATAAACCTTTATGTACAAATTGAGATAAATTCTCTGAAAGAAGGAATTCTATAAGAATACGTAATAAGGAATTCTGGACGAGATAGGAAGGTCAAAACAGGATGACCATAAATCATATTTGTGGAGAAATGATGTGTGACGAAGTGTTTACTAAGTCAAATGGTCTTCTTAAATGCTTTCATAAATATTTTCTGAATTATTTTCTGAATCAGAGACCTGTGTCTCCCTCTGAATAGCTCTCCACTTTTCTATTCACCAGAAGAAAACATACTATTCCCCCTTATTATCCACCTATGGAAATGGGGAAGTTTACAAAATTCCCATGAATACTTTTCAAAGCACAGAGAGCATGTGCTATCCTTATCTGGTCATTATCCTATTTGCTAAGAATAATTTAAGTTTAAAGAAATAGAGTCATTTTGTTTCAAATTTTAAAAAGTGGTTGTGTATATGTGCGTGTGTGTGTGTGTTATTAAAGTGGAAGAATGTTTCCAGATAGAAATATAATTGATTCATCACACAGTACCTAAGATTCTATGAAGTGTCCAAAGGAAGAGAAGAGGCCCCAGAGTAAGGTTGGTGATATTAAGTGTTTAATATGCTTGGGAAAAGGGTATTAACAATTTAAATCAAACATAATAATATCTAAATTTATTGAATACTTACTGCATGCTGGACATCATTCTATGGGCTCTATGTAAATTAACTTACATATTCCTCACAATAGCCTTCTGAAGTCTGCATGTATTTCTATTATCCACATTTTATAGAAAGGGAAACTTAAGGACAAAGAGGACAGCGATCATGACTATTGTTGCATAGTTAGAGATGAGCCCTAAACTCAGTATTTCTGTTTCTATCGTCCATACTGTGAGCTATCGATGTGTAACATCTGGTTCATAAATTTACTGGTGCATTCAACTCCCGTCATTGTTGAAAATAATAACACCTCTTATTTGGATCTTTTGGTTCCATTTCCCTTCATAAAAATCAATGGAGAAAGAATAAGACTTCCTTTATATCAATGTTTTTTGTCCCATATTTTACAGGGAAAATATATACATAAAGCAAGAAGAGATATATGAATACCTAGACAAAGACTAGTGACTGCTAGGTTATGAAAAATGTCTCCTTACATATTATGTACTTTTAAAATTCAAAAATAGTAACTTGAGTACTATTTGAAACTGTTGAAAATTTTAACGTTAACAATATGTAGTTCCAATACGCATTTCCAATAATTAGGGAAATATCTTTAACTGCTGGAAGTTCTATGACCATTAAAAAACTTAAGAATTTTAAGTCAATTGTTTCACCTTCCCCTACAGTCTTTGTTCAGAATATGCACTGCAAGGAGGCTACAAAATATAACATAAAAAACATCTGTTGAATTACTTTGGTAAAATAGTTTAAAACCCTGTTAATTTTTACAATGAGATCTTTTGACACGAATCACAGTAATTATTATGATTAAAAAACTTAGTAATTTTAAATATTATCTAAATAATGTTAACCTAAGACAGATGGTACATGTCATTAGCAAAGTGAAGTACTGCACACTGTCTGAAAATAAATGTTAGTCAATGTTATTTCTCCTTGCAAATAATAGGTAATATGCAGGTTATATGATTAACGTTAATATTAACCATGAATCACAATTCATACACAGTACACATATACAAATGTGTGACTCTTCTTTGAAGCTGTTGGAAATGCTTAAGGCAGAGCATATTTTTCTATGACTCATGTATCCCTATTAAGAATGTGATACATCATTTCTCTGTATGCTCAGCTTCATACAAAGCTCTATATCATAGAGTAACTAGCAAACTATTGCTCTAATTTATACCATAAGGAAAGAGATGCAAGACTTGATTTTGCTTTTTGTGTGCATATGTGTGTGCATGTGTTATCTGAGTGGAGGATGCCATCAAGTACACCAAGAATAACTCATCTACTGGAGTTTACCATTTGTTGCCACAGTGCAGTGTCCTACTCCAAAGAGTTTTGTGTGTTTAATGTAAATACAAAATACACTCACCAGTTATAATAGTTTAGGTTGGGCAGTTATAACAAACAACTCTAAAATCTCAGTGACTGAAAAAAACATAGGTTTATTTCTTGCTAATGCTGTGTGCCTGTGTTAGTCAATAAAAATCTCTATTCTACACCTTCCTCACTCAGGGACCTGGGCTGATAAAGCCCCCATCAACCAAAACCTCCTCATCCTTCATCAGGCACAAGGGAACTTGGTGAATCACCCACAAGTTCTTAATGGCTTTCACCAGAGAGCAGTACTTGCCAATTCCGCTCATATTTTATTGGCCAAAGTGAGTCATATGGTCGTTCCCATTCATAAGTGCAACCCTTTCATGGGCCCAGATGAAAGAAAATGGCAAGATTAATGAAAAGACCTGATTTTACCAGATAAAATTAGCCAGTTCCCTTCAATAGTTTTATCACCTAACAATGATTTATCTTTTTACGTAAATGCAGAATCACCAACAACTCTGTTTTAGAACTTTAGCATGGGAAGGTAATTCCAGCATAAAACCACCAGCAAAGAAAATAGATACTAAACTTGTGAAATTGATGATATTCTTATTTTTCGGTGGGGGTTGTATTTACTCAAGGAATGATGATGAAAGCTATGGTTTATTTTGAGTGAATGCATGAGGTAGCCTATTTGACAGCAAGCACAAGCCAAGAACAGTGCCAAGACCTGCATACAGCACCCAAGCTGTGTTTTCTAAACAGATTTGATAGTGTCAACATGGTACAGAAAGCAGAGCAGCTATGTGTGTATCTTTTTTTTGTCACCTGCACCAACAAGGGACAAAAATATCATAGGTGCTATCATATGTTATTGTAAAAAGCAATGCAGATAAACATACAAATCATGCTGTATGTTTATTTTACACTGTCAAATATAATCTGAAAAGTGAGGATATATCCAATCCATATTTTTTAATTAAACCTGTTATTTTTAGGTAATGGGAGATTCACATGCCATTGTAAGAAGTAACAGAGAAATCCCATGGTGTCTTTTGCCCAGTTTACCTCCATTGAGGGCAAAGGCACCATCTTAAACCTTAACAGTAAAACACAACAAACAATCCAATTAGAAAATGGGAAAATAATATGAAGAGATATTTCACCAAGAGGGATATACAAATGGAAATTAAGCACATGAAAAGATGTTCAACATCATTAAGGAAATGCAAATTAAACCACAATAAGATATCACTACACTTCTATTAGAATATTCATTGCAAATATATGGAAATTGATTTTTTTTTTTTTTTTTGGAATCTTATTTGTATCCTGGGATTGCTCAATTTATTAGTCCTAAAAGTTTTTTCTGATTTCTTAGAATTGTCTATGTAGACCATTATGTCATTTTAAAATAAGGACAGTTGTTTTTTTTTTCCCCTTTCTTTTCTGATCTGTATGCCTTTTGTTTTCTTTTCTTGCCTTATTGCACTGGCTAGAATTTCCAGGACTATATTGAATAAAAGTGATGAGAGTGGAATCCTTTCCTTGTTGCTGATCTCCAGAGGAAAACATTCAGTCTTTTACCATTAAGTATAATATCAGCTGTCAATTTTTTTGTAGATGTTCTTTATCAGATTGAAGAATTTTGCCTTTATTACAATTTTTCTGGGTGTTTTTATCATGAATAGCTATTAATTTTTGTCAAATGCTGTTTTTCACCAAGTGGTATGATCATTTAATTTTCCTTCTTTAGCCTCTTAAAAGGTGGAGTACATTGATTTTTGACTAGAAATCAGCCTTGCATCCCTGCAATAAACCCCATTTAGTCATTATGTATAATCCTTTGTATGCATTACTATTTGCCAATATTTTATTAGAGTTTTGTATCTACATTCATGAGAGATATTGGTCTCTAGTTTTCTTTTTGGTGCTATCTTTGTTATTAGTATCAGTAATACTGGCTTCATAAAATGGATTGGGTTATATTTCCTCTTCTCCTATCTCCTAAAAGATATTATATAGCACTGGTGTTTATTCTTCTTTAAATGTTTGGCAGAATTCTTCAGTGTAATCATTTAAGCTGGGAGGTTTCTTTTTCAGTACTTCATTTTTTAGTTATGAACTCAATTTCTTTAATACTTGTATTTATTTGTTAGGGCTGCCATAACAAAATACAACAAACAGGGTGTATTAAAAAACAGAAATGTATTTTCTCACAGTTCTGGGGGCTTGGAAGTCCAAGATTAAAATGTCAACAGATTTGGTTTCTTCTGAGGCCTCTCTGCTTGACTTGGAGATGGTCACCTTCTCACTATGTCCTTACATGGCCTTTCCTCTGTATGTGCATTCATGGTGTCTCTCTGTGTATCCAAATTTTCTCTTCTTATAAAGACACAAATCAGATTGGATTAGGGCCCATTCTCTTTGTCACATTTAACTTAATCATCAATTAAAGACCACATCTCCAAATATGGCTACATTCTATGCTAGGGGTTACAGTTTCAACACATGAATTTTAAGGGAACACAATTCAACCCATAATAATATTTATAGGCTATTCACATGACCTGTTTCATATTGTATGAATTGTGATCATTTAAGTTCATTAAGGAAGGGGTTCATTTCATCTACGTTGTCAAATTTATTTGCATAGAGTTGCTCATAGTATTTATTTTTGTTCTTTTGATGTCAGCAGGTTCTGTAGTAATAGCCATTGCCTCATTCTTGATGTTGGTAGTTTGTGTCTTTTTTCTGTCAGTTTTGCTGAGGTTTGTCAATTTAATTGATCTTTAAAGGAACACATTGTTTCATTGATTTTCTCCATTGTTTTTCTGTCTTCCATTCCATTGGTTTCTGTTCTTATAATTATTATTTCCTCCATTATGCTTCCTTTGGGTTTAGTTTGCTCACTAGTTTCTACACTGTTTTGGGTTTTTCTCTTTTCTAATGTATGCATTTAGTACTATAAATTTCCCTCTCAGCACTGCAATAGCTATATCCCAAACATTTTGATATGCTGTATTTTCTTTTAAAGTGGTTCAAGTACTTTTTAAAATTTCTTTTCAGATTTTCTATTTGACCCATGGGTTATTTAGAAGTGTGTTGTTTAGTTTCCAAATGTTTGGGGAATTTTCTGTTATGTTTCTGTTACTGATTTCTAGTTTGATTCCATTTGGGTCAGAGAACACACTCTGTATGAATTCAGTTATTTTAAATTTGTTGAGATTTACTTTATAGTCTGAAATGTTTTCTGTCTTGGTATATATCCCATGAGCACTTGAAAAGATTGTGTATTCAGCTGTTTGGGGGTAGAGTGTTCTATAAATGCTCACTGGATCCTGTTGGTCGATGTTGCTGATGAATTCTTGTACATATTTGCTAATTTTCTATCTAGTTGTCCTATTGATTGTTGAAAGAGCCTGTGAAGTCTCCAGTTATAATTGTAGATTTATCTCTTCCTCCTTTAACTTCTGTCAGTTTGACTTTATATATTTTGCAGCTCCATTGTTTGGTATTTACATATTTAGGATTGCTATGTCCTCTTGACATATTGACTCTTTTATTATTATATAATATCCTTCTCTATAACTGGTAATTTCATTTGCTCAAAGTTTGCTGTAACTGGTGTTAAATGGACATTCCTTTTTTCCTTTGATTGATGTTTGCATGATATCTCTTTGTCCATCTTTTCACTTTCAGTCTGCCTATATTGTTATATTTGATGAGTTCCTTGTGGATAAAATTTAGTTGGGTCTTTACATTTACTGTAATTATTGATGTAGGGCTTATGTTTACCATTTTATTTTTTGGCTTTTGTTCTCTCTGGTTTTTTGGGTTTTTGTTTTAGTTTCTCTGGGATTTTTCCCCTGCCTTCCTGTCAGTTATGTATTTATAGAATTCCATTATTATATGTCTGTAATGTTTTTAAGTGTATTCTTTCGTATAGTTGTTGTTGTTTTTTGTTGTTGTTTTTTTAGTGGCTGCTCTAAGTATTACATCCTACACATATAATTTATAGTTAGTACTGTTGTCAGATTATCAATTTGAACGAAGCAGAGAAACCTTACCTTCCTTTATGTCCCTTTACCCTTTTCTGTTTATAGTATAATTGTCTTAAATATTTCCTCTACATACACTTAGAACAATATCAGACAGTGGTATAATTTTTGCTTCAACTGTCACATATAATTTTGAAAGCTCAAGAGGAGAAAATCCATTATATTATTCATGTTTTCGCTTACTATGCTCTTTCTTCTTTCACAATGTTCCAATATTCCTGCTTTTATTGCTTCCCCTTTGTTTTGAGAACTCCCTCTAGGCATTCTTTTAGGGCAGGCAGATCTGCTGGTGATAAAATATCTTTGTTTTCCTTTATCTGAGAATGTCTTAATTTCTCCTTCATTCCTGAAGGATATTTTAACTGGATACAGGATTCTAAGTTGACAGTTCTTTTCTGTCAGCACTTGAAAAATGTGCCACTTTTGTCTGGCCTTCATGGATTCTCATGAGAAACCTACTGTCATTCTAATTGGTTTTTCTTGTAATAGCAATGTGTCATTCCTCTTTTGCTCTTTTCCAGAATTTTTTTGTCTTTAGTTTTTATAAATTTGACTATACTGTGTATAGGCCTCCATTTTCTTTTCTCCTTCCAGGTCTCCAAGATATGAATGTTACGTCTTTTGTTATAGTCCCACCGTGCATTAATTTCCTATGGCTGCTGTAACATATTACCACAAACTTGGTAATATATTACAACGACATACATTTATTCTCTTACAGTTCTCGAGGCCAGAAGTAAGAAATTAGTTTCACTGAGCTATAGTCAAGATGTTGGCAAGGCTTGTTCAAATTTGGAGGCTCTGGAACATAATACATTCCCTTGCCTTTTCTAGCTTCTGGAGGCCACCTGTATTCCTTGATTCACAATTTCTTCCTTGTGTTACTTCAGTATTCATTATAACATCTGTTATAATCTTTTACCATCACATTTCCTACTTTCTTTTCTGTAGTCAAACTTCCCTCTGTCTCCCTCTTTTAAGAATGCAGTGATTGCATTTAGGGCCCTCCTGGATAGTCTCAAGATCTTCAATTTAATCACGTCTGCAAAATCTCTTTGCCATATAAGGTAACATTCACAGTGTCCTGAGATTAGGACCATTCTAAATATGTTTGGGACCCATTATTCAGCCTAACACTGAGGCTCTGTTGTTGTTGTTTTCTGTCTGTTTTCTCTGTTATTTAAACTGGGTACTTCCAATTGCTCTATCATCCAGCTCACAGATTCCTCTCTCAATTCCACTATGTTATTGATCCCGCCCACTGAAGTTCATGTTTTGGTTATTGTTATTTTAGTCCTAAAATTTCCATTTAGTTCTTTCTTATATGTTATATTTCTCAGCTGACATTTCTATTTTTTCATATGTTTCATGCATGCTTATAATTACTCATTTAAGTATTCTTTTATTAAGGCTGCTTTTAAAATGTCAGGTAATCTAACACCTCTGTCATCTCATCATTATTGGCATCTGTCTGTTGATTGTCTTTTTCATTCAGTTTGAGATTTTCCTGTTTCTTGGTATGAGGAATGATTTTCAATTGAAACCTAGACATTTTCTTATTGTGTTGAGACTCTGGATCTTATTTAAACTGGTTTTGGCTAAATTTGGCTAATATCACCTCAGCAGACAAAATGGGGATGGTGCCACCTCATCATTTCCATGTCGGGGTAGACATGCAGGTTTTCCCAGTCAGTCACCCTTGTAACTTGAGAGCGGTTTCACATTACTATAGGACAGGGTGGGAATTCAGACTCCTTACCACATCTTCACTGATTCCTCCATAGCTGGGAGGGGTAGGAGTGCCTTTTTTCTGTTCCCCTTTTGGCTGACACTGACAAAATGGGTTAGGGAGGTGGCCTGATCACTGCTGGGCTGTGATGACAATCTTGATTCTCCACTACCCTCCTGTAACATCACCCAGTGGAGAAGGGGAGGGAAAAGGGTACGGCCAGGTGAGGGTAGAAGCCCAGGCTCTCCACACAGCCTCCGTTGGCAGCCTAGTGGGTGTGGGAAGTGGGGAGTCTCGTTATCACATAGTGGGAATGAGAATCTCAGCTCCCTACTTCATCTTCTGTCACATCACCTTGGTGAGGGTGAGGGGAGTTGGGGCACCTTGTTACAGTCTGGTGAAGGTGGAAGTGTAAGCCTTTGTTGGCATAGGTATGGTAGAGCCGTAGTTTTTTCCTGCCTTCTATGGCTGGAGAAGAGCAGTTATTGTCTAAATGTTTTTTTCGTTTGTCTTGATATGTTGCTTCTTACCAGGTCCTTTGGCTAGAGAGAACATGCTTTTGTTGGAACCCCCTTTTAAAAAACAAATCTGTGTCTGTTGGCATTTCTGGATTTCCGGTACCTTTAGCATCAAATGTGGAATGCGCATATATAAAGAAAAACAAAAATCCAAGGAACTCACCACCCTATTATTTCTTGGGCCCTGAGGCTCCTCAGATGGTTTGCCTTCTCTCCAACTTTCAGAGTCTTGCATGCTTATTTTATGTATAACATCCAGGTTTTTTAATTGTACATAGGGGTAGAAATAGGGAAAAGTACTTCTATTCCTTCATAGAAGTCCAATCTATATTTTTGATGCAAGTGTAAATGGAAAAATATCACTCAACATTGATTCTCAAGGATGAATCTCAGGAGATTACTGCTGATCTGTTTCTAAATAATAAGTACTTTACAGGTCAGTGGGATGAGGGAGTCCTTGGACCATGATGCAGAAAGGATCACAGAACATTTTATCTGTGCTAAGGTTCAGGGACCACGTAGAGGTACTCTTACTCCTCCAAATCAATGCTTTCTCCTCTCCTGGGAAACCATTGCTGCAGGCTGTTGCAAAATTGGAGATTTCCTCCATTCTCATAAACTGTCTTTTCTGGAAGGATTCTGGAACTACACCATCCCAGCCCTAACTGTATTCTCACCAAGAATTCTTTATGCCTGGGAACATTATCCATCTGAAATGCAGTTTTGAACCAGAAAGCGTGTGGAAAAAAATATTACTAAGAGAGAAAGAAAATAGTGAACACAAAATCCATCTTTAAACTGTAACTGAGGAACACCTACTTGCAATTCATGTTAATTCTTTAATGTAAAATTATACATTAAAAATAAATGCATTGATTTTGTCAAGTTGTTTGATCACTACTCAAGTAGATTAAGTACAGGAGATGGGGCTAAGAATTTTCTGCTTGAAACCAATATGCTGAGGAATAACAGTTGACAGGGAGGCAATCACAAAGAAAAATAGTGTAGGGAAATTCTCCCAAAAGACAAATCAAGTTATTGACATTGTGTTTAACCAGGAAGTTCTCCCAGGAAGTTCTCACTGTACTAGAGCAACGTTTCTCTAAGTGTGGTCCTCAGACAAGCAGCATCTTGGAACTCACTGAATACAAATTCTAAGACTTACCTGCAGACCTCTGGATCAGAAACTCTGGGGATAGAGCCCAGTAATCCGTCTTGTAGCAAGGCCTCCAGGTACTTCTGAGTCACGCTAAGGCTGGAAACCGCTGGACTGCAGTTACTCTATGAACCATTGGAGAATACACTGCATGTATGCTTTTCATGATTCTTGGCTCATCAGTTTTGTTTTTTTTTGAAAATGTATTTATTGTATTTCACACCTTGTGTTCTTTAATTGTAAATATTTCTCAAGTAAATATAGCAAAGAAATTAAAGTTTTATTATTTCCCATGGTCTCTTGAAATAGTGATTTGCACTCCTTAAGCCAAAGAGTCGTACATGCTCCATGTCTGATTTTGTGGTTGTAACCAAACACATGAGTCATGTCTACACTTCCCTGCCTTTGTTCCTCAGATCTGCCAAGTCCTATAGCATTGGGGTCTTCTAGCTGTTTTTGCGCTCTTTTCTAGAGCTGACACCCGTCATGGAGATACTTGGAGACAGGGGTGAGGGTGTCTCTGCATCACTTGAAGGAGAAGCTTTTTCGGAGACCTTGTCACACAGTATTGTTAGAGACAGATGCATATGCAGATGTCTGGACTCGTCATTGTCATTACCACAGCAGGTCTACCGTGGAGGAGTCGCTGTCTACTGCACACTGGGATTTTTCTCTGGGGTCATGTGAGATTAAAGGAAATCTGGGCTACACGGCTGTCCTGAGGACAGAGAAGCTGCATTTCTGAATAGAGATTTTTATAATTAGGGTACATTTGTAAACCTCTGGATGGGGTAAAACAAAATTAGTAATAAAAGGTTAAAAGATTTTAAAATGTGTGACTGTAATAAAATATAGATAGAAGCAGATTTAAGAAGTAGTTTGTGGCTTCTAGTCCTAAATACGATTCTCTTTTCTTTTACGGACAGTATTTTACATTATTTTACTCTTTCCATTAGCAATTCACTAAACTTAGGGAACATAATGGATTTGAGTTTACTTAATATTCATCACTTTTGGTTACTCATGTTTTAGCTTTTTTGGTTAGTTATCACATTGGAATCTTGTAATTTTTAGGTGAATGTTTTGGTTTCTATAAATCATAAATTTCCATTCCATATACCCGTTACACCTTTCAAAAGGTGTCTTGTTCTTGAGTAAGCTGGGAAAATGGCTCATGAGCAATTTATCTGCTTTTGACTTAAAATGACACACATTCTTGTTTTGGAAAAATATTATTCTTTATCCTTTCAATATTCTCCACTACCAGTTGTACTATGTTTTTCATTCCTTCTGTTCCCTTTGTGCGCTCAATCTGATTATATTTCTCATTTACTCAGTTTGCTTGGGTATTTAAATTGTTGCGCCTCTGCAGTGTTTTGGGGATAAGACTTTTCCAAACGTTCATTATACAGTGTTTGTTAAATAACACCATTTGGGCAGGTTGGAGGAACCATCCCTTTAAGAACATATTTTTAAATGGTGCAGCAGATGTTTTCTCTCGCACAGTCATCCTTTATACCATAAAGGCCCCCAGCCCTGGCAGTACTACTCAGCTGTCTTCATTCTTAAAGTAATCACTTGGTTGGCATTTTTTTTAATGTGATGATTAAATCATCCCCACAATGCTTAGGTAAGGCTTAAATATGAAGAAAAAATAGCTCTTATGCAATAAATGGGGGCAAGAAGAGGAAGATTCAGGAAGGTAAGAAGTGCACATTGTGTCTTGTGTGGGCGGTAGTCCAGATTTTCCCCTACAGTGTTAGCTTCTATTTATAAACACAAAATGTGTCAGGTGATGATGTTTTTCCATATGCAGATAAATTCTACTTCTTCCTTTTAACCTAAACACTGTAAAAGTAACATTTACCACTAGAATGTATACAAGGTAAACTTTCTGCTAATGCTGCTAAACAACTTTTAGGAAGTCAAATATGAGTCAGGTTGATTTTAAAATTTGTCAAACTATGAATCAGATTTGCAAAATAGGAAAACATTTTGAAGCATCTGGCTGTTCTTTTTTGTTTTCCTCAATGTCGCTGTAGTACTTAAACCTCCTTTTTTTCAGTTGTTTGTGGGTGTTTTGTTTCCTTGGGGATTTTTTTCTTTGTTGGTTTAAAAATATTTTTTTTCTCTTATGCTTATTTTATGGGAGCATATGATATAACAACTATCGATTAAAATTTCTCTAAATACCTCTAATATTTTGAATGTGAGATTGAGAGTTGCTCCATATTCATACAGTTTGAATCCTTGCATAGACAAGGAAGAGAAAAAACAGAAGTGAACCCAAAGAGAGTGGTACTCGATCACCAATCTGCTATGGACTGGTTATAAATGCAAAATAATCTAACTTCACCCCATCACAATGGTTTAAGAAAAAAAAATTGCCCTGTGATTTCACATACATGACCATGTGGAATGTTTTTTGGGGTGTTTTTTTTTTAAGGTTGTGGTTGGTGATGAAAGTGGGAAGAGGTGACATATCAGAGCTTTACTTCTTTCTTCACTTTAATCACTTTTGCCTATTTGTGGACAGGAGATAATCAATACCAGTGGCCTTTATTCTTTTTCTACCAAATTCATCTGTTCTCTCCATCTTCTTTGTTTATTTTGTTTTGTTTTCCTCTTAGCTTCTCTCTTCTAGAACCCCTAGCCAGCATACACCTGAATTGGATGGTCATGCAAAGAGACTCGAAACGAATCTTGCAAAACTAGAAACATTTAAGTGCCTGCCTTGTATTTCTCCAAACTCTTACCAAGCCCGTGACAAGACTGCATTTTTAGTTTTCCCTCCTTTTTCATCCATCCGTCATTCCTTATTATTCACTTCGATTCAGTGTTTTATGATACTCTGTTGGAGAACTAGTCTTTGGCATAATTCATACCCACCATACCTTCTGTGTGCTCCTCTGGCTCTATGTGACTTTGAAGGTGACCATCCTTTTTTTTTAGCAGTATTCCTCAAAATACGTTTCAAGGACCACCTGAATTAGAATTGTCTGTGGTGTTTGTCAAAAGGACAGGTATCTAAACCCCATTCTAGAACCAATGAATCAGCATCTCTCTTTCTGACTTTAGGATTTTAATTATGAGGGCCAGTCTAGAGCTGTGCTCCACAACCCAACAACACAGGGTAGCTTTTGAAAAGTCAGAATGTGTTAATCCCTTTGCCAAGTTTTTCATTTAAACAGCTTGGTGTGATTCTACCACGCAGCCTACGTTAACAACCAGAAATGAGCTATAGAACACAGAAGGAAAGAACAAAGATTGGTGATGACAGAAGCATTACTTCAGTGAATTTATTAAAGTCCACAGTTTGATCCTTATTTATAAATTCAGAAAACAGATCCTTCTCTCAAGGGCATAATCACATTAACCAAGATAATAGAGACTGAGCTATAAATAAGAATGCCAATTTTAGAATTATCATTGTCACTAGGAGCAGCATAACCAAGGGCATTCTGGTCCTATAGGCAAGTATCTCCATGGGAAGAAAAATTATCATCAGAAGTTTGCTCCTTGAATTTGGCATCAAATTCAGGGAAATTACTTGAATAAAAGTAAAGATACACTGAAGAATCACTGTGTGTCAGGAACTCTCCTAAAAATTTCACATGTATTATTTCATTTAATCCTTCTCAAAAACTCTTTTCAGTGGTATTATTAGCTCTGCTTTCTAGATGAAAAAAAATACAGAAAAGAGAGGCTACATAACTTGCTCAATACGGCCAAGCTACCAAGTTGCAGAGCTTAAATTCTCCAGCTCTACGACTATGTTATTAGTGAAAGAAGAAAGAAGCTACTGCATAACTTAGCGTTGCTTGTGCCTTGCCATCTAAGGAGGCAATCAAGTGGGGTCAGAATAGTTTCTAGTTGGTGGAGAAGAAAGGAATGTGCAAACCACTGTTTGTGTGGATAGGATGCTTTCAAGTCATGAGTAATTAGGCTGAGCAGCCACTGGGTGGATGAAGAGTGGTGCCTTGGGCAGCCCATGTGGTTTATTTAACTGACCTCTCTATAGCTGTGATTAAGTGAAAGGTCTACACAATCAGGCTCTGCTCTCAAAAAATTTTTTAAAAATGTATCACAGCCCTATCGAAATGGCTAGTCATAATTAAAATAAAAACTAAATTTTAATTTTATTTCAAAAATAAAACTAAATTATTCGGTTGGTGCAAAAGTAAGTGTGGTTTAAAAGGTTAACAATAATTGCAAAAACCTCAATTACTTTTGCACCAACTTAATAAAACAACTCCATGTATGAGAGATGACTAGTAACAAAATGTAAATAAACTTGTTTGCTCTTCACATGTTATGGCCTACCTGATTTTGCATGTTTGGTGGAAAAAATAGTAATTTTCTACTGTGGTGAAAAGTAACCACTGCATTATGGGATGCAAACTATCAAGCCAGCATATAATGAATGATACTTGTTTCACATGAGGATGACTACAGTGAATAAAGTTCATTTGCATAGATCTAATGATTCATGGAAAACTTTACAAGTTGCTTAAGATTGGTGGGAAAAGTAACAGCCACACTGTTCTAGATTGCCATGCCTTTAAACAGACATAGATCACAGACCTCAATTTATTTTCCAGAAGTCTGGAAAATAGGAGGCAAAAGTCTTTCGCCTCCTGTCTCTGAAAAGGACCAAGGTGTATATTATTGTGGGCTAGATCTATTATACTAAACTCCATGTCGATGACCCCAGAAAACACTGACTGAGATTAATGCAAACCCATAAGATAAACAAAGATTAACAACAAATACATGCTCATAGTAAATTTGACATAGAATTGTTGCAAAACTAAAGACTTTATATGGTCAAAACTTGTGTCAATCTTTACCTAGTCATAGACTAAAAGGAAAATATGGCAGATCTCAGATGCAGAAATAGTATTTAACTGCTAACATCATTTTCGTTAGCAATACTTAAAATGTTACTCTGGCCCTGCTAGATGCTGAGCTGACAACTGATTTGCTCTAAGTTTTCATTAGAGAAGCCATCAGTCTATTGCAAGATGACATTCCAGCTACCCTGGTTACTCAGTATGGGACTGGAAACAGATGAACGTGTCCATTCGTCCGTGTCTTTGTGAAGTCTGGACCACACAGAGTAGGTGGAGAAGCACAGCTCGCTTGTCCTCAGGGAACTTACATTCTACTCGGGAGATGCAATTACGACAAATAATTAGTGAAATACAAAGAAAGATCAAATTGTGGTGTTGTATGAAATATGAGAACTATGTAGAAATTCCAAGAAACGGGAAAGCTTATAAGGAGGTATGTGACAATGTCTCAGTAGCTTTTTTGGATCACAGTTCAAGAACTGCATGAACAAGTGGGTATCACCATTAACTCCTGCCTGCAACCCACCTCACATCCCTGCAATGAAAGCCTATACAGACCTCCCAAGTCTGTAGACTCATGTACAGTGAAATAGATGAGCACATAGCAGGAGAAAGGTTGGAGGCATCAGGGCCCGGGGTCCACTGCAAAGAGTTCTCAGCTTTGTTTCCAGAAAGGAAATAGTAAAGAGAAAGGAGAATAATATTTTTCAATTAATGTGTGTGCAGTGAAATACGGCTTGCAAAGACACATGGTATCTCATTTTTCCTCACAGCAGCCCTGTAAATTAGTGGTTCCTTATTCCTTTACACTCAGAATTGTGATTTGTCAAAGATCACACAGCTAGTAAGTAGCCCAGCAAGAACTTGAGTCCTGTCTGGGTGCTCCCAAATTCTGAGTTGTTTGTGTACACCACAGTGTCTGAGTTATGACTCCTGATGGGAGAGATTCTCCTGCCTACAGGGACCTGGGGGAATGGAGCAAAACAATACATAAGTAAAATGTGGCCTGTATTATGCATAGAGGTTGTAGTTGGTCAGAATTTCCTCCCCAGGGGATATTTAAGGAGTTTAACGTTTGCTCTCAGTTCTCACAAGATTTTACTAGGGTGAAGGATCAATTTTCATTTTTTAAAGAAATCTGTGATCATACATTCTTTGTCCTAATCCTACATCTACTCAGAGAGAAATTTGGGGCCCAGGAGATAGATATATGAGTAGGTATATCTATATATCTATAGATATAGATATAGATATAGATATAGATATAGATATAGATATAGATGTATAGGTATAGATATATAGATATATAAAAAATGGTACAAGCTTTTAGAATCACCTGAAGTGCTTTAGAAAACACAGATTGCTGGGCCACTGTCCTACAATTTCTGATTTAGTAGGAGTGGAGTTGGGGGAGGGAGAGGCGATAATTTGAATTTCTAACAAGCTCCCAAATGCTGCTTCTGTTGGTGGTCCAGGGATCACACTTTTGAGAGCTATCAATATGACACGTAAGGCCCATGGTGAATTACACTGATTTTATTTTAAAAGTACATTATTTAAAAATAATACCTAACGAAACTTTACAAAAGAAACGGGGCTCTGAAGTGTGACCAAAGAAGGTGTGTTTTAATAGCTCATGAAATTCACCCTGTGCTGTGCCCAAGTGTGCCATTTCCGGTTGTTCAGTTTTATAAGAAGCTGACAAACTGTTTTCCAGCTTGGATGTGTCATTTTATATCCCCTCCAACACGAACGATCAAATTTCTCTCTATCCTTACCAGCATTTGGTATTATCACTGTTTTATTTTAGCTGCTGTCTTAAGTGTTCTTTGAGGTGCAGCAGCATTCTGGGGGTCACTTGTGGCCCCCAAAGCATCATTCTGAAAACCAAGCCTATTTTTGATAGGTATGCCTGGATGTATTTACGAAATGGGCATTATGTGCCTATTTTATGTAAAAGACAACCATAATGTTCTTTCCATCCTGGTCTCCTAACAGCCAGTGTTGGCAAACCTTTCATGTCTAGAGAACTTAGAAGAATGTGTCCTTGGGCAGTGGTCTCAGTCATGTGCAGGGAACACTTTTAAATTATATATTCTGGCACTCAAGATTCTGAGTCAGTAGATCTGAAGAGGATCTTTAGAATGTCATCTCAGCTTCCCAGGTGAGGCTAGCATTTGAGGACTGTGGTACAGCATCTGTGGTACAGCACAGGACCCTGGAGTTGCCAGTGCTATGCCCCTGCCATTTCCTTTCTAGGTCACCATTGTTTTTAAACATTTAATAACATGGCCCATATTTTCTCTCTAGAACAGAACTAGAACTTGTCCTGTCCTGTCTGAGGCAGCCTATTCCCATTCATCAAACCTTTCCTTGAGCAACATCATAGAGGCAGAAGATGGTGTCAGCTTGGCAGTAACAACAATATAGAAGCCATCACTTATTGAACATTCAGTATGTGACGGATGAGTTCTTAGTGTTTTGCCTGTATTTCCTTAACTATAGACTTTTATTTACAGCTGCTTAGTTAATATTTCAACCAGAACTCTTGATAACTCTCTTCCCTGAGATAGGCTTCTATCTCAATTTTCCCTCATCTCAGTGGGTTCTCAGCAGACAGCTCAGACCTAGGTGTGAGTCTTATCTCCTATTTCCCCTGACACCCCCATGTCCAATCCAGCAGTAAATTCTGTCAGCTCTCAAAATATGCCCCAATCTAACCACGTCTTACCTGCTCCAACAAAAGCCCTTTAATCCAAGTCACTATTATTTATTTTTTCTACATTTGGTAGCTGGATGACTGGGCTACCTACTTCTACTCTTACTTCTCATGGCTGCTCTTTCAGAGATGAAGCAACAATGATTGTATAAAAGTGCAAATCAGAGATGTCATTCATCCATTAGCCTAAAACCTTCAGTCTCTTCCCGTCACTCTTAAGTTAAATATCAGTGTCCTTACCAAGTATTATCTATAAAGTCTACATGATTTGATTAGTCTCTGTCTCCAGTCTCATCTCATATCACTCTATTCATTGTCCTCCTTCCCTCAGCTTCACTCCTGTTACCTGAAGAAGCCACACTTTTGCCCACCTCAGGGCCTTTGCACTTACTGCCCCCCCTACCTGGACCTTTCTTCCCCCAGAGCCTCACATGGCTCACTGTCTCACTTCATACAGGTCTCTGTTCAAATATCATTCTCAGTAAGGCCTTCCTTGCCCATTCTGTCTAAAATAGCAGCCCTGTCAATCCCTCTCCCCTTTTCCTGCTTCACCTTTCTTCATAGCCTTTATGACTACCTAACATTGTAGCATATATTTATTTGTTTGTTTGTTTCTCTCCCCCACTAGAATGTAAACTCTGTGAGGGAAGGGAATCTGTCTGTGTCGTGTTCACCTTTGTATCCCTAGCATTCGCCAAATAGTCAGTTCTCATTAAGTATTTGTTGAATGAATGAATGATGAATGAATGAATGAATAAATAAATAAATAAATACAGCACTTGTTACCCTATGGTTTCTCCTATAGAGAAGCCTTTGATTCTTGTCCCTCAGAGATACGTTAGAATTCCTATAAATTTAGGTGACACATGTCCTGATCTCTGTCAATTATTTTATTCATGATCTTGTTTGCCTTTTGTTTCTGCTCTTTAATATTTATAAAGAACAGAGCCATTCTTAGATCAGTTAGTTGTTGAAATACTTTGCTATTATCCCTCCATTCTGAAGCCTCTAGGCTTTGCCTCCTGTCCTTTGCTTCAGCACCTTCAGATTTAGACTGAAAGAGAACTACAAAGAGGGCATGGCACATCAGGTCATCAGTGCCCCCATAGACAGGGAAATACTTCATGCACACTTATTGTCTCTCGCAGACCTTTATAAAGTATGTGACAGGGTAACGTGCCCTTCCATGCGACTATAAAAATGCTCACTCTGGGACATGCAGGACAGTATTCTTTCTTCTCACGTTAAAAATGTGTAGATGGATGATTTTCCTCCCCTTTTCCTGCATGGCTTCCTTGTCTATTATGAGCCATTTTATATAGGAAGTTTTGCATGTGTTCTGTGTTCACTGGTGCCTGAAATACTGGTGTAATTCTGCCCTCTTTTTATTCATGTTAGGAGCATTTGTTTAATGACACATGAGAGCCAACAAGTGTGGTCAAGTGCAAACAGACCCATATGCAGGTTGGGTGGAAGGGCGCCTTGCGGGAAGCCAGCTCTCACCACAGTGCACCCACACATAGATCCTTGGAAGGCTGGCAGCTCTGCTGAAGTAGAATGGACCAGCTTGCCAGTGGGCACTTCGCCATCAGAGCAGATGGGCCCAAGCAGGGGCAGGCAGTAGAGCACGCATGTCCGTTCTGGCCACATGCATATTTATCGTTTGTGTCTTTAATTTACAGAAGACAAATTCTGGAACAGAAAGGCTAAGTTTACAAAATAAGAGTCAGGAAGAATGAACTTTTAGGCCTTAATTAAAACATTCAAGCAAAGAAATCAACGTTTTGATCTCATTTAGTAAAGCCCATAGAGTAACTTTTTACAGATCCTCTTCAATCCCAAGTCCCTCTTCACTGAAGGGGATGCCTTGTTTTATGCCAGCAGTTTTTCACTTGCAAACTCACGACGTAGCCTAAACTTTAAAAAAAAAAAAAAAAAAAATCACTGCCTGCAGTGAATTCGTTTTATGACTGTATTCGATATTTGAAAATATTATTAGAATTATTTCCAAAACTATTTTTCTCTTTTTTAGAATTTTCCTTTTTTGATAAAACAAGGACTACATTTGTTTTCTTTTCCTGCTAACTTCAGAAGATGACTATATGGTGAGAGTACTGAAAGTGCAACATAAGCAAAAATATTTACATGTTGAAAGTCTACTTTAGTATTACCCATGTAGTGTCCTATTTGCCCAAGTGGAAAACTTGAAAGAGAAAAATAATTATGATTAGTAAAAAATCTACAAATTACCTTAGATACTTTATAAGCATGATATCCGTCTAAATAGAAAACAAAACAAAATCACCTCTCACAGATCCTATGTAAAATTCATGGGCATGTTATAATAATAATAATACTTCACATTTATATAGTGCCTTAAACTTCCCACAGAGTTTTAACATATATTATCTACCTTGAGCCTCTTAATAACCTTGTGAGGTAAGTAAGACAGGTCTGTTAGTCTTTCTTTGCAGTTGAGAAAATTTGGGATTATGCAGATAAAATGACTCAAGCTCAAACTTCAAGATCATTTGTCCTTTATCATTGTAACTTTAGTTTGGGGGCTAACATACAATGACAAAATATCTAGCGATAGCTTCTAAATTATCATAGTATTTATCATCTTGCTTTCTATTTTTGATTTTATTAATGAAATCTGGCAATAGAGATGTAAGGGGAACTTTTACGTTTTCAAGTGTCTTGGCCAAAATCAACCAGCATTTTGGGGCTGCTAGTTGACTTCTACATATTTTTTTATAACACTCTCATCGTTTCTGGCTTTGAGTAGATTACTGAGTTGCCTAGCATGTGTTAAATTTTTGAATAATATGCTGATGGTTGTTCCTGGCCTTTGGTTTACTGTATTCTCTATTAATTCCATGTAGAGATATTAAAACAATATCACTGTTCTAGAGAACTGTGGGTTGAGCCATATGGTGCTTTTGTTATTTACAACTCAAATTATGACCTTTATGTAAAATAACATCAATAAGTAGAACTTTGTAGTAAATTGCTGAGCTCTGTGGATACTTTGTATGAAACTATTCTTATAAAAAATATAAATTTTTATTTTGTGCTGCTGTACCTAACTTTGTGATTTTTTTACCAACTGGAAATCCTATATTCTTATTTTGACGTGCTACAAAAAACATGCCATAATTACTGTTTACAGTTACCATTAAAAATTATAGATTTTTGCTTTTGTATCTGAAGCTGATAATGCAATTTTCCAGTCTTGAAAACCAATCAAAAATCTTTTGAAAGTCAGCTCACTTAAAGAAACCTAGAAAACCACTCTCTTCATGAAGCTTGGTAGGATATCATCTGACTCCTATTATAAATAGCCTGTTTAAAGAGATAGCAGTAAGATAAATGACAAACAGTTTTCCAAGTAATTGATATCCATTACCGGATTTGGACAGAGCAGAATTATTTTGTATGGTGGCTGGTCCTCTGGTATGCAAAGATAGTGTGTCTTTTCGAGTCACAGTGGCTTGCAGAAAAATTATACTTTTTTTAAGACTTTGTAGAGACATGAGAGTATTTTTTAAAGGTTTATACATTTCTCAGATTCTAAAAGAAAAATATTCCAGGAAGCTGTCACAGCTTGGCCATTTGTGTCTGATAGAGGACTAAATTTAATCACTTATGCAGAAAGCCTAGCACTCAAAAGCAAGTGAGTTTGGGGCATGCTGGATCTGTATGTAATAGATGAATTACATCATGGATTGGATGACAGCTAAATTTCTAAAACCCACTAATTCCTTAATTCTGCCTTGCGGTCATCAAAAGGGGAACAATTAAATTCAACACATATCCAAAGTGATACGTTTTTGAAAGAAATCAGATTTGATGTCAGTTTTGTAGTCCATGTGGAAGCAACTATTCTTATGGGTACTGAGATGGAGTTTTTTGTTGGTCAAACCTCAAAGCGTGCATGAATCCCCAAAGAACAATGAGCAAAGTGGAAATGAATAACTATTCTACCCACTAAGACATCAGAGTGTCCAGTGGTGCAAGCAGGGCTGCAGCATTCACCTCTGCCCAACCCCCTAAAACATGGGAAAACATAAACAACCAGGGCAGAGATGTCATTCCTTTGCTACCATTCCTTTCTCCGCTGCTATCAGTCTTCCATCTCATACTCCACTTCCTCTAACTTTCTGTCTTTTCTCCACCTCAGTTATTATTTTTGCCCTCTGCTGCTCTTGCAGCAACTCCTGTCTGCTTCCTGGAGTTCATCAGTGCCTACCTTACACTATTCTGAGTCCTTATCACCTATCCCTGCTCGAGAGAGTGTTTAAACTTTTGGTTCATAAGTTTTGAAAAAGCATTGTAAGGCCAGGGGTTCTTCTTCCTCCTTCAGACCTTTTGTGGAAGGAGGGCATATTCAGAAATCATATTGTTCCCTCAGTAGGCTGTTCTGCTTTTCAAAGAAAACAACTCTGACACACAGTGGTCGAAGTAGAAATAAATAATCACGCCACAGTTTTAGTGATCCAGAAAGAGCCAATAGGTTTTAGTGGAAACCAAAGAGAATGTGATCTATAATTCCTATGGAATTATTGGGAAATAATGAGAACAAAAAGGCAATAGATGAACTAACAAGATGTTTCCAAGAAGTCTGAATTATCCATACATCTATGCCCTCATTCATGCATTGGTTCTTCTTGTGACAAGGTTAATATTTCCACGTCACAATACTGAAGTTGGGCTCAAGTCCCCTGTGGTCTAGCCCAGTGCTCTTTTTTGCAGGTTTCTCAGTGTTGTGGGATTATGATGGTTGGTACATCCTGGAACTCAGCACTCCTCAGGAACACTGAGGCATGCTTTATCAGGATGTCTGCTGGTAAAAAGATATGGCTGGTGATACATGATAAAATAACATAACACATGTTTTGGTTAGAAACCAAAGATCTATTATTCACCTGGGCTTTTGCTGTTAGGGTCTTGAGAGGTTAGCAAAATTTCATAAAATTTTGTTTTACATGAAAGCACCGGAACACTTAAAGAGAAATTGTTGTGATATAATGGCTTTTGGCTTTTGTCTTCTTGAGTATGCTGTCCTTCCACTCTCTAAGCCAAGATTTATTTATTTAAAAATATGGTGAATGTATAACACTCTTAGATGGAAGTACAATGTCATGGTTTGGAGCAGGGACTCAAGACCCTCATAGACTGAGCTCAGATCCTAACATCTAACCCTTCCTGGTTGTGTACTCTTGGGAAATTAGCTTTGACATTGTCATCTGTGAAAATGGGTATAATAACGGTACCTATATCATAGGGTTATGATGACTATATGGTGACTATATGTATGGTGACTGAATGTAAAATACTGAAAACGATGCTTGGCACATACGTAGCATTCTCTAAGTATCAGCTATTACTATTAAAATTAACAAATAAAAGAAAGCTGCTACATCCCTATATTTAAATCATCACAGAAATATTAATTCTAATAGTAGGAATATGTAAAATTAGAGTTTTGTGGAACTCCCCTTCATAGAGTTAACTCAATTCTATGCAAACATTATCTGACCATCCCTAGCATAAGAAGTTGACCCTTCTACTTAGTTAAGGATATACAATTTTAGTTTTGCCCATTCTTGAAAGTTTGATGTTTTCTCAATGAGCAAGAGAAAAGAAGCCATTTCTGTAGAGGCAGTTTCTTTTCTTTGGTTACGTTTTTGATTTAAAGTTGGAACATCATCTTTCAAGTGTGTGGTTTTCATCTGCAAGAGGCACTGGGATGATCTATTGATTCCACTAATAAGGAACAGACACTGAAATCTCAAGCAGGATTTCATGAAAGCCTCTGCTTGTTTTTCCTGTTATTTTTCTCAGGCTTACTACTTTAAAGTGTTTGGCCATCATTTTTTTCTTCTCTCTTCTCTCTCTATATCTGTCCTTTCTGTAACACCTCCCATATACTATGTTTCCCGCAAAATAAGACCTAGACGGGCCATTAGCTCTAGTGCGTCTTTTGGAGCAAAAATTAATATAAGACCTGTCTTATGTAATATAATATAATGTAATACTGGGTCTTATATTAATTTTTGCTCCAAAAGATGCATTAGAGCTGATGGTCTGGCTAGGTCTTATTTTTGGAGAAACACGGTATATAAACACATGGATATATGCATACATGAAAATGTGTGGGGTGTGTGTGTGTGTGTGTGTGTGTGTGCGCACTCGCGCCTGCTGCCATACTTGGATCTAGTAGGTAAGTTCTTTTAGGTAAATTCTTTCTGCTAAAGGAGTGCAGTCGTAAGACTGATTAGATAGGAACTCAAAAGATTGTTTAGTCAAATTATTTTATTTCAAGTAGTACTTCCCATAAACCAAGGAGAATTGTCTGCTCATCAAGAATTAGATTTCTTATCTTCCTTTAGTCCCATACAAAAGGGTATTTTTTGTGGTTCTCCAGATGCTGCCAATAGTTAATAAAGAATGACATTTTAATAGTGGACATTCCAGATATAGATAGAAACCTCAGTGAAACAAGACAATGTTTCATTTTGTTTTTATTCAAGGCCCTGTGATCCTACAAAAAAAAAAAAAAAAGTGAAATCATTTAAGTAGTGAAATAAATCTGTATTTAGAGTGAAGACACACTGTTACTAGTTTAATTTCTCCAGTTTTGCAACTTGTATATTTGATCTACCATTTTCTAAAGTTATTTTTGCTCTACAGAACAGAAATAAAAGCCTGAAAAAGTAATTCTGTAGAGTCAAGTGCCTAGTCCAAGGTCAAAGAAAATCATTGGTGAGTCAGAGATTATAACACCCAATTTTCAGTTATTAAACTGTTACCGAGATCACTAAGCCATAATAAATGAGTCCAGATACTGCAGTTAAAATTCCAAACATTGATTGTGCCTGTATCAAGCTCTACAAAGTCACCTATTTGGGGAAATTCTCTGTGAATTTCTCCCTGAAGTGGAGTTACTATTAGACCCCTATTGTCCGTTGAAAGTGCTTTTATGCCCAGACTTTAGCACAGGATTTGCAAGATGAGTGTTTTCTCTTTTTGGAGTACACAAGAATGTTAATATACTTCCTACTGTGATTGATTTATTATTTAATTCTATTTTTATTCCCTCTTCTAGTGAATAAGAGTCTTTATGCTTCTGTCTTAAAAATCCATCTGTTTCTAATACATTGTTGCTATGAAAGCATGCCCTTGAAACTTGGATTTCCTCTACAACTATCATGTGTTGGACAAGACCTTGAAATTAGACAATTGACTGAGCTCAGGGAACTTCTGCCAAATGTATTAGCATTGATTGTCAAAGTTTGAACTGAAGAACACCGTTAACTTCATAGCTTGGAGTTTATTCTGTTAAAAATTCCAGAAGTGCCCAACCAGCTGGTAGTGCCTACTCCAAACAGATGAACAGTCGTGGATTATCCATATCAGCTCATACAACAGGGTGTAGCTACAAAACAGAACATGGGAGTTGTCGTAAAAACAATAGTCATAAAGATAGTGCCCTGTTAATTTCACCTTCAGAAGCACCAAATATATTCATAGATTCCTTCTGATTTAAATAAAGCTAAGTAAATAATGATTTATCCTCTGAATAACTGAGAGAGTTTTAGGCTGAATACTTTCTAAAATGAAAGGACCACCTAAGAACTAATGCATTGGCGCCACATTCCATAAGGAGTTCAGCCTTCCTGGGTGCAGGACCCACTACATTGTCTGGGAAAGAAACACCTTTCCATCATCAGACTTTGAAACCACCAATTGTGTAAATTCCTCTATATTTCAAACATGAGCCTATATTTTCCTTGAAAAGTTAGAAAATAGAGAATATGACTCAAACTGAAACCGATGCTTGAAAGTTGAGGGTCATTTTAATGGATTGCCGTATTTCCACGGTGGATGATGCCTGTGGCAGAATTTATGTTGTCACACCCAGTACCTAATCCCAACCATACTCACTTGCCTGCACCTACTCTATAGATGTAAATATCACAGATTGTCTTTTCTACTCTCCCTTGTATTGTAAGTATGGGTGACAGTGTGACACAGTTCTAACCACTGAGAGATTATCCACTGCTCCCATCCCTTTCATCCTGCTTTGATCAACAGCAGAATTAGTGGAGCTTCAGCAGCCATTGTGCCACCACGAGGAAAAAAACCTAAAGAATCTGAAAAATATTTATGTCCAACATGTTGAAAAGCTAAACACA
Organism: Rhinolophus sinicus; assembly: GCF_057876585.1. NCBI lineage: Eukaryota > Metazoa > Chordata > Mammalia > Chiroptera > Rhinolophidae > Rhinolophus > Rhinolophus sinicus. Next base: position 86,989,301 of record NC_142504.1, read on the forward strand.
TACTAGTGACTGCCTGTTTCTAGAATCCTTGATATCTGAAATTTTAGCTCTCTCTCTATAGATAGATAGATAGATAGATAGATAGATAGATAGATAGATAGATAGATAGATATGCCCTCTGTCCTTTATCCTATTAAATATCATGGTATAACTTCATCATCAGAAGTACTGATTCATTCATTATTCATTAAGTTCTAACATATGACTAAAGTCAGCATCCAATATGGCAAGGTAAAATGAATTTTTAATGATGAGAAATATAAGGCAAAGAGAATATAATGGTCGAAAAGTAAAATAAAGCCAAAAGAACACAAAAATATGCTTTTGAAAATTTAGATATATTTTTAGAGATTAGACAAAAATTTGGCACAAGTTCTTCAGTATCCAGTGAAAAGGGAACACATGATGAATTATACAATTTGCAGTGTCCATACAAGAAAAACAAACCGGTTGCTTAGCAGAAAGCCAACTGCTACTGATTAGGAAATGATAGAGACATTTTCCCCAAGGGAAGTCACAAAGTGGCCATTGTATACTGTGAAGAAAAAAATCTTCAACTGTTTTCATACAGTTACATATTTTATAGTTTTTTTTTCTTGGACTGTCTCTTAATATAAGCTGATGTTATCATGCCAAATTGCACTTCAACAAAAACAACTTTATAATTCACCAGTATGATGCAATATAAATTCATGATTCTCTGAAAGTCTGGTTTAATCCAGGGTAGAACTAGGAGTATTTAGAAAAAAAAATGGAATGTGAGAATGAGCTACAGAAAGTCCTTCTTCAGTGGTTTCTCTCAAAGTTTTGATAACTATCAAGAAACAGTAAGTCATGAAATATCTTTCATAAATGAAATTATGAGGCCTTTTCTGGAGTCTCTGAGAAGATAGCTATGATAGCATGTTTCTTTCACGCTATGAAATGGTAAAGGAAGACAGTAGCTGTGTACATCAGTCTAAGCCACTTTATCCTTGAGAAAATATTTGATGGTGGCATTTGGTACTCTCAATAATGGTGAGTGCCGAGCGAACTAGTCCGCCAGCCCACTTTTTTCCGGGGCAGAGCAAACTCCCACCATGATGGGTCAAAGCCTGATGCTCCAAATGAGGATGTGAACATCTTCATCAAGGCTAATTTATCCTAATTTGAGACTTTAAAGAACGATGACATTTTAATCAAAATATTAAGTCTTTTAAATGGACCGTTTACTCTTAGTCCTCGTGTATTCATGCTCCATCAATCTAGGTACTTTTCTCTTTCAAGAAAAATGAAATCATGAAGAAATTCTGTTGTATTCATCACTTGGAAATCTGTCTGCAATATCTTTTATGGTTTCTTCTCACAAATATCCTTTCTTTTCTTCGGTTGCCCTTTCTCTGTTTCCACCCAAACCCCCATCTCTGCTTTTTATTTTATTATCATACATGGAAAAGCAAAATTAATAATTCTGTACTACCACTACTAATAATAATAGCTGAATTATAGTGGATTTATTAGATGCCAAAATCTTTGCTAAGCACTTTCACATATTTTATGGCACTTAACCCATGTAACAATGCTATAAAGAAGATGACTATTTTTATCCTAATTTAACCAATAGAGAAAATTTTGGGAAGTCACACTAAATGGCCAAAATTCAAACCCAACCTATCTGATCCAGTGCCCCCACTCTTTAACCCCTCTGCTCTCCTCCTTCTAGAAGTCCAGCTGACAGTGAAAGTAAAGAACAAGAGTTCTTTGTCATTGTTAACCAAGGAATCAGCAGGGAATGCCTTCTCCTCATATATCAGCATCCCATATCTTCTTCCCCATTCGCCTTCCACCTCCACTGTATCCAGAGTATGTCCAATTGGAGATTTCTGTGCAATCTCAAAATAGCTGTAACTTGGAGAATTTGTTTACTTAATGCTTTAAAATTATAGGGGCTTCTGGAAATTCACTGATGTGAGGTAGAGGTTATCACATAGTCACATAGTTTCAAGAGGTTAGTCTGGATGGGAACATTGTATTAAAAGTGAAAAACACAAGAGGAACACAGTTTTGCTGGAAATCTCTACCTCAGCTTATGAATTGTGTGTTCAACTCTGAGCTAAATTTTTAATGCTTGTTGGTGACATCATGACCTAACACTAGTGAGATAAGCAGAGGATTAACCGTCAGGAGATGAGTGTTCCAGTCTAGCACTCACCAGCTGTCTGTGTAACTTTAAGCCAGAGATTGTTTCCTCATCTCTCTCGTAGAGACATTCATAATTCTGCTAGGATTCCCCTTTGCATTATCGTTAGAAATCAGGATAAAATAAGCTCTTTTTTTTTCTTGTGAGAGTTTAATACTATGCTATAAGTAAATGATAACAAAAGTATTTTGTTCTCCTTTTGCCTTTCATTTGCACATTAAATATCTAGTTTATAATACTTTCTGTTTTGGGTTGTTGTTTTTTTTTTACTATCACTTCATTCATTGGGCTATATTTTATGTAAATTATTCAACTGCAAATGCAAACACAAAATGTTTAATAATTAAAACTTTGTAATCTGAAGGTACAAAGCCATTTGAATACCTCAATTAGTTTCAGTTCAGTTTTTTTAATTAACCTTAAATTCATTCATTGTCCTCTGTCCAATCAAGTAAGAATTCTAAACCATTTCTAACTTTGGATTTCAAGAATTTAAAAAAGTAACTGAAAAGCCCTGATTCAAAGAAAGATAATACTTTGTATCCATGTGATTTTTAAATACCCAAAATGGAAGTTTTTTCTTCCTTCCTGTGAAAAATTCTCCTCCTCAGAGTTGAAATGAACATGAAAATCTTCAGCCAAGAGGCTAAATCTTTTGAATAGAGGACCTTTCAGGGAAATGCCCGAAGATCACGAAGAATAAAAATGCCTTCTCAACCGTTTAATTTAATTTAATTCAACAAGCATTTACTGAACACCTCCTAGGTATCAGTTATTGTAAAAGCCCCTCTGGGAAATGGAAACACGAATGAGATATGGCACCCACCTTCTATTAGCATGCAATCCAGTGGAAGAAAAAGACCCATGCGTGGTTCCTCTGAAACAGGGCAACCTGGGATAAGCATTAAATGGAAGCAGGAAGAGATGTAAGGGAGGAGGACAAACATAGATTAATTCTGATTAGGGCATTTTATTAATAGCAGGCTTCACTGAGGAGGTGGGATCATTTAAACTGTTCCTTGAAAATGATAAAGCAACGGCCATTCTAGGCTGAGAGAACAAAAATGAAGAAATGAAAAAAAAAAAAGTGTTGGTACTTGGGCTCTTTGGAGGAACTAATAAAAGGACAAGTTGACTGTGTGAGAAGCTCACTCAGTTCATGCTGCTTAATAGAGGGCTCGAATGCCAGGCTACAACTGCAGAATTTGGAATCCACCCTATGTAATAGGAAACAGTTGAAGATTTTTTTTTTTTTAACTGTTAACACTGAAAGGAAGTCTTTGTTTATATGCCCCTCTCCATAGAACCTATGCATACCACCAAAAATAGTGTGTATCACTCTGTGTTAAAATTGCCTACTCACTTAGCTATGGCTCTACTAGGCTGTAAGCCCTTTGAGAGTGGGACCTGTCTATTTTTGTATCGGCATCTAGCTAGTACAATAGAAGGCAAATGATTTTTACTTTAATACAGTATATTCATAGAATGAACACATTAAAAAAATTAGAAGCCATGTGGTCAGGGTTGTATATTAGGAAGAGAAATCTGGTGACTATTCATAGGATAGGTTAGAAGGTGGAGAGTAGTTGGACACAGAGAGCTTTTGCAGCTTTCTTAGGAGGAAAAAACAAGGGCCTGAAGCAGGATATTGAGAATGCAATTTGGAAAAGATTTGGTGACGTCTTGAGTTTGAAACTAAAGGAGAGGGAATAGAGTAAATGAATATTTCTTTGAGTTTTCTAGCTTATGTAACAAGGAACTTACTATGCCATTAACTACCCTGTTTTTCCGAAAATAAGACCTGGCTGGACAATCAGCTCTAATGCATCTTTTGGAGCAAAAATTAATATAAGACCCAGTATTATATCATATTATATTGTATTGTATTGTATTGTATTATAAGGCCCGGTCTTATATTATAGTAAAATAAGACCGGGTATTATATTATATTATTATATTATATTACATTACATTACATTACATTACATTATATTATATTATATTATATTAAAGACCTGGTCTTATATTATAGTAAAATAAGACCGGGTCTTATATTAACTTTTGCTCCAAAAGACGCATTAGAGCTGATTGTCCAGCTAGGTCTTATTTTCAGGGAAACATGGTAGATAGGGAATAGAAGGAACAGATTTTGGGAACACATGTGGGTGACGGAGAGGATGAATTCTGTTTCGGATATGGTGAATCTGATGCTTACCACATCAATGGCTACTGTAGTATTAAGTTTCTGTCACTTATAGAACCTGAAATCAAAGATAAGCAATAGAATTTAACCATCAAAATAATTGTTTATTTACTTGCAACATACCAGGTGCTTTTCAAAGCACTTTATATGTGTATAAATGCATGTAATGCTAAATAATCCAATAAATTGAGTATTATTATTACCCCCCTTTTACAGACGAGATAATGAGGCCAGCAGAAGTTACATAATTTGCCCAAATTCATGCAACAGTTAAGTGTTAGAGCCAAGATTAAAATCCAGAGACTAACCCAAGGGGTTGAGCGCTTCACCCCTCTATACCATAATGCAGGAATGCAGGACATTTTTGTTGAAATTATGTAGAAGACTTCAGGAGATGAGCAAAATGGTAGGTTTCTGTACTCCCAAAATCCGGCTGTCAAAAATAGGTTCACAATTTCATTGATCAAAATGCACCCAGTGGGAAATGATGATGCCTGCCAAGTGTAATGGCCCCTGTGTCTGCCGTCTTCCACACTGATTAAGTATCAGCAATTAGCCTCTGCTAAGTCTCCTTAGTAGACTTATGTGTGTCACTGGGACCAAAGGGCAGCCATCCACCAATAAGAAGGGCTAAAACAGCCTTTTATTACAGCTCTCTGTATGAAGATCTTCAAGGACATGAGTTGATGTCTTGTAATTTAGTGACTCATTTGCAGCATGCATTTTTTTTTTTTTTTTTTTTTTTTTGAAAATTCAGTCCTTTCTCAAGGGAAAAAATATAGGCAGAAATTATTGTAGTGAAAGAGAAAAATAAATCTGAAAATGTATGGGATATATGCCTCAGCCATAAAAGAAACAAAATATACAATAGCTGTAAGCGATGTCAGAGGGGTAGTAGATTGGAGGAGGGGGGTTATCACTTTGTGAGGGATATAAATGATAAATGTCTAACTATTACATTGTTTTGTATACCTGAAACTAATAAAAATAAATAAGACAAGACAAGATAAAATAATGTATGGAGAAGGATATAGTAATAAAGAAGAAGAAAAGAAACAAAATATATGTTCACTATGTAAATATCTGACTATCTTCTGGATATTATATTAAAAGATCTTGATGAAGGTACTTTATAGTACAGATGAAAATCTGAGGTTCTAAATATAAGCCAGTGCTTTAGCTTTTCTGTGTTCCTTAAATTTGGTAAGACATTTTTGTTTGGACTTTGCAGGAGCAATTTAAATGGCTTTGAAAAACGAATGAATTTTAAAGAGAATAAAAATTTGCTTATCAGTCTTCTAAGACCTTAACCATTTGAAACCCAGTTTTCTTAGCACAGAGTGAAAACAGAAGGGACTTCAAAAATATATCCTCTGTTAGTAAACTCATTAAATAATGCTTGAAGAAAATATTTTTCTTATGGAGAAAGGCTTCAAATATAAGGCATTGTTGAGTCATAACAATTTATGCCCTATCTAAGGAAGCAAACTAGATGGAAGCCATATCAGTTCAATACTTTCCTTGCCATTACAGCCAGAATAATAAGATTTGTTAAATATATTTATGCATAAGTGCTAGGAAAAAAAATATTATCCCTTCTAAGGGTATTTGAATATTAGAAGAGGGCCAAGAATGAATTAATTACTTTCTTTCCTCCCTCCTTCCCCCTTGTGAATATTTGACCACCTCTTAGAGTCAGATACTGGTGCTAGCACTGGGGATACAACAGTGATCAAAATCAGTTATGTTGCCACCTTCTCCTCTCTTCCCCACCCAAATTTACATTCTTGCTGACATGCTTCAGGAAGTGGAATTTTACCTATCTCCAATGACAGATGCTTTTGACTGAGGTTTTCCTAATACCCCTCCAATTGTAAGCAACAAGTATTTTATGTTAGGCAGTTTGCAACAATGACCTGGCTTTTATTTTAATCTAAAGTACCCAATTGGTGAAAGCTCTCCCAATTATTCCAGTAATTAACTATCCATAATTAAAAGGGAAAGTGAAAATAATGGTAATTGACTTTCATCTCAGGTATGGCAAAATAATTTGTGTGGTTGCATACGTCAGTGTTTCCAGAATTGACTTTTCCATTTCCTTCCTGTATCCTTTCATTCTCAACGTCTTTCATCATTTTCATCTTGACTACAAGCAAACCTTAAGGGCTAAAGATTAAATATTTCTGGTCACCAAATCAATCACTGAAAGGACTGCCAGCTTCAGAATTAATTGCTTGCCCAGTGCCTTTTGGTTTTCTCCATTTCACCTACTCTGATTCCCTTTCTCAATTATTGAGAACAGTGTGTGTTCTAAAAAGATTACCTGAAGAGTTGTCACGTCCAGTTTTTAAGTTTGATCCGTGGCCGGCTACTGACCAGCAGTTGATATTTGTCATAACCCTTAAGTTCTCAGTGTCTTCATGAGTTAAATGAAGAGTTTGCTGTAGGTAACTCTGAATTTGCTTCCAGCTTTAAATTACTCATTTTTCGTTTTTCTGGAATCAGGCAAAAACCAACCTCACTGAACCCTATCCCTCATCTTTTCCAGTTAAGTGGTTAGTCTGACCTCTGATCGAGTAACTCCAATTCTTAAGCCTATCAAACCCAAAACCCCTTTAAAACAAATATTCTTTCATTCCTTATACTCCACTGAAATAAAATTTGTAGATAATGCTACCATATTTACACACTAAGACAGAATATCAGAGTAATCCTCTAAGTGAAACATAAATGAGGAATTAAATGGAAACCCTTTAGAATACAATAATATATAATTCAACATGTAAGTGCTCAGATCTCACTACATAAAAAATCATAATGAAATATTAGATGCTTGCACCATGGAGGTGACAGCTACAAGCACAGAGTGTGACACATCTATGTTAATATAGAGGTTTTGTATTGATGACTCTAATACTGCTTAGTGGCTTTGCTGTTGATCATATGATTTTCCAGAATGGTGAACAAGACTTGATAAATTTCCAAAAAAAGTACAAACTTCCCTCATATCCTATGGTAACTAGGTTTTGCTTTGCTTTTTTTGTTGTTGTTTGTTTTTTTTGGGGGGGAGGTCACAGGCTCAGAAAATGGTAAATAGTTTTTTCACTTATATGTCCCAAGCGACATTTAAAGGTTTTGAAAGATTGAGGCAACTCTTCTTGTGAAAAAGTAAACCAAGTGTATGCGGGACATCAAGCATCCTTGATCTCTGCTTACCACGCAGTAAGAGGAGCCATCACCTGCTCTCAGAACCACTGGAATGGATGAATAGATGCACCATTTTTCTTCAGATTAGAGCAAAATATTTATTTGGTTTAAAGTATTTTCATGATAGTGAGCTGCATGTTTATTTTACTGGCGTTCTTATATTGGTTTGCTTTGAGCCATCTAAGTAGACAGAAATTTGGCCTAGCTTTTGAGCTCTTACATCCTCCATAACATATTAGAAGATCAAAAATATTTGATGATTGCAGGAAAGAAGGAGGAGGGGAATATATTTTCCAGCTTTTATATATGTGCCCTTTTAAGACAAAGGTAAGAACAACAAAAAGATTTTTAATTACAATGGAATGGACTAAAATACTATCATTTATAAACAAAAGGGAATATGGAAAGATAAATATATAATAATATAGAATTGAGAAAGACATATTGACAATGGTTGGGATACAGTACACATTTTGTGGAAAAGTAAAACATAAAATAATTTTTTTTTCTTAATGAAAGAGTAGAGTAGAAGTTGCTGCACGTACGCGTATGTCCCTTCAGCATTAACGATAACTACTAACACAGTGTTTACTATGTGCCAGACACTGTTGTACGTACATTACACATATTAAATTATTTCATCTTCACAACAGCCCCATTTTACAGATAAAAAATTGAGGTACAAAGATGGTTAGTACATTGCCCAGGGTCACAGGTCATACAAGTAGAGTGAAAGATTTGGCGTCTGAACCTAGATAGTCTGATACCATACCCGTGTTTTCAACCACTGTTCTGTATTATTGAGGTCTATGTGCCAGGCCTTTAAAATAGTATTTTAAAATAATAACATTTCTGCTGAGTAAATTAGTTTCACTATTATAATTCTATGAAAGGTTTAAAATAATGTGATTGAGAGCATGAAAGGTCAGGACAACTCTTAATTGTGAAACACTGTCCCACGCACATGGGCAGGTCATCATGCATCTCTGATTCCTGCCCCCTAAATAATAGAATTATGCATTTTAATTATACAAATAGCACATTTTTTATACAAATGCAATAGCACGTTAATTATATAAATAGCACATCATTCTCATGATACAAATTTTAAAATACAGAAGTTTATAAAGTAAAATGGTCTTCCTTCACTCTAACAATTCCTCTCTCTTCACCAAAAATAACAGTTAATGTGTTGTTTGGGACACAGAAAACTGATTGGAACATAACAATTTTCTAACATAAAATGTGAAGTCCATACATTTTTTTCTTTGCTTCATTTATTTTAGTGATTTTTTTTTTATACCTGAATATATGGACCTTTCCAATTTTTAATCGTTGCTTAGTAAAATATAAATATATGCTGGTATTTTGTAAAATCATTCCCCTATCATTTGATTTTAACTTTTTAAACAAACAGAAAAAAAGGTGTCCAAAGATGTTTCCTTGGGCAAACATCTTCGTGTTCATTGCCAACTTTGGATTTCTGGAAGTGGAATTTCATTGATACTATGAACCTTTCCTCTAAAACAGTTTTCCCAAGTCAACTTATATTAAGAGCTGAGTGTGTCATATTTTCCTGTGATTGTATGGTCTTTGTTCTAATTCCACATGAATTTAGAGAGATGGAATTTAGGATCCAGGATATATACAAAACAGTGGTTCCCAAATTTGAGCAGGCATCACAATCGTCTAGAAGGCTTATTAAAACACAGACTGGGGAAACCACCCCATATTGTCTGATTCAACGGGTGTGAGGTGGGGCCTGGGAATTTGCACTTCTAACAAGTTGCTAGGAGACATTGAAGCTGCTGACACATGATGAACCATTATGTTGTAGTGTATTAATGAAGAACTGAGTTGTCCAAACACAGCTCTGAGAACAGTCCATCCTTTTGTAACTCATCTGAAATGCCACTGCTTTCTATGAATTAAATTTCTTCAGGTATATGAATCTCTTTTTCAACTGTCTTCCATTCCATTAATGCATTTGTCTATTTTCAAGCCAGTACTACATTATCTTATTACCATATCTTTATACTACATCAGTATTGCTATCTGATGGGGCAACTCCCTTCTATAAATAGGAAGCTCTTTTTCAAAATAATTGAAGTTATTCTAGGCTATTTTATCCTTCAGAAAATCTGGAGCTGTATTGGCCCAAAATCCATTATGGGTGTTTAATTGGGATTGCACCAAATTTATAAATGAACATGGATGTACTAATAATATTTTTCCAATATGGTATCCAGAAAAATTATATGTCTCCCTCCTAATATTCTGGTCTTTTATTTCTGTCCAAAGAGTTTGAGGATCTACTTTATAGAAATCCTCAATGTTTCATGTGTGGCTTGTTTATCATAATGCCATTTTTACCATTGAGAACTTTCCTCTTTTAACTTATTAACACTATTTCAATCTGATGTGTATGCTGTTGTTAACCATCTTAAGTCTACCATTCTGGTAGTCCTGGAAAAAGCTCTCTTCACTAGTGTGCTTGATCTCCTAATACATAACTGAATTTTATATGCTAATTTATATTTAAGGTTCTTACAGTTATGTACATAACTTATATTATGCTACTGCTTTCCCTACTAACTCTCCATCTATTTTTAAAACTGCTATCATGCTAGGTCATTAGCTTTTTCAATGGTTTGGAACAGTTTATTTCATATAGGGAATATTTGCTTCTGGAACTTCACCTTGAAAACTGGATTTATAAATATTTAGGTGTAGATTTTTATCTGGTTTTCAGTTTCTTCTGTGGCTATTGAACTATTGAAGTTTACCCTTGAATGCTGCTCTAATCATATTCCCTAAGTTTGAATATGTAACTGTCCCCATGATGAGTAATGTCAGCATCAAAAATATGTGCATTTTTTTCAACTGAGCAGCTTTGGGCACCAGGCAATTAAAATATAGCAGAAAGTAGAGCTGACAAGGCCCCTGCTCTGCTGGAACTTTCATCCTAGGAGGAGGAGGTAAGGCTAAAGAAGGAAGATAAATAAGGCAGATAAATAAGATAATATCAGATGATGATAAGTGCTGTGAGGGAAATGCAACAGGATGATGCGATGTGGGACAAGTGATGGCAGTGGCTACTTTAGATCAGTGCTCTGAGGAGGAGATAATGAAGCCATGAACTGAATGAGGAAAAGGAGCCAGTCATACAAGGATCCAAAGAAAAGGGCTGCAGACAAAAGGAACAATGTAGAGGTTGTTGATGGTGACATAACCAAGGAAGATAGGAAAGCAGGAATAAATCTATTAATTGTATTACTAAAGTCTACTATATCCCTAAAAAATAATAACTTATGTTTAAATCGGAACACATTTGAGTCAGAAAGAGGATACTATTAATAATTACTTATGAAGAACAGTCATAAACTGGGAACATTAGACAAACCAGAACATACAGACACCTTTTTGATTTTTCTCTCCACTTGATCTGTCAGTTGTGAAACAAAGAGTATTGAGATAAACCATCCCATTATGGTGACCTCATATCTCCTTGCTTTTCTATGAAGCCCCTCCACTTGCTTACCCTAAAGCTCTTTCCCTTTAATTTGATTTGATTTGATATTTAGCCAAACTGCTTTCTTTTTGTTAGCACTCACTTGGTATACCTTTGTCTATCCCTCTGTTCTCAAATTTTATTTGCCATTTTGCTGAGCGTAGCTCCTGTAGACAGCATAGAGGTACTTACCCAGACTGAGCAATTTTGTTTATTCACATTTATTGTGATTATTAACCATTTGGATTCATTCTTTGCATTTTTAAAATATGTGTTATATTTTCTTGTTGCTTCTTTTTGCCTCTTTCCTACCTTTTTAAAAATTGAAAAATTTATCTTTACTTTTGTTTTTCCCTCTAATGATTCTGAAGTTTTATGTCCTATTTAAAATCTGCTAATAATTACTTACAAATTCACAACATGCTTTTAAAAGTTTGTAATCTTTCATTGAAATCTAGAGTTAATCTACCTTCCTCCTCTTCCCATAAAAGTCTAAGCATGCTTTTTCTTCAATTTTCAATGCCACCCCTTTTACTGGATCCCAACTGTGCATTGAATTAATCTAGAATGATAGTTCCAGGTCATTGTTAATTTTACTGCAGACCTTTTCCTCCGTGTGATGTACTACAGCCATTCTTTCTTATTTTAATGCATTAATCCCATTTGAAGTGACTAAAATTTCAAAATTAAAACATTGAGGTAAATTTCTGAGAATTTTACTTGCTTTGTAAGGAGTGTGGTATTGTAAACGTGCGTCTCAGTTTTCCTTCACTGGACGTCTTATATTTTTAATAAGCATTGGATTCTAATATTCCAATATACAGTCATGATGCATTTAACAATGGGATACATTCTACAAAATGCATGATTAGGCGATTTCGTCGTTGTGTGAACATCATCGAGTGCACTTACACAAACCTAGATGGTACAGCCTACTACACATCTAGGCTGTATGGTACAGCCTATTGCTCCTAGACTCCGAGCTTCTATAGCACGTTACTATACAAACCAACACAAGACTAAATCAAGCGCAAGAGAAAATGATGCAATCAAGAGACATGGTAAGAACAAGATGTCTGAGGCTGCTGTAGGCATAACATGCACTATTTTACAGCAAATGTTTTTTAATAAGTAGAAAGAGTACCCTCTAAAGTAATGATAAAATGTATAGTATACTAAATACATAAACCAGTAACATAGTCGTTTATTACCATTATCAAGAATCGTGTACTGTAGCTAATGGTATGTGCTATACTTTTATATGACTGGCAGCTCATTAGGTTTGCTTACACCAGCGTCACCACAAACACATGAGTAATGCATTGCACTAGGACATGATGTTGCGACATCTGTGACGTCACTGGGTGAGAGGAATGTTTCAGCATCATGACAATCTCATGGGGCCATCATGGTATATGAGGTCTGTAGGTGACTGAAATGTCATTATGAAGGGCATGCCTGGTCATAGAATGTTCTTAGATTTCTTCTTTTTCTTAAGCATGCCTTTAGGTGGTGTTTATGAGAATTTTCTTGCGATAGTCACATTTTTATTCTCAGGTTTACAAATTATCTCTCTGTAGATTGTCATGCTTTCTATGGTAGCAAGAAAGAGTAAGATAGTTAATAGATCTTGCTTTCTATGGTAGCAAGAAAGAGTAAGATAGTTAATCACAACTAGATCTCATTACCTTAAGAATACATCAGATATTCATATTTTGAGTTAATAGTAACATTAGTAAAATGTACGAATTTGTCTAAGCTCCTTACTTAAAGGAGTTTAAAAACCAGCGTTTCAAAAATTTAAAAGGACATGGTTTTGCCATAATAATCATATGGATTTAGGCAGGAATAGCTCATAATTAACAAGTTGTTCTGATAGTTCATAGAACAGAGTTTGATTTCAAAGAAGCAAAGGAGAGAATATCATCTCAGTATGTTGTTTGTGTTTTTCTTTTTTCATTTATCCATGTCACTCTGCTATTATAAAAGCAGCTAGCTGACTTATATTATCTCTGTAACTGAAACTCAACAAAGGCACCCGTATCCTTTTTCTTCCTTCCCTCCCATATCATTTGCTATTCAACAAAAGAAAACAGTTTAGTTCTGATATATTTGAACACTTTTATACAAGCATTAGGGATATTACTGTTGTAGCACAGAGAAGAGGGTAAATTCGTATATGGGTTTATTTATAATTTAGTGAATAGATAATACATATTCTCATATGCAATTGACAAAGAAACCCAAATAAGATAATAGCCATATTTTATTGTATGATAAAAATCGAATTGCATTTCCTACATATAAGCGAACAATACATACAAAAGAATATGTTTCAAGGTTCGGATTTGAGAGAAATTTGTTTATTTTCACATTATGAATCAAAAGTAAATTTGAAGAAAATATATATATAAAACTCCTATTACTCAGGAATATTTTTATTTGTTAATATTTGTAACCCCAACAATAGTTGTCTCTGACTCAGTAATGGAAACTATTTGACCAATCTTCTTGCCTGTGACAATGATAGACTTCACTCATCCTTTTTATCACCCTATTGTACCAAAGAAGCAACCTCAGAATCATTCTCAGCATGCGGTAATCATTATAAATTGAACAGATGTTATATATGTTGAAAAGCATTTTGCTATGAATTTATGTCAATTAATATAATTAATACGTACCACCAGGAAAGGGGAATTTGGTAGAGCTAAGAGTGGATGATTAAGGTATTCAATACCTGAGATTGAATGAGGTTAGGGTCAGGTAAAATTAAAAATCTCCAGCAGCATTAATGCCTGAAAAGAATTTTCTATCATTGCAAGCATGTTTCTTGAGATTTTAGGATGTAGAAGTAAGAGAAAGAGATGAGATAGATAGGACTTGTGATGAAAAGATGAACAATTTGCACTAGAAATGTCCAGTTTTTAATTAAGAATAAGAAGGAAGAACACAAGTAGAAAAAAAGAAGTGAATGAAAAATAAGAGCTATGAGTTTGGTTTTTGAAGGAGAGCTTTGGCTGAGGTAGAGAGAGAGGATGTTTTGGAGATTTGAGGAAGTAACTGCCCTCCCTGTAAAAAATATGAGAATGGCAGCTATACTGCTTTATTTGGGTTTTAAACCATTTAAAACATAATTCTCCCCTTAAGATTCTGATAGGAATTATTTTTAATTACTTCTTTGACTGCCAGGCTTTATTTAGATAGAAATGTGCACTTTATCTGAACTACATGAAATCTTAGTTATGTGTGGGTTGCGTTATGGATTGTTTCTAACCCCAGTCAATTTTTGAATTTACATCACATCCTCAGAAATTTAAAAGTAAAAAAGTTAGAAGTAGGTGCTTCAGTCGATTTAAGTTAAAAGGTTAACAATGTGCATGCCAGTAACAGAGATGGGTGGGAGTTTCATTGCAGGTGCTATGTCTTCTGCTCAGACAGTTGATATAAGAAACATTTGTGCAGAAAAGTCATTGATATTGCTTGTATTATCCAAATAATAAATGTCCTATTTTTGTAAGTTGGAAAACACAGAAAAAGTATTAAAGATATAGAGGTAAAAGCACCTATAATCCTAATTCTAGAGATAAACTCAGATATCATTTTGGCATATTTCTTTCCAGGGATTTTTTTCAAAGTACTTTTTACATATTTCAGATAATTCATTATAAATATTTTGATGTCCTAAATATTTTCACTAACCATTTATATAATTATTTTTCCATTCTATGAAAAGATGTATAAAAATAATTTTAAATTAACATTTGATAGTACCTGTGGGGGCAGAGCCCCAGAAAGTAGTTTCCAGGCTCTCAGCCTCACATAGACAGGTGCTGGCTCAGGTAGTAAATGGCCATCAACTGTGATTGGATGGCCATCAGCTGTGGCTAGTTGGCCGTCAGCTGTAACCAATGAGCCATTGGCCACTAATATAACTGCTGTGGCTACGCTAGAGGAGAGAGGGAGGGAGGAAAGAGAAGAACGGGGGCTAGCAAGAAGATGGAGGCTGGGCTGGCAAGTGTGGATCGCGGTTTGCGGACAGTGTGGATCCAGCCTCCAGTGAGAGTATAGTGCCACCAGAGAGAATATAGTGGTATGACTCCCCTGCCTATGGCTCCGTGGGTGTTCCTTTTTGGCCTCACCATATCCTGCGTTCTTGTGTGGGGAGCGGGAGCAGAGACCCCGCAGGCCGCCCCGCACGACAGTACCTTATGTGAATATAGCATATTCTAGTAATATATTTTCATGCTTTGTATTTTTACTGTGGTATTTGCACTTTCTAATTAAACTTTCCAAAGTAGCTACCAGAACAGAGACCCCAAAGTAGAGTGGCTCAACCAAGTAAGATGTTGTTGGGAGAGAGCCCCAGAAAGCAGTTTCCAGACTCTCAGCTTCACATGGAAAGGTGCTGGCTCAGGTAGTAAATGGCCATCAACTGTGATTGGATGGCCATCAGCTGTGGCTAGTTGGCCGTCCCCTGTAACCAGTGAGCCATTGGCCACTAATATAACTGCTGTAGCTACGCTAGCAAGAAGATGGTGGCTGAGCCTGCAAGCAGCACAGTGAGGGTTGAGAATTGTGTGGCTCCTGTTTCCTGTGTCTCCAACCCAGCCGCCAGCAAGAGTATAGTGGTATGACTCCCCTACCTATGGCTCCGTGGGTGTTCCTTTTTGTTCTAGCTACATCCTGCGTTCTTATGTGGGGAGTGGGACCAGAGACCCCGCAGGCCGCCCCGCATGACAGATGTTTACTTCTCTTCCTCATTTAACAATCTAGGGATAATGAAACTATTTCGGACTGTTAGGTGATTCTGCCATCCTCAAAATGTGGTATTTACTTGTGGGCTAAAGATGTTCTGGCCATCTCCTAGCTTGGAGGAGGGAGAGGGGTTTGGGGGAACATACACAATTATTTTAAGGGCAAGATTCAGAGTGGTACACATCACTTCTGCCTATGTCACAATAGTAGAATGTAGTTGGTCATGCTTGGCTCTAAGGAAAGCTGAGTTTTATTTTGAGTGCCCATGCATCTACATAAATCCCATTAGTGTGAAAGAAAGAAACAAAGCTGTTGGGAGACAACTAGCAGTGAACTGCACTTTGAAATAGGATGTACATGTGGAGACAGAGTCCCAGAGAGCAGTTTCCAGGTTCTCGACCTCATGTGGAAAGGTGCTGGCTCAGGTGGTAGACGGCCGTCAGTTGTGACTAGTTGGCCATCAGCTGTAACCAGTTAGCCATTAGCCACTAATGTAACTGCTATGGCTAAGCTAGCAAGCATGGATTGCAGCTAGCAATTGGAATTGGTTGATTGGCAGAGAAGTGGACGGTGGATCCTGCTTCCTGTGTTTCCAATCCAGCCGCCAGCGAGAACATAGAGGTATGAATCCCTATCTATGGCTCCGTTGGTGTTCCTTTTTGTAAATTACTTTTTACTGTTTACCAGTAGAACATTAATTGTTGCTACATGTTTTCAGAACCTCTTATCAATATAGTTACTCTATTTTATGAATCCTAAATCAAGTGACAAATCTTGTATGTTACTCTGATATTTGAATAGTTATAAAAAGCTTGTGTATTAATATAAATTACTTTAAACTTTACACTTAGTGAACCACCTTTATTGGAAATAATACATAAAAATGAGAATATCCGAGAAAATGTGGAATATTTAATTGCTATTCACTTATTTATTTCTTCCTTTATTACACAAATAATTTGACAGAGTAAATATATTAAAAAGGATTTTTTAAATATTATGAACAGAAAAACACAGAAGTTGAAAAAAGGAGAGGACAGAGTACAAATATGCAAGCTATAAGATTCTACATAGCTTCTAATGGTTGAAATTAACATTTGTTTGTGAGCTTTCTATTGGCCACAGTGAAAAAAGAAACATTATCATTTTTGTAATTTTCATTGTACAAAGCAGAGAAAATATACTGAATCTCCATGGAAAGAAAAGTTTTTTTTCCCGGAAATATAGTCTTATTGGGGGCTTTAGACACTCAGATTCAGTGGATGGCTGGTGACCTTATTAATATCCTTATAACATATGCATTATTAGATTCCATAAAACAATACCTAGTATTATCTTTCGATAATATTTAAGGTTGTGGCTCCAAAGCATAGAACTAAATGAAAGGTCTGTGGGAAGCCAAGATGGTATGGCCCAAGGATAATCCCTTCTGATAGTGCAGTTTAATATACAAGAAAAATCTAGATCATTTAGGCAAAATCTAAACTGTTCAGAAAAAAAAAGAAAGACTTCATATCCTTTGAATCATGCTCCATAAATACTACTATTCTAAGCCAAATTTATGATGTGTTGGGCAACCAAGAATTTGTTTTATTATGGTCATAGTATGTTTTTGACGTATTAAACAATTTCATTAGCCAGACTGCTCCTAGAAGGCAGGGTCTTTGTGTTGCACAAAACTCTCTTCTGCATCAGAACAAGCTGAGTACCTACTAAGCAAACTCAAGCATAGTGGTTGGATTCAATGAGATTAACATTCTTGTTGGTTGTGAAAAATAGGTTACACAGTAAGACATACTATCCTCTAGTGTTGAGAACCAAATGAGATTTAGAAAGCATTGTAGAATGTTAATCCTTTTTCTGTCCCAAAACACCATAAAATTACCTCCATAAAAGTTTAGTTTTGAAAACAAAATTTTACCGATGTCAAACACAACACAGTTTTAGAAGTCAAGTAATTATACCAATGTAATAAACATTTCTTTGATTTTGTTTTAAGGTCTTTTATTTCATGACTTTTTATCATGCTATTCAAATTTAAATCTTATAAAGAAAGAAATACAGAGGGTGCCAAAAAAACTATACACATTTTAAAAAAGGAAAAAACTGTATTAAAATTGTAATACTCAATATATACTGATAACAAATGATGAATACAAGTCATGTGTATACACTTTTTGGCACCCCTGGCATATACAGAGAGTGCCAAAAAAAATGTATACGCATTTTAAGAAAGGAAAAAACTGTACGTAGTAAAATTACGCTGATGGTAACCACTTTGAGCACCTCTTGTAATTGCAGAAGTCAAACATGACTTGTATTCGTCTTTTGTTATTGGTATAGATTGAGTATTACAATTTAATACAGTTGTTTTTCCTTTCTTAAAATGTGTACACACTTTTTTGGCATCCTCTGTATTTACCGGACCATAATTAGCGAGATTTCATAGTTAATATAATGAATGTCAGTATTTAAAATACAGATATTAAAAAATGTCTTTGATAACCCATTCATCAAATATATTCTTAGCAACTACCACATGATACCACAGTAAACAAAGCAGATGATCTCTGGTCTTATTGGAGTCATCAAAATTTTGTCCTAGTGGAGGAGACCAAATCAAACAACCAAAACAAGTAAAAAGACACACAAACACAAACATGAACATACACACATTCAGGTATTGATAGATAAAATGTTTTAAAAGGCAAGTAATTGGATGGATAGTGATACAGGAACTATTTAGATGAAGTTGTTAGGAAAAGCCTCGCAGAGCAGGAGCCTGAATAAAAAGTAGGAACAAATCATCTGAACGAGTACGGTGGGCCCTGAACAACACAAATTTGAACTGCTCGGGGCCCACCTTTTTAATAGAGTTGATTTTTTTTTTTTTCCCAGTAGAGTTGGTCCTTTGTATTCCGTGAATTCAATCGAGAGTGAATCAGAAACAGCATTTTGCATTCCCAACGGCAGATTCCCAAACTCAGATCAGTACTTTAGATCAAAGGTTGGGAACCTGCCAATTGGGAATGTGAAAATGCTGTTTTCGATCCATGCTTGCTTGAATTGCGGATGCAAAAGGGCCAACTGTGGTTAAGTTTTTGGTGAGTCAAAAGTTATATGAAGATTCTCGATGGCGCTAGGGTCTGTGCCCCTAAACCCCACATGTTGTTTATAGGTCACCTGTATTCGCCGGGGATCTATATTTGCTAGAGTTCTTGAGTCAAGAAAATGACTAAATTTTTCAAGAAACTACAGACGGCCTGTGTTAACAGAGCCGAGTAAAAGAGAAGAAAAGAGTAAAAGGAACTGAAGGAGGAGCAAGAACCAAGAGCAAGTTCAGGTAGGGACCTCACAGCCATGGTAAGACATTGATATTTTTCTAAAGTGATGGGAAGCCACTGAAGAATTTGGAGCAGATGATTGACATTATCTGATCTGTCTCTTTAAAAGCTCACTCAGGCTATTGTGTCAGAATTGATTTCAGGTTAGGGATGGGAGTGGGAGTTGGATAAAGAGGGCAAAATAGAGGTAAGGAGACCAATTAAATAGCTATTGAAGGTTCAACTGTTTAAGATGATAGAATGGCTTGGTATAGAGTTGGAGTAACAGAGGTGGTAAAAAGTGGTTAAATTCTAAGTAAATTTTGAGTATAAGAACATGATTTGCTGGTGGATAGGGCGTAGGATATGTAAGGAAAAATCAAATATAACCTAAACCCTGAGTAACTAGGTGATTTCCTGAGATTAAAAAACTGTGGCATGGAGAAAACTTAAATGCATATTACTAATTCAAAGAAGCCAATCTTAAAAGACTACGTATTGTGTGATTCCAACGATATGACATACTGGAAAAGGCCAAACCATGGAGATAGTAAAAAGATCAGCAGTTGCCAGAAGTTGAGGGAGAGGAGTGGATGAATAGGCAGAGCACAGAAAAATTTTAAGGTAGTGAAAAATACTCTGTATAATATTATAGTGAGGGAATATGTCATAATACATTTGTCCAAACCCACTGAATGTACAACACCAAGAGTGAACCATATGTAAATTAGAGACTTTGAGTGATTATGATGTGTCGATGTAGAATCGTTAATTTTAATAAACGTGTCACTCTAGTGGGGGATTTTGATAATGGGGGAGGCTGTGCATGTGTGAGGCAGGGGATACATGGGAAATCTCTGTACCTTCCCCTCAATTTTGCTGTGAACCTAAAACTGCTCTAAAAATAGTCAGAATTTTAAAATAAACATGTATTAACCAAGAGAAATCACACTTAGTAAAGGTTTACTGCTAACTGAAAAAAAAAAAAAAAAAAAAAGGAAAAAGAACTGTGGGAAAAGCTTCTAGATGGGGAATGTGGGATCAAGAGTTTAATTTTGAACACCATAAACTGGAACAGTCTATCAGTCATCCAAAGGTGATACTGTGTGGGCAGTTGTATATATAAACCTGGATTGCTTGGGGGATGTGTGGCTAGAGTTACAAATTTCAGCAATATTTACCTTTGCATGCTATTTAGAGGAGCAGTGGATGAGATAATCTACTGAGTGAGTGTGTTTACAAAAAAGAGGAAGTGTGTCAAGTGCTACAGAAAGGTTGGCTGTGATGAAAACTGAAACTTAACCACTGGATTTGGGATCATGAAGTTTAGGAGCTGTTGCAATAGAGTGATATGGATGGAAGTATGGTCAGAGTGAGTTAAAGGGAAAATGGAAAAGGAAAGAGCAAATCTGGGATTCGGCTATAAAGTGGAACATAGAAATGGAACAGTAGCTGGAGGGGGATGTAAGGGTTAAGGATTTTTTAAATTTTTTTAAGATAGAGATATTATAGTGTGTTTCTTTGTAAGCTGATAGGAATGACCAGTAGAGAAAAGGAAATTAATGAGAAAGGGAATAATTGCAAGAAAAAGAATCCTTGAGGCAACAAGGGAAGGGAACCTGTGGGTGTGTGGATGCTCCAGCTCGAGGTAGCAATTCTGACAATTTATCCACTAAAATGGGAAAGAAATAAAATTATTTAGCTATAGATGCAGCTAGTTTGGTGGATTCAGGGGCGGGAGAATGAGAATGTTCTTGTTTGTACTATTGCAATGGAATAAAAAGCAAATCACTAGCCGGGAGAGAGGAATGGGGAGAATGTGTAGAAGATTTGAGGAGAAAGGAGATGGCATTAAATAGCCTTCATACATATGTTACTAGGAGTGATGTTGTACCTTGGCTCTTCGTCTTTTTGAAGGAAAGAATTCAGTCAAAGGATAGTTTGTGCAGCATAGAACAGCAAGAAGTTTATTAGTAAAAAAGAGAAATGGAGCTCCAAAACATGGAGCGGGCTGACGCAAGAGAGGGAAGCAGCCTCTCCTTACATTGTGTGAGGCTGGATAGAATTGTCTCCCCCTCTTCCTCTCTGTTGTTATCTTTCACTTTCTCTGTTGAGGAGTCCTGTCCTCCCCTCAGGCTCTCAAGGTTGCTTCTCAGAGTATAAGCATGAACCTGTTAATTTCCCATGATGTGTTTGAGAAGCTGATTAAAAATGGTCCTGAGAAGCAGGATGTATATTCTGGTAAGGGGTAGTTTCTCTTCCTGTCCAGTATTTTTTTTTTTTCTAATGACATATCTTGTTCCCAGTATCTTGCTGAGCAAGCGAGGTATTTGTGCCCCAAGTTAGAGCAGCTGCAAGGGGCCTTCTAACTGGGGCTAATTCCCTCCTTCTGCTCATTTCTACTTTTCTACCTACCCTACTATATGGAGGTGAGAATTGACCAGAGAAAAGAAGCAAGATTCTTTTTCCAGGCAGTGTTGAAAGCTACAAGTAGTTGTAAATATAGAAGGAGAATAAGCCAAGACTAAAATCTTTAGCAAATGAAGGAAGATGACCAAAGTCGTAAATCATGGTACCAGTACAGTGTTAGGTGCGATAATTGGAGCATGAGCTCCAAAGGAGCTCGGTTTGTTTGTTTGTTTGTTTGTTTGTTTGTTTGTTTGTTTGTTTTTAAGGAGGAAAGGAAAAGGGTTTGGAAGAGATAGTAAGTTGGATATTTATTGAACTCTGGGCCCAGAATGGAGAGATGTGTTCTCAAAGGATAATAATTTTAGTTAGTGCAAGAACACAATGAGAACATTCATAAAAGAGGTGGAGACTATAGAAGATTTTGCTGATTATAAACACAAAGAAAGTGTCTAGGGCTCATTGAGTAATAAGAGATAAGGTCAGAATGGTAGATGTCCGGGAAAAAGTGGAGAAAATTGTTGTGAAGAGAGATGACATAGAATCCATGGATTTCCGGCGGTAACTGAAGCAAAGAGCTAGAAGGTGTCGTGTTCTGGCATTGAATTAGGGATGAAGGGTAAGCAATTCTAATTAATACCTCCTTCTTGGAAATAAGAAAATCGTAGGAAGTTTGTGGCATGGGGAATTGGGAGAAGCCAGTGGCAATGGGGAGGGGTCAAAGGAGTGTTGGTCTCATGGGAGCACACCGAATTCTGTGGGTCTTCCTTTCAGTCTAGCTGTGGACAGTGTATTCCTTAGGCTAGAGGATGTGGAGGGGAAGAGAACTTACCAGGAACGTGGAGTAGGCTGTTCCATTTCTTGCTACCATTGATTTCTATTCGTTCTTTTACCTTATAATTTGCAAAGTGTCTTCTGATCTTCCAAATCTAAAACTCTATGAATTCATTTTTATCATTGTAATATACCACTGAGAATGCACAGTACAGGACAGTGGTCCAATTTCAATTGCTTCAGTGATATATTGTTAAAGATTCTCAGCTCCCTGAATCGAATCTTATGTAATTCATGGAAATTGGATAGACAGGAATCTGTACTGTAGTGACACATTCCCTTCCATGGACTATTTTTCTTCTTTCTGAACTGAACGCTTCTTTGGTTTTATGCCTACTGATTAATGCCTGTATAGCAACTCACTTCTGACAAAGACGAATCTAGATTACCAAAGTGTTTCATTTAACGTACCCGCCAACTGAGGCAGAGGTGGAATCTGAGGTGTTCATAATATGAATCATTACTTGATTCAAATTACTGATTTATTTGAGTTGCTGAACAAACGTCCAGAGACTGAAAAGTCTGCTTCTCCTCCATAAAAAGTGAAAAATTAAGAATTAAGGGTGGAGAGGTATTGCCACTTAAGTGAGAGTTAACAGACTTTGGGGTTTTATATACCTCTATCGATTTTAAAAATTAAAAATGGAAAAGTAGACACAGGGTTACCAACCATTAAAAAAAAAAGACACCTATTTTCACCAACATTTCATTAAAGAATTAGTATTTTCACACTTTAAAAAATGACTGCATTTCACATTATGAGAAACATATCATATTGTCCTAATTTTTTTCTTTCTTATATAATGTACTAATGAAAACCCCAGCATGGACCTACAACAAGCTGCAGACCAGAGTTAAGGAAACTAAATTAGCTGATTTCTGAGCCCTTACAAACATGATATGCCATGATAATATTATGTAGTAGTATGAAAAATTGTGTATTTGGTTCTCTATTATTCAGTCTACTTCATTATGTCCACTTAGAGCTTCAGCAAAATTTCCAGAAATGATATTAGCATCTATATCTAGATGTCTCTCTCTATAGGTATTTGATTTGCTGTAGTGTCTTCAAGCACTGCTACAAGATCTGATATAGCTAGCTTTTCAGACTATTCAATATAAATATATATTTTTAAAATATAATAATTTGGTAAAAACACTGTAGTGATACTATTAAAAGAAAATGACAAACAAAAATCATGCATAATGTGTTACCTTAAGTTTAATATTTTCTCTTTAGCATATTTACTAGTGTTTTTATGAATAGGTTTACATTTTTACAGGTTGCACCCATAAGATACATGAGCATACCTATTAGCACAAAGGATATTCATAATAAGATGCAAAATTCACCAAGTTATAGATTCTCAGATCTATAAAATACATAAAAGATCATCAATTTTAACCCCATCAGGTGGATACTTGAGTTTTCTTTATAGCTTTACCTTGACAGTTTCTAGTGATGGGGAATTCATTATTTCTCCTTGAAACTCATTTTCTTATCTGCCACCTCTTATATGCTATATTTTTCATATATGCTATATTGCTTCCTATAATTTCCACACATCTTTCCTTTTGGATTTCAACCACACAGATAAACTCATTGCTTTTCCATAAGATGGCTTTTCAACTTCATGCATCGTTCCTCCTCCCAGCTTCTCTCCAGACTCAATATCTTTAGTTTTTATGGTTACCACTCCCATAATGTTTTCAAGCCCACTCAATAGTCTGGATTCTTTCCATGAAATGTCTTCCAATTTGTCAGTTTGATACTGACTCAATACAGTACTCTGGATAGTTTAACCGGCACTGAAGACAATAGAATTAGCACTTTTAAATTCTGTAAGTAAGATGTAATTTTCTTTTTTCTTCTTTTTTTTTTTCTTTTTTTTGTCCCACGCACATCACATTGTGGTTTACTGTTGAGCTTATATTCAACTAATATCTTCATATATTTTCCACAATTTTTCTATTTCTGTTTTCTAGAACAATTTCATATTGTTCTATATGGCATATTTAATTAGAATTTCACTTTGTTAGATTTAACACCTCTTTCCAACCTATAAATACTTTAGATCTCCCTTCTGTGGCTCTATATCTCTCCCAGCTTTGTTCCTTCTGTTAGTTGGGGTAGTTGTCTTCAGTGTCCCACCCCCCACCCCTGCCCACTCCCAGCCATGGATGAACTGACGATGACAGGGTTGAGATGAAAGCATGTAGCTTGCCAGAAATAGTAGTTCAGTTCTCTTCATTGCCATAGATTCATTCATCAGTGCCTTCTAGAGAAAATCCTCCAAACTCTTATATTGCTGTCTGCAATATTGTTCATGTTAGTTTCAATTTTTCTAAAATTACCTATCTATGCGAAACATCGTATTAGGTGCTATGGGCTATTAAAGTGATTTGTACATAGATTGATTGGATTCTGGTAAACACTATAATAGACCCATCTTTCAATCTATAACATATGCCACAATTACATAAAACTACTGATTATAAATTCCATTTCAATTATTTGATAAAGACAAATTTTTAAATCCAATGTGCCTTTGTTGACTATATTAATATTTATAAATAGTTTCCATTTAGCTTTTATATAAATACAAACCTACAAGGATGAAGAAAGTTCTAACCATACCCTGAGGAGCTTACAGAGGCTCTGTCAGGCTTTGGGAAATTCAGATTAATTTAATCCACTGTGTTTTCCCATCTAGTGACATTAAGAAATGAAGACAGTTTACATTGATTTTTTTTCCTTAGCAAACTCTTCCTGCTTCTTATGACTGTCTCTTCCTTGATGAAGTTTCATAAAGTATCAGTTTGATTGGAAGATTGTGGTCTGTTTCCTAGAGTCAAGAATGGTCTTTTGATCACTTATGTCTGACATAAAAAAATAAAAATATGTATTATTGATTACATTGACCACATTTATCGACTGCTTATGTTGTAAGTAGCTTTCATGCATTATCTCCTTAGACCTTATGACACCACGTTATCATTAACTTCATGTTATAGATAATAAAAATGAAATTCACAATGGTCAAGTATGCCCAAGGCCATTAGCTACCAAAGGATGGAGCCAGATTCAAACCCAGACTAAGTCCAAATTCTAAATTCTTAAAAATATGTCTCCCTGACAATGCAAAGTCTCATCTATGGCCCACGAATAGCACAAGAAATACAGAGCCATAAACCATCACACACACAATACATAATTGCCCCCCAAAATTATAACATAATAAATCTGAGGAAGTTGAACTTAACAAACAGTAGACCAAATATGTGTAAAATGGCATGAAGTCTAAAGGCTGCCCAAAGTCCTTAGAGCATTGTTAGCCCCTCACATTTGTTCTTGTCTAGGAAAGCTGTCCTGACCCAAGTACTTATCTATTTTGTAGAGTATTACACCTGCTCCTGTAATTAATTCTTATGGAAGTTAAATGGCATGGCGAAATCATCAAAAGGAGAACCAGAATCCTCCCTCCTGCCCAGTGCTGTAGTTGCCTGCTCACCACAGTAAAACAGAGTATATGAAAGCACCTGGCACAATGTCCGGAGCTTAACAAGCCTTGAATTAATGTTTATTAATTCAGTCGTAATATTGGTGCACTGGACTAGGAAAGTATAGGCAATAGAGAACAACAGAATATCCCCCAAAATGAAAACATTGCACAAATACCATGCCTGCCCACACACGTATACACACAAAGAAACACTTGGAAAGTAATACTTGAGTCACTAAAAGTGCTCTTCAATCTTATGACAAAACCAGTAGATACCTGGGAAATCAGAAAGATGAGAAAAATTAGCCTGAGCTACAGCAATCACAATGGAAGGATGTGAAGGAAGGGGGCTTTTACTGTACAAAATTTCAGGGCCAACTGTTAACTCTAAGAGGTGGTTGCAAAGAGTGACAAGTATAAAAGCGGTAGATTCTTTACATAAAAAACCAGTTAGTTTTGTGGGTACAGGAAAATATTAATTGTGCAAACAGGAAATGACAGTACTTTCTTAGAGAGGTTGTGCAGATTAATGTTTTCTAGCCACTGACCGTATGGAAACCATCATCGATGGCATCATTTATAGATATAAGGAATAACAGAGGTGGGGCAAGACTGTTTTGTTTTATTTTTTCATGTAAATCATGCTACACTCCAATTTACCTTAATTTAAAAATACATAATATAGCAGACTACAATGTTAGCATATATTTCCTGTCCTGAGTCTATGGTTAAATATGATAGTTTTTTATATGAAACTCTTGCTATACTAAAGACTATTGAATAATAATAAGAAGGTCCTGTTTCAAAGGGCATTGTCCCTTGAAAGGAGATCTTACAATGTTCAACTAACTAAACCAAATTATATTTGGGAACTGTCTTTTATCTTAAAACAAAACTGGAGAAGAAAGTCAAGGAATGTACTCTTAATGAAATTTTCCATAAACCTTAATGGAGATTTCAAAAGCTTAGTTGATATATCAGAATATTAAATTGCAGGATATGTACATTTATAATTATATTAACATTAGTGTTATATTTGGAAAATTGACGGCCATTTTTCATAGCACCTTTAAAACCTATTTAGGGAAGTTTTAGGTATCTGCCTATGAATTCATGAGGAAACGTCTTGTAAGGTGTGATTGGCCATGGTAATTACTCGGATCTACTAGGCAGAAAGAGTTCTGGGTCTTCAATATTGAAAAGGAAGCATGGAGAATTGTAATGGGTAAAAATGATTGGCCAATAAATGTCCAATGCCTTTAGGATAGTGTCAGAAGCACTTGGTTACCCCTGACTGGGTTATTCAGACTTGCAGGCTCAGCCTGAGGAAAAGGTAGTGGTGTTGAAATCTGTGATTCTGGCAGGTGGCAGGGATAGTTCAAGGATAGTCATTCTTGTCCAGCAGCTGCTCCCTACAAAGTGAGTGCAGAATCCTGTCACAGGAAGAGGCAGGATAAGTCCTGGCAGGATACCAAATTGACAGTATAGCTTGTTGAGGACTAATGGAAAGGGACATAGTTAAGTATGCATCAGGGTAGCCAGTCAGAATAGGAGATCTGATTGGCAGTAGAGGAGATGGAAGTGACATGAGAAGCCCTGCGGCCTAGCTTGCCAAGGGGTGTTGAGTCTGGAAGTCCCAATTAATCTTGAGTCCCTTTGGGATAGAAGTGAAGAACCACTGCTCAAATTGTGGCTGACTGTCTGCCACCGAGAGTTCCTCAAGCCACCATGGGCTGTCTGTTGCTGTAAAATGGCTTCCACAGCTTGTAGCCATGCTGGCCGCTCAGGAGCCGAGAGTGCCCCAGGTGGTACAGCACTAGCTGGGCAGGATGAGGACCCAGAGTGTCACCAAGGTGGTGTGCAGGTGTGGATTTTATGAGACCAATGTGGTCTCAAGTTTAGTCCTTTGGGGAGGGTTCAACATAGAAAAGATGGCGCCCTCCTGTAGGGTACACATGAGACAGGTTCCACACAGGGATAGTGATGGCTCTCACTCCAGCCTTTGCCCTGAAGCCACACAACTCATTCTTTCTCCATATGTTGTCTCTGGTACCTCTCGAGTTGCCATCCATCCACCAGAACCCAGGTAAGTGTTTACAAGCAAGTGAGTCCATGTGTGGGCCCTTTAAAAGGATGTCTGGGTTTCCAGCCACCTTCTATCTCACCAGGATGGGCAGACAGAGTCCTTTCTACTTTTCACAGCCAGATGTTGTGGGGACTCCTCTTCCCGGCACTGGACCCCTGAGCTGGGGAGCCCAATGTGGGGCTGGGACCCCATCCTCTTCAGGAGACACCTCTTCACTGAGGACTGTCTCCAGGTGTTCAACCACTACCTGTGGGTTTGGGGTCAGCCCATTTCATGTGTCTGCTTCTCCGACCAGTCTTGATGTGGCCTCTTCTTTATATCCTTAGTTATAGCAGTTTTGATCAGTCTTCAGATGATTCTTGAGGTTGATTGTTCTATAATTTAGTTGGAATTTTGATGTGATCTGAGCAGGCAGCAGACATAGCATTTGCCTAATACGCCATCTTGGACCATCTTACCACCACCACTCTTTTTCTATGCAATCTTCTTTGGGAAAGCCAGATGAAATCACATTGGGTCACCAGTATATTATATAAAGATGAAATTCAGGAACAGCCAGATGGAAGAGATGTGTAGGGCAAGGCCTGAGGAAAAAGCATGGAGCTGCCATGCTCTCGGAACACCATTCTCTCTGCGTCTCCATGTGTTCACCAACTTGGAAGCTCTGCAGGAATAATTTTTTAAATACAGCTTTCCTGCAAATTGGTTACAAGCACACAAGAAATGCTCAAATGCTTTACAAAATGATTTTACTTACCCACAATAAGAAAAGCATGGGTCTCCCTGCCCATAGTGAAAGGAATATATTTCTTCTTTTGTTCTCATGCTCTCTCCTTCTGGCCTCTGTCTAACCAAAGGCAAGAATTTTAGTTTATCCTAAGTGAAGACTTTGATTCACTCTGCAACCACTGATCAGTGATACTAATTAATTTACATAGATATTTATCCTATATTTAATTTAAATTGAGATTTGTCCTGTAAACTGAGCCCAATTAGTGTAATACTGTACCTATGTGGACTCTAAACCATTCATGATACATTCTGTCTAGCATTCTGCCTCAGTCTGTGATATTATCAGCAAGGTCTTAAAAGACCCTATTTGTGTAAATCAGGGAATATCCACCATTTTCACATTCTCAGATATTGTAAACAAGCCCTTATTTCCCCATGTCACATCCTACAAAACAAGCATCATGCCTAGTCAGCTTAAAATTTCAATTAACATTACTAGTTAACTTTGATTGTTTTGTAGCTTTGAGTTAATCATGCCTCCTTAATAGGTGAAGAGTCTCAAAGATTACCAGGGACCTAGGATCATGCATGACTTCTTGCTTGACTAACTCTATGCTAATAAATAAGCCAACAACAGATTAGTCACATAAATTCCATTCTCCAAGAAACTCAAAACCCAAGATATATTGATACATCCAACATTATCTTATAAACATCAAGTCAACATTAAACCTTTGAAGAAAGTCCAATGACTTTTTTGTGGGTAAAATGTGTATCATTTAGGGAAGAACCATGGGGGCTGTAAAAGCTACCCAGTAATTACCTGACCTTATTTTGTAGCAATTTCATATAATTATAAATCAATTTTTATCTAAAATTATATAGAGGGAATAATTATAACATTAATTACCATATGTTGATGATTTGCTACAAATATAGACAATTTTCACAAAGATTGGAGTTCCTAATAATATTGATAACCATTTGATAAAATTGTTTTTTGCCTTTTGTAAATTTGATCATCAGGCCCTGTAACTCACCAGCAAAAGGGTGTAAAAATACACACACAAAAGGATAGAGGACCTATTTTTATCTTCTAATGACAATTTTTAATTATTGAATTTCTAACTATGTCAGGAAGCCTCAGTCAATCTGTCATCTTCTTTTTTTAAATATATAATTTTTATTAAATTTATTGGGGTGACATTGGTTAGTAAAATTATGTAGGTTTCAAGTGCACAATTCTATCATACATCATCTATATACTGCATTGTGTGTTCACCACCTAGAGTCAGTTCTTTCATCACCATATGTTTGACCCCCTTTAACCTCTTTTATCACCACCCCCCTCTTACCCTCTGGTAACCACTGAACTGTTGTCAGTGTCTGAGTTTTTGTTTTTTTGTTTGTCTTCTTTTGTTGCTTTCAGTTTTATATCCCACCATATGAGTAAAATCATATAGTTCTCGACTTTTTCTGTCTGACTTATTTCACTTAGCACGCTAATCTCAAGACTCCTCCATTTTGTCACAAATGGCAATATTTCAAGTTTTCTTTTGGCTGAGTAATATTCCACTGTAGCTATGTACCACATCTTCTTTATGCAATGATTTATCACAGGATACTTTGGTGTTTCCATTTCTTGGCCACCCTGAATAATGTTGCAGTGCACATAGGGGTGCATATATCTTTACAGATAAATGTTTTCAGATTTGAGGGATAGATATCCAGAAGAGGGATTGCTGGGGTCATATGGTAATTCTACTCTTAATTTTCTCAGGAAACCTGTCATCTTCTTGCCTTTACTTTCCCTCTACCTCCATGAAGAAGAGAGTTATAAGCAGCAAAAATTGATCTTGTTATGGATTTTGCTCTGAGCTGCAACCAGCCAAGGAATTACTCTATTGTATTTGTCACTGCGAGACATCCTGAGAGAAGTCTTACAAGGCGAGAAGTACTCTGTGTGCTGACCTATACGCATAAGGCATGACTGAAGGAAAATTACAGGCTGCCTTGATGCAGACATGTTTATGAAAGACATCCATTGTTTCTTAAACTACACTGGGTTCTTAGAAATATAGCTTGATGTTTCCCTTGAATGAGTTGTTTTCACTTTTTCTTCATCAGAAAACAAAATATTTCTGCTTATATAAACTGTGTTCTTTACTTATAGATATAGGAAGACATACTCAGCATTTGCAAATCATTTCTAAAAAGACATAAGTCTGAGCTCAGATGACAAAAGTTAGAATAGATTGTTTAAAAGAAGACTTTAAGAATATGAATTTGAGTATGTCCCAGGTACATTATGTGCTGACATACATCAGACAAATTGTAATCACAGTAACCAAACTGTTAACCCAGCCAGAAACCTTCCTGGATGGTTTTGATATAAATCTAAAAGAGATGAAACTAAACAAGATTTAATGAAAGATTAAAAGAGTATCATATAAATGTAGCTAAATTTTAATGATTAAAGAGTTCATGTTTTTGGAAATTGGGGCAGCTTTGTACCTCCTGTTTCCTTGAGGCTTGAGGCATCAATCTATCCTTGGGTTATAATTTGGTGGACACTTGGATTTTTTCCCTTTTAAAAAATGACCTCCTCCTGTTGCACACTGCCTTAGGTGCATTTCAATGCTATGAATTTATCAATTGGACATTTAATTGAGAAGTGGATTGCCTACCCTGCTTGGACAGACAGAGCTGTGCCCTGTCTACCTGCAGTCTGCTTGGGTTCATTCACTTTCATTATTCATGCAGGTTAGACTAGCTTCCCAGTCAAGGAACTAGAGCTGTGAGGGGAAAGGGTCACCAGGCAGTCCAAAGAGAGAGGCTCTGTCTCTCTGGGGCTGAATTATTCCCTTTCTCTTTTCAATCTTTTTTTTTTTCAGTAGAAACAATCTAACATAAGGAAGACAATGATAATTAACATTATGCAAGCATTTTATAATTGAAGCATTTCTTTCAGTAATTAAAGATAAAGTATTTAAAGGAAAGTATCAAGTGATTAAAAAAGAAATCAAACCTTGTACTTTGATTTCAAAGAGTTTAAAGTAATATTCATCATTTGATTATATCTGTGCACACCCCTTCCTGACACCAAGAGCCCTACTAGGCCTGGGTTAGTCTCCGAAGCGTCACAAGCCAGGAGTCAAAACTGCTAATATCTGGCTCTACCTCCCAGTTTTTTTGAGGGCTTACACTGACCCCTGAGCACCTTCAGACCTTAACAGAGGCGTTCTAACGTCACTACTGGGGGCACTGCCTAATGGTATTGTAATTGTCCCTTTGTTCTTTCTAACACCTGGCTAATCAAAACCATTTTGCCGTGGAGGAGAAACAGAAGCAAGTTTGAAAGTGTCTGACTCACTTAAATTTTTATGTTTGAACCCTTTCTTCCTATCAAATTTCTAGAATGTTTGTGATAATGCTATGGTGATTCTTCAGCAATCTTATCTCGCTATGATGTTTCCTCCCCGATCCCCATCTTAGCAAGGGGTATCGCATTCTAACAAATCCCTTGTAAGTCAGGAACAAATGTTATCTAGAGCCCTTCCCTCCCACTTCATGTAGACTTGCCTCCTGATGATTCTTCAGACCATTCCTCTCTCTTCTTTCACTCCCAGGATAGTCCCCAGATCCTGGTCACTTCTCTCTGACAAACGTTAGTCTCCATATGACCTTGTGCCCCTCTATGATCTGTCCACACCTGAGCCAGAGGGATCTCTCTAGAACACAAATCTGAGATCAGTATCTTCGCTAAATCCAACCATAGAACGATACCCCATGGTTTTCAGGAAAACATTAAAAAGCTTTAGTCCAGTTTACAAAGGCCTTTAGGATCTGGACTCCATCCTAACCATGCACTTTCCTAACTCCTTTACACTAGTCTTACAGGTACATCACCAATGTTGTGTATATTGCGCTGCCGCATAGTTACAGCCTACTTATAATTTGCACCCAACTCAGTCACCTTTTTTTTGCAAAAGATTTCCTGACCCCAAAGTGAGTGAGATGACCCTTTGGGCTCTCCAGTACCCAGCGCCCTCCTCTGTCCTAAAACCTGCTGCAATGTATCTTACTTCTTAGTTTGAGTCACTTAAATATTCATTAGCATTAGACACCTGCAGGCTGGCATCCAACAAGTGTTTGTCAATTTTTAATAATTTGTGAATAGCTATATTCATAAACTTTTCATTTCTGTCATTCCCAGATATTTTTCTTTGCCTATTAGCTTTTCATCATTTAATTTATTCATTATCCTTTTGCTTTCATTATTGTAATGTCTTACCTTTTGCTGATTTTTTTTCCTGTTTGCTTCTCTGAACATTATTTTACAGCCAGATTAGATAAGATTCTTTATTATCTATAGAAACATTAGCTTTGATTACTAATGACAATGGCTATAGTTACTTTGGAAGTTAGTTCTTAAAAGGGGTCTCCCAAAGGGTAACTGAACCTGATCTGGTGATTGGTATATTTGGCAAATGAATCAAAATTTGAAATTGAATGAATGAATTTATCTTGATGAACTCTGGCCATTAAGATTTGGATTGTGTATATTATACCACATCTTCATTATTCAATCATCTATCGAGGGACACTTTGGTTGTTTCCATGTCTTGGCCACTGTAAATCTGCAATGAACATTGGAGCACATATGTCTTTACAGATAAATATTTTCAGATTTTTTTGGGTAGATACCCACGAGAGGGATTGCTGGGTCATATGGTAATTCTAATCTTAATATTTTGAGGAACCTACACACTGCCTTCCATAGCAGTTGCACCAATCTGCATTCCCACCAACAATGTATGAGGGTTCCTTTTTCTCCACAGCCTCTCTAACACTTGTTATTATTTGTCTTGTTGATGATAGCCATTCTAACTCATGTAAGGTTATATATCATTGTGGTTTTTATTTGCATTTCTCTGATGATTAATAATATTGAGCATCTTTTCATGTGTCTATTGGCCATCTGTATCTCCTCTTTGGAGAAATGTCTATTCAAGTCCTCTGCCCATTTTTAAATTGCATTGTTTGTTTTTTTTGTTGTGGAATTGTATGAGTTCCTTATATATTTTGGATATTAGCCCCTTATTGGAGGCGTCATTTACAAATACCATCTCCCATTCAATTGGATTCCTCTTTATTTTGTCGATGGTTTGTGCAGAAGCTTTTTAGTTTGATATAGTCCTATTCATTTATTTTAGCTTTTATTTCCTTTGCCTTTGAGGTCAAATTCATAAAATTTTCTTTGAACCTGATCTTGAGATTATTATGCTAAGCGAAATAAGTCACACAGAAAAAGTCGAGAACCATATGATTTTACTGATATGTGAGATATAAAACTGAAAGCTTCAAAGGAACAAGACAAAAAATAAAGAAACAAAAATTCATAGACACAGACAATAATTTAGTGGTTACCAAAGGGTTGGGGGGGGCAAAGGGGTGGTAGATAAGGGTAAATGGAATCAAATATACGGTGATGGACGGAGAACTGACTCTGGGTAGTGAACACACAATGTGATTTATAGATGATGTATTACAGAATTGTACACCTGAAACCTATGTAACTTTACTAGCAATTGTCATCCAATAAACTTTAATTACAAAAAAAAAGAAAAGATTTGGAGTAAATATTGTCGAATTTTAAATGTTGTCTCTTGCACCTTCAGTATGTTATTAAAGAAATGGTTCACATCATCCTCTTGGCTTTAAAATCTCACAGTGTTCTCCAGGAAGATGGGGAAACAACTCCAGAAGATTTCCAATAGTATACTTTATCTTTTTCTGTTATCCTAATGTGCCACCTTAGTTGATATAGGCTGTCTAAAATTCCGAAAAACAAACTTGCTGTCTTCAATTTTATCATAAACTACAAAAATTGTATGAATAGGCAGGCTCAGGGTGGAGCTGTCTCAGAAATTCTGCAGTCAGCATTTCCCATATACATACTATTTTCCTAGAGACTAATGAGCAAAGAGTGCTGCTCTGGCCATTAAAAGGCATGTGGGGTTGGTTGGTAGCTTTGTTTTTTTTTATGGCTTAGGGATGTAAACACAATGCTGAACTAGATTTTTCTTGCTTACTCAAGGAAAATAACAAGATGCTGGATTATCAGAAGAGAGTCTAGGTATCAATTTATTATTTATATCACATCAGGGTGGAGAGCAAGTGGATGAACACATTTTTAAACACATTTTTCAAAATTATCTAGTAAAATTCTTAGGTGCCTTTTAAATCTAAGAATTGCCACTTGGGAGCTGTATATGTTTTCATATAAAATCCTAATTAATTGCCTTGTGAAAAGAATAAGAAAACTAGTTGTTTTGTTCCAGTTGTGTTTACCTAAAATTCATTAAGATAGCAAAGGATTTCAACTCCTTAGGTTCATTGCATAGTCATTCAGGTATCTTTAGTATTCTTTCATTACTTTCAAGATGCAGTAGAAGGCTGAATGTATCGTTATTAATCAAAAATATATGCAACCCTTTAAAAGAAAACATTTGCATTTTCCTACTATATTATGGTTTTTATTCACTTTTCCTAGTCACCACATTTGTTTCTATGGCTCTTCAGTTCAGCTTTCATTCCTAACTTTGTTTATACTCTATATTTTTCAGTGGAGTCCCTCTTTGGGTACTGCTTTTAATTCCACATTAACTCAAATTTATTTTAATCCACACTGCAATGGATCTTTTATTTCCTTTGCTGTGAAACAGGAGACCATCTGTTGAGCCCAGACTTACATTATTTTTATCATCACTGTGACTATACTGGACTCTGTTCATACTCTCTTGATGGATCTCTCCTGTCAATCCTCAAAAAAAAAGTTTTGTTTTAGCTCTCCCGTCTTATTTCACAGAAATGAATCATTTCTCACTTAAACTCATAGAGTTTGAGACTTTTATTTGAGAGCTCTCCCTTGCCTTCCCCTCCATCCTGCCCATGTGTAGGCCAACAGCAGGTCAAGTGGTTCCGCCTCCAAAGTATACCCCACAAGTATTCACCTCTGCACAGCCATCACTCAGCTCGAAGTCACCATTTTTTACCTGAATTATTGTAGTATCCTCTCCACCGTTCTTACCACTCAACTGACTAATGCGTTCTTTACACAACAGCCAAAATACTTCCTTGTTTTACTTTTTATTGGAGCTCTTTTTGTTTGTGGTTGTTGGCTTTTCCAGGGTCCCATATGGGATGTTGGAGGCAAAAAGAAAACCCACGGCCCTCTCTGTTGTGTTCTTCCTCAGGCCTTGAGATTCCTATCTAGTGTATCTTCTTCTCTTCGGTTTCAGAGTCTTCTTATGTTTTGTATATAGTGTCTAGAGTTTTAAGCTGAACTTAGCAGGGTAATAAGGAAAAGTGTATATCTGGTCTGGACCTGGAAGTCCAGAATACCATTTATAAACATAAATCACATTATATTAATATCACGTTCCAAGTTTAAAGCTTTTTAATGGCCTCCTGTTGCTCTTAGTATGCAATGCAAATACATGTCAGTGACATACAAAACCCCAAATAATGGGAAATTGGCCCATTTCTTCAATAGTTAGTTACTTTGTGGAAGTTGGCTCGCATTCCATTAAGTTAGTCTTTTATTTCTTTGAATGTTCAAAGACTTTTCTCACTTAGAATCTTACCCCATGTTGGTGTCTTTCTCTCAACGGTTTGCCATTGGTACTACTTTTTTCTTGGCTACATCTCAGCCTTCAGTTTAAATGCTGCCTCCTTTATAATGTTCCTCCTTAGCCATTCAACCTAATACCATTCTCTTACTTTCCTTATGTTTAAATTTTCTTCAGGGATCCATATAAATCAGATTTTTAAATTATTTTATAGTCTATGTGAACAGGTTTCCAACATGGCCGTTGATATTTTGAAGATGCATTTAATAAACACCTTGTTTGGAGGATGCTAGAGTGTTAGAATCAACCATTTTATTAACAAACACCCAAAAGTTCCTAAGTTATGCACCAGTATAGTATGTCATCATAGGCA
Organism: Rhinolophus sinicus; assembly: GCF_057876585.1. Lineage (NCBI taxonomy): Eukaryota > Metazoa > Chordata > Mammalia > Chiroptera > Rhinolophidae > Rhinolophus > Rhinolophus sinicus. The sequence goes on from NC_142504.1 coordinate 87,026,050, forward strand.
CAGTTGCTAATTTTAGTTTGATTATTTTTGATTCGTTGATTCATTTAATTAATATTTACTGAGTGCTTACTACTATGTATCAGACACTATTCTAGGTGTGGGAAAGAGTGAATAAAACAAAGTCTCTGCTTTTATGGAGCATACATTCTAATAGAGGGAGAAAAATGATAAATAAATACGAAAGAAATATATGTCATATGATGAGTGTAAAAAGTCAAACGGGGTAAGGGAAGAGAAAGTACCTGGAGCCTAAAGAGAATAGGAGACATATTTTACATAGAGTAGTCAGGACAGATCTCTGTGTGATAAGGTGACACTTGAGCAGGGATCTAAATGAAATTGGGGACCAAGCTATACAGCTATCTAGAAGAAGCAGAGGGAAGAGTAAGGACAGATGTTCTGAATCTGAAATGTATGTGTCATTATTGAGGAACAACAGGAGACATAGTGACTGGAGCTGAAGGAAGAAGGACACAGCTGTAGGAGATGAGGTCACAGTGGTTGCCAGAATAAGACCATGAATTGAGGTCATCGACAACTTTGACCATGACAAACTGCATGTGCTTGTTACACATGGCCACCCTTAATGCTGGCTACTAAGAGTACTACCCATTGGAACATAGCAACAATGTCACCCATAGAAGCAAGCTGCATGGCAAGATTGAATTCAAAACATTTGCTAGCTTGAAGTACTTGTAAGAATACGACATACATGACACCTACAGAGCCTGAGTTCCCTAGGTGACTCTACGAAGGCAGAGAGAACAAAGAGACAGTAAAGATAATTAGGACAAATTATAAAAAAGTAATTAGAAATAGTTCTAAAAGGAAACGAACTAATTATTTCAAAGTTACTTAAAATTCGAAACTCACAGTTGTGTTCCTATATTGCAGTGTAACCAGTGTAAGCAACTGAATCAAGTTCTGGGGATAAGTGAAAAAAAAAATTAGAAAATTAAAGTATCCCAGAAGTACTAAATGGAAATTGAATGCATATAATCTTTTATTTATTAATGGAAACTTGAAAACTGCACTTAATGTATATATAATGCAGTGTTATATTCACATTTTGAAAATACCGGGCAAGAACTAAATGTCATGTCTAATATTACAAAGAGAATTAGTTGGTGTCCAGGACAGAGATGCAAAAGGAAAGAAGTGGCCAGTTTTCTCTTTGGTGTATTCATTAATTTCATTCATCCATCCAGGCTCATATACTGAAGACCTTTAAGTCTAATGTTGACTACGTCAAATTTAAACAGAAAATAAATGTTTCATCCTCACTTTTCCTTGCTCCCTCCTGAAATCAGAAGTAAGGAGAGCCACTTTCTAGAAGTCTTTAGTATACATGACTGTTCTCAGAGTTGAACTACTTCCTTTTTCTTCTTTGCCGTCCATTTCTTCCCTAATAACCTGGGATAGATGTTGCATCTCCTTTGTCATTACATGCACTGAACCACAAAGTATGTACAGAAAAATACAAATTATACAGTGCTTGAAAGTATTCTCTTTCCATAATTATTATAATCACATATTAGACCATGCTCACCCTAATAAACCAACAGAGATTCTTTTCATTTCATCCTATACTTTCTTTTTTTCTACATATAACCCTTCACACAGCTGCTCCCCTTTATTTGGAAGGCCTTCCTTCCCCACCCAAATCCAACTTTGCCTAACTCCTATTTATTTTTCTGGACTGAGGTTTTAAATGACCTCTTCCTGTAAGCTTTCCCTATCATCCCTTCTTGGTTGGATACCTCTTTGCACTTGAACAATCTGTGTGCTTACAGAATTGAAAACACTGTGATGGTTTTTGTTTTAGATATGACCTTTTTAGGAGACAACAAACTCCTTGAGAACATGGATTATATCATATATAATCATACATATGATATATATATATATATATATATATATATATATATATATAGCCACAATATATAGCACAATGCCAGGAACGTGGCTAGGCAGTCTAAATATTTGTTGAATGATTGAATGAACACAATTCTAAAACATTATAATATTTAAATATAATAATGAGAAAGGTATAGTAAATTCTAAGATCAAGAAGATATTTACTACTCAGAATTCCTTTTAAAGTAAATATACTACAGTGTTATTATCATAAGTAATTGAAAAAAGTCCACATTTATATTTTATTTTGATGTTATTTTGATGTTCGTTGATCTCAGTCTTAATTCTACTAATAGCCTGAATATATTATACATCTTACATTTTTGTGGTAGTCATTGAGAATCAGTCTACAGCAATTTAAAATTTGAATAATATTTCTTGACAGAATTTTTTTTAAAACATTGACAGTGAACAAAAACCATCCCCATCTCAAATTATTTGGTTTAAAATATTAAGTTCTGTATTTTCATTTATTTATTTGACTTGAATGCTAATAATAACCAGCACAATAAACTTGATAGTTATATATCATTTGCTAATGAAGAGCATAGTCTTACCAGAAGAGAAAAAAGTTATATTTTTTGTCCTTTCTTCAAGATGTAGCAACAATTCTGTAAGCACATAATACAGCAAACATGCCAATGACAATAACAGATTTTAGCATCATTATCAAAGATGAAATAGGTTTCCCTAAAAATACTCTGTTTTACCAATATCCTTAAAAAATTGAGATGAAATTTGAAATATTATCATTGGGATCCTTAAGAACTTTACAGAAGTACTCAGTACTGAAACCACTGCCCTCTAGGGATATAGCCATAAGTATTTTAAAACACAAACTACAGTAAAAGATTATATTCTTTAAAACTTCAAAGTACTGCCAAAGGAACTTGTTTTTTTCTTTAAAATTATATATTTGGTATTGCTGCATTCCCAACATTATAGTTGAGCCTACCAGAGTAAGGCTTTGTTACCTTGCTATTCAAATCTGAAAATGCTTTGCTTTCTTCACAAATCAATTATTTAACTGTAAAAGAAAAAAATCCATTCTTATTGTGCCTCATAACTAATAGAAAAAATATTAAAATTATGCTGCATGTGCTTATTGTTGAGGAAAAGTTTATAAATGTATGCTTATAGCAATATCCTGACTTATAATTTTTCTTACTTTGGCAATTTTTGCATATTGTCAATCAATTTTATTGATTTAGGAATAAAGGTTTTATTTTCACAACTAATTGTTTCAATCTATACTTGCAAAGGAAAATATAGAATGCTATATTGCAACAACTATTCAATTATAGCAAACTTAAAAGTTTAACAGTTACGTGTATTCTCCTTTCTATTCCTCAAATTCTCATTATTAGTTTCTTAAGATGTTACTGTCAGTTCCCTTTTTTCCATATAATAGAGCCTGCGGTAACGTTACATGGTTATATTTACAGTGTTTTCTGTAAAACCAGCTTGAAGCCATTAACTGTTGATCTACTGCTGTAGGATATTCATTTATTCAAAAACTGTTTCTTAAAATAAAAACTATCATAACAATTAATTTTGCTAAAAGCTTCTTTTGAAACACACGCACACACAAACACACACACACCCTAAATACCTCTATTTGGATAAAAAAAAGTAAACCATGTCCATAGTTTCACCATATTTATTTAGTAAGTACTCTTCACTGAAGTTGCTTTAAATCTTCCAAAATTTAGAGACACTAAGCTACATTCAGAAAATATGAAAAAAAAAACCTTTTCTATTTTTTAAATATGAATTATAGTTCTTCAGGAACCCCAAGGTAGCCAAAGGTTGGTATAATCAGTCATTGCATTCTTTATTTAGGCTTCTTCATCAATCAGTAGTTAATAATAGATATATTATGACACTGGAAATGGCATCTTTCTTTTCTTTCTTTACTATTGCATTTGACTTCTCTCTCTTTTTTTTTATTAGTTTAAGGTGTACAGAACAATGCAATAGTTAGACATTTCACCCCTCACAAAGTGATAACGCCCATCCCCCAATCTATTGCCCCTCTGACGTCGTATATATCTATTACAATTCCATTGACTCTATTCCCTATGCTGTGCTCCATATCCCCTGACTTCATCTATTAAATTATAGTTGACATTCAATATTATTCAGTTTCAGCTTCATGTGTACAGTGCAGTGGTCAAGCATCTACACTGTCCATAAAGTGTTCTCTCCTTCTCTTTACCTTTGATAATAATTGTAGAAGGAGTGAGCTAGATAATGAGAGAAAGGACCTTCCTTCCTGAGAGTAATAGGAACTCTCACTTGATTATCATTTAGGGTGGTGAATCTCAAAAGTATGATCCCCTAGCATCTCGTCAGCATCACCAGGGCCTTGTTAGAAATACAAACTGTGAGGGCGGGGACCATCAAATCTGTATTTAACAAGCCTCCAGGTGATTGTGAAGCACACTAAAGTTCTAGGACCACTGATTTAGGGAATAGTTACCATGACAATCACCCATTAGAGCGTGTACAGAAAATTCTGTGTGATCCTTAAAGATCTTCCCCCAATTTATTGGTTAAATGCAGGAAAAATTGATGTGATGAGGTACTTTGCCTTTGGACATACTGCAAATTATGCTAGGACGTATTGCAAACCTTTGCTAGGAAAGAGGCATGGATGGTTTCTCCCCAGACTCCACAAGGAGCAAACCTTGCTGACACCTTGATTTTGAATTTTAGGCCTCTTGAGCTATGATTGAATAAATGTCTGTTGTTTTAAGTGAACCAGTTTTTGCTAAATTGTTTTTGCAGCCCTAGGAAACTAATATAGGAGACTTCATAGAGTTTGTATCTCATGAGTATTTTTCGACTTACTCATTGTCCATAAAAATCTTCTCATGAAAATATGCTCTGTAAAGAAAGCTGCCCTGCCACCCCGTCCCAATTCTGGTTCCACCCTCCTCCTCTGCTCATTCACCCCACTCTTTACAAAAAAAAAAAAAAATCTTTGAAAAGTCTAGCTTTAGCTGTGAAAATCATATTCTTATTTATTGTGGGAGTAAAAAAACTCTCCTAGGTAAAATATTAAATGTAAGACCCTTTACACTATGGAGAAATAATCATTTGTGTATTTTTAGAAATTTCACAAATGATGTTAGAAATTATGCCTATTATCTCCCATCCATCTGTCTTTCAATAAAATTTTATATTGCAGTGGATTATGCTTTTTAAGCTGCTTTACACTCATTTGTTCAAATACATACCAAGCCTTTTAATTGGATCATTTTATATGCAAATAACTAATGCTACTGAGTGTATCTATTTCCTTCTGTTGCTTTTTTAGTTGTGTCATAAATGCACTGACCCTCCACAAACAGGGTTAATTAGAGTATTGTGTGAAAGTGTGTGTACTACGGCTGCCAGCTGTAGATCTAAGATTAAGAAGATACAGATTTATGGTTCTTTGTGTCTTGAAAACAAAACACATGTAATTTTGAATTATGTGTTTAGGGAACCAGCCTTAAGGAAATGGATTTGTATTCACTGTACCTTATATGAATAGCTCCGCACACTCCTTTGTTGTTTTTTTCCCCCAAACAACTTAGCAAACATTTATATTTTAATACACAAATATGTATTTTAACAAGTAAGACAATAGAAAAAAACATGTAATAACAAGACAACTTTGGTAAAATAATTTAAATGACTTACAAGATCTATCTTTTTAAAGATTTGTTAAATTTGATATTTTAAGAAACACACGATGTTTAAGAGCATGATTTTTCCTGTGCTTTCTTCCATTTTACATGTCTACAGCTCTCATTTGTGAACGTGTTAATGTTTCAAGTTTCCCCTAAAACTTTTAACATGCTGAGGCAATTTGTCAACATTGTTTTCTAGTATTTCTCAATTATTTTGGAGCCAGAATAAAAAATCTCAAAGGTATTTTTGAGACAATTCCCTCAATACAATAAGATCAATACCACATTTTAATCTAACAGTGGCAGTACAGTTTGAATTCCATGTTTAGGAGGATGGAGTTTACTTTTAAAAATCAGTGTGTAAGTGATAAATTTGTAAAGATTAGATTAAGAAATATTATGCTGAATATGATGGTATTAAGCAAGACCCCTTGAAGAAGACCTATCTTTATTATATGTAGATTTATGCTATTTCTATACTAACCATTAAAACAAACAAAAAAAACAAAACCACTTTGTTTCATTCTTTCAGCTTATCTAGTATGTAGCAAGTATTAGGTGTTAGGGATAGAGAAAAAATTCAGAGTTCTTCTCTCAAGGTATAGTAGTCTAACAGCAAACAGGGACAATAAACACAATTATGAATCAGCTTAAATACAGAGTTGGGGCACTTGGGCTGGAGGAAATTAAGAAACGGTACTGAATTGGTTTCCTAGGGCTGCTGTTACAAATTACCATAAAACTATTGGCTTAAAACAACTAATTTATTATTCTTGAAGTCTGGAGGCTGGAAATCCAAAATCAAAGCCCCAGCAGAGCCAGACTCCCTCTGAAGACTCTAGGGGTGGATCCTTCCTTGCCTCTTTTAGCTTCTGGTGGCTCCAGGCATGCCTTGGCCTGTGGCCACCTAACTTCAGTCTGTCTCCATCTTCATATGACCTTCTCTGTGTGTCTCTCTGCCTTCTCTTTTGTCTCATATAAGGGCATTATCACTGGATTGAAGGCCCACTCTAATCCAGGAAGATCTTATCTCAGGATCTTTAAATTAGTAACATCTACAAAGACCCTTTTTCCAGATAACATTACATGCTTAGGTTCTGGGTAAACATACATCTTCGGGAGCACCATTCGACCCACTCTAGCTACCCAGAGGACGTGATCCTCCACTGCAGAGCAGGTTTGAGGAGAGAGGGGAGAAATGTTGTGAGTTCTCTCTCAGGCATGGACAGTGTGATAGGCTCAAGTCTTTTCCACTTTTGACACAATGCCTGGCATATAGCAAGCACTCCATGACTGTGGGATTATTAATGAAATATATCCATGAAAATATTCAATAGGAAGGTAGACATACAAATCTGGAGATCAGAAGAAAGACCTGGATTGGACGGAAGAATGGATAAGATTACCAAGGGAAACTATGTGAGAAGAGGAAAGAGTAAAGCAAGGACCAAGAGACAGTTCCTCTTTAAGGAAAGGGCTAAGGAAGAGGAATTAATGGAAAAACAACAGGGAAACCAGGAGAGAGGGGTGGCATAGGAGACAAAACAGAAAGAGTCTTTAAGAAGGAAAAAAAAAAAAAATGGTGTTAGATTATGTTAAACTGATTAAGTAATTAATGTAAAGCCTGGATTTGGGAACTTGGAGATAAGCAATTTCAGAAGTTATGAAACCAGTTTTCCATGGATTAAAAAATGGTAGAAAGTTTACAATTTTCCTAATGGACAATGAAGCTAAACTAAATACATAGGCTTCCCACCATAACTCCCAATGTACATGTTTCAGAGAAAGTGTTTTGAAAAATTTCTATGTGGGGCACATGTCCATGACCTGTCTCTCTCCTTTGATCTCAGAGACAGACTATGCAAGTTGTTACGGATTGTTAGAGCCGCTGGGCTGGAGGGTACCACTTGTAACCTCTCTGCTCATTACAGGACGTTTTATCACACTCACAGTGGGAGAACACAGTTTGTAAACTGCAATTCTGACTCTGATCTTCCATGTAAAAGAATGTTCTTTGGGCATCCCACTGAATCTACTCAAAAACATCAGTCAAGCATACATAACATGGACTCAGAGACCTTCCTGATGAGTAGTGTGAAATACATTAAGAATAAAAGGAGCCTTCAGTTTTAAACACTAGAGATTTAAAAGCACATTGTACTTGAATGCCATCATCAGCGTTTTCCTTTGTGACATCTGCTGTTAAGTGAATTTAGGATTTTTGTTCATAACTGAAATACCCTGGTGGCTATAATCTCATGTATTTGAAGGACACTGAGCAAACTCTTTCATGACATGTGGTGAACACACCACAAATTTGACTTTCAATTCTACATTAAGGTATGGCTGAACATGGTGGTTCTTTTTTATAACTTAGTATTACCCCATAATATTCTTGAAGTAGTAATTATGTTCTAGTTCATTTGTGTCAACTAATTTTTTTAAGGAATGTACAAGGTGTAATCAAATAATACTATGAATGTTTAAATTAAAAAATTTATTACAGTAAAAGACACATTGCCATTAATCCCCCTGAAAATATTTCCCCTCACTTCAAACACATGTATCCCATCGTTCTTGCCACTTTCTAAAGCAGTTCTGGAAGTCCTCTTTCATGTCTTTAGTTGCACTGTCATGGGCTGCCTCGATGTCCTGAAACATTTCGACTTTGGGGAAGAGCCAGAAGCCTCACGGTGCCAGATCCGGTGAATAAGGTGGATGAGGACACACCATAATGTATAGTGGACAGAAATTGCCGTACCAGAAGCAATGTGTGACATGGAGTGTTGTCATGATGGAGGATTATTTACAGCACACTTTAAAACACACCGTCTCTCAACCATAGCTTACAACCGACTGACAGCACCAAACAAGTCGAAACTTGTCACATACTGTTACTAAGGTTCCACACACTGTTTCCTGTATTGAAGATCCCTGTCCTTCTGAAGTTGGATGGCACTTGGCAGCAGCATTCACGGTATTTTGTGATCACAACAGAAAGGCTCCGTGTCTCACATTACTTTTGCTATATGGCCATTTCTATCAAATAAAAATTTTACAATGTGTCCTCATCCACCTTATTCATTGGATCTGGCACCTTGTGACTTCTGGCTCTTCCCCAAAGTCAAAATTACCATGAAAGGTAAACATTTTGAATCGATTCAGAACATTGAGGCAGCCACTATAGCACAACTAAAGACATACACGAAAGAGGACTTCCAGAACTGCGTCAGAAAGTGTCAAGAATGATGGACTAAGTGTGTTCAAAGTGAGGGGGAGTATTTTAAGAAGGATTAATGGCAATGTGTCTTTTACTGTAATAAATTTTTATTTAAACATTCACCGTGTATTTTTATTACACCTCATAAGTTTGGATGATGTTATCTTAAATAGTAATCATTAACAAGTTTTGAATCATTTTCTCTGCTTTATGGACTGCGATTATGGCAAATGTGTTAGTTTCAAAAACTAAACATGGACTTGCTATTACTTACCTTTACAAGCTGAACTTTAAATACTGGCAAAATAACTTATTTAAAATGAACTCTTTAACTACTACATATTTTTTTAGATTGAAAAATGTAAGAATTTGGGTGTGATCCTTAATAGAATTATTTAAAATAGTGTTTTATAAAGATTTCATGTTAAACTTTATAAGTTAGAATTAGAAAGTATATGGGTGAATTAGAAATTATTAAGTTGGGACATATACAAAATATGACTATGCTGTCTTATTGTGCCATTCTATAATAACTATTAACATATATTAAAACCTATAAACTTGAGATTTATATCCATAAGTCAATAATAGATAAACATAACCTTTATCTTAGGATTGAAGTGCACAATATTACAGATCTTTTATTATTCTAGTGTTATTTTTATATAAAATTCAATTAAGGCATGATTCTAAGGCTTCAACACAGCTTAGAGAAATTCAGCAGTGTATTTTCTACTCTTTTAGCATTTATATTCAAAAACTACATATATGTAGCTAATTAGAATTTAATAAGCCTTTTACCCGAGGGAAAATTCTGATCTCTTTAAAGCTTTTATCATTGCCCTACTTATAATGTCACTATCAAGTTCTTCATTCTGAAGGTTTATTTTTTTATAGATACAATTATGTTATTTTCCTGCATGTTATACAGTTATATAGTTTTCTTCGGATGAATATTGCTTTCTGGAGAAAATGCTCTTTGAAATATTAGGAAAATAAAAACTATTGTTTCTATAGAAATAGAAATAGTCTATATGAGCAATAGATTGGAAAATGAGTCACATTCACCGTGAATCTGAGTCTTTGTTGTTCACACCAAATGAAAGGTAATTTTACAAAAATAAGGCCAAGAAAAGTGAAATATGGGATTTCATAGTTTATCAGAAGTTGGACATTTTATACTGCCAATAATTCAGCATAATGTAGTCTCAAGCCACGCTGTACACTGCAGTGTGTGTGTGTGTGTGTGTGTGTGTGTGTGTGTGTGCAATGCTATGGTATGTCAAAGCAATGTGTTATTACAAATGTGTTACAGACAGAATGCTACTGAAATTTGTTTATAAATGGTGTTATTTTATAAAGAGAAGGACGTTAAGGTCTTAGGTGAAATAATCTTTTCGTGCTCCCATCCAGGTCTTACTCCCCACAAATCTCCCATTTGCCACACATTTTCACTTTGTCTTCAGACTTCCTTTCCTCCCTCTCTGTAGTCCTTTTATTTTCCTTACTTCTTTCTCTAACCTTTAGTTCTCTATGCATAAAGTGTTCCATTTATTATGATTCCAAACAATCATTATTTATTAAGTAATAATTCATCACTCAAGGATGTTCATAACTGTCAATCAAGCCTCTTGATTGGCCTGAAAAAACTCACGTTATTATTCTGAATTTATTTTCTCTCCAACACAAAACTTTGACTTGCAACATTGATTCCAGCAATGAAAAGCCACTTACAATGCGCTCACCTTCCTGTGAAATGGTCTGACAGGATCTGAACTCATTGGATGTCGCGCCCTGGGAGATTAGGTCACATTCCTGAATGTACACACACAAACATTCATGTGTGTAGAAATGCATTAGTGTGGGAAGGTTTGAGCCCAACTTAAGGGAAAGCCGAGAAGACGCTGCAGCTGTCAGAGAATAGATACTAGATAATAGACTAAACTCCAAAAGGAATGCTTGAGAAGGATCTGGAGCACAAGTGAAAGATCAGTCTTAGGAAGGAAAAGGGGTACTTCTTCTTTGAAACAGAAGGGGAGATAGGGGAACCAGTAGAGAGAGGAGAACCTTTGAAGTAAACGGAAAGGAAGTTGAATGAAATCATGTTATATGGCATCTGTTTCTTGGTGAAACATTGAGAAGTCAGTCTTGAGAAGAACAGGAAAGGATTCGTTAGACTCAAATACATACTATATTAGTCAGGGCTCTGCAGAGGAAAAGAACCAATAGGAGAGAGAGAGAGAGAGAGAGAGAATGTGTGTGTGTGTGTGTGTGTGTGTGTGTGTGTGTGTGTGTGTAGGCTGGAGACCCAGGAGTAGCTAATGTTGCAGCTCAAGTCCAAAGGCTGTCTGCTGGCAGAATTCCTTCTTGCTCAGGGGAGATCAGTCTTTGTTCTCTAAAGGCCTTCAGCTGATTAGGTGAGGCACACTCACATTATGGAGGGCAATCTGCTTTACTAAAAGTCCACCAATTTCAATATAAATCTCATTCTCACAGAAAAAAAAAAAAAATCCAGCCTCACAGAAACATCCAGAACAATTTTTGACCTAATATCTAGGCACCATGGCCTAGACAAGTTGACACATAAAATTAGCTGTCGCACATATGTTCCCTTAGCTGCATAACTCCAAGTTCTTCAAGAATCAATTCGCCCATAATCTTTTCCTCAGGAAGCCTTCCCATAAACCCATCTTCAGGTGGGAGTTTGCCTCAATGAACTGAATTCCCAGACTACCCCTGTCTAATGCCTCCTACTAGAATCTAAATACCTGGGGATTTAGAGTCTAAATCCTAAAATGTCATCTCTAAATCCCAGCACCTAAAATGTCACCAACTATATTATAGGCACTCAATAAAAAGTTGATAATGAATGAAGGAATGAATTGCTTTTAATTTATGTCTGTCAGTTTTACTACATAGTAAACTCCTCGAAAGCAGGGACAGTCTTAATTACTTTTTTATACTCAACACCTAGCACAAATTAAGAGTTCCATAATGCTTACGGAAGGAATATATGGATAAGTGACTTACAAAATGCTTACTGGGTATTTTTTCTCGTCCCTGATTACTTCAGTTTTATCCCAAATATTTAAATAGTACATTTTGAAGAATTTACACAGATTTGCATTACTCCATGGAGAAATTATACTAACAACTAGGATTATAAATCAGAAAACGCTGGTGGTAGGACTCAGACATCAGCAGTTTTTAAAGTCCTGCAGGTGACCCCAGTGGTTGGGAATCCATGTCCTACATACAGTTAAAGTGGGGAGGAGGTTAAGGAAGGTTGAAAACGTAAAGTATGTCTGTGGATGTCAGGACTATATGGGGATACCAAGTTTACGAGGTGTGGTATAAAATACGGTGAATGCTGCTGCCAAGTGCCATCCAACAGAAAGGCAGGGATCTTCAATATGGAAAGCGGCACGTCGAACCTTAGTAACAGTGTGTGACAAGTTTCAACTAGTTTGGTGCAGTCAGTTGGGTGTAAGCTACTGTTGAGAGAAGGTGTGTTTTAAAGTGTGCCGTAAATCATGAATCACCCACAGTGCATTAATATGAAATATTGTTTCAACTGCAAAAAAGTGCTACAGAAACACACCAAATGTTAAAAATTACTTTATGGTGATGCTGCAGTTACCATTAAGATGGTTTACAAGTGGTTCAAGCAATTTCATAATGGTTGTGAATTGATTGAAGATGAGGAGAGATCAGGACATCCTTCAACATAAAAACCCAAGAGAATGTTGAAAGAGTAAGTGAAATGATTAGATAAAATAGGCAATTGACTATTAGGGAAATTTCTGAGGATCTGAACATCTCCTATGGTTCTGTTCAAAGCATTTTAACAACAGATTTGAACATGAAGCGAGTGAGTGCAAAATTTATTCCATGTGTTTTTGACTGTCGAACAAAGCAACAGCGTTTGTCAATTTCGTTGGAGTTACACAATTGTGCTGCATCAGATTCCAGCTTTTTAAAGCATGTCATCACAGGATATGAACTTGGGTCTCTGGTTATGATCCTGAGACCAAGGTTCAGCGTTCTCAATGGAAATCACCCAGTTTTCCTTGTGATAAAAAGGGGCATCAATCAAGATCTAACATCAAGATGATGTTAATTGTGTTTTTTGACTTTGATGGAATTGTGTGAGCTGAGTTTGTACCCAGGAACACTACAGTGAACTCTGAATATTATGAGGGCTTATTAGAGCATTTAAGAAATGATGTACATAGAAAACGGCCTGAAAAATGGACAAATGATGACACCCTCCTTCATGACAACGCTTCGTCTCACACATCGCTTCTGGTACACGGCAATTTCTGTTAAATAAAAACATTACAGTGTGTCCTTTTCTACCTTATTCACCGGATCTGGTACCATGTGACTTCTGGCTTTTCCCCAAAGTCAAAATGACCATGAAAGATAAATGTTTTGAATCGATTCAGGGCATCAAGGCAGCCACAACAGCACAACTAAAGACACTCATGAAAAGGACTTCCAGAACTGCTTCAGAAAGTGGCAAGAATAATGGGATAAGTGTGTCCGAAGCAAGGGGGAGTATTTTGAAGGGGATTAATGGCAATGTGTCTTTTACTGTAATAATTTTTTTTAATTTAAACATTCACTGTATTTTTTTATTACTCCATGTATGTTCTATCCACCACAAAAGTGATTCTCAACCATAATTGCACAGTAGAAGCACCCAAATCTATTCCCCATTTAAGATCTGTTATATCAGAATCTCCAGGTAAGAGGTACGAGAATCAGTATGGTATTTAAAATCCCACTAGTGTTTCTAAAGTGCTGCAAGGGCTGAAAACCACTATCACCAACATAGATCCCTCTCCATTTTGCCAACGCTAACACTGTGGACTCCAGGTGCTCTCATCCAGAAAAAGTGACTTGACTCAATCAGTTTGTGAATGATCTGCCTTAAATTCAGATAAGGGAGCCTGAATGGTCAAACATTTGCCAGATAATTTGAGGTGCTCTTAACAGATGCTTGCTTTGATGTTAGCAAGAATTTTGTCTGTAGTTACTTGGAGGTAATAGAATAGGTTACACCACGCCTAGACTCTGACTCTCCCTGAAGGGTTCTGATCAGTGTCACTCTGCCTTTGTGGGTTTTATAACACAGCTGGTGCTGTATATATCCTCTCCTTTTCCAAAAATAGGTGATACTGGAATACACACACACACACAGAGACACATACACACACACACACCCCACACACGAATGAGACAGGGCATGGTAGATCTCATGAAGCAATTGTTAAATTTAACCTCAGGTGTTCTTCTATTAATTTGGGGAAAGAGGACCCATTTTTCTTTGTATTATAAAAACTTTCAGCTAATATCCATGGTCACCAACTTCCTGTGAAATAAAGTGCATTTGTGCAAGTCCCTGAAATCATATCAAAATTCAGTCAGGTATTTTGATGCATGATATGTATGTAAAATGATCAGTTTAATCTCAATCCCAGTAAAAAAGATTAAGGGGAAAACCATAAAAATAGATAATGTAAAGTAGTTCTCTATGCTGGCTGCACATTAGAATCTAGGAGGACTTTTTAAACAAACAGATTGTCACAACTCACCCCCTAGACAGTGATTAGATTGATTTCTTTGGTCCATTTTGGGCCCAGTCACTGTTAATTAAAAGCTCCCTCGGTGAGTTTCCACTGTCACAGAAGATGGGTATTAAATGAGAGAAAATTCTGATTCACATATTTACTGTCAATGATGGTAATGATGATAATGATAACAACTCTAATTGAATTTGTTATGTGTTAAGCAACTTTTCCAAGTGTTTTACATATAGTAACTCATTTAATACACGGCTATTTTATAAGGGCAATATTATTACAATCTTTTTGCAGACAAGAAACAGATATAGAGAGATTATGTAACTCAGTGCAGGACTGGGCAAAGATAGACTGCAAATCCAGAGTCTGGCTCCAGGACCCCATACTCTTACAGCCTCAAATGATATCATGAAATAAACCAGATTATGTTGCCCCAGCTCTCCTATCAGTCCCCTTTCCCTCTTCTTGATTTCTGCAGTCTAACCTTGGTACAGGTTCAACAACCCCATTATTTATTAGGTAACAAGGACCATGAGATTCCTCCCCACTGACATTTAACTCCCACACTTACGGTGTTTACCTTGCCAAGGAAAAGCACCAAGTCTTCAAGATTCAAGGAAGTACTGCTAGGTGATTAATCTGTTTTGGAAAAGCAACCTCTTTATTTCTCAATACAATGGAAAGAATTTAAGGCTTTGGAATCAGACAGATACAAACTCAAATTATGTACCTTTATTACTAATCCTAGGGCTTGGTGCCAGTAATTTAATCTGACACTCAGTTTTTTAATCCGTTAAATGGAAATAGTACTTCCTAAATCATAGTATTTTAAAGGAATAAGTGGAATAACATATATAAAGCTCCTTTGTATGTGTGGACACTCAGTATATATGGTCTACCTTTTCTTTTACTATGCTCCCATTCCACATACACAATTAGCTTTGCACCCAGCAACTCTTGTACAGCTTCTACATTTTTGCTTTCCTTGATTCTTTTAACGTCTGTATTTAAAGGTTTGTATGGGACCCTTTAGGAGCCTAAAAATATTAGGAACAAAAATGCCTCTTAAAACCTTATCTAACTTAAAGAAGAATGAAATCTTACCATTTGGCACGATATGGATGGACCTAGCGAACATTAAGCTAAGTGAAATAAGAGACGGAGAAAGACAAATACCGTATGATCTCACATATGAGTGGAATCTAAAGAATAGAATAAATGAACAATCTAATCAGAAACCATCGCAGAGATGTAGAGCAAAAAACTGAGGGTTGCTAGATGGGAGGGGTGTGGGGATGAGGGAAAAGGTAAAGGCATTAGAAAGCACAAATCAGTAATCACAAGATTTTCACAGGGATACGAAAGACAGTTTGGAGAATATAATCAATGATGTTGTAAAGATTTTGTAGGTTATCTGATGGACACTTATCTTATTAGGGAGGCCACTTCAGGGATGGTGTAAATGCCTGACCACTGCGCTGTCCACCTGAAGCTGAAGCTGAATAACAATGAATGTCAACTATAATTTAATATATATGTATACTCACAGGATGTGGAGTACAGCATAAGGAATAGAGTCGGTAAAATTGTAACAGCTATATACGATGTCAGGGGTAGTAGATTGGACCTCCTTGCAAACTAACTTTATAATTATAAAAATAACTTTGAAATGTACCAACTACCAATCTATCCATATGCCTAAAATGTCCACTTTCGGATTTCACGCGAGGAACTGTTGGAAGATACTACATTTGTCTAAATGAAGCATGTGTCCCCTTATTTTGTTTACACAGGATGAAATAGTAACAACCAGTACTATTAATATGCATAATAGAAGCAGGTGAAGGACTGGAAAAAGGGCAGGTACATTTTTTAAAATTAGTTTCAGGCTTACAGAACAACATAATGATTAGACATTTACACCCTTCACAAAGTGATAACCACCCTCCCCCAATCTACTACCCTTCTGACATGTTATATAGCTGTAACAATACCGTTGACTATATTCCCTATGCTGTACTCTACCTCCTGTGACTATATATTTATATATTTATTTTATATGTATATATTTCATAGTTGACATACAATTTTATTCTACTTCAGCTTCAGTTGGCAGGTACATTTTTTCTGACAAATAAAATCTTACTTGAACTCACTTCAACTATGTGTTAAACTATAGAGAAAAAGAGGTTTTGGCGAGCCAAAATAGCATTTGAAGTTTCAAATGTGTCTAGATGCTGTATTGTTCCTGAAAAATGCCTGTTTTTCTTAATGTTATTTTGGTCTGGTTAATCAAGTCATAATATACTTTTGCTAAGAGTCCAATCAAATGGAAATCATTCTTTTTTATAGATTTGTGACTATTCAGGGACATGGTTGATCCTCCTATCTTCGGTAGAACATTTCTCCTCTCTCTCTACACACTTTCTTCCCTCTACAGTTAATTTCCAGTGAAATTTATTTCATTTTCTTGATAACAATTCAGTTCTTAGTTTCTTGTCAACCTTTTGAAACTTACTTTAAATCTTTGCATTTTTTTACTCTAAAAGTGCACGATTGCCTTGAAGAGTTTCAATATAACATGTAAGCTCTTTTATCTTCTCTAGCTAATTCATTAGCTATTTGATTATTTTTTTCAAAGGTTTGTATGGAAGCATTTCCTTGACGGCACACATGCGTCTTCAAAGCTTCTCATCTAAGTGGTCTCCAATTTCTGACCCTTACATTATGTGCAGCTCCTAGTACCTGTCATCTGCGTGGTCTCCGAAAATAGCAAACATATCTATCATATTCAATGAGTGTTCAGTCAGGTTCTGGATCTGATAATCCTTCTTCTCATGTAACGAGAAACATGCCTTTGAGTTTTCAACCTTTTTTTCTCCTGCTTACTGAGTTCACGCATACATTTTTGTTTTTGTTTTGCCCATTCTTTATCTTCATATAAAAGTAGTTTTAAACTTTCCTAAGATTGGGTTTTTTTAATCAAATTTTTTCTTTAGTACTACCTATAGTTGTATTGTACTCTTCTAACATAAAGTTTAAGATTACGGAATCACTTGGGATGCATTAAGTGCATTCTAATTTATCCTTCAGTGATTCTGTTTTGTCCTTCTTGTGTTGTCAAACATCACCTCATCTTGTTCTGGATATTTAGATTGCTTTTCCCCACTTTTTTTCTTAGAAAGTCTATTTTAACCTCAATAAAAAGTAGGACCTATTCCATTTAAAAATAACTGTCACCATACTCAGCATTTCAGATAACTTTGTTTCAAGTCTGGCCTCCAACAAAGGTCTCCAGTGCTTCATTATCTTTCATAAAATGCTAGAGCCTGTCACATATTTTAACTTTTTCTTCATCTAGGACAGAAAACACTCTGTCAAGCTCTTTATTTCTATGCAAGATTTTAGCTATATGAGATGCAAATGATAGCTGGTAATATATCATCATCTCCCAGGGAAGTTTTGAGTCCTGGACCTGGACTCACACCTGAAGGTATAGTGCTCACAGCCTTGCACAGCGTCTCCAGGATAAGCCTGTAGTAAATCTGTGTGCCCGTTAGTGTTTCCTCTGTGGCACAAGTGGCTGCCACACAGCTGCAGGTTTCTGGAGTCCCATTGGCCACAACAGACTGCACGTAATCAAGAACATGCCACTCAGGACCCAAGGCAGCAACTGCCAATCAAGACAAACCAGCAGAGAGTGAGTCAAGGATGTGGGCAGCTTTCCTCTCTTGTCCCATCATGGAACACAAAGAAAACCATCTACAGTGTTTCCCCGAAAATAAGACCCAGCTGGACAATCAGCTCTAATGCGTCTTTTGGAGCAAAAATTAATATAAGACCTGGTATCATATCATATCATATAATATCACATCAGATCACATCACATCACATCATATCATACCTGGTCTTATAGTAAAATAAGACCGGGTCTTATATTAATTTTTGCTCCAAAAGACGCATTAGAGCTGATTGTCCAGCTAGGTCTTATTGTCGGGGAAACATAGTATGTCTTATCATACTGTGAACCTTCCAAGCTTGCTGGCTATCAGGAAATTCTCCTGCCCATGTCATATGCTAAGGTTCCTTCTTCTCAGACTTCTAGACTACAGTCCAAGCGATGAATCCTGCCTTGAAAGGTCTCCCCGAAACACACCCTACCCCAGTTTATTATTGGGCAGAAATTGTGTGTGTGTGTGTGTGTGTGTGTGTGTGTGTGTGTGTGTGTGTGTTGGGATACACAGCCTTAAAAGAGTTTTTGCTTGCTTTTAAATAATGATTATAGATTTGTCTTTTTTACCTTTAATTCTCTCAATTTTTGCTTCATGTATTTTGACACTGTTTTCAGTTGTATATCTTCTTGATGAACTGATTTATTACTATAAAATATCCCTCTTGATCTCTGATAATACACCTTATTGGAGTCTAATGTGTCCAATCTGTGTTAATATAGGCACACTGACATTTTTATAGTATATTGTTTTGTACTCCTTTGCTTTCAACCAATTTGTGTTTTTATATTTAAAGAATATTTCTTTTTAAAAGCACATCATTTGGTTATGCTTTTTTATTCAGATTGGTAATTGAGTGTTTATTCCATTTACATTTAATCTAATATTTGCTATCATTAGATTTAACATTTAAGTCTACCATTTTGGTGTTTGTTTTCGGTTTGTCTCATCCATTCTTTGTTCTTGTGTTCCTTATTTCTTTGCCTTCTTTTGAGTTAATTAATATTTTACTATTCCATTTTTCTCCTTTATTGATTTGTTCATTATATCTCGATGGAACCGTTCTTTTTCAGTAGTTGTATCTTGAGATTATACTGCATGCACCTTTAACTTATCATTGTCCACCTTCATATAACTGAACTAAAAGAACAGTCTTAAGAACCCCTTACAAAAGTATAATTCCATTTATTCACTGTTCTTTGTTTCGTTGTTGTTATGTATTTTATTTACTCATAGGTAATAAATGCCACACATATTACTATTTTTGTTTTAAATGGTCAGGTAGATAGTAATTTTTTCAAAGGCCTTTGATAACTTACCTGGACATTGATCCATTTATCCATTCTATTGCTTTTCATGCTTTTGTGTAGCCAAGCTTTCATCAAGAATAATTTCCCATGCAAATGGCAAATAGACATATGAAAAAATGTTCAACATCACTAATCGTCAGAGAAATGCAAATAAAAACCACAATGAGATATCACCTCACCCCAGTCAGAATGGCTATCATCAAGACAAATAGTAACAAGTGTTGGAGAGGCTGTGGAGAAAAAGGAACCCTCATACACTACTGGTGGGAATGCAGATTGTTGCAGCCGCTATGGAAGGCAGTGTGGAGGTTCCTCAGAAAATTACAAATAGAATTACCATATGACCCAGCAATCCCCCTCCTGGGTATCTACCCAAAAAATCTGAAAACATCCATAAAGACATGTGTGCTCCAATGTTCATTGCAGCTTTATTTACAGTGGCCAAGACATGAAAACAACCAAAATATCCTTCGATAGATGAATGGATAAAGAGGTTGTGGTATATATACACACAATGGAATACTATTCGGCAGTAAGAAAAGATGAATAATACCATTTGTGACAACATGGATGGATCTTGAGATTATAATGCTAAGCGAAATAAGTCAGACAAAAAAAGTAGAGAACCATATGGTTTCACTGATATGTGGTATATAAAATATAATTTCCCTTCATCTTGAAAAACTTCCTTTCCCATTTCTTGTAGTACATGTTTGCTAGAAATGAGTTCTCGCAACTTTTGCCTGTCTTATTTCACCCTCATATTGAAAAATATTTTTATTGAACAGAGAAATCTATATTAGCAGGTGCTTTCCTTCAGCACTTTGTAGATATTGCATTGTCTTATGGCATCCAGTGTTTTAGAAGAAAAATCACAATATTCTCAAAGTTGTTTCCTGTGTATGATGTATATTTTTTTCCTCTGGCTGCTTTTAACATTACTCTTTATCTTTGTTTTTCAGCATTTTAATTATAAAATGACTCAGTGTATTATTTTTTTATTGGTTGTTTTGTCTATTTGTGGGTTTGTTATTACATTTCTGCTGCTTGGGTTTCATTTAGCTTTTTTCTACATGGGTTAAAATCCTTCAATTTTGGAAAATACTCACCTATGACTTCTTCAAATGTTTGCTCTGCCCCATTTTCTCTCTCCTATCCTTCTTGGGCTCCAATTACACATGTGTTAGACCATCCATTGGATATTGTGTTATAGTCACAGATTTTTCTGTTCTATCTTCTTCACTTTTTTTTCTCTTGTGCTTCAATTTGGAGGATTTTATTGACCTGTTTTAAATTTTGCTGATCCAGTCTTCTGCTATTCAGTCTACTATTCAGCCTACTGAATCAATCCTGTATTTATGGTACTGGAATTTTCATTTATACCATTTCCATTTGGTTCTTTCTTATTGTACCCATATCTCTACTGATATTCCCCAACAGATAATGCATGTTTCCTCCGTTTTCATTATATCCTTTTAACATATTTATCATAGCTTTAAAAAAAAAAAATCCTTGTCTGCTAAGTCCAACATCTGGGCCGTCCGTGGATCTGCTTCTATTGCTTATTTTTTATTTTCATTAGGAGGTCACTTTTTGTTGTTGTTGCTTCTTCATCTGTTCTATAGTTTTTACTGTATATCATTCTTTATGGGTAAAAGCATAGTAGTAAATAATATTTACCCCCAGGAAAGGGCTCAATCCTTTCTCTATCAGGCTGCTAGTGTGTGTGTGTGTGTGTGTGTGTGTGTGTGTGTGTGTGTGTGTGTGTGTTTGGCAGGGGGATAAAGGGTACTGAATCAATCTAATATGTACTAGATCTGAACCTGACCTTTGCTACAACTTTAGTTAAATTCAGTACACCTTTGGCTTTAGATATATTAAGGAAGGAAATATGTCTTTCCCTTTACTAGACAGAACTTGGAAATACTCCAGAGATGTCATCATGCCTAGCCTAGCTGACATTTCTTAACCACAGGAGATCTTTCCCTCCTTTATCCTCCAGCCCCCAACTGTTCAGTCCTAAAGACATCTCTCTCCACAATGTTCACCTGACCCCCAGCTGTTTGAGAGCTACTGCAGTGAATGGAGTGAAGACCTTGTGTACCTTGAGAGTATCTTTGTCAGGTATTCTGTCCTGCCCTAGCCTGTCTCAACCACCCCCAAACACTCAGTGAAAGCTTGCATGAAACAGCAGGCAGACAATTACAGATTCTTTCTGTGGTTTGGGTGCCTCAGGATTATAATATATGATACCAGCCCACTTGCAGCTGTTAAAAGTTTGTTAACAGTTGGGCTGGATTTTCTTACATCTGTCCTCTCCTCCCCTCCCACCATGTGTTAAGGGTGCTCTTCCTCTCACCATGTCCCTAGGAGTCCTAAAATCTAGAATTCTTCTCTCCAGTAAAGAGATAATCCCATTTTGGAAATTAATTTATCAAGGTTTCTTTGCATCTTCAGCTCTTTAATAGGTTATTTCATACCCACTGCATCTACCTCCCCACAAGCAGTCACACTCCAGCCACCCCTTTGTCTTCGAGGTGTACATACCAGAGGCAGATCCACCTTGGGAAGGAGACCTAGAAGCAGTCTAAGGGTCTTTTGAGCAAGGAACTCTAGGGTTCCAAGCACCCAGAACATGGTGTAGAAGAGGGTCACTGGTTGTTCTTCTAACCTAACCCATAGCTTTGTGAGGAAAAATACAGGTAGAAGATGACTAGAGTAACAAGGCCCTCTGAAGTGTGAAATCAAGGGAAGGGTCTTCCCCACTTGCTTGGCTAATGCTAAGGGAAGTACTACTGATTACATAGTAGAGATAAAGAGTGCAAATGTGGAAGGAAAATAAAAGATACTAAGGATGACCTTTGACCCTTTGCCGAGGGCCAACTCTCTTAGCTGTAGAAATAATAAGATGTATACATTTCCTCTTCAATATTGATGGGATACATATTCTTGAAGAAGTAGAGTCCACTATATCTTCTAGAAAGCCAATGTCTCCAGAATGACATACGCATTTTATAAGGAGCAGAAGTAGTGCCTAAGATGATTTGAGACAAAGCTTGCCTCAAATAACAAAATATACAGATGTGGCCCATATTATTAGGTTGGTGCAAAAGTGATTGCGGTTTTTGCAATTTTAACCTTTTAAACCACAATTACTTTTGCACCAACCTGATAGAATAACTATGACAACTTAAAAGGGAGATGACTTCACTATCAGATTTTACATTGCCGTCCAACCAAAAACAAACACAAAATGACTGCCAAGATAATTCACTTGCCTTGACTGGGTTATGGTTTAACTGATAGTTTAGACAAAACTTCAGTTATAAAAGAAATTTATTTTCACCTTTTAAGATACATAATTTTTGTATGTGAAGGAATTATTTGTAATTATATGTGTTCCTATATTTAATTCCACAGGGAC
Organism: Rhinolophus sinicus; assembly: GCF_057876585.1. Taxonomy (NCBI): domain Eukaryota; kingdom Metazoa; phylum Chordata; class Mammalia; order Chiroptera; family Rhinolophidae; genus Rhinolophus; species Rhinolophus sinicus. Next base: position 87,048,920 of record NC_142504.1, read on the forward strand.
AGAGGTGCCTGAAAGTTTTAATGTAAGGGGACCACAACCCACTTCAGAATAAAGAGATAATTTTATTTTAATTAAATGTTATTGTTCACTGTGGCTGATATAGATAATTGTATGCTTTGCTGGGATTCAGCTTTCATTTTAACATTGGATATACTTGTGGAGAATTATGAAATATTATGTTGCCTCAGATATAAATGCTGAATTTGTTGGGATCATTTTCGAGAGAGGTTCATTTATTCCCTTTTTAAAGCAATGCTGAAGAGTAAAGACAGAGAATTACAGTTGAAATAGAGGATGGCGCACATACTTAATTACACACTCTCCCTTCTAAAGTAGCCATATACTGACAGCAAGGAAAAAATACTCACTAGACTAAAGAAAATGGGAGAATGTAGAACAGCAGAGAACAATTGACATGTTTTTTGGAACATGGAAAGGGAATGGCTGAGTCATACTGAGTGAGCTAAGCAGAGATGTGCAAACCCAGGTGCCTGCAGAGGAGATGCTAACAGGATGGAAATGGAGACTCCCTAGAGAACCGTGGAAAAGCTCAAGGGCTGGAGGCAAAAGGGACTCAGAAGCTAAGGGTAACAGGTGGAGCTGAATACAGGACTTGATTGAAAGTCTTAAAAAGAGCAGTTGAACTCCCAAATCCCCTCCTCAACCATGTGCAGCCTGGCAACCACCCCTCCTTCACCCTACAGGAGACATGGTAGGGGGCATTATTCTCTGAAGTAACTTAACTTGGCTACAAACTCAGCAATATTGGAAACAGTAGCAGGTGGGGGTGAGGAATAAAACTGCAGTCTGGTAGATTAAGTAGAAATCTGCATGCTCATAATAAACTCCCCTCCCTTTCAAGCCTTCTTACCCAGCTTTGCTCCCAGGACACTGGTAACCAGGCTTGTCCCTCCTACATAGACCATTGGAGGGGAGCTTCTCTAGAAGATCTGACTACCCAAGCAGGGAGAAATCTAGTTACACCGAAAGAGTTTCAGGTTCAGCTTTGTCTAATTGCCTATGGTAACATCCAACCGTGTTTCCCCGAAAATAAGACCTAACCAGAAAATAAGCCCTAGCATGATTTTTCAGGATGACATCCCCTGAACGTAAGCCCTAATGCGTCTTTTGGAGCAAACCTTAATGTAAGACCCGGTCTTATTTTTGGGGAAACACGGTCACATCTACTGTACATTGTGTAAACATATAACTAAGAAGTACCAGATGTGGTGGAAAGTCTCTAACATAAAAGAGACCCAAACAAGCAAGTAAGAAATTGAAAGAAACAAAGACTTCAGGGAAGAGGTAAAAGCTTTTTTTTAAAAAAAAAAAAAATGTATATTCACATAGATATTAGAAAAGAAATTGTGTCCATGAAACAAAACATGGTATTATCAAAAAGGAATAATTGGAGACAAATAGAATTCTTAGATATTAAACATATGTTAGCAGAAATAAAATATTCAACAGAAGAGAGATGTCAGGAATTATTCCAGAGAGGAGGTGACAGAAAGAAGATGAATAGAAGAAAAAAGATAATAAAATTAGATGATCAGTCTAAGGGGTCCAACATCCAACTAAAAGTAGAGTAGTTTCAGAATGAAAGAACAGAGGAAGTAGAGCTCAGAAATTGATGAAGAAATATAATACAATTTTCCAGTATTAGAAGATATAAATAAAATTTCCTTGAGTTTTAAACACAATCAGTGGGGAAAGGAGGATATGATACCAAAGAATATCATCATGAGATATTAGAACACCAGGAATAAAGAAGAAATAAATGGATCAGGGAACAGAATAACTCCCCAATAACAACACTAGAAACTAAAAGACAGTGAAGAAATTCCTTGAAATTTCTGAGGGAAAAGTATTTCTCAACAATGAATTCAATATCAAGTCAAGCTAACAATTAATGGAAGAAGAAAATAAAGATATTTTGAAGTGTTTACATTCTCCACAATTTTATGTTTCAAGTATCTTTCTCAGGAAGCTACTGGAGTATATGTTTCCCTCACATACGCATGAAGGAGTCCATCAGGGACGAGTAGAACAAAGAATTCAAACAGGACCCAACACTACAGAAAGGCAAAGGGCAGTCCCAGGATGACATCTCAGTAGCACTATTATCTCATAAAGGACGGGGGTGGGAGGCAGAGATACCTGAAAAAAATAACTTACGCATTTGTCTATATTAAGGCAAATGTTACATATCTATTGGAGAGCTTTTAAAAATTAAATGATGGGACGATAGAAAATTAAGCAAGCAGGGGGCCGGCCCAGTGGCTCAGGCGGTTAGAGCTCCATGCTCCTAACTCCGAAGGCTGCCGGTTCAATTCCCACATGGGCCAGTGGGCTCTCAACCACAAGGTTGCCAATTCAATTCCTCAAGGCCCGCAAGGGATGGTGGGCTGCGCCCCTGCAACTAGCAACGGCAACTGGACCTGGAGCTGAGCTGCACCCTCCACAACTAAGATTGAAAGGACAACAATTTGACTTGGAAAAAAGTCCTGGAAGTACACACTGTTCCCCAATAAAGTCCTGTTCCCCTTCCCCAATAAAATCTTAAAAAAAAAAAAAAAAAAGAAAATTAAGCAATCAAAAATATGACACAACTACCAATGTCAAGGAAAAGATAACTCTAAAAGAAAGGCAATAGAACTATAAATCCCATGTGGTTTACATATAAACAATATATACATAGCCAAAATAATGTGAACACCGATTAGTGCTTGACCTAAAGTTGTGTGTGTGTGTGTGTGTGTGTGTGTGTGTGTGTGTGTGTGTGTAAATGAAAAAAGGAGGGAGGAGAGAGTTAGAGAGAGTTAGGGAGAGAGAAATACATACTAGAGGAAGTATGTATAAGAACTAAATCCTTATCTTCCATACTAGCAGACCAATAGATAATATACAATTTGAAAAATCAAAACAATAGGTGCATGAGAGTATTACTTAGGAAAATGGGATGATCATCACAACTAACAGTTAAGAGTTTAAGGTGGTGGCCTCTGGGATTCAAGGGTGGGACATGCTTTTAAGCTCTATCATTTTATATGGCTTCTAAACTATGTGCATGAATTCTTTTTAATATATCAGAGTTACATTTAAACACAATGCTGAGTGCAGTGAGTACTAGAACTCAGTGGATTTTCAAGCTGTGCTTCCCAGGTTCCTGGACATTTCCAGAAGGGATCTGGGTGGGAGGGGCCACAGGCCTCGCATCTGAGTTTCTGCTAAAAGAGCTATGCCTTGTCATTGCTATGTCTCAGTGAGGTATTTCCTTTGAATAAAGGGTTCCATAGCAAAACAACAACATCAAGAAACAAGTTTGACAAGCACTGATTAGTCATATGCTCATCTGGAGAAAAATTGCTCCCAAGTGAAAAAGCTGAGTATAATAACTACCAGACTCATCCAGTTTGGCTATCACCTGTCATTTTCTTTTACCATACAAAGCAGAATTGTCCTATGTCAAACTCTTGATAAATCTCAAGAAACTTAGAGTAGAACTGTTCAGATTTCAAATATGGATTGGACATAGGATTATGAATATCTGCACAGCTTTGAATATATTTTTGTTTTGCTCCCAAATCAAATTGCACCCTCACTTCTTAAGAGACAGCAGATATGGCACATGCTGCCAGAGTTCAAATAGGGGTATCTCTCTATCTCTAGGATGATATTGGAAATTCTAGTTTTGCCAGTAATAGACATGTTTATGATTGTGCTCTAATTAGGGTTGATTTTGGTCCCACAAAGGAAAATGTGTCCCTACCCAGCTTAAGGGAAAAGATACAAATAAAATCTTTGTTTTTAATACTGAGGATGATCCCATCTTTTGTAAATGTGTGGTATTGATTGTTTCCTGGGCTATAGAGTCTCTCAAAAACAAAATGTCCTTAACTTGGTAAGTTTAATTTAGGGAAAAATCAAATGCTGAAACAAATACTCCTGATTCCCACAGTCAACCAATTTCTTTCTCTCCTTCTCTCTCATCCCTTCCTACCCCCTACAAGTGTGAAATGTTGTACTTCTTCTGTAGGCTTCTATTATTTCTCTATCTAAACTAACTAAAAACTTCTTTGCTTTACAGTTACATATAATTTTATATAAAGTTGATAAAAATATAACAAATATAGATTTATTCATTTTATAATTTTTATATATCTTACTGTCTATGCCTATCTCATTTGAGGTTGACCACAATTCTTTGAAATATGTATTACTATTCTCCTTGTAGAGATTAGGAAACGGTGGCCCTTAAAGATGACTTATCCTAGGTTGCACAGTTAACAAGGGTTAGAGACAAAAGAAATCTATATTTTTGGAGTATTGTTCTACTTGGGCCAAACACCTCTCTATTAATAAAAAGGCTAATCTTTACCAAAGCACACATATAATGTAAAAAATTCAAGATTACATATATAGGTTGCCAACTCATCCTGGTTTGCCTGGGACTTTCTTGATTTCAGCACTGAAAATCCTGCATCATCGAAATCCAGTCAAATGGGTATGGTTGGTTATTTTACATAAAGTGCTCAGCCCAAAAGACTGTAGTACATAGAAATACCCATCATGGCAAGTGAGACAGATATAGAAAATGAAATGCAAGTAGAGAAAAATGATTGAGAAAGTATATGCACCTCGTATTTAGACAAGGGTGAAGATGATTTCTTACCCTTATCAAAGAAAACCAATGTTAGCAACCATAACAACCTGTCAAAACAATTAGCACTAAACTTTTCAAAAATGTTTACATGATGAAATGTATCTATAGATTTTATATCCATGTCAATATTATGAAGTATCGAAAAGACACAACTTTGACACTATCAGATCTTGAAAGAGAGACGTATTAAGTGTTTCCTGAGAAGAAATCACAAAACACACCGCCAAATGTCCTAGGGCCAGATTTCCTAAACCTCCCCTTCAGATACTGGTCTCTTCAAAGTCATCCTCATCAAAGTAGCTGCTCCCCAACCTGGCTCACAGGCTGTTTTCCGTTACTAAGTATGCCAGATTTTGTTCCCCACTTTCTTCCCTTGTTGTCACTATTTCCTTTAAGATTACTCTTTGGGGGGGGGGGGTATTTCCCTCCATGACCTGTCTTAAAAATCAACATGCGCCCCCTTAAGCTTCTTCTGTGTCTCTTTGCACATTAGAGAGCCTCCTCATCCCCTTCCACTTCCCTCCTAACAGCCCACGTGCACAACAACTGGCCCAAAGGAGAGAAATAGAGATGCCTCTTCAAAGACCAGGAGGAAAGTGAGGAAAACAGGCTACAATTATTCTTACTTGAATATTTTGAGTGTGTGTGTGTGTGTTTGTGTATCTACAAATCATTTTGTTTTATTTCCTTCTAGCCTTTATCTTTCCTTCTAGTGCCTATAGATGTTCTAATATAGTTGAAATCATGATGCATATACATTTACATGCTATGATTGTTTAATTAATTTCAGGTGTGCAAAACAACATAATAGTTAGACATTTGCACCCCTCACAAAGTCTACTACCCCTCTGATATCATATATAGCTGTTACAATACCACTGACTATATTCCCTGTGCTGTACTCTACAACCCATGACTATATATATTAATATATATAACTATATATATATTAATATATGTAACTATATACATTTATATATAACTATATATTAATATGTTATAATATATAATTATACATAATATATAGTTATGTACATTATTAATATATATTATATTAATATATTAATTATGTATAATTATATACAACATATATATAATTATATATATGTTAAAATATATATATATAAAATTAAACTTGACATTCAATATTATGCTACTTCAGCTTCAGGTGTGTAGCGCATTGGTCAGGCACCTACAGTCTATGAAATGATCCCCTGATGAGTCCAGTGCCCATCTGCCAGCCTATATAATCTTTCCAACATTATTGATTATAGTCCCTATACTGTATTTCATATCCCCATGAGTATTTTGTGACCACTGATTTGTACTTTCTCATCCCTTCTCCTTCTCCCCATCCCCACCCCTCCTCCCATCTAGCAACCATCAGTATTGTCTCTATATCTCTGAGCCTATTTCTGTTTTGTGTGCTTGTTTATGCTGTTCTTTAGATTCCACATATAAGTGAGATCATATGGTATTTGCCTTTCCTAGTCTGACTTATATGCTATGATTTTTAACCTAAACATTAGCCCATGTCTTTCTGTTGTCATCAAAACTATCATCATTCTCAGTGTTTCTCTACCAGACATGATGTTATGATTAGCATTTCTATACATATGGCCCTTTCCATAATTAGGGCTATTATCATACCATAAGCATTCACAATGGGTGTCCATTTCATCCAATTTTTAAATTGTTAGTATTTAATAAGATTATACATAGCACGTTGCTGTTTTGAATCCCTTATCTTCTGTTTTCTAATGTTGTTTAGGTACCGTTTTTCTACTTTTTCTTGGACATTGTCTATTTTAATTACTTTACAAACAACTACTGCTTGAATTTATTAATTTTTTCATAGAAAAAAAGTCACTAGTCACCTACCCCCCCCAAAAAAAAATCCCTCATTTTTGCATTAGTAGTATCTTAGTCTATTCAGGCTGTTATAACAAAATATCATAGACTGAGTGGCTTATTAACCACAGAAATTTATCTCTCACAGTCCTGGAGGGTGGGAAGTCCAAGATCAAGCCTCCAAAACTCAGTGTCTTATGAGGGCCTGCTTCCTGGTTCACAGGGGGCTGTCTTCTCACTATATCTTCACGTGGTAGGAGTGACAAAGGAGCTTTCTGGGGTCTCTTTTGTAAGGGCACTAATCCCATTCATGAGGGCTCCACCCTCATGACTTAATCACCTCCCAAAGGCCCCACCTCCAAATACCATCCTTAATGATTGGGTTTCAACCTATTCATTTGGGGGTCCCAAATATTCAGTCTATAGCAAATAGTATATGCTTTCAAAAAATAAATGCTATGCAAAAGACAAAAAGAAAATTATCTGCAAAATCATCACCCTGAGAATATCCCCTATTCCAGTCTCTTAAGGACCACGATGAGGAAGAAAACAATAAGGGCCATTGCTTTTCTATGACCAGATTCTTCACATACATGGATGCCTAACAGATCAGCTAAGATCTGAGTCTGAACATCTTGTTCACCTGTGCAAGAAGCCTGCTACCAGCATTTGCTATCCACAGAACTGTGCTAATACAGTCTATTTCTGGAGAATGGAACAGAGATTAACTGCTTGTTCATGATAAATCGAGGGTACTTGATTTGTCAGTTACATGCCCAGTTTTCTTTGGAAGCAAGCCCTGGAAACTATTTTTCTGATCAAATACTAACTCTTACGTTAGTGCTTATGGAAGAGAAAAATAACATTTACTCATGATAAACACTGAGTTCTAGCCATTAGAAATCTTATCAATTGCCTTGTGAAGGTTACAGGGGAAAAAAAGAAGAAAAAGATTTCCATTGTGTTCAGTCAAACTTGGGTTTAGACTACTACTACTGTTGCAGACTGTTCTGGAATTTCCATGATTGGCACAGATGAAATATTAATATCAGGGGAGATAAAGTTGGGAACTGAAGGAGATGTTTGATTGATGAATGTTGCACTATAAGGAATGGCCAGTAGCAATTCAATAAAGAAAATTGTTATAGTTTACTATTTAATGTGAGATATTGGTAGAACCTAACATTTCCTTTTTTCTATATTTTTCTTGGAAGACAGCAAGATTAACAAGTGATCTTAAAAATATTCACCATGTTGCTGTTTAGAGTCAGTCACTCACACAGACACAAAATGCATGATGATTTTTGGAGGCAGGGCTTCCGTGAAGGTGCACAGTACCTAATACACCTTCCATATAATCATTTGGTTAATGGCTTGAAAGGAGATACAGTTTTTTTTCTGAAAAAACAATCATTCAAAAATGCAAAACATATTTATTTAAAGTGTGAGCCAACATATAACCATTTTCCATAGGTTAAAATATGCACTTTTGAACAAGCAGTTTTTCAATTTCAACAAACATTTTTTGAGTGTCAGTTATGTGCTAGCATTCACTCAAAATACAACATAATAAATAATGTGGCTGAACGTGAACCAGACGGCCTGCCGCCACGTCTGTCCACTCTGCTTGGTTCACGTGTTTTGACACCATCCATTAGCCTCGGGGAGGAGTGTTTTGAAAGCGGAAAGAAGAAACTCAGAGACAGGCACACGTGTTCTCTGGGTGAATCTTTCTATTTATTTCTGAAGCCACTTAGATGCCCGTATCTATCATTTCATAGAGCCTGAAATTTCCTTAAGGTAATCAACTTTGGGAATAATAAGAAGAAAAGTTTCTTCCTCCTCCTTTTAATCATTTTTTTTAAGACATCAAGTAACAGGTTAAGGAGTGAGCAAGCTAATAGGATGCCAGTCTGTATGGGGCATCAAAATATCACTGAAATAAATTAGTAATATGATGCCACTTAATAATGTTTTCACTCATGTTTCCCTAAAATGATTTAATTCTAGATGTGGTAAAAGAGCACTTAGAACAGAAAATTTAAAACTAACCACAAACAAAGAGAAAGCTTTCTTTTTGGAGTCAACCTTTTGCCATTGAATAGTTTTGAGATGTCTGTACAAGTTGCAAGGAGCAGCTGCAGCCACACCACTACTCTGAGCCCGCCAGCTGACAGTTGCCTAGAGTTGGCAACCACAGCCAGCTGAAATTTGCAAACCCCAAAATGCTTGAGGTTTGATTTGATTATCGAAATTATAAATCCTTAATCAGGCCTTTCAAGAAGTTGTCTAGTCTATAAAACTGCATGTAATAAATTCACTCTTTTGATCATGAAGAGGCAAATTATTTTCAGCAGCAGATCTTTAGACTTCAGTGACCATTAAATAAATATTAAACACAAGTTTATTTAGTGATTTAAAGGGACCCCACATTATTAATCCTTGTCAGACTTTATTTGATGCAGTGTATCTTTTTCTCATTTCCATTCAGTCCTCTTCTTTCAGATATGTGTGTGTGTGTGTGTGTAGTGTGCACACACGCACACTACACACACACACACACAATTTCTTTCGCAGTCCTCACTAAACTTTGTAAGACAGTCCTGGAAAAAAAGGTTTGACAGGGAGGTAGAAGTGTTTGTACCCTGTCCTCCTACTGTCTGCAATGTATAATACAGGACAACTGAAAACTGTTTTTTCACAATTCTATAAGCAAGGTTTTTTCTCTCACAGAAAAGCCACAGTTGCCTTCCAGAATATTGTCAAGCAGGCAGCATAACTGTTTCTTCCTCTAATGCAGGGGTGTCCAAACTTTTTTCAACGTTTTTTACCAATGGCCATATGCGGTAAAATACACAAACAGCCGGGCCACTCACTCGAGGTGAAGTACGTATTACCTCACCTAATTTATTTAAGTAAACCAAATATATTTTTGGAATTTGCTGCGGGCCAATTAACAATGGATCATGGGCCGCAGTTGGCCCATGGACCGCAGTTTGGACACCCCTGCTCTAATGTGTCCCAACTCATTTGCTAATAAGGAAATTCAACTTTTAACTAAAGATTTGTCATTTCACTCTTTTCGCTGTATCCATAGCCATTTTGTGTAAAATTGTGTGTGCCTATTAAAACTTAAATGCTGTTCGGCACCAAAAATATTTGTAGTTTCCCCAAATTTTTGCTCCGTTCTCCTCAAAGTCAAGAAAAAAAAAATTCAGGAAACTTATTTGTATTGTGTGTACCTGGGAAGATTTTTCATGCTGAGTAACAGAACAAAACTTGAGCTGCCCTTGCTTTCTGCTTCCAGGAATGCCAATCAGAGAACATTCTTTTTCAGACAGCCAAGTTTGGAAGTCAGTTGGTTTCTGGCAGTAAGGAGGGGGAGGGAATGACAGGGGGTTGGGAAACACAGTGATTCCTCAGGCTGATCTTCAGTTTCCAAGTGTTTCCGTAACAGCCATCAATGAAAGCAAGTCCTTTTACCCACGCAGCGACAGGTAAAAAGACAGCTGAGTAAATCAGCATTAGATGTAACAGCGGAAGCTCAGTCAGAGGGAGGAGGGGGTGAGGGGAGGACGTTTGAAAGCCTGCCATTGGTGAGTTTACCAAAGGCATCTGCCAGTGGGACTTCAATGGAATGTGAAACCAAATCATTTTCAAGTTAAAGATAGACACAGTATACACCAAGATCTAGAAGCTGGATTTTAAACTCATGTCTCTCCCTAGAATTTCAGAGTTCTGTTAGGATCTCTGTTTTAAGTAACAATTTGGTTAAAGTTTGTTCTTTAAGTGAATGTGCTAAGAATGCATATATGTTCTGGATATACTGGAATTAAAAGGATTTAAGAGATCCTGCTGTACACACTCTAGGGTAAGTGAAAAGATTGATTTTAAGGCGCATCTCCTCTGGGAAGGTTAATGTTGAATTTTTCTTTCTTTTTGTGTGAATGAAAAAGTGATAATGAAGATTTTTCCAGGGCTGTATCTGTCTTACCGTTCTTGAGATAGCTGGCATTTTACATTTTGTACAGCAGAAAAAAATAGAGTACTTCAGCTGGGTTTTGATATTTACCTTGCACATCTGTAACTTCTTACCCTTACTTACTTCTCCCTCTATTAACTCCTCCTTAAACACCCTACATTTATTGAATTACCATATCAGTAATTATATGTCACCACACAGACTGAGTGTTACTGTGTGATGACGCCACTGGATGCAACTGTATTATTGTGAGTGGAGTTATTTTCCTTGCATGGCACTATGGCACTTCCTAAATTAAAAAATTTAAAAAAAGAATGAAAACAGGAAAAATATGTAGAAAGGGGAAAAGACATACTTTCAGGTGGTCTAAAGTTCATAGGAGTCTTTAGGATATATTCTTTTTTTAAAAAGGAGAAAAACATGGCAATTTTCCATTGAAGAAAACAATTTACTAATAGAAGTTATTTTTTGGTGTTGCCTCATTAATTCCAAGCAGATTTTCCTCCTCCCAAAAAGCTGATATTTGCTAAGTAAAGGGAGACATTCTGATTATACAGAGCTTGAGAGTGGAGGAAGGAAAGAGTTGTCTAATTTGCTATTGCCACACTGTGTTTTAAGGATTTCAAAACGTTTAAAAAAAAAAAAAAAAGATAAACTTTAGTTCCCTTCATGTTTTGACCATGTATAGGTTTGGTTTCTTGTTTTGTCAAATGACTTCTTGGCTTTGTTCTTAGAGACAGCTTTTCCAAACTTGCACAGCATTCCTTCAGAATAAATACTGTCCATAATAGTCCCAGAGTACATGGTGTGAACTGGAAATTCTGCTTTATATGGGGAAACTAAATCTGCTGATGTTCTCGTTAGAGAGTGCGGGGCCGAAAAGCTGTTAAATTCAACTGGCCGTTTTTTGCTTGGTCAACTAGACGGGGTTCTAATGAACTAAGTTGGCTGAACTAAGTACAAACAATGAATGACTTAATATGGACGTTTTACTCAACTTTGATATGAATAAATGATATACTGTGTTGCACTTCCAAAATGAAAAATTAGTGTTATATTGACAGAGTCACTTGATTTTACAACTACTGAATAACGTAGCAAGACGAAACAAAATGTAGTGTGCAGAGCTCAGTTTTGATGTCCTGTCCCTCCTTACTTTGACCACTTTCTCTCTCCCCCTTCAGCCTCCCTTCTCCCTCTGAACCCTGATGAATATCACTGCTCAGTCCCTCCTTGCCTTGCAGTCATGACCTACTTCAAGGAAACATCTGACTGTAGAGTGTTTTAAAGTCAATGCACTAAGTCCAAGGAATGTTTGCATTTCAATATAAATACCTAACCTCCAAACTGTTTAGATAATTTTGGTAAATAACAGTTAATCTTCCCTAATACTTATAATTAACCCATTAGGTTGTAAAAGTTGCTGTTAATTTTCATTTCTCTGTGAGCGGGTGATACCTTTGAAAATTATCCCTGGACCCAGTGAACGCCTGTCCTTGCTTTACCCAGCTGTGGCCTGAACTGATGCCATAGGAGTGAGCCTGGCAGAAATCATAGGTGTTTCCAAGAAATGTGTGGGTGAGTGCATGCATGGGTGTGCTCACTACACACAGGTACACACACACACACACACACACACACACACACGCACGTAGACTTATCTTGTACTTAACCTAATATATTTCTGATTGGATTATAAATATAAATAGAATTGTATTAGCCTTATCAGTGTTGGGTTTGGTTTTGTTTTCAGTGCGTCAAAAGAAAACTGAAAAAGAATATACATTTTTAAATTCTAACATGTAAGAATTTTAAACTATGTGGCCGAATACTGTTGACAGGAAAGGGAGCAAATTAATATTTATCTGCTACTATTATGTCACTCAGAGTTTCTAGTTCCCTGCTGAACTTGTCAAGCTTGGATTTTATTTCTTTGAATATACTAAATATAGTTATTTGATAATATATGTCTGCTAATTCTAATATCTCAAGTGTTATTGGATCTGTTTCTGTTATGTTGCTGCAAAAGGAATTGCGGTTTTTGCAATTATTTTTAACCTTTTAAACCACAATTACTTTTGTACCAACCTAATATTATCATTGTTCCTGTCACTTCTCATTCAAGGAATCATATTTTCTTGGTTGCTTGGATATCGTTGAATATCTGCTAGAAATATATTTTAAAATTTATTTGTAAGAATAAGGTGAGACCTAGTGGTGATGGTGTTTTCCTCCAGAGGACTTCGGTTTGCTTCTGCTAGGCACCTGGGGGGCAATGTCACACCAGAAGCACTTTAGTCAAAGTGCAACACATAAGGTTCCCTGAATCTCTCCTGTGCAAGAAGCAAGGCTGCAAATCTGTGTGAGGAATAGATGATTTGGGGTTCCCTCCTCCTCTGAAAGAAGAACTGTCCTTTTGAAATCCCAGGTTAAAGTTGGATTAGATTGTTAAAGACTTCACCTGAGGACCATGGCTCTGATTTCCCCAGGAAACTCATAAGGCTGCCCAAAGTGCAGCTGATTTCTCAGATCTTTTGTGCCTGACACTTATACACCCAACGGCAAAACAAAAGCTTTCAAAGATGAGCTTCCCTCTCTGAGTTCTGGTCTTCTCCTAAATTTCTGTGAATGAAGTCTTCACCTTTTTATTAGCTCTTTGCTATTTTTATATTTTAAATACTTTTAGTCACCTCAGTGGGAGTGTCAATCCAAATCATCTCATTAGTTACCAGAAATGAATGGAAATTCACTCTACTGCTTGTATAGTCCTTTTTTTCTTTCTTTCGTTCTTTCTTTTTTTGAACATTCATCATTCTAGAGAAGGTATCAGGCAGTCTGCTGATATTGATGATGTAAGGTAGTTTTCTGATTTTTTTTTTTTTTAGTTGTGACGTAATCTGTTTAGGTTTTTTGGGGAAATTTGCAAATGCATGCTGATCACAAGATTCACGTTTTCCAACATTATTTGAGCTGTCAACAATACTTAACAGTCCTTTTATTTGTCCCTAGCTGGCCCCTTTCTTTAGTAATCTCTTTAGTCTCTCTAATCCACCTCCACTGCCATCACTCTCAGCTGTTGACCTTGACTCCTCCTGCTTTCTCTTGGCCTATATCCAGTATCACCACATTTAAAGAATTGTCTTAAATTCCTTCCTTTCCATTCTCTGCAATTGCTTTCCTTCAGGTCTTCATCTCACTTGGGTATTACAGTGGTCCCTTAGTTGTTGTCCTGACTCTAGGCTCTACCCTGCAACACATCTCGCACATTAGGACCAATATACGTATCTTCTAAAAATCATAGACATGAGTGGATTGCTCCCCCACTTAAATTTCTCCAGTTGTTCACTATTCCCTTCAAAACAAATTCCTCAGTATGTCTTAGAGGCCTGTCACAAAGCCTTCACCTGTTTCTCTAATATCACCTCCATTGCTTCACTGGTTATCACCAACACTTTAATAACACATAATTGCTGCCTCCAGAATATTCCATACACTGTCATACCTCTCTGCTAGTCTACCTACTGTTTTTTAGATTTGGGGCCCAGAATGTCCATTGTACATCCTCTTCATGGGTAAATCCAACTTCATCTTCAAGGTTAATCTCATAAGTCACCTTCAATGTACGCTCTTTGATTGTATAGCTCACCCACTATTCTGGGAGCCCCTGATGGAAGGAATTGTTGTTTACTCATTTTTATGTTCTCAGTAACTGACACATAGAAACCATCCAATACATTTTTAAGGAATGAACAAATGACTGTCATGATGAAGTTTTCCTCAACAATTCCTTTTTTACTTTATTTTTTTTTCTTTCTGAATATCATTATTCTTTGACTTTAGACTCTATCAGGAATAGTGATCACTAATGGTCCTCTATGTCAAGTAGAGTCAGTTAAAAATATGTTTGTTTCTTTGGTTACTGCTATTTTGTGGAGGAGGAGGTTATCTGTTTCCATTTTTGCCAGATGAGACCATATAACTGTATTTTAAAGAGAGAAATAGAGTTATTTATATTATTTTTCTTTTTTAGTCTCACATTACTTTTGTACCCCATTCCTACGTAATGTGGTAGGACACAAATTTATGCATACTGAAAGAAGGAATTCACTGAATTAATCATAGTTCAAGAATAAAAGGTGTAGAGTAATTTTGAATGAAATTTATCTTCTAATGCATATGAACTTCCTTTACTACACATTTGTAGAAACATATTTACTCATCAAAAGATGTTGTTTTTAACACCTCAGATAAGTGTAGTAATTCTCTTGTAAGAGGCATCCAATGTTTCACACTATTTTGTAGATAGGAGACATATGTTATTTTCTTTCGTATATGATAAAACTAAGATGCAGACATAGGAAGTATTCCAGATATACCAGGTGTGGTTTCCTGAGGTGATAAACAACCCTGAAGCTTCAGTAGCTTATAAAAAAACAGTGTTTCCTTTTTACTCATGCAAATTATCCATCCTGGGTTGGCTGAAGGGCCTTTTCTACATTGTTGTTTTCCCCTGGAAATAATCCACAGTTCCTTATACTGTCGTTTCCTTAGCCAAAGCATGCCACATGGTCACATCTAACATCATTTGGGTAAGGAATACAATCTTAACACATTCCTGGAAAGAGGGCTAAAATATTTATGAAGAACTCTAATGAATTCCACACTAATGGATGATAGGCAGCCCCAAACCCCCAGAAGAACAGAGATTGAGACGTAAAGCTTTATATACCTGTGAACAGTAATTTGTCCATACTTGGTAACACGTAGGCGAGCTGTCTGCAATCTGATGCCCGCATCTTTTGCCTGTTTGCATCCTTTGACTCTCATCCCCACTGAGACTTTTTGACTCTCTAAATCCTTGTAATTTTCGAAGTATCTGTGACCTTTCCTGTTACAGCTTTTCCAGTCCTTTGGAATCCTAGGATTTTTTTTTACCTGTCCTCACACTTGTCTCTCAGGGAGTCCTGCCCAGAAACAATTTGGGGAAGGGAAAAGAGCCTTTGATGGGGCAATTCCTATACAATGTAGAGAGCAAATGTAAAAATGTTAACATTTTCCCAATCTGTAAGAACGGATTATGTGTAGCAGTGAAATGGAGAAAAATGTAATTGAATAATGCTAATCCCTAGCCCCTACTTTTTCCAGGAGGCAAAGTAAAAGGGCCAGGCTTGGCGAAAATGCCACAGAAGAATGGTAATCTATATTATACATTAGAAATGCATAGTTTTGAATAGCAATTTTCATCCCTCTGATACTCCACTTTTTGCTTTGCATTTAGTTTTAAGTACTAACAAGGTAAAACTGGAGAATTCTAAGATTAATGAGACACTTAAAAGTTGAAAATTTATTAAACCAATATTGAAAGGTCTTTTGGGTTTTAATTTACATCAGCAAATTCAATTTATGTTCTTGGGAGCAATAATTCTAGGAAATGCTACATGGAAGAAAAAAAAAGAGGAGAATCCTGGGCATGAATTTGGGCAGTGCTGCATATTATATTCTTCTCTTGGAGACTGAGGTGACCATTAGCATTAAGGATTCTTAAAATTTCACACTAAACAGTTGTGTGTGATTTTCTTTAACTCAGTGTTTCTCAAGCTAATTTGGATATACATAATTTGAATATATAGAGGGAGCCAAAAAATTGTATACACATTTTAAGAAAGGAAAAAATTGTAATACTCAATATATACTGATAAGAAAAGATGAATACAAGTCATGTGTATACATTTGTTTGGCACCCCAGGTATATAAACCTAATATATATTAACACATAACACATACATCAACATTTTATATATATATATATATATATATATATATATATATATATATATATAATATTTTAACACATTTTTTTTAACACACTTGGTAAATTCTGGTTTAAATCACCCCTTGTTTGTTGTACTAATACTTAAAAGCCTGAGAATGTGGTAGCTCATGTAATACTTTGAGAACATAAAGGTGAGAATTTTAAATGACTTTTAAAAATAGATTTACTCTTGGATACATTGTAGTCTCTTGATAGATGGCATTGATTTTAAACACCAACAAATCAAATTTTAAACTGATAGGGCATCCAACAACATATGTTTAACTTTATTGACTCATAAGATTTGTGATACAGCCACAGATGAGGAGACTGGCAGTGTTCATCAGAACCCAAAACGCAAAAGGGATTTGTACTATTTTATCCGTTTCATTCGAAACTCTAAAACTGTTATTCCATTTTAGAATATTAATTTATTAGACTTAGTTATCCTTTCTGTCTTCATACAGAGAAGGATATGAAGAGAAAAGTCATCTTCAATTTCAACATCTGTTTCTTGATTCTTTTTTTTTATTGTTCACCTCCTTTAAGTTCAAAAATATTGAAGCTTAAAAAGGAAAAAGAAACTGGGGTTTCAAAAGATACTTTACTGAAGTTACCATCTATGAGAATATTTTTGTTCAAGAAGAGGCGTAATAGACTAACAAGAACAAAATGTCTACTGTTTTCTTTAGAATGTGTAGTATATTCAATTAAGTGCTGTGACCACTTAAAATGAACCAAATTTTCCATTAGCTTTTTGCCATTAGCACCTCTAGTCAAAGAAAATCCTAAATATTTGTTCAGTTATAGGCATCAGGGTGTTTAGGTGTGACAGGGAGCATGTGTACTTTCATCCCCTTGTCCACTCTGGCAATATTATTCTGCTTTTTATTTATCAGCATTTCAATTCTCCTCCCTCCATTCTAAAAGTAAGAGATAAATCAATACCTTTTTTTTAAAGAAAATTATTTGGGAAGTATCTCTTCTTTCTGCATCACAGAAAAAGAAGTCATACAATTAAAAGTGTGGATAGCATACATTCTTAGCACACATTTTCCCGATGATTGATTTTTGCTTATAATTTTCCCTGGGGTTATAAGATTCAGAAACCATAATGATGTCCGCGACACCTCTAAAAATTCATTGTAGGAGGATCTGAAGATCTCTTCTCAGCACTGCAGGACTACTTCTTTGCGATTCTTTGAATAGCCACACAGCAGAACGCTGTTTGTCAAATGGTAAAATCAATTATATCTACATTCTGAAACTGTCTAGCACCTAAAACGTTTGAAATGCTGAAAAATGTCCTGTATAACCATTTATCAGGCACCAGAACATAAATCTAAGTTAAGTTTCTTAGATTTATAGTACTGTAATCGCTCCTTTAAAATGACATCAGGGAAGTGTTGAACTTAATGAGGCAGAGGATCCTAGTGTGTAAGTTACATTATATTTTTCATTGCACAAGGGTAAATTATTGCTTCAGTCTCCTATATGGTACCCCAGTGGCCTGAAAGATACAATAAAGCCTCCAGAAATGCCCACTTTTGTCTTAGGTAATAATTTATTTCATGAGAGTATGCTTTCTGAGAATTACCCATAACATTTCTTGCAGTAGGCTGAATTTCTTGAAGGTCATTCACAGATACTAACTGAACTTGACTTTTATTTATTTTTTTACTTAGGAACATTGACTAAAGTGGTAAGTCTGCATACATTATTACTCTTATAAAAAGGAAAACTGAACATTTTTTTTTTCTGTCTAAGACATTTAGAAAACAAGCAAAAAATTCTCAGTATGAAATTAAATTATAGGGTATACATTGTTTTTTCTTAGCATTTCTCCTATGATGTTGCTTTTAAAAATAAATAAGCATAGGTTTTTGTTTTTGTTTTTTTTAGAGGTAATCTATAAAGATGTTAGAATATAATAATTAAATATATTATTCTATGTTTGCAAAAGAGAACCTTAATCCTATATTGAACACCGTATGTAGGAATGTGTGTGGGAATTTTTAAAACAAGCTTTACTTTCTTATAGGGTAATGTTGAAATTTAATTAAAACAAACCAAAAAGTACCCTCACCAATCAGTGTTTCAGCATTTGGGTAAATGTTAGAGCGTGACAGTTTTCAAGGCAGAGCCATTATTCCAGGCTTTCTGCCAAAACATTACTGGTAATCTGATAAAAAGAGAAGAAACAAATGTAAGTGCTGCTGCCTGGCTTAGTTAGGTATGCATTTGCTAAAAGAGAAGCCAACACATTTCTTATGCAAACCATCAGAATTACAATTTAGACACACACAGACACACATACACACTGCGCTTTTACAAGTCTAGGAATATACACATTAAAATACAACTCTATGCTTAAAGGAAAGACAGAAGTAGCAGATACAAAGTTGACTAGATCCTTTCTTTATCTTGAGTGGTTTTAACATACAGCCACATTTCTCTCAATGGCTACAATGGAAGGAATTAAATTACTCATATCTGGATAAGATTTAGGATTGCCCTTCTGTGGTTTAATTCTAGCGACTACTTAAAATCTCTCATTAATAAATGGGTGGTATGGGCTGCTATTTTCTGTGGTTTATTTAAATGATTTGGATAAACATGTTTTCCTATAGGGCTATAAAAACAATTTATGTAATATAACAGTGATATAAGAAAGTAATCAAAGCACACATTTTTTCTAAAAGGAAGACTGAAATGTTTTAAATTCTTTGGAGGGAGGAATATTGAGTAAATCACTGTGACTATTTGCATCTATTATTTTGACCACTGGAGGGCTCTCGGATTTTTTTTACTTTAATTCTTTAGAAGTCTATTTGATACAGCTGAAACTTCAGTATAACAAATTTAAATCTTGGTTTTATAAAGTCTATATAGTCTTCTAGCTCAGACAATGATATATATTTTCAAAATTCAAAATGAAAGAAAAATCAGGTTTAGTTTGCTGTGTTCTATTTCACAACAAAAAAAATTAACAAATAAAAGAGAAATGAAACATGTGCTTATTTTTCATAATTATTTTATAACCGAGACTCCTGTCAAACTTACATAATCCACAACGTGTACATTAGAATAAGACAGTTCTAAATCTCAGAGTTAGACCCTGTATTTGACATTTTAAATGACCTACACTTTGCTAAGTCCCAGTCTTTGACAACTACCCAGAAGGCAGGTCCATATGATGATAATTTAGTCATAATATATGAAATGATAGATAGAATATTAAGATGCCAAGAGATACCCCGAAGGAGGTGACAACTGTATTGGATTTTGACTGGTGACTAGGAGTTACCTAGATAAAGAAAGATGGAAGGGCATTCAAGATTGAAGGACTAGAATGAGCAAAGAGGAAACAGCATGGTGTGTAGAGGGAGTGGTCAACAGTTTGATGGTACTGGAGTTTGAGGCTAGAGTGAAAGGAGATGAGTTTGTAGAAGTAAATAGGTACCCAGACGTGGACGGCCCTTTATGTCATGCCAAGGGGTTTCTTCTCTTTTCCTTAGAATACTTAGTGCTTCTGAAATTCAAGCCTCTCCCCCAAAGTAAACCACGCAAAAAAAAACAACAAAACAATAAATGCATACTCACAGGAGGGTCTAGAGCCAAAGTGCAAAATGGCCTGCCATGTATCTGAAGCTATAATGTATTTACATTTTACTCTATAATATATCTTTGTTTCAACATAAAAGTATTTGTCTCCAAGTTTCCAGAAAGATGCACCATGTCTATCCAATAGCTTCTTATTCTGCCCACACATTGATAGTGTTCTTTAGAATTTCCTTTGGTTAAAAAAAAAATCTCCTTTGCTTGAGAAGTAAGCTCTAGACACTAAGAGTTGCAAGAAATTCATTTTACGTAGATTGATATTCTGGATGATGATTTTAAAGAAGACAAGAATGGAGGCAGAGAAGAGAGAATATAGCAATAGTCTGCTCATAAAACTTTGGAAAATTTAACTGATTCCGTAATTCCTAGTTAGATGGAATCTTATTTGGACCATTGGGAAGAAGGTGTTCCTATGTATTTTTAAGTTGAATTCTTTAGAAATCTAATTGTTATAAGCTGAATAATCTCTAGCCTAATTCCAAAATGGGCATTCTAAGCAAAGCTTATATAAAGAAGAGACTATACTTCATTTTCTTATAGTTTCAGCCCTTCTGCAATACTATGAATACCCATTAAGAGAGCTGGGAAAAATATTTGTCACTGTAATCATCACTCTTAGTACAGAGGTGTTTATCCTGAAGGGTCTCTCCTATCTCTTCTCATGGCCTCTTGGCATCTTGTAGCAGTCTTCCATGAGTGCTCAAAGTTCTGAGTTTTGCTGGACATTTTTTCAATGTCTCATATAAACCCCCTTATCCAACATCAATAGGTCAGAAGATACAGAATTACATAGAGCAGCAGGGAGAAAGGCAAAAGAGGTACCATTTTGATACTCCACAAGGAAGATTATTTCCAGATGGCTCTGTTTAATAAACAGTGAAATACAAGATGGAGGATTATCACCGTGCTTAATCTGAAAGTATCTATGGCTCTAAATTCCTATGATTTGAATCTTAAGTGGCTATAATTCCAATTAAGG
Organism: Rhinolophus sinicus; assembly: GCF_057876585.1. Taxonomy (NCBI): domain Eukaryota; kingdom Metazoa; phylum Chordata; class Mammalia; order Chiroptera; family Rhinolophidae; genus Rhinolophus; species Rhinolophus sinicus. The sequence goes on from NC_142504.1 coordinate 87,069,831, forward strand.
GAGATCCAAAAGGGGAAGCCCCAATCCTTATTAAAGCTACCCAAACATTATGCTCTTTTGACAGATCAATTTCAATTTTAAATCTTGTAAAATGAGTTGTGTCATGTCCTCCTCATTTTATAGATCTAAATAACTGGATTTGTTTTATGTGAATTGGAGACATGCTCATGTGCCCAAGCCTGCAGAAATATAGGCAGCCTGAGCTATGATCACGACAAGGCCAATCAAGAGTGGCCTTAATATGTAGCCATGTCTTTTACAAACATAAAATACACATCCTCTAATATTCTACTAAATAACCCTACTAGGTCAGTTTCTTCATCTCCTTGAAGCATTTAACACCCTGGAGAGCCCATCATTATGTGTTTCTACTCAAGTATTCAGATAATTGACAAAAGCATTTTTCAGTTTCTTTTGGGGATTCAGATAGTGTAATGGTGAGAACTACCCATAAAAATTTCTAGGCCCCACTTGTTTCTTTCATGCTTCAAGGAATTTATAAAATCCCAAGATCGCATTCAGAACTTACTTTTTCCGTTTTGAGAAAAAGTTATACATCTGTCTGTACATTGGAGTGACCATGTCTGTGTGAAACTATAAGTCAGGCTTCTTAATTTTTCTGTCAGAGTCAACTCTGCTGCCTTTTTACCTGCTATATAAACATATAGATCTTTCTTCCGTCAACCACATAGAATATTGGCGCTTCTAGCAGCTGTCAGAAGATTAAACCTTGAATTGACTGTGCTAAGAGTATGCCAGGACAGCTTCTCTAAGTACTCCAGTAAATGGGGTCACATACCTAGAGCTCATTGTCTTAATTCTTCCCTTCCCCCTCCATATACATATAGCCATTGCTGAGGAACTGTTTAATGTTGTGTCCCTGAGTACTGTTGAAGTTTGCCGTAACAGATGGCACTTTGGGTAAACAAAGCATGACTGAATAACTGCAGCAAGGTTGTGCTAAGTGTTACTTGCTCTCTTCAGAATAAGGAGTTCCCTCCAGTCTCATGTGTTGAGATCTATAAGTCTTAATTCATAGGTGCTCACTTCTTTCCCCAGAAATTGTGTCATTCTTTTAGCAAAGTAAAAGGTTGGAAGAATCGTGTATTTTTGTAGGACATATGGGTGTATAACTGTAGTAGTGTGACAGCCCAGACTCCAAGCATATTCTGTAGCACCACATCACTACAAAAATAAAAAGACCCAGGAAGAATCTTCCCTGCCCATGCTGTGATTAGGTATACTGAGGAGCAATAAACAAGGAAAGCTTGCTGTCATTTATTTTGCAGTGCTTACATTCATCAGTAAATGTTATTACACTTTGACATTTTCAGTTGTGCTCAGCTTATCTGTAAATACTTCCCCACCAGTGTTTCTTGCTCTTACCTTATAATTATGAAACACTATATGTATTAATCCTAATGAGGATAGTATACCCATGAGAATTAATCATGACTGGGAAAGTTCTCAGTGCATAAATCAATTATAATGAGTCAGCCTTCATGCTATCCTCTTATTGCTTTTAAAAATGAGTACGTACAATTTTACGAGAATGTCCTCCTCTGCACACTTCCCCCACGTCTTTGATAATAGAATTTTCTAATATTTTACCGGATCCAGAGTAGCTTTTCTCTGAATCGAATCACCAAATGTTAGAACTGGGAGCAGGCCTAGACATCATCTTGTGACTAGCTCACTCTGTTAGTTTTATGGAAGAGAAAAGCACAGCCTAAAGAGATTAACTTTGTCCAAGAACACAAGGGCCAAGAGTAGAGCCCAGTCCAGTTCTGTTCTGTTACATCTTGAGGCCTTTTTAAAATTTATGGCAACCATTCTTTGGCCCTTATCATAATGATTTGCTAACTTGAATGACTTTCTTTTTTGTAGTGTGTCCCTCTTAGGAATATTGTAGGCCATATCATGAAATCATTTTTGATGAGGAAACACTAGGGACAGAAGGATTACAAATTGGTCAGTAAAGGATTTTAAACCAGTGGTGACTATAAATCACTGTTTTATTCAAACACAGGGTCAGGTCATTGTACACAGAACAGGCAAATGGAAAATGTTCTTCAAAGGCTGGAGCAGACGGGTCATAATTCTGTGACTAGTAGTACAATCCTCTCAGTTTCTCAATCATTTTTTATTATTCCTTTCTATCTGTGTCACTTTCGGAGGCTTTGACCAAACTCTTCATTGTCAGAAGTGATATCTTTGATGTTTTTAAGGGCTTCATGCTGTGGATAAAGAGAGAACTTCAGATTAGTGTCATGTTGAAACAAACAAAAAAATTACTTGCAATCATGATGTAGCATTTTTCACTTTCATAAAATCATTGGTAACATGAGTCACCCTGGAGAATCAAGATATTGTGTATTTTTTTTATTCCTTTTTTTCATTCATTCACTATCTACGTTTGTCACCAGCCATGTATCAATTGTTGTCTATGGATGCAATCTCTGTTCTTAAGGAGCTCACAGAGTGTAGGGGAAAGACATATACACAGGCAAATCTTGATGATTTTATGTGACAGATGCCACAACATAAGCCCCAAAGGCACAATAGGGCAGATGATCAATAGAAGGGAGTATAAATGAGCTAAAACTTAAAAGAAGACTCCAAGTTTGACAGGCAGATTGAGGGGGAAGGGTGCACAATATGAATGCAAAATAATATTCTGGAAGGAGTACACATCATTTAAAAAGTGTTGGAGGGGTAAGAAAGTATATTTTTAGTTAACTAAAAATGGTTTAGTATTAATTAGTACAATAAAATATGTTGTCATAAATGGTACACAATGCAACTGGACACATAGAAGGAAGTATCATAAAAGGTCTTTGAGACTAAAAGAGGTTAAAATTTATACTGAGGCAATGAGAAATCATTCAAGAATTATGATCAGACAGTGGCATAATCAATCTGAATGTTAGAAAACCACTGTCATCACAGTCTGAAGAAAGGCTGGAGGGCAAGAGGCAATATACTACCAATTCCAAGCAGAAAACATTAGAGCCTAATTTTCTAAGGAAGTCATAGTGATAATAGCAGTGGAGGTGGGGGGAGGGGGGAAGGAGGATAAATCCAAGGGATAAATCATAAATAGAATAAATATGAGTTAGAGACTGCCAGTAGGCCAGAAAAAAAAGAGCGATATCGAGGATGGTTTCCAGGTTCTTGATCTGGCAACAGAATGGACAGTGATGTCATTCATGATGATAGGAAATATGTGAAAGGTTTACTTATGGCAAGGCCTTGGACACAGTGGTTTTGGACATTTTGAGTTGGAAGCATTTGTGGGATATCCATGTAAAGAGATCCAGTAGGTAGCTGGGTAAATGGGGGTAAATGTTTTGTGTAGACACATTGCTTTACAAGTCATTTGTGTATAGGTGGCTAAAGCTATGAAAAGTGTAAATTATCCCAAGGAGATGTATACCAGAAGGAAAACAAGGCTGAGGAAGAACCCAGGGGGCAGTAGTCATTTGGGTTGAGGAAGAGGAAGAACATCTTCAGGAGACATTGGGAAGAATTAACCAAAGTGACATCACCAAAATGGTGACCTTCATCCCCCCACAAAGATCAATAATCAGTCAGCGATCCATGAACAAAAGCAGCTCTGGGAGAGCTCTGGAGTCCACTTAAACTTTAGCGACACAGTGGAACAAAAAACTTGAGAATAACCACATACTGTGTTTCCCTGAAAATAAGACCTAACCGGACAATCAGCTCTAATGCGTCTTTTGAGGCAAAAATTAATATAAGACCCGGTCTTATTTTACTATAATATAAGATTGGGTCATATAATAATAATGTAGTATAATACAATACTGGGTCGTATATCAAGGTTTGCTCCAAAAGACTCATTAGAGTTGATTGTCTGGCTAAGTCTTATTTTCAGGGAAACACGGTAAAAAGGGTGAGAAGACAGTTTCATTTTGTCTGCATCAACCCATCCCAAGCCAGCATTGCTCAATGCCAAGAGGGAACTCCCCAGCTGCATAGAGGTCCCCTCCATGGAAAAGAAAGAGGGCTTTCAGCTAAATGACCAGCTTTCAGAGAGAGGGTGGCCAATTGGGAACTCAAATTGCAGGACATTTCTTTTTAACATGACTTTTAAATAGGACAAACTTGAAACTATTTGAATTGCTTATATGAAAATACATCATGGAAGTGAGTAATTTGAAGACTCAGAAAAGAAAAGGGAAATTGATAAATTAAAGTTCCAGAACAACCTTAAAAGGGAAATTCATAAAACAGGCATTTGTGAGCAATGTAGCTCACCTATTACACACCAAAAGGCACAGTGCTATTGTGTTCAGCCTATGCTGTTTTTTAAATTATGATTAAAAAGAAAAACCTATGGGGAGTGACTGAATTGCTTTAGGGATTGTTTCATGAAAATACCATTTAAAAAACATCAGCTATTATTGCAAATTTCATATGCTGTGGTTTCTTGGTCAAGGGAAGGTAGACAGATATAATGCTAGCCTTTGGGCCAGAAAAATTTCCTTTTCTCGCTTCTAGACATGATCACATAGTGTTTGAAACAAAATTTCTTAAAGATCATTATGTATTACAACAATATATATTCAGCAAAAAACACTTTTAGAAAGAACTAAATGAAGAACTGGCACTGCATGCTTAATAAAGAAATCAGAACGGGCCTGTGAAAATGTTACAGCTAACTCATGTTTTCAACAAGTGTGTTTTACCATTAAAAGAACAACTTGAATTGTTATCACTCAGCCACACTGGTTTAATCCAAAATGTCAGTTTGGTCTATGACAGAGATAATATCAGACTTTCTTGAAAATATGAAGATTTTTCTTTTTAAAAATTACCATGGGATAAAAAAATGGGGACAGGCGTTCAGGCCCATGACAGGGCCACCATAGGCCATAGCTCCAAGAGGGCAACAATTAACACGGAATACATAGGAGTTGCACAACACGATAACCCTGCCAGTGTCAGGTCAAGGACCAAAAAAAGATGGAGGCTTCTTCAAAACAGGGAACAATCTGATTCAGGAACCAGAATCTGAGCCTCAGGTAAAACCAGACAGACTTTTTCAGGACTTTCATTTTGTTTCCACAGGAGCTACAATAAACATCAGAAACAAAAGGAACTCTATCCGTACTGTATATTCCTTAGAGTTGGATTTTTAGAGAACTTTCTGGCAGATGGAAGTGACTTTTCTAAGAAAATTTGCATTAAAACATTTTTTTTTCTTGTTTGCACAAATGCCTTTAATTTTATCTTTCTGGATCCTCTGCTTCTCTATCCAGTTTTCACTAATTAGTCATAGGGACCAAAGGGCGTCATTATATTAGGATACCATTCTAGTCCAGAACCAGTAACTCCAGTTAGTACAGGTATATGAACATAAAGGGACCAAGGCAAGGTTTTTACATCCTTTAATTCATTCATTCATTTGTTGATTCAACACATACTTTTGAGCACCTGTTATGTGGCAAGCAGTATGCTATTTTTGGCCATGGGCCACACAAAGAGACTAAGAGTAGGCTAATGGTTCAAGGAATTAAGCTCATGCTGAGAGAGAAGGCATTATGTGTAGCAAGAAATGCAGTCATGTGACTGAATAAAGCATCAATGTTGCTTTCTGAAAGTTGCATTTTTAAAGCCATAATTCTTCCAAATGTGTTGAAAATTGTCCTCAGAAGCTATTTTAATTTTACACAGACACAGCACTTTTATAACAGGAAAATGCTCATATTTTCAACTCAAGTTCTTAACTGGGAAAAACATGGTAGATGTTTTTGCTAAGCTTGAGAGAATGAATGGAACTGAATTTTAATTAAAATTACTCAAAAGGCTGGTGAAAAGTTTTCTCAGGACTGACTGGGTCCATCAAAAGTTCTGTTCCCTCTAAAGAAAAACAGTGCCATTTTTAAATCAAGACAGCAAGAAAATAGAAGCTGATCAGTGATTGATTTGTTATGTCATAAGATTTTATTGAATGTTATAAGAGGGATTATTCATTATGAATTTGTACCAACTGGACAACAGTTAACCAAGTTTACTATTTCAAAATGCTGAAAAGGCTGCGTGAAAAAGTTAGACAACCTTAACTTCTTGCTAACAATTCATGGCTCTTGCATCTCGACAATACACCAGCTCACATGGCACTGTCTGTGAGGGAGTTTTTAGCCAGTAAACAAATAACTGTATTAGAACACCCTCCCTACTCACCTGATCTGGTCCCCAATGACTTCTTTCTTTACTTGAAGATAAAGAAAATATTGAAAGGAAGATATTTTGATGACATTTAGGACATCAAGGGTAATACAATGACAGCTCTGATGACCATTCCAGAGAAAGAGTTCCAAAATTGCTTTGAAGGGTGGACTAGGCACTGCCATTGGTGCATAGCTTCCCAAGGGGAGTACTTTGAAGGCGACCTTAGTGATACTCAGCAATGAGGTATATAGCACTTTTTCTAGGATGAGTTCACGAACTTAATTGTCTGACCTCATATGAACATTTCTATAAAAAATGCCTCCTATGTTAAATGTCTATTTTTACATTTTTGATATAGCAAATGCTTCTTAAATAATGATGGTCTGACAACACAACTGATTAATTTATATTTAATTTTATATTTAATTTGTGTATAAATTTAGATTTTAACATTATTTATAAAGAAATGAATTAGAAAAACATCAAACTTTTCTTCTCAAATGCCCAATGTCAGAATAATTTCTTCAAGTACTATCAGTTTCAACTGTGGAAATGTTTGTTCCTCAAAAAAAGGACTATAGGGAATACTACCATGTTAAACAAAGTTGAAATTTAATTGAAAATTAGCAACTATTGTTACATTCTTTATATAAACAATGCTATCTTAGATACTCTGAGAAATAAAAAAATGAATTAGGACTACAACTCATCCAGACCTCATAATATACAGTGGGAAACAGCTGTGATATGTGCTTTAATAACTGAATAAACAGCATCCAGGCTGAAAGTATGGCAGGGAGAGAAGTTAATTGCACTTGAGGAAACCTTTTAAATGATATACTCTAAGTGTAGCATGAGGTTCAACAGGGAACAATAGTGAAAACATATATGACATGGCCCTTTTCTTCAAGGAACTTATTGCTTTCTTGGGGAGATAAGACTTATACATAAAATAGAGAACTCTGTAAGTAGAGAAGATATTATAAAATGTACAGTTGCATACAAAAGACAAAACTTCAGTAGAGGAAGAAATTGGTATCCGCTGGCTACATGAAATGATACCTTGGAGAAGGTGGACCGTGAGATGGGCTGGGAAGTACTGGAAGTATTTGCAGAAGCAGAAAAAGTGAAAGCCTAAAATAATGAAAACAATTAAAGAAGACAGGGCCGACTACAGCCTATTCCATGACCCTAAGAGGCCGACTTGGTTCATGCAGAAGGCCTTTTTTGGGGCACACTGGAAGAACATTGTGTGAGAAAGTGTAGGATGGGGTGCGCCATGAATGCCGAGCTGAGGAATCTGGACTTGATCTGATAGGAACAGGAAATTCCTGTAGTTTGTCCAGCAGCCTAGTGGCATATGGAAAGCAACTAGAAAGATTAGGCTGGCAGTGATTGCTTTTCTGAAGAATTGTTTTACATCAAGTTCATCTAAACAGTTTAGAATCTATAAAGCATTAGACATATGTACAATGTTATTATTACCTTAGACTCATGCAGAGAACTAATGAGCATGTATACAACCCTAATGCTTGTAGAAAGTGTTCTGTAGAATCTTGTAACTGAGACATAGAAGAAATCATTTAGTTGGCCTGTTCTACCCTAAAGGAGTAGACGTAAAACAGGTACAATGGATTAGCATTTGTTAAAACAATGTGAGAGAAACAGAAGTGGAAATGTTACATGAAAAGCAAGGTTTATGTCCAAAAGGACCTATCTCAGGTATTTTAGGAAACTTCAGAAGGTGTCCTGTAGTTGAAAAAAAGAAGACTTCCTTTTGCAAAATTGTCACACAATGTGATTTTTGTTTTTATTTTTTATTTTTATTGTTTTAATTTTTATTAAATTTATTGGGGTGACATTGATTAGTAAAATTATATAGGTTTCAAGTGTACAATTCTGTAATACATCGTCTATGTATTGCATTGTGTGTTCACCTCCCACAGTCAGTTCTCCTTCCATCGCCATATATTTGACCTACTTTACCAACCCCTCCCCCCTTACCCTCTGGTAATCACTAAGCTGTTGTCTGTGTCTATGAGGTTTTGTTTGTCTTGTTCATTTGTTGCTTTCAGTTTTATATCCCGCATATTAGTGTAATCATATGGTTGTTGATTTTTTCTGTCTGACTTATTTGCAAAATTTTTAAAAGCGAGAACTATCCTTGGGAATTACAAACTGGTTGTCTCAACTTTAATACCTGAGAAGAGACAGACTCGACAGATTGCCAGCAACCAGCAAAGCATTTACTGTAGGTAATAATCAACAAGACCTTATGAAGAGAAAGTCAGGGCAGATCGATTCAATTTCCTCCCAAGACAGAAATAGATCTTAGTGATAAGGTGGTTATCATGTGGCTGCATTTTCATAAGACTTTGGTGTCTTTTCTACTTGGCATCCTTTTTAATAAGCTGGGTCTTGCATGTGGGCATAGCTGATGAGGGCTTATATTGAGATACTACTTATTGGTTAAGGATGTCTCACCGTTAATATGGAAACAATTTCTGAAGCTGATAAACTCAGCAGTCAAAGTTTTCATGCTAATGGTGTC